>NW_023601322.1:10666252-12039165 GCF_014898055.3 Talpa occidentalis
AAAAGCCCAGGACCTGATGGATTTACAAATGAATTCTACCAACATTCAGAGACGAATTAGTGCCTATCCTTCACAAACTCTTCCAAAAAATTGAGAAGCAAGGGACAATACCAAACACGTTCTATGAAGCCAATATTACACTAATACCAAAACCGAATAAGGACAACACAAAAAGGAAAACTAAGGCCAATCTCCCTAATGAACACTGATGCAAAAACCTCAATAAAATTTTAGCTATCAGAATCCAACAATGTATCCATAAGATAATTCACCACGACCAAGTTGGATTCTTTCCAGGGGCACAAGGATGGTTTAACATCCGAAAATCAATCAACGTTATACAACACATCAACAAAAAGAAATATAAAAACCATATGATAATATCAATAGATGCTGAGAAAGCTTTCAACAAAAGTGCAACCCATTCATGATAAAAGCCCTTGAAATTCTTGGATACAAGGAACATACCTCAACATCATAGGCCATCTATGACAAGCCAACAGCCAGTATCATTCTCAAATGGTGAAAAGCTGAAAGCAATTCCATTAAGATCTGGAACAAGACAAGGATGTCCCATCTCACCACTGCTTTTCAATATAATACTGGAATCCTAGCCAGAGCAATAAGACAAGAGAAAGACATCCAAGAATCCAAATAGGAAAAGAAGAAGTCAACTATCACTATTTGCAGATGATATGATAATATACATAGAGAACCCCAAAATCTCCACAGAAAAACTAATTCAACTCATCAATCAATTCAGTAAAGTGGCAGGATACAAAATCAACACGCAAAAGTCAGTAGCCTTCCTATACACAAACAATAAATCTGAAGAAGAAGAAATCAAAAAACCACCCCTTTTATTATCGAAACAAAAAAATCAAATATTTGGGAATAAATCTAACAAAAGAGGTAAAGGACCTATACAAAGAAAACTATAAACACTGTTAAAAGAAATAGAAGAAGACACAAAGAAATGGAAAGACATCCCCTGCTCATGGATTGGAAGAATAAACACTTATTAAAATGGCCATCCTACCAAAAGCAATATACAGATTCAATGCTATTCCAATCAAAATCTCAATGGCATTCTTCAAAGAAATAGAACAATTATTGATGAAATTCATATGGAATCACCAAAACCCCGAATAGCCAAGCTCTACTGAAAAAAAAAAGAAGGAAATGGAGGCATCACACTCCCAGACTTCAAACTATACTACAAAGCCATAATCATCAAAACTGCATGGTATTGGAACAAGAACAGACATACAGACCAATGGAATCGAATAGAAAATCCAGAAATAAACCCACAGATTTATGGTCAACTAATCTTTGACAAAGGAGCAAAGACTATGCATTGGAGCAAAGAAAGTTTGTTCAATAAATGGTGCTGGGAAAACTGGGTCGCTACATGCAAAAGAATGAGCTTGACCACTACCTCACCACCATACACAAAAATCAACTCAAAATGGATTAAAGAACTAGACATAAGACCTGAAACCATAAAATACATAGAAGGAAATATAGGCGAAACACTACGGGATTTGCACATCAAAGACATCTTTACAGACACATCACCCAAAGCAGTGATAGTGAAGAGAAAGATAAACAGCTGGACTACATCAAATTAAAGAGCTTCTGCACAGCAAAGAGACAATAACAAAAACAAAGAGAAACCCACCAACTGGGAGAACATTTTTGCACCCAACACTAATGATAAAGGACTGATCACAAAATCTGCAAAGAGCTGATGAGACTCAGCAACAACAAAGAAAATAATCCAATCAAAAAATGGGCAGAAGAGCTAAAAAGAAACTTCTCTGAAGAGGAAATGCGCAAATGGCCAACAGACATATGAAAAATGTTCAACATCACTTGTAATCAGGGAAATGCAAATCAAAACTACCATGAGATACATCTCACCAGTGAGAATGGCACATATTAAAAAAACTAGCAACAACAAATGTTGGCGAGGATGTGGAGAAAAAGGAACTCTTGTGCACTGTTGGTGGGAGTGCAAACTGGTCCAACCACTATGGAGAGCTGTGTGGAGATTTCTGGACCTACTAAACATAGAGCTTCCACAGGATCCAGCAATTCCACTCCTAGGTATTTACCCAAAGGACACAGAAACATCAATTCCAAAGAGCACCTGCACCCCGATGTTTATAGCAGCACTGTTTACAATAGCTAAGCTTTGGAAACAACCCATGCCCAAAAATAGATGACTGGATCAAGAAGATGATGGTGTACATATATACCATGGAATATTACTCAGCATTCAAAAAGATAAACACATGCAATTTGCAGCAACATGGATGCACTGGAAGGGATCATGCTCAGCGAAATAAGCCAAAAAGAAAAAGAAAAATACCGGATGGTCTCACTCATAGCAGGAATCTAGAAAACTTAAATAAGGGACCAGGAAAATGAATATAAGAAAGTGAAAATCAAATCAACAAAAAACTATGAACCAGAGACACTTTTTGGGGGGTGGGGGGCGGGAGGGGAAGGATTGGGGTCAGAATGGGGCGTTTGCAATTGTATGGGGGAATATAAAAATAAAATTTAATATTAAAAAAAAATTAAAAAAATAAAAAAAAAAAAAAGAATTTTTAGAACAAAAAAAAAAAAAAGTCCTCGGAGATGTCAAACACAAGGACGTACAAAAGTTAAAATCTGAGTGACAATATGTCCATTCAATACACCTCTCATCTTGAAAGAAGTGAAGTTTATTTAATATTGTAATCTTTGTTATGGAAACTTCCCCAAAGTAAAAGCTCTGAATACCCACAAAGCCAGTAACAGAGTAATACATTTCCAAAGTTCTAAATCTTTAAAAGTAAATGGCAGTCATATCCTAGGGCAACAAATTAACATTGAATGGTGCTGTTTACTGGAGAAATATGAGGAGCAATTGAAGGCAAAGAATATTATTTAATTTCCAAAGGCCTAAAATCTGTTATTAATCTTGTTAAACGGACTTGGGTCTAGTGCTAAAATCATCTTGGTTTGCCTATATCCTACTGATTGAACAAGTCAGAAAATCTATAAACAGAGTAAGGTGCTTGCTTTAGAAGATTACGTGGGTTTATCACACTTGAATAATAAAATTTGACTCAATAATCTTAAAAAAAAATTAGGATATCTTTTACGGAAAATTAAAAAGGGTGTTAATAAAAGAGAGTGAGATAAGCAATGAAAACAGCACATTTCCCTCTCATCATTTTAGGATAAGAAAAGTTGTTTTCTATTAACTGAAGCCTACAAATGCTCACAGCTTATGATCTTATATAATGTCACCATTGAGAGCAATTCAATGAAATTCTTTTGTATAAGAATTCCAAATAGAAACGATCCTTCCCTTTGTTAACAGTCTTATCAGCATGCAAAAATGACAATGTAAATCATGACAAAAACTCAAGGTATAGGGCAGTGAATGTAATGCAGATATAATATGCAATAGATAAGTCTGACTAATCAATATACATAAATGAAATAGCTGGTAGAAATGACTATTTGAGATTATCTTTAAGTCTGCAAAAATGGGGTATATCTGTGAAATCTCTTTTTAATTCAAGTAAGTGTATATAATACCTTATTGTGTTTTGAACCTCAGGAAATTTTAGGGCCTCAATCACCGTGTTGGCCTTCTGGACACTGATGTGGGAAGCTTTTAGGTTGCCTAAGGGCGCTAAGGGTTCCAAAATAAGTTGCAACATTTGTTCACATATCATGATATCATTGACCTAGTCAACACTCCATCAGACAAATGAATATGTGATCACCTGCTTTAGTTATCTGTATACCAGCTCTCTCAATTTCTATAATATAGGATTAAATCACCATTCTAATAATTCCCAAATTTGTATATCTCGACTTTGGCTCTAGATAGACAGGTATCGAGTGTTAATTTACTTATGGATCCCTCTACCTCTTGGGAATGATCCATAGACACACCCAACTTTCATGTCCAAAACTGAATTAATCTTTTCTCAAAATGGCTCTTACCCCAGTATGGTGATGGAAGTTCCAAACATCCAGATCAAGCAGAGATTATTTCTATTAATTACTGTTATCATATCAGTGATCATAATATGTAGGAATTATCAGCTTACAATTAAGTTTCCCCATTTAAATGAAATGAAGGATCTTCAATCCTACTACTAATGCTGAGATCTGCTTACCTACCTAGCATCCAAAAAGTTTACCTGAAACTATGTCTTCATAGAATAAAGCTGAAAGGTGTTCAATGACCACTTTTCTGCCAACCTACCTCACCTCTTTCCTAACTACTCCCTGACTCTTATTTATATTTCTGTAACCTTTATCTGATTCATGTCCCTTAGATTGCATGATGTTTTTCACGTATATACCATTGCTAATGCTCCCTGGACCTGAAATTCCTTTCTCTTTTTTCTTCAATTTCTGCCAAAGGATTAAAGTTTGTTGCTGATGCTGTTTTCTCAGGGATTTTTCATTCCCTTCCAGATTGGATTACATCTCCACACATTGTTAATATCCTGTGTAAGCCTTGTTCTCTGTAGTTCCACATTATTAGCTCATTTTCTTCTTCATTAGGAAAGGGAAGTTTGAAAGGAGGGACTATAACTTATTTAGTAAATAACTTATATACTATTGGGATATAAATTGGGGTATAAATAAACAGTTTATATCCCTTATTTCAAGAATTGAATGCTTTCTTTATGACACTAGCCCCACCCTATCCCCAAATTGTTGTTGCCTCAATTCTCCAATGGTACTTTATAACATGATTGTCTTATAACAAGCACCCAATGGTAAGAGTTATTATTTGTATATGCGTGTATCTCAACTCCTTACCCTCCATAATTTTATACTGTGATTTTCGCAAAACATAAATTTAATCTTGTTTCTCTTCGAGATTGAAGCACCTGCCCTGAAGGTATTAAGAGATTAATTCTGAGTTTTTAGGTGTTGTCGCAGGTGTTGCTAAGGAAGCCAAGTCCTGATTCCCTGGCATGCAAAGAAAGCCCTAGATAACCTGTTCCTTGCTAATATCCCCAGACTGATTTCTGTACCTCTCCTCTGTGTACTCTAGTCACACCAAAGTGATGGCCATTCCTTAAATTTGCAATATAATTTCACACAAACTGATTTTGCAGAAATATTCCATCTGCCTATAATTCTTATCTCAATAAAACACCTCCAAGAAGACTAAAATAATCTGAGATTATTTCTATTAATTTCTGCTATCATCTCAATGGTAATGATACATAAAAATTATTAGCTTACAATCAGTTTCCCCATTCAGATGATACCTTCACTGTAGTCCTTCTATGGGAGAGCACACGCTTTGTTTGTTTTTCACATCTGCAATATAGTAGGTGCTCATAAAAGATTGGTTGATCGAAGGAATCAGAGGAAAAAAAGTAAGTAAACTGGAAGGGAGTTTAAAATAAAAACAACAAAACCATGCAGAGACTACTGCTGCAATCCACTAAGAATAACTATTTTCTGAAAAGTTTTCTAATATTTTGAAATGAATTCATGTTTCATGGTATCAATTTTATAAAGAATTATATCTTAATTTTATTTGGAGCAAAGGGTGTATTTTAATGAAAGTTATTATACTATCAGTGTTGTCTAATGTTAAAAGATTTGAAGTAAACTAGTGATATATTTAAATTACACAATAGAGAACTAAGATAACTATAAACACATATCAACAAAATGTACTGTAGTCCACCTCGTATTTAGAGAACTCTTAAAATGTGTGATAAAAATCATATTTTAATGAAATTATTTTATAAAAAGCAACAAAATGTCCATGTTTAGTGCACTATTACCTACTATTAATATTACCTGACACTAATTGTTGGTAAAATTTTACACATTATTTTTCATATTTCAATAAAGTTTATAGTTTGCATATGTAATCGCTAGTGCTACTAATACTAACACAGCGTCAGATAATGTCTGTTCATTATGTCTATTTACATTATGTGTGGTCCCTAAAACAATAACATCTAGATATATATCAAGATTACGTAACAATTGTATAAACATTTTACTGGAACATTCCATATAAAAACAGAAATCATGCACACTGGAAAACATGTAAATATTAGTCTACTAATACAAGAGATATACTTTATAGACAAGGGCGCCATTTCAGGGTGCACTCTGCAATCCTTAAATACCTTTAAGCAAGCAAACATCTTGTCAGAACTATTTGCTCCACATGAATGTTTCCCAAACTGTAAATTCCAAATCTTATTACATTTATTATATGTGACATGTGTATTCTAGAAATCAATGTGTTATGCAAAGTATGCAAAATCAGAGTAACTGGGCTTCTGAAAAAAACTGAGGATGGACTCACAGTACTCATAAACTTCATTCCTCAGTGATGGGGTTTTGTAAAAACAGACAGAAACCTGCTAGAATCAATAGAACAGCTTTACACAGGTTTTTTTTTTTTTTTTTTTTTTGGCGGGACCCTAGCCGGCGGCCAGGGAACGAACCGGCGCTGCAGAGGCTGCGGGCAGCCTCACAGCCCAGTGCTCAACCGCTGCGCCACTAAGAGAGGCCCAGCTTTACACAGTTTTAATAGTTAAAAATACCGACACCTACAACAAATATAGCACTTTACCTGGAAATGTCTGCGGTTTGCCTGAATAAGTGACTTGCAGAAGGGCTCCAGTTTGTGAGTTGCTAGGACGTGGTCGAGGGAGGGTACCTGAAATCTCTGGAGCTGCAGAAGCAGGTGCAGAGGGTGGGGCTTCACTACACGCAGAGTAAAGAAGCTGGTCTGCGTTGACGCGTCCATGCTGCGTCTGCCTGTGTCTCTGTTTAACAGGGCTCAAGTCTCCGTGTTCACCTGTTGCTTCTTTGTGCACAACTGCAAAAACAAACACAAAATCTGTATTGTGCTCCAATGTTCCCCAGTATAGTAATCAAGTTTGGTACAAATTTGCATTGTCAAAATGAGTATAATAGTCACTTGAAAAGTAAAAGTGGAAGAAGGTATGTTCAAATAAACTGAGGAAATAAATTTATTTGGCAATAGCAAATGTTTCTCTGGTAAGAAATTTCAGAAATGTAAACTGAAAGCTCAAGAAAACAGTGAATTTCCAGCACTTTCCAGCATCATTTGACCTTCAAGTCCTCCCTTTCAGTCAATGGTGTGGTGGGAAAACCATTATGTCCTGAAAGTAATATTCCAAATAACATAGTTTGATAAATACTTCTCTTTAGTAGTGGCTCATATGTGTTGTTATAAATTGTAAAATAAGTATTTTGTTCACTAAAGATACACGCATTATGCTCTAAGATGTTCATGTGCATTATAAACTGAATCTGAAATATTCAAAAATATTAATGTGTTTAACAACATTGGTTGTATTTCCTCTGATTTATGGGCAACTGAACTATGGCAGATAATTAAAAAGCTACAAAGTTTACTCTTCTTATGTAATTGAGACATTTTCTTGGAAAAAATGCTCCTTGATTGCTTTAAGCCTTTAGTTAATTTTCAAAGTTCTGAAAATGTTAATTGTGAAAAGTTCTGCCAGGGTTCTCTTAACTTTAATAGATGGGAAGATTTTCCGTGGTCCTTAGTCTACCACTTGACTAAGGTCACCTTCCATTCATTGCCTTCTACTTTAAAAAAGTGAGCAGAGGATCTGAATAGACATTTCTCTAAAGAAGACATAGACACACAGATAGCAAACAGGCACATGAAAAAAAGAAAGAACAAAGACAGTTCTACTGGAAACAACACAAATGTCCTTAAGTGATGAGGGGATAAACTACAGGTGGTCTAGTCATAGATTAGAATGTTTTTCAGCTATAAGAAGAAATTAAATCCATATTCTTGCTGTAACATGGGTGAATCTTGAAAATGTTGTGCTAGGTAAAAAAAGTGACTCACCAAGAGCCACATCACGCATGATTACGATTATATGAAATGCCTAGAAAAGGCAAATGCATTCAGACTGAGAGTAGATTAGGCGTTTCCAAGGATAAGGGAGTGTGATTGGAATGACTACTAATGGGGTGATGAAAAATGTCCTGGAAATAGAAAGTGGTGATGACTATATGATTCTGTGAATAGACAAAAAAATCCCACTTAATTTTACAGTTCACGCTTTTGATTTTTCAGGTAGTAAATTTTTTGGCATATGAATCAGAGCTAAGTAAAAAAAAAAAAAAAAAAGGCAATTGTTTCCAGTTCATGACATTCAGAAAATCTCATGCAAAGTTTTGTAAGAGCGGTGGTGCGTTCATACATACAGGGATAGAGCATTCCAAACAGAACAAATAGAGTGAATTCATAGGCCA
Source organism: Talpa occidentalis (assembly GCF_014898055.3). NCBI lineage: Eukaryota > Metazoa > Chordata > Mammalia > Eulipotyphla > Talpidae > Talpa > Talpa occidentalis. The sequence continues at coordinate 10,674,578 of NW_023601322.1, forward strand.
ATCTCTAGCGTGTATGCAGAGTAGTAAGCAAGTCAACTTCCAGGCTATGGGTCTGCAATAAAGTCCCATGAAGAATATAGAGAAATGAGTTGGGTAAGGAGAGAAAAGTAACAATCAGACCCAGAAGGTACTTTACCAGCGATTGCTTGTATGGACTTTTGAGAAAGATGGAAAAGTCAGATGCTCTGATTTTTAGCCTAAGCAAATGGAACAATTATATCATCATTAGGGGCACAAAGACGAGTTGATTCAGAAAGATTACAGTGACTTCTTCTCTATTGTTTATTTATTAGGAAACTCACTACTCATACACATCCAAAATAGAGGAAAGAAAGGATTCCATGTAATTGGGTTTGCTCCTTATAAATAATAGCGCCCTTAAAAAGTTGGAAAATTGGGCCTCCCCTGGTGATGCTGGCAGTTGAGCACAGCACTGTGAAGCTGTCTGCAGCCTCAGCAGCGCCGGTTCGATCCTGCCCGGCCCGGCGAGGGTCCCACATGGCGCAGCAGACCTCTCTGGCCTCGCCCGCTGCTCCCCTCAGCAGTGTATTTCATCAGTCTGTCTGTTCTGTTCCCCACTCTGTCTCTGGTGAATTCTCTCACCCTCCCGTGCATCTGGTCTGTACCCTGGTTCTTGTATAAATAAATACATCTTTTTTTAAAAAATTAAAAGTTGGAAAATTGAGATCATTATTGCCAGATGCTAAGAGAGATAAACACCAATATCTCAGCAGCTCAGAATGGTAACATTTATTGCTCGTTGGTGTCACAGTTCCATGTAGTTGGTGGACAAGGATGTGAAGGGAATGTAGGCATTTGTGCCCACGAAATAAATTCTATCTTGAACCTTTTAATGCACTGCAGTTACTTACATAGATCCTCCATCCACAGCATAGCACGCATTATCAAATATTCTCCCTGTGTTTCATTTTAAGCAGAAGCATTACTGCCTGAGTTCTTAATTCAAATAAATTGAAAGGGCAAATGCATTCAGTCTCCTGGTCAAAAAGTGCGTATTTCAGGAAAAGAGGACGGTATGTTTTACACACTTCATTTTACACACACACACACACAAGCGTGGGCGCGCGCAGACACAAACACACACACACACACACACACACACACACACACCTCTCTTTTAAGCAGGAATCAGCCTGTCTGCCTCAAGATGGCTCGTGAAATCAAAGCATGTCCACCAGGCACCAAATTGTTTTCCATGAAAACCTGAAAGGAGAAATTCAGCTGGTTTCCTGATCCCACGAGCCTCTGCATCTGAATCACAGTTACTCTGTGATTTGTATCTCGGGAACCCAGTCGGTGTCGCTCAGACTCCCCGCTGCGCCCGGATTGGTCAGAAAGAAGTAAAGGAGGAGCCAGGGTGAACCTATTTTTTTTTCCTCCACACACCGCAAAAATCAGCAGCAGCTCCTAACAGTGAAAGCCAGGCTTCAGGTTGCAAACTGACACCTCAGAGATGCAGCTGAGTGAGTGAGCCCGGGCGCACGGCGTCGTCAGCCAGCACCACCGCAGCGCCTAGGAAAACTATTTTGGAAACACCTGAATGCCTAAGACTAAAAGTTCAAGCGAAAGTGAGAACAAAAAAGCAAACGGCAGACTCTTTCAACTGAGAATGAGCATTCTGAAGTGAGGCTAATCAGAGGGGACCCGGAAAGGGACTCAAAACTCCATGGCCAGGTCTGGGGCATGTGCCAGCCACTCGCCACAGGCATGCCAATTTCATCTTTAGATAAAGACCAGGAGAAAATCACCGTGGACACCTGACCCAGCAGGTTCCATCAATTCTGGGCGAATTTGACTCCACTTGGCCGGGATGAACTCCACCCACCAGCCTGGGATGCACACTTCTCTCCACTTCTGGAACCACAGCGCCTACAGACCGCACAGCAATGCCAGTGAGCCCTTGGGGAAAAGCTACTCTGATGGAGGCTGCTACGAGCAACTTTTTGTCTCTCCTGAGGTCTTTGTGACTCTGGGTGTCATAAGTTTGTTGGAGAATATTCTGGTGATTGTGGCCATAGCCAAGAACAAGAATCTGCACTCCCCCATGTACTTTTTCATCTGTAGCCTGGCCGTGGCGGATATGTTGGTGAGCGTGTCCAACGGATCAGAAACCATTGTCATCACTCTATTAAACAGTACAGATACGGACGCACAGAGTTTCACCGTGAATATTGACAATGTCATTGACTCGGTGATCTGTAGCTCCTTGCTTGCATCCATTTGCAGCCTGCTTTCAATTGCAGTGGACAGGTACTTTACTATCTTTTATGCTCTCCAGTATCATAACATCATGACAGTGAAGCGGGTGGGTATCATCATAACTTGTATCTGGGCAGCTTGCTCAGTCTCGGGCATCTTGTTCATCATTTACTCAGACAGCAGTGCTGTGATCATCTGCCTCATCACCATGTTCTTCACCATGCTGGCTCTCATGGCGTCTCTGTACGTCCACATGTTCCTCATGGCCAGACTTCACATTAAGAGGATCGCTGTGCTCCCCTGCACGGGCACCATCCGCCAAGGTGCCAACATGAAGGGAGCTATTACCTTGACCATTTTGATTGGGGTCTTTGTTGTCTGTTGGGCGCCATTCTTTCTCCACTTGATCTTCTACATCTCTTGTCCCCAGAATCCATACTGTGTATGCTTCATGTCTCATTTTAACTTGTATCTCATACTGATCATGTGTAATTCCATCATCGATCCTCTAATCTATGCTCTCCGGAGCCAAGAACTGAGGAAAACCTTCAAAGAGATCATCTGTTGCTTTCCTCTAGGGGGCCTCTGTGATTTGTCCAGCAGGTATTAAGTGGAATGGATGAGACACAAAAAAAACATGCAGAAGAGACTTTTTCATTCTTGTGCAACCTCACCGGTGTGTGTCAGCATCAGCTTTTTCTTCTGTGTAAGGCATTAGTGGAGAATATCTTGTGTAGACATTTAAGTTTATGACTTTTGATAGGAAAAATGCCCAGTTTCTGTATATTTTAATGTCATGTTACTTTTTGGCTGTAAAATGTTTACCCATATTATAAATTGTAGACATTATGGATTTACAAAAAAAAAAAGGAAACAAATGTCCTTATTAAAAGTTTGACAATGTTTCTCTTTTTTGTTACTGTCTCCTTCTTGTTGTTCATAAGGATCTAACACTTTTTGCTTTAGTAACATAGAAATCATAGCCTGGCTAAATACAGTGTAGGAAGGGTTTTTTTTATATTACACTCTACAACACTTCAATGCAAAGATTGGATTCTAGCACTGAAGGGGGAACTATTCAAGAACTATTCAACTGATTCTAAAAAAAAGCAGCTGAAATTTCAAGTAATTTAGTAAAACTTGTTCATTCTCCCTAGACAGAAGTAACACTGAAGAGATCAAAACAGCTACTGAAAAAAGCGAGTGTCTGAGTCAGAAAATAACATGTGTTTTTTAAAGACAGAGAGATTAATTTGCCCAAGCAAATGATCCGATATTCCACACAGGCAACCAGGCTTCAGGGGGATAAGACAGCAACTATGGGGATTAAGGTGTAATGGAAATTAATATACCAAGCTAAACTTTCTGATACCAACCTGTTTTCAGCCACCATTAATAAAAACAAAGAATAAGAACATGGTGTCTGTTGAAATGTCCAGAAAAAGTGGAGTTACCTTGAAAGTTCTTCCACTTTTCACATAGAAGTGATGGCTGTGTGTTTTTGCTTAGTTTTTAAATGGCAGTGAAAATCCACATTATCAGGGATTTTAACTTTAAAAACCAATTCTATAGCACAAATATTATCAGCCAATATTTGTAAATCTCTATCATAGGGAACTTTTGTTGCTCGTACCTGATGGGCAGGAAGGAGAGCACTTTCTGACCCCCTCAGAGTGATATGACATAAATCCACTTTCCACAGCTACGGTTTCAAGAGTACATACCTGTCTTACTCCAAAAGACCACAGATATGGCCATTAAGCCTTAAAATGTTTACCTCCCAATTTGTATATACTTTAAAATAAAGAGAGAGAATGTATGTTCACTATCCTTTGATTTAATTTACAGTGTCTTCAAACATGTAAAGATTTAATTTAAATCTAAATTTTTCCACATGAACAATAAATCCTGCAAACTACCTTCAGCATCCTTATAGAAACATTGTATGAAAGTTTCATAATGATGTTCATTTAACAAATAAAGGTAGTACTGAAACTCAATTCACTACCATTCCTCAATTTTGTTACTAAAATAAGGGTAAGAATTTAAATATAGAAATATAGGCTAATGTAACACTCAGGGGCCAAAGCTGTAGCAAGACTTTACACAAAGTGTTTTTGTCTTTGACTCGGTTCCCAACAATTCTTGCACATAGTGACTCAGAAATCCCAGGGACTGCACAACCGCACACACCCATCTTCTGTAGCAGCTGTTTTTGGGGTGTCTCCTTTAAGCGCCATCTGGGATCCTGCTCGGCCCATTTGGAACCTGTCTACTTCTTCCCCAGGAGGTAAATCCAGCTCCCCCATCCCTGCGTTCACACCTCCTGGAGCGGCCTCTGTATTAGGGTGAGCATCCCAGAACAGTCCCCAGTATTAGGGTGAACATCCCTCCCTACTCTACCAGCCTCCCCTACATGCCCAGGGTAAAAATTGGGTTTCAGTTTCCTTAAGTGCTGTCATTGTCTCTTACTCATCTTTCCTGTTCTCCAAACTCTCCTCTATGATACTTTCTCTTTCTCCAGTAAAACCAGATTCTCTAAGAGGGACAGGTCTTAGCCAAACCACCTCTCACCTCACCCAGCAGCCAGTGGGATCTGATGCCCCCCCAGCCCCCTCTGGGCTGATGCTGTAAGAGTGGGGATGATGTCATGGGGAGAGAGGGGGCGCTAAAGCAGGTCTGTGGCGTAGTGGGGTGAGGGTGAATGGAGACAGAGAGTGGGGCTGGAGGTTTGGGGAGAGAAACCTGAAGTGTACAAAATGAAAAGTTGGAGGGGACTCACTGCCCGAGCAGACGTAGAGGTGGTGGTTCCTCCAATTAGGGGACCTTAAAGTTATTAAGAACAAAGGAACTGAGCTTCACAGAACTGTGTGAGAACTGTCACCATGGGGGCGAGGGATTATGTATGTTTTTGCTCCCTTACTCTACAGCTGACGGGAACAGGCTGTTGGGATGAGATTTTAGAGGTCCTTCAAGCATGACATTCAGACTCCACTCAGTGCCCCAGACCCTGGCCAGCTCCATATTCCATTTTTGGTATTTTATTTTGTTTCTGCCTCCCCTACTTGTGCTTAAGCTTTTTTGAGAATAGGCGGTCTTACATTCATATTTTACCCCCCTAGGGTCTAGCATGTTTGACATATGAAAAACAGACCAAAAAAAAAAAAAAACCTGAAAAATAAATGGTAAATAAAATATTCTTGATTTCTGAAAGCAGTTCCCCAGTGGCCTCACTCCTGCACCCTGGATGCTGCACATGGTTTGGGGTGGCGAGGATGATGGACCAGGGCTAACTTTTGCCCTGTGGTGGCTGCCTCGCCATTGAGCCCTCACGAAGACGTGGCTACCTGAGGGAGAGGACAACAGAAGCCAGGGTGGCTCACTCAAGGGGAGGGAACAGGGTCAGAAACAAGCCAAAATGTAGAGAAGATGACCTCTAGCCGGCCTTCTAAAGATCCGTGCCCAAATAACAAGAAAGTGGTATCATAGAGGAAAATTTGGAGAACAGGAAAGATGAGTAAGAGACAATGACAGCACTTAAGGAAGCTGAAACCCAATTTTGTACCCTGGGCATGTAGGGGAGGCTGGTGTGGCAGGGAGGGGTGCTCACCCTAATACTGAAGACTGCTCCGGGATGCTCACCCTGTGGATGAAATAACAGGGCAACATCTGTCTCTCTGAATGACGTGTGCACTGCAGACAGAAGAAATTAATCAATATTTTTTTTACCGTATCAATCATAGTTTAGGTCAGTCATTTGTGTTACTAGTTAGAGCTGGGGGGCTAATGCCATTTGGTGTCAAAAACTTGCCAAAATAAGAGCTATTCACCATGAAGGGGCCCTCGGGGGTAAATGCACATGGGTTATAGCAAGTGGAAAAAGAGGTGTTCTCTGCACCTGGGACCTCACTCCCCACCCCACCCCAGTGAAGCACCTCCTAAAAAACAAAGCTGTAACACTGGCCGAGCCTCAGACCCTAACAAGTTCCACATATCTGCATGTTGCCAACTTTATTGGGTTTCTTAGCATTTTTAAAATTTATTGTCTTAGATTGTTGTTAATTTTTGGACAGTGTTTAATGTCTCCCCTCAGGTGTAGTCCCTGCCGTTCTTCCACCACCACAGCACCCGCGACCCATCACCACAGTCCCTCCTGCTCTTCCCAGCCCTGTTTTGACCCCTCTCCCTCCCGCTTCCCTGCTGGATGCCTCAGGACTCTGGTCAACTCGCAAGTTTTGTCTTTTTCTTGACCCTTTGTTCAGTGTCTCTATGTTCTGCGTATAGTGTATAGTGCAACCAGACGATATTTATGTTGCCAACTTTAAGCCAAGGTCAGTGAATGTGCCTTAACATGATGGATGCGAAGAAGTGAGAGAAATATGCAAGGGAAAGAAAAAAGAGGATGAGAGAGAATGTTTTCCAGGCATAAGATCAGCTTTCCACGTCAACCTGATGGGGAAAAGAATAGATTCCATGAAACACGTTCCCATGAGCAGGGGCCAACTTGCCCATCCGCTGGGGTGGCTCCAGACTTTCTACATGCAGAGGGGTGGGACACAGTGTAGTTGGAGTTAGTGAGGCCTGCCAGCCCCTGCAAACCAGCCACCTCCTGTCACTGGCTGTGTCTTCTTAAATGACTTCGGAGAGAGATTTGAAGATTATACCTCGGTGCAAATAATAAGCTCGTGTCAGAGAACCTGACTCCATCAGACAAGTGTATTCTTCCTTTTGATGAAAAGAGGGAGTGAAAAGGGCTCACTCATAGCAGGAATCTAGAAAACTTAAATAAGGGACCAGGAAAAAGAGTAACTATAAGAAAGTGAAAATCAAAATCAACAAAAAACTATGAACCAGAGACACTCTATGGGGGGTAGGGGGCGGGAGGGGAGGGATTGGGGTCAAAGTAAGGGGGTTGCAATTGTATGGGGAATATAAAAATAAAATTTATTATAAATAAATAAATAAATATATAAATAAAAGATTACATTTCCCATTAAAAAAAAAAGGGGAGTGAAAAGAGAACAGAGTGAGGAGGAGACTATTGTCTTCACTTCCATCTTTTTTGTCATTCCATTAATTGGATATTATTCTTAAAGTTTTTTTTGAACCCATAGGCTATGATGTCATCTAATATTTCTCTTTCTAATCTAGAAACGAATACTGCTATAGATGACATACAATCACAATAAATGCCTCCTTGCTGACTTCATGCGCCATACTTCTTTTGTGAAGATTTTTTTCCACTCAAATTTTGTAAGTAAGTTGCTTTTATTCTGTTGTGAGACAGTAATGCAAAGAGATAAATGAAAAACAAACCCAAAAAACCCAGAGATTCACATTAGTTTAGTTCACTGGATCAGTGTTTTGTTTCAAATGGATAAACATACGACCACATTCCATTGCACTTTACCTATTCTGCCTAGCTTCACGCAGTCTTCCTGGAAGGAGTACTTTTCTGGTGAAGATAAAAGGAGAGTAGAAGAAATCTCCATCACTCACTTTTATCCCAGATCCATAGGATAGTTTTACCAAAGGACTAAAGGAAATTGACCAGCTTGAATCAGTCAAATTGAAGTACAAACAGATGTGTCCTGAAATATTTAACTGAGTCAAGCTAGCTAATTTTCTTTTTTCCTTTTGAAAATAAATGTTGCCTTCAAAAACTATTGCCAAGAATTTAATGATAGCATTAGAGGGTCCTAGACAAATGGCTACTGTAAATTTCAGTCTATCAAATTGGCAACATTTTTAACAATTATGTAAAAAAAAAATATTCAAAGTAAAAAATATTCCATGTTGCTGAGGAGGAAGTAGAAAAATGGATGCTTTTTCTATCCTAAGACTATATGTCATATGCACCACAATTTTAAAATGTCCAGCCTTTGATTATTTCATTACAACTCATTTTTTAATCTTTTAAATTTATATGTGCACACACACACTCACACACACTCACACACACACACGTCATTCTTCATTTTTATAAAATATTTGCTTTCTCCTCTCAGGTGTATCCCCATAAAATTCCCACTACCAATTCATCTGTGCACATCACCATAGTCCCTTGTGCCCTGCCCACCTGTTTTGACCCTTTTCCTTCCCCTCCCCTGCAGAATGTCTCTGATTTATAGTTGCCTGTCAATTTTGGGGTTTTTATTTTTTTTTCCTGATTCCTTAGTTTGTTCCCTATATTCCTCCTGGAAGTGAAAATATTCAATATTTTTCTTTTTCCTTCTGACTTATTTCACTGAGCATAATCCTTTCCAGCTCCATCCATGTTGCTGGGAATAGCATGAGTTTATCTTTTTTGATGGCTGAGTAATATTCCATGGTGTATATGTACCACATCTTCTTGATCCAGTCATCTGTTTTTGGGCATTTGGGTTGTTTCCATATCTTACCTATTGTAAATAGTGCTGCAATAAGCATGGGGGTGCAGGTGCTCTTTGGAACTGATGTTTCTGTGTCCTTTGGGTAAATACCTAGGAGTGGAATTGCTGGATCCTATGGAAGCTCTTTGTTTAGTAGGTCAAGAAATCTCCACACAGCTCTCCATAGTGGTTGGACCAGTTTGCACTCCCACCAACAGTGCAGGAGAGTTCCTTTTTCTCCACATCCTCGCCAACATTTGTTGTTGCTAGCTTTTTAAGTATGTGCCATTCTCACTGGTGTGAGGTGATTTTGATTTGCATTTCCCTGATTATAAGTGATGTTGAACATTTTTTATATACCTGTTGGCCATTTGCATTTCTTCTTTGGAGAATTGTCTTTTTAGCTTTTCTGCCCATTTTTTGACTGGATTGTTTACTTAGTTTTTTTGAGCCAACTGAAACTGTCAAATATTTGCAGACAATGTGATAATATACATTAGAGAACCCTAAAAACGCCACAGAAAAAGTAATTAGAATAATAAACCAGTTTAGTAAAGTAGCAGGATACAAAATCAACACACAAAAATCAGTAGCTTTCCTATATGCAAACAGTCAATCTGAAGAAGAAAAAAATAAGAAAACCATCCCATTTACAATTGAAACAAAAAAATCAAATACCTGGGAATAAACCTAACAAAGGAGGTGGGTGACCTATACAAAGAAAATTATAAAACACTGTTAAAAGAAATAGAAGACGATATAAAGAAATGGAAAGATGGTGCCTATTCAATGAGAGATTCCAACCACCTAGAACGGACTTGTCTATAAGAAGAGCTCAACAGATATTTGATGAATAAATGAAGGAATATGCAAAAATAAAAGGGAAAAAAAGCTAAGACTGAATGAGTTGTTAATTATAATATTTAGGGGATTAGTGAAGAAAAAAATTGGCAGGCCACGAAATAATGATGACAGAGCTCAGAGAAAAACTAGGAAGGGTAATATAACTGAAGCCAAAGGAGTGAGACTTAGAGAGTTGTCATCATTTCAGCAAAGAAAGGGCTGAAAATGTTCCAACAGAAAATTTCCTAACTAGAAATGTAGAATATGTTATTTGAATATGGGATTGCAAAGGAGACTGAGATTTTGATGAGATGATGAAAAAATAAGAAAGATGAGAGAAATATCCAACTTGCAACAAAATACTGACACAGATACTAGATTCTTGGGTTTCACATGAAGACACAGAAGTAAAACAATAGAAAAGAAAGTGTAGAAACACAGCACACACTCTTCCATTAACAAGCTGTACTAGAAAGAATGGATCATTATTAAGGGTAATTTTCTCAAAGTGAATTAGCTTTTTTTTTAATTTAAATTTTATTTTTATATTCCCCATACAATTATAACCCCCTTATTTTGACCCCAATCCCTCCTTTCCCAACCCCCCACCCCCCATAGAGTGTCTCTGGTTCATAGTTGTTTGTTGATTTTGATATTTTCTTTCTTATAGTTATTCTTTTTCCTGGTCCCTTATTTAAGTTTTCTAGATTCCTGCTATGAGTGAAACCATCCAGTATTTTTCTTTTTCTTTCTGGCTTATTTCACTGAGCATGATCCCTTCCAGCGCCATCCATGTTGCTGCAAATTGCATGTGTTTATCTTTTTTGAATGCTGAGTAATATTCCATGGTGTATATGGACCACATCTTCTTGATCCAGTCATCTATTTTTGGGCATTTGGGTTGTTTCCAAAGCTTAGCTATTGTAAATAGTGCTGCTATAAACATAGGGGTGCTCTTTGGACTTGATGTTTCTGTGTCCTTTGGGTAAATACCTAGGAGTGGAATTGCTGGATCATATGGAAGCTCTATTTTTAGTAGGTCCAGAAATCTCCACACAGCTCTCCATAGTGGTTGGACCAGTTTGCACTCCCACCAACAATGTGCCAGAGAGTTCCTTTTTCTCCACAACCTCACCAACATTTGTTGTTGCTAGTTTTTTTAATATGTGCCATTCTCACTGGTGTGAGATGATATCTCATGGTAATTTTGATTTGCATTTCCCTGATTACGTGATGCTGAACATTTTTTCATATGCCTGTTGGCCATTTACATTTCCTCTTCAGAGAAGTTTCTTTTTAGCTCTTCTGCCCATTTTTTGACTGGATTATTTTCTTTGTTGTTGTTGAGTCTCATCAGCTCTTTGCAGATTTTTGTGATCAGTCCTTTATCATTAGTGTTGGGTGCAAAAATGTTCTCCCAGTTGGTGGGGTTTCTCTTTGTTTTTGTTATTGTCTCTTTTGCTGTGCAGAAGCTCTTTAATTTGATGTAGTCCCAGCTGTTTATCTTTGCCTTCACTATCACTGCTTTGGGTGATGTGTCTGTAAAGATGTCTTTGATGTGCATATCAAGTAGTGTTTTGCCTATATTTCCTTCTATGTATTTTATGGTTTCAGGTCTTATGTCTAGTTCTTTAATCCATTTTGAGTTGGTTTTTATGTATGGTGTGAGGTAGTAGTCAAGCTTCATTCTTTTGCATGTAGTGACCCAGTTTTCCCAGCACCATTTATTGAATAAAGTGAATTAGCTTTAAGTGAGATCATATGCAGAGGCAAAGAATTGATACAGACTAAAATGGTGAGAACACTATTTACTGAAAACTCTGTAGTACGGCTTAGTCATTTTCCCATAATTCTCCATAAATGATTGCCATATCTATTGACCTATTTTTTCTTAGTTATTCCAAGAAGTAGCCCTGTAAAGACATCTTAAGAATTGTACCTTCCCAATCACTAGGAGATACGTTTAAAATGCTAACAGCCCCTACACATGACAAGGCAGATGATCAGTTCAGCACTTACATGGGCACAGTGACCTTAGCAAGGTCTTGACCCATTTACCCTTTATGTCCAGAACAAGAGTTTCCTTCTGAACTTATCTTTCTTTAACTCAGCAGAGGCCATCAACCCATCAGTGGCCTGTAAACCTATCAAATAAGAGAGCTGGAGTCCCAGCCACTGTTAGGAGTAATGGACCAGGAAGAAGCATACTGAAACTACCGGGAGCTGTGTGCTTTCTGCAGCAGAAAGGTGAGGTCAGCCCTCTTGGGCATCACTAACAACCAAAGCAACTTCAGGAAATGCATGGGACAGAACAAGAGGGATTTTAGCATGCACACACACACACACACATACACACACAGCCAAGTGAGATAGAAGGCTGTATATGGATGAGATGCCAACTTACCTGCCTATTTATTCTGCAATGGGAGAGTAAAGAGGTCAACAATCCTCAACTGTGCCTAAGAAGTACAAATTCACCTTTACTAGCACAGAGATCACATCAGCTAAAACCATAGAGTATTTGATTTTTGCTTGTTTTATTTATCTGTACACTTTGGTAACTGGTCCTGCAGATCAAAGCAATTCAAATAGAGTTAAATACTGACTATTAAAAAGATCCTCATCTTTCAAGGAAAATATGGAAAGTTACAGATAGATAATCCTACAGGGCAGATTGAATACAAACCATACATATAAACATATACACACAAAATGGCATTCAGAGGTGTGGAAAATGTGCCAGTTGAGATGAGTTAATTTCAGCTGTCAGCAATTTCCTGAGATGATTTTGTTAACTCTACACTTATTCTGATGATTGTGGATACACTAAGCTGCTTTGTCATTCATTAACTTCTAAATAATTTAAAGCCATTGCCAAAGGAAGTGTCTCAGAAACCTGGTCAAGCAGAGATTGCCCATTGGTGCCCCAGCTCTGGGAAACAGTGCCAACTAGAGGATTCTTAAATCAAAGACAGCTTTGATTTTAGAAAACAATGACTAAGAGAAAGAATGCTCAATTAGCCAGTGAAACTTCAATAAAGACTCTCACAGTGGTCTATTGTTTTTTGAAACGAGTCACAAATAGTCATCCATAAATTGTCAAAAAATGAATAGGATAGCCCGTCACTTGGCAGACAGCACCACAGTGGGGGAGTTCAATGAAAACTTGGGGGAACCTCACAAATCAAGACTCTCTGGGTTAATTTAACCTAATGATGGAGAAAATCGGAAATGCCAGATCATCATATGATGATTCAAATCACAAAGGGATGAAGACTTGAGATCAACAAAAGACATTATGGCCCAAAAGGATTGTTTATTGTTGTTTTTTTTCAAGTGTGGTGCCAATGACCAGTACTGTCCTTGACCTAAAGGTTACATTCTCCAACAATCAAATCCTACTGAGGGCAAACACAGATGTGTCTCTGCAGGCTGTTCCCAGCAGCCATTCCTATCGATCTTTTCCTTTTTTTTCTCTCCTTAGGAAGATATTATAAACTCACTGGGACAGGCATCACCTTTAATTTTACTTTTTCATTTACTTCTTTATTTTTACAGAAACATAAAGAGCAAAATGGTCTTTTTTCTAAATAAGGGCTTGCATCACCAATATGTATTGCCAACTGTTTCCGGTAAAATATTCATAGACACAATATCTTTGTCTTTGTAGAACTTCTCTAAGAATTCTATTAAAATTTTTCCCATGAAATTTTTTCTGGCATTCTTTTTTAAATTTTTATGAAATAAAATTGATTTATATCATTCTATAGGTTTCAGGTACATAACATAACTCAACATCTGTATATGCTACATTATAACCTTCACCAAAAGTCTAAGCTCCTTAAACCCTCAAAACTGCCCTTTCCATATTGCACAGTCAAGGGCCAGTCACATCTAGACAAGATGCCAAACAAGAATCTTTGGCTTAAGAGAAACTTGAAAAACAGTAATGAGATAAAAGTGAAGAAAAAAAAGCTAATACTCAGAAAATTCTGAAGCTGATAAATCAGCCAAAAGATAGTACCCAAGGGGAATGAAAATTCATGAGCTCAGTAAAAGTCATTGATATCCCCAGCTTCTATATTTGATTTTCATTTTTATATTTGATTTTGACTTTTCTTAGTTTTTATATTACTTGTTGAATTTACCTGAATTTGCTTATATAAGTATTGAGGAGTTTTTCAATGTTCTCTTAGAAAAGAATCTGATGCCCGTAATTCCCCTTAGTGAGGTCTCTGAATACCAGCACCTGGAGTTCCCAGCTAAATAAAGGTCAATAGTTGTTTTCTCAATGTTTGGCTGTGATGAACCACCCAAGAATAATGCACCTAAAGATTCAGTTTCCTTCTGTAGACTCTGGGATAAACCTTGGTGGTGCAGATTAAACTGATCTGTATCAGCAGAGATGTGCAAAGATACTATTATACTTTATATGTGGAAGGCTGATCCTACAAATAAAAACTTCTGAAGACTTTAGAGCATTGATTTCTTTACTCCCAGTGGCTACCAAATATACGAAGTCTGTCTTAGTTCTGTTTGCTATAGCAAAATACCATAATTGAGGTGGGTTATACACAACAGAAATCTACTTCTTATAGTACTAGAGGCCAAAGACCAGGTTAAGGGTACCAGCTTAGTCAAATTCTGGTGAGGGTCCTGGCTTAAAGACTGCTGACTTCTCATTATATTTTCCAAGGCAGAAAGAAAGAAAAATATGTCTCTGGTCTCTTTCAACTTCTAAATACTTTCATGTTGAGGATTAGATTTCAAGATATGAATGAGGGGCAGGGAGGTAGGGGGACACAAACATTCAGTTCATAGCAAATTCAGATTCACTAAGTCAGTATGCTTCCTCTGTGCTTTGGACTCTGCCAGGAACACTGAAAATTCCAGGGAGTTTGCTTTTTGCTCTGAGGCTATTTTGTGCTCCTCTCTTTTTATGAGCATGCTGGCAGTTGGTTACTCATGCCTTTAATAGAAATGGTGGTACAAGCACCCTCAACTACAAAGGTATTATTATGGTACCACCAGGAAAATTTCTCTACATAGATAATTTATTTTCTCTGGTAGAGAAAAATATTTCAGGCTATCTTAAATGGAATGATTTTATAAGTTCAAAATACATCCTAAGCATTAGTTAATATTTTTATTTATCTTCTTGAAATGTGATGGTGCAGGCTAATCAGTGTAAAAGTATCATTTGGAAACAAGGTAGAACACAAACAAGAAGCATGAATGTTTGTTTCCACTTTTCTGATGTTATGATTATAAGTTTCAGACACTGGATTTGTGTGAAATTTGATCTGACTGCTATTCAAGTAGTGGATTTTCAACAGGGATATTGGTTCTTCCAAACCAAGAAAAACAGTAAAAATGAAAAAAGTGAATCAGTCAAAGTCATCACAGAAGCGGATGCAGAGGAACAAAACTATCCTCATCAGTGGCACCCATTGAGAGCATGGCTTGCAGTTGTTAGTATCACAAGATCCAAAGAGCAAACCTGCACAAAGCTTACTGTCTGCTTTGGTAAACCACCCATTGCCTTTTTAAATTTTAATTATTTGCTTTTCTGTTGATATCTGAAAGTGCCAAAGAAATGACCAAGTTAGAACATTTATGACCCAGAAAACAAAGACAAGAATAAAGAGGTAGCTTGAGTACAGTCTTAATGGAAGGGTTAACCCACGTGAGCAGAGTGGACTGAGGGTGAATGAAGGTGACAACATGAACTTCAGACTGTGAGAATAGTTTTGCTTGGCTGAAATGGAAGAGCAAGTGGAATGAGGAGAAGCAGAAGTTTGAAAGGTAAGTTCTGATAAGTATTAAGGTGATAGTTCTGATAAAGGTAAGTATTAATGTGTGCTTTCTTAATGCTTTCCAAATAGCTTTGGTCATAATGAAAATCACATCACCACGTGTGAAAGTGTCAAAAATCTACTGAATATTTCCTCTGGCCTTAAAACAGTGTTAAGCACTTTCAATTATTTAGCCAACATAGTCTTCATAACATCCTTGAAATAAATTTTTTCTCCTAAAATTTAGAGAAGATGAGCACTGAAACTAGAAATGTTGTGTAACCAGCCCGGGTTGATGTAGCTCCAAAAAGATACTTGAAGGCCATCAATATAGAACACTTTTAAGAGCCCTTGCTCAACAAACATCACTCTAGAAATTCAAAATTATTTCTGTGATCAAATCTATCATTTCTGGGGTTGTAGTGTTTGTTCAGTGAACAAAGAAACCACTGGTGTGGGAACTGGTGCTATATTTCTTCTGGAAGAGTAACATGAAGTAACTCACCCCAATGCTTCTGCCTCCCAGAAAATATGTCTAAGTTGGGGTAAATAGTTGTATCTCTCCGTAGAGTCCCAAGGCATCTGTTTTAAGGCATCTTAAATATACTCATTAATTTTCTCTGTCTAGTCTGCAATTAAACATCATAAACAACCCACTGTCTCCCACCTATGATGTTTAAATTATGATGAAATAAGAAAAATGTAGTGGCCCCTTGTGGCATTCAGGTAAAATTCTTTGCAGGCAGATTTGGGTATACTGTTCAGAAAACAAATAATATGGAAATATTAAAGATTCATAATGCTCTACTCAGTTCAGCTGAACAAAGAGCACTGCCAGAAGTGACTCATTAAACAGAGCACATATTGTCAGCAGGAAAAAAAGAAGGTGATGATTCAGTTTGGTGTAAGTGGATGGTGTAACAATGTTTTGGCATTTATTAGATATGCTTTAAACATCCATGGCAAGTGGGTTTTCACGATTTTTGTTGTGTTCAGGCTGTCTAACTTTTACAAAGCTATGATTTCAGTGTGAAATTTTCCTCTCTACCCCCTCAATGCTCTTTCTGAATTACAAACAGGTGCAGAAGCTACAGCCTGGAGGACTATTGTTGTTCTTTTTATGCAAATTTAATCACCAAAGGTTTCTCTTTTTTGTATATCTCCTTTTTCTTTAATCTCCTTTTTAATACTTAAGAAATTCACCATCAAGCTGGTGAGGGATGAGGGTTAGGTTTCTCATATATTTACAAAGCAAGTTAGTCCCATTGTCACTGGGCTTGGAAAAAGGGGTGAAAATCTGACTTGTAAAGTCTTTTCTTGTGCTGCAAAATTCATTGCCAGTCTCCAGATAGATGCTCAATTCTCCTTGGAAGTGGCAACCCACCTCTGGTTCCACTGTAGAAAGACATTTTCTGAGCAGATGACTCCCTGAATCTCAAGGTAATATGAAAAAGATACTTTATTCAGTGTTGAAATATCTTTACTAATATTTTAGCATTTACTATTCTGTTTCAGCTGGCTTCCCCTTCTACAGTCCCCCTTCACTTACTTTTGAAGCCCATATATAGGAGCAGCCTAACCTGCACATTTATCAAATTATAACAGGTTGCCCTGGGGTCAATCCCCATCCCTAAGCAAGTTACTTTATCCTCAAAAACTCTTTTTAAAAGTCTCCTTATCTATAAAAGCCTCCTTATCTTGAAAGTGAGGATAATAAATTCTAGTCATCAGTCTATGTGATTATTAAATCATATGACAGATGAACCTAGTAAAGTTTTTGGAAAATGATATGTATCCTCAAATGTCAATTACTTTTCCATTCGCCGTGGAGCATAACATGAAATATTATGGAAGCTAAAATTAGGGCACCAATGGAAGAAAAACCCAAGAAAGTAAAAGTCTTTTGCTTTTTTTGGAGAAGTTAGTTTTATGTATTTATTTACATATTATTTACTATTTATTTCACTGAGGCAGCATCGGTTTACAACACTGATTATGATTTAGAGGTCCCACTAAATGGGAAAGAAGAAACACTAAGCAGCTCTGAGTGGAAGTACAGTTTACCTATACCTACAAGAGAAACAAGTAAAAATTACTTGGAAGTTTGGGTTACAGATAAAAGCAAATGACTCCAATCATAATATGGTCATTTAATATGCACAGAAACCTGTATGGCTTGTGTTGTTGTAGTTAAGGTGTTGTTTTGTTTTTGTTTTTGTTTTCCAATTTCTATGTATTTAAATTCTACAAACACTGTCCCTGGGAAAAGAAGAATCCTATTCTGTGGTGGATAATCCTAAAAGAGTCTGGAAATGCGATTTCTGAGGCATTTTCCTCTCCCCTTCAGTCAAGACTGAAACTCCGTCTTTGTGAAATGTACTCTAAAGGACAAATCCCAGGGCAAAACAGTGAGTGCTGAGGGTTTTCCAAGATGGAGGTGCAGAGCGTGGGTGTGGGTAGCAATCTCTCCTCATGGAGCTGTGAGATACTCTACCAGAGCAGACTGCAGACCTTAATTACAAGGTCACCTACTATGGTTTCTGAATGATGAATTTTTCCCTTGGGACAGAGTCCAATGCACACCACTGTTAAGCTCTCATCTCTTCCACGGTTACTTTTTGGGTTGGCCCTACCTATTCCCCCATGTCTGGGGTTTCACAGGGAATAAAGGACAGCCTAATGGAATCCATGCCAGCTCCTCTGTGGAATCTCCTTGGCATTCTATGAAGGGCCCGGCACTGAATGAAGAGGGATGGGATTTGTTAGGAGAAAGAGGCACAAAAGAAAAAATGTCAAAATAGAGAACTCAGTAGCAGACATCAGATAGAGCCTTTGTCCCCAAGTATATATTCTACTAGAAGCTTCCATTCAAAGTGGTAAACTGAGCTAAATTCACAGGTTTTTCATCTGGCTTCCTGATTAGAAACATAATTTATGTGGGGAAGATATAGAAATGCTAACTACAAATGATAATGGGTTGATGCATGCCCTAAATTCATACATTCATATGGTTATACCCTATACTGGATATAAACCCCCAGTACCTCAAATCGTGCCTGTCTTTAGAGGCAGTTTCTTTAAGGAGGTGATTAAATTAAAATGGGGTCACTAGGGTCAGCTCTGATCCAATGTGACTATTGTCTTTATAAGAAGAAATTAGAACACAGACAAAGAGAAGACCACGGAAAGACACGGGGAAGAATGAGCCACCTGCGCCAAGAAGAGATGTCTCAGGAGAAAACAGCCCTAACAACACCCTGACCTCAGACTTTCAGCATCCAGAATGGTGAGAGTATAAATTTTTGTTGTTTAAGCCACCCAGTCTATGGGCCTTTGTCATATCTGCCCTAGCAGACTAGTACACGGGGCAGCAGGAGAAGGAATCATTCTCTCATTCAGAACAATACAAAAGAATTTGGGATCCCATTCAGGAGATGTAATATCCCTATCTCCAGTTAAAGAGAAGGCGACAAAAGTAGTTTGCAGAAATGATAGAAAATGACCTCAAGAAACATGTGAGTGGTTTGACTAATTTGAAGCCAAACCTGACGTTTCTCCAAAATTCAACGAGCATGTTTCTCTTTAAGTTTACTCCACTATCACATTTTACTGTGTGAACTCAGTGGGGAAGAGGACCCTAGCTGAGTCATAAATTTGCTCTGTGATCTTGGACAAACTTTTCAACTGCCCATCTGCAAGAGGGTCCGCCAGATCCTGCCACTTCCTTTCTTAAAACCCAACATGATGCTCCATCCCACTTGGAATAGAACCCAAATCCTCTGGATTCCCCTATCACACCTTTCACAATGAGGCCCCTGCTCTGGCTGGGTGTTCCCCTGGGCTCACCAAGCTTCTTTTCCTCCCTCTCTGTGCTGCTGTTACCCCAGTAAGCTACTCATCCCTGGACCATTGCACGAGTTCTTGCTTGTTACAGAAATCATCTTCCCAATCGTTCTCAAGTTTCATTCCCTCATTACATTAAATGAGCCCTGTTTTCTCAAAGAGTGTGCCATTCGCTCACTCTCCATTCCCACGCTTTTCTCTCTATACCACTTCTTTCCACCTAATATTGTGTCAAAG
Organism: Talpa occidentalis; assembly: GCF_014898055.3. Taxonomy (NCBI): domain Eukaryota; kingdom Metazoa; phylum Chordata; class Mammalia; order Eulipotyphla; family Talpidae; genus Talpa; species Talpa occidentalis. The sequence continues at coordinate 10,693,887 of NW_023601322.1, forward strand.
AGCCGGTCTTGACTATGTCTGGCTCCTCTTCACTGCCAGGCACAGGCCCAGCAAAGGTGAGGCTGGGTTCTTCCCTCCACTGTTGCTCCCCCAGCACCTAGAACAGGGCCTGACCGTAGGCACGTAGCTGACGATCGTTGAGAATTGACAAATACTTTTGAGACTATTTGTACAAAATATTTGTACAAAGTCCTTCATAAGAAAATGAATGTTTTTAGCTATTCTTTATCAATGAAGTAGAGAGTAAATAAAATCCATGAGAAGCAGACAAGGTATAGACTTTATTCTAACACTTCAGTCACAAGGAACAACTTTGCAAACCAAAGCCAACCAGACCTTCCCCACCCCCAGGTAAATGCGGATTAAAGAGACAGAGCTTGAAGGGAGACAAACACGGCCTGGTGATGAACTGGCATCAAAACGAGGGAAATGCAGTGCTCTCGAATCCTCGCGGTGCCAATGTTTGAGTTGGAAAACAAGATTAAAGTGGAGAGGATAAGGCTTTTTTCAAAAATATTTTTTGCCAGTAGAGGTGAACAGGATATTTTGCTCTAAAATTCATAAATTCCAGAAAACTCTGACTTATCCATATCACTATAAACAAAAATGTCCAGTAAGAGCCAAAAACAAAGTGGATTATCCACTTTGCCACCTCCCTGTACTAGTATAAATCATCAGGACTCTATGGTTCACATGTCAGTTTAAATGACACAAGTCAACAAGAGTGTGAAATGTCAAGTACATATTCCCCTGCATGCACTATTTCTGCCTCTAACCTTTAAATCAATTTAATCTGCATGTGAACATGCAGAAGCACTCACAGTATTGCCCTTGATGCCAGGATAAATGCCTCATAAATGTGCATTCCATTTACAACTGCCTAAACTCCTTCTTATCCTTGGCAAGTTTTCCTCCATTTATCCCTTTATTTTTGGTTTTTCAGCTCCTAAACCCTCTTAACTGAGTTTTCTCTTTTTAAATTTTTTCCCCAGAATCTTGAAAGAAGTGATAATATTCACATTATAAGATGAACTGGGAGCACCTGTTCTGGGTTTGTGGAAATGAGATCATGCCACATATTCGTACTATTGTAGATAGAAAGAAAAGTAAATGTGTTACAGATTAACTATATCACTATGATGACAAAAGGTCTAAGCAGATTGCTGGAATATATACATTTTGGTTTGCTTTTATACAAAGAATTGTTACGTACATTTCCTACTGGATACATTTATATAGACACTACTGAGATGCAATGCTAAAATGTGACTAACATCACATTAAAAATGCCATCTGGGGCCTCCCTGGTGGTCCAAGGGGTTAGGATGCAACCTATGAAGCGATCTGCAGCCTCTGCAGCACGAGTTCAATCCCCGGCCAGGGAGCTACCCACATGGCACAGCAGACCTCCCCTGTCTCCCTGCTGCTCCCCTCAGCAGTGTATTTCAGTGGATCTGCCTGTTCTGTTCCCCACTCTGTCTCTAGTGAATCCTCTCACCAGCCCCGCACCTCTGGCCTGTACCCCAGTTCTTGTATGCATAAATAAATAAATCTTTTTTAAAAATGAGATCTGGGACACTGAGGTCCAGTGGGAAGAAGTTAGTGTAATAGAGGAAAGTTTTCCCCTGCAAACTGGAGCTGTGCTCTTCACCCTCCTGCAAGTGGAACACAAGAGAGGGACATTCCCCACCTTTTTGTAGGACATTCTCCGCCTTTTTGCTTAGGAAAGCAATATAATTAAGGTCATACCAGAATTTATGAGTCGAGTTAGAGAAATACATGAGGATGGCTAGAGGAAAATGAAATAGGTGAGTAATAATAGCCAGCTATAGTTTAATCAGGCTGGACACCAGGAGAAGTAAAAACTCATCACAGACCTGAAGAATAACCCCTAAATAAAGAGAGTTGGTCTTCTTCTAGAAACTGCGCCTGTAAAGTAAATGCATATATCACCACTGGTTCAGAATATAATTTCAAAACTCTTCTAACAGGAAAAAAGGCATTTGGTGGTAGGTAACTAACAAACAAACAAATAAATAAAGCTTTCATTAAGGAAAAATAATATTGATTTGGAAGAAAACTGTCTTTTAGGAAATGTGCAACTAATTGTATTTATTTCCCAACAAACTAACTTTTACAAAACAGGGATATGTGCAATATTTACTACCAATTCATTCATGCTGTCCAGAAAGACATGTCTTGTTTCTTTGATAGACGAAAGAAGAGATCCATTCACATCGATTTACCTGTTGACATTTAACTTCTGTGTAGAGGTTTTCCTTACTTTAAAGTATTTCCCAACATATATCCAAACTTACAGATTTGTAAGCTGTAGCACCAACCACAGGAAAACAGTTTCCTGAATCACAACACCTTGCTGCTATTAAGGTCCCAGATTTGTTCATTCTGAAAACACTGGAATTGTGCTTAATCACATTCTAGTACTAATTAATGACTTATAAAGACTGGTTAATACTTTTTTTGTAGTATAACATATGACTCATGATTGTTTGCCTTCCTCATTGTCGTTAGAATCATTCCTACTCTGAATGAGCTCGTACATACCAATAAGAGGACTGTTGTGAATTCAGTGTAAAATAAACACTGAGACTGTGCTTCAGGTAGAGAGATTTCATGGTCAAATTGCAGGGAGAGTTTGGAAGAGAGCAGGCTGACCAGAAAAGTAGTTTTGTTATACTGAGAGAGGATAATTATACTGAGAGAGGATAATCATCTCAGATGCAACATAAACTTCCTGAAGGAAAAATTAGTATATTCTCAAGGTTCTTTTAACCTTAAAAATCCCACAATTTTATGAATAATCAAAAACAATTAGTTAGGTTTTTCTTTTCTCTTAGATCATTCAATCAAGAGTTTACAGTTGGACCCACAGTCCTGAATTTATCTTTAATTTACCTGAATTACTTCATTGACTTTGGACAAAACTTCACATTTTAAAAAGTAAAATGTAGCACACAATGAAGAAAATTAATGGTTGAAAGCCACCAGAGTAAAAGGTAATTTTCTTGATAAGTTCTGACTTTACACAGGTAGAGGTTTGGTGAGCTTTGTTCCATTTTTAGTTATTTATTTCTGATTATGTAGTTGTGATATTGTTTCCCCTTTATTCTTTGCATATCAACTGCTGAGCTAAGAACAATTAAGATTCAAGACACTGCTTTCATGTGAAAGGGAAGAAAGAAAGAAAGAATTATCTAGGCAAACTAGAAATTTTGATAAGCACACAGCAAAACCAATTATGTCATTTTACTGTATTTTTCAATGGAAAGGATGACACACCATTGCTCTTAAAATGACAAATTAGTCTATTTCTTTCCAAATCTGTAGGAGAATCAACAGTCAACAACAAAGTTAAAAAAAAAAAAAAAAAGCTTTCCATTTATAAGGAAGAAGAAATTTCCAGTCTGAAGCTACTACCCTCCCTGTAGGATCACCCCAACACCAAGGTGTTGACCCTGCCCTGCAAGTTTCCTTCCTTTTTCCCTCTCCCACCATTTGTTCTTCTGCAAATTTCTGATTAGCCTTGTTCCCCAACTCTTTTGCCCTCTCCATATTCCTTTTTCTATGTCTAAGACTAAGAACTACCAGCCCCTTAATTATACTGGTGACAAAAATAGTTTAGGTCTCTGAAAGGACTGACTTAAGCAGGTCCCTCTAACTTCATTTGTGAAAAACAAAAAACAGAGAATGAGCGATGGCCAAGAGATCATTTCTCCAAGCTTTAGAACAAAGCTCTCAGCCAAGTGGCTGCTCCTGGGACTCTCTTCAACCACAACTTCTCATAGAGGGCTCCTCATCACTCAGATCTCAACTCAATGTCATGTCCTCTGAGAGACTCTGCTGAAAAATAGGGAAGAGTGAAGCTAACATAAGAGTTCATTTGAGAGTAGAGCTGGAGAGAGGGTTCATGTGTCAGCTGATTTGGGAGAGAACAACCACATACAAAAATAGGAGACAGTGGCAGGTCTGAGTGACAGGACAGCAGCCACTGGTGCTGGGCTGGTAGGTGTTGAGCTCACCTTACGTACAGTGTGGGCCATGCTGGAACCTTCTTGCTCACTCCTGCCCACAAACAAATAAAGTCAGGTGATATGGACCAGAAGTTATCCAGAAGACCCGTGGGAAGAGGCAGAAGTCAATAGAATACAATATGTTAATAGATGTAGAGGAAGAGGAGAGAAAACACAGTATCATGTCAATCGCTGCAGAAAAAAAAGCATTTACAAAATCCAACAACTTTCATGACAAAATTACTCAACAAACTAGAACTATAAAAGCAGCTCCTCTCCTGGATAAAAGTCATCTACAAAACCCTGGAGTCATTGAGCAGGGTCCAACCACTGACGGGTGAGGAAGCGTCGTTCTGACCTGTCACCCACTCTACCAAGAGATTCTGCTGTGAAGAAGGGCAGAAAAAAAAGAGGCACTCGTGCAGGTAGGGGTCAAGACAAGGGAGTTTGTAGATATTTCTTTCGTTAGCACAGGGAGATTTTAGAGGGTGTCTGCATGCTGCTGAGAATAGTTGGGTCCAGCATGTAATGCTGGTGATGCAAGAGAAAAGTCGGGGGGGGGGGGGAGGGGAGTTACAGAGGCAAGAGACTTGAGGAGATGAGAATATGGGTTCCAGAACATTAATTTAGAGACTGACCTTTGAAAGCAAGTAGGTCATTTGCTCAGTTATACAAGAAGATAAAAGAGACACTAATTTTAAAGATGTATTTTTAAAAAGAGACTTTATGTAATGGCTTACTATTTTTTCATTAGTATAGAGTTAGTATAGTATACTAATTTTTCTTTTTCAAAAAAAAAAGAACACTCACTAACTGATTTCTCCTTATCAATGACTAGGAAAGAAGGGCCATTTACTGATTGTTGTTAAAGATCCCACACCGCAGCTTTCTATCTGGAGACTCCTGTCAACCAACCCAAAAATTTCAAACAAAGGAACTAAAATATTGACTACACACCTATTTCATCCTATAAAACTCCCCTCTGCCCTGACCCTGGTGGAACACACCTTGGAGAGCCCCTTGATGGTGAACGGAGGGACTCTTGACTTCTCAAATAAATGCTTTCTTTTTTATATCACAATATGATCATTTCTTAACCCATAATTGCTGTCAGTATGAAAAAAGATGGAGTGGGAGGGTCAGTGAGAGCAGAATTTCTACAACACTTGGCTTAGAAAGTAAGTTTAGCTTCTAAGAGAAAGAATAGTGGACCGTCTATCAGAGCTGAGCTCCCAATTGACACTTCCTATCAGATACTTGAAATCGAAACAGTTATTTGCTTTTCTTGCTGTGTTTGCCTGCATGTGCACCAGCATAGAGAACCATGTGGCTGGGTTCATCTAGTGCTGCAGGTAAGCAGGACCATCAGAATGTGGGAGGAGACGTGAGAGTTTTTTCAAGGCAAGGATTAAAGTGATGGATCAACTTGCTGAGCAGTACCAAAAAAAAAAAAAAAAGGATAATGAAAATGTTAAAGATCTATAGTAAGAAAAATCAATGAAGTCCAGAGGACGTGACCCACTGCTATAGTCTGCTCACCAGGGCTGCCGGGCCTGCCTCACTGTAGTTGATAGCTCTCAGCCCTCCCTCCCAAAAGCTTGACGTCTGGTGTGCTGAAATTGTCATCACATTTGCCAGGGACTCTTTCTTCAGTGGTCCTCTTTGTCCTCTACATCATCCCCTCTCTCTTCTTCCAGTGAATCCCCAAGTTGCTGGAAAAGTAAAGCTCACACTAATACCCACAGGGGTTTGAATATTATACAGGACCAGGCTGGGTCAGATGCCTCCTCTGTCCTCCCATAAAGCACGCCGAGGCCTTTACCCTGAAAGTTATCTCCCTGAATCATAACTGCTCACAGCAATAAATACGAGTTGAAAAGACATGCTTACCATTTTGTAGATCAGATATACCTTCTCCTGAAGAATATAGGCCTTTTGTGTCTACTGCTGTTACGATTGATCTTTTTTTCATTTTGCCTCAATAATTCTTTATAGCAGAAAAATAGGAAGACAGCAACAACCAAAGTAAAACACAAAGTCTAGATTATAGATGCAAGATCCCGGGGGAAAAGTTCACTTAACCACCTGAAGGATTCACGACTTGAGTATGGTGCAAACCAGCAATTCCTTGTGTTATATTATCACATAAGGTAAATCACTGGTGTGAAAACTGAGCCCCAGAAAAATATATGTGTGAGAAACTGAAACAAATCCTGGATGTCTGTGCCTTAAATGAAGCCACGATGATTGAATGGCCCTGTTAACATTTTACAAAGAAAAACAACCACAAGTTACACACCTAACTGCTGTGCAAACTCATGTCACAGCTCCCAGGGAGATGGGGAGGAGAGAGGAACGAGGCAAACTCTGTTATCCATGGTGGAAAAAACTATCTAGAGCTCAGGACATAAAGAGACTTTTGCCAACCTTTCCAAATTCCAAATAAAGTGAGAGCTAAGACCTTACTGTAAATTATATTACAAAATCGTGGAACACATTCAGTGAAGCACAGCTCAGAGATGGCAATGGTGTGGTGGGCATAATCGTGTAGGGCTGGTCCCTTGTATCTTGCCTATAAAAATCAAAACTCCTCTGTAACAACCATGCTCTTCCCTCCCTACTTTGTTCCATAGAGGATTTCTAGCCCTTCCGGATATTTCATTTTCTCCCATAAAATTTTAATTCTTAGATAGGAATGAGGATATCCCCTTGCCTGTTCTATTTATCTTCCAGGCTACTCCTTGCAGAATGGAAAAGACTTTCCTTCGTGTAAAGCAAAAAATTCCCTTATATCTTCATCTTAATTACTCAGTAGTTTTTCTCCATACTTTGTCCTTTTTGCTTTGAGTGGACATTAAAAACCTAGAGAATTCAAAGAAATATTTACTCTCATGAAATTCAGGTTCTCAAGATTATCATCGCACCATAGACATTTTAAAATGTGCTTTTAAAGTTGACACTAGGCAATTATTTCATGTTCTACATAATTTGAGCCATTCCTTTTCTGTGGCGATAAATTTAGACTTATCAGGGAAGGGCTGCCAGGGATGGAAAAAGTAATTCCCAGCCCATGAAGAAGTCTCATTGTCTATCAGGACAGTGTGTTAACAAGCACAGGCCAAGTGAATCTATTAAATCTACAAGAATGCAAGAACTGCCTCTCCTCCATCCAATCTTCCTTGTATATAACTCCTTTCAACTATTTATATAGTAGCTTTGCAGCAGGCAATTTAAGGTTATATTTTCTGGCCAGGTTCTTATGAACAGGTTTTTTTATGTAGGGGATTGGTTATTTGATCAACTACATTTATTAGCAGATGAGTATTTCCCAAAGCAGACAAGGCTGGAATAGAAACAGGATATCTAACTGTAGCAAAAACATACATACATATATATATATATATATATATATATATTTATATATATATATTCAATTTCATATCAAGCTCATTAAATACACATTCCCATTAAGTGTCTAAAACTGAGATCTTCAGCTAGCAACTGGACGAGCCCTAGACAGAATTTACCTTTTTATTTATTTTAGAACTATCAGGAAACTATTTGTCACATCTTAGATGTAATAAAATTAATAAAACAAACTCAGCTTGAAAGATTCTCACCACTTTCCTCAAATATGTGTTGGAAAGAAAAAGGTAAAAAGTTCTATAGCAATTTGGAAATAGTAAATCTTGGCAATACATTAATGTATAATTCCATGCAGTGTTAGGGATGTACAGGAGAGTTAACAGTTAAAGATAAAAGGAGAAAAGAAGGAAAAAAGGGAAAGAAGAGAGGGGAAGAGATGGGGGGGAGAGAAGGAGGAAGGAAGGAACCTTTGAGGACAGAGGAATATACGGAATGACAATGTCATTTGGTTGGATGTGTTATTTGTAATATTACTCCTTTTGCTAAAAGTAGCGATCTGTGAAATGTCCATGTGCATGTCACTTTCCCTATATAAATGATTCCATTATTTAATTGTTAGAGTATGATAGTTCATCTATATTTTGAATTAAAATAAGCAGGTTGCCTAGCAACCTAGATATCTTCTTTAAAGAAAATGCATTCCACAGGCCAGATAGCCCACTGATGAGCAATTTGATAACATTCAATTTGCAAGTGAGTTGTTTTCTAAGGAAAAATAACCCTACTCCCTATTAAATTGCCAAGTGTTTCCCTTGTCGATCAACAAAAAGATTTGCAAGGCACCTTCTCCGAATGCTTCCTGTAAATACAGAGAATAAGCAAATGTGTTTCATGTCATTTTAATTTTAATTTAATATAAACTATATTAGTATAAACTATCACAATGGATGGTTACTTTAAATAAGTACATCATTAATATATTGTTAATTGTTTCTTGACCTCGTCTATTATTGTATTAATTTTATACATCAAATATCACATATTTTATAGAGTTTTAATCCATTCTCCTTTTGAAATAGATTCCTCCCAGTATTTCACTGCCTGGGGTCCTGAGGGTGACTCAAGGCAGGCGAGATAATGAGCTATAGATTGCACCCCTCAATCCCAGAGGGCAGGCCTGCTACCTTATCATCTCTATCAGAAGTGGTAGTGTTCATCCTTAGCCTCAAAAATAGAGACATAATAATTTTTTTCTAAAGATCCAGTTGCATTTGTTTTCCATAATTTAAGAATATATGTACTGGCATAATTTTCAAGGTGTCGGGTGATAATAGTTTGGAAAGTATATGCACGGCTGAGCTGACATACCTCATTCCATTATGAATGTTTCTAACAGGAAAACAAATAGCTCTTGGCAAAACTTACTTTCCAATTTATTTAGGTGAAATGATCAATGAAGATGCTTTCAAGTAAAATAGAGCTCAACTGATTGAGTCAAATGTCAATGATCTGGAGGAGCAATCCACAAAGAAGGAAAATGGAAGAAACAAAATGAGTCAACAGTGGTTATTAAACTTTTAGGGTCGTAGAGCTCTTTGAGGGCTGATTAAAGCGATGGAATTCTCCATCTCAAAGCATCCACAAACAATACACTTAGCGTTTTTGATGGGCCATGCATTCCACACAGGAAAGAAAACAATATTTTTCAAGCTGACATGTCTCTCGATCTTCAATTTCCATGATAAAAAAATGAGCTTCTTCTTTTTAATAAAAAGGAAAGAATTAAATGCAAATTATAATAACGATTTAATTCTTCTCAAAGATCAAGTTCTAAATGAAGGCTGCTATGCTGTAGGTTTAAATAAAAGCTTCAAATTATAAAATTAGCCATGATGTGTCCACATGTATGACATCCTCTTGATTTTTTACAGTAATTAATTACAACATGCGCTGTTAACATGGCCAGTAAGGAAATGCAATATGTTATAACTTTCAAGTTGAAAATATGTCACATCAGCTCCATTGTCCTCATGGCAATGAAGTCTCTTTGACTGGGTCTTTATTGTGAAAGAAACAAGAAGAAAAGAAAGAGAATCAGAAATATATAAAATTTAATTGAAGAATGGTGATTTTCAAATAAATGTTTACAGTGTTTTCAAATTTATGCCTACAGAGAAACTGAGAAAGTTTTAATACTCCAAAAATTCTTACTATGTTGAAAGCTTATATAGCTGTCTGTCTGCTTGTCTCCTCATGTACAATGGCATCTTAGCTACAATAACTAGTAGCTTTTCATCAGGATTTATTATCAAGAAGGTATAAAACCTTGCACAAGAAAAAATTGCTCTTCTGACAAAAATGTACCAATACTTCAAATCACAAAACTCATGTGAAAATGTTTGAGTGGGTTCAATCTTTCTCTTTAAAGAATACCAAAACAGGGCCTCGCGGTGGCTTAGGGGCTAAGTATCAGCTCTATCACCTCTAAGGCCTGAGTTCAATCCTCTGCCAGGGAGCTGACCCACACATGGTGCAGCAGACCTCTCCTGTCTCACCTGCTACTCCCTTAGCAATGTATTCAGTCAATCCACCTTTTCTGCTCCTCACTCTGTCTCTAGTGAATCCACTCACCTGTACCCCACACCCCACAGCTCTGGCCTACATCCCAGTTGTACTATGCAAAAAATAAAGAGAGGATGCCAAAACAGGGACAGCTGCAATGGCCTCAGAGCTGACAAACAATACATTTCTTTCTGAGACAGTCAGAAACACGAACCATAAAAATGAAAAATGAACCATAAAAATTCTCAAATGTGGGCCGCTTAAATCCTGCTTTTGACCAAGTCTAAGTTTCATAACAACGTCCAAGGTATTTTAAGGAAAGTACCGATTTAGATCTCCTGCCCATTTTTTAATTGTGTTGTTTGCCTTTTTGATATTAAGTTGTTTAAATGCCTTGGATATTCAGCCTTTTTCTGATATAGGATGTGCAACCATTTTCTCCCATTCAGCAGGGGTCTTTTTAGTCTGTCTGTATCTTCTGCTGTGCAAAAGCTTTTTAATTTGATGCTTTGTTGTTTATTTCTGCTTTCATTTCATTTCCTTTGCCTTTGGGGTTGAGCCTCCAAGATATTTCTACCATAGGTGTCATGGAATATATTATCTATGTTTTTGTCTGTGTATTTTATAATTTCAGGTCTTACATCCAGGTCTTCATTCCATTTTGAATTTTCTTTTGTGTGGAGCTAGGGAGTGATCTAATGTCATTTTTCCCACAGGTAACTATCCAGTTATCCAACAACCATTTTTTGAGGAAAAATCAATAAAGTTTGATCAAAAAAAAAAAAAATAGAGGCAGTGAACTCTGCGATCTCAAAAGTTCTAGTTTCCACTGGAGTGAAGAGGTTTCATTTATGATTCAAACCAGAGGCATACAACTACAATGTGAATTTAGTGTGGTGAATCCACATAACAAGAATACAAGCAGGCAATTCAATTGGCTGTAATAGAGACATGAACCAATTGGCAAGACTCAGGAAACAGCTGGCACAGGGGGCCAGTGACCTGATCTGGAGAGTTCCTAGTAGCCTTCTGTCCAGGGAATAGTAGGCCACATCCCAAAATGAAATTTCTTGTGACTGTCACCTAACCCTAAAACGGCTTCATGATGGGGTGTGAAATCTATAAGTGATTTAATTTAGTCCCTGGTTTATACAACTTTTTAGAACATGACCAGGACCTCCTGTTAATTTTCATTTAGGTGGAGCCTGTCAACCTAGCCAGGTTTTTATCTGCCCTTGTCTTTTGCATGTTCTCTTTAACTTCATAAACAAATGGTTGCATTTTTTATTGTTAAGCTATTCTATCCCAGTTGCTCCCACCTCTTGATCAGTTGGGATAATTACAATAACAATAGATATAATTACTATAAAGCCCTCATCCCCAACCAGTCATTGACAAGTGGAAGTGTGTCCCCAGGATTGCCATATCTTCTAATTTTTCTGCCAGAGAAGCTAAAAATGTGAATTATTATCTAAATTTTATATGTTGACAACCTTTTTAAACCTATACAAGACAAAGTACTTCTGCACGTGCCCTTAAGCTGCCATTTTGCCATGCGTTCCACGGTGTTCCTAGTCTCTATACAAGTTACTCTTACTTCATTAGTCAAGGTGAGTGAAAATAAAAAATAAAGGGTTTTAGGTCCTATGGCACCAAAACTGCTTCTTATAAAATATAAATAGAGCAGTTGAGGAGAACGGGTAGATCTTCAGAAAGAAACAAGGGAAGCAGCCTGACATTTTATATCTGAGATAAATTCCCCTTGCCTATCAACCCTATCTGCTATCTATACTCTTTAGTTTTGTAGAAATTTTCTATTTCTAAATATCCAGTTTTCCAGTAATGAATGTGGAAATGTTGCTTCAAATTTGCCTCCTTTATGACTTGATGACTCTAAACCAAGACATATAACTGAGCCAGAATGGGAGAAACTCATCAGCAACAATCAGGAGGAAAACAAGAAAATAGATCCAAATCCATTTATTCAACAAATATTTTTTGAGTGCTGTGTGTCAAGATGGCCCTAACATGAGGGTGCAATAGTAAACAATACAAAATGCTATGTTTGCTCATTTAGCTTACAGAAAATAAATGAGCCCAACAATTCAAATGCAAGAAGGATGGGCACAGTAGTTTGATGATAGAATGCAAAGAGATCTGCTTCTCAGATTATTTTTCAACAAAGGGTATGCTGACCAGCTGTGGGGAATGTACCAGAAGATAGCTGCCCACACCCTAGCAGTCATCGTCATCATGAGACAAAGACAGTTTTGTCTCAGCTGTCAAAAGCTACCTCATCCAAGGTCATACCCATTCCATGGCATCCTGCATCTAAGAGAATAAGGGGGAGGGAACCGTTTGGACCATTTTAGCCCAAAGTGTAAAACTCTATTGGGCAACACTCATCGAGGGCATCCTGTTAGATTGACTGAGCCCTTGTCAAGCCTACAATATAGTTTGATTTTTTTCAATTGCTCTATTCTTCTACCTCCCCTTTCCTTTTACTGGAGTTTATCCCTAATAAACACCTTGTACCCTAATGTCCATCTCAACAACTGCTTCTAGAGAATATAACCTCCATGCCAGTGAACTGCAGGAACATTTTACACAGTTGGAGAGAAGCAATCAGAAAGAGTAGCATTAAAGCTCAGACCTAGATATTGATTGACTTCAGCCAAGTCACATTGCAAAATAAAGAACAGAGAGTAATACCAATACCCAAAATTCTATAAGAGAGATATAGGAAAGAAAGCAGTATATTTTGCACAGGACAAAAAGCAGAAGATGAGAGAGAGTCAGGAATCAGAACTAAAAGCATCCACAAGTCAATAAAAGGTCAGATTTTATCATAAAAACTATGATAAAATATAGGATTTAAGCAATGGAGCGATCACCGCCTGCACCAGACAGATATTTTTGGAGGGGAGCTATGCCAGAGGCAGGGCATCCAGATAAACAATTGATATCATCTAGGTAGGAATTTGTAATGAAAACAGCCAGAGAAACAGGTCAGATGGATGGAAATAAGTGGACACAGGGAACATTGATGTTGTAGTGTCAATAGATCTCTTGATGTATTAAATGTGAGATGGTAAGAAAGGGAAAAATTTGTTTCCTAGTTGAGGGAACTAGATGGCTATTGTACTCTCTGAGCTAGGAAACATGTGAAAAGGAGAAGCTTTCTGTGTTGGTCAGCGTTCCCTAGAGAAACACAACCAATATGATATATAAAGATATATGGAAGAGTAAATTCAATATAGGATTTGGGGCCTCCCCGGTGGCGCAGCGGTTGAGCGCTGGGTTGAGAAGCTGCCCGCAGCCTCTGCAGCGCCGGTTCGATCCCCGGCTGCTCCCCGGCCACCAGAGGAGGGTCCCACATGGCGCGCAGACCTCTCCTGCCGCCCGCTGCTCCCCTCAGCAGTGTACTTCGGTCCTCTCTGTTCTGTTCCCCGCTCTGGCTCTGGTGAATTCTCTCACCCTCCCGCGCTTCTGACTGTACCCAGTGCTTGTATAAATAAATAAAAAATCTTTAAAAAAAAAATATAGGATTTGGCTCAAAAGATTATGGAAGTCAGAAGCAACACAACCTGCTTTCTGCAAGATGGAGAACCAGGAAAGCTATGGGATAATTCAATCTGAGTTTACCAGGAACTCCTATACCCTCAGCCACTGCAGCACAAGTTCGATCCCCGACCAGGGAGGTGACCCACATGGAGCAGCAGACCTCGCCTGTCTCGCCCGCTGCTCCCCTCAGCGGTGTATTTCAGTGGATCTGCCTTTTCTTCTCCACACTCTGTCTCTGATGAATTCTCTCACCGCCCCCCCCCACACTTTTGGCCTGTACCCCAGTTCTTATGTGCATAAATAAATCCTTTTTGAAAAAAGGAAAAAGAGGCCTCCCCTGTGGTGCAGAGGTTGAGCGCGGGTTGTGAAGCTGCCGCAGCCTCTGCAGCACCAGTTCAATTCCCGGGCACCAGGCGAGGGTCCCACATGGCACGCAGACCTCTCCTGCTGCCCGCTGCTCCCCTCAGCAGTGTACTTCAGTCCTTCTGCCTGCTCTGCTCCCCGCTCTGGCTCTGGTGAATTCTCTCACCCTCCTGCGCTTCTGACTGTACCCCGTGCTTGCATAAAAAATAAATAAATCTTAAAAAAAAAAAAAAGGGAAAAAGAAATTTAATGAGAAAGGCGAGAGCCAGAGAGCTGTTGCCGATGTTGATGATGAACATGATGTTTTGTTGTAGTTGGATTTTGTTTTAGTGGGAGACATCATATTATTTGGTTTTAGGAAGGGACCATTAATAGAGGAGACAAGATTGAAAATATGGGAATGGGCGCAATCAAAATACCGGGAGATGGAAGGAGAATGTGGGATCCAGAGAACCAGTGGGGATTACACTTAGAGTGCAGAAAAGGTGCCTCTTTGTTTTGCTCTTGACAGGAAAGTGTCATATTACAGTTCCCCAAGAAACAAGGGTCACAACTCACTATGAAGGGCCACAGAAGAACATCCGGTTTTGGTTAAACAGCAGACAAGAGTGTGCATAATGCTCAGGACACCACCTTTATTGGAACTGTTTTCAGTAAAGGGAAACAGGGCAGAGGAAACCATCTAGATTGAATTACTTCAGTGGATTTCGGCTGTAGAGGCGGTCTCTCTTCGCTGGGTACCTGGACCTGGGCTGATTAAGGCAAAGGAATACTGCCTCTTAGGCTGCACAGGTCAATTAGAGGAGATAATGACTCTGGGTTGGTTAGTTTGCATGTCAAAGATATGCTCCAGGCTAAGACCTTTGCTATTTTTAAGAATTGGCTAGTTCTAGGGGGGCGGTCTCCCCAGACATAAATTCCCTTAGGATGCAAAACATGAAATATAGAAAATAAAAAACTTAACAGCTACCCCCTTACACTGTAATGTGAGAAAGGAAAGAATGGGTAAAGAGGGCCTCCCTGGTGGTGCAAGGAGTTAAAATCTATCTCTTAAGCTATCCACAGCCACTGCAGCACGAGTTCAATCCCTGGCAAGGGAGATACCCACACGACTCAGCAGACCCCTCCTGTCTCGCCTACTGCTGCCCTCAGCAGTGTATTTCAGTAGATCTGCCTGTCCTACTCCCCACTCTGTCTCCAGTGAATGCTCTCACTCCCACCTCTGGCCTGTACCTCAGTTCTTGGATGCATAAATAAATAAATCTTTTAAAAAAAAAAAAGAATGGGTAAAGAAAATGAGTTCCTGAGTTCAGAGGAAATCTGTGGTTTGTTTGTTTGTTTGTTGGTTTGTTTGTTTGTTTTGGATGCTATAATCTCCAAAGGAGGAAGAAGCAGGAAAGCAAGTCAACTGCTGAGGCTAACTAGTAGTCAAGGAGATTTGACCACAGGGAAAGTTGCCTAAAAAGGAGCTTTGAAAATCAGAAGACTATACCTGAGAGGAGAAAGCAAACTGTGCAAAAATGAATAATGATGTAAAATAGAGAGAGAGAAATTAAAAAATAAATTTAAAGAAAGAAAATCAGGGAAAAGACCTGATGAAAATGGGAAAACTTGTGGGGTCATTAATGGACAGACTGAGGGGCCCCAGAATCCCCAAACTTGCACACTCTAAAGGGGTCCAGCCGTCCATGTACACAAAGTAAAAGTATGCTTAGTATGAAAGAACTTTAATAGATTAGTGTGCAGAGAGAGAAGAAAGTATGAGTTTCCCAATAAACACTCAAAGTTACCATCCCCTCATGGGTAAATGTCTAGACAAACAAGATTGGTCCAAAGCAGAGATGCTGAGACTCACAAGCTTGTCACAAGTCTGAGGCACCTGCTGGCAGGGAACCATAGAGATGGGGCAAAGAGGCCAGGCAAGTCTGGGATGAAAGAAACAAAATCAAAGCCAAATCAAGATACAGGCTGCCATTGTCAGCCCCCCCATTGTGTCCTCCAAGTCCCCAAAGTCCTCAGTCCAAGTCCAAAGCTGAGAATGAGCCCCCCTTTTCCATGTGTCTCTCCTCTGCAGGCTCCCTGAGCCCACCTGCTTCTTGGGCTTCATAGCTTGACAAGGCTGCTCAGTTTCATCCATAATTAAGTGGGGAGGGAACAGGGTACTGAGGCATCCGGCAAGCAGAGAGCCCTTAGGGTCAGAGGAGAACAGGAAAAGCCTCAGAGGAATGAGGAGGGCTCCAGAGATAAGGGCAACAAATAAATTCCAATGGAAACTAATCAAATGCCCCAGGACTAGGGGCAACGGGGCATTCCTAGATAAGGACAATAAGGAAAAAGGGTAAGGGCTGGGCCACAGAGACTTAGTTCTGGGCACAGAGACATTTAGGCAGTGAGTGAGGCCGTGGAGAACTAACCAATCACACAGACTGATCGAGCTTTAGAACAATTAGAGAAAGAAGGTGCGTGTTCCCTGAGGCCCAGCTCCACTTCAGCCTTCCTGCCCCTGCCTGGCTGGGTTCCACCAGCCTGGGAGTCCCACTTGATTTCTGTTCCTTCTCTCCTTAATAAACTTTTCCTTATATCTATTTCTCTAAACAAACTTGCCTCTTCACTTGCTTGCCTGAGCGTCAGGGTAGTTCCTGCTGCAGCTTCGTGACACCAGCCCGTAGGCGTCTATTGGCGGGGACTCAGAGCTGCCCCTGCAGCCTGGGGTCCGTTCCGAGCTGGGAGACTAGGCCTGAAGACCTGAAATTACGGTAAAAGTACCTCCCCCTTTTATAGAGATGTCTCTGTACAGGGCCACTGTGCAACTGATTGCAAACCTTCTGCTTCCCCCGATTATTTATTTCTTCTAATCTAATAAATAGCAGGGGGCTATTATCACAGCAGCAATTTTCAGCTTGTGCACATGGGCATCTCTCATCCCACGGTTATGTTAATAATGAGCATAATGAACACAGAACAGCTACCCAGGCTAACCCACCTCACACACCTGAAAGCAAAGGTTAAATCTTAAAAATGATGGTTGCTGGTGCCTGGACATTTGGTGGTGGGTGTGGTGAGATGCATGAGGCGAGTCCCTGCATACCTGAAACCCATACAGTGCCATAAACTAATGTTCCCTCATTAAAAAAAAAAAAAAAAAAGGCCTCCCTGGTGGTGCGAGGGGTTAAGACACAACCTATGAAGATAGCAGCAGTCACTGCAGCATGAACTCAATCCCCAGCCGCCCAGGGAGCTACCCACGTGGTGCAGGAGACCTCTCCTGTCTCGCCTGCTGCTCCCGTCAGCAGTGCACTTCAGTCAGTCTGCCTGTTCTGCTCCCCACTCTGTCTCTGGTGGGTCCTCACCCCCCTCAACTCTGGCCTGTACCCCAGATCTTGTATGCATAAATAAATAAATCTTTAAAAAAAAAAACTCAGGTTTTTATCATGTTGCTAAACAACAAAGCTCATAGAAAAATGGATACAGAATTGCAAGAGACCATGCAGGTTGTCCAAATGTCCTATTGCTCTCCAGATAGATGGTCTTCAATATAAGCCACCCCCAAATTTGGCATATTGAGTATTTTGAATTGAAGTTACTTCAGAAATGGCTAAACACTAGCCAAGCAGAGAAATGCTCTAATCCTTTGTTCCACTGCAAACAGGAAATAAATTTCCTCTCTGAAATGTTCCCTCTCTGTACCAAGAAGTAGAGGGTCATCCCCATCACCAGAGACAGAAAATTTAGGGGCTAACGCAATGTAAATTAACCTTGCTGCTTTTTACTAATCTACTACCATAAGTATAAATTTCTTCATCTTGTCGATTTTATTGTTTATTGTTTGTTTCCCTGGTTTAAGAAAATAGTGAAAAATCATCAGCCTTGGCTACTTCTTTGAATGCAAATATCTTTATGGGGGCTCCAAATGTATAAAATTAAATTTGTTTTGTTCCTGTTAATCTATCTTTTATTTCAGGGTGTATCCCAGCCAGGAACCTATATGGGTAAAGAGAAAATTATTTTTCCTACCCTACGGTTTCTCTTAAAGTGCATTGAAGAGGTTGAATTTCAAAAGTACAAAAATATCTTATTAAAGGAGATTTCAAACATAAGATGTCCCCTGGCAAGAAATCTCAGGTGCTCCTTCATGAAGTTGCAAGCTGGTTTTAGCCAATCAGCACAGATTCTTGCAGATGTTATAACTTGAAACTTATCAACTACAGCTCCCACTGAAATGATGCTATGTATAAGTGCACAAAAAAATGATGATGGGATGTAAATTTATCTTACAATAAGTTATGGAAAAATCAGAATCTATCATGTAAATGAGCAAGAAGATTGTTATTGCCTGAAATGAGAGCTTTTCTTTTTATAGGTTTCCCACAAAAGCATATTCTCCTAGAAAACTGTAAATATATTTGATCTAGTAAAATCTCTTAAGGGGAGTTCTTAATCCTCCCTCACCTGCTTTCAACTTCTCCTTCTCTTGCTCTTCTTTGCATCTGGCTCTATCCCTTTCAATAATAACAATAATAATAATAATAGTTCAATTAGCACCCATATTGAAATAAGACAACCATAATATAAGTTGATTTCTAAAAAATGGATCAACATGTCAGTAGATAGGTAGATAGAATGAGATTTCTATATTGCCTTTTATTTAAACACAAGTTATTTTTACTATTTTATATTTTCTGCCTTCAATTTCCTACTATCCACTGTATTTCCTCTCTCCAAATCATTGTTAGCCTCCAAATTGTCAAATTTAATGGATATTCTTCCATCCTTACCTACATCTGACAAAGTATATTACCTATTCAACAGCCTTTCCCTCCCACTCTCAAGATACTTTTCAGGAATCAATGAACCACATGTTTCATAATTGCTCAGACTGTTCGGGAAATTCCATTTAACCTTGGCTTTATTCGAATGGTTTAGACATGGCTATATGATGCAACCTCTAGTCAAAGAGGTGTGCATTGTCTTCTATGCCTACTTTTATACATGATCACAAACAGTGACTTAATATAGCACAAACATGATCCTATATTTAGTAAAAGGCAAAAGATTTATGTGATCTGAAGAGAAACCAGAGTATTGGTGATCCCATAGAGTAGGAGGTCAGAAGTCCGAAGTAGGTTTCATTGGACTTAAATCAAAGTGCCAACTCCAATCTCCTCATGCCCCATTCCTCAATCTCCAAACCCAGCAACACTGATTCAAGTCTTTCTCACACTGCCAATCTGTCTAGTTCCCCCTCTCCTGTTTCCCTGTCTCATTTATAAAGTCTCTTGTGACTAAACTGACCCACTCAGATAATGCAAGATCTCTGCTCAAAATCAACTGATTAGTAACTTTAATTGTATTGGCAACTTTAATTCCTCTTTGCACAAAACCCAAAACCCATAAAACTCATTCACAGGTTCCAGGGATTAAGATGTGGTTGTCCCAGAGGGGCCATATATTCTACCTAATCCAGAACAAAGAGCCAGTCTGCTGGGCATTTTCTGGAAAGGTTTCTCCTGCTGATATGAAAGAAGAACTCCTCTTCCACCTCTGGAAGATGATGACTGTCTGTGCTATCTAGAATATTAGTTCAGTTATTCAGTTATTTCATGACTGAATGGACCATTTTGCAAGAAATCTGATAGTGAGGGTGCATATGAATATAATAAATATATTTCTGATATTTTTACTCTCTGAAGGTTTAATGAAATTATGTGTTTATTTCTGTCTGTCCCATCCCCACTTTACCATGAGTTTCCCAATGCCATGAACCAAGCCCCACTCACTCTGGATTCCAAGGGCCTGGTGAAGGTGCTCAACAAACACCCAAAATTTAAGTTATTCATCAAAAATTAATGTTGGCTTTCTCTCAGTTTTCTCAAGTGGCACATAAGTGCTTAACACAATAAGAAATTTTACTAAATCACATCCAGCACTGTTGAAATTGGAACGACTACTTTGCTATATTTATTGTAGATTACGCTATCTACTATAACCTGCCTGATTTGTCAACGATCATACAGGTGAATTGAATGAGACTATGATGAAAACACAATTTATTAACCCAAGGCAAATAAAACAGCAATATTAGCACCTTTGCCACAGTTTGGAAAGCAACAAGAGCAGTGCTGCCTATGATGTTTTTTGCAACACTTAACCATCCTGTTTCTTGTATTAGCTGCTATTAGTATAGCATTGTGTGAATCTATATCATACTTTTCCAAAAAGCTCTTTAATGGCAATTCCATTACATTATGAACAAAGACACAAATGCTCAAAAATTGCTGCAGAATCTCTGAAATGTCCTAAATATATATTGGAGAATTGTCTTGCTTCTTCAAGCAGAATCTTCAAAAGACATCCAAACTAGAGCCTTCTGGGCATTTCAAAATGAATGTTAGTTGGATATATGGATATTGTAAACCAGCGAACTTTTAAGAATCCCTGGAGCGGCAAAGTTGGGGAGCAGAACAAATAGTAATGAAGAAGCAAAGTTGTGATTTACTCCAGAAGAGATGAAATGGGTGACAAAGATAGACAAGGACTTTTTTCCCAGAAATACGCTGCCAAAACCATCTGATAGAGAATGTGATTAGAGGGAATGGAAAATCTGACACTGAGGAAGCTTGGGTATTGTCACCCGAAGGCAAATGTTGCACAGGAGCAAGTTCAAAGGGAGGTCAGAGGAGAAAAATGACTCAAAGTCTCGGTTCAGCAAATTGGCTGTAAGAAATCATCTATTGATCACAGAAGTTCAGGAAAGAAGGCTGGATTGGGACAGGATGGGTCTTTTCTCTTCTTCCTTCTAAAGAGTGGTCCTTTTTAAATCCTTATCTCTGCTCCTTTTCCACTGTTCTTTATTCTTCTCTCTCCCCCATTCTGTCTTCTCTTCCTTCCTTCTTTACAACTCATCCTTTTCCCAGTCTGTATCCCCACTTATCTGGTCTCACAAGGTACTATTTGAACAATTTTTAACTTATAATAAAATATATCTAAATATAAATAAAAGATTTGTGATAAAGATTTATAAATAACCAAACTTGCATTCACTTAATAGTTTTCAGTCTTCATCTTAAAGCAGGGAAAGTAAATGTATATTTTTCTATCACTCAAAAAAATCTACAGCAATTTTCAAGTAAAAAAAAAAAAATCTCACCTATTTCAATTTAGACATGAAGGCTCATTTTTGGGGACAAATTTGTCTAAGAAAATTGATTTTTCTGCTTGCTGACCTTCAAAGGAAATTGCCCTGAATTACTCTGTGATTTAGCATAAGTTCTATAACAAAGATGATCACTAATCAACACTGATTTTTTTTTTCTTTGCTCTTTACTTCCAACCTAATTGTCCTATTTTCTAGTTTGCATTTTCATCTTCAAGGCAGGAAGTTAGGGCTTGAATTGTTAGTCAATAAGCTAACTCTAAAATATATTAAGTTGTTATGAACCAGAGACACTTTTAGGGGGGCGGGGGCGGGAGGGGAGGGATTGGGGTCAGAATGGGGGGGGCTGCAATTGTATGGGGAATATAAAAATAAAATTTATTATTTAAAAAAATAAAATAAAATAAAATAAAATATATTAAGTTGAAATCTTGGAGTTGTAGTTCAAATTCAATGTATAAATAGATGTGATTAGATTGGAAAAAGTACCCAAAATGACACAAAATATATACTGAGTTGGCTTACCATTTTTCATGTTATTTATAATATTTAAAACCTAATTATCATTCTTTTTCTGTTTGTGTTTCATCACTATATTTGCCCACTTTAGAATTAATATTTATTGAATGATCTACTAGGCACATGTTGGGGCAGTCAGCTCCCCACTCCCGCGTCAGGCATCCTGAGGAGATGGTGATCCTGAAAACGCCCAACATTTATACCTGGAGAGAAGCAAATTTACTTTCTTCATCTTTTTTTCCTTTAGCCTGGGAAAGTGTATAAATGGTGAAAAGAGGAAGGTAAGGATGTCAGGAAGTGAATTATGGGGTGACTTTGTCAAAGGAACCAACAGCTTCAGTAATGTGTGAACTTAGGACCCCAAATTTAGGAAAATATCAGAAAAGAACATCACTCCCAGGTGATGGGTTGAAGATTTTGCTCAAAACCTTTAATCTCCACACAATTCCTTTAGGCCACAGGATAAATGATATTCTAACCCCCAAGTAATAGCTCAGATGAGAAAAAAAATAGTTTCTTAGATATAGTTTGAAAGAATCATTAATTCATTTATTCTACTTCAGAGCCAAAGAGTATCTGTGCCGAACTCCTAAAGTATAAACAAAATGAGAAAAAGTGGCCTGGTGAGTATGGAAACACATCACATAAATAATAAAAATCAAATATATAGAATAAAATTGAAAAAATTGACTAATTCCACCCCTTAAAATATTTGGAAACTTGATTTCTTTAAAATAGAAAATTCAGGGGGCCTCCCTGGTGGCACAGGAGTTAAAGACAGTGCTGTCAAGCTATCGCCTGTCACTGCAGCATGAGTTCGATTCCCCAGCCAGCCAGGGAGCTGACCCACATGACGCAGCAGACTTCTGCTGTCTTGCTCACTGCTCCCTTCAGCAGCGTATTTCAATAGAAATCTACTGAATACAAAATCTACTGAATACAGCAGAGTATTTCAGTAGATCTGCCTTTTCTGCTCCCTACTCCGTCCCTGGTAAATCATCTCACCCCCATCACCCATGTCTGTGGCCTGTACCCCAGCTCTTGTATGCATAAATAAATTAATCTTAAAAAAAATAAAAATAAAGTAGAAAATTTAGCAAATATAAAAGTATATGTTTATATTTGAGGACATAATGCAGGAGAATTTCCCTGAAGTAAACAAAAATCTACATCTTCAAATTAAAAGAGGACATTCTGAAGAAAAGATTAAACACATAATGTTCACCTAATACCTGTCCTACTCACATTGCCAAACTTCAAAGAGGAACCAAACAAGCTTTAATCTTCTGGGTACAAAGATCAGAATTTATAAGAGAAAAATCTCTTCTCCCTTCCTGGGACACCACTTCTCCAAACATGAACCACTAAAGACAATGGAACAATCTCTATAAAGTTAGAGTCGGGGAAGAAGGAAGGAAGAGGAAGTGACTCAGAGGGGTTATATTCAAACTGAGATGGATTTAAGAAATTTAACCACATGAAAAAAACTAAGACTGCAATATACCACAAGCTCCTGGAGGAAAAGGGTGGGAGACAACAAACTATTGCACCAAGTCAACAGAGGATCTGGATTAGAGTAGCTGTGATGACAGGACTGAGAGCAAGTAATGACCCCATTAAATTGTATACACTAAGAGCAAGAATCATGGCTAAGCAACAGTAGAGCTCATACGTCTGTACAATGTAAAATGTTGACAGAACTATTGAAAAGGGAAGTGAGGAAATGACAAAGTATTTGTCAGACAAGGAAAAAATAAAACTATCTAAAAATGAAATATATGTCAGAAATACCATCTCTACCTCTTAAGTTTCTTGTAATATTTTTTTTCAGCCTTAGAAGAATCTTTTAAGAGGGCCTCCCTGGTGGCGCAAGGGGTTAAGCACCACCCTATGAAGCAATCTGCAGCCTCTGCAGCACAAGTTCTATCCCCAGCTGGCCAGGGAGCTACCCACATGGCACACAGACCTCTCCTCTCTCACCCACTGCTCCCCTCAGCAGTGTACTTCGGTCCATCTGCCTGTTCTGTTCCCCTCTCTGTCTCTGGTGAATCCTCTCACCCCCTCACACCTCTGGCCTGTACCCCAGCTCTTGTATGCATAAATAAATAAATCTGTAAAAAAAAAAAAAAGAAAGAAAGAAAGAATCTTTTAAGAAATGATGCTTTGGGATTAATACCTATTAAGTTTAATAACACCTTCAGTTCTACTTGTGCCTTAATGTATTATGATAATTTTAGGTAAAAATAAAGATAACAATTTATTTAAGAATCACTTTTTAATCAAATATTCTATTAATGAAAGCATATCTATCCACTTATTTACCCGTGTGTACATTTCTCTGTATAAATATCGAGAGAAAGATATCGCTGACCATGTACAAGTGATGAAACATTTTTCAGGAACATTTCTCCCTGGGTGGTAATATTTCAGGGAATGTTTTTCAAGTTAATCTTTGTGCTTTTCTGAACTCACAGCCAAGATCAGCAGGTCCTCATATAACATGGTTTCATCGGATGGCATTTTATAACATGGAAAAGCGAAAAAACAAGCTCCTTGCTGGCCGGGCACATGCTCTGTGTGGAGTCCGCAGTCCTTCCCACGTCTATGTGAATTTTCTCTAGGTACTCGATTTCCTCCCACACCCCAAAGAAGTGCCTGGAGTGTCACTGGCTCCTCTCAGTTCTCCCAGCAGGGTGGTGTGTGGGTGCCCTGCAGTAGAAGGCCCTCTGCTCAGGGTCCCATCTTGTGCCTGAGCTGCTGGGCGAGACTCCTGCCACTCACAGCCCTGAACTTGAATAAGCAGGTTAGAAAATGAATAAATGACTATAAATGGTTGTTGGAGGTTAGAAGGATTTCTGGTCTTTATTTAGAAGCTTATTGATGTTTTGTGAGCAGAAATCTGCCATACAGTCTCAAGTCTTGTTTATGTCAATTTGTCCATGATCAAATTGGTTTTAATGTTGTTTCACTTAAAGTCACAATTCCAAGAACCTATTGACCAGTTAAGTGAGCATTTACTCTGTTGTGCCATCTGTGAAGGTCACTCCGTCTAAAATGCAAGGATTAAGATGCTGTTTAACCCATGCATCCTCGAGGAGAAATTGTTGGAGTTTTCTAGTTGACTAAGAAAATAGCAAACAAATGGGAAAGGCAGTTTAAATAATTGTAACACGGTTCACAAAATGAAATGGAAATGTCAAAACCTCAAAAAATAGCTAGGAGAATCCATTTGTTTTTATTGTTATGGAATATGAAACAAACATAAACCTATAACTATTTACAAAGGTCACAGAGTTGGGAGGAAGTAGAGATGAGGAATATTCATACAAGATGCTTTCTTTTCAACAGATAGTTATAGCTATATAGAAAATAGTTCGGTGATTCGTTTTAATTTTATAATTAGCAGAAATATATAAAGTAGTCTTTTAGCGATTTATCACTAGGATAATTTAAACAGGACAGCAGAGTATAAACTGGGAATCAATCCAGAATTATCCAAGCAATAAAATTATAGCAAAAGGCTTTTTACAAGCAATTCTTCATTTGCTAATCATGCCATGATTATTATGAAAGAATGCTTTGCTCTCATGAGTGATGCGTGAGATGATGGAACCTGACAGGCTGCCTATAACTAACTAGCTGCTGATGTCAACAGCAGCCTGATTCATGAGACACGGGCTTGAAAATACATCAGTCTTTCAGCAGCATTTAAAATTTTAATATTCTCATAAAGTCCATGTCACAAGCATCTCTTCTGAGTGGAACATATTTTTAATATGGTCAGAAGTGCAAATCTAAAAGAAAGCCATGGCAAACATAAGGACATAACAGTTATGGATCCTTACAAATGAGATAGTATATCATCCTCCACAGTTAACATCATTTGCTAAAGATGTTGTTATGAAAACTCTTGTCAAAAGATTTTGCAACAACCCTGTCTGAAGGACAGAACCGAATTACCAGTAAATTAAAAGACAATACATGAATATTAATGAAAGGTGTTTTTTGGCATTTTAAAGAAACTTGGAAGCATTTTTAGCTTGTAATTTTTGTGGAAAAAATTACTAAGTAAAATACATTTGCTGTCTGAAGCATGCAAGGTATATTTGTTTTCAGTTTCATGCAAACTCAGATCATTTTAGTTGACCCAAGGATGGCAAGCTCCTATTTTTGAAGTGGCCCATATGATTGAGCCACTTTAATTTTATCTCTGTCACTCACTTTCATGTGGGGAGATTTTTCCTACTAATTAGATAACATTCAGAGGGAGATTCATGATGTTTCTCATTTTTTTTAAGATTTATGTATCTATGCATACAAGAGTTGGAGTACAGGCCAGAGATGGGGGCGTGAGAAGACTCACCAGAGACAGAGTGGGGAGCAGAACAGGCAGAGTGTCTGAAATACACTGCTGAGGGGAGAAGCAGGGGTGTCAGGAGAGGTCTATTGTGCCATGTGGGTTTCTCCCTGGCTGGCCAGGGATAGAACTCGTGCTGCAGAGGCTTCAGATTGCTTCATAGTGTGGTGCTTAACCCCTTGCGCCACCACGGAGGTCTCTCATTATTCTTAAGTAAGAAAAAGCGATGCATGTGCTTCTACACACAAAAGATTTCAGTTTGATAACTTGTGCGCTCAATGGAGTGCCATCCCCAAAATATTCAAAATATAAAGTTAAGGCCTCCCTCCTCCCGTCCCACCTGCTGAGAGCAGGGCCCTACAGTAAGACTTGGTGAAGAATTCTTTCTTCCTTTCCCTTGCACTTTTACTCTCTCCTCCATTTGCTATTGCATTTTCCACTATGTGCAAGATCAGAGGAAGCAAGAGAAAGAAGCAAAAAAGCTTTCTTACAGATATGACCATGATATAAAATGACCCTGCTCTGGTCTTCACCAGCGTTTAAAGCAGTCTAACAAAGCACCATTTTAGGTTTGGGGTTCTACTTTCCCTTGCTGCTTTGCCAAGACATCTTCTGCCCTTTTCTTCCATGCAAGTAAATGCATCTTTCTGGCTGATAGATTCTGCCTCTTCTGCCAATTCCCTAAGCACCTAGGAGCTTTCTCCTTAAGGTTCTCGTAACCACTTCAGACATATTGATTGAAGATGGTCTGAGATAGCCCTTATGCTTCCCTCCCCATGTGTCTGCTTCCAGATAAACTCACATCCATTCTTTGCCATGAAAAATCTTAACACAACCCCCACTCCTTGCTCCCATATGAGAAGGGCTAGGCTTTTAGATTTCAAACTCAGAGAAGATCTTAGTATATATAGATGTGGCACTAGACTGTCAAAGAAAAGGAAAGAGAAAATAGGGCAGAAGCAGAATTAGAAGATATGAAAGCTAAGAATTATTCAAAATTGACAAAAATACCAAAGCCAGAGTCAAGAAGTATTATCTACTGATATGTATTCATTAACACAATGTTAATACTCATTAAGAAAAATAAAATACAGGGGTTTTTTTTATTTATGTCACCATTCTTTTATGTAATTATTCCTTTGTTGTCAAAAAAGATTAAGCAAAAATCTTCCCTTAATCCTCTGGAATGTCAATCTTTTCACAGAAAAGCTTCTACAAAGAATAGCTTACATCTGCTATCTTCATTTCTCTGCTCCCCACTTACTATTTATTTAAAATGGAATATGAATTATTTTATGGAGGTGACTTTGGTTTACATGCTATGAATGGGCAGGTTCACACTGCAGCCAGTATTGTAAAAACTCTATATCCTATGGCACAGTCATTTTCAATCTGCAGATTCATGGAGTGAAAATATATACAAAGGTATGTACATTTGCCTGTTCCTGTGGCCAAATATTTCTAGCAAGAGTCCAGAGAAGTCAGTAAATTTTCACGAAGAAATATTAAAAACTCCAATGGAAGTATTGATATTTTTAAATTTTACCTTGGCCTCAAGAATTCTGTCTTCAGGGCCTCCCCTGGTGGTACAGCGGTTGAGTGCTGGGCTGCGAGGTTGCCCGCAGCCTCTGCAGCGCCGGTTCGATCTCCTGCCGCTGGGGCGAGGGTCCCACCTGGCGAGCAGACTCTCCTGCCATGCCCGCTGCTCCCCTCAGCAGTGTATTTTGGTCAGTCTGCCTGTTCTGCTCCCCGCTTTGGCTATGGTGAGTTCTCTCACCCTCCCGCGCTTCTGACTGTACCCAGTGCTTGTATAAATAAATAAATAAATCTTAAAAATATATGTATTTAAAAAAAAGAATTCTGTCTTCAATTGTGCCTTTAAATTATAAAAAAATGGAATATACTACAATTTGAAGTAATGCATGAATTATTTAAAATGCAATTACTTGATAAATTCCTTTATGACAATGAGTAATATCTAAATTAATTTATTTTCATATTCCTTGGATATATTAAAATGAAGAGGAATTAATGGTTTGCTATTTTCTAAAATTGAAAATAAACTAATAAATCAAATTTTTATTATTCCTTTAATCTGTTGTATTTATAAAGGTAATTAAATTGATCCATGCCAACAATATGGTATTATTATCTTTTGTTGTACGTTAATAACTACATAAAGCTTGTTATGCTGGGTAAAACTCTGCCAGTGGTTTCAGGGACATTTTTAATTAAAATTCCCAGTCAACCAAAAAATAGATTGAAGAGCTGCATTTCTTCATGGGTAGATAAGGTAAACTCTCAATCTTCATTAATTAGAGGTGATTTGAAAAGGTTTTCTTTAGTACTCCACTGAACCTCAAGTGTTTGAACTATTTTCTTTAATGTATTTTCTTCCATTGGTGGAGATGATATGACAGACAAATAACTTAGTTCCAAATGACATCATTTTTAAAATATTTAAATATTGGCTTATAAAAACTGCAGTCTAAACCACTAGCAGCAGAACAAAAAGGCCCGAAGAATTAGATATTCTAATTTCAAATAACCATTTTGTAACAGGGTGGTCCCCAGGAAAGGGGGAGGTTCCCTGCCCCACCCAAGGGAGGGTGGAGCTGAGCAGGAAGAGGAGAAGCTGCAGAAGAGATTGAGGAAGGAAGGAAGCAGGATGGAGCCAGGAGACCTGGAGGAGGCACATGGAGCCTAGAGACACGTAAAGAAACTGCGCTTGTCTTTTCGTCGTGGACTGGGTGACACAGATGTGGGTGAGACCCATGGGGAGGTGACAATGGCAGCTTTTATCTTGATGTTGATTTTGCTCTTTTCCTTCCGGGCTTGTCTGGTTGTTTCTGACCCTTTTCTGTGGGTCCCCACTGGAAGATGCTTTAGACTTGTGGCAGGCTGTGGGGCCTTGCTCTGGGCCGATCCCATATGGATGGAGTTTTACCCACGAGGGGACGGGTAACTTTGGGTGCTTCATTTAGAAACTAGACTCTTTGCCTTATCTGTATTGTTTCCTAATTAAAGTTCCTTCCCATTAAAGTCTCATATGTTTTGTGTTGATGTGGCGGATGGCAGAAACCATTTAGAATAGGCAGGTTTGCGGGGTTTGGGCTACCCCTCTCCCTGCCCTATAACAATTTGATCCAGAGTCTCTCTTGGCCACAACAGATTTTAATTCTATTTCATAATTATAAATGTCTGATGTTAGGTAGTTTCCAAATTATCCTGGAAACCTGAGAAGCAGTCTCAAATGTTATTGTCTGGTTAGTGTGACAGAAAATAACTTTTCTCTCATTGACAGATTCTGCTTTAAAAGCATTGTAATTAGAAACTTCTGCAGGCTGTTGTATAGAGAGAAAGAATAATTCGGGGAGGAAAGAAGAATGCTGAAATAGTTATATTGTGCAAAAGGGGCTGCATTTCAAATAGGTAATAGACAGGCAAAATGGAAAAGCAATAAGCACTTTTGGTGTTACCCTGCCCCTTGGATGGGGGAAGGGTATGCATAGATAACAATAAGGTGTCAGATGCAGCAGAGGCCGGCTAAATGCCAAGAACATCATCTGAACAGGATACAAGCAATCTGGCCTTAATGAGAACACAGCAGCAAACAGATGAAATCTTTATGGCATCCAGAAAACTTAGAGCAGGATGCTATTTCATACTTGATCTGGGATTAGACCATTCACTTGGGCAGTTCACATTTTTCTGTTCCCTTTTTTATAGAGAAATAAATACTATTCTTGTTCAGATTTATTATAGGAAAAAAACACAAATTAATAAAATTACCTAGTATTCTGAAAAGGGAGGTGAATTGGTGTCCCTTCCTGGAATTTCAAAGTATATTAAGAACCAAAATCTATCCTTCTGCAAATATTTCTATTAAGCATTAGTCAATCATCCTTCATCGCATGTTTAATAGGTATTGTATAATACCTGGTCTATTCTAAGGCATAGAAGTCAGGAAAATGTAAAATGCCCCTCTCTTTCTTTAAGACATGAAATGCATGGCAAAATCCCTTGCAAATAGTTGGTCACTCAGTAAATATTTGCTTATTTATTTTTCACTTTTAGTAGAAAAATATTAAGGAACATTTGTAAGGCATTCTTTTAAAGCAATCCGGGCAAAATCATGTCTTTCAAATTGAAAGCAAACAAGTTCATTGATTTTACAATGTGGAAGTTACCTTAAAATGAAAGACTCAAGAGTGTTTCTCCCACACACCAAAGAACCAGACATTACCCAGAGCAAAGTACAACCTTCAAAAGGAGTTTTGTGTCTCAGAAAATAGTCAGGAAAGGCAGTCTTGATTTTTCAACAGCAAAAAGAATTGCAAAATCCAAAATGAACCTGTGGGAAATTTAACCCCACTTTCAAGGGGAAAATCATTCCTATAAGAAAGATTCCATTGGTAATACCATCCAACTTTCTTTGACTAAATGAATAAAAGTAAATAGATTTTCATGTGAAAACTGAATATGTTTCAACATTAAGGGGCTATGATCCTCACTTTATTCACATTGATAAATTGCTAATTCAAAAATAATTGATGTTATGGGTCTTAATTAACTCCCCAGGGGTTGATTTTCATACTACAAGTATAGCAAGTATGTTTGTTACATACCCTAGTTAACTACAAGCTACCTACATGGTTACTAGAAAAATAAAATTTCCCAGGCCTCCCTGGTGGCGCGAGGGGTAAGTCTCAGCACTATGAAGCTATCGGCAGCCACTATGGCCTGAGTTCAATCCCTGGCCAGGGAGCTAACCCACATGGCACAGCAGACCTCTCCTGCCTCGCCTGCTGCTCCCCTGAGCAGTATATTTCTGTTGATCTGCCTGTTCTACTCAGCACTCTGTCTCTGGTGAATCCTCTCACACACACACCCCCACTCACTTCTGGCCTACACCCCAGTTCCTGTATGCATACATAAATAAATCATTAAAGAAAAAGAAAAAGAAAATTCCCTGAAGCAATTCTATTGGATTATTATGCACTGGCTGAGGGGGAGGGAAGGGGCCACTGCAGGAGACTGGGGTGGCTTGGGGGAGGAGGTGTCTGGAGACTGGATGGCTGGGGGAGATGGTGTCTCTTGGTGCCTGAGTGGAAGTGTAGGATAGACGCACTTCCCCCAGTGCTGTCAATGAGTGAGTTGCTTAAGTGACTTGGGAAGGTCTTGTTTCCAGCTGAGGAGGCAGACAGTGTTATCTGGGTTAAGATCTGGCCTATGAGTGAAGATCAAGGTCAGATTAGATGTGAGCCGGAAGAGAATTGCTCCACCACAAGACGCTAGGGTTAAACTTAAAAAAAAAAAAAAATGCAACCAAGAAAAGTTGGATCAGGGATTTAATTATCTAGGACAGTTCAGACAACCCAAGCGACTATTGATGAGGCCATCTGTAAGGGCAGGACTGGACACGGAGCAGGTTTTCTGATCCCATGCAAACCGGGTGAAGGAGGAGTCAGTCCTCAGTGGTTTTGCAGGTTTTTATTGGGGTTTACCAGGCACATGGCAGGCAGGGGTGCTGGGGGGCCAGGAGGCTGGCAGTTCTCCCAGCCCCCAGCAAATCCTCACTCTATCTGGGCTCTCTGGCGTTCTCTCTGCTTCTCTGCTCTTCTGTTCATTCTGCTGCTTCTCAGCTTCTTCATCAGCTTCGGCTTCTACTGGTGTCCCCGACGCCGCCCTTAAAAGCCCAGTCTCAGCCCAGGTGAATCCCATCTACCTAGGCCCACACCCTGCTCCAGGTGCCCGCCATCAAGGCATGCATTCAGGACAAGGATCCATCATCTAACCTGATGGTGGGAGGGCAGAAAAGCCTGACATTTTTCCTTACCCTACACCATCTCTCAAGGCCTTTCTTGGAAACCGGAGTGGCGGGGACTCGGGGTCGCTATCAGTCAGTGCTATAAACTGGAACTCAGGTCTGGGTGAGGCAGTTTTAGCCCCTACTAGGGACTGGGGGCACACATCTAACTTTTGGCATCTTTCGTGTTCACTGGGAGCCATGCCCACTGTAAGGGCCTTGGTCAGACTTGAAAGACCTTAATATGAAGAAATCTTCATATCTCACCAGGCAATTGAATCTTCTCTTCTCATACCCTCTCATACTCCAGCTCTATTCAAACACCCCAGGTGCCATCATACACAGGATTCAGTCCTTCAACAAGCTGAGAAGATGTTCTATTATTGTGTGATGACAAGAGGAGAGCTCTGGCTTATTTTCAACCAGCCTCTTTCATACACAGTTTACAGCAACTGTTGATTAAATTTTTTTTTAAGAAGTTAATAACACCTTATTGCAGACCACCCAGATTTCAAACTCGGTCTATCACTTTAAACTGGAGACCTCCTTTTTGGCTCTTCTTTACCTGTCTTTGCAATTGATTCCCTGTTGGTCTAGTTCACTGGTAAGAGATTTTTACCCTCACCCTTCTTAGAAGCAGCATAGCACGGTGGTTGAGAGTCCACATTCTGGGCTTGTATTGTCTGAGTTTGAATCCCAGGTTTGTCATTAATGAGGTGTATAATATGAGAAATTGCTGAACTCTTCTCTGATGCATTTCCTCCTCTACATGTAGAGAAAAGGGGTAGAGGAAAGGGCTACATGTAGAGAAAAGGGCTCATAGGTTTCAAAACTGTAAAGCACTTAAAATAGTGGCTTGAGCCAGATGGGTCCATTTCCAGACTTTTTTTTAGCTAGTTGGGACTGGTTCAACACAGTTGCATCCAGTTTAAGCCAGTAGGATCCAGACTAAGTCAGTTTGAACCAATTTGAGCCAGTTGTAACCAATTGGATCTAGTTGGAAAAAGTTTAAGCTGGTTTAAACTGGTTGGCTCCTTCTGGAGCTTATCAGAGCTGGTCAGATACAGTTGAAATTGGTTGAAATAGGTTTGAGCCATTTTGAGCCTATTCCAGCTGCTTGTCTCTGGTTCCAGCCAGTTGGAGCCTGTTTTAGTAGGTTGGTCCTGCTCTAACCCGTTTGAACAAGTTGGATCCTCTTATAAAATCAATTGGATCTGGTTGGAAAAATTTTAGTTAAGTGGAACCCATCCAATATGGTTGTAACCAGTTTGAACTGGTTGGACCTACTTAGGATCCATTTGATAACTGTAAAACAGGGACTGACACTCTGCAAATACAAGCTAGTATTAATGTCCCAGTGGAGACCTCTTATTTTCTAGATCTATAATATTTTTCAGACATCTTTTACCTGGTGGGAGTTCTGGTTGTGCCCCTCTCAACCATCATCTCTGTCTGTACCTGCAGGTGCCTCCAGGTGACATTGATTCTATTATGGTCCAATCTTGATGGGACAATTGATAAGGGAATATATTTCTAGCAATGCTAAAATCTTACTTAGGAGATGTTCTTTCAGTTTCTCAGCAACGGGGAAAAAGTATCAGAGATACGTTTTGCAACAAGCATTTAATGTAAGAAAACAGTAGTCTCCACATTTCATACCCCTCAGGCTGGCACTTTATCTAAATTATTCTGCTTCTCAGAAGCTTTATTAGTATTTGTTCTTTATGGGAAGACACTGTGCACCGGTATTATATTTCCAGATGGGGATGAGAAACATAACATCCCTGCATTGTTTTTACTGAACATTTGTGCCCATGAAGGAAACAATTCTGATAAGAAATCAGAGAAAAGAGTCAAGCTTGGAAATGTCATAAGGAAACGAAATTCTTTCTGAAGTAAATGTCATGACTCTGATCTCATTTCAAATCTTCAATAACTGTTCTGCTGTTTCATTTGTGAGAAAATGTACAACAGAATAAGCTACTGTGAATGATCTGATGGTCAATTTTCCAATCTGAATGGGAACTCAGGAATATTCTTTTAACCATGGAATGTGTTTGGTTGACATGCTGAATGACTGGTAATATTTTTCATGTTATTCCTCTTCAAATTTTCGTTCTTCCCAATTATAAGACACAGAAATAATTCTCAGTTATTTTAAACATTTTTCCTACCTACATACCTGTTATGGGCTAAATTGTGGCCCGTACCTCAAAATTCATATGTTGAAATCTTGACCTCTAGTGCCTAAAACTATGATTGTGTTTGGCAATAAGATTTTTATTAATATTTTATTGAAGTAATTTTCATCTTTAGCCCTGTATATGAGTTAAGGAAATAAGTTCACAACTCTTCAGCTTCCCTAGACCACTGCTCCCCCCCTTCACCCTTAATTGCTACCTCATACCTTCTCTCTCCCTATGGTAACCTCAGTTCTGCAGTTGTATTTCTAGAGTTTGTTTTGGTTTAGTTTTGTCAGTTCTTTTGTTTGGTTTCAATATATTGCACATGAGTGAAATCATCCAGCATTTCTCTTTCTCCTTTTGACTTATTCCACTTAGCCTAATGCCCTCCAGTTCTATCCCTGTTGTTGAAAATGGCAAGAGTTCATCTTTTTTATAGCTGAGTAGTATTCCATCTTGTGTGTGTGTGTGTGTGTGTGTGTGTGTGTGTACACTATATATCCTTAATCTAACTCCTCTGTCATTGGGCACT
This sequence comes from Talpa occidentalis, assembly GCF_014898055.3. Classification (NCBI taxonomy): domain Eukaryota; kingdom Metazoa; phylum Chordata; class Mammalia; order Eulipotyphla; family Talpidae; genus Talpa; species Talpa occidentalis. The sequence continues at coordinate 10,728,326 of NW_023601322.1, forward strand.
TAGGTTGCTTCCATCACTTAGCTATTGTAAGTAGTACTGCAATGAACATAGGAGTGCCTATAAACCTTCAAATTAGTGTTTTTGTCTACTTTGGGTAATATCGAGGAGTAGAATTGCTGGGTCATACGGCACATCCATTCTTAGTCTTTTGAGAAATCTCCACACTGATTTCACTAGGAGCTAGACCAATTTACATTCCCACTAACAGAGTATGAGAGTTCCTTTTTCTCCACACCCTTGCCAAGAGTACTACTCATGGTCTTTTTGATATGGACCATTCTCAAGGTGTGAGGTGGTATCTCATTGTAGTTTTGATTTGCATTTCCTTGATGATAAGTGATGGTGAAACTTTTCATGTGCCTGGTGGCCATCTGTATATCTTTAGAGAACTACCTATTTGTTGTAATTCCTCTGCCTATTTTTTGATTAGGTTGTTTTCTTTTTGTTTCAATTTTGTCTTCTGTTGGTTCTTTTTGTTTATATAAAAGATCTTTCACACTAAGAATATGCTGCTTTCTTTGCCTTTGTGCAAACAGATGGCCAATTCCTTTTCAGAGCATGCAACTCCTATATTTGGGGTTCCTGAGTGTCCATTGTTCAGATGCTAATAAGTCTTCATTAAATTACTCAATGTAAATGAAGAGAAATGAAAATTATTGCAACACTAAATGCATATTATCAAGTTCTTTGTGATAGCATGATACAAAATTCACTATTATTTACAGTGAAAAGCTTATAAAATGCACAAGCTGTGTGTATTTGGTGTAATAGAAGAAGATTGCAAAAATATTAAATAATAGCAGGGACCAAAGTGCTTAGCAAAAAAAAAAAAAAAGAGGAAAGTCAAAAGGTCAGGAGATATATTACTATAATCTTATTCAGAAGACAGAGAGAAAACTTGAAAAGGTCAGAGGTTTGGTAATTTCAAGTACATAATTATCTCTTTAAAATGATGACTGAAGGGCCTCCCTGGTGGCGCAAGGGGTTAAGCACCGCACTCTGAAGCTTTCCCCAGCCTCTGCAGCACAAATTCGATCCCCCGGCCAGCCAGGGAGCAACCCACATGGTGCAGCAGACCCCTCTTGTCTCACCAATTGCTCCCCTCAGCAGTGTATTTTAGTCAATCTGCCTGTTCTGTTCCCCACTCTGTCTGTGGTGAATCCTCTCATCCCCCGCACCTCTGGCCTATAGCCCAGTTTTTGTATGCATAAATAAATAAATCTTTTTTAAAAAATAAAAATAAAACCATGACTAAAGACATTCTCTCAAGGATAACATAATATAGAACATCTTCCAAAAAGACTGGGACTTGAATTTTTTGCTAGGCTAGAAAAAAAAAATGCATAAAATACTGTTCCTGAGGAAGGTAATGACTGGTGTTGAGTGACATTGTTTATGGAGGATAAAATTCCCCCCATCAGCAATACAAACCCCAATTTCCCCAAGACCCAGAAAGCAAGTATTCCCAAGTCACAGGAGAAGGCACTCTAGTGGGTTTTCTAACCTCTTCAATGGTATGGCTGATGCTCAACTCATCACAAAATGTCAGTTTCAATTTTATCATGTAGAAAGTTAGGTAACTTTTATATAATGCAGCACAAAATTAGAAAACTTACTTGGATTTCACATTATCCTAATATTCCAGCTCCTAGTATTTGTGCAACAATATGATTCTGAAATACTATGTGTATATGAAATTCAAATTAATTCAAGTTTTACATCGCAAAACCTGAAAATTTGCTAGAGCAGAGGATGTTCATTTCATTGCATATTTATTATAGAAACAATTAGAAACCAGAAGGCTTCAAAATATATGTAAGTGGGAACATTTCAAAGCATTCTCTTTTCATAGTAAGCATTGCTAATTTAATATAGTTGTTTAAAACAAGTAGTTCTGTTGCTGAGATGAAACTTTAAAAGTTCTCATTACAGTGGAAGGAAAAATTTGCACATTATACATCTGACAAGAAGCTAATATCCAATATCTACAAAGAATCACAACTCAACAAAGAGAAAACAAATAACCCAATCAAAAAAATGGGCAGACAAGCCTTTTTCAAAGAAGAAGTATAGAATCATATTGTTTTTTTCAATACTAGGAGCTAGAAATTTAAAATAATGTGAAATCCAAGTCAGTTTTCTGGTTCTGTGCTACATTATATAAAAGTTATATAACTTTCTACATGGTAAAATTGACTGACAGCAATGCATTTCCCAGCAGGTACCTGGAAAAATGCTCATCATCACTTATCATCAGGAAAATTTGATGCAATACTATAAGGTGAGAATGATCCTTTCACACTCATGAAAATGGCCCATATCAAAAGACCAGAATCGAAAAATGTTGATGAAGCTGTAGAGAAAAAGGAATACTTGTAAACTCTTGGTGGGAATGTAGACTTGCCTAGTCCCTATGGAAAACATAGAAAGTTTCTCAAAATATTAAAAAATAGATCATCATATCATCCAGCAATTCCACTCCTAAATATCTACCAAAAAAATGCGAAAGTACTAACTTGAAGGGATATATGCGCTCCTATGTTCATTGAAGCACTATTTACAATGTCAAGGTGGAAGCAACTTAATTGCCCAACAGCAAACAAGTGGCTCAAGAAGGTAGGGCATAGATACACAGTGGAATACTAAATACTACTGAGGTATTAAAAAGAGAGAGGGCAAAGATGGCCTCTTGCCATTTGCAGCAATGTGGATAGAACTGGAAAAGATTAAGTGAAATAAGAAAGAAGAAGCAAAAGTGGCCTCCCTGGTGGCACAGACAGTTGAGTGCCACACTGTGAAGCTGTCTGCAGCCTCTACAGCGCGTGTTCAATCCTGGCCAGCGAGAATCAGACCTCTCCTGTCTTGCACGCTGCTACCCTCAGCAGTGTATTTCGTCAGTCTGCCTGTTCTGTTCCCCGCTCTGTCTCTGGTGAATCCTCTCACACACAAACACCCCACCCTCCACCCCTGCACATCTGGCCTGTACCCTGGTTCTTTTTTTTTTTTTTAAAGATTTATTTATTTATTTATACAAGCACTGGGCACAGTCAGAAACGCAGGAGTGTGAGAGAATTCACCAGAGCCAGAGCAGGGAACAGAACAGGCAGACTGACGAAGTACACTGTTGAGGGGAGCAGCGGGCAGCAGGACAGGTCTGCATGCCATGTGGGACCCTTGCCCTGAGGCCAGAGATCGAACCGACACTGCAGAGGCTGTGGGCAGGTTCACAGCCCAGTGCTCAACCACTGCACCACTGGGGAAGCCCTGTACCCCGGTTCTTGTATAAATAAATAAATCCTTAAAAAAAAGTAGAAAAAGGAATACTGGATGATTTCAGTCATGCGGAATATAAAGAAACAAAACAATAAATAAAACAATACAAACTAAGCCAAAACAAACCCTAGAAAACTGACTGAAAAATTGAAGCTATTGTAGGGGAAGGGAAAAGGAACAAGGGAGGAAGGAGCCCAGTGGACTGTGGTGCTCTGGTGACATACATCTGAGTGGGGTAATGCTATATCCCTAATCCTACACAGTGTTGTAAACCAAAATTACCACAAAAAAAAACACTTTTTTTTAAAAAACTCTGACCAAAAAAATAAAATAAAGTGTAACTATATGTAGTAATGGATGCCAACAACTTATTGTGGTAATTTCACAATATATGCTTATAATTATCATATGTTGTACACTTTAAACGAATATGTTATATGTCATTTAATCTCAATCTAAAAAATAAAACTTAAGAAAGGTTAAAAAATGAGTTTCATCAAACCATATAATTTTAAATAAAGATAACCTGTCAATGATAAAATGAGCCATATAAACAGCTTTAAATCCATTCCTTCTGCTAATCTACTCTTCCTCAACATGAATAGTATGTGCCAATTTGTTGAATAGTAATGAAAACAGAAACCACAAATATGAGTATACTATTCCCAGCTGACTTTCTCAAAGCATTTTTCTGTGGTATCCTATTTCATTTTTTTCATGGTATAGATTTACAATGAATCAACATCAGGCAAAACCCCTTGTTCATAACATAATCTGTGCATTAGGAGGACACACAGCATCCATGAAAACCTCATAAAATGTGTGCTTGCTATTCTTTGGGATTTCAGTCAGTGCATTTAAAAAGCATCTGTAGTTGCTAGTACTTTTATAGCCTCTCAGGAAGTTATCAGTTGCCAGAGAAACTAAGTTTATTTTGCTTTTTAAAAAAGACATGAAATGTTCCACCAAAGTTCCTGGATTGCCCCTATAGAGCTGATAAGGGACTAGTTTAAAAAAACTTCAACACATCATTGACAGTGCTGTCAGGGAATTTAACCAGGAAAGTGTTCTCTTTTACTTTTCTTTTTATATTCTGTGGCTCATAAACAGTAATTCAATGTGACGCACTAGACTGTAGCTACAGGATTAATTTCTAACGTTCTCACTGGAGTACTCAAGACAGCTGTGACCCTGAACAAGTGAAGTAAAAACTCATTAGATCAAAACCTCCCAAAGGTGCACTAGCTTGAGTTCTCAAGACCTAATATATAACACAATCTGAGTTTTATACAGTGATGTTTTGGCACTCTATTCAAATAGGAGATTGTCTCTTATACAGATAGCTTAGCACTATAAGTAGAAAAATTGTTCCATCGCTAAAGACAGTTTCACAAAACCCCAATGTGCTATGGCAAATATTGTGGCTTGGTAAATATTTAGTATTTTGAGTATGTATTTGAAATTAAATCATGCTTGAAAAGTCATCATGAAATGGTCCCTTGTAATCGGTAGATTTCTGCCATTACTTCAGGTCAAACAACACAGATTATAATAAAAATAAACACTATGTAAGGTTCCCAGGTTAATGAATATTTCCCCAGTAACTAGAAAAATTGATAGAGGGTTTTTTCATAGAAAACATTATAAATAATTATAGTTAATAATTAATAATTCATGTAATCATCTTACATGACAGTTGCAACATTCTGTTACATAAAGAAAAAACTATAGTTACACCCACAACTTTTAGTATTCTGGGACACTACTTGTTGAACAGCTAGAATACCACTCTAATTTATGTTATATAAGTATTCAACACAATATGACAGAGTATGATTATTTTCTAGAAATTGATCTTATCCAACCCCAGGAGAGTTTAGGATTTTCATGTGTTTAAAGCCCTTCACATGGAAGCTCTCTTTTTTCCTCTCTCTAGTACAAACGAAAGTGTACATGAATAAAAAAAGCTGAATGTGCTACTTCTCTGACTTACATTTTCTTTTCACTAGGACCAGTTTTGAAGAAAAAAAAACAACTTCTAGCTAAAATGATGCATATATACATATGAAAGAAAAATTGGGGCTATTCCTTCAAGCTCTCAAGTGATGTCAGAGAGCTCATGATTTTCTATGTAAGGTCAGTATTATGTGAACTGGGTACACTGAATTAGAAGAACATTTTCCAGCAAAGGTGAGATAAGAATAAAAAAAAAATCCTCAGGAAAAAAGAACTATATAAAGTTTAGTGAATTATAAAGGAAGACAATAATTTTTGAGTTTGTTTTAGTGATTTGTTTATTGACCTCTTATGATTATGAAAATCATTGTTTTCTCCATGCATAATTTGAGAAATAAAATGCATTATATGAATGCCATCCATCCATTCAGCAAGATTTATTGAACACTTTCCCTTGTCACGAGAAACTTGTGACCAAAAAGAATAAAGCTAAGGAATTTTTTAATAGAAACTTTAACAACACAATAATCTCAATGGAAAAATAGAGAGAGAAAGTATCACAGGAATACAAGTGAAAGAGAAATGAATTCTGCAGAACTGTGAATTCAGAGAAAAGAGGCATAAAGATATATTTGATGTGTATTTTATGGAAGTCTGCTAATTAGACAAATAATGGGAAAAGAATTTCTGACAGAACAACATGCAGCTGGGCATACAGGTGTTCAAGTCCTTGAAGCATTTTTAGAATCACAAATGACAACCCAGTATGGAAACAAAGATCATCAGAGCCAGGGGAAAATGTTGGAGATGAGAACACAACCAATGAGGGGGCGGTGTGCTCTGCGGAGCAATCTGAGCTTGGTTCTTCCTGCAGTTGTTGGAAAGGCCATTTGTGACAATGTAAAGGCAGACAGTAAACTAGTCCATGAGTCAAAGCTGTCTGCATCTTGTGAGCTAAGAGTAAGTTTATACACTTTTAAATGAATTTTCTTAATGAAAAGAAGAATATTTTATATCACTTGAAAATTAAAATTTTAATATCATAGTTAAAAGTTTATTGGAATGCAGCCTTGTCCATTTGTTTATATAGCATCTTTGGCTATTTTCATGTTAGAAAGACAGAGCTGAGTAGTTAAAACAGAGAAAGCATAGAAACAAAGTCTGTTATCTACCATCTGGCTCTGGAATAAAAGATAATATGAGACAGAGAAGAGACTGAAATCATGGAGACAGGTGTAAGAAAGCTATGGCAACATTTCCAAGAGGTCGAGCCTGTAGCAGGGCAAGTGGTGTAGTGGGTTGGAGGAAATACATACTGTGAGATTTCTACATAAATTTCTCAAAAGAGGTGAGGGTACATGGTAAATTGGGGATAACAGCAAGATGTGTAGATAGACATTGCCTACCAATGACAGTTATCTGAAGACAGTGGGAAAAGTGACCGATCAAGGAAAAGACAAGGAAGAGAAGAAAAATGAACTTAATTTTGTTCATGTTAAATGTGGAGTATTTGCATCTTTCTTTTCCTTCCATTCTTTGAATAGTAGGTAAATCAGGTTATTGACTCAATTTGTCTATCCTTGCTTGCCCCATTCTCCATTTTAAAATCTTGGCTCCTGCAGGCTGGGTTCTGCTAGACCTCAGGAGTGCCTCAGCCAACGGCCCCACAACTGTCCATTTTTAAAAGGTTGTTTATAAAGGTGTCATGTGCAGAGAAAGCCTCCATTTCCATCCTGAGATCTCGCAGCTATCAGGTGGTTTCAAGGAACAGGTTGTCAGTCCCCACTCAACAAAGCTGGAGGGTTCCAGCCATGAATCACGTTGGACTCTGACCACACCCAAAATTATGGGTGTGGATTCTGAACATACCCAACTTTGCACCCTATTTGTACAAGGCTTTTTTCAGGCTGCATTGTGACTGGGGTGTATTGCATTTCCCTGGAATCCCAATTCTTTTGCCAAATGATATAAAACAGCAAGAAAGTTCTATATAACCTCTACCTTCTCAACTGTCAAATCCAAATCTACATTGAAAGATAACTTTTTATTCAGTTTTGTCTCTTTTTTCCTATTTTGCCAAATTATTCATGCAAATGCATTTGCATTTGCATGATTAATATAGCTAAATAACTACATTTCAGCTTTATTTTTACCAGATAGCTCAGGAATCACTACTCCAAGAACGTTTATGATCCCAGGCTTGGGTACATGTCCCACCTTTCTGCCCTCCGATAGTTCCTCTGCACATAAGCAGAGGCACTCTTTAGTGTGGCACATTTATCTTTGTTTGTCGTTCTCACTATATTGAGCCCCTGATGACAAAGATTCATTCTTCTCTGTCCTCATCACCCAAAAGAGCCTGACCAACAGGCACCTTTCTTTCTTATTTAATTAAGAAGAGCAACAATATAGTTAACATATACTGAGTGCTTATTATGTACAGCATGGTGCTAAGATCTTCGCATGTATTCACTCATTCAATCTTTATGCTATAGATATATTTATTATTTCATTTTTCATCTTTTGCTTTCTATATGGGGAAACTGAGTTTCCAGAGCTTGCACCCTAGAGTAATATGTCAGAATGCCTCTTCTGTTAGACTAAATGGATGCACGGATGCATGGAGAAACAAATAAACATGTCTACTCTGGTATTTAATCACTGAAACATATTATTGAGTATTGGAAATATGAAATATACAATAGTGAAACATGTTTCCTCTTCTCACTGCACTTCCATTAATTAGAGAACAAGAAATGGACAAAAATAACCAAAATAGAAGTTAGAAAATAGCACATTGAAAAACATATGTAAAGTTTTGTGTTACTCAAAGTCAAGCTACTTCCAACAAGAACAATTAGGAAAGACTTAAAGAAAACCATTTATTGATGATTCATTTATTCGCCAACAAGTGAGAATCTAGTGCAGAGTAATAGCTGAGTGTATGCTATAAATAAAATGCAGCAGGGCCTCCCCAGTGGCACAGTGGTTGAGGTCTGGGTTGCGAGGCTGCCCGCGGTCTCTGCAGCGCAGGTTCGATCCCCGGCTGCTCCCCGGCCACCGGAGGAGGGTCCCACATGGCGCATAGACCTCTCCTGCCACCCGCTGCTCCCCTCAGCAGTGTACTTCATCAGTATGCCTGCTCTACTCTCCGCTCTGACTCTGGTGAATTCTCTCACCCTCCCACGCTTCTGACTATACCCAATGCTTATATCAAATAAATAAATAAATCTTTAAAAAAATTTTTTTTAAATGCAGCAGGTTATTCTGAACACATAGTTACTAAAAACAAGGCAAAATAACTAGTTTAAATGGTCAAGAAGCAATTAATTTCCTGTAACGTCTAATGGCTGAAAAGTCAATTTCCCATCTGCTCTCAAGAGCTCACTCTTTTGAGCACTTCCAGTTTTGTAGCAATTAGTCCTTTTTCTGCAGTTTTAAGACAACCCGAAACATGCGTAAAGTAATCCAATAATTTTAATGATCCAAAATAATCAGATAAATATGCTAATCATTCTTCATAGCAATGTTTCTCTTTATAGTATAAATTGTTGGGGATGGTGACAGCTGCAGATTTTGGAGAGATGGTCAACTGATTTTTCCTTGTGTGTTTATTTGTTCATCAATGTTCCAGGTGAGGGGAGGAAGGATATTGGGCTTGGGCAGGATCATCGGGATCCCCACAAGGAAAGAAGGCTAGTTCTCAGAGACACAAAGACAATGGAAGGTGAACAAGAAGAGAGTTTGGTGAACATCCTGTGATAGACGTGACGGAGGGCCTCTAGATGCATGTCACTGACCCCCAATTTTAAATATTCCTTTTCTGCAAATGAGATGGTCATTTCGTTAGCTGATTCTCAACATCCTCTTGTTGGGTAGTTCACGGCTCTGGGTCAGTGTTTGGGGGAAATCTACAGAACAATCTGGAGTAGTAGACCAGAGAAGGACCAGCAACACAGGACCAAAGGCCCTCCTCAGCCCCAGGACCCTCTGAGTCAAACAAGGCTATGGCCCTGGGGGAGGGGAAGGCAAGAGTGTGAATATCCCAGAACATGCAGGAATTTCTTTCCTTTCAATTAAGAAAAGAAAATTGTTTTCTCTGCTCCAGAAAACTGACTTAAAATGTGCTTTTGGAACCCAGTCCATTTATAAGCTGTGGACTTCCTGCATAAATTAGAACAAAATGTACTAAGTCTTCACAGATGCATGGTTAGAAAGAGACATTTCTATTTGAAAAGTGAAGACAAGAAGAAACAATTACTTTCAGTTCCTAATTTGCAATCAGTAATGTGGTAGCATATTTTAATTCCTTAAAACTTTTAATTTCATTAAAATCCTTCATTATCAAGCACCATTTACAGTCTTAACCTAGAAGTATATTTTTAATTGTTGAACTACAAATATCTAGTTTGACTCATGATTATAGCAAATCTTGCCTTTCAATTAATCTGCAAATTTTCAGATTCCTCTAAGGCTAACATTTGCCAAGGTAGTGAAAATGTGCAAAAAAGCACATTTAACCATTTTAAAAACATCTGCATAGGTTCTTATAACGCTTGAAGGTTTTTCTCATTATATTATCCCAAAATCCTTATACATATCTTGGTTACCTGCTACCTCCATTGTTCAAAAGAATAGCTGAAGTTACATAGGTTAAAAGATTGACTGAAAACTAGTAAGTCTCGTGTGAATGTTATCTCCCAACTCCTGATCAAAAGTTTTAATTGTTACAGAGAGGAGTTCCATAAAAAGGGAAGGTTCCATGTCCCTACCCCTCTTCATGAAGAGCAGACCTAAGTGGGAGGGGAAGATAGAGAAGACTTAGAGAGATCACTTGGAGGGTGCATGGAGAAGAGACAGGGAAGGAGATCTTTGGATTGAAGACAACCAGAGAGAGTTGGGGAAGAGACCTGGGGAGGGCTGACAGTGACAACCTTTATCTTGATTTGTACTTTACTTTTGTTTCTTTAGTCCCAGACTTGTCTGGCCCCTTTTGTCCCCTTCCTACTGTTCCCCACCAGAAGGTGCCTGAGACTGGTGGCAAGTTTTCAGACATCTGCAGCCTTGCTTTGGGCCAACCCTGTCTGGCTGGGCATTTACCCACAAGGGGGTGAGTAACTTTGGGTGTTTCATTTGGAAAATATAGCCTTTCTCGTCTTCTCTCTCCTTGCACAATTATTCTATTAAAGATCTCTCATGCTAAAGAATGCTTTCTTTATGTGGCAGATGGCATGTAATTTTGGGGGTCCCTGAGCACCCTCATGCTGCACACTAACATTACTAACATCTCAAAATGCTTCTCTGTGTCTATAATAAACCCTAGGTTTATAAAGTCTCTTTTATAAAAAAAAGTAATCAAATTCTTTGAACTACGAATTTGAATTAATTATACTTGTTATGAGATCAAGCCTATCTTTAATAGCATTCACCTATCAGTTCAAGCAATGTAATAATTCTGGAAGAGATGCAGATATTTGGGGCAGACACATTTATAGTCTGGAAGAACTAATCTTACATCTAACTAGTCTTTGTGTTCTAAGTTCAGTAATGTTTGATATGTTGTGTTTGTTACACTTCAAAGAAGCCACAAATTTTAAAATACTGCTTCTCTTCAAAGCAGTATCACAGGTAAAATCACTATCTCCAGAGACTTGATAATAAAGAAGTATGGAGAAAATGTAGACTTAGGCTAACTTAACAAAGGAAATGAATATAATTATCATGACATGATAAACCCAAAATTGGGGAGAAGCTTGTCAGATAAATTTTCTCATCAGTATACCAGTTTCATACTCTATACTGATTGGGGCAAATATTCCACAGCGAGGAAATAGTCATAAAAATCTTCAGTCATTGGGTGCCTCCAGGTTGCTTTTAGGGGTAGCATTATTGCCCAGTGCTGAGAAGATATTTCAATGCCTGTGCTATCTACAACTTAATAAATTCTCAGGCTAGATTATTGAATTATCCTCAAGTTTCAGTCTATCTTAAGTCAACTTTATATTTAAGTAAACTGTTCGCTAGTACATCATTTCTGAGCAAGGGGTGACTTATATTTGCTATCAGTTAGCTCATTTCCCCTCTTCTTAGTAAGTTGAACCTTTTGTATGCCAATTATGCTTCAATAAAGCTGTTAAAAGATTGTCAACAGTTCATGACTTGCATACTTAAGTTCATATAATGTAGTGGGAGGGAATAAGAGGGTGAAGGCAGATGTAGGTAGATATATATCTTTCATATGATAGAAAGAGTTTCTATCTGATACTTTCTATTTTCTCTAAAAAGTAAAGTAAGGTAAAATTGCTAAGAATAAGGAGTAGGATGGATTATGGGATTGGGAACATATAAGAGAGAAAAGAAAGTTTGAAACAGTCATTTTGAAAACTGGTAACACATTGAATAGCAATTTACTTGGAATGTCAAACTGGATGAAAAGCATATTGGAAGTCAATGAAACCTGAATATATTGGAACTAATATTCTCTTTCAGGTGACTTTTTCCAGAAAGGACTCAGAAAATGACAACTGTGCTCAGGCACAGGTAAAAAGCAAAAGCTACATTCATTCAGGATTGGAGTTTTATCAAATGAGTGATGGGGAAAAAAAAACAACAGAAGAACTGTGTAGACTGTATAGACATTTAGGGCATTCACATAAGTAATAGTGCAATTGTAGGTCATGATTTCTAATCTAGGTTAAAAGAGAAATGAAGAAAGTAGACAGCAGATGAGTGGGAGGAATTAGACCAATGATCTAATAGTTCAAAAACACTGGAAGGTGATGGCAGGGATGTTTGGGCAAGCAAGTTGGAGAGAGTCTGTGTCAGGAAGCAGGATGAGTCACAAAGAAAGTGGAGCAATTACTGGTAATGACAAGAGGCAAAGGTGTGACTGTGGGAATGTATAATGGATGGTTCAAGTGAAGGCTGAGATGACTGCAGAAGTGGTGACAAATGCAAGCAACAAAGGAAAAGGAGACTTTCTCCTGTTTTCATGGTTTTATAGCTAGAAGATAGCCAGATCACATCTCAAAACAATGGTGGCCAGGTTCCCAAGAAAGACATTCCTTGGCAAGAGGTTTTTAAGTTTTATGCATTTCCAGAGAATAAGAATTCATGACTCACATTTCCTAAATCCTAAATAAATGGTCTAAGAGAAGAGAGGTCAGGGTCCTAGCGTAAGGAAGAAACCTGCCCTAAGATAGTCAAATAAAGGGAGCAATTAAGGCCATTCTGGTCGGCAGGTATCAAAGAGCATTTTTAAAAATATGTGGAAGCTATGGTGCATTGCTTGCTTAAGAAATAAAACTTCAGTGCTTGTTAAAATTTCCTGCATAACCCTTAGTTTTAAAGATTCCAATTAAAAAATATTTACATATAGATCACTTTTTACAACAATTTAATATCTAACTATAGATATTATAAAGGAAAAAAAACACAACAGCAATTAAAGAAAAGAAATATTTAGGTTTTGTTCCAAAGGTTTATAAAGTATGCTTACTGTGATAAGTCAAAACTCAGCCTAGAAATATCTAAGTATCCACATAGATCAACAAAAAGAAATATGTTGTTGTTCATTGTTTTTGGGTTTTTTTTTTTTTTTTTGAGAAAGCTCAGGCATTTATACAGAATGTAATTCTGAGACACAATTATGACTAAATGTATTAAAGCTGCAACAATTAAACCAAAACCAAGTCCCATTTCAAATTACTCAGAACTATATCAAAACTATTGCAAAGCTTAGTCTGACTTTTCACCCAGATTTCCAACTTACTGAGGCAGCATACAAATTTTGAGTTCCTAGACCTGATTCAAATACTTATCAATATTCCAAAGAGGGAAAGGAAGGAACAAAGGATATAGGAAAATGAAGGGTCTGACAAAGACTGCAATGACAATTAAGCATATCACCCTTCCCGTGGACTACCATTTTTCCTTATATTCCCCAAAATGAAGTTCACTACTAAGTCACTGCTACTATCACCCCACACACATCCTAGTTTCCTGTCTCACAAAGAAAGACCTGCTAAAGAACATGCAGATGAAAATCCACATAGCTAAAAATTGTTTCTCATTTATAAAAAGGAAGAATTTTGATGACATTCTTATTAATTATCATTTCCACTTGAAAATTTTGTAATTCAATTCCATCTCAAGAAGTGTTATCTAGCAACGCACTTTTCCATTTAGATCATTTTAAACAAGTTTTGCTTGGGCATATTCAGCATATTTCTTTAGTTAAGTTGGAAGAAACTGATGGGCTCACCAATGAGCAAAGGACACTTAATGGAAAGGTGGTAATGGGGTTCACAAAAGTGTTGAGCACTATCCCCCACAAGGACAGAAGTCAGAGCTGCTCAGGGTTCTCAGAAGGAGATTATGAACCTTCTCCTTCAAGTTCCCCTCTTTAAAAAGTCACCTCCAACTGTTTGATCATTCAGTGTAAATTTCAAATCCTGGTCTGCTTAGCAACCGTGAGTTGGAACAAGTGTCTCCAGCATAAGATACTCCACCCCTGGCTGTCTTAATTTGCTAGGGCAGCATCAGCAAACAATGACAGACTGATTATCTTACACAACAGAATTTTATTTCTCACAGTTCTGAAGGCTGTGAAATCAAGGTATCTGCAAGCTAGGTTCCTTCTGCAGCCTGTCTCCATGGCCGTCCTCTTGTGGCGTGCCGGTGGGGTCTTTCCTCTGTGCACTTGTCCCACTGGTCCAAATTCTCTGTATATGTCCAGATTCTCTGTATATCCAAATTCTATTGTCTCATAAGGACAATGTTCAGCTTGGATGATGGCCCACGGTACTGACCTCATTTCAATGTATTCCCCCTTTTAGGACTCTATCTCCATATGCTGTCACATTCTGAAGTACTTGGGTAAGAACTTCATCACATAATTTTAGGGGTGGGGACACAATTCAGTCCTTAATAATGTTTAAGAGACAGGATGGGTCTGACTCAAAGGTTAAGGGAATTCTTGTGAACAGTGGCGCCAACAAAATATTTATCTAGCATCCAGTAAGGTGCTATCTTTCACACTGGAAAACTCCCAACAGCCTTAACCATCCAGAAACAATTCTAATAGGATATGTGAAAATGAATTTGGACATCCAGAAGAAATAGCTATTATCACAAATCCACGCACATTTTTCTCTAGGGAAATGATATGTCCAGATTCAGACAGACCTACATTTATAGCATGAGACTTCCAACTACTGACTAAATGACCTTGAGAAAATAAACTTTTGTTTCATGAGCAAAATTTTTGATAAAAAATATTTACTCCCAAAAGTTTTAAAGACACAAATATTTATTGAACTTCACCCAAGTACTCACTACATTTTTTCAAGAAATGTACATTTCCTTTTCCTTTCTTTGTAATTACATGTAAAATTAAGACTAATGACATAAAACTCATTCTTATCCTAGTTCCAATGCATTTTGAAATGAAGGAACAAGGTTAGAGATTTGCCCCAATTCATTACAGGAAACTATTATAAAGCTAATATTGTATTAGACATGAGTGTATTACACATGAATAATATTACACCAAAAGTACAGTAGAGAAAGTCTAGGGAATAGACCCACATCTTTAAGGAGATTTGATGTGTGATGGAGATAGCAGCAAAGATTTGTGATAAAAAGGTGGATTATTCAAAATAGGATAACTATTTGAAAACTATATGATAACTAGAATAACTAGGATATATGCTGTATCTTCATCCCTCACACTATATACAAAATTCTAACCTACTAAGTTAGTGATCTAAACACAAAAACAAATTCTTAAAAGAAAACAGAATATTTTATAGCAGGTGGTAAAAATTTTCATAAATAACAGGCAAAAACCACATTCACAAAAAGAAAACTTTAACAAATTCAACCAATTCAGTCCTGTCTGCATAAAAAATGAAAAAGTATAATTAACAATAATGGATGATCAATCAATCAATCAAGTAGATAAAGGATAAACGATAGTTGTATGAAACCATAATATATAAAGAACTGAGGAATTGGCTCATGTGGTTATGGAAGCCAAGAAGTCTGCTATCTGCAGGCTAAAGAACTAGGGATGCTCATGGTGTAATTCAGTTCAAGTTCAAAGGTGTGAGAATCAGATCCTGATGGTATAAGTTCCAATCAGAGTCCTAAAACATAAAAATTAGAAACACCCATGTCTAAGAGTAGGAGATGGATATCTACACTCAAGTCATGTATATAGATTAACAAATAGCCACTTTTTCAGGCAGACACAAAATCAGATTCTGCTTTAACAGAGCCCCCTTCATAGGCTTATAGACCAGAGAAGCTGTAAAAACAAATAACAAGATGGTGGAATGGATGCCATAAGCTGAAATGTGTGGGAGCTGGAGGGCAGCTTAATCTTCCCAGAGGAATGGAGAATGGGTCACAACAGAAACACATGATCTTTTTTGTAATGGGTTTAAACTTTCAAACCACAGATCTCACAGGTTATTTCTTGGACTTGTAATAATATGTGTAGGATTGCCAGATTTAGTAAATAAAAATACCAAATTCCCAGTTCAATTTTAATTTCAGATAAACCCAAATTAATCTTAGTATAAGTATGCTTATTCATGGTTAATCTGAAATTAAATTAAGTGGATGTTTATATTTCATATCACACTATGAATACTACAAACCCCATTTACTTACTTTTGCTCTGAACTAAGGATAAATTCATTTCCTAAAGGAACCCATGAAAATGTAGAATATTAGTAGTAAATTTAAAAATCAAAATAATTTAATTCAAGCATAGCTAGTTGCTAAGCACCAACTAAATATTTTGGTTCATATTTTTAACAACATGAGTATACAAATATAGATATTTTAGGAATAACACATTTTTATTTGTAAAAAGTAAATACACATAGATATACATGTGTACTTATATATTTATAACACATATACCCAGACTGACCATGTTGTGTTATATCATACATGTGAGTGTGTGTGTGTGTGTGTGTACGTGTGTGTACTTAAACTAAGGAGATCTCAAGTTAAAAATGTTTTGTTCTTTCTTCTGCACTGTTGGTGGGAGTGCAAACTGGTCCAACCACTATGGGAGCTGTGTGGAAATTTCTGGACCTACTAAACATAGAGCTTCCATAGGATCCAGCAATTCCACTCCTAGGTATTTACCCAAAGGACACAGAAACATCAATTCCAAAGAACACCTGCACCCCTATGTTGATAGCAGCACTGTTTACAATAGCTAAGCTTTGGAAACAACCCAAATGCCCAAAAATAGATGACTGGATCAAGAAGATGTGGTCCATATACACCATGGAATATTACTCAGCATTCAAAAAAGATAAACACATGCCATTTGCAGCAACATGGATGGCGCTGGAAGGGATCATGCTCAGCGAAATAAGCCAGAAAGAAAAAGAAAAATACTGGATGGTCTCACTCATAGCAGGAATCTAGAAAACTTAAATAAGGGACCAGGAAAATGAATAACTATAAGAAAGTGAAAATCAAAATCAACAAACAACTATGAACCAGAGACACTTTTTGGGGGGCGGGGGGCGGGAGGGGAGGGATTGGGGTCAGAATGGGGGGGTTGCAATTGTATGGGGAATATAAAAATAAAATTTATTATTTAAAAAAATGTTTTGTTCTGTAAGTTTGATTTTAAGTCAACTTTAGCAGTTTGGATCACACATTTCTTTTAAATAAATGTGATAATTTAATAGCATGGGGATGGAAATATAAGACAGTTTCTGTCCTCAAGGGAGACAATGATATATTCTATCATATTTCAGGAAAGTCAAATAGATACAGAGAGCATTAGAGGAATACAGAATGGGAAAGGGAGACAGCTTCTTTTTTAGTTTTTTGATTTCTTTTTTCATTGAGGTAACACTGGTTTACGACACTGTAAAGGATTCAGGGGTGTAGTTGCCACACTCACCTCCACCAAGTCCTCCCTCACGTCCTCAACCACAGACCATAGTGCCCCCTCCCCACTTGGCTTTCCCCCTTCCTCCTCTGGTAGCCTCAATTCTACAGTCAGATTTCTAGGGCTTGCTATTGGTTTGCTTCTATCTGGCCCTTTGTTTTATTTCTCTATATTCCACATGTGAATGACAACAGCTGGAATTTGTCCTTCCCCTTCTGAAGGTAACAGCTTGTTAACATGCGCTGGGCATAACACAGAACTCTGCTGTGAATTGGTTACTGGTCTTACAGTTCAACGGATCAATTTAAAGCCCCATGGCAGTGCTGGACTCTGTCAGAGACCCCCCCCCAGAAAAAGAGGAGAGCTCAAGCAGAGGAGCCCCTCAAATCCAGCTCAGAGCAGTGGGGAGTCAGCAGGTGAGCTCACCAAAACAAAGCATTAATGATGAAGACTGCTGGAAAAAACCCTCATTGTTAAATAAAACAGAAACCACACGGGTGCTATTTGTGGAAATGATTCTTACACCACTTACATCTCTGAGTGGCTTTTCCTCTCACCTCTAATTTTACTCTCTGCAGCCTTTCTCTTCCTCTCCAAAAAAAACAAAAGACAGAAAAAAAGCTGTAAGCTGTAATCATTACTGTTACCTTTCCAAAAGTAAATATTGGAACACTTGAAATCCATACACTACTTTACTAAGCACAACATGGAGCGTCTTCTATCTAAGCAAGGTAGGTAGATTTGAGCTACATGGTTAATCGAACAGTTTCAGCTGAAGTTCTGCTTTCCCCAAGCAGAATCATGTCATCAATTTGGGAGCTGTCTTCTGGAAAATGTTTGTGGAAGAGGACGTATGTGTTAGTGCAAGACTAGATAGTATGCGATCTTTTAGGAATCAAAGCTGAAGTCTCTGTCAGTTATATTAGAGAGAGAGTACTCATTTTCTGTCCCTTTGCATCCACTTTAGTTACCCAAGGTAACTGGCAGCAAAGAAACCAATTGTGTTCCTTTCAAGGTTCTTAAACAATTTCCATTTTTTATCAAATAGTCATTCTGTTTTTCTCAGGCTAGTTCCCAAAACTCTTTCATCCACTGGGGTCTCTGCCATGATACATATATTGTTAGTACCATGACAGCTGGTGATCAGTATCAACAGAACCAAATGTGTTCAATTGTTTTCACACTCATGTTTTCTGGATGCTGTGTGGAATTCAAAATAGGAAGTTTGAGGAGGGAAGAATATGTCATCTAAAATTGGTTATGCTGCAATTGCAACTTGGGTATGATGGATAAAATCGATAGAATAGAAATTAAGAAAATTATGTAACTAAGTCACTATGAAACCATGGAAAATGTCCCTCTCAGGCACAGGGACGCGGCTTGTAAGGGGTCCCTATAATCCCTTCACATACAACATTCTCGGCCTTCAATGAATAGCCTATATCATTACTTGGGGAAATGATCTATGAATTTCTGTATCAAAAGCACTCATCATTTGGCTCGATGAATCACACAGCTCCTGCAGATGGAAACACTTAATGCAATTCTTCAGCAGAGAGACGTTTTCAAAGGCAGCACATCTGCTACATCAGCCCTTTGTGTGCTCGTGTCACAACTGTCAGCGCAAGAAGTACAGCAAATGGCGTCACTTCAGAGTGTGACTTCACTACCAAACTCTGCATTCAACAATCTTTCGAAATGAATGATCCAGCTGCAGATGACACCACGGCCCCCTGTATTCTCTCCTGACCCGCTTTCAGTACCATTTGCTCTGCCCTGTTCCCTAGCTTTGGATGCTCTCACTTTTCCCTTTGCTTAATCAGTTCCTCTCATTCTTCAGATCTCAGTCCAGCCCCATTTTCTCTGGAGGTTCTGCTGGGACCATCTGTGACCAGTGTCCACACAGGCAAGAATATTGACATGAAACTCTTGGCAACAGATGTCACGAATATCATATAAAACTTAAATCATGCTCCTTCTCCCATGAGGCCATCAACGCTGGGAAAGCAGAAATCAATCCTGGTTTTGATTATCATCACCTAGTACAAGGGCTGTCAAAAACCGGACCATCGGGGCCTCCCTGATGGCGCAGGAGTTAAGTCTAAGCACTATCAAGCTATCACCAGCCACTGCGGCATGAGTCTGATCCCCCGCCAGGGAGCTGACCCACATGGCGCAGCAGACCTCTCCTCTCTCACCCGCTGCTCCCCTCAGCAATGTGTTTCAGTCAGTCTGCCTGTTCTGCTCCCCACTCTGTCTCTGGTGAATCCTTTCACCACCCCACTCCCCATACCTCTGTCTTATATCCCAGTTCTTACATGTAGAAATAAATAGAATAAATCTTTTTTTAGGTTGACCATCAGTAAGTATTTGTGAATGAAAGAAAATTATTGTCATTAATATACTTCTTTCACAACACAATAGAATAAATTTTACTTCATAATCCTGTCATTGTTTCTCCCACAGACTCATCCTAAAGCTTATTCACGGGCTGAACAAAGCCTTAAAATTTTACTTTTAGAAACGATCTAAATCCATGGATCACTAAGGCTACAATTTTTATGGATACACTCACTTTTTAATTATAGGACTCTCCAAATCTTAACCTCTGGAGTGTCCTTGTCCTTTACTCCTGTGGTTAAGATGAAAGAGCAAATATCACTGAGCCTTGTCAGTTCCTACAGGTGATCAATTTAAAACTGCTTTATTAGCACTTGTATTTCAAAAATACTCTTGAAAAATAAAATGTCGGGTTCAAGGATGAAAGATCTTTTATAGGGCAATTTTGACAGAGGTAAAAATAAGAATATTTCCTTTTGACACAAAATAAGTTGCTTCTTCTAAATTACCAAATCCAGTCTGTGGTTTATCATCATGTTTAGTGCTTGACATCACTGCAGACTACATGCAGGTGGGGCCAGGCGCCTCCCCACGCACCCCCAGGCTCCCACCTCGTAACTCCCACAAGGACCTCAGTGTTCTGACAGGAGTACAAGCCTGTGTCAGAATTGCAGCCAGCCATGACCCCCAGGGCAAGACAGAGATGAATGCAACCTTGATAAACAACAACAACCAAAAAATATGTTCTATGTTCCTGCCCTTTTTAATCAGGAAGAATAACCTTGTTCTCTTGTCTATAAAGTTTTTTTTCTTGTAACTTTCTTCCCCAAAAGTTTAAGATAAAGATAACTTCAGAGAACATAATCTAGGATGTGAAACATTTTTCTCCATTTAAAAACACAACATTATTTTGTGCAAATGAGGCAGTAAAATTACAGTAAATTGGATCATTTATTTAACCTTTTCTTCTCTCATATGTTTACACTTGGTTTCAGGTACAGGATTTGTAATGGAATAAAATTTGAGACTGTGTTACCTTCCTCTGGCGCCAGCATGCACAGGAGGGTGGATACAGGCGAGTCTGGAGCATCCGAAGGATTTCACAGGCTTTAATGCTCTCAGGCAACCAGGGACACAAGCACACCAGGCAGGGAGGCAGGCACAGGCTGGGCAGGGAGGCTGGGAAGCAGGCAGGCAAGGCAGCCTCCCAGCCCCCCACGAATCTTACACTCGTTCCTTAGGCCCTCTCTGGCGTGCCCCTCTGTAGTCATCCGTCCTCCTGTAGCCGGAATCCTTCTCTGAGTGACGCTGCCTTTATAGCCCTGGCCTCTAGGCTCAGGTGTGCACACTTACACATGCATACTCACACCCACACACCAGGTGTACACAGTTTTGCACATGCGCCCACATTCCCAAGCGCCTTCTGCATCAACACGATCAAGGACACAGGTAACAGCCACAGAGGCTAGTGGCGTAAAGAACCTGATTAATTCAAGTTTTATATTAATACCCTACACTGAGGATGCTTATTATTTATAATTGCACATGAGTTGGGAATAAAATACAAAACATTTGCATACATTGAAGAGAGAAAATAAAACTCACTTTAGGAAAGGATGTTCAGGGACAACGGGCCTTTCTGAAATTGGTATTCCACTATTTTTCTAATAAGATTTTCATATGCCTAGAGGACTTTAGTATATAATCATACAGTTCGGCCTAAGGCTGATGATCAGAATAACCAACTCCTGGACATAGAGAACAGATGGAGATGCATAAATCCCCAGCCTCCAACCCTGTAGTCGAAATTAGTCCAGATTTCACAGTAATGGATTAGTAACAAAAATCTCCGAATGCTACTGTGGACCAAGTATTGTTTTAACATCCATGACCTCACATCACCTCTAACATTTTGGGAGTCTTGGGCAAGAGTAAAAAGGAAGCTGCATTTTTATATCTGATTTTAAGATTATAAACAAAGCCTTTGAGCACAATGGAAGGACTGGCCGAACTCCCGGCTAGAGACTCAACAGGTCAGAGGCACAGGTTTTCCTATCTTATATCTAGTTCCCCATTCTAGATCATTCCAAGAGTTTCTCATCACCATATTCCCCTAGCAGAAGGGTGGGGAGAGGTGGCGCTGTCATCTGGAGTGCTCGCTCTGCCCAGCTAAGTAAAAGCAGCCATTCAGGCTGTCCAGGGCAGGCTATGTGTGACCCTCCCCCTGCACACAGTGCTTTAGTCACATCCCATGCTGTGGGGGGTCTTCTTCCAGAATTCCCAATCATCCAGTTGGTTACTGATATTTCAGAAACTCTTGCAAATAAGAAAAAAAAAATCAATATTTCTAAGTTTGGTTTGTGCAAAACCCTTGTAGAAGTCAGCTCAGACTGCATAACAAATACCAGGGCCTAGGGGTTTAAACAAGAAATTCTTTCTCTCAGCTCTGGAGCCAGAGTCTGAGATCGAGATGTCAATAGGGCTGATTTTTTTCCCTGAGGTCTCTCTCCTTGGAGAGACTCTTCTTGTTTCCTCACATGGCTTTTCCTTCCTGCCCACGCACCCCTGGTGTCTCTGTGCATCCAAATTTCTTCCTTTTATGAGGACACCAGCCAGATTGGATTAGAACCCACACTAATGGCCTCATTTTAAGTTAATTTCATCTTTAAAGATCCTACCTCCAATTACAGTCTCATTCTGAAAACTGGGGTCAGGACTTCAACATATGACATCAAAAGGGAACATATTCAGCTTACAACAGCCCTTTTTTGTATGGGACCCAACCAGGAATCTCTCTTGCCTGAGTACACAGGTGGTACTTAATTCATTTTAATAGTTGGATGGTCCTGAGCCTCCCTGGTGATGCAAGGGGTTAAGATGCAACCTAAGAAGCTATCTGCAGCCACTGCAGCATGAGTTTGAACCCCGGCCTGCCAGGGAGCTACCCACATGGTGAAGCAGACCTCTCCTGGCTCACCTGCCACTTCCCCCAGCAGTGTATTTCAGTACATCTGCCTGTTCTGCTCCCCACTTTGTCTCTGGTGAATCCTCTCACCCCCCACACCTCTAGCCTGTACCCCAGTTCTTGTACGCATAAATATATAAATCTTTAAAAAAAGTTTTCCTATAAATTAATTACTTTATTATAATACCCTGTTTTGCTGGTCTTCATGTTAGGGTATTAGGAACCAGTACTGTTCTCTCTAATCATCAAATATTCATCCCCACTATTTCTTTTGTCCCGTAGTGTGGATCAAGACGATTACAGGAGAGATTGATGGTTAAGCTGTAATATGTATTATTTATATATGTATATGATCATTAAGTTGTAATATATATCATTTGACAAGAGTAAGAAGTATTCTACTCAATTCATCAGTGCCATAAATGCCCTGAAGACCTAATGAGCAATGGGGAAAGCAATGCAGGTAGTTTATTTTTTTAAGATGTCTATTTTCTATTAGAAAAGGAGACATGACAGCAGTAAAAAGCAATAAGTAGTTGGGATACAAGTCTTGGTGAGACATCATTCAAGTTCTACAAAATAATTCCAAATTAAAATGCTACCAACTGTAGCTACATATTATTAAGTAAAATCAGTCAATTTAAGCAAAACTATCAACATGGCTGGAGTGAGGACATAGCCTTAATTAAAAAATTTCCATGTAGCTGAAAACTCATTTTCATAGACATGCTGAACAAATGGCTAGAAAATTTCAAAAGCAAACAGATTGATTTCTGCTTATTTTAGTTCTTTATTTAAATTAATATAGTATTGTATATTCACTGTGTTCCCAATACTGTGCTCAGCATTGCTAGGGAATCTAAATTAGCAGGAAAAAAAAAAATTCTTGCTCTCAAGGAGAGAAGAAAACTCTATGGGCAACAGACAAATAGAGAACAATTTTTGCAGTTCCAGCAAAAAAAGAAAAATGTTTACCTTCCTGAGCATCTTGTGCAGTTTTCAGTATAATTAGTTTCTCAGTAAATAAATGATTATTGATGAATAATCACGTGAGACTATATGTTGTAGACCAAAGTTTCCTAAAGCAATTTCATGGCAGTGCATAGTAAAAATTTCACTATGCCAATGCAAAAGTGATTCACCAGTGTAGACAGGGGACTTCAGCATCTATTGAATCTGTACCCAACATGTCTGACTTCCAGTAAATACTTAACAAATGGGACCTAATGGTGAGGAAATTGAATGGTCCTTATTGACCAAATCTAGAGTATTAAGAATGTCTCCAACCAACAGATAGGCAAATTTTTGAGATTCCAGACCAGGAGGCAGATTTCCTAGCAGCGGCAAACCAATGCGCCCCCGCTCCCAATACCTAGCGATGATGAGTTGTGATTTGAGAAGGAAAGTCCATGATTATTCCCCTTTTACATTGAAAAAGTTGACTTAAGTGAAGTCATCTCAAAATGGGGCCAGAACAGACACTGTGGAGAAATTGTCTTGCTCATCTTTTTCCTTGAAGCTTTGGACTGAGCTGAATAGCAATTGTTTTGAAAAATCCTCAAGCAAACAATTGAGAAGTCATCGTGATTGCAGGGACTGATGATTATGGACTCCTTGCTTGGGGATAAAGTCAGTAACTAATTACATATAGCCAAGAATAGTTTAAGCTTGTCAGCACTGATTAATTTTTTTAAAACCACTTACCTCATCTTCTTTTTGTTTTCCCTCTGGAACACTGGATTTCTACCTAAACTCATGCTCCCTGAATTGCAAATGCTTTAATCCCAAGTAAATGCACTTTGCCTTTTAATTGCCCCCTGCCTTTTAGGATGACATTATTTGATTTTGATCTTCTACAGCAGATCTGAAAGCAGCCTGCTGGCCCTCGACCTCCACAATTCTGTGGCCACCCAGAGCAACACAGACAGGCAGAGGCAAGGTTAGTTCACCTTTCTGAAGGCAGTTCCTTTAAGTAGAGCACTGTTACTTTTTCTGTTATTCCTTTTAGCTCATTTGAAGCATTTTGGTAAGATTTATGTCCCTGTTTCTGAAGACTTTTGCCAATTTCAATTGCTTTAAAGCATCAAATCTGTTTCTGAAACAGAGGAAGAAAGAAATTGTTTGGGGTTCCTAACCAGTCTGGAAGTTTCTAAGGAGCAAGATGATCCTAGACAAAACCATTAATACCACAAGGTTTGCTTTATAGTGATCTCTAATTCCCAGAGTGCTCGCCTTCTCTATACTACTCCCGCAAACAAACCTGCATCAAGAAAGAGCCAAATAACTTCACTTACTCTAAGGTACAAATAACTTACAGAGTGCCATGCTTGATGGGAGAGAGATGTAGATAAGTTGTTTGTATGTGCAAAGGTTAAGGAATTAGGGAATAGTCTCTCTCGTGGTAATTATAAACATCATAAATGATACCTACTCAGGCTAATGTTTTTTTTTTTAAACTTAAATTTCTTTTTTTTTTTAAAGATTTATTTATTTATTTATTTATACAAGCACTGGGTACAGTCAGAAGCGCGGGAGGGTGAGAGAATTCACCAGAGCCAGAGCGGGGAACAGAACAGGCAGACTGACAAAATACACTGCTGAGGGGAGCAGCGGGAAGCAGGAGAGGTCTGAGCGCCATGTGGGACCCTCGCGGCGGCCAGGGATGGAACCGGTGCTGCAGAGGCTGCGGGCAGCTTCACAGCCCAGCACTCAACCGCTGCACCACCAGGGGAGGCCCTACTCAGGCTAATGTTAGGATTAGAGATACTAGTATTAAACTTAACATTCAAATAATCTCTGTTCAAGGATCATGTACACAAGTCCTCCCCAATCAGTATGTCAGATCACTAAAATGAGCTGCTCCTAATTGAATTTTTCTTACAGTTTAGGCTCTAATTCTTTGCCTTTCTGTGCTTCTGCTATCACAATTTCTTTTCATATTTGTCTTTCAAAACTTCCTCCTTTTATCATCAGTAATACATGGCTAGTCTCATTTCATTTCAAATCAGAAAAGGATAGCCCTGCAGCAACATAATTTTGCATTGTTTTAGCAATCAAATCAAAGCTAACTCTTAATGATACAAATTTATGTCATATGACTCGGCAAATAAAACGATGCATAATTTAGGATCTTTACCTGCAAGAAAAGTTAAAGTGAAAAGGGCAATAGAGCAAAGCTACAAAAATGATATAAAACTTAGAATTGATTCACCAGATAACCAGAATGAAAATTCAAAACAAACTGACAGAGTGATGGTTAGAAATATAAACCAGTGAGAAAGATTCTGGGATTCCATTTTTTCCAAAGGCTAGATCCTCAAATAAAAAGGATGCTCACGGGCCTCCCCAGTGGGGCAGTGGGTTGAGCGCCGTGCTGTGAAGCTGTCCGTAGCTTCTGCAGTGAGGGTTTGATCCTCAGCTGACCTGGGAGCAACACACATGGCAAAGCAGACTTCTCCTGCCTCGCCCGCTGCTCCCCTCAGTAGTGTTCTTGGTCCGTCTGCCTGTTCTGCTCCCTGCTCTGTCTCTGGTGAATTCTCTCACCCTCCGACGCCTCTGACTGTACCCCAGTTCTTGTATAAATAAATCTGTAAAAAAAAAATAATAAATAATAAAAAGGATGCTCAAATGCTTATGAAAATTCTTAAAATTGGGACAGTTAGACATCTTCGAAACATCATCATATTCCATCTATTACAAAAATGTAGCTTTAGTACTTCTAGTCTACGTTAACAGTGTTTCAATGACTAAATCAGAGGACCTAATTAGATGTTCTGCACCAAAACACACAGATTATTTTTAGTTGTTGATTCATGTTTATTTCACATGTATTTAATAGTTTAGAAAAAACTGACAAAGTAGATAATCGGATGCTAGAAGGAATTCAACAGTGTATTGACAAAAACTCTTTGCTATGTTTGTTACTACTGAAGATACATGAATATTTGACCTGAGAAAGGTCAGGGTCACTGGGGAGTCATTCCACCTAGTCTATTAAGGATATAAGCAGCCCCAGGCTACCAGTGCAAACCCAGAAACTGAGTGTCCATTTCCAAAACATTCAGGTAAGGATTTATGCCTTGAGGAGTTAAGTTAGATATATCTAAGGTGCCTCTAGATGTCAAAATTTGATATGCCATTGGAATCTAGCCAGTACAGAACTAAAGTTAAATATCTGAGAAATACAAATAGAAGAGGGAATTGAACTCAATAGAGTGGTAAAAGTACAAAATGGAAAAGCACAGAGTAGCCAACTATGAATCCAGCCAAGTACTCATTACCCTTTCCTTACCCTCCTGTGTACTGTTGTTTTTTTTTAATTTAAATTTTATTTTTATAGTCCCCATACAATTACAAACCCCTTATTTTGACCCCAAGCCCTCCTTTTCCGGCCCTCCACCCCCCATAGAGTGTCTCTTGTTCATAGTTATTTTTCCTGATCCCTTATTTAAGTTTTCTAGATTCCTGCTATGTATTGTTGTTTTATGAAGTTCTTCATCTAAGCACTGTCCAGTCTATGTGTTCCATATGCTAGATTTACTCTGGATGAGACTCACTAGATCACACATGTGTCAGTGGGCATCTGTTTAGAGTATATACGTGTGTGTATACTATTTGTCCAGAGCCACCCTGAGTAGCCGGCTATCTTTCATAAGATAGTCAATCTACTTGCCATTGCATAACAAGCATGTGTTCAACTCAGGATTTGCCATAATCATCCATGGGGTACAGGGAAAAGCTAGTGCTTTCTTAGTACAGTTATCTAAAAATATGATATAAGGCAAGCTTTACTGACATTTATTAAATGGATATGATAGGGGTTAAGGAGGAAGATGAATAGATTACCATGCTTAGTATAGGAATCTGCATGAACACACATTGTTTGACTTAGGACCTGTTCTGAGTTAACTTCCCAGTCCAGGAGGCACATGGAGGAATGATGGACACCATTACTGTCAGAGACTGAGGTATTCCAGCAGCCTGGGAAGTGCTCCTAAATCCAGACACCTAAGAAGGGGGAGCTCTGAGGAGCTGGAGCACCACATAGTCCCAGAGTTGTTTACCACCTGCAGTAGTTTACCACCTGTTTAAAGCCTGATCACTGATAATTAGCTATCTTTGTTTAACTCATTAGAAAACAGCCAGCTAGAGATGACATGTGAGAGGGGTTTCTTTGGGGCATGAATCCCAGCCGGCTCAGATCTGCTGGCAAACCTGAATAAAAGCACAGTTTTTTTTTTTTTTTTTAAATATTAAATTTTATTTTTATATTCCCCCATACAATTGCAAATGCCCCATTCTGACCCCAATCCTTCCCCTCCCGCCCCCCCCCCCCCCAAAAAGTGTCTCTGGTTCATAGTTTTTTGTTGATTTTGATTTTCACTTTCTTATATTCATTTTCCTGGTCCCTTATTTAAGTTTTCTAGATTCCTGCTATGAGTGAGACCATCCGGTATTTTTCTTTTTCTTTTTGGCTTATTTCGCTGAGCATGATCCCTTCCAGTGCCATCCATGTTGCTGCAAATTGCATGTGTTTATCTTTTTTGAATGCTGAGTAATATTCCATGGTATATATGTACCACATCTTCTTGATCCAGTCATCTATTTTTGGGCATTTGGGTTGTTTCCAAAGCTTAGCTATTGTAAACAGTGCTGCTATAAACATAGGATTGCAGGTGCTCTTTGGAATTGATGTTTCTGTGTCCTTTGGGTAAATACCTAGGAGTGGAATTGCTGGATCATATGGAAGCTCTATGTTTAGTAGGTCCAGAAATCTCCACACAGCTCTCCATAATGGTTGGACCAGTTTGCACTCCCACCAACAGTGCACAAGAGTTCCTTTTTCTCCACATCCTCGCCAACATTTGTTGTTGCTAGTTTTTTTAATATGTGCCATTCTCACTGGTGTGAGATGGTATCTCATGGTAGTTTTGATTTGCATTTCCCTGATTACAAGTGATGTTGAACATTTTTTCATATGTCTGTTGGCCATTTGCATTTCCTCTTCAGAGAAGTTTCTTTTTAGCTCTTCTGCCCATTTTTTGACTGGATTATTTTCTTTGTTGTTGCTGAGTCTCATCAGCTCTTTGCAGATTTTTGTGATCAGTCCTTTATCATTAGTGTTGGGTGCAAAAATGTTCTCCCAGTTGGTGGGGTTTCTCTTTGTTTTTGTTATTGTCTCTTTTGCTGTGCAGAAGCTCTTTAATTTGATGTAGTCCCAGCTGTTTATCTTTCTCTTCACTATCACTGCTTTGGGTGATGTGTCTGTAAAGATGTCTTTGATGTGCAAATCCCGTAGTGTTTCGCCTATATTTCCTTCTATGTATTTTATGGTTTCAGGTCTTATGTCTAGTTCTTTAATCCATTTTGAGTTGATTTTTGTGTATGGTGTGAGGTAGTGGTCAAGCTTCATTCTTTTGCATGTAGCGACCCAGTTTTCCCAGCACCATTTATTGAACAAACTTTCTTTGCTCCAATGCATAGTCTTTGCTCCTTTGTCAAAGATTAGTTGACCATAAATCTGTGGGTTTATTTCTGGATTTTCTATTCGATTCCATTGGTCTGTATGTCTGTTCTTGTTCCAATACCATGCAGTTTTGATGATTATGGCTTTGTAGTATAGTTTGAAGTCTGGGAGTGTGATGCCTCCATTTCCTTCTTTTTTTTCAGTAGAGCTTTGGCTATTCGGGGTTTTTGGTGATTCCATATGAATTTCATCAATAATTGTTCTATTTCTTTGAAGAATGCCATTGAGATTTTGATTGGAATAGCATTGAATCTGTATATTGCTTTTGGTAGGATGGCCATTTTAATAATGTTTATTCTTCCAATCCATGAGCAGGGGATGTCTTTCCATTTCTTTGTGTCTTCTTCTATTTCTTTTAACAGTGTTTTATAGTTTTCTTTGTATAGGTCCTTTACCTCTTTTGTTAGATTTATTCCCAAATATTTGATTTTTTTGTTTCGATAATAAAAGGGGTGGTTTTTTTGATTTCTTCTTCTTCAGATTTATTGTTTGTGTATAGGAAGGCCACTGACTTTTGCGTGTTGATTTTGTATCCTGCCACTTTACTGAATTGATTGATGAGTTGAATTAGTTTTTCTGTGGAGATTTTGGGGTTCTCTATGTATATTATCATATCATCTGCAAATAGTGATAGTTTGACTTCTTCTTTTCCTATTTGGATTCCTTGGATGTCTTTCTCTTGTCTTATTGCTCTGGCTAGGACTTCCAGTATTATATTGAAAAGCAGTGGTGAGAGTGGACATCCTTGTCTTGTTCCAGATCTTAATGGAATTGCTTTCAGCTTTTCACCATTGAGAATGATACTGGCTGTTGGCTTCTCATAGATGGCCTTTATGATGTTGAGGTATGTTCCTTGTATCCCAAGAATTTCAAGGGCTTTTATCATGAATGGGTGTTGCACTTTGTCGAAAGCTTTCTCAGCATCTATTGATATTATCATATGGTTTTTATATTTCTTTTTGTTGATGTGTTGGATAACGTTGATTGATTTTCGGATGTTAAACCATCCTTGTGCCCCTGGAATGAATCCAACTTGGTCGTGGTGAATTATCTTATGGATACATTGTTGGATTCTGATAGCTAAAATTTTATTGAGGATTTTTGCATCAGTGTTCATTAGGGAGATTGGCCTATAGTTTTCCTTTTTGTGTTGTCCTTATTCGGTTTTGGTATTAGTGTAATATTGGCTTCATAGAACGTGTTTGGTATTGTCCCTTCCTTCTCAATTTTTTGGAAGAGTTTGTGAAGGATAGGCACTAATTCGTCTCTGAATGTTTGGTAGAATTCATTTGTAAATCCATCAGGTCCTGGGCTTTTGTTTTGGGGAGGTTTTTGATTACCATTTCAATTTCGCTGCTTGTAATTGGTCTGTTTAGGTGTTCTATTTCTTCTTTATCTAGCTTTGGGTGATTGTAGAGTTGTAGGAATTTGTCCATCTCCTCTAGATTGTTGAACTTGTTTCCATATAACTGTTCATAGTAGTTACTGATTATTCTTTGATTTCTGCTGTGTCCGTTGTGATTTCTCCTCTTTCATTTATGATTCTGTGTATTTGTGCTTTCTCCTTTTTTCCTTTGTGAGCCTGGCTAGGGTTTGTCTATTTTATTTATTTTTTCAAAGAACCAGCTCTTGGTTTCATTGATCTTTTGGATTGTTTTTTAGTTTCAATTTCATTTATTTCTGCTTTGGTTTTTATTATTTCTTTTCTTCTACTGGTTCTGGGGTTTTTTTGTTGTTCTTTTCTAGATCTTTGAGCTTTGAGATTAGGTTGTTTCTTTGAGTTCTTTCTTGTTTTTTGATGTGAGCTTCTATTGCTATATATTTTCCTCTTATTACTGCTTTTGCTGCATCCCATACATTTAGGATATTGGTGTCCTCCTTGTCATTCAATTCAAAGAATTTTTTAATTTCTTCTTTGATCTCCTCGTTAGTCCAGTGGTCTTCCAGCAGTGTGGCTTTTAATCTCCATGAGGTAGGATAGTTCCTTGCCTTCTTTTTATGATTTATTTCTAGTTTGATGCCTTCGTGGTCAGAAAAGATGGTTGGTATGATTTCAATCTTGGTGTATCTGTTGATGTTTGTCTTGTGCCCCAGTATGTGATCGATCCTGGAGAATGATCCGTGTGCGCTTGAGAAAAATGTGTACTCCGTTTTTTTTGGGTTTAGTGTTCTATAGATGTCTGTTAAGCCCAAATGCTCTAGGTCCTTATTTAGAGCTTTAGTTTCTTTACTTATTTTTTGTCTTGTTGATCTATCCATTGTTGATAGTGGTGTGTTGAAGTCTCCCACTACGTATGTGTTTTCTCTGATGTCTGTTTTCAGAGAGGACAACAGTTGTCTGATATATTTTGGTGCTCTTTTGTTTGGTGAGTATATGTTAATGAGTGTTATTTCTTCTTGAAGTATTGTCCCTTAATCATAATGTAGTGACCATTGGGGTCTCTTTTTATTTTTTTGAGTTTGAAGTCTGTTTTATCTGATATAAGTATAGCTGTTCCTGCTTTCTTTTTTGGCCCATTTGCTTGTAGGATTGTTTTCCATCCTTTGACTTTGAGCCTATTTTTATCTTTTGTAGCTAAATGTGTTTCCTGGAGACAGCAAAAGGTTGGGTTTTGTTTCTTAATCCAGGCTGCAACTCTGTGTCTTTTTATTGAAGAGTTTAGTCCATTTACATTTAGAGTTAATATTGATATGTTAGCATCTGTATTTGCCATTATGTTTGTCTTTCCTTTGATTTTATTTATTTATTCTTTAATAACTTTTTTTTTTTTTTTTTGGTCTTCTTTCGTTGTTATTCGTCCCTCTGAGGTTCTGGCTTTAGGATTCCTTGTAGTATTTTTTGGAGTGGGGTTTAGTCGCAATGAAATTCCGGAGTTTCTCTTTGTCTGGGAAGGTCCATATTCTTTCTTCATGGAGAAAGAGAGCTTTGCGGGATAGAGTATTCTTGGTTGGCATCTGTTTTCTTGGAGTCTGTTGACTATGTCCCTCCACTCTCTCCTTGCCCGTAGTGTTTCTTCAGAGAAGTCTGATGTCAGCCTGATTGGTTTTCCTTTGAATGTTATCTGTTTCTTCCCTCTTGTCAGCTTCATTATTTTTTCCTTGTCCTGGATTCTTGGGAGCTTTACTATTATGTGTCTTGCTGTGTTTTTCCTTTCGTCGTGGAAGTTTGGTGTTCTTCTTGCTTCTTGTATATCAATTTTCAGCTCCTTCTTCTCATTTGGGAAGTTCTCTTCAATTATATCCATGAAATTTTCTCTGTTCCTACATCTCTCTCCTCTCCTTCTGGAATTCCTATAACTCTTATATTTCCTTTCCTCATGGAGTCAGATAGTTCCCGAAGTCTTTCTTCATTCTTTTTCCTTCGTACTTCTCTTTCCTTTCTGTTTTGGTTCTTTTTATTTCTGTGTCTTCAAGATTACTTATTCGTTCTTCCATTTCATCTATTCTGCTTTCATTGCTTTTCCCAGAGTTCTTTAGTTCCTCCATTAATTCTTTGATCTCCTGCATTTCTCTTACTTCCCTCTTTAGGGACTCAATTTCCTTCTTCTGATCTATCACTTTTTTAATCATGGCAATTTTAAATTCTCTTTCTGGAAGGCTCAGAAGTTCTTCCAAGTTGCTGTCGTTGCAATCTGGGGAGTGGTTTTCTTTTTGTGGTGTGCTTCTTTCCTGAGGAGTTTTTAGGTTGCGTGTGGTTCTTCTACTCCCTACTGTCTGTTTTCTAATTTGTCGTATGCGTTGGGACACTGTGTTGCTCGGACTGACTGACATCTTGGGTGAACTTCTCCGCTCCCCTCTGGCTCTTCCAGGAGCCATCTCTGTCTTCTGGGGGAGCTTTCTGCTGGTTTTAGGCAGTTTTTACTGAAGAAATGTCCCTGTTCTCAAATGGCGAAGCGGGATGCAGTCCCTGCGCCTCCGGTTTCAGGCACACTCTTCTGCGCACCCAGTCTGCCCCAGACGTGGGTGCCTGCTCCCTCTGTGGGCTCAGACTGCTGGTCGGAAGGGGCCTGGCGTGGAATAACTTCCCGGCTGGCCACTGGGTCCTCCAGAAACCTTCTGCCCTTTTCAAGCAGTCTTAAGAAATGTCCTGTTTTATAGGTGTTAGTGACTTTTTTTTTTCCTGGTCGCTAGGTGGCGCCAGAGATCTCTCCTATTGTCCTTGGGGGGCTGTTTTTCGCCTCCCCCCACCCCGTGGGACAGAGAACAGAGCGGGAATGGTAGGGTACACCTCAACAGCTTTGGGGTGCTGTGTCTGCCTTGTGCCCCACCGTGGTGGAGAAACCACGCCCCGAATTTTCGTGCCCCGGGTCTCAGTTCAAAGCCCTCAGTTCCAGGACGCGGGCTGTAGCCCAGTTCAGTGGCGCGGGAATGGCGCCTTTGCACAGCTCCCGTGCCTGGGCGCCTGGTTCCTGCTCACTCAGGGAGGGACCTTCACCTCAGTGAGGACCTCCGCGTGCGTCTCCCCGCAAGCCTAGGTCGTCTCCCCGCAAGCCTAGGTCGCAGGCGCGGGGACCTGGGCAGCTGCGATCCAGGTCTGCACTTGCTTTTCAAGCTCCCTGAGCGCGCCGCGTTTCCCGCGCAGGCTTACCGGCAGCCCGGGCTGTGTGCGCGTCTCCCGGGGTCTTTGTTCTTCTCTAATGGCGCCCGGAGCCGTTCGCTCACCGCCGCGGCGGATCCTGCAGGGTTCGCCTCAGCTCCCGTTCACGGGGTGTGGTGGCTGCAATAGTTCCTTTCCACTCACAGTCCGGCTTGCTGCGTAGTTTGTTCTTGTGGGTCGTTTTGGTTTGTTGTTTCCTCCTCTCTGCCGGTCGGAGAGTGCCGCCTCTGTGGGCGGGGGAGGGGAGCAGGGTTCTGCGCTTCCCTCCCTTCTGGTCCTCTTTTATGGCCACTTTCTTCTTCGGGCAGTTCGCTGGCGTCACCCGTTTATCTTCCGTGTCCTAAAAGCACAGTTTATAAGACTCGATTCCTGTCTCTGTATATTGGGTTGGCAGTGGCAGGCAGCAAGGACCCTATTTTCCTAGTAATACAGTATTATTTTCCTAGGTCATACAGTTAAGCATTAAGAACAGAAATCTGAGGGTAGCGTGGAAATTCTGCCAGAATGGAGTCATCATAGTATGACAAGGTGACCTTCTGGTTAAATGTGTTTGTAGAATATATTATCTCAACTATTTAACTCAACTAATACAGACATGTCGTTTAAAAATATGCCTACAAGGAAACCATAGGTGACCTATAATATTTGTTTTTAATAGAGGCATGTTTTATTTATTTATTTGTTTGTTTATACATGCACTGGGTACAGTCAGAAGCGCAGGAGGGTGAGAGAATTCACCAGAGCCAGAGCGGGGAGCAGAGCAGGCAGAAGGACCGAAGTACACTGCTGAGGGGAGCAGCGGGCGGCAGGGGAGGTCTGCGCGCCATGTGGGACCCTCCTCCGGTGGCCGGGGAGCAGCCGGGGATCGAACCGGCGCTGCAGAGGCTGCGGGCAGCTTCGCAACCCAGCGCTCAACCGCTGCGCCACCGGGGAGGCCCCACCTATAGCATTTGTAATGAAAGCATATGTGAACAAGAAAATGTCGAAACTGACATTTTTCCTATTATTAAAATAAGGTATTCAATGCTCCCATTTGGAGGTACAAATAATAACGCTCTAATGAGATTGTGCAAGGCTCCCAAACTAAATTATCAAAAAGACTAATGTATGAATTTGCATCCTGTTTAACGAATGATAAGCCTCCCACCAAGTGCATAAGTATTCTGCCTTCAAATAAGTATTCTGCCTTCTATGGTAGTAGGACGCTATCAACATGAGGAAATCATTTTAAAAGTAAAGTACTGGCCTCCCCAGTGGCACAGCGGGTTGAGCGCTGCGTTGTGAAACTGTCCACAGCCTCTGCAGCATGGGTTCAATTCCCGGCCGGCCAGGGAGAAACCCACATGGCGCAGCAGACCTCTCCTGGCTCACCCGCTGCTCCCCTCAGCAGTGTCTTTGGTCCTTCTGCCTATTCTGCTCCCCACTCTG
This sequence comes from Talpa occidentalis, assembly GCF_014898055.3. Lineage (NCBI taxonomy): Eukaryota > Metazoa > Chordata > Mammalia > Eulipotyphla > Talpidae > Talpa > Talpa occidentalis. The sequence continues at coordinate 10,763,337 of NW_023601322.1, forward strand.
TCTCTGGTGAATTCTCTCATCCTCCCATGCCTCTGATCTGTACCCCAGCTCTTGTATATATAAATAAATCTTTAAAAAAATACATAAATAAAAGTAAAGTACCAACAACCATTAATAACATTTTAGTAAGAAAAAAATGACTTTATATCATAAAGGAGTAAAAAAATTAAATATTAGTTTTATTTTCTCTTATATGATTTTAATATCTACATTTGTGTATGGCCTAAAAGACATAATATAGTAGAACATGCCTATATCTTACATACATAGATATGTACATACATATTATATATACAGGTAGAAAGAGATAAATAGATACATTGGGGATTCAAATATCAGTTGATGAGAACCATGCAAATATCACATACATATGAAATACATATTTGTGTGTGAATATGTGTAGTAACCATCTCATTTAGAAACTTGCGGTTTACCTACATTCAACCATTATAGGACTCTGAAAAAAACGTTTGCCACTGGGGCATCCAGATATTTTTTTACAAATTCATGTGCAGTCAGGAAACTCTTGTGCTATTGAGTTAGTTTTTTAGGTTGTCATCTCTATGATAACAGTGTGTGGATTTTATAATAGTGTGTGGATTTTAGAAAAGGGTGAAAAACTTTTTTTCCCCCACATACTTCTTTTCAAATAATACGTTTTTCTACAATAGTTTATATTTACAAAGATTTGAAAAGTAAACCAGATAATTCATATTCTAAGCTCTCAATGAATATGTTTCTGTCATTTAAGTCTCTCAAGTCTCAGACATTAATTTTATGCTGATGCAATTCCAGTGACTGTTTCTACCAGGTAAGTACCCCAGGCCAAAGCAACAATCTCTTCTATATTCATTATGGTCCTAAATTACAGATATTAAAGATACATAAACCATGAAGCCACGTGGAGATGTTTCTATGTAATACTTTCCTGATTGACTTAAATAGGTTGTGTTTACACATCCGATTAGAGAATTGAAAAAATAAAACAAAAAATAGCCAGCACCTGATACCAATAAGGAAATGACACAGCTGTATTTGTATGTATCATGATTTATTTATATTTTATATTTAGAAAAATATAAGTAGGTCAAATTGAAAATAGCTGTCTTCAGTGTCTTTGACAGACCCCCTACCTTTCTCTAATTCTTACACAGTTTCATTTAAAGCAGTTTCAAAACAATTAGACTGCAAGTGAAATCCTATATTAGTTGGGTTTTGTTTTTGTTTTGAGTGTTTTTTTTTTTCACATGTCACATTCTGTTTTGATATGAGTCACTTTATTTATAGCCTTTATTTCTTTAGAGCAGTTTTAACAAAATTTTGCAGAAGATGCAGAGATTTTCCCATATACTCCCATCTTTAACATGCATCAACTCCCACATTATCAACACCCCCTCCCATCACGGAGCACATTTGTGACAATTGGTGAACCTACATTGACACATCACAATCATCCAAAACCTGTAAGTGTGGTCAAATTGTGGTATATATAGTATGTAGCCTTTTCAGACTGATTTCTTTCACTTCCTTTTTACAGGGTTCCTCCTTGTCTTGATAACATTTCTTTTTTAAACTGAATAGTATGCTAGTCTCTGGATGTACCAGTTATTTTATCCATTCTACTGAAGGGTATTTTGGGTGCTCCCAAGTACCCAGTTATGACAATTATGAATAAAACATCTACAAACATCTGCATGCAGGTATTCATGTAGGTGTGTTTTCCACTTCTCTGGGTAAATGCCAAGGAGGTAGATTGCTGGGCTGCATGGTAAGAGTATGTTTTGTTGTGTAACAGACAGTCATGTTACATTCCCCCAGCAATGGAAGAGATTCCTGTTGCAACACATGCCCCCAGCATTTGGTGTTGTCAATGCTCTGGATTTTGATCATTCTGAGATATGTAGTGATGTCTTGTTCTAATTTGCATGCTTCTAATGATATATGATATGGTGCATCTTTTTCACATGTTTCTTAATCAACCATATATCTTCTTTGTGGAGCTTTTAGTTCTCAAAGCAAACTCTTAAAAATTATGGTAAACTTGGGTTAAAAGTATTAAAACAGGTTATTTAAGATCAACAGAATCACAATCGTGTATATCAGGAAGGTTTCTGTCCATAAACTGCCCAAGAAATCTGCTAAAATTATTAGCAGGTGTTTTAATCAGCTCAAACTTAATAGTCAAGCACTTACACAAACTCAGAAGCAGCAGCCTCTCTCCTTATCTCTCCATCAGTTTGCCTGTTTTCCAACCTTTCTCTGCTTCTCCTTAAGTATACTCTCCCTTATTCCAATATTAATTATAATGGTTCAATAGAATTAGCTTGAGTTAAAGAGCACTCAGTTTAATTAAACTTTGATGATATTGAAGAGTTGCCCTTGAAATTGTCAATCTTGTTCCCCAAAGAAAAAAACTGAATTAACTCACAGTTTTGAATGAAGATGTATGCCCATTGTACAAGCAAGTATTTAGTCTCAATTGAGACACTCACCAAAGTGCTGTTCACAGTAAAGTGTCAAGTAGAAAGAAATTCTTTATTTGAAAAGAAATTTCTCACCCAGGTAACCAAATGAGCACTTACATTTTTCTCTTTGAGAGAAAAGATCATGGATTTTTAAAAAGAGCAAAAAGGAGGAATCTGCTTTCTGATTGTGACTTTCCCACTCACTGGCTGCATTATATGGAGATTATCTAACTTCAGTTTCTTCTTGTGGAAATGAAGGTGGTTGTACACACTCGGGTCGTCACTGTGAGAATTCAATGAGATGCTGTCGCTGGAGAAGTCAACATGTCGCCTGTGACTCCCTGACTGTAATACTGACAACAGGAGGATGTTTTAAGTCACCCATGAATATAGTGATAAGATTTACCTTCTAGGGCCTCCCCGGTGGCGCAGCGGTTGAGCGCTGGGTTGCGAAGCTGCCCGCGGCCTCTGCGGCGCCGGTTCGATCCCCGGCTGCTCCCCGGCCACTGGAGGAGGGTCCCACATGGCGCGCGGACCTCTCCTGCCGCCCGCTGCTCCCCTCAGCAGTGTACTTCGGTCCTTCTGCCTGCTCTGCTCCCTGCTCTGGCTCTGGTGAATTCTCTCACCCTCCCGCGCTTCTGACTGTACCCAGTGCTTGTATAAACAAAACAAACAAATAAATTAATTAATAAATAAAACATGCCTCTATTAAAAAAAAAAAAAGATTTACCTTCTATTACAGATCTATCAGTCTCATCTTTAGTTTACTAAGGATTTCTGGGGGACACCTGCTCATCATTTCCCTTTTCAGCTCCACACTCTCGTCCCTTTTCCCTCTAAATCCCCATGGTAAATCTGGTTATGAAACGCCTTTCTATAATAAATGTGAATTAATGGGGTTTCTCATTTTTCTCATGTCTATTTTTTTTGCCAAATTCTCCCTGATTCTTCATGGCATCTAATAAACACACACTTAACATTTATTTACTGAATGTCTTTGCCTGTGTTCCCAGGAGAAAATGGTAAGACATGACTATTAATATCAGAGCAGTGACAATTCAATTCTGGGTGCAAGATAAACATGAATCCAAGACCATGAAATGTGACAAATGTAATTACAAGATAAATTTAAATCTGATCTAGGCCACATGTGCTGTGAGAGTTCAAAGGTAGAGATCAATGAGCATTAGAGTAACCAGAGGAAGAACCAAGGAGAAGACATAACATAGAGCTGCACCTTAGGGAGAACAATGATGCTGAAGAAGAGAAGTTGACCAAACTGTGGGAAATGGAGGAAGACAAATTAGGATCCTCTCAGTTATCCTGTGAGATAAAGCCCCTTCCTCAATGAGTCTGCATTCCAGAAAACTCTCTTTTACACATGCTTATAATTAATAAGCAGTCATTGCAGCTCACCTATTGCTATTAATAATGAGATTTTTGTTGCTCTTCCAGAGCATTTAATCAATGACTTTATGTTCAATAAATCATAATCATTGCTGACCAAGTAGTAGCAGTCCTGCAGCAGATGACTCTGGCATCTTAAAAAATGTACAAATATAATTTTTAATAAAAATGCCTTTCCTGTCCTCATTCCCTCTGGAAACTATATAATTAACAAAGCTCATTGCTTTTGTCCAGCTCATTTATTAAAACATATTTGTTATTGCTCATTTTACTTAGGGTGTTTTATCCACAAACTTGTTTTTCCAAACTCTTAATAAATCTTCGAACACTAAGACCTCTAAACTTTAGAAACACTCTCTCTCCTGCCGCCCGCTGCTCCCGTCAGCAGTGTATATCATCAATCTGCCTGTTCTGTTCCCCGCTCTGGCTCTGGTGAATCCTCTCACCCTCCTGCGCTTCTGACTGTACCCAGTGCTTTTATAAATAGATAGATAGATAGATAGATAGATAGATAGATAGATAGATAGATAGATAGATAGATAGATAGATAGAAAGAAAGAAAAAGAAGTGAGATAGGAGGCAATAAATTCTCCTCTGCAGCAATATTGGGCCTGGACAGCAAATCTAGTTAGCTCCAAACCACTGGCCTTGGTCAATGATCTGGGAAGACTGGATATGGTATGAATCAAGACAATATTTTAGACACCTTGTGAGTGAAATGCAGTTGAAATTTTCCAATTCTGAATCCTGAGGAAGCAGAAAAATGGTTTTGTTCAGTGAAGAGTTGAGGAAAAGTTCTATTTAGAGTTTGAAGAGGACATGACAGGAAGATTCCAGCACTTCAGCAACACAAAAGTAATCTACCTCAAGGAAGCCAGCTGTGCAGCAGTGACTCTGCTGTCACCTTCACGGATTGTGGCAGGGTGATAGGCACCACAACCAACAGGAGGTGAGAGGGCTGTCTGGGACGACACCTCTCCTGGAGTAAATTATCATGATACTATAGTTCTATACTTGAGAGCATATGAGGGGCAGTCACCCCTTAGATGGAGGAGACTGACACACTTAGCAAGAATGAGGTTCTTAGTTACCTGGGGGCAGGTACGTGCGTGTCTCCATCCAGCGATTTCAACAAATCGAGGTAGCCAGACATTCAGAACACTCTTCCTCTTGATTCCAAGGACAAAAAGTACTGACTTTATCCCTAATCCCACATCATAAAAAGAACATTGGAAAACAGATTAAGAGATTAAGCAATCAGAGTCAATGTCGGAGGTCAATGAAATAAAGAAACCCAAAAGGAAGGTAAGTATGAAGTCCTGGGTTTATGTAGAAATTTTCTATCTCGTACTAAATATGAGAGGTTCTGGATTTTGTGATATTGTGTACCCTAGTCAAAGTTTAGCCAACACAAGGCATTAAGACAGAAATGGTGAGGCTCTTTGCCAGCCCAGCACAGATGTAAAGAGACCAGTGGGAGGGAAAAGAGGTTAACAACAGCATCTGCAAATGAGTGTCACCCTGACAGTCAAGAATCATCTAGAGAGGGCCTCCCCTGGTGGCGCAGCGGTTAAGTGCTGGGCTGCGAAGCTGCCCACAGCCTCAGCAGCGCCCGTTCGATCCCCAGCCAACAGGTGAGAGTCCCACATGGCATGTAGACCTCTCCTGCCGCCCGCTACTCCCCTCAGCAGTGTACTTCGTCACTTTGCCTGCTCTGCTCCCCTCTCTGGCTCTGATGAATTCTCTTACCCTCCCGCACTTCTGACTGTACCCAGTGCTTCTATGAATAAATAAATAAATCTTAAAAAAAAATTATCTAGAGAGTGCAAGTCAGTAAAATAGCTGTATTTTTAACAAATACCACTGATACCTGTAATGTTTACAACCAAGTATATACTGGAAACACAAGTCAAATTCTGGGAATAGGACCAGTAATTTATTTCATAGAACACCCCAGTAAAGTACATAACACACTCTTAAGCTTAGCAAGTTTTCACTTCACAAATGAGTCAGCAGGGTGGGAAATGAGGGAAACTCCAGGACACCAATGTTTTGATTTTGAGCATCCACACAGAGCAGAGAATCAATCTGAATGAGTTCAGGAGATCATCAAACCTACCTCCCCCTGCCTGTAATGTAGAAATATCTGGCCTCCTATGGTGGTTGTGAGGAGCCAATAAGATTCATTACTTGAAATTACTAGCAGCATCCAGTGTAGAACAAAGCTCCTAAATGTTCCTTCTCTCCCATCTTTTTTTTTTTAATTTCATTTTATATATATTTTTACATCATTTTTCATTTTTGCACAATACATGCATTTTCATCTTGGCTATATTCCCCATACAATTCCCACCCCCCCTTATTTTGACTGTAATCCCTCCTACACACACACACACACACACACACACACACACACACCCAAGGAAAGCTGTGTGGAGATTTCTCCCACCTTTTTTAATAGCAAAATGTAAGAGAAAATACTTGGAGAGTGCCTCCCATCATGGAAAAATGCATAAACATGTACTTGCTGGGCCTCCCCAGTGGCGCAGCGGTTGAGCGCTGGGTTGCAAAGCTGCCGGCGACCTCTGCGGCGCCGGTTCGATCCCCGGCTGCTCCTCGGCCACCGAAGGAGGGTCCCACATGGCGCGCAGACCTCTCCTGCCGCCCGCTGCTCCCCTCAGCAGTGTACTTCGGTCTTTCTGCCTGCTCTGCTCCCCGCTCTGGCTCTGGTGAATTCTCTCACCCTCCCGCGCTTCTGACTGTACCCAGTGCATGTATAAACAAAACGAACGAACAAACAAACAAATAAATAAATAAAAACATGCCTCTTAAAAAAAAAAAAAAAACATGTACTTGCTAACATCATCTGTGAATGAATAAAAAGGGTGGGAAAAAAACAGATAAGATAAAAAAAAGTGAACATTTCAAGCCATAACAACAGAACATTCTAGCAGAGTCTAGAAGAGTAACCTCCTCGTGCACAGCTGTCCTGTTTGTTGTCTTAGCTCAGCCGCACAACAGTCCACATTTAATTGTCTCTTCTTCTGGGTCAATGGTTATGAAATTTCACATTCCCTTCTGGTGTCTATAGCACGTTTGTATTTATTGATTGTTTTGCTTCCCTCAATTTTTAATTTGAATAAAAGCATCTGCTTAATGTACTATGATGCTCTCTCTTGCTTTACCATTGACCCAAGTGACTGATCCTATTAGGAAGATGAAAAGAAAAAACTTAAACCAGAAGAGACATTAGAAGTGTTGAAAAAATCACAATTCATTCTGTACTTTGACTGCACCAATAAAAAGTCCTTTTGGCAGGACAATATATTGGCAGGCTGATAATTGAAATATTAATATTGAAATGGTAGTTCATTTAATATTAACGAATTAATTATTTTCCCTTACATCGTCACTCATTTCAAGATACCTTGGGTTAATTTCTTGTGTCCAGGCTTTTGAGTTGAATAGATTTTTTTCTCTTTTTTTCTTTGCAAGGTCCACTTTTATTTCTCAGACTTTATTAATTCATCAGTCATCTATTTGTCTATATATAAATTTGGGGGTATATTTTCGCACCTCCATATGTGCCCATGTATCACCCCCCCCTCCACCAAAACTCTCCAGCCAATGTGCTAGCCCCTCCCTCCCCCTCGCTCTCCCCTATTCTCTCTGCTAATCAATGGTGCTTTTCATAGAGTCTAAGAATTATTTTTTACTGTAATTTGCCAGTTGGTATTCGTGGGTTATTTATAGTCCACAAAAAAAAGGAAGCCATCCAATATCGCTCTTTCCCTTTCTGACTTATATCACTCGCACAGATTCTTTTGGGGGGGCAGGGAGATAAAGTTTCTTTACATTCTTGTTTGTATTTTGGAAACTGATGAAAAGGGAAAGAGATGCATTATAGAAAGAAGAAGAAAACTCACAAAACAGAATGTCTTAGAAGGCTGATAAATTCTCTGACAATCATTACTAAGGGAAAAAAGAAAAATAAATAAATAAAAACGCCCTCCTGAACTAAAAGACCCTAGAAACTGAAGCAGTACTTCAAAGTTAGAATAATAATAATTATCATTTATATGTATAGATCTATAAACTTAGCACAAGAGAGTCCACAGCTGCCTTTTACACATTACTCTTTTTCCCTTTCTTCCTCAAATCATTAATTTTTATTTTAAGAGCATTTTGCTTTTATGGATGGTTGAGTTACTTGAAGAGATGAAAGGTTAAGAAATGTGAACTCTGTTGCTTGGTGCAAGACAAAAAATAATTGCAAGATGTTCCATCTTATTAAGGCCTCTATGAACTAAAAGAGTAATGAACAATCTGCAGCTGCTGAATGGACAGTACCTAGAGAAAGAATTTTCTGTGCAGAATTATTCATTATGAAAAATCTTTTCTAACAACTCAAAGAATAGTTAATGCTAAGACATTCACTATGATATGGAAATCATAAACACTGGCTAACTATATAGTGTTGAAAATGTTTTACATCAATAAATATAGGTCTCTTCAAGCCCTGGCAAACATTCATCATTATTCCTTTCCTAAGCATCAGCTTAATGGAATTAACATTGTTTAGTAGAAAAAGAAAGGGACCAAAAAAAAAAAAATCACATCCCATATAAGAGTTTAATATTTTTACTAATATTGCTCTTTATTAAGAAAGTCCATATTATCAATGACCTAGATAGTCACATTATTTCATCACAGCAGCAAAAAATTTATAAAGGAAGAGCAATGAACTTAAAAGTATCTTGCTGAGTCAATAACTATCCTATTCTGTTCATTGTCTTCAAGATGCTATTCAATTTTAGCTTTTCCTTCACTTGTCTTCTTACCCTGCTTTATTTCTCCCCTAATCTTTAAATTGGGGTGCCTGGCCCATATTCTAATTACCAGGTTCCTACAAAAAAGCAAGACCATTTTAGCTTGACTTTATCTGTTTGCCCTTGGCAATAGTTAAATAAGTAAATTGCCTTTGTAAGGAGAAATAGGCCTGCTGTTCCTCATTTTTTCCCTTGCAAATTAGCCCCTTAGGAAGTTACTGATATTTGGACTTAGAAATGATAATGGAAAACTACTCAAACCCTAAGAGATAAATTGAGAAACATTTCTAGATGAAGTAGCACAATCATTCATTTATATAAAAGTTAATACTTCACATGCAGGAGTTACATCTTTGATATAACTGGTAGACCTTTGATAGTTGAAAGAAAGCCAAGATGGCAACATGGAAATGGAAATTTATGTTTGCTGTTAAGTTGGTTCAAGCAAATTTTACTTTTAATTTTAGTAATACTCATATGTGCACAAACTGAATGCAAATCCAATAAGAATAAATGCTTCAGGTATAAATGAATATTGTAGGGTAAGGAAAAATGTCAGGCTTTTCTGCCCTCCCGCCATCAGGATAGATGATGGATCCTGTGGTCCTGAATGCATGCCTGATGGTGGGCACCTGGAGTAGGGTGTGGGCATAGGCATAGGTAGATGGAATTCACCTGGGCTAAGACTGGGCTTTTAAGGGCGGCATCACGGGGACGCCAGCAGAAGCTGAAAAAGAAGCAGAAGCAGAGAACGCCAGAGAGCCCAGAGAGAGAGCGGATTTGCTAGGGGCTGGGAGGACTGCCAGCCTCCCGGCCCCCCAGCACCCCAGCCTGCTGTGTACTGGGTAAACCCCAATAAAAGACCTGCAAAAACCACTGAGGACTCTGACTCCTCCTTTACCCGGTCTGCTGGATCCTAGAAAACATGCACTGTGTCCATTCCTGGACCTTACAAATATGTATTTAAAAGTTTAAATAAATGTGTGTATATGTGTATCAATGCACACGCAACTTTACCAACTTAGAAAAAATCTACATCTGACTGAAAAAGGAATGATGGTTCAACTCAATTATATGCAAACATATACTAATCCTTGACAGCCTGTTAGATCATGCAGTCAATGCTCACTTCAACACAAGGAAGAGGGCAAGGGAGAGGTAACATCAAATGGAACGATTTTATTGCAATAATTCAATAATTGCAAAGGCACCAAGAACCTACACAAAAGTGATGACAGAAAGCCTCATGAGGGCACAAGTTCCTATTTAAATGTATTTATGTGCCTTTTTATATGCTGGCAGTGTCCAGTATGTCACAGAACTTAAGACATGTCTGTTAGCGTAAATAAATCCAGAGCTATTGGGGGGCGGGGGGGAGAGGGGGAGCATTCAACAGATTATTTAATATAGACTCTTATATCAAGATTTCTCAAATTTTTGAAACTTAAAAATTAGAAAATAGAAACAGAAATAAGAAAGTAGGCAAAAATTTGTTAGTGTCTGTGATGGTGAGTTTTATGCGTCGGCCTGGCTAGGCTATTGTACTGGTTGATTCAAACAAGCTGTGATCTGTGTATTGCCATGAGGATTAGGGCTAACACCCACAATCAGCTGACTTTAAGCAAAGGCAATTATTCTCAACAATTGGGTGGGCCTTATTTGATCAATCATGAGTCCCTAAATTTAAAACAAAGCTCTCCCTGAGAAGAAAAAATTTCTGTCTTAAGACTGTAGCATCAGGGCCTCCCAGTGGCGCAGGGAATGCCCTCCCAGGGTTGAGGGCAGCACTGTGAAGCTGTCCGCAGTCTCTGCAGTGTGTGTTTGATCCCGGCTGGCCAGGGAGATACCCACATGGCGTGGCAGACCTCTCCTGGCTCGCCCGCTGCTCCCCTCAGCACTGTCTTCAGTCCATCTGCCTGTTCTGCTCCCCACTCTGTCTCTGGTGAATCCTATCACCCTCTCGCACCTCTGACCTATACCCCAGTTCTTATAACAATAAAAAATAAATCTTAAAAAAAAAAAAAAGACTGTAGCATCAACTCCTACCTGAATTTCAACCAATGAGCCTGTCTTACAATTTTGGACTTGTGAGCCCCATGTTCACATATATATAAACCATTTCCTTGAAATAAATGTCTAAATGAAATAAGAGATATTACATAATATGTATACTACATATGTGTTAGCTTAGGCAACTCAGACTTAAATAACCCCAAATCCTTAAAGGGAAAAAGCTACTTTTAATTTTCAAATGTATCCTTGACACCTAGACTCAAACCACCGCATTATAATCCAGCTGCAACAGACAACTTTATATTTAAGATGCTCAAGTTTCCACTAATTTACAGCAATGCCAAGAGGAACTTGTCATGGGAATTCTTACTAAGACAAACCTCCTTCATCCAATTAGTTGGGGACATTTTGTTGTTTTATGTCATCGCTTTAGAAATTGTCATAAGCATTGGAAACTCTGGGGCTGAGCTGAGAGTGCTGATGATATCTGAGAATTATAACAGGAATGACACTATTTGAAGTGAGGAATCTTTCAAAGGACACTGTCTCTCATGTCCTGTGCTTGGTGACCATATTCAGGATCTTGTTTAAGCCTTTCAACCAGTTTCTCCGATAGATATTATCATATCTTTTTTATGGATAGGGAAGCGAAGATTGGAGAGGTCAAATAACTTGTCCAAGCTCAAAGCTCCAGGTATAAACACTTGATTTTCTGCTGCTGAATCCTGTAGCCTTCACCACAAAATTCTTTAGAATTAATATAAAGATTTCTATGGATGTCACTAAGTTCCAATGTTTAACAATTAAGCTAGGTATGGTTGACATCATTTATGGAAGTATTCCTATTCTAGGAACAGTTCTTATGATCATTTCCTACTCATTCATCTATGCATGTTTTATTCCCTCATCAAAAATATGAGACATGAATTATTTGGTTTAGGGGAAAAGACAGTGTAATAAAATTGTCTTCATTTTTTCTTCTCCTGTTTATGCCTTGGATGGTTTCTGATGCCCAATAGGAAAACAATAGGCATTATACATGTGTTGACCTGATAGAAAACTTAGTCATTTAAAAATCCTTATCTAATGGCTCTAGCATCCATACTTGATGACTTCCAGAATGTGGAGTGAAGCCATTTGCCACATTTTTTTTTAATATACTCACTGCAGTTGGCCAAGGGCAAGCTGCCGAGCTGTTAAACCCAGATGCTATGGTGACAGGAAAACCATGATGGAAAAGTCCTTCGCTGAAACCACATCATCTTCAAACAAAATCACTACATTGCTAGATAGAAAAAAAAAACAGAATATTACAATGGATATTGAAAGAGCCTAGTCTAAAATAATGAAAATCCTGTATGGTGTTTTTTTTTTTTTTATTTGACCAGCTCTTGTTTATTTTTTTTCCTGATTGTTCCATCAATATTTTATCTACCATGACAAGTCAATGCATTATTTAAAGAAGACAATAAAATCACTAAAATTGACCACACCTGAGGTTAAATATTGTGATCACTGCATTTTAAATCATACTTTAATAATCATTAATTATGAAAAAGTCTTTCATATCAGTTTTCAACCTATTGCTTAACACAAGTCAATAAAACTATGATTCTTTAAAAAAAATTAACTTGCCTTGATGGTAATGTTAAATCTATATCAGAGACAAAATGCAAAATAATCTCTTTCCTTTTCCTACATAATAATTATATTAATTTAATAGTCAAAACAAATTTCCTATAGCTCACTTAATATTTCGTTTGCATTCTGATGTTATCCATACTCACTCTACAACTATTAGAAATGAGTTCATTTTTTATTTTGTTTTCTTTAAAGTAAATGTTAGCTTTTATTCTGATTTCACCAGCTTTTCTATTAATGCCTTCTTTAAAACTCCAGGATACTACAATGTATTTAGAAGTCAGATTTCCTCAGTTTCCAACTGTCTTTGATGGTGGTGAGTGACAAGTCCCATGTGAACAGGTGGACTCAACCACAAACTGGAGAGTCCTGTCCAAACAATTTGGCCACAACCTTGACCATGAGGTGCCATGATTGATAAAAAGCAGGAGATCCTGACTAATGATGATCAAGCACACAGGTTATATTCTTCCTTCCTAACCTGGCTCCCTCATGCCTGGGTCTCTAGTAAAGCCTTGCCTGGTTTGCTGCAACTGTTGCTCTCTGGTGAATTCTGTCTCTAGAGGGTAAAGGACCCACTCTTTTGTGTTGAGGCCCTGTAACAGAACCTCCCTCAGACTGGGTCCAAGTGTGAGGAGACATGGAACAGAGACTCATGATAAGCACATAATGTCCATGAAAAGTAACATGTCATTATAGACCAGTAAGATTTAGGGACTCTTGGGTATCTTAGCATAACCTAGTCTTTCTTGACATAAGCATAATCTATGTAAAACTCTAATGGAACTCACCACTTTTCTTTTCATAATTAAACTTATGGCAAACATGTATAATATCATATTCAAGACTCTAAGCACTTTGAGGGCAGTAATGTTATCTTATTATTTCCCATTCTGGTGAGCACAAGTTATGGGTAAAAAGTAGTGAGGACTTTCCTTGGTGGTGGGTGTGGTGTGATAACACACATCTAAAGAGATACAATCCTATACCTCGAAATCATATACAGTGTTGTCAGCCAATACTGCCTCAAAAAAAATTTTTTAATAAAAATGTAGTCAACTGATATGCAAATGGCAAACATGTTATCATTATAACTACTGTAAGTATTGATACTCTGATAAAAAAAAGTTATGCGGAATTAAAATGCTACATAATACTTTCCTAAATTTCTTGAGTCTGTCTAACATCTTATAACTATGAGCATCCATGATCTTCATTTGAAAGTAGTTGCTGAAGTCACCTAGCGAGCTGGTCCATACTGAGCCAGCTTTGCAGAAGATTATCTACTGACGCAGCATTCATAAAAGCAATCAAGGAAAAGCTATTTTAAAGAAAATCATAATGAGCATAAGACATGCTTAGTAATGGAGAGATCTGTAAAAGCCTCCAAAGTGTCCCAAAAAAAAATTAGCCTTAAAAGAAAACATGATTGTAATAGACTCACCAATATTTCAAAGGTTTTGAGACTATGATTCAAACATCAGGCTTACAAATTAACACGGAGCTTTTGGTAAATAAAATAAAACTGGTAAATTGAACCTAACTTGATTATTTCATTACAAAAATAAAATTTTAGTGATGAATATCATGCATCAACTAAATAAGCTTTCCTTTTCTTACCGAACAACTCCATTAAAACCAAACTTGTAGAAAATTACAGACAAGCTTAATATCCAAAGTAAATTTTCTGTCTTCATTTAGTCTGCTTCATCAACAATCCTCATAAAGACAAAAGTTCCTCAGAATAAAGGTAAAACCAAGAGGATAGACAAAAACAATATGGGAAATCATCAGTTGTTATCTATGGTATAATGCCATAACCACTCTTTACTTTTCTCAAAAAGGAATAGATTAGTATTGCCTTTGACAGTCATTACTTTGAAGATTTGTCCTTCAATGATTACAGTCATTTTTAGTATTCTAGAATTTGCAATAAATAGGAAAACTTTTCAAGAGTTACTGAAGTAATAAGCAAAAGATGATCAACTATCATCCTTTAAAATATATATTGCTGTAAATTAGTTTCCTCTCCTCATGTTCCCATGATTTTTGATTTTCCCAAAGACTCGGAAGTCAGTTTGGAAATATTGGGTCTCACTGCATCTGGAGGTCCATGTTTGTATCATCTGGAAGATGACAGGCCAAAAACGATCTCCATCTCCAAACAAACATGTATTGGCATCTATTCAGCATCAGGTGAGCTGATGAAGCTATGATCTGGGGGTGGGGGGATAGGAAAACACTCATTAAAAACAGCTCTTCCATTAGAATTTGCTGTCAAAACCCCAGCCAATACCATGAGCTGGGGAGTTATAGAGTGAAACCTCCCCAGCAGCAGGTTCTCATGATGCTACTTGTATTCAGTAGGGACGGGGGGAGCAAATAAGAAAGGAGGGAAAAATCAGGAAAAGACATGGGTCTGGATTTTTTGGCTACACATTTCATCCAGGGTCTTCAGTAGAGCTGGCTCTGTTTAAGTGGTTGATGTTAGGTGTTTGATCATCAAATGCTTGATGACCAAAATTGCATGAGATGAGAGAAGAGACAGAGAGAGAAAGACAGAGAGAGAAAGAGACAGGAAGAGTTTGTAGACAGAAAGCAAAAATAGACTAGTTACATACTTTTATTATTTCTTAGTCCCAATAGGTTGTTCATAAGCAATTTTAAACTTTGTATAATTCATGAAACTGTGAAAGAATATCAGCAGTAGCTGCAAAATAAACAAATGGCAAGGTTTTAGAAGAAACAGAATGTAACAATAAGACCTTAGTTGTACTAAATGAAATTTTTTTAAACCCATATTGATTTTTATTCCTATCAAACTCAAGAGTCAAGTGAACACACATACATGCACACACTTTTCTTTGACAAAGTGTGTGTGGGTTTTATGTTGTTAGGCCTGTGAATTTTTGCTTTAAGATAGCATTTGATGGAAAGCTTTTCAAGTAAAAGGTTTTTTTTTTTAATCAGTATAAAAGAAATATCCTTTTTCTAGTTTCAATGCTTAGTTTTCTGAGAAGTTATGGGCAACCTATTGTTTTATGCAAAAATGTTTTTTGTTTTTCTTCTATGACATTTTAATTGTTCCAAACAGCTACCTCAGAACAATAAATAAA
Source organism: Talpa occidentalis (assembly GCF_014898055.3). Lineage (NCBI taxonomy): Eukaryota > Metazoa > Chordata > Mammalia > Eulipotyphla > Talpidae > Talpa > Talpa occidentalis. Next base: position 10,778,808 of record NW_023601322.1, read on the forward strand.
GCTCATTTTTTTCCTATCCTGTTTTAAGGCTCCAGGCAAAAAAGGTAAAAAGAAAAATTGTTATTCTTAGTTGAATGAATTGAGGCTTGTTAGGATTTTTTCCACTTGTTCATCCTTTCCTGGAACAGCCCAGCCCTCGTCTCTCCTGGAGGGATCCTTACACCACAAATCAGAGAAAGCTGCAATTTGCACCTGAGCCTGCTGTGTTCTTGCTTCTCTGTCCTGGCACAGGAAGGCCACTGGTCATCAGGTTTCCTTGTGTCCTATAATGAAGTTAAAAACATAGCTATTTGACTGAGTAAGCAACAAACACATCGCTAAAGACATCTATTCACTGGGATGGAAAGCCTGAAAACCTTATAAATTCAGTAGCACAATTACTTTTTATTTCCTTAAAATCAAATTCCTAAATGTTCTATGATCCTTCTATATTTGCACTCTGAGAAAATTTTCTTTAAACCCCAAAGTTACATGGTTATTTGAGATAGAAAGGTTAAATAAAAATAATTTCTCCTCAATACTAATTATGAAAAATAAAATAAACTTTAAAAATAAAATAAATAAAATAAATATTGTCCTAAGTAGGTATTGCTATAGGGAATGACCCTTTTATTTTCTTCTGCAAAAAGAAAAAAAAGAGAGGGATTTAAAGCTGAAAACTCTAGGTGACAAATCTGCAACAGTCACAAATCTAATTTTTTTAATTCAGATAATAGTTACTACCATCCGAATATATTTTAAATAATTTCTTTTTAAATCAAATTTTAACCTACAGAAAAAGAAATATAAATAGTACTTATAGATTAAAATGAAAGTGCCAGATTCAATCATTGTTGAAGATGGGCGGCAGGTACATGAGTTTATTTCACCATTTTCCTGTGGACTTGAAGCTTTTACTGTATTTACTTCTTTATTATATACGACAATTCAAATCTGTTTCAATTTCCTACTATTCATTGTAAAGTGCACAGGCACCTTAAGTGTCCAATTGTATTGTCACACAGCCTATTTCTTCTACCCTATAGTGGCAGAGACTGCTGTTTGTGCCTCAATACCCATTTTCTCTTCTGTCTCAGTAGTAAAGGTTTCAGGTTAGAATCTTCCCAACTTCTTGCAGCAAGGAGTGACCACACAACCAAGATTTTGCTGATGAGATGTAAGCAAGTGATTCCTGCAGGCTCCAGTTGCACCAACCTCACCCCATCCTCTTTCCTGCCAGATGGGATGCAGATGTTGCAATGATCCAGAGAGGATCATGCAGACACACAACATCCCTGGAGGCAGGAGGAGCACCTTAGCAACATCATTCTTCCCTATTCTGTGTATGTTCCTGAAGTTTGAAATTGCAACCCCATCAGTTACTTCCCTTCTGTATTTCCTTTTAGGTTGAAATCCATTTAACTGAGGCCCTCTATGTGCACAGGAGACCTATCTGCTTGTGGACTGTGACTCAGCAGCTTTCTTCTTCCCAGAAGTATGATGTCAATTCTCTTTCACAGCTTATGGTAGAAGCAGCAGAAGATGACATACAGTTTTTGCTCTTACCTTTTTTCTAAATTCTTCCTCAGGGACAACAAAAGTGTGATGCAATCAGAGTGTGGATTTGATGAAGTTTCATACATTTGAACATATCTGTATTAACTTGATGATGGATATTTTAGAGGAGTCAGATTAGGCCCTAAATGGTTACCTAAATAATAGTCAAGTCAGTCTGTCATGAATTGTTAATACTAAGAGACATTATGGTACAGTCAGTGGTGAAGAGTAGATGCTGAAAGTCTTGTGTTGGGAAAATCCAGTGCTCAAGTGGAAAAACTGACCTCAGATAGACCAAACTCATATTTGAATATTGATGGAAAAATATGAAATATTTATAAAATATATGCTGAATCACATTAAAGGAAAAATAAACTAGAAAAAATTGTATAGACCCTGCAGCCAGCTGCTTGGATTTAAATCCCAGCTCTGCCTCTTTTGCTCTTGAACAACTAGCTAAACCTTCTGCTTCTGCTCACATCTAATTAGTGAGACAATAAGACCCGCCTCTTAGTTGTCTTGGGTTGGTTATTGTTTTACCATGAATTGTGCTCCCTACACACATATGTTGAAGTCCTAACCCCCAGAACCTCAGAATGGACCTTATTTGAAAACAGTATCATTGCAGATGTAATTAGTTCAGACAGGGTGAGACTGGAGTAGGGAAGGCCCTAAACCAGTGGGATTGATGTCCTTATAAAAGGGGAAATTTGAACACAGACACAAAGGGAGTGCATCATGTGAAGATGAGACAGAGATTGGTGTAATGTTTCTAGAAGCCAAGGAAGGTCAAACATCAGGAGCCAATGAAGAGGCTCGAACAGAGTCTTCCTCAGCCCTGAGAAAGAACCAAACATTCTGACAACTTCACCTTGGACTCTAGTCCACCTTGTTGCAGTTTCTCCATATTTGAGAGAGGAAGGATCCATAATGCCAAAGAGCCCATTACTTAAAATAAAAGAGTAGGTGAGGCAGAGCACCATGGAAACAAGGGAAGTGATGAACTGAGTGCTTATTTTGACTTCACATAGAGCCTGGATTTTAAAGCACCCTCACATAATCATTATGCAACAAATATATCAGTGCGAGTTAGGAGAAACAGCCATCACAGTTTTACAATCAATTGATCAGCAACTCAAACATTTAATCCAAGAATAAGACACCCCAAATGTTAGGGAATGTCTCAGAGATAGCACATTGACGTTCTTCCTTGACATTCAGAGGCAAAAGTTACATCAAAAACAATTCAAATGTGTTGAGATTTAAATAAAATTCAGGTACAATGCTGCTCTTGCACCCCTGATTTTTAGTGAAAGTAGACTTATAAATCACACATGCAACAATTCTGCAAAAATACACATTAAATTCTTTCAAGTGCAGAAGAGTATTATGTAATAGATGCCTTTTGTGTATCAATACAAAACACTTAACTTGTTTGAGAGCAAAAAGGGAGAATAACTTCTACAGTTTAGCTTCTTGTAACTTTTGTATTATACAAAGTGTCTTATTAACTAATCAAGTGTTAAGTAGGATAAATTAAAAGAAAGGAGGTAGAATAATTTAAAAATTATATTCGAGACAACAGGGTGATCTTGAGAATTCAAATGACACCGAAATAGTTTCATTCCTCCCAGTTATTAATCAGCAAATCTTGTGTCAAAATTTCATCTTCCTTATCTAGGCCTAGAAAAATTCCTCTAAAAATGGTAATAATAATAATAACAAATTTCCCTCCCACTATGTAACTTCTGGAAGGTTCTCATAAAATTCACCAATAAAAGGTGCAGTGGAGATCCTAACTACTGATAATTTAGCAAGAGGAAATTTTTACAAAATGAAACATCCTATCTGAAACTCCTGGGTTCAATTACATGAAGATTTAATTACTTCTTTAGATACAAGTCTATGGATCCAAAGTCTTTTTCATTTGCTGAAAACCTAAATTAACCAATAAGTCAAATAAGAAGGGATTGTTTAAAAATGCAGCTCAAACTTCAGATTTCTAACTTAGTCATTTAAAATATTTTTAAGGCCTCCCGGTGGCGCAGCGGTTGAGCGCTGGGTTGGGAAGCTGCCGGCAGTCTCTGCGGCGCCGGTTCGATCCCCGGCTGCTCCCCGGCCTCGGGAGGAGGGTCCCACATGGCGCGCAGACCTCTCCTGCCGCCCGCTGCTCCCCTCAGCAGTGTACTTCGGTCCTTCTGCCTGCTCTGCTCCCCGCTCTGGCTCTGGTGAATTCTCTCTCCCTCCCGCGCTTCTAACTGTACCCAGTGCTTGTATGTATCAATCAATCAATCAATCAATAAATAAATCTTAAAAAAAAAAAAAAAAAAAAATATTTTTAAGACTTTACTTTTTGGAACAATTCTTCCACTTTTTTCTTTTTTATAATTTTTATTCATATAACATAAAATTCACCATTTTAACCATTTTATAGCATTAAGTTGTGTGACATTTAGTTCATCACAACTGTGTAAAACTATCAGTACTATAGAGTTCCAGAACATCTTTATTGCAGCAAAAGGAAACTCCATACCCTTTAAGAAATTGCTCCTATTCCCACATAACCCCACTCCCAGTCCCTATGCATTTGCTTATTCTGGATCTTTCATGTAAATGGAATCACACAATATGTGGCCTTTTGTGTTTGGTTTCTTTCGCATAGCATCATGTTTTCAAGGCTAATCCACTTTGTAGTATGTACTTCATTCCTTTTCATGACTGAATAATATTTCACTGCATGTATATACCACAATTTCTTTACCTGTTTACCAGTTGATGAACATTTGAATCCATTCCCACCCTTTAGCTATTGTAAACAGTGCCACTATGAACATTCAGGGATGAGTTTTGATTGGAACACCTGTTTTCAGTTCTTTTGCATATATACCTGGAAGCAGAATGGCAAGGTCTTATGTAAATACAGCTTTTTGAGAAATTGCTTTCTACAGTAGCTGCACCATTTTACATTCTCTCCATTAATATACCATTAATATACCAGAGTTCTAATTTCTCCACATCCCTGTCCCCTTTTTGGTTATAACCATCCCAATAGGTATGAAGTGATCTCTCATTGTGGTTTTGATTTTAATTTCCCTCATGACTGATAAACTTAGTACCTTTTAATGCATGTTTTTTTTGGAGAAATGATTATTCAAAAAAAAAAAAAAGAAAGAAAAAGAGAGCCTCTCTGGTGGTGCAAGGGGTTAAGACGCAGCCTATGAAGCTATCCACTGCCTCTGCAGCACTAGTTTGATTCCTGGCCAGGGAGCTACCCACATGGCACAGCACACCTCTTCTGGTTCCCCTGCTGCTCCCCTCAGCAGTGTGTCTTGGTCTGTTTGCCTGTTCTGTTCCTCACTCTGTCTCTAGTGAATCCTCTCACCACCCCCACACACACACCTCTGGTCTGTGCCCCAGTTCTTGTATGCATAAATAAATCAATCCTTTAAAAAAAATGGTTATTCAAGCCCTTGACCCATTTTTAAATTAGGTTGTCTTTTTGTTGTTGAGTTGTAGGAATTCTTTGCACAGTCTGGATTCTAAACCATTATCAGATATATGATTTCAAAATAATTTCTCCCATTCTATGGATTTTTTTCTACTTCTTTGATGCACAAAGTTTTTAATTTTCATGGAGTTCTTATCTAATTTTTTTTCTTTTGTTGCTTGTGCTTTTGGTTTCATAGTTAGAAAGCCATTTACCAAATCCAAGATTATAAAGCTTCATTTCTCTAAGAATTTTAAAGGTTTAGTTCTAATTTATAGGTCTCTGATTCATTTTTGAGATAATCTTTATATATCCTAAGTTGTAGGCATCCAAATTCTTTATTTTGTATTTAGATATGCAGTCTACTGAAATTTGGACTGAAAAAGGAAGCACATATCAACTTATACAATATTTTGGTACACAATATTCAAAGTAGTAAAGTGTGTTTTCACAGTTAACTTAGAGTGTGAGATTGGAATAACCAGGGAACACAATATATGGACACGTAGAGAGAGACAGAAAAAAATCACTTTATGCTGACCTGCTGAGATGTTCAAGAGAGCACTATAACAATACCAAGTATTATTATTGTTATACTATTAACTAATTTCATTAACTTCTCAGTTCCCATAAAAATTAGTCAAAGGTTTTTTAAGCACTAACAGAAGGCTTAAAGGCTTTATGAGCTCATAACCGGCTAATAACCCCTACTACTGCTAACGAGCAAATGAATAGCAACTTTGTTTTATATAACACAAACACAAGCATTTTCAGAGGCTTTATGTACTTGATAGTAATTAACAGTTAACATTTCATGTTGTGATAAGCAGGCATTCAGTGCATTTTAAAGGCCTTGTACCAATTAAATGGAAGTAAAATTCAGAGGGATAGTACAGATTATAGTTTAAATGAATCCTCTTTCGGTCATTTGCAAGGGCATCAAACTCTACCACTGTGTTACACAGTTCTTTGCTTCCTATTTTTATTTATGGGGAAATGTGTCATTATTTAAAAAAATAAACCATAGGCTAACATTTTCAATGCTCTTATTATACCAACTTTTAAAGTACAGATAAAAATGTAGTGTTTACCATTCCTTGTTCTATGATATGTCTTTCCTTTTATTGTTTCTGGAACCTTTAGCTTCCTTTTCCTTTCTTCTTATTGCAAACTAGCCGCTACTTATCTACTTACTTATTATTGCAAATAACGTGCTCCTAAGAGAAATTGAGCTATTGGGCAGGTATTTTAAATGTTTGTTTGTTTGTTTTTTTGTCATGTCATAATTCTATTTGGCAGGAAGGATGTTCTGTTGAGCACTTAGAGAAATGTTCTTCTCTTGGGTTTGCAGACAGTTTTTATGAGCTTTGATTTGATTTTCTCAGTTGACTCATCCTCAAGTAGAATGCAATTTAGCCAGACTTAGTGTTAGGAGGCAGCGAGAATTCAAACTTCCCAGTTTGTGGACAAGTTCACTTGCCAGTTCAGATGGTAGAGGATGTACTATAATTTCAAATGCCTAGTACATTCTCCACAAAAACAGAAAAACTTTCATTTCCTTCTAGGTATGTGGTCCTGTTCCGATACCCTAAGTGGGAAAAAAATGTTCAATAAAGTTCCAGATATTAAAAAAGAATCTTTGGTTTCCAATTTGGGAGACATTGGCTCATTGGGGTTATGCCGTCTCAAAGTCTTACATTAGAATTTACTTTGAAAGCATTTGTTACTGAGTCCTCTTCTGACATCCAAAGTTTGTACAGGTACAACCGATTCTGTGGTAGGTGGTAGGTGACTGTCCTGACATTTAAGTGGGAAGTGACAAAAGAAATATCTGGGAAGCTATTGAATACAGCTGTAATTTGCAACAACTTGGGTGGACCTCGAGGAGGTTGTGCTTGCTGAAATAAGCCAGAGAGAAAAAACACACACACCATTTTATTTCACTCATGTGGAGGTCTATAGAGAAAACAAGCAAACAAATTAACTAAATAAAACAAAAATAAACCAATTAGAGATGACCAGAAGGGAAAAAGGAAGGGAAGGTAGGTGCATGAGTCAGGTAAAGGTGGGGGGGGGAGTAATGGTGTGGTGGAAGAGAGAAATAGACTTTTAACAGTGAGCTTAACTGACCACAAACACGTTAATTCTCAACAAAGAATAGCTAAAACTTAAATACTGTTATAATGTCATGGTACACCAATGAAGATAGATGACAGACAGAAGTCTTAAAAATGTATAAATCAATCTCCCAGTCCCATCTCAGACATTCTGACATCAATATTTTTTTTCTTATTTTATTTTTTTTTAAATAATAAATTTTATTTTTATATTCCCCATACAATTGCAGCCCTCCCATTCTGACCCCAATCCCTCCCCTCCTGCCCCCGCCCCCCTAAAAGTGTCTCTGGTTCATAGTTTTTTGTTGATTTTGATTTTCACTTTCTTATCGTTATTCATTTTCCTGGTCCCTTATTTAAGTTTTCTAGATTCCTGCTATGAGTGAGACCATCCGGTATTTTTCTTTTTCTTTTTGGCTTATTTCGCTGAGCATGATCCCTTCCAGCGCCATCCACGTTGCTGCAAATTGCATGTGTTTATCTTTTGTGAATGCTGAGTAATATTCCATGGTATATATGTACCACATCTTCTTGATCCAGTCATCTATTTTTGGGTATTTGGGTTGTTTCCAAAGCTTAGCTATTGTAAACAGTGCTGCTATAAACATAGGGGTGCAGGTGTTCTTTGGAATTGATGTTTCTGTGTCCTTTGGGTAGATACCTAGGAGTGGAATTGCTGGATCATATGGAAGCTCTATGTTTAGTAGGTCCAGAAATCTCCACACAGCTCTCCACAGTGGTTGGACCAGTTTGCACTCCCACCAACAGTGCAGAAGAGTTCCTTTTTCTCCACACCCTCGCCAACATTTGTTGTTGCTAGTTTTTTTAATATGTGCCATTCTCACTGGTGTCAGATGGTATCTCATGGTAGTTTTGATTTGCATTTCCCTGATGACAAGTGATGTTGAACATTTTTTCATATGCCTGTTGGCCATTTGCATTTCCTCTTCAGAGAAGTTTCTTTTTAGCTCTTCTGCCCATTTTTTGACTGGATTATTTTCTTTGTTGTTGTTGAGTCTCATCAGCTCTTTGCAGATTTTTGTGATCAGTCCTTTATCATTAGTGTTGGGTGCAAAAATGTTCTCCCAGTTGGTGGGGTTTCTCTTTGTTTTTGTTATTGTCTCTTTTGCTGTGCAGAAGCTCTTTAATTTGAATGACATCAATATTTTTAAATGCTCCTCCAAGTGATTCTAACAGCGGATGGAGAACTACCAACCTTGAAGATTTCCCTAATTTTCCTTAAACTTCAGCGTAGTTGCCACAGAGAAGAAGCCAATAATATGGTGTTGTGAAAACTTAGCCCCCACACCAGAAGCATCAGCACTATTTGGGGGCTTGTTAGATGACAATTCTCAGGCCTCATCCCACCACAACACAGTCTCTGGGAGCCGGACCCACAATCTGTGTCCGAACAAGCCAGCCAGGTAAGTCAGATATATGCAAAGGTCAGAACCAGGCCCCAGTGCAGGCTTCTCCTTCAGATGTGGGGCCTCAGGAAGCTGGCCATGGCTCTTTCTTAATCCTTGTCTTCTGTATTGTTATCCATAAAAACTCCTATCTGAACCCCACATCTGCTCGATTCTTAATACCAGTGTTGGGTGCTGCTGTGTGGTGATTTCCCTAATCCAGGTATTTTAATGGAAAACTTGGCAAAGGAGGCAGATCCTCAAACTCAGCCATGCTCCCCCCAGATTCATCTTAAAGGCAGGTTCTTTGTGTGAAATTGAACAAGTGTTAATGCAACTTCCTTCTCGAAAAGTTAGAAACTTTCAGAGTGGCAGCTCAGACATGCTTTGGCAGATGGAAACTCCATGAATTAGCAGGAGGGAAGGCTACTGTGCAGCAATCATTCTTATGCTTAAAAAAAGGAAGGGATTAAAGCTGATAGACTTTCTTTCAACTCCATGTTTGATTTCTTTGATTATATTTTTTTCTCATTCCCCTTCAAGTTTCCTCACTCAAGGGAATTAGACAAGGGTAGCTAGGCCTTTTAAAGAGTCAGTGGGAGGTAGGTGGTTGACAGATTGTCTCAACTTCTTTGAAATGGCAATTACTCCAAAAAATACGTCTATGAATTAACTTTTGAATCAAGAGGAAAACCTCGTAGATGCTATGGATTGAAGTTGAAGGCCTATCGCAATGAGATTCTATCTGAATCTCCTTAGGATCCTTAGGAAGTAATAAAGATTTAATGAGATCACAATAATGGGGCCCTAATCCTTGTAAGAAGAGGAAGAAGCACTCTCTGTCCCTCCCTCTTTCCCCCTGTCCCTCTCTCTTTTGCCAAAAGAGAGATAGATGCCTGCAAGGCCTGAGAGAACCCACTAGAAACTATTCCTGCTGGACCTTAATCTGAGACTTCCAGTCTCTAGAACTGTGAGAAAATTAATTTCTGCTGTGTAAATCACCCAGCCCGTGGCCTTCTGTAATGACAGCCTGAGCTGAATATCACAGTCTAAAATAGTAAGAGAATAACCACAGTGCACCCCCCCAATGCACTAATGACTACTGGTCCTCATATTTCTAGCAAAAGACTTGGACAGTTGAAAGGAGTTCCACTTTTAAAGGCGCTTTTTTTTTTTACCCAATAACTATTAATGTGTGAATTGCCTTGCTTAAAATAATCTCAACATATAAAATACCTTAGACAAGCACATGGGTACTGTGAAAAGGTATTTAAAGGATACAAAAGAGCAACAAAGAAGATAGGGACATAGGAGATATTAAATCGATGTTAAAAAGTAGAATTCAAAGATGACACGTCTAAAAGGAAGCCACTAAAAGTTCACTCCAAACCAATCCCATAGCACACAGGCCACATCCTGCATGTTCAATTGGGAACAGAGGGGCTGAGCCCACACACTGGGGCAGACCAGCCCACTCCCTCCACTCCCAGGTCATGAGGCCATGTTCCCACCCACTCACTAAGCCAACAGCCTGGGACAGCTTCTCTGAGCACGAACTGTTGGAGGCAAAGAGGATCAGCCTCCCCGCCTGTAGGTGGCACTCACAGCCAAGGTGGAGCTCTGGGGACTCCACCCCCTGCCTCCCTAAACAGAGGCTGCTGGGAGCTGGGGGTGGTGCTGATCTATCATGTTGACCTTCTAATACAGACACAGACATGCGTGGTTTGGGTTTGGCTGGTTTCCAAAAGCACATTGGTGCTTGTTCAGCACCTGGGGCAGGACAGTCATCATCTGGCCATGTGCTGACCAATATATTTTCTCTTCCTTTTTTCACCCTCAGCTTTCCCTTTTTCTCACTCTCTATATAAATAAATGCTTTTATTTTTAGTTGTCTCTGTGTGTCCTGCATTCTTAAGTGTGAGGACGAGGACTCACCAACTATGTCATCCCCAGTTCCACAGGTTTGCCCCATTTAAGGAACATTGTGAGGAAAATTGCACCAGGGAAGAACATGGAAAGAGGGTTACCCACACAACCCAGAGGGCTTCACTGCTCATGCCTGGCACAGTCACATCTGGAACTCTGGCTACCTTAAATCAAGTAAGTTTTCATCATCATCAAAATATAATTTTTTTCCATAAAGTTAATTAACATCTTAAAGACAAGAAGACAACATAAACACAATGGCCCATTTCCTTAGGTTAGGGTAGCTTCAGGTGCGTTTCATGAAAAACAGGTGTTCTCTGAATGCTAATAGAAATTTCTTATAAAATGTAATTCTGGAAATATCATTTCTAAAGATTACTTACATGCATACATTTATAGGTAAATATATATTTTGAAAACCCCATACATATGTGTAAGTATAGGACATTTTCTACACACCTGGGGTCCATGGTTCTTTTTGTTTTATCACAGTGTGCCTCGAAGAAGTCATCAGGCATGTAACAGAATGTCTGGGAATTAAGCAAGCTCAAGATGTTTGATCTGAAAATAGACTCATATACACCACTTCCCAAGATGTCTTCATTTTGCAAGGCATCCACATGACTGACTTTTATAAATGTTGTGCTTTTTTTTTTTTTTTTTTCAAATTACAATGTACAGAGGTACTATTAAGTGTCATCCTGTTCCTTAACCTCATTGCAAGGGTGAGTGAGATCTCAGCTTCTGCTACTCCAGTTATCCTGACTCATGACAGCTGGCAGAGTGCCCCTGAGCCGAATGCCTTGGGGAAATGGTGCCCTCAGGCTACTTCCAGCCAGGAGGAAGAGGGATAAAAAGAAACTTACAACCCACACCTATAAGCACCATAACCAATCGGGTAAATAATGGAAAGAGAGTTGCTCCATGACATTTCGATGCCCTTTCAAATGCCTCAAATGCAGGAAACAGGACTCGCCATCCTTAGCTCCGTGGCCACTGCTGTGGCTGCTGTGTCACCACAGAGATGGCAAACACTCAAATCCACTCTCCCAGGAAATCTGTGCAGCTACTGCTTCCCTCTTTTCTGCCTGTTGTCACCACTCACCTGCCTCTGGTGCCCTCTTTCTCCTCATTAGGAGCCTACATGCAGGGGTGGGTGCAGTCGCAGGAGGAGAAGGGGTCCAGCAAGCAGGCACGGCTGCTGGCTGCCATTCTCTGGAGCTGCAGGTTGGCTGGGGTGAAAAACAGCTAAGCTTAATGGTGCCTTAGGGGAGGCCAGAACTGATGAGAAGGGTAATGCAGTCTGAATATTATTGTTAAAAATTTCACGTTCTTATAAAAGACTATGACATGTGACAGAATTAGAAACTTCAAGTTCTTTTTTAAAAGATGGAGTTCTGCTAAGGGATATAACAGCATACAATGTCTATCAAAGATTACATTAGATGCAAAACAAGTCCCTGTCATTGTAGAGCGGGGTGCCCTTGCAAGACCTCAGATCTGAGTAAAATTCAGAAAATATGCATCTTGATGGTGTTACAGACTTGTTGTGTTGTTTATCGCAGAGAAAGAATTACATTTACCTCGGAAATAGGTCTTAATTCTGAGAAGGAAAAACTCCAGTGGACTCCGTAAGTGAGCAAATGTAAAGTAGGTATTCGCTCATTTTAGGGGGAAACTGAAATACCCCTTAGCTGGGAACAGATGACCTGGACTGAGCATGCATGACTAGCTCATTTTGTTGTTCTTCCCCATTACACTGTAAGTCCCAAGAGACCGAGATCAAGAGCCATCTGTCTGCCTCACCTTGTTCTCCTGGCCCATACAGCATAAGGCTCAGCACACAATAGGTACTCACATATCATGAAATGCATCGATGTGGCAATAAGGCACAAATTCCCACTGCTAGACATGTAACTCACAAGCACAACTCACTGTCCTTGTCATATGCAATTGCCAGTTCCAATTAGAGATACATTCTTCACCTGGGCAACAGTTAACAAGCACCCTTAGTGGTTTCCACACTTTACTTGAGATGCATTCTTTATGCATGATCATCATACATGTTAACATATGAAACAAATATTAAAGCTCTTTAGTACAATATTTATCTAGAAGTCCAAGCTTTGACTTATACTTCCCTTTCACAGTTCCTCTGTTATCTTAAATTCAAGAATAAATGTACAAGCAGCATCTACTGGATGTCACTTTTGTTGTAGTTGCCTCACAGTAAGCTCTTTTATTCTCTTTTATTAGACTCAGAAAACTCTGCATGTGCCAGTTGCAAAGAACATTTTCTAATTAAATTTTTACATGTACAATTTTGTGCTATTGAGGGTTTAATAAGTTAGGACAGCTGAAAACAGGAGAAATACACAAATAAATGTACAAATAAATGTCTTCTTTCACCACCTTACCATACTTCCTAAGAAAGCCTTTCACCCAGAAATCATTTGATGATAACCCGGATTACTTTATTTTTCTAAGTAATAAACTTTACATTTCAGGTGTTGAAATGGACCATTTTCTTAGGCAAATTGCCCAGGGTTCTAATAGTAAGACCATGGATCAGATTCCTGCTCAGTCATTTTCTAAGCTGAGATATGTCATTAAACCACTAAGCCTGTTTCTTTTGTCAAGTGTAGATTGAAAATATACCTATTGTAGGTAAGCACGATACAACAAAATAGGTGCCCAGTGCTAGCTCCGTGACTATGTGGCACAGACACTTGTGCCCTGGATAATAATGACTGCCCTCCCACCTCTTGAATCCAGCCTCTTACATCATGCCAATTATAATTCTAAGTACTTGACTTAGAATTGTATCTCCAGGTTATTCGTTTCCAGTCAGCACTGTTATTATTCCCCATTTACAGAAGAGGAAACTAGGACACACAAAGTTTGAATGACTTGCCCAGACTTAACAAAACTAGCAAATTACAGAATTGGAATTTGGATCCAAGCATCAAGCACCAGAGTGCATACTTTTTATAATTTTCTCTGTAGCCATTCATGTGAAGTGTTTTAAAACCAGGTCACTCTTCCACACGCAAAAGTAATGTACCTGCCCTATTAGCTTAAATCAATATGCGTGGTAAGAGTCCAGAGAAATGATAGCTGTTACCTGAACAAGAAAGATAAAGGAAATGTCTCCATTTTCTGTGCTGAGAAAAAAATCTCTACATCTGCCTTTTCACTTGTGAATATTCATCCATTCAATTTCTATTCTGTCATATTCAATACACATCCTTCCATGTAATTAGTTTAATGCAACGGACTGGCAATCTTCTTTAAAACTATATTCACCATTTGATTGTTTACACAGGATGTTCTTTGAATATCATTCAGGTTATTTTCATGTAAGTATCTAGTTCAGCTTGATACTGAATGTTAGGAAAATTTGTTAGTATAATTTTCTTGATAGCCTAAAATGATTTTAAAGGGTGAAGTGTAGAATCAATGAATGTGTTGTCAAGAGAGAAAGAGGATTTCTGGAAATGTGCGTATACAGAAAGTGCTGAAAAAGAGTAAAAGAGGGAAACCACACACACTCTGTGCTTTCATACTTTAATATCTTAAAGAAATGGATTTGGGGCAGAAGTGAGTTGTCCTCTTTTATGGAGTATTACCAAGACCAGAGAGTACTAGGTGATCCTCTTCTGAGTCAATACCTAGGAATTATTACTCCATTTGGATAGATTTGTAAGGGGAATTTTGAGTACTAACATCAGGCCAGCCTGTCAGATGCTCATATCCTATCGCTGAAAGGGAAAATAAGATAATGAGCATCTCCATTATGTGAGAGAAATGGAACGCCACTGAAATACAAACACTGCCATGTTCTCTAAAGTAAACTGTATATTAAGAACTGCACACGATACTGAGCAGAGACACTGAAAGAGAAAAAAATTTCATTCCACAAACAACACTTTTTAAAGTTATTAAAGCTATTATGTAGCAGACACACAAGGTGCCCTAGCTACAATGGACTAAACCAGGCTTTCAAAATTCTTACAGAAAAATGCAAAAGACAGGCCTGAGAACGGCATGTAACACTGAAGGCACTTAGAAGCAAGCAGCAGAGAGATTTCATGGATCTCCTCAGAAACTGGTTTTTTTTCTCCTCAGAAACTTTAAAGAGGCCTGGGGGGGAGTTGGAGACCATTGAAGATATCACACTAACCTGCTAAGAGTTGGAGTTTTTTTATCTTGAAGATTATGTGATACCATCAAAGAATTTTAAGGAAGGGAACCCTTTTCATCAGATACGAATTTCAGTACAACTAGCTGATCTTGGGCTACCACAGAGAAAATATGGGTCAAAAGGGGGGATGGCCTTGGAAGTCTGAGAGCTGTTAAGAGGGTCCATAATGAATCATCAAGGAAAAGCATGTGGAACCACTGAGCTCAGACAACGTTGCTGAAATGGACAGAAGGAGGCTACTACAGAATTATCTAGGAGACATAATCAACTGGGCTTGGGTGGACTAGATTCTGGAGGTGAATGAGAGGACTTGGACAACTGTTTAGAACCGGGACTACGGGAATAAAGGGAGTAAAGCAAGCAGGGTGAGGAGTGCAAAGAAAACATTTATTTAGTTTGAAACATCTGAGTCTGGAGAATTAACAAGACAATCAACAATTACCTTGTAATATTTGTATATATAGATCTGGAGCACAACAAAGAAACACAAACTAGAGAATAAGATTTGGAATCCACCCACTCATTTAAGCTATAATTGTTCCTAAGAGAGCACATAAGATTGTACAAGACAATGAATAGCATGAGAAGAAAAATATGCCAAGAACCCAGTGGACACCCAGAGAACAGTGATGTTTAAATAAACAGGAAAGAAGAGAGTGAGAAATTTTTATGAAGAAACAGCAAAAGAAATCAGAAGGAAACCAAAAGAACACATTGTCAAAAAATTCTCCCCACTTGGCTTCTCAGAAGAAAGTGGCAATTAATCAACAATGAAAAATCCTACAGCAAAATCCCGGAGCATTTTAAGATACAAAGAATGAATTTCTTCTTTAAGTTTACTGCATACAACAAAGAGTGTAAGTTTTAGATTTTTTTTAAAGATTGATTTATTTATGATTACAAAAACAGGAATACAGGCCAGAGGTGTGGGGGATGAGGGGATTCACTAGAGACAGAGCGGGGAGCAGAACAGGCAGATAGACTGAAGTACACTGCTGAGGGGAGCAGTGGGTGAGACAGGAGAGGTCTGCTGCGCCATGTGGGTAGCTCCCTGGCCAGGGATCAAACTCGCGCTGCAGAGGCTGCAAACAGCTTCACAGTGCTGAGCTCAACCCCTTGCACCACCTGGGAGGCCCAGTTTTAGATGGTTTTTATCTATATAGATGTATAGATAAAATCTATTTCAAGACATTCCCTTCTTTCTTCCAGCTGGTGGGGAATGGATTGTAGCCGGGAGCTCACTGGGGAACATCATCAAAGGGTGATAAAACACCTCCTGAGAGCCCAGCCGCTTGGCTCACTGCCCCCAGCAAGTCTCTCAATCCTTCCACAAAGTAAGGGCCAGATTCTGGAGATAGCTAAAATGTCTGAGACTCACTTTCCCAGCTTTTATTCAACTAACCATCATATGGTCAATAAAATGGGACCCATGTGGTCAGCAAATATAAAGGGAAGTGGTGAGGAGTTTTCATTAAAGAATTTCCACGGGAGACAAGGGTGAGCCCCCACAATGGAACACCCCACCCATTGCTTCTACTTTGCCCTATCTCCTCACTCTGAAGACAATTCTATGAGGACGTGATAGTGGAGGTGCCACAATCACCTGTGTCCACCCATGTAGACACCACAGAGACACTATAGAAGGCAGAGCATATAGACAGAAGGAAATCGGGTCCTGGATAACACTACTGAATGCCTGAAACAAATAAGGGAAGGCTCACCTCTACATTTTTTTTTTTAAAGATTTATTTATTTTATTTATACAAGCATTGGGTACAGTCAGTAGCGCAGGAGGGTGAGAGGATTCACCAGAGTCACAGCGGGGAACAGAACAGGCAGACTGACGAAATACACTGCTGAGGGGAGCAGTGGGCGAGTCAGGAGAGGTCAGCGCGCCATGTGGGACCCTCACCGGTGGCTGGGTATCAAACTGGCGCTGCGGAGGCTGCCGGCAGCTTCGCAGCACAGTGCTCAACCGCGGCACCTCCAGTGGAGGCCCCACCTCTACACTTTTTGTGACATGAGAGAATCATCACATTGTTGAAGTCCATTTACTCCGGTGTCCTGTTACATTGTTATATCTAACCAATATACCCTATATAGTCAGAGGCCTGGATAATGTTATTTACATGTAAATGGAATAAACCTACTTGCTCTGAACACAAAAATATGGTATTACTTCTGAACAAACCCAGACTGTGCAACGTATCTAAAATTATGATAATTTATTTTCTTATTATCATGAAAATGTATATTTTGACAAAGGTAGTTGAAGCATACAACCTGAAGTATCTATCACATTCACAAGTTAAGATTAATGGTTCTGGGAAATTCTGGAAAAGATTGGAGCTGTAATGCAACCAATTAACAAGCTCTGCACATAACTGTTGCTGAGTTTCCACAGAAAAAGAACAGCACAACGTATCAGGAGATTAGGATATGCAAACAAATTTCTCCCCCATGCCTCAACTTGAGGTTTGAAGCCAGATTTTTTATTTATTTTTTTTTTAATTTTCAGATGCAGAGCTTTGCATTGATTAGCAAATATACTTCTATAAAAAATGCCTTATAGATAGTCGCAAACTTACTCATTGGCGCAGGATGAAAACAAACACAGAACAGGAACCAAGGGGATGCACGTTAGCAAAGGCAACGCTCCAGCCTGCAGGTATCCTCCAGGTAAGCCCAGGTTCTCTTTCATCTCACAGAGTTAAGTTCTTCCGTGGCAGTGGCTGGAGTAGGCAGCTCCCTAGGGTGCCTAGGTGCAGCACTTTTCTTCCTAGACATCCTTTCAATTCTTATCACTTACAAACTTAGCAAGGGGTGACCTTGCTAAGTGGTGAACTGGTGAATATTACTGGTTCTCTTCTGTTATTTCACTCAGCCAGTAAGAAATTCTCATAGATGTTAACCCAAGCTCTTTTGATATTAAAGACAGGAACTTTGTGCAAATAAAGGCTTGTGATGATTGAAGCAAACTTTGTAAGGAAGGAGGATGGTCCCCTTCTGATAGGATAGAATTCCCTTAAGTGTGTTCTAGGTCCCAGAAAGCCTTTCCTTGCTTTCCCTTACAACCAACTCAGCTTCCCACCCAGCACTCAGCGGCACTATGCAAATATCACCTAAGATCCTCCCAGTGACCTCAGCCAAGACCCCAAGAATCTTCCTGAATGTCTGAGAACACATCTTTGACACTGACATTGAAATTTGTTCAAGATGGGCCTCCGTGGTGGCGCAAGGGGTTAAGCACAGCGCTATGAAGCTATCCGCAGACCCTGCAGCATGAGTTCAATCCCCGGCTGGCCAGGGAGAAACCCACATGGCACAGCAGACCTCTCCTGTCTCACCCACTGCTCCCCTCAGCAGTGTATGTCAGTCAATCTGCCTATTCTGTTCCCTACTCTGTCTCTGGTGAATCCTCTCACCCCCTGTACCTCTGGCCTGTACCCAGTTCTTATATGAATAAATAATCTTTTTAAAAAGAAATTTGTTCAAGAATTATCTGTTTCCAATGGCTCATGAGAGTCACATAATACAGCAATAAGTGTAGGGTTTCTGGAACCATGATTGGGTGAACAGGAAGCGCAATGTGCTTACGAGTGGAAACACAGGGGGCACAGATACATCTCTCTGGATACCACCAAGCAATAACTACAGTGTTTTTCTTTCAAATAAGGTGTTACTGCAGTTGATGTTGTGGATATGGATTGTCCTTCCCCTGGAGTCACAGATGCTGAGCAAATAGTTTGCAAATTGAAAGGAGAGAAAGATGCCCCAGTGGTGAATGTATTTCTGGATTCTGAGGCAAAGAGAGCCCTTTTGAAAAAATTAGGAGTTCAAAATTATAAGCTTAACTTAATGCCCTCCCAAAGGCAAAACTACATGCTGAATAAATCCACAGGCAGAGTTGAAAGCCAATTATCACTATTTTTAATGAAGCCTAATCATAGAGAATTAGTAAGGTTAGCATTGTATCAAAGAAACCTGAGCATTCCCATTTCAAACACAAGCACTACAAATAAATAGCTTGAAGGACAAATGTTCAAAGCATCCTTTGAAGCCAGGTGCCAGAATATTCTTCAAAGTCTTCCACTGTAATCAATACTTCTGTGACAACAATCCTTATTGGAATGGTCGCAACTTTTCAAGCTCCCTTCATCACTGGGCCACTACTAGGTCAAGAAAAGTCTACCCTGGTGTGTTGATAGTTTATATTTAGGACTAACCCTAAAGCTATATAAACATCATCTTTGTTTATTTCGTGATAGTGCAGTATAAAAATCAAAGCACTGTAGGTATCCTATTAGTAATTTCCCCATTTTTAAGTGGATATACCAATCTGCCAACAGTCCAGAGGTGTTGTTACCACAAACAGAGCAAAGTTTTAACAGAATGACAGAAATGTCACGCCTCTGTGTTTTCTAC
This sequence comes from Talpa occidentalis, assembly GCF_014898055.3. Classification (NCBI taxonomy): domain Eukaryota; kingdom Metazoa; phylum Chordata; class Mammalia; order Eulipotyphla; family Talpidae; genus Talpa; species Talpa occidentalis. The sequence goes on from NW_023601322.1 coordinate 10,797,909, forward strand.
TCGGGCAATACTCAACCTACTTAACTTGGAATAAGGTAATGTTTTCCAAAGGTTGCTTTTTATTTATTTTTTTAAAGATGTATTTATTTATGCATACAGGAGCTGGGATACAGGCCAGAGATGAGGGGGGTGTGAGAGGATTCACCAGAGACAGAGCGGGGAACAGCACAGGCAGACTGAGTGAAATACACTGCTGAGGGGAGCAGCGGGTGAGTCAGGAGAGGTCTGCTGTGCCACGTGGATAGCTCCCTGGCTGGCCAGGGATTGAACTCATGCTGCAGAGGCTTCAGATTGCTTCATAGTGTGATGCTTAACCCCTTGTACCACCGGGGAGGCCCAGGTTGCTTTTTTTTTTTTTAAAAATAATAAATTTTATTTTTATATTCCCCATACAATTGCAACCCCCCCATTCTGACCCCAATCACTCCCCTCCCGCCCCCCACCCCCCAAAAAGTGTCTCTGGTTCATAGTTGTTTGTTGATTTTGATTTTCACTTTCTTATAGTTATTCATTTTCCTGGTCCCTTATTTAAGTTTTCTAGATTCCTGCTATGAGTGAGACCATCCGGTATTTTTCTTTTTCTTTTTGGCTTATTTCGCTGAGCATGATCCCTTCCAGCGCCATCCATGTTGCTGCAAATGGCATGTGTTTATCTTTTTTGATTGCTGAGTAATATTCCATGGTGTATATGGACCACATCTTCTTGATCCAGTCATCTATTTTTGGGCATTTGGGCTGTTTCCAAAGCTTAGCTATTGTAAATAGTGCTGCTATAAACATAGGGGTGCAGGTGTTCTTTGGAATTGATGTTTCTGTTGCTTTTTAAATACAAATATATCGTCGTGGCTATAGTTTATGTCTCAACTCATTAGTCGTCGTTAAGATATAGTTTGTTACATGAGAAAGACAATTCCCGAGAGCGAGAGCACCCATTTTGAGGAGAGGTGAGAGTAGAACAGAGAAGAGGGTGAGTGGGACTTGATGGGTGTCATGGACTGAATGATGTCATCCCAAATTCCACCTGCTGAAGTCTTAACCCTCAGCATGTCTGTGTGTGCAGATAGAGTCTTTGGGAATAATTAAGATTAAATGGAGTCAAAAGGGTTAACCTCTATTTTGATAAGAACAGTGTCCTTATAAGAAGAGATGTCAGGGTCATTAAAGTGAATTTCACTCAACAGGGAGATTATGACATATTGTCTATATTTTGCAGTGGCATGGATTCATAGCTTGTCAGAGCTAGAGGCAAACTATGAGATTAGTTCAACATTATCATTTAATATGTTTGTATATTTACTAGACTTTATTCTGCATAATTGAAAATTATACTTTAAAATGGTGAAAGTAATTACTTATTTAAGATGATTAATAGTACATTTAGAAGGGTAAAATTTATTGTTTTAAAATACTTGATTTCTCTTTTTTTTGCATTTTTATGAAAGTAACAATTCTTTCTTTCAAAGATTTATTTATTTATACAAACACTGGGTACAGTCAGAAGCACAGGAGGGTGAGAGAATTCACCAGAGCCAGAGCAGAAAGCAGAGCAGGCAGACTTAGGAAGTACACTGCTGAGGGGAGCAGCGGGCAGCAGGAGAGGTCTGTGGGACCCTCGCCCGGCAGCCGGGGATCGAACCAGCGCTGCAGAGGCTGCGGGCAGCTTCGCAACCCAGAGCTCAACCGCTGTGCCACCGGGGAGGCCCTGAAAGTAACAATTCTTTAAAACATACAGGTTCCAGGTGTACAGCATTATTATTTGACATTGTGTAAACTATATTAAGAATGCACCAAAAGTAAAATGATTTATTGTTAACTCATCAACTTCTCTTCACTCAAAGTTATTCTCCACCATAGATGTTCATTTTTAAATTATTAAAGTATCAATCCAGTGAATCATACAGATAAGCATAGAGATGGAAGTAGAATTTAGAAACAGAAATAGATGTTTCTAGGTAAAAATTCTACCAGCTGCATTTAGCAGGTTTCAGCGATCAAAAAGCTAAACTCATGCAATTTGTGGCAATGTGGGTGGAGTTGGAAGGGATTATGCTACATGAAGTAAGTCAGAAGGAAAAAGATATCAGATGATTTCACTTATATGTGGAACATAAAGAAACGTAACAAAGGGCCAAGAAACTTGCAAGCTGACCATAGGCCCGAAGCACACGGCAGGGGAGGAGGTGGGGGGAGAGGGGGGTTGGAGGGGAAGCAGACTGCAGGATAGATCATGGTGCTATGGTGGTGGGAGAACTATGGGACCGCCACCTGTGGGGAGAAACCAAATACTGTCCCCAAATGGCCAACGATGTAAGAAAATAAATAACTATGTTTTAATGAAACACCAGCTTTAAATAAAAATGACTGGCGCTTTGTAACCTGAAGCTACTCTGGCACTCAGACTCAATGACCTCCCAGTCCAGAGGGGCTGGGTGACGGCGGTTACCAATAATGGAGAAACGTGTGGCCACGTTCCCCTCCTTGGCCTGCTGTCCTCAAGGCAACTTCAGCAGCTTAATTCTCATCAACAGTTTAACTGCTTTGAGTTTTGTGTTCACTGAAGGGATATTCGTGTGAACTTGCTAAGAGTTTGTTATTTTTCTAATCCAAGGATCGTTATTATACCTTTTCCCCTGTATGGACGTCTTTTTGTACTTCTTAATTCTGATGAGAGTATGCACTTTTTGAGGGTGCTGTGGATCCCCCACCATATTTTTCATGATCTGCAGGTACAGATCATGACCTAGTAAATTTGTGAAGAATCCTCTTTAATCAAACAAAGGATTGGTAATATTTATTATAAATCCTGATGAATGTGTCCATTTCCTGAGTCCTTTACTATCACATAATCATGATAGATCATCAGAACAGGCTCAAGTCGTTATATCCTGAAAGGTTTGAAAATGTGCAGTTTTTAATTGATTTGTTGTTATTCCCTCTCTTGTTCTGAGACATGTTAAGAAAACCTGAACATATTTATTGATTTTCTATCTTGTCAAATATGTGGATATGAGCTAGGGAAATAATGTTTTTGAAACCTATCAGTGTGATTCTATCCCCCAACCCAGCCAGGTCAACACACAGCCTTGAATAACACTGGAATTTTCTGAGCAAGAATGCACCTAAAATGAGTCATTTAGAGCTTTTGGCTAACAGCACAGCATTCTGAGGCACAGAGCCACAGACTCAAAAGCCAGCCTTAGTTGAAAGGAAAAACCAGGATCCTAAATGACAAAACATTTCTTTTATAAGCCAAGAGTCAAGATGATGGGTGAACCAGAATCTCCTCTTTTCAGTGCATATTCAGGTGAGCTTCTTGGGGTGCCTGTACCACCCCAGCGAAGTCACTCATGGTTGGATGGAAATGATGGTGGACCATCTTTTGACAAGGAGAGAACTTGAGCCAGCACTCTGAAGTTCCCACCATCTGTGAATCATCTGAAAGAAACAAGCCTCCCCCACGCCCCTCCCTATGTTAAACCCAGAAGAAAGTTGGAGGTCCCAACACTGCCTGCCATGGATCTCCACCATGAGGAATGTGTTCCGAACAGAGAATGGTCTGAGATGTTACCTTGCATGCATGCTAATAAGTTAGACTTCCACTATTTCAAAGATACCAGAAGAAAATACCAGACTCTTGGGACAAAGCTGACGGGCAATTTATGAGTCATGTAACTTCGTAGCCTGAGTTCAGTGTTCCTCATGCTAGTTATTTAAGCCCCAATCCCACAGGACCACACAGAGAAGAGCTAAGGACAAGTGCACACAGCTTCAAGAAGCCAACTCCATCTTGAGGGGTAGCCAAGATGCCTGCTCTTAACTCCGGATTAGACAGTGTCTCTGCCTTCTAAGGCCAGTCGACACACAAATACTCCTAAAGCGATCGTGGAGCACAAAGGACTATCAGTGTCTTGCTCCTAAAGCATGCAGAGATGTCAGAGACCCATGGAGAATTGTCTTCCAACAGGCTGATATAAGTCACTAGCTGGGTGATGTGGAGAAGGTCAACCAAGCCAATAATCACCTGGATGTCAGTGATATCTATGTGAATCTAGAGTTGTTGAAAGTGGAGCTGGGATGGGATTAAGTAGAGCTTCAGTGATCATCAAGGGTTGTTCATCATCTGAGAACAGAGGCAAAGACACAGCCACCTCAACCGTGAGGGCAGAGGTCAGTATGCAGAGACAGGTAGGGCAAGACACATTCCCACACATGCCCTAATTGTGCACAGGATCACATTTCACCCTGCCACCATCTTGAGAAAGAGGAAGGAAAAGAGAGAGAGCAAGTTACCTGGCAGGGAATTAAAATTAAACTCTACAAATTATATCTATTCATATAATACTGAATTAATCTGAAAGAGACTGTCATAAGTGAAAGAACTGGGTTACCTTTAATTGACATGTTTAATTCCACTGCTACACATTTGCACTCCAGCTTCAATATAAATTGAGATGCCTCAGTAAGATGCCATCAGCTACAGGTAGACAGTAACTATTTTTGGCCTAACAGTCGTATGTAAATTTTCACCCATTACTTACCTATTCATTTGTACTTCAATAATTTTGTATGCCACAATAACAGGATATTTTAGTTCCATCATTAAATTTCTAAAGGGTGTTTTAGGTGCTATATGAAAATGTTACTTTATATGGTATTTTATAGACCGATTTTGCAGACAAAGAGTAAGACTTTGGAGAGTCTTAGAATTCATGGGTGATCCCACAAATCAACCAAGGGAAGCTGGAATTTTTTTTACCTACAACCATAACCTTTCGAAGTTAATGTCACAGAAAACAAACGTGTCCTTTCACAACATGTACCTTGGAGTCACTGTCAGAGGCATAATCGCAGCTCGGCAAAACCTGATCTTCTAGTCTCCACAAATTCCAGTATCCAGCTGTTTAATAGTTTCATACTTCTTCTCTGACCTTTCTGTAAAATGTCCTGTTTTCTTAATTGAAGCCAACACTTCGGACTTCATAACAAGTCCACAATTTCCAATGATGCTTAGGAGCCTCTATATGTGGCCTTTCTGTTAATGTCTCTCAGTGTCATTGATGTAATATTAAAAATCCTGGCACAGAAATCCTGGACCAGAGTCTTGTTCCGCCTCCTGCTAGCTCTCAGGTTTTAGAAAAATGACAGCTCTGCATCCCTCAACTTTCTCCTCCAAAGGAGATAATTTATCACTGAAACTGATAGCATATTGCTCAGATTGATTAAAACTTACAGACTTATTAATGTAAAATTAGTAATTCTCCCTAAGTTAGTAATTAGTAATTCACCCTAAGTTCTCTGTGGGAGAGATTTAAATTGTCACTCATAGCCACAATTGACTAGGGAAGTTTTTTTATTTAAACAAAACCATGAGGGCCTCCCTGGTGGCGCAAGGGGTTAAGCTCCGCACTATGACGCAATCCGCAGCCTCTGCAGCATGAGTTCGATCCCCGGGAGGCCAGGGAGCGACCCACACGGTGCAGCAGACCTCTCCTGATTCGCCAGCTGCTCCCCTCAGCAGCATACTTCAGTCAGCAGCATGTCTCAGTCAGTCTGCCTGTTCTGTTCCCCACTCTGTCTCTGGTGGATCCCCTGCCCCGGCATTTCTGGCCTGTACCCCAGCCCTTGTATGCATAAATAAATCTTAAAAAAAAACAAACATGAATGACTGTTTTGGGTGTGATGAGGAAAAGGTGAAAAAGAGCTGGAAGGCAGAAATAAAGCAACATTATGTAAGAAATTACAATATCGAGAGCCTCTTTCAACAGCTTGAGGGAGAGACAGGATGGAGATTGGAGGTGGGGCAGGAAGAGCCACGAGACCAGCAAGATGGCGGAAACTGGCGCTACACATAGTGAGACCCGCAGGGAAATTGGTCAAGCGACTTCATCAGGTGCACGTCTAGTATTCAACCTGCCCTTATTTGCTGCATAATGCTCTGCGTAATACATCACCCACCTTAACCCTAAATTTTATTAAAAAAATACAGCGTCCGGCTTGTTGCTATAGTAACTAAGGAAGATAAAGCCAGTTCTAAAATGTATGATGGTCTTTGCAAAGGATTCTTAAGATTTCTATTTGTAATAAGTTGAACTTAATCTTACTCTAAAAAATCTCTCATTTGGAGATTGAGATTTTATTATTCCTATTTCTTTATATTCTTATGAACATGTCATCTATAGAAGGAAGTGGCTCACATGATCCCAAAAACTTGATGTTTTCCAAAATTCAAAAAAAGGAAGAAAGAGTCATTACTATTTATAATACCAGTAAAATATAATACTCAGCTGAAAGAGGAGAAATTCGATTTGGATGCCTGATGTCTGGCATATGTGTCACGCACATGTCTATTTAAAAGTTCTATCATCAGTCATGCTGGATGCTAATATGCATCCATTTCTTTTAATTTACCTCAAGCAAATTGGACAGCTTTTTCACTTGCTTCTTTCCTTCTTGCCTTCCTTTCTTCTTTCTTTCTTAGTTGTTCCTGCCATTTCTTCCTCGCTTGTTTGTCTTGATTTTTCTTTTCTTCTTTATTCCTCCATATTTTCCCATGACCTGCGCTCTTATTTTATTTATTTCTATCCTAAGTTGCCCTCCTAGAAAAATTTCAGATGACCCCCTTCTCTTAAACAGCCATAACTCTCTTTCCTTATGCTATTATATTTTTCTTCTTGGCAAAATCTTATCTATTTGTTGTTGAGCTTCATATGTAATTGTTTATATCTCCTTAGAAATAAACTCCTCAAGAACAGGGACTTTGTCTTTTTCATCCAGCTGCCTGGTATGTAGTGTGTGCCTCATAAATATCTGGGGAGTGACCACTCCAAATCCATGTTGAGAAAATTAATTAGCATTCGAATGTTTAAAACATTCTGAAAATGAGATGAAACTTCGTGTCACATCACCCCATTTTCACCATATTCTTTTATATATCTCATCTTTCTATTTTTCCTTGGCTAAAAAGATAGCCAAGGTAATTGTTAACCAACATTTTATCTAATCAAAATGAACATATCTGCAAGCCCCCGAATTATATTAAAATTAAATTCCCTGAAGAATCTCTTGTTTTCCTCAGAAAAATAGTTTCCACTTTAGGGAAACTACTGACAATCCATGGAGACATGTCTAGTTAGTGCTCAGTAGTTGCGTAATGGTTAAAAACACTCCATCCATGGGAGAGCCCGCCTCAGTTACACCCAGATGTAAATTGGCCTCTTGTGATATTTTTTCATTGAATTTATCGGTCATTTACATGTCTCTGGATCTTTGGGCTTACATGATTCCTCCTTCATATGTGCATGTATGAACAGTTCACTCAGCCTCCACCAAACCTCCCATATTTTTCATCCATTAATTTCATCCATTTTCATCCATTAATTTCATCAAAAAGGAAATACCATATTCATCACTACAAAAAACAAAACAAAATTCAAAGTTTCAGTCAACTTTAGCTTTTCCATGGATCCTTATAACTCTGTTTAAAAAGTGACCAGATCAATAATTGTTTGTTTTTGCTTTGTTGTGTTTTGTACTGTTATTATTTTTTTTCACTGATGTCTTATTGGGTTCCCCTATATTCCTGCTATAAGTGAAACCATCCAATATTTTTCTTTTTCCTTCTGGCTTATTTCACTGAGCATCATTCCTTCTAGTTCCGGATGGAACTATTCTGGTTATGGATGGAACCACTCGTTGCTGCTAATGACATGAGTTTATCTTTTTTGATTGCTGAATAATATTCCATTGTGTATATATATATACCACACCTTCCTGATCCAGTCATCTATTTTGGGGCATTTGGGTTGTTTCCAGGTTTTACCTATTGTAAACAGTGCAGCAATAAACTTAGTTGTACAGGTGTTCTGAGGAGGGAGAGGGAGCAGAGGGAGGGAGGGAGGAGCACAGGGGACTGAGGTGATGGTACACAGGTGCCTTGGGGAAGGAAATTCTATGGGGACTACACCTGAGGGGGTGGGAGGAAGCAACTATTGTTTAAAAATGAACAATGATGTAAAAAATTAAAAAATTAATATTAAAAAAGCAAACAAAAAAATAATAAAATAAAAAGTGACCAGATCAGTCCCTATTGAAAACATTATGCATATTTCTCATATTATTAAAAATAGATCTCCCATATGATCCAGCAATTCCACTCTTCATGTCTACCCAAAGAACACAAACACATTAACTTGAAGTGCTACATGTGTTCATTTGCAGCGTATTTTAGAATAGCTAAGTTATGGAAACAACCTAACTCCCCAGTGCAGATGAGTGGATTGAGGTGTCTTATATATACATGGCGGAACACGACTTAGCTATTTAAAAAAATAAAATCTTGCCATTTATGACAACAGGAATGGAGCTAGACAGGATGACACTAAGCGAAATAAGTCAGAGGGGGACGAATACCAGGTGCTTTCATGCATATGTGGAATGTAAAGAGACAAAACAAAGGCACTGACAGAACTAAACCAAAACAAACCCTAGAAATCTGACTGTACAATTGAAGCTACTAGACAGGAGGCTTAGGAGGGTGGGAAACAAATGGGGAAAGGGATCCAATGGACTATGGTGGAGAATTACGGGGTTTGGGTGGTGGGTGTGGCATTGTAACCTACAGATACAGAGTCATGAACGCATATCCTAAAACATATACCCAACATTAGCTCAATAAAAAAAAGACAAACTTTTTAAAAAGCATATGTGAAAATAAAAAGAATTTTTTTTTAAGATTTTAAACAGTCTTAGAAATGCAAAGTTGTGCATGTGGCTGCCTCTCTTAACCCAATTTGCCAAAGTTAACTTGTTTGTTCCATGACAAAAGGGGAGGGGAGTGACCAGGAGAGCATAGGCCACACTCATAACTGCCCAAGGTATTCTGTGTCCTCAGAAAAGATGCTCTAAGACTTAAGAAATATTTCCACCAAATTGGTGGTTCTTAATCTTTTGTTATTGGGTATGTTAAGAACATTTGGGGGCCTCCCTGGTGGTGCATGGGGTTAAGCACCACACCATGAAGCAATCCACAGCCTCTGCAGCATCAGTTCACTCCCCAGGCAGGGAGATACCCACATGGCGCTGCAGACCTCTCCTGTCTCGCCCGCTGCTCCCCTCAGCAGTGTATTTCAATCAGTCTGCCTGTTCTGCTCCCCGCTCTGTGTCTGGTGGATCCTCCCACCCCTTACCCCTGCATCTCTGGCCTATACCGCAGCTCTTGTATGCATAAATAAATAAATCTTTAAAAAAAAAAAACATATGAGAACAATGCATCCCCTCCTTTAAAAAATTCACATATGTGCACAGAACAAAAACGTTACACATACAGTTCCACGGTTATTAACTTTGAAGTTCATGGGTGCCTTGTCAAGATCCTCTGATTAATAACACAGTGAGAACATTTAATCTTTTGTACCCTTTAGATAACTTATTTTATCAACTTTTTTTTTTTTTATGCGGGGAGGCAGGAAATTAAATTGCTCATAGACTTGATTCATTCAAACACAGCATTTCAGGTCTCTTGAGTGAGCTGACATTCCAAGCAAATGTTTGGAAGAAAACTAGAGGAATGAGTTCTGCAATGCTGTTAGTTTATAATTTTATGTTTCATTTTAAAACCTAGCTAGGAATCATCAGCCGAAGCTGAAGCTTATTTCTTGCCTTCTAAGAGTAGAATGTCATTTTTAACTCAAGAAAATAAATGGTTCTCACTTGCAGTATGTGAGAAAGCAAGTGATTGGTGCTGCTGGTTTGGACTCGTGGTGTGTGCACACCGGATGAGCAGAGAGGAGAAAGAGGACTTTTTGATCCTGGGGTAGTAAAAGGCTAATTGAGGTTCAGTGCCCTAGTTGTAACCGTGTCCGTCTCTCAAATGGCAGCTTTTACGTTGAGCCAGCCATTATTGTGGACGAGAGGCTCGATCCCGGGAAAGCAGCCAAGGGACAGCATTTTCCCACCAGATCTTGGAGAGGTGATCACAGCTTTCAGGGTCATACCTTCTCCAGACACTGTTCCCCCTGGGGGAAATGCCTGTCCTGGCAGCAGCTACACAGTGACAGCTGTCAGAGGACATGCCTCCTGACTTGTCAGTCAGCACTGGTTTCCCTGAGATGACCTTCCACTGGACACGGGTCCCGGATGGCAGTTTTCCCAGCACTGTGTTAGTAATTCCACCACCTGTATGGCAGTGGGCAGCTCCACGCCTCTCCAGGCTGTGCAGGACCTGGCAAGGAGGAGCCAGGGGCATGGAGAGGACTCCTTTTTGTTGGAGACCCCTAAGGCGTGAGGTGCTGAGACAGGGAGAATGGCAGGGTTGAGCCTGGAAGACTGGTCAACATGGGCTGGAAGACTGGCCCATGTCCAGACCACAATGTCCTTTCCTGTCAGCAAAGCTAAACCCGGAAAACAGGCAAGATTAGAAGGGGAGTAGAATACAGCCGGTTAACGCAGAACCTTGGTGGTGAATGTGTGCCCGACAAGACTCAATACTAAGAGTGATTCATTATCTAGTGACTAACAAGGAGGGGAGGGGGGCAGTTTGTGCCAATAAAAATGAGTTGCACAGGGCACTGGGGATGCTTGAGCTTGAACGGAGAAGCTTTGCATGCCCTGGGCCCCGCTTCTCTTAAAACTCTATTTAGTGTCTGTTATTTCTTCCTTTATTGGTTCTTTCAGATTCCTCTCCTCAACTCTGTTCCCCGGAGCTGGTATCTGGCAGCTTTTCTTTCACAAAGAGACCCAGGAGAAGAATGATGAGGATCCCCACTCACCCCAGTCTTACTGACCTGATGGGCACAGCCAAATTTAATTTTCTTTTTGTAGTAGAAACAACTTTTGTAGGTCCCTTCACCTTAGAGCATTCCATGCAGAAATCCAATACATATATTTATAAGCCAGATCTAGAACTTCACAGGAAAGATAATTACAGAGGTAGTGTTTATCTTTAAAAATCAAGGATATTTTAATTACTGTTAGTGTGATTTACCACATTAACAGATTAAAGTAGCAAAAGCCACACAATCAATCCAATATATAAAGAAAAAATGTGATATAACTAAAAAACCATTTATGATTTGACCTCCTAGGAGGGTAGGAAAGGAATGTCAGTAAACTAGATGTTAATTATCAAAACCAACAGTGTTGTTGAAGCTTTAGAAACATTTCCCTTAAAAGAAAAAGAGCAAGAGAAGATGCCCATTTTCACCATGTCTATTCAATATTATACCTGAAGTCTCAGACAGTAGATATGATACAAGGAGCACCAGCAAGAAATATAAGTATTTCAGGGCCTCTTCTGGTGGCTCAGGTGGTTGAGCACAGCACTGTGGGGCTGTCTGCAGTCTCTGCAGCATGAGTTCAGTCCTGGCTGGCTGGGGGATACCCACATGGTGCAGCAGACCTCTCCTGTCTCGCCCGCTACTCCCCTCAGCAGTGTATTTCGTCAGTCTGCCTGTTCTGTTCCCTCCTCTGTCTCTGGTGAATCCCCTCACCCTCCCGAACATCTGGCCTGTGCCCTGGTTCTTATATGCATGAATAAAAAATAAATCTTTAAAAAAAAAGGAAATGTAAGTATTTCAAAAATAGAAATTAATCCTTGCTTACAGATTATACAATTATCTATAAATGAATGGCTTCTTAAACATTTTATAACTTAAATATCAAAATATCTACTGAGAACAGTACATGCATCATGAATAGGTTTATCATAAAATTCAAGAAAATGGTATATTGGATTGAAAAAACTCAAAAACTCTAAGAAAACCCATTGTTGAGTTTTATGAATTTTTTATGAATTTTTTTATTTTTTACATCATTGTTCATTTTTAAACAATATTTTCTTTCCCTCACCCCCTCAGGTGTGGTCCCCATAGAGTTTCCTTCACTAATGCACCCGTGCACCATCACCTCAGTCCCCTGTTCTCCTCCCTCCCTCCCTCTGATCCCTCTCCCTCCTCCTCCCCTGAGGTAACTGGTTTATAATTGTCTGTTTTTGCTTTGTTGTGTTTTGTACTGTTATTATTTTTTTTACACTGATGTCTTATTGGGTTCCCCTATATTCCTGCTATAAGTGAAACTATCCGATATTTTTCTTTTTTCCTTCTGGCTTATTGAACTGAGCATAATTCCTTCTAGCTCCATCCACGTTGCTGCAAATGGCATCATCCCTTACACCAGTAATAATGGCACATATCAAAAAACAAACAACAACAAATATTGGCGAGGATGTGGAGAAAAAGGAACTCTCCTACAATGCTGGTGGGAGTGCAAACTGGTCCAACCACTATGGAAAGCTGTCTGGAGGTTCCTCAGTCTACTAAAAACAAGAGTTTATGAAATTTGAGTATTTCTATGTTTCTTCATTTTCCTTTAGGAAAGTAATGTGACTGTGTAGAATTTTTACATCCAACTTTGACTTATCTCTGTGTATCATAGTCTATGGAATTTAGATGACTGTGAATTATGGGGATTTTATAGATTATTTATTTTCTATTGAAGTGACATTGGTTTATGACACTGTATGTGGTTCAGAGGTGTAGGATCATACCCTGCAGATGGTGTGATCACACCACACCAGCCACCGAGGCCCCCATGGTCCTCCACCACACTCCACTGTGATTCCTCCCTATTTTGTCCTCTCCCTTAGTCCTTCCCCCATCCCATTGGTAGCCTCAGTTCTATGGATTTTTTTAAAAGATTTATTCATGCATACAAGAACTGAGGTGCAGGCCAGAGGGGTGGGGGGTGAGAGGATTCACCAGAGACAAAGTGGGGAACAGAACAGGCAGACTAACTGAAATACACTGCTGAGGGGAGCAGCAGGCAAGTCAGGAGAGGTCTGCTGCACCACATGTGCAGCTCTCTGGCCAGGGATTGAACTCATGCTGCAAAGGCTATGGACAGCTTCACAGGCTGCGTCTTAACCCCTGCGCCACCTGGGAGGCCCCTCTATGGATTTTTATATGTTTGTGTTTTCTTTTTTTCCTGAAGTTCTCTTCAGAAGAGACCTATTATAAATAAAAACCATTACATGTGTAAGTAATGCCCTAGGGGTTCAAGTGAGCCTACTCATTCTCATTTAAATTCTTTCTTTGTTATGGTCATGCCTATTAAGTCACAGAATTCAACACAGTAGGATTTTGACCTTGAAAGTTCTGCTTGCTGTGCTTGGGAATTTTAACTTATGGAATAACGGATTCCTTCCATTTAAGAATTCCATGACATTTCTCATTGACCTGCAAATCCTGAGGAGCATTCTATAGCCCTTGGGCTAAAAACTGAGAAATTACTATGTAAAAGGAATTCAGCTGGTTTACCCTCAAGAAGAAAAATTGTAAAATGTTTGGAAAATACTGTTTTTACTAAAATAGCCAAATTAAAACTTAGAATAGTTTTTGAAAAATGAATATATATGATGTGGCATTTGTTACTAATAAATATTCAACTGTTTATCATGCATAATTAGCCAAATTCTCATCTAATGTGCACACTTGATGAAAAATTCATTTATACAACAAACATTCACTTGATGTTTATTGTAAATTAAGCAGCATGCTGGCAGGATGGGATTTGTAAATGTATATTAAAGAAATATATCAAGAGAAACCACACATCCAATAAACGCTGCTAGAGTGACATCCAATAAATGCTGCTAGAGTGAACAAATGCAAGACAGGATATGGGAGCCACGTCTGGTTATGGGTATAAGAACCAAGGCCCAAAGGTAAACCATTAATGGCTTTGAGGACAAGCTGAGTAGTACATTGACTGAGTGTCCTCTCAAACACAATCACAGACAAATAAATGTTCCTTCAAATGTTCCTTATTCTCACTCTTCTGGCTTTGAGAACACTGCCCTCCAGTATCCACCTGCAAAGTACTCTCCCTAATTTATTATATTAGACAAGTAAGCAGTTTTGTTGTTGCCACTGCTGCTGATACTTAGCCAGAAAGTTCTATGCTGTGGTTCCATGCACTAGCTACCCTTATTCATTTTAATGACTGAATAATATTCCACTGTATGTGTATTTACACTACTGTACTTAATACTCCCTTCACTTAGTAAATCTGACTCTGAAAGATAAAAGTTTGCTAACCATTTCTACTTCAGTTCAAAAGCATTTTCTGTACATTATTTACCAATGACTCTTCAAGTATTTCTTCTTCTTTTTTACTTTACCATAGAATATTCAACATATAAAATGTCTATTACTGATAATATTAATATATTGCCTATAGTAAAATATTCATTGCACAAGAAAAATCTAATTATGTTTGGTATATTTATTCCATCCCTCATGTTTTCCTACGCAAATAGAGAGGTCTTTTAAAAGTACCTATAGGCTGTTTTGTCTTCATTTAAATAAGTTAAATATTATACACATCTTTGGGTGTTTCATTGATAAACTATGTCCTTTTTGCTTCTTCATTCTCTATGCATAAAATTATATTGCACTTTCCTATTAAAGATCTTGCAAAATTTTGAAAAAGAAAAAAAATGTGACTATGATGACTATTTACTAGACTAAATGTGTTGATCATTTCTCAATTTATACAAATAAAGAATATGTTTTACACTGGAAACTAATATAATATTTTATATCTATTATATCTCAAAAAATAATGATAATAAATAATGAATGCTTAGGAAGGAAAAATCATCTCGACCAAGCACATTAAGTGTCTTTTCTCGGGACTTCATGGTTAATTTTGTAAACTTGTTTCACTACCTATATTCACTAACCTCAGGGGCTTTGAGGCAGGAGCAGCACCTGCCTCCTTATCGTCCCCTCCAATGTGCACACTGCAGTGTCGGGAGGCCAAGCCTGCTTTCCTCAAGCAGTTAAGCTCATCTCATAACAGGGCTTGAAATCCATCCCTAATTAGTGTGTGTTTGGGGATTATGTTATTCTTGAATCTCAAACTTTGGGTCAAGGATTTAAACATGCTACTCCATACTAAGTAATCCAGTAAGTAATAGGAACAGTTTTGTCTAGCATCTGAACCTGAAAAGAGTTATTTCAGAGCTTTTGGTAAGATGATAAGAAGAGTAGCATTGTTGTTCTGTTTTAAACATTAATTTAACCCCCTGAACACACACACCCATAGCTGATTTAAATTTCTTCGGTGGTGAAGGCTAATGCACTCTTCTATGCCAAGTTATCTCAGGCTCTGCAAATCACAGTGTGATGAATGGCTTCTATGAAAATCAAGAAAAGTACTCAGATCCCTGTGCTTTCATGAAAAGATTTCCCCTTGGGTACACTAAGTAGATGTTGGGAAACCAAAATCTACTCAAATTCCCCTCTGGAAAGCAGAGCAAGTAATTGCTTGATTTTGTTAAGGAAAAAATACAGCATTTTAGAAGGAAGATTGAAAACACATGAGAGGCAATCTTATCCAAGGCAACCAAGATGTAGCAGGTCAGATAATCAGGAAAGCAAATTAAGGTGGGTAATCATAAAAATGATACATATTCACCTTGAATGTTTTATCTTAACTTCGAAGATTTAAGTGTGGATTCATGGGTTGATTGGCTAACCTACAAGTCAGCCTTTTCCTTGGTATAGGGCCACTGATTGGAGTTCAACTTCAACCTAACACTTACAATGCACCTGTCACAGCTTCTTTACGAACAGAACTAGAACTTTAAAATATGTCTGAAGTGATATGAGTACACAGTCTTCCCAATCTTTTTCATAAATCATGCCCAGAGCTAATTTGAGAGCAATTTGTTAGCAACTGTCTCCTATCTTTCTGAAGGAGTCAACTTAATTTCCCCAGAAACAATAACCCTTCTGCTTTGGACACTTATATTAGGTACATTTATATAATCTTAATTAAATGACATAATTTCTATAACTATAGCCGGCATAAACAGCTACTGGAACAAAAGGACCTCAATCTCAGCAAGCATGCTCCTCACCCAAAGAAAGCAGAAGTGAGCAGACACATCAAAGTCTGGGCATTATGCATCATGCCAACCAATATAAGAAATTCCTTAAGAGGTGCTGATGTTAGTATCAAACAATAAGGAGGCATTCACATCCTCCAAAGGATCTTCGGGTTATCTCTAAATTATTAGTGAATCAAGTAGAAAGTGGGTCTGTCAACAAGCAAGACTAACTACTGTCTATCATCAAACATTGGGAGTGTACAGTCTAAATCAAAAGCAAAATAATAATATTCCTTAATTAAATTACTTTTGGGAAAAAATTGAGCATCTATTATATACTGAATATTGTTCAGAGTTAGCTACAAAATGAGATGACTATCTGAAGAAATCCTTGAGCATAGCTTATTTTTAGTAAAGATAGAATATTTTGTATGATTATTATATAAAGTATATATTAAATTTCCTTGCTTCGATGTCAGATAGATAGATTTACATAAGGATAACCTGCACAGAAATTGTGCCACTGAAGGATGGAGATGGGATTCAGGAGGCTGAAGGGATTCAGGAGTAATTGGTCTGCATGAGTGGTGCCTGGACGTAGGGAAACGAGGACGAGTAAGGGACTCAGTATGATACTGTTTTCGGGTTTAGGTAGCTGGATAGATATTGGTGCCATTACGTCAAAAGAGGGAAGAACTCTTGACTAAAGCCCTTAATAGATTTCTCTTCCTCTCAAAACTAGGACACAATACAAAATGTACTATAAACAGCATTCTCTGAAGGATGTTTTATTGACAGTCCAAATCCATGACTGAGATTCATGCCAAAAAGAACCATTTTGTGATGAACCAGAATTTTAAAAGTAATTTGAATAGTAATATAAAACATTATTTCATATCTGACAAGTCTGCAGTAGAACAACTGGCCTGAAAATAAAATGTCAACCCTTTGGGTGTCCCTCACAGACTTACCCTGTCTGTTTTCTTCCAGCTCGGCCGGTGAGCTCTTCTCCAGGAAATTTCTCTGCCCATTAGCAATGTTTTCTGAAATCTGCTCCACTGCTATGAAGTCATATCCCAACTGGTCCCTATCTTGCAAATGATCCCTGCTCTTGGTCAAAAGAACTGTCTAGAGGGCCTCCCCAGTGGCACAGCGATTGAGCTCTGGGTTGCGAAGCTGCCCGTAGCCTCTGCAGCGCCAGTTCGATCCCCGGCCACCGGCGAGGGTCCCACATGGCATGCAGACCTCTCCTGCCACGCCTGCTGCTCCCCTCAGCAGTGTACTTTGCTCCTTCTGCCTGTTCTGCTCCCCGCTCTGGTTCTGGTGAATTCTCTCACCCTCCCGTGCTTCTGACTGTACCCAGTGCTTGTATAAATAAATAAATAAATCTTAAAAAAAAAAAAAAAGAACTGTCTAGAATATCTACAGAGACCAAAAGAGATTCAAGACAGCAATTTTCTTTAGATGGTGGGATGCTGGAGGATTGACAGTGACTTTCGCAGGCCAGATAGAGCAGGAAGCGCTGCTTTTGAAGGGCAGAAGACAGTGTGCTATAATTTCACATGAATTCCAATTGTAAGGTTTTGATTTTTCAACAACTCACAGAATAAAATGACTAGGAAATGGCAGATCTTAAAATGATGCTCATGACTGTTTCTAAATCAGCTTTAATGAGACCCAGGATAATTTTCCACAGAATACTTAATAGTTCTCAACTACATTTTACTCTCCTTTATGCAGTTTCATTCTTCAAATTACTAGTATATAGAAGACACATGATGGACATTACTTGAAGAAAGAGAGAGAATATTAAACTTAATTTTTATAGTTTTCTTGAATTTCTTCAAGAAAGTAATAAGATATAAAAATTAAATAGAATCGTCACTTTTTCTTAAATCCAAATTTTAATCTCTACAGTAGATCTATTTCATAAGAACTTCCATCCCAAACTAATTTAAAATGCCAGTTCGTAAGAGAAATTTTAACGAAATACTCTGTTTCCATTCTATAACTTTAAATTGGTTGCTGGCCTCAGTGACTGCCTAGCTGTCTATTCATTCATGCCTTCATTCATTCAAGAGTCATTGTTAGGCATGGCCTAATTCTACCTGTCCCCTGATTATCAGACTTTCCAGCAGGAAGAAACACGGGACCTCCTAGCAGAAAGACTCTAGGCTTTGCAGTTAGAATTAGAATTGCAGTTTGAGCTAGAATTCCTGCTCAGCCAGCTGCCCAGCTCCTTAACATAATCAATTTGCATTATCAAGCCTGATCCCGACCACTAAGGGGCAAGAGAAGAGACATGGATCCAAATTCAGGAAGGGACCTAGTAAGGAAATGTCAAATTTGGGTCTTGAACGTTTGAACAGAGAAGTATTGATTGGCTAAACCAATCACCAGAAGACATTTCAAGTTCTGGTAAGAAATCCTCAGTCCAGCTTTGCCTCGCCTGTCTCACACTGTCCTGTATTCTGTTGCCCACTCCCAAGTGTTCAATTCTGACAATGCGAGCTCACCTTTCACCCTCCAGTGTCCCGCCACTTCCTGCTGCATCCAGATCCTGCCTCACTCTGCCTGCGCCAAGGTCCTGCCTCCTTCCGTGCCAGCTGGGTTCTCCCAGTGGTTTGTAGGCTGTTGGTCTCTTCAATCTGATGGTCAGCATCTCCATGCCCATCTCTCACTAAACTTCTTTTCATTTTAAATTTGGGTTTTTATACTCTGCGCCACTCTCTCCCAAATCACTGAAGAAGCTCAAATCACTTTTCCATTTTTCAAACTCCCCAAATCCAGGGCAGTGCTCATTATACCCAGAGGGTGTTCAGTAAATGTTTTTGAAGGGACCTTCTACTACTCCAAACATAACAGTGAAAGATATCAATCACCTCAGGCAATGTGTGCAATATTCTCTGTAGTTGGAAGGAACTTATTAGAAAAGAAGAAAGTAACATAACTGCTTATGCATGGAATGATGGTTTAATTGAAAAACTCAATTCAGAGCCTTCCCGGTGGCGCAGCGGTTGAGCACTGGGTTGCAAAGCTGCCTGCAGCCTCTGCAGCGCCGGTTTGATCCCTGGCTGCTCCCCGGCCACCGGAGGAGGGTCCCACATGGTGCGCAGACCTCTCCTGCCGCCCGCTGCTCCCCTCAGCAGTGTACTTCGGTCCTTCTGCCTGCTCTGCTCCCCGCTCTGGCTCTGGTGAGTTCTCTCACCCTCCCGTGCTTCTGACTGGACCCAGTGCTTGTATAAATAAATGAAAAAATCTTTAAAAAAAAAAAAAGAATGCAACTGATTTAAAAAAAAAAAAAAGAAAAGAAAACCTCAATTCATAGGAGAAAATTGGAAAACGCTTTGTAGGAGAGGAAAAAATTGCTTGGATGTACATTGAAATTATTTGCATAACACTCCATACTCCTGCTTCCTATTTTAATAGCCTCTAGTTTTAAAAAAAAAAAATGTCTTCCAAACCC
Organism: Talpa occidentalis; assembly: GCF_014898055.3. Lineage (NCBI taxonomy): Eukaryota > Metazoa > Chordata > Mammalia > Eulipotyphla > Talpidae > Talpa > Talpa occidentalis. Next base: position 10,817,264 of record NW_023601322.1, read on the forward strand.
TTTACTCTCAGATGGCAGGACCAACAGAGATGATAGTTAAGTCCTCAGAATCAGAATATGCCTGCAGGAGAAAAGGTAAATGGAAAACTAGCATTTAGCATTTTATGTCACAGGTAAGATGAGCCTCAAGAAGCTTAGAGAATGAAAACTTGGAGCCTGGCTTGAGACTGAGATTCTCACTATGAGAACTAGGATAATGTGTATTTCAGAAAGCAAAAGTGATGACATTCTGCAAAGACAAGGGCTTAAGAGTTTAATTTTGAGTTTAAATAGAGCAAACCCAGAAGGTACTTTTCTCTACCATATTGGGAACAGGAAGAAAAGGGTTTCAGTTTCTCAGTGTAAAAGCATAATCATTCATCTTTAAATACACCACAAATTATTAACTAGTGCAATTTACATGTGATAGCTATTCAATACAAGGTTATTGAGTGAGCTTCTGGTCTGCGTCTGGCATTATTTACAATAGCCAAGAACTGGAAGCAATCTAAGTGTCCATTGACTGATGAATGGGTAAAGATTTGATGTGTGTGTGTGTGTGTGTGTGTGTGTGTGTGTGCGAGCGCGAGCGCACTCTCACATGCATGTGTGCACTATAATGATATTCAGCTATATTAAAAAGACCATTTTAAATCTTGCTATTTGCGGGCCTCCCCGGTGGCGCAGCTGTTGGGCGCTGGGTTGCGAGGCTGCCCGCAGCCTCTGCAGCGCCGGTTCGATCCCCGGCTGCTCCCCGGTCACCAGAGGAGGGTCCCACATGGCGCGCAGACCTCTCCTGCCGCCCGCTGCTCCCCTCAGCAGTGTACTTCGGTCCTTCTGCCTGCTCTGCTCCCCGCTCTGGCTCTGGTGAATTCTCTCACCCTCCCACGCTTCTGACTGGACCCAGTGCTTGTATGTATAAACAAACAAATAAATAAATAAATAAAATCTTAAAAAAAAATAAAAATAAATCTTGCCATTTGCAACAACATGGATGGACCGACAGTGAATTATACTTAGTGAAATAAGCTAGACAGAAAAAGACAAACACCATGTCATTTCACTCAAAAATAGTATAGAGAGAAAGCAAACAACTCATGGAGTAGATACACATGTTAATTCTCAATGATAAACACCTGAAACTTATTAATGTTACAAGGCAATGTTATTTCAATTTTTAAAAAAAATGATGACTTGCATTACTTTTAGAACACATTGCAATCTGAAATTTTAGTTAAATGTAATGTTTCTATTAGAAAAAGAATAAACTTGTAAGATGGCTTTCTTTTTCAAACAAAATGAAAGGCGCTCCCCTAAAACACAGAAGTGTTAAAAAAAAAAAAAGAAAATCACAAACATTCCTAGTCACCTCTTCCCTACTCCAGAGTTTAATTTTTATGTTCCATTTTTGGCACTGAGTGTGACCTCTCCAAGTTGCAGGCTCTTCATCCATAAAAGGATGAAAACAAACCAGTATTCACATTAAAATATTTTCTAGGTTTTTTAAACTGCAGGGTTGTTGTTAAGAGTTACAGAAATATGAAAAAGCAACTTATCCAGTTATCAATAAAAGTTAGGGTTATTTTTTTTCTATCCCCAGATAGAGCTGCCCAATGAAATAAAAGATGCTCAGTGAAATTTGAATTTCAGATGAGCAACAAATAACTTTCTGGTGTCAGTAGGTCCCAAATGTTGCATGTATTTATGTGCTAAATTTGACCATCCTACCCTCCAAAAACCAGAAAATATGAGCATGGAATGGCAGAAACAAAACCAGTCCATACCTTCAGAAATTCTAGCCCTATTGTTCCACAGTATACATAGTTCACAAAAAGTTCTTAAATTCAGTAAATCTTGGTAACTCATAGACTGAATTAATGATCTCTAAAACCAAAATGGCATGAACCTATGACAAGCATAGAATATTAATAAACCCTCTGATGTCCTAGAGTTATGAAAATAAATATTAAGATATTCAATATTAGAGCAAATCTTACCAAACCATCTGGTGGAATACATGACAAGTGCTGGGAAGCTGAAATGTGGGTTAGGGCACAGCAAAGCAAAATCACAGAAGAAAGTCAAGTTTAGTTCTGATGAACTCTTATGATCAGATAATTTTGGAGTTGTTTTGTGTTTTTCCATTTAGTTTGATGTTACCATAGGGGCACCATGATCTTTTCAGTTTCTGTAAAGATTTTAATTCCAGTCTTGCATTTATCCAGGAATAACTGAGGGTTGGTACCTTGGGAAGGAGTCATCTGGTCAAAAACAAGTAGTGATGGGTCCAGGAGAGCATGGAAAATGATGACCAATCGAAGAAAATCCTCATGAAAAAGATCTAGAACAGGATTCATATCTTGCTTTGACATCACTATGTGGGGAAAGCCTGACTTCAAAGGCCATCTCATGACATATCCAACTGCAACAAAATGGCTTTGTCCCTAAAGGGGAGAGCAGAGTCTCTGCCTTGGTACCTTGATGCTTAAGATCATGGTGGAACAAAAGAGGCTTTTTAATGAGACAATAGCCCATCATCACCAGTCTACACTAATTTTGAAGTGATACATAATTTCCTCTAACAACATGTTTCCATCTATAAAATTCATACAAACCTCAAGCTGGGAAAACAAGGATGAATAAGGCTCTGTCCTAGGGGGCATTGTAGAAAAGACACACTTATAAACGTGTGATGAACTTAGAGTGAGATGAAAGGTCAAGACAAGAGCAACATCAATGAGAATTTCCTGAAGAGCCAGAAACCATCAGAGAGAGAGTAACACATGCAGAGGCTTCAAGAAAGGGAAGTAGGAGGCTGCCAAGTAGGCAGCGGTGTTCTAGGAGGAGGAGGGAGAAAGTCAAAAGCCTAAAAACCACCCTCCCCTTCTGGCAACCTCAGTTCTACAGTCAGAGTCAAAGGGCTTATTTTGGTTTTATTTGTTCCTCTGTTTTGTTTTTTTATATTCTATATATATGTGAAATCATCTGGCAGTTGTCTTTCTCCTTTGGAAGAAACAATTCTTATGGCCAGGATGCTGAGGAAAGATGTCATAGAAGAGGTAGCATTGCATCTTTTTCCTAAAAGCAAAGATTTTAATAAACTGGGTGCTCAGAGCATGCTGGACATATTGAAACAGCGTGAACCAAAAGTACAGGTTAGATGAGCACAGGATGTGTGGACAAGGGCCAGGAGTTCCCTGGGACTGGGTCTTCCTGTTAACAAGAAAATGCTGGAGAGCCTGGGTGTCCACGTGGCCTTCCATCACACATTTCTTTTCCTTTACCTTAATTCATAGACAGTTTGAACTGTTCATGTGAGGGTCATTAAAAACATTTTGTGTGTGCAATCATGGCATGATTTGTATCCACGTAGAAGTTACAGGAAAATACTAAGTATATTCAACATAGAATTCAATACATAGTCAATATATTCTAAGTATATATTGACCCCCAACATGACAGTGTTTGTCCATCTTCACATATGTCAATCCTGTTAGCTGAATAACTTATAATCTTCTTTCTCCAACTCTTGCCTACTTTCCTTGCATATTTATTGGGTTAGTAAGGAGACTTCTTTCCAAAAGGAGTAATGTTTTCTGTTTGAAGTATCTCAAACCAAAGAATTCCTTTTCAAGAAAGCTTCTGTGATTATGCTAAGTATTATATCAGCCCACATTGTTACCACCTCTATATTGGTTTATTCTGCAAAATTCACTTTTTCTAGTGAATAGCATCCTCTTCTATCCTTTCCCCTACTTAGTTCTTGATAATTGGGCTTGCCAAAGAAAACTTAATCTTGAACAAAGTATTAACTCTATAAGAAATTATGTCTCTTCTAAGATATTTGGGCAATTATTTCCCATTAGTTTCCAATTAGTTTAACAGATTGTCTCAGCTACAAAAGTAGAGTAGCTTGAGAAATCACAACTTAGAGCTGCTTGCTTTATTTAATTTGCCATGCAAGAGAACTAAATCATTGGCTCTAAATCAAACTATCAAAAGAGAGGTCAGCTTCAAATTCTATCAGTAATAGCTTCATAAATTAAAACTCAAGTACTCTTCAAGCAAAGCCAGTGAGTATAGTTCCTTCAGCTATCTCTCCTTAATTACAGAAAGGTATGTGTTTTCATGGTTCCCCTGATGTGGATTCACATCAACACACCAATAAATACAGCTACCCCATGACTGAATGAAAACTAGCATCCTTGTCTTCTCCACTCCTCTTCATCTCATCTCGCAATTGTGTGCTCCCCACCCTATGTTATTGTGTTCTTTCTCTAGCTACTAACTAAAATACATTTTTTCCCCAAGTAAAAAAAAAAAATGCAAAAAATAATGCTCCAAAAGGAGCCCAAAGGAATCCTGGAGCACACAGGGAGATCAGTGACGCATCATAGCAGTCTGCATCAGTGCTGCCCTTGCCACACTCCCAGCCAGACAGGACCTTTGCTTTGCTTCCTGGAGGAAACTCATTTCCAACAAAAAGAAAGAGGAAACGGTACAGCATTACATGCCAACCTTCTGTTCCCAAACTCATCAAAGAATGAAGGGGTAGGAAGGAGCCAGTAGGGTTGCAGCAGTTGATAATCCTTCATTTGAGAAGAAGCATCAGAATGAGAGAAAAAGGTTTCACACTCCCCAATACTTTTCTGAATAACTCTTTATGTCATCACTTTCATCTCCCCTACAAAGTGCACATAGATATATGTCTTGTCTTTGTATCTAGTCAACTTATTGACCCAAATCTAGACTTGGTCTAGTTCAATTACTGCAAACCCATGACAGAGGAGGTCAGATATTTTATTGTGAAGTAATTAATTCAGTAAATGTTCCTTTAATACCTAGTAATGAAAATATTAATGATAATTACAATAATAACACCTATCATCTATTTACTTTATACTCTGTATCAATACTCTGCCTGTTGCTTTACATGCATTGTATCATATAATCCTGACCATTTCTATTTACAGTGGAGAAAATTTATGTGACTCCAAAATTTATAATCTTGTATTCATTGGAATTATTTAGTTGCAAATTAAGGAAAATGACTTTGAATTATTTAAATAGAAACACAACTGTCACAAAGATAAAAAGAAGTTCACGAAATTGGAGTACTTTAGAAGACCAAAAATCCTAACAGGCTGATCAAGGCAGCAAGGACTGTTGGGGTAACAGCGTGAGTAGGTGATAAGTGTGGGTTATCTCCTGGGGTGAGAAAAACATCTTAAACCAGAAAGGGATGGTGTTGACCATCATTTTAAACTTACCAAATGCCTCCAGAAGGTTCACTCTAAAACGGTCAATTGCATCACTACAATAAAATAAATTTCTAAAGAACTGGAATCAACAGAAATGAAAATTACTATTATAAGAAAAAAATGTTTTAAACAAAATTACTATTTCCTTTTGGGAGGTATGCTGGCACAAAATATTTTTCCTTGAATGTCTAGGGATATATAAATGTGTAGTTTAGTTTTCCCTTAATGTCCAAAATAGCATTTTGCCTAGGGGAACCAAATAAGGGGTCAGGAAGATAATAATAATAATAAATTTAAAAAATTAACAGGCAGGCAACTATAAATTAGAGACATTTTGTGGGGGAAGGGGGTGTAGAGGGATCAAAACAGGGGATGAAAGAACACAATGGACTATGATGATGGTGCACAGTAAATTGGTGGTGGGAATTTTACAGGGACTACACCTGAGGGGAAAAAGCATACATTGCACAAAAATGAACAATGATGTAAAACATATAGAGAGAAATTAATTTGAAAAAAATAGCATATTGCTTATTAAAAATCATGATGATTTAATTTCTTTAGTGTAATGTTCTTTATATGTGGGTATATGGCATAAAGGTATAAGAAATTAAAAAGGAAAAGAACCAGGGACCTCTCTCACTGCACTGTGCCTATGATCCATCACCAACAACTAATTTGTGGGGTTTTTTTTAATCTCTGATAAGCAGGGGGAGGGTGTGTGATTAACCAACACCTTGGGCACCATGAACGATAATATTCCAGCTTATATCCAATCTCGCCAATACTAATTTCCAGTAAGATATAGAAATACTGGGGCGTTGCTTTAGGAAAGGGAAAACAGATATTGAATAACAAAACAAAAAAAAAAAGGTTGTCTCCATCAGCTCTTAATCACTATGATGTTTTTCCTCCCTTTTCCCCAGGAATTGTGCTATGCCCAGTGAGTATGAATAAATTGATAGCAACTGATCATGAAGCAAAATAAACCCATAAAAAGGGCAAAGAAATTGAGTCATATTGTAAGTGATAATATGCTTTCTGTCAGCCTAAGTGGGAGGTGACTTTTCCAACACTGAGACATTTCTGGAATCACATAATTATTCATCAAACACTGTAAAACACTCCAATGTTCCAGAAAAAAACTTTAATTCTATAAGAAAAATACTAAATTGTTCTTTCAATGGATCATGCACTGATTTTTAAATAGTTTCATTTGCTGGTGAACATTTTAAGATATATAATTCTATAATATTAGTATAATACAAAATATGATGTGGTTGTCTTTTTTGATATTATTTTGAAATCTTGATAAAATATTTCAATAAGCATGTAGTTATTAAATACCAAAAGCATTTAATACTTAGTATTTAAGCATTCGTCTAAATATTTATCATATAATTATATGTGAATATAATTAAACAAGTCATTTAAATACGACCATTACAGCACCATCAAACATACTCCTTGAAATTATCAAATAAAGCTTTTGACTTTATCTACTGATATAAATTCCCTATTTCCTTCTCATCTTACCAGAAGATGGCATAAAATGATATTTTGGAGAACGGTACAAATAGAATTAGAGTCTGGACAGAACTGCGGGACTTAGTGTCTATTTTTTATCAGATTTCAGATAATTTTACTTAGCACTTTCTAACTGACCAGTCAGCAAGCTGCCTAACCCTCCCAAGTGCTTCTACTCTGCAATGTCCCTCATGCCTTCCTTCCTCGTCCTGTTATAAGCTACTTGTCTCATGTCCCATTTTACTGGGTTCCTGATAAGCGACTGCCTGTATAATGAGATAAACTAATTCAGTCCTAAGTAGAATATAATTCCAGCCAAGGTGTTGAAGCTGATGACAATATTTCTCATCTCTCACTTCTGAAATGTTGTTTTGACATTAACCCTCAGTGGGATAAATCAAAGGAATGAGCGTTGCAAGAATAAAATATGCTAGAAGAGACAAGACCAATTTTTTAAGGTAAAATGGCATCTGAAACTATTCCTGTCAGGGCTTGGAAGCCATCTTGCTCAGCCTCGGAATGAGGACACTGGCTCAAAAGCACAGCCCAGGAAGCAGCAGTCAGAGACTCGAACCCCCAATCAGCTCTGCATTTGGTCTTCTTGTTAGACCCTCAACGTACTCTGGAACAGTTATGTGTCTTCTTGTTGGCTTGTTTTGATTCCCTTCACCCCTCCATTGTCCTCAGGTCTGCCATCAAAAGCTATAACCAGACAGAGGCGCCTAGATCCACAGAAATGCCTACAGAAACTATTTAGAACAGTCTAGTCTGTTTATTTTTATTTGTAATGGAAACAATGATGCTTCTCATGCTTCACACTGCTCTTTTAGTGAGAAAATAACATAAAACACATGTTAATCCAAAATGTCACAGAACAGGCCTGACCCCCTCAGGATGCTGGGAGTCCAGCATCTCCCAGCAGGTGGGCCTGCGTGCTGATGTATGCATGCTGACGTGTGTAATCGCGTAACCACGTGATGACGTCTCTGCTACATAGGTGAAGAACTCAGGGAGTCGACCCCTGCCCCAGGCAGCAAGGAAGCTGTCCCCAGCCTCCCCATGAGCTCCCAAGAGACTCCACCCATGCCTGAGTCATCCCAGTCACTGGTTGACTGTGTGTTGACACCTTGCCCACCCCACCCCACCTTCCGGCCATGTGACGCCCCAGCAGCTGGGAGGAGATGAGGGCCACCTTCCCCTCCAGCATCCCTGAGCTGACTTGGTCCCAACCAGGTCCAGATCCTGGATTCACTGTGGTGCACCCCAGTGAGCAACCATAGAGCTGTGTCTTTGCGGGCCACCTGACTTGAGGGCACTAGGAACAGGATACTTAGAGGAAGCCTGTGCAGGAGGGCTGGGGTTCAGACCTTGCTTCCAGAAGGGGACGGATTTGGCCAGGGAGTGATGGCTAGGCTTGTTGACGGTGGGGAGACAAGGCAGTGCCCAGCAGTTTAGCTCCTGTTAGAGTACTGGACTTAGAGTCGAGTTGCCTTGAGCGACATGGACCAGAAGCATCTGAGAGGGCTTTGCGACACCCCCAGGTTCCTGGGTCCCACCCTGAGTTCCTGCAGGAAGGACATCTTCTAGGTGGACATCCCAGAACATACAATCCCCCTAAATTTTGGGCTTCTGAGAGAAGGTGACGGAGAAACTGGCTAAATGATGACACCAGCCATGCACCTACAGTCAGTCTGAGTTGTGCCTGTGGACCAGAGCACTGGCCAGGTCCCCAGACCCCTCCACGCAGGAGTGGGGGCAGTCGGACCCGCCAGTTGAGCTAACTCTCTGCTCCTTAGGAAAGCTTCAAGGACTGTGACCTTCGGAGAAAGGCAGAGCTAGGCACTGCTTATTGTGGCCTCTAGCTTTGGTCCTAATAGCTGGGTTGCACCAGGAAACTTGTTTTAAGACAACTTCCAGGTCCTTTGAACAGGGTGCTGGGGACCTGGTGGAATCCTGGAGGGCTTAGTGCCCAACGCAGGGGCTGAGAAACAGAGCACTGTCTGTCCTTCCCATGACTGCTCCGTCGTCAAAGTGTTCCTTGGTTCCTGAAGTCTGTGTGTGCTACTTTAGACAGTTGCTTCACATCTGAGGGAAGGACCTTAAATACAACTCTGAAAACAGTGCTCTGAGCCATTTATTTTGTGGGGAATCTTTTCCTTTTGGGGGGGAAGGGTCATTTCTTAGCCAGGTTTCTAGTGGTTGCCACCTATGAGGACAATAGGCTTGAAAGGGCCCCTCTCTTCTGAGCTAATAGGCAGTAGGCCTTCTGCTGGCACAGAAAAGTTGGCAACTTTTAGTTAGGTCTCTTCAGAAGGCCCTGTGGGCATTGGGCTTGTGATGGGAAATTCTTGATGTTCCAGGGCACCCAGGAAAGACCCTGCTGTTTGAGGATCCCGGAATGATATCAGGGGTCAGAAACCGGGCTCTGATAGGCAGGCAGGCCAGGGGCCCAGTGCTCCTGGGCTGGCCTCTGTCTTCCCCCAGGCAAACCTCCAGCAAGTCAGCTTCACATGAAAGGACAAAAGAACTAGTCACCTGGGGGGTTACAGTGTCAAAGTGCAGACATCACATTTTCCTTATTAAAACAAGAAAGATTCATGACTAACAAAAAAATATAAGACATACAAGAAATTATTAATTTGATCTTCAATTATATCTTGCTGTTAAAACTACAACTAATAAGCAAACTATGGACAAAATCCTGAACCTAAACTAAGCTTTAAACAAAATCAAATTACTCACTTTGGAAGCATCCTAGTAGGAAATAATTAGTCCCTCTACTGGATTTATGCTTATTTAAGATTATGCAATTATTTTGGCCTTGCTTTTGCACAGCTCAAACACTTGACAAACTAAAAATCTGTTATATTTTTTTCCCCTTAGGGCAGCTTTATTCTAAAGTATAAATCCCCGAGTTTCTCATACATGTACTCGTTAGACTTATATCCAACTTTCTGTAACCAACTTTGTGCTGAATATGCCACATACTGCCTTTTGCCTCAGTAATATATACATCTATGCTTAACACAGTACTCTGAACAGATGCCTGAGGTTACAGTAGCCTTCTGGAAAGCTTCTGAAGATAACATTCAGTCGTTCGTTTATTACCATAATCAGAAACTCTTAAAAAACCACCATGATATTACTTGATAAGAATACTATATTCTGAATGTTTGAGATATTACTCCATGTATTTATGTATGTATATACTTACCTTTAATGATATAATCCTAAACAAAGAGCAGATATTCAGGTCCTCATGAACAGCAACAAAATAGGAATTTTTACATTTGGATTCAATGATAAAAAAAAAGAAATGAGGAAAAAAATCAAATAGTGAAACTTTATCTTGGGACAGCTGTCATTGAAATGTGACTGAATCTGAGGATCCCCTATACCTTGTTCCCCTAAATCATGTACAATGTTGTAAACAAATGTTACCACAGTAAAGAAATATAATGAAATATGACCGAGATATCGGGGGAAAAAAAGGTTTTATTAAAGACTGCATTTCCTCTATCACATCATTTTAAAACTTTACAAACTCTAAAATAGGAAACCACTAAGTTCTTTATGCGTGAGCTCGGCTTGCTTCTTTATCTAATCTTCCACCCACAGACTCACTGCCCTTAAACTTGTCATGGCTCTGTGACCCCATCTGTTCTCTCCCCCAGTAAAATTCTCCTGAGCTTTTTCTCTTTCCAAATTCTATTTAGATCATTAACCCTTATTCCGTAAGAGCACTGTTAGGGCAGACCTGCTACGGCTTATACTGTAAGATTTGTCTGGAGAGATTGCAATCTAGTCTTATTTAAAAAACGTTGAGAATTCCTAGCTTCCTAATTTCCCTGGTTTTGCATGAGAATAAGGGTTTATTTTGTGGCAGGCTCAGCCAAATAAGAAATATTGGGACAGAAAAAGCAGGTCCATTGGACCTAGCTAAAAGGACCAAGGACAGGAATTTATCATGACCTTGAACTTCCACTGGAATTTTAAAGTGTTAATTGCTGGTAAGTAATAAACCCTAGCATACCTAGGATGAGATTTTAAAAAACAATAGTTTAAAAATAAATAAAAATAAAAATAGTATTTTTATAAAAATAGTTTAAAAAACAATAGTTAACATGAAGAAATAGTTACATGTCAAGGATTATTCAAAAGACTTGGAATTTTTTTCATATTTTTTTTAAAAAAGTATTTTCTTTTGCATATTTTATCCATCTGACAAAGCAGGAATAGATAAAGTAGGCAGCCACTTAAAATCAGCAGGGAACATGAGCACAGAACAAGCAGATTATACTTTAGATGATGATTCTGTTTCTCCAACTAATTTGAAAAACATGAGTGTAGAGGGCAGGAATGGACACTGAGCAGGTTTTCTGATCCCATGCAGACCGGGTAAAGGAGGAGTCAGAGTCCTTAGTGGGTTTTTGCAGGTCTTTTATTGGGGTTCACCAGGCATATGGCAGGCAGGGGTGCTGACTGGGGGGCTGGCCTCCCAGCCCCCAGCAAATCTTTACTCTATCTGAGCTCTCTGGCGTTCGTTCTGCTGCTTCTCAGCTTCTGCTTCGGCTTCTACTGCTGCTGCTGCTGCTGCTGGCGTCCCCGTGACGTCGCCCTTAAAAGCACAGTCTTAGCCCAGCTGAATCCCATCTACCTATGCCCACACCCTATTCCAGGTGCCCGCCATCAGGCATGCATACAGGACAAGGATCCATCATCTATCCTGATGGCGGAAGGGCAGAAAAGCCTGACATTTTCTTTACCCTACACATGAGAACCCACCTTTAAGGAGAAATGAAAATAATGGATAAGGGAAAGAGTAGCTTTGCCAAGGATATAGATCAGAAGTGTTACTCCTGTGGACACTCCACTATACCCCATCAAAGAACATTGACCAGGGAGGAAATGGGCCACGAGGAACTGGGTAGGGGAGCCACAGCGATCCGGGGCATGTGGATGAGAAACTGAGCACAAGGCCAGGGGCAGGGACAAAGCCCTTTAGTCTCCAGACTGGCATCACTAAGAGCAAAAGTGGCTCACAGAAGGTTTGCGCTCCCAGAATGAAACAGTGGCCCTGAATACTGAGCATTTCCCTATCCCCACAGGACCTGACAGTCCTGGAGCCTGTTGTCACACCCTGAGAAGACTTTTCCTGAACATTCCTAAAAGCCTTTTATTTTCATTTCTCTAAATGGTAAGTCTTTTGAGGACAAGCTGGTGTGCCCCCTTGTGTGCCTTCACCACCTTAGGGACAGACAGGACCAGTCTGTCCTTCCTTTTCAGTTCTTACCCACTTGGCTGTAAGTGACCCATTGCTGATGCCCTGCTGTCTAGCTAGTGACAGGCTCATGCAGCTTGTCACATACAGTCCAATGACATCATCATGGTTTTACTCTCTTAGTACATGAGTTGGGTGTTGTTAACGAACTTAGACAACCTAACCTAAATTTGCAAACCTTGACAATCTGAAACAGGTCATTTTGGATAAAGGATGGTTTATTACAGATTTTGCATAAACATGTTTTAGTGTTGTTATCATATTGCCCTGATGCACAGCATAGCACCTTATTTTAGCCACTTCATAATTTGCTTGTGATGATTGTTTCTACCTCTCTGCTGGCTTCCTCAACGCATCACCTAATTCTACTTTTCACTTCTGTACAGTGGAAAGAATACAGCATTTGGACACAAGAGTGCAAGGTTTGAATTCTAGTTCTGTCATTTATTAACTCATGCAAACGATTTAACTTCTTTGCAAGACAATATTCAAAATAACTATGACTATCTCTAAATAACACAAAGTATTTTGGTGAGACTCAAATGAGATATATAAAATAGTAGAGCTGAACATTATCAATATCAATAACTTGTCAATATCAATAACTTACAGGCTACAATTCAAGGCTTTTTTCAAGTTCTCAGACCTCAATAAAACTATACAGAACTATGTCAGTCCATATTTAACTCACAGATATATTACCTTTTGTGAAAAATCTATTCACCATAGTGATTACTTTGCCTCACATCCACTTACTTTCTGGTATTTTCCTCTGATCCTTGCCTGTGAGCATGTGATATTACAGGCTAGCAGGAAAGATGGTGTCAAGATCTCTTTTGTAACTACAGTAATCCTAAACAAAGAGCTAAACATTCAGATGCTCATGGAACAGCAACAAAATAGGATTTTTTACATTTGGATTCAATGATAAAAAAACAGAAATGAGGAAAAAATCAAATAGAAAAAATTTGAGACAGATAAAGGAACAAATATAATACCATTTGTCATGGCTGGTCTTCCTGTTCCATCTGCCAAGAAGTGGCAGAGAGGCTCGAACAAACATGTACAGAATGGATGGTGCTTTCTCTCATAATAACCTACGCAGCATTAAACCAGGAGACATATATGTCTTTAGTGCTGTGATGATATGGTCTTGTCATACCTATTGACTGGGAGAAAGCAAGTGAAATGTATTTTTAATTAAACAATTTCACTAGTAAAATGGAGAATTTTATGAAACCAGCTGCCCCAGGATGCTCCGAGAGCTTCATCTTGACTTGAAATGATTCTGGGCCTTTCAACAGCGATGCTAATAAAAAAAGCATTTCCACCTGTGGCCCTGAATCTCGGAGAAGGTGGAAAAATGCTTCCTGTGTGTTAGAGCTGCCTCGTTTTCTCTGAAAATCTCTCATGACAGTCCTTGTTGGAAATGGGACTTCCTGGAGTGGCTGAGGTCAGAAACATCTTCTCTCCTGACAACACCCTCTCCTCGGATTTCTGGAAAATTAGCCATTACCTGCACTGGTGACTTTATGCAATCAACCTTCTGAGAATGGCTTTAATGAGCTCACAACTTAAAATTTTCTGCATCTTCATGCTCCACTAGCTCTTAGAACAGCCAGGGGGTAAGAAATATAGCGTTACTAAGAAGAGAGCACAGTCCAAAGAAGAAGAATACTGTAGACTGAGAAAAATTAGTACTGTACTAAGTAAAATGAATGAAACTGTGGTAAAATAATATTTTAATTAATTTGGCACATTTTTTTCTTTCCACTCAGAAAATGGTTATGTGAATAAAAAGAAAATATTTTCAAAGAACTCAGAATAAAATTAAAGTACCATTTCCAGTCACTATTCAATTTTTGTTAGTTTCTTTAGCCTTATAATCTTTTTTTCAATAATTACTTTAGCCTGGTGTGTGAGGATTCTAGTATAGTTTAGTGTTAAAGTACAGGTAATGGTACTTGCCAGTATAAAAATCAACAATAAATATTCTTTCTCTTTTTTCCAGTTTGTAAGCTCTTTAACAATAGCTTTTTGTCATCTTATCTTTTTCTGTAATCCCTAGGTTATGAGGTCCTGATTTTAACCGCAAGGAACAAATAATAAGAATCTAATCTAGTAGCAGATTAATTTTATTGTTCCCACCAAAAATAATTATAAAATATGCTAACTTTTTAGAGATTTTTTTTTTTAACTCAGATGCTCGATTTTGTTTTTCTACCCGAGGCCAAGAGATTTAACAAATCCCCATTTGTTTTATAACAGATCATCATCTCCTTTGGCAAGCAAAACTACAGATTACATCTTGTATGTCACAGATATTACCACTTGGTGTTTTGTTCAGAGGTGTTTAGCCTTGTAACAGGCTCTTTCCCACAGAGGAATACCATAATTGCTACCACAATAACCGTGGCAGACCAGTAGCTGTGGAATGGATCATTCACATATTCAACAAACATTTTTGGACAGCTGTTATGTGTCAAGCATTCCTATATCTGGATGAACAAAACACAAAGTCCATGGCCATCTTGAGGGCACTGAGTGCATACTTGCGGGAGGTAGACAGCAGACAAATGCATGTATATGTGTCTGTTTCCAGATGAAATTAGCATTTGCTCAATTAATTCATTAAAGTAGTTTGCCCTCCCCAAATGGGTATCAATCAATTTGTTGAGGGTCTAAAAGAACAAAAAATAGAAGGAAGAATTGGGTCCTTCCTGCCTATTTCAGTTGGGACATAAATCTCCTGCTTCTCAGGAAATGAATTTGGACTGAAACCCCAAAAATCTTTCATGAGACAGACATACATACATTTGTATACTTGGTTCTGTTCCTCTGTAAAATCCTGACTAATGCCATAGATATAGATATAAACCGGGGCACGAAGATAGTGAGGATAAATCTTTGTTATGTGGGTATTTAGTGGTGAAGTCTCTGAGAAAGAACATTTGAGGAAAGGCCTGACTGAACTGAGGTAACCATATGGGTATCTGAAAGATCTCTCCCCTTTACCACAGATCCCGGCCACAAGAAAAGCAAAATGGAATGCCTGACGCAGGACAGTGCTCAGCATGGTCAAGCCACAGAGAAAGACTGACACAGTGAGAACATCATGGGAAGAAGAGAAAGTGGTAAGTAAAGGGGCAGGGACTTATCCTGTTACAGCTCCACACACCAGCAGACTCACCCCATTGGGCTCTAGGACTCCTGATTCTGTCTGCTTCCTTCTGTGGTCTTGGAGATCCCTGGGCCTAGCCAAACCTTCAGATGACTTACGGTGGCTAAAACTGAGTAAAAAATTTCAAGCCAGCCACACCTAAATCACTGACCCACCGAAACTGTATGAGGTGATAAATATTTATTACTGTTTTAAGCTACTGAATTTGGGGAACAATTTATTTTAAGCTGCTGCATACTACTAATACCCATGTATGACACAATAAGGTCTTCCTAATCAGAACCTTAAATCTCTGATGAGTAATTTATATAATTCCTTCTAACCGATTTATTTAGTTATATATATTATGTGAATCATCATGTGTATTATAATTTATGTATTTCTTTCCTGGGGATTTCATAATCCCAGGAGGTTCTTAAGAGCTGTTTCATTTGTGTTGTTAAAGAAACCTACTATGATTTAATAAAATCAGAAATCATTTTATAATACCATGCCTTTAGTTTTTCTATTTTGTTTCTACATCTGTTGTAATTTTATAGTCCTCGTGAAAAATTACAACTAATATACAATCTTCATGAGAAAAGTTCCCTAGAATTTAACACTTTTAAATACCGGCCTCAGTTTGCATATTTCATGATATAATTTATGGATTGTCATTGCATCCTTGTAGATTCTTTATAAGGTTGACATTTTTCAAACAAGCACCAAAGAACAAAATCTTTTTTTCACATTATTTTAACAATTCATTCAATCACTTCTTAGGAACAAGGAGGTAAACAAGTTGACCTTTATGCTTTAAATAATTTCTCTGTCCCTTAAGATCTTTCTTATATCTCTAACTTCAATTCCACCTGCCTGTGAAAATCTTCGTGATTTTTTTTTTCACTCTTGTATGTAACTCATTGTCTAATTTGGCCAAAAACTAAAACCCATCTAACTAAAATGACACTACAATAACTGGCATTTCCCGAGCCCATCTCAGTTCCAGGCTCTGCTATGTGCTTTTCATGCTTTCATTCATTCAGTCTTCATAACAATCCTGTGAGGTAATTGCTGTTATTAACAGCCCCATTTGGAAGCCCAAGAAAGTATGTTTTAGAATGGAAGGGTCAGGAGCTCTGTCCTCTGCAGAACTGGATTCAAACCCACACAGAGCAGCCCAGGGCATGGCTCCCAAGCACTCCATCGCCCAGGGCCAGTCTTGATTTCAGCCTGGGATTGGCTGTGTTATAGACTAAATTGTGTCCCTGCCCCAAATTCATGTGTGGAAGCCAGAGACCCTCAGGTGCCTATATCTGGAGTTAGGACCATTAGGGAAGTGATTAAGTTTGCATGAGATCATGATCTGTTAGAAATGGTGTTCTTCTAAGAAGAGGAACAGACACAGCGATCCCTCCCTGTATGTGCAGAGAGGGACTCATGACAGGACACAGCAAGGAGGCAGCCATCTACAACTCCGAAATAATGATCTCACCAGAAACAACCCTGAAGGCACCTTGAACTTGGACTTCTAGCCTCAGACCATGCAAAAACAAATTTCTGCTGGTTATTCCATCTAGCCTACAGTCTGTTGTTAGAGCAGCCCGAGCAGATCACACAGTTTTCTCCCTCATTGCAGCCTTCAGCCGCCCCGGATGAAACCCACACAGCAAACCGTGCTCTGTCAATGTAGTTACATATCTCATATCAAATTTAAAATTTATTATGATGAATTGCCTATGCAATGTTCTTTTGGTTCTTCTTATTCTCCAGTGCATTAAAATTCACTACTCTCTCACACCAACATTAGGTTTAAAACACTGTTACTACAGAGCACATATTAGTATATTAATCATGTCATCCAGATAATTTAAAATTTGTCAAACATAACCTTCCTCCTTAAGCTATAAAGAATGAACAGTTAATAAATGTAATATCAAGCTTAAAAGCATTGGAATATTAGTGTCCCCAAGGCTTACTTAATTTTGAAATTAATTGGTTATGCCTTAAAGAGGCCATATAAATATCAACATCCCTGTTTTCTTGCATTCTGGCTATTCATGACTTGGGATCCACCTGCTGAGCTCTGACTCTGCTGAGCTCTTTTTGTAACAGGGCGTCCCCAGGGAAAGGGGAGGTTCCAGGTTTCCTGCCCCACCCAAAGGAGGGTGTTGCTAAGTGGAGAGAGAAGAAGCTGAGGTAGGAAGGAAGGAGGATGGAGCCAGTAGGAGCCCTGGAGGAGGCACATGGAGCAGAGAGACACATGAAGAAACTACATTTGCCTTGTGGTCATGGATGGTGTGACATAGATATGGGTGAGGGACCCGTGGGGAGGTGACAATGGCGGTTTTTGTCTTGATTTTGATTTTGCTCTTTTCCTCCCAGACTTGTCTGGTTGTTTCTGATCCTTTTCTGTGGGTCCCCAATGGAAGGTGCTTTAGACTTGGGGCAGGCTTTGGGGCCTTGCTCTGGACCAATCCTGCTTGGGTGGACTTTTACCCACGAGGGGACGGGTAACTTTGGGTACTTGATTTAGAAACTAGATTCTTTGCCTTTCCTGTATTGTGTCCTAATTGTATTAAAGTTCCTTCTGATTAAGGTCTCATATGTTTTGTGTTGATGCGGTGGATGGCAGAAACTTTAGAGTAGGCAGGTTTGGGGGGTCTGGGGTGCCCCTCTCCCTGCCCTGTAACATTTTGGCTCCCTTCCTCACCAGGTCTCGACCAGCTCCCATAGCCTAAACCTTTCTGTCTCCTCCTGGCCTTGAAAAGCCCGTCTCCCCTGACTTGCTGACTCTCATTGCTGTGATAGCACTGTCAAAAAAGCAGATCAGTCTGGCTCTGGGTTTGAGAGTCAGATGGCCTGGTTTGTGGTGACTTTAAGGATTTCTCCATCAGGTAGTAAGTATCACCAGCAGTGGTTGGGCAAATTGCCTAAATGCATGTGCCTCAGCTTCCATATTTGCTTAATGTGGTAATAACTACTCAGTTATTATAGGTAATAAATGAAATGAAAAGCACTTAACTAAGTGCATGGAATATCGTAAACATGAGTCACAGTTATTAGCTACAGATTAATCACACTCATCTATTCTATTCCTTGTAAATGAGCGCTGTTGGATCTATTTTATGATTGTAGCTTACAATTTTAAGGGGGACTCTCTGGTTGAAACTATTGAAACTAAAGATATGATAGAGGCTGAGAATTCTGAGTTGCATAAGCCTGAAAATAGAATAAATATTTGAAGGCAAGTAGATTTTTATGTTAGAAAAAAGTTGACAGATGTCATCTCTTTTGGGGTAGGGCTGTCACCTGCCCTCAATGGCTCCCCTCATTCCATCCCCATCTGCTCTTTTCCTCTGCACACACTGGCCCTTTACTGTCTCTACAGCACACCCCAAGCTCAGGACCTCTCCACTTACCATTCGATCTCTCCAGAAATCTCTTCTCCAGACATCCAATGGGCTTACTCCCTGACTTTCTCTAAAAACCTACTGATGAGTCACTCTTAAGAACTAAGGCTTCCTTAGCACCGTGCAGAGCAGCAATGCTCCCTTTCCTTTCTCCCCACCTCCCACCCCCACCCCACCTCTCTCTGTCTGACTTTCCTGTTTTACTTGCTGTCACTGAGCACACTGAGGCATCACTTGGTTTTTATCTGTCTCCTCAACTATGGCAGAAAATCCACTGGGAACAGGGGCTTGACTTTGTTTACTTCCCTACTACCAGACCCTGGAACAGCGCTAGCATGACAGCACACAGTGGAAGTTTCCTGAACTAACCGAAGGCAGAAATGAACCTCTCTCTAAGTGCTCTTTTTAGTAGCTCAAGTACAAAGTTTGCATCAGGGTTCACGCTGCATTGTACACTTCTGGGGATTGTGACAAACACATAATGTCAAATATCTACTATTGCAGTAAAATACAAGTTTCGCTGCACCAAAAATTCCCTGAGAGCCACCTCTTCATCCCAACCCCTTCACTCCCTAAGCCCCTGCCACCCACTGATCTTTGTACACTCTGTAGTTTTGCCTCTTTCAGAATTTGCCTTCTAGGATGATGTCATGTGATGGAAATCGTTCCATCGGTAGCCCTCTTAGGCTTCACTTAGCAACATTCATTATGATTTACCCAGGGGGGATTGTGGGGACTTGATGGCTCACTGGTTAGTATTAATTGGTCTGCAATTTTATGGATGGATCATCATTTGTTTATCTAGTCCCCTACTGAGGGACATTTTGGTAGCTCCAGTTTTTGGTGATCACTATAACTTTCTCCTGTCCCTGTAGAAATAAGGTATGTTTTCTTCCTTCAAATGTTTTCAACTTTTTGAGAAACCTCCTGCCTTTTCCCATACTGTCTGTGCAATTGATATTCCCAACAAGTGTGGAAGTGTTCTCTCTTCTTCACATCCTTGCCAATATTTGTTATTTCTTGTTTGTTTGTTTTTTGGTTTTTTTTTTTTGTAACAACCATTCCTGCAGTGAAATATCTCATTGTGATTTTGATTTTGAATTCCCCCATGACTTGTGATACTGAGCATCTTTATATATACATGAGTGCTTGCATTCATGTCTGTGTATTTAAAAGAGCAAACATCTCTTCCAGTCCATATAAACTGGCTGCTTCAGGTAAAAACCTTCAGCTGTTGATTTCCCAGGCTGCTGGGAATAGCTGGAGTGGGTGACAAGGTTGCAGCTGGGTCTGCAGTGGTTGGCAGGCTGGTTCTCAGAGACTCAGGCAGGCACTTGGGAGTGTCTCCAGAACCTTCAGGGCACACCGTTGGGTCCTCAGTCAGCAGAGGTAGTACTTGGTATGTGGATGGGTGCAGCTCCCACCAGCTCCCAGGGAAGGCTCTAGTCTGGTCTCTGTGGCAGAACTGACCCTGAACCTGAATTCCAAGACAGACTCTGGAATTGAATCTCAATTCTGGAATTGAGAAGCAGGAGAGTCACTGGTAGTAGTTTAAGCCTGAAACCCACCAGCATCTAGACCCACGAAGAGTCCATGTTTCATTTCATGTCAGAGGCTGGAAAGACTGATGCCCCAGCCTCAGGCAGTCTGGCAAGAGGAACTCCCTCTTCCTGGACCTTTTGTTCTATTCAAGTCTTCAGCTAATTGACTGAGACCCACCTGCTGGTATACACAATCAATCTGCTTTATTTAACCAACAGATTCAAAAACAAATCTCATCCCAAATCTCACACACACACACACACACACAAATCATAGTTGACCAAAGCTCTGGGCACTGGTGAGCCCATCAACATGACTCAGAGAACTAACCATCCCAGAGGCCTGAAGGGAGAGTTGACACAGTAACCCCAATTTAAACACAGAGACCCTACCTGAAGGGTCAAATTGGGCTCTATTTATTTTACTAAAAAGCTTTTTATTTTGTGAGACACAGAATAAATTATGAACACCAGTAGTTTCTTAGTTTATCTACCGTTCCTTTCCTAACTTTAACATTAAAAAGTAATGAGTATCTCACCAAACGAAGGAGCACCAAAATATATCAGACAACTGTTGTCCTCTCTGAAAACAGACATCAGAGAAAACACAAACGTAGTGGGAGACTTCAACACACCACTATCAACAATGGATAGATCAACAAGACAAAAAATAAGTAAAGAAACTAAAGCCCTAAACAAGGACCTAGAGCATTTGGGCTTAACAGACATCTATAGAACACTAAACCCCAAAAAAACGGAGTACACATTTTTCTCAAGCGCACACGGATCATTCTCCAGGATCGATCACATACTGGGGCACAAGACAAACATCAACAGATACACCAAGA
This sequence comes from Talpa occidentalis, assembly GCF_014898055.3. Lineage (NCBI taxonomy): Eukaryota > Metazoa > Chordata > Mammalia > Eulipotyphla > Talpidae > Talpa > Talpa occidentalis. Next base: position 10,838,274 of record NW_023601322.1, read on the forward strand.
TTGAAATCATACCAACCATCTTTTCTGACCATGAAGGCATCAAACTAGAAATAAACCATAAAAAGAAGGCAAGGAACTTTCCTACCTCATGGAGATTAAAAACCACACTACTGGAAGACCACTGGATTAATGAGGAGATCAAAGAAGAAATTAAAAAATTCTTTGAATTGAATGACAAGGAGGACACCAATATCCTAAATGTATGGGATGCAGCAAAAGCAGTAATAAGAGGAAAATATATAGCAATAGAAGCTCACATCAAGAAACAAGAAAGAACTCAAAGAAACTACCTAATCTCGAAGCTCAAAGATCTAGAAAAAGAACAACAAAAAAAACCCATAACCAGTAGAAGAAAAGAAATAATAAAAACCAAAGCAGAAATAAATGAAAATGAAACTAAAAATACAATCCAAAAGATCAATGAAACCAAGAGCTGGTTCTTCCAAAAAATCAATAAAATAGACAAACCCCTAGCCAGGCTCACAAAGGAAAAAAGGGAGAAAGCACAAATACACAGAATCATAAATGAAAGAGGAGAAATCACAACGGACACAGCAGAAATCAAAAGAATAATCAGTAACTACTATGAACAGTTATATGGAAACAAGTTCAACAATCTAGAGGAGATGGACAAATTCCTACAACTCTACAATCACCCAAAGCTAGATAAAGAAGAAATAGAACACCTAAACAGACCAATTACAATTAGTGAAATTGAAATGGTAATCAAAAACCTCCCCAAAAACAAAAGCCCAGGACCTGATGGATTTACAAATGAATTCTACCAAACATTCAGAGACGAATTAGTGCCTATCCTTCACAAACTCTTCCAAAAAATTGAGAAGGAAGGGACAATACCAAACACGTTTTATGAAGCCAACATTACACTAATACCAAAACCGAACAAGGACAACACAAAAAAGGAAAACTACAGGCCAATCTCCCTAATGAACACTGATGCAAAAATCCTCAATAAAATTTTAGCTATCAGAATCCAACAATGTATCCATAAGATAATTCACCACGACCAAGTTGGATTCATTCCAGGGGCACAAGGATGGTTTAACATCCGAAAATCAATCAACGTTATCCAACACATCAACAAAAAGAAATATAAAAACCATATGATAATATCAATAGATGCTGAGAAAGCTTTCGACAAAGTGCAACACCCATTCATGATAAAAGCCCTTGAAATTCTGGGGATACAAGGGACATACCTCAACATCATAAAGGCCATCTATGACAAGCCAACAGCCAGTATCATTCTCAATGGTGAAAAGCTGAAAGCAATTCCATTAAGATCTGGAACAAGACAAGGATGTCCACTCTCACCACTGCTTTTCAATATAATACTGGAAGTCCTAGCCAGGGCAATAAGACAAGAGAAAGACATCCAAGGAATCCAAATAGGAAAAGAAGAAGTCAAACTATCACTATTTGCGGATGATATGATAATATACATAGAGAACCCCAAAATCTCCACAGAAAAACTAATTCAACTCATCAATCAATTCAGTAAAGTGGCAGGATACAAAATCAACACGCAAAAGTCAGTAGCCTTCCTATACACAAACAATAAATCTGAAGAAGAAGAAATCAAAAAAACCACCCCTTTTATTATCGAAACAAAAAAAATCAAATATTTGGGAATAAATCTAACAAAAGAGGTAAAGGACCTATACAAAGAAAACTATAAAACACTGTTAAAAGAAATAGAAGAAGACACAAAGAAATGGAAAGACATCCCCTGCTCATGGATTGGAAGAATAAACATTATTAAAATGGCCATCCTACCAAAAGCAATATACAGATTCAATGCTATTCCAATCAAAATCTCAATGGCATTCTTCAAAGAAATAGAACAATTATTGATGAAATTCATATGGAATCACAAAAAACCCCGAATAGCCAAAGCTCTCCTGAAAAAAAAAGAAGGAAATGGAGGCATCACACTCCCAGACTTCAAACTATACTACAAAGCCATAATCATCAAAACTGCATGGTATTGGAACAAGAACAGACATACAGACCAATGGAATCGAATAGAAAATCCAGAAATAAACCCACAGATTTATGGTCAACTAATCTTTGACAAAGGAGCAAAGACTATGCATTGGAGCAAAGAAAGTTTGTTCAATAAATGGTGCTGGGAAAACTGGGTCGCTACATGCAAAAGAATGAAGCTTGACCACTACCTCACACCATACACAAAAATCAACTCAAAATGGATTAAAGAGCTAGACATAAGACCTGAAACCATAAAATACATAGAAGGAAATATAGGCGAAACACTACGGGATTTGCACATCAAAGACATCTTTACAGACACATCACCCAAAGCAGTGATAGTGAAGAGAAAGATAAACAGCTGGGACTACATCAAATTAAAGAGCTTCTGCACAGCAAAAGAGACAATAACAAAAACAAAGAGAAACCCCACCAACTGGGAGAACATTTTTGCACCCAACACTAATGATAAAGGACTGATCACAAAAATCTGCAAAGAGCTGATGAGACTCAGCAACAACAAAGAAAATAATCCAGTCAAAAAATGGGCAGAAGAGCTAAAAAGAAACTTCTCTGAAGAGGAAATGAAAATGGCCACAGACATATGAAAAAATGTTCAACATCACTTGTAATCAGGGAAATGCAAATCAAAACTACCATGAGATACCATCTCACACCAGTGAGAATGGCACATATTAAAAAAACTAGCAACAACAAATGTTGGCGAGGATGTGGAGAAAAAGGAACTCTTGTGCACTGTTGGTGGGAGTGCAAACTGGTCCAACCACTATGGAGAGCTGTGTGGAGATTTCTGGACCTACTAAACATAGAGCTTCCATATGATCCAGCAATTCCACTCCTAGGTATTTACCCAAAGGACACAGAAACATCAATTCCAAAGAGCACCTGCACTCCTATGTTTATAGCAGCACTGTTTACAATAGCTAAGCTTTGGAAACAACCCAAATGCCCAAAAATAGATGACTGGATCAAGAAGATGTGGTACATATATACCATGGAATATTACTCAGCATTCAAAAAAGATAAACACATGCAATTTGCAGCAACATGGATGGCGCTGGAAGGGATCATGCTCAGCGAAATAAGCCAGAAAGAAAAAGAAAAATACCGGATGGTCTCACTCATAGCAGGAATCTAGAAAACTTAAATAAGGGACCAGGAAAATGAATATAAGAAAGTGAAAATCAAAATCAACAAAAAACTATGAACCAGAGACACTTTTTGGGGGGGTGGGGGGCGGGAGGGGAAGGATTGGGGTCAGAATGGGGCGTTTGCAATTGTATGGGGGAATATAAAAATAAAATTTAATATTTTAAAAAAAAAAACAAAAAAAAACAAACAAAAAAAAAAAAAAAAAAAAAAAAAAAAAAAAAAGTAATGAGTATCTCACCAAACGAAGGAGCACCAAAATATATCAGACAACTGTTGTCCTCTCTGAAAACAGACATCAGAGAAAACACAAACGTAGTGGGAGACTTCAACACACCACTATCAACAATGGATAGATCAACAAGACAAAAAATAAGTAAAGAAACTAAAGCCCTAAACAAGGACCTAGAGCATTTGGGCTTAACAGACATCTATAGAACACTAAACCCCAAAAAAACGGAGTACACATTTTTCTCAAGCGCACACGGATCATTCTCCAGGATCGATCACATACTGGGGCACAAGACAAACATCAACAGATACACCAAGATTGAAATCATACCAACCATCTTTTCTGACCATGAAGGCATCAAACTAGAAATAAACCATAAAAAGAAGGCAAGGAACTTTCCTACCTCATGGAGATTAAAAACCACACTACTGGAAGACCACTGGACTAATGAGGAGATCAAAGAAGAAATTAAAAAATTCTTTGAATTGAATGACAAGGAGGACACCAATATCCTAAATGTATGGGATGCAGCAAAAGCAGTAATAAGAGGAAAATATATAGCAATAGAAGCTCACATCAAGAAACAAGAAAGAACTCAAAGAAACAACCTAATCTCGAAGCTCAAAGATCTAGAAAAAGAACAACAAAAAAAACCCAAAACCAGTAGAAGAAAAGAAATAATAAAAACCAAAGCAGAAATAAATGAAAATGAAACTAAAAATACAATCCAAAAGATCAATGAAACCAAGAGCTGGTTCTTCGAAAAAATCAATAAAATAGACAAACCCCTAGCCAGGCTCACAAAGGAAAAAAGGGAGAAAGCACAAATAAACAGGATCATCAATGAAAGAGGAGAAATCACAACGGACACAGCAGAAATCAAAAGAATAATCAGTAACTACTATGAACAGTTATATGGAAACAAGTTCAACAATCTAGAGGAGATGGACAAATTCCTACAACTCTACAATCACCCAAAGCTAGATAAAGAAGAAATAGAACACCTAAACAGACCAATTACAATTAGCGAAATTGAAATGGTAATCAAAAACCTCCCCAAAAACAAAAGCCCAGGACCTGATGGATTTACAAATGAATTCTACCAAACATTCAGAGACGAATTAGTGCCTATCCTTCACAAACTCTTCCAAAAAATTGAGAAGGAAGGGACAATACCAAACACGTTCTATGAAGCCAACATTACACTAATACCAAAACCGAACAAGGACAACACAAAAAAGGAAAACTACAGGCCAATCTCCCTAATGAACACTGATGCAAAAATCCTCAATAAAATTTTAGCTATCAGAATCCAACAATGTATCCATAAGATAATTCACCACGACCAAGTAGGATTCATTCCAGGAACACAAGGATGGTTTAACATCCGAAAATCAATCAACGTTATCCAACACATCAACAAAAAGAAATATAAAAACCATATGATAATATCAATAGATGCTGAGAAAGCTTTCGACAAAGTGCAACACCCATTCATGATAAAAGCCCTTGAAATTCTTGGGATACAAGGAACATACCTTAACATCATAAAGGCCATCTATGACAAGCCAACAGCCAGTATCATTCTCAATGGTGAAAAGCTGAAAGCAATTCCATTAAGATCTGGAACAAGACAAGGATGTCCACTCTCACCACTGCTTTTCAATATAATACTGGAAGTCCTAGCCAGGGCAATAAGACAAGAGAAAGACATCCAAGGAATCCAAATAGGTAAAGAAGAAGTCAAACTATCACTATTTGCAGACGATATGATATTATACATAGAGAACCCCAAAAACTCCACAGAAAAGCTAATTCAACTCATCAATCAGTTCAGTAAAGTGGCAGAATACAAAATCAACACGCAAAAGTCAGTAGCCTTCCTATACACAAACAATAAATCTGAAGAAGAAGAAATCAAAAAAAACCATCCCTTTCGTTATTGAAACAAAAAAATCAAATATTTGGGAATAAATCTAACAAAAGAGGTAAAGGACCTATACAAAGAAAACTATAAAACACTGTTAAAAGAAATAGAAGAAGACACAAAGAAATGGAGAGATATCCCCTGCTCATGGATTGGAAGAATAAACATTATTAAAATGGCCATCCTTCCAAAAAATATACAGATTCAATGCTATTCCAATCAAAATTTCAATGTCATTCTTCAAAGAAATAGAACAATTATTGATGAAATTCATATGGAATCACAAAAAACCCCGAATAGCCAAAGCTCTCCTGAAAAAAAAAGAAGGGAATGGAGGCATCACACTCCCAGACTTCAAAATATACTACAAAGCCATAATCATCAAAACTGCATGGTATTGGAACAAGAACAGACATACAGACCAATGGAATCGAATAGAAAATCCAGAAATAAACCCACAGATTTATGGTCAACTAATCTTTGACAAAGGAGCAAAGACTATGCATTGGAGCAAAGAAAGTTTGTTCAATAAATGGTGCTGGGAAAACTGGGTCGCTACATGCAAAAGAATGAAGCTTGACCACTACCTCACACCATACACAAAAATCAACTCAAAATGGATTAAAGAATTAGACATAAGACCTGAAACCATAAAATATATAGAAGGAAATATAGGCGAAACACTACGTGATTTGCACATCAAAGACATCTTTACAGACACATCACCCAAAGCAGTGATAGTGAAGGCGAAGATAAACAGCTGGGACTACATCAAATTAAAGAGCTTCTGCACAGCAAAAGAGACAATAACAAAAACAAAGAGAAACCCCACCAACTTGGAGAACATTTTTGCACCCAACACTAATGATAAAGGACTGATCACAAAAATCTGCAAAGAGCTGATGAGACTCAACAACAACAAAGAAAATAATCCAGTCAAAAAATGGGCAGAAGAGCTAAAAAGAAACTTCTCTGAAGAGGAAATGCAAATGGCCAACAGGCATATGAAAAAATGTTCAACATCACTTGTCATCAGGGAAATGCAAATCAAAACTACCATGAGATACCATCTTACACCAGTGAGACTGGCACATATTAAAAAACTAGCAACAACAAATGTTGGCGAGGGTGTGGAGAAAAAGGAACTCTTCTGCACTGTTGGTGGGAGTGCAAACTGGTCCAACCACTGTGGAGAGCTGTGTGGAGGTTTCTGGACCTACTAAACATAGAGCTTCCATATGATCCAGCAATTCCACTCCTAGGTATTTACCCAAAGGACACAGAAACATCAATTCCAAAGAACACCTGCACCCCTATGTTGATAGCAGCACTGTTTACAATAGCTAAGCTTTGGAAACAACCCAAATGCCCAAAAATAGATGACTGGATCAAGAAGATGTGGTCCATATACACCATGGAATATTACTCAGCATTCAAAAAAGATAAACACATGCAATTTGCAGCAACACGGATGGCGCTGGAAGGGATCATGCTCAGCGAAATAAGCCAGAAAGAAAAAGAAAAATACCGGATGGTCTCACTCATAGCAGGAATCTAGAAAACTTAAATAAGGGACCAGGAAAATGAATAACTATAAGAAAGTGAAAATCAAAATCAACAAACAACTATGAACCAGAGACACTCTATGGGGGGTGGGAGGCGGGGAGAGGAGGGATTAGGGTCAAAATAAGGGGGTTGTAATTGTATGGGGAATATAAAAATAAAATTTAAATAAAAAAATAGAAATAAAATAATCCTTTGCTTAACAAGAAAAAAAAAAGTAATGAGTATCTCAAAGGTTAGGTTCGGCAATGACAAAGGAGAACCCCCGTAGACCGAGGGACCCGGCTCTCCCTATTCAAATCCCACAGCCGCCCCCAAAGTGCATCATTACATTTGGGCTGGCTCACGGGGTCAAGGCTCTGAGGGGAGGCTTTCCAGATCAAATACTGCCATTGTCAAAGTATTCCCTGAGTGGAAGTGAAAAGTGTGCATGCTGGGTAGCGTCACACCTCAGCACACACGCACAAAAAATATATTTCTATGTCTTTTCTTCCAAAGGGTAATTTATCTAATGGGACCAAATTGTTATCTCCATCCTGAAAAATGTATTCATGGTTATGAAAACAACAAAGCATAGTAGTCCCCCACGAGCTTTATTGATATTTTCATTTTCTTTTTTTTTTTTTTTTTTTTTGAAGTGCATAAAATATTGAAAATATTTATTAGGATAGAAAAGCAAAAATTTACCATAATTACTGTTATTGGAATTATGAAATAAACACATATTTCAATTTTGTAATAGCAGTGATTTGTCATAAAGGTCTTCGTTAGCTCAGTAACACATTTTATCTAACAAACTTTGGAAAGACAATGTCATAAATTGTCTTAACACACTACATGTCAAGTCATCATTAACATTTCAGGTAGGCATACAGATGGCAATCTTCACTGTTACCACATCATCTTATTAGTCTCATACATGTTACCTATCAATGTTAGTTTCAAAGTCAGTTCACTCATTAATGTAAAATTCTATCTTATTGCACAATGTCCAGTTTGGCAATTTTCACTATGTTGCAAAACTAAATAAAGGCAAAAGTCCATAGGAAAAATGTATTTTTCTTATCAAGAAAAAGAAAGTTGGGTCTGAGTAGTTGGCATAGTTCTGTTCAAACATATTCTAATAAAGGGATCTGTCAAAAGATTTTCCCCTGAAAAGAATTTGAACATTACAAAAAGATTTGTCATTTTTGCTCTATATTGCAAAAATGTCATTTTGTTCAATTTTGAAAAGGTTTATTAAGATTACTAAGAAAATAAAAGGTTGTGAAAAGGTTGATGAAAAAACTTGCAATTAAAAGAAGAAACTAACACTGGCTAATGCCACTAGAGAGGGCATACACCCCAAATACTGTGATAGAAATAATAGAAACCCACTGATGGTTTGACAGTATTAAGTCCCAAAAAACCAGAAATGAGGACTTGGCTCCATGAGCTGACCAGAACAGTTTGGTAGTACATTCATCAGCACCAGGATCCCTCTGATATGTTTCCACACCTTGAATTCTTTTGCAATCTACCAGATTCTAAACTGTTACGGCAATGTCCAACTAAAAAAAGCCAAATCTAGGCACTGACATTATCAATGCTTTACAGATGCTCCCCTGCAAATTTCACATCTTTCAATAATAAAAATTTGCATAGAAGTTGGACTTTGAAGGTTATATTTTTATCTGAAATTATAAAATTACAGTATTTCTATGAAAAAAGTTGTCTAGTAACATAAATTGCTTCGGCATCAGTCCCACAAACAAGACAAGGACCTAAGACATCCAAACTGTTGACAGACAAAGTCCTACTGGGAAGCAAGCTTGTGATTTCAATACGGTCTTTTGCAGGATCGGTGCTGAGCCAGGAGCTTATAATAGACTGGTGAGCATTAGCCTGGTTACTAATGCTATGAAACAAAAAAGTACTACTTCTTCCTCCTTGGTGAAAAAGTGATGACTTTTCAGGTACGTCTGTTGAGGCATCCCAATGCCAAAGGGAGCCATCTTCAGAACAAGTAAATAGATGATCTGGGTTGGATGGGTGAAAATGAACTTCCCACATTTCAGCTTCATGAGCCTTCAGCAGAGACACAGGCATAGTACCTTGTCTAACATCCCAAATACTCAACATTCCGTCCTGGCCACCAGTAGCCACGACATGCTGCTGGTTGGGGTGTCTGTCAACACAGTGGAGTGGTGCTCGGTCACCGGTCAGTGATAATATCTGAGAGGGCTCATTTCCTTGTTGTCTAAAATCCCATATTTTTAGCTGTCCAATGGAATTTACTGTAAGAATCTCAGGAGTTCGAAGAAAGGTTACAGCATGGAGCGTACTGCTATCTGCATTATCTATAGTTCTCACAGCTTCCTTGTGATCAGCTCGAAAGAGATTTATACGGCCATCTTCTCCAACCGTGACAATTTCTGGGTTATTGCACACAACACCTGTGCAAGGTGCGCCGCTACAGGAAAGACTGCCTGGTCCTGAGTGGTAGTGAGCTCTTGTCCACTGCTGGCTGACAGACAGAGTCTGGTTATTTGGATGGTGAAGGAAAACTGTTACGCATCCTGTTGATGAAGCAGCTACAATTCTTTCCTGATCAAAAAATTGTAAATCCATGACATCACCATGGTGTTTGATATCACATAGTAACTGATGATCTCCTTCAAACCCACCATCTGAGTCCAAGTTCCCAAAATCTCCAATCGACCACAACGAAACATAATTTTCCTCATTGTCCCAAGAACCCGTAGCGAAGGTCTCCGCTGTCTGCAGGCTCCCCGGGGGTACCGGGCGCCAGCGGGTTTTGCTGATTTTCTGAGACACGAACTTGGCATAAATCTCCTCCATGCCGAGAGCAGCCACGGCAGCCTCAGCAGCCACAGCGGGAAGCGCCGCGCGCGCCTCTCAGCCCCGCCCCTTCCCGCGGACTCTGATATTTTCATTTTCAACAACAATATTTCAACTCCTAAGACACCTTCCCATTTTTTGATAATTGGTGAAACGAATAAAGTGTGGCAAATATTTCAAGATCAGCTAATCACATGTACATGTTCATCAGTTTTTATTTCCTTTTTTTCCTATGTTGTGCTGTCTCTCTTTTTCAGGAAGTCAACATGACTTTTGCTTCTTACCCAGTGATAGGAAGAACATAATTTCCTTTCAGGAGAGCAATGTGCGAACCTACAAATTTTCTGAAGATTTTAATAAGTAAATGACAAGACTGCCCGGAAATACAGGTGAATGTGCATCAGTCGCTTTCGTGATTCTGTGAATAGAACAGTAAATGAACTTCTTCCCCACCTCACAAGAGAGAGCAAGTGCGTAATGCAGAACTAAACAGGGTGCTTTGCAAGGATTTATGGTAACTCTTGTCTTTCAGAGCCTTGCCTCACAAGACGCTGTGCTCAGCTCTTGAAACAGACATCTAGGGCCTCCCTGGTGGCGCAGGGGTTAAGACTCAGCACTATTGCCAGCCACTGCAGCATGAGCTCAATCCCCGGCCAGGGAGCTGACCCACACAGTTACCAACCCACATGGCTCAGCAGCAGACCTCTCCTATCTTGCCCACTGCTCCCCTCAGCAGTTTATTTCAGTTTTCAGTAGATCCACTGGTTGCTCCAGTCCTGGGCTTGCAGCTTCTTCACTACCCCAGTCTCTGCTTCCATGCTCACACGGCCTTCGCCCCTTAGGACTCTTCACATCGATTTGGTTTTTTTTTTTTTTAATCTCTGTATGTCTCTTACGTGGACATCAGTCATTGGATTTAGTGTCTACCCTACGTTGTTATGAAGTCAACTTAATAACATTTGCAAAGATCCTATTTCCAAATAAGGTGACATTCACAGGTACCAAGGATTAGACCTTCAACATATTTGACAAATGGTGGGAGGGACCCGATTTAACCCACAAAGCATGTGAACCCTAAAATAAGGTAACACCCAAGTGATCACCAGGGCATTGTTTTCTAGACCTGCTGAGTGACAAAGGAGATGTGCAAACCTGGCAGAGACCAAAGCTCAGAAACCCCCCACTCAGGGAGGCTCAGAAACTGGGCCAGGGCTGACAACAGCGGGCAGGATAGGGGGTTGGACTGTGGGGAAGTAAGGTTAGGGGAACCAGGGATAGAGCTGGCCCAGCTGCCCTATATGCTACCTTCTCTGTAAATCCCATCCACACCATAAAGTCTAGTCCTATAACCTCACCTAACTAATCTCTTTCCTTAAATGCCTGTGGTGTATTCCATCTATCTACATCATTTAAGTATTTTTTACAACCTTTACTACAACCTTTCTTATATTTGTTTTATCTCTTTAAATTACCTGCAAGTTACCTGCAATTCGGCGCTTCACCTAATACCTTTTTGCTAAGCCACGAGAACAGTCCTCTCAGTGCCAGGCATCTAAGGAAGATCTGTTGCACATCTGCGGAGTTCTCATTCCTGAACTTAGAAGTCTAAGTTGCCTCTCACTTGTGTCCATTTGCCCCACAGCCACTCTTGACCTTTGCAGCGTGCATGTAAACTTTGTCAAACATTTCTTTCTCTTCCCCAAGATTTCAATCATACATGTGGACATTTTATACTGAACTTGGATCCAGAATGCTGCACCTCCCCCTGCTGTGCTGGTACGCGGCACAGAAGATGCAAAGGTTGCTATGAGAACCAGCATCTCTGTGGTCCAAACACAGCCTGCAATTTTGCACTCAATCGGCAGCTAGAGGGAAAAGCCCTGTGCATGTCAAATCACCTTCTTGGCACGCCAACATGGCCGCCCCTTGTCTGGCAGTGAGGCTGCCAACCTGAATGCTAGCAGACACCTGCCTCAACTAATATAGAGTCACCATCTGAGGCCATGTCTGTGCCTTTCAGCTAACAGGGGCATTTGCTCCCAGAATTCTAAGAACTAAATTGCTTTTTTAACAGCAATTATAAGAGTGTTAACAAAAAGCTGAAGATTTGGAGAATCAATAGAGTTCTTTTACTTTGGAATCATATCAGATTTTCCTCATTTACTTCTAATTTGATGCCATGAATAAAGAAATTGCTTCTTTTCAGTGCACTGAGTTAGAAAGATAGATCTTCATGCAGTCTGTACCTTCTTTTAAGAAACATCATTTTCATTTTCCGTTGAATGGACACAAAAAAAAAAAGAAATCATATTTTGAATAATTAGAGAACAGAGTGCTATAGAGGGGATTTTTTTTGCATTTTATTTTTTAATATTTTATTTTATATAATTCTTACATCATTTTTCATTTTTGCACAATGTATGCATTTTCATTTTGGTTATATTCCCTATACAATTGCATCCCCCCTTATTTTGACCCTAATCCTTCCTCTCCCCACCCCTTCCCCTCCGTAGTGTGTCTCTGGTTTATAGTTGCTTGTTGATTTTGATTTTTAGGTTTTCTAAATTCCTGCTATGAGTGAGACCATCTGGTATTTTTCTTTTTCTTTCTGACTTATTTCACTGAGCATGATCCCTTCTAGCTCCATCCATGTTGCTGCAAACTGCGTGTGTTTATCTTTTTTGATTGCTGAGTAATATTCCATGGTGTATATGTACCACATCTTCTTGATCTAGTTATCTATCTTTGGACATTTGGGTTGTTTCCATAGCTTAGCTATTGTAAATAGCGCTACTATAAACATAGGGGTGCAGATGCCTTTGGAATTAATGTTTCTGTGTCATTTGGGTAAATACCTAGGAGTAGAACTGCTGGATCATATGGAAGCTCCATCTTTAGCAGGTCGCGGAATCTCCATACAGTAGAGGGAATATATTTTTAAAAGTCTATTAACAATAAGTAAACATTGGAGGAAACCATAAAAAAGACCAATTTGCCCAAAAAAATCCTAAAATTAAATCACAATCAAATTTCTTTTCTTCAACTTATTTTTGATTTGGATTTTCTCTACATACTCTTGCTATGATTTCTGTCTATTCATTTACACATGTGATTCTGCTTGTTTTTTCTTCATAGAATACTGGTAATATCAATGATCTGGTATAATAGTAATATAAAATATGAAGCTGAACAAATAACACCCATCATCTTCCAATTTCCCATACAATTAATAAAGGACACTTTGAAAAATGTGCATAAAGTCATGTGTTTTTATTTCATTTCAACTGAAATCCTTAATTCATACCATCTGTGATTTTAGGAGTCCATTCAAAGTGAATGTGGGACAAGTCCTTATTTAATATTATCTGTGATTACTCCACAAATTTTGTCAGTTAGGGTTATTCTTGGACAATGAGCAGTTTGACATACTTTATCTGCAATTAATACAGTACAATGTAAATAATGTTTCTAATTTTTCATGGGGACTACACCTGAGAGGAGAAAGCAAACATTGTACAAAAATGAACAATGATGCAAAAAGTATATATATATAATTTTTTAAACAATAATATTTCTATTTTTAAGATGCAACCATATAAGGTGAATGGGTACTTATGATTGATAAACTCAAAAAAAGAGATTGATTGGGCCTCCCCTGGTGGCGCAGGCAGTTGAACGCAGCGCTGTGAAGCTGTCCGCAGCCTCTGCAGCGCTGGTTCAATCCCGGCCAGCCGGCCAGGGTCCCACATGGTGCGGCAGATCTCTCCTGTTGCACCCGCTGCTCCCCCCAGCAGTGTTTTTCGTCAGTCTGCCTGTTCTGTTCCCCGCTTTGTCCCTGGTGAATCCTCTCACCCTCCCACACATCTGGCCTCTACCCCGGTTCTTGTATAAATAAAATAAATAAATCTTTTAAACAAAAAGAAAGAAAGAAAAGAGATTAATGGGTACCTTAGTTTCTGGATAATTCTTTTCTAATTTAGTTCACCTAGTATGTAGGTGGAAATAGCCTAAATGACTCAAGAAATGTAATCAGACAAGAGCCAGCAGTGACCAATCAAAATTTTGTAAGACTTGCAAGACTATACTTGTTTTGTTAAAGCCACATTTCCTACTCACTAGCCAGATATGAAAAGCAATTGTATAACAGTTTTATTTTGAAATACTTTCTGGAGGTTATGACTTTAGTAAAATTTTACCTCATCAAATCCAACATAAGTCAAATAGGTTATTCAATAATATCAGTTCTAATGTTTGATCCATAAATATAATGAACATAATATACACATGTTGAGCCTGGTGTTATGTGGTCATTGGAGGTGGGGGTGGAATGGGAATCAGAAATTGAACCCATATCAACAAAGCAATGCCCCAGTTGAGGCCCTATTAGTACAAGCTAGAAAATCCACAGAAGAATGGTGAACTTGGATTTAACTTAGTAGTGTGTGTGGGAGTCTAACCTACTCTCTGAGATGTGGCTGCAATGGTTTCCATGTAGTGAGAAAACTAAGGAAAGGGATCACAAACCATGTGGTTCCAAGAGCAGATATTCTGAGCCAGAGAGAAGCGGAGAAAGATAACTGACATTACTAATCAAGACAAAAATGGAAGGGTTTCAGTGCAAATTCAATCCCCCCAGGAGGGGTGACTAGCCTACCGATTGAGAGCCTGAGGCAGTATCTCAAGTCAAGGATGAGCAATGTGGTCAAGCTGATGTAAAGAAAACTCACCTGCCTGCGTTCTGAGGATTTGCCCCAGGCACAGTGGCAGTTGAGACCATTTACTTTTGAAGATTATTTTTACATATTTCAGAATTAATATAGGAACTGTGCAGAGAGATGAACACTTCTGAAGCACTAAATGAATGTCCAATGATACCAGAAAAGATACAGCCAATTCCATTATTAGGAATGAGGAGGAAAAAAATAAATGGGATGTACCATAATCACAATGAGTAAAACAAAAATTTTTTGATTGAACTTTGGAATATATCTTATAGTTGGCTCACCATTTATCAATTTCTGGTGTATCTCCACCCTACCCCCAAAGGAAGAGAAAGCTCTCATATATTTATGTTTATGGAGAGATCGCTCATGGCCATCTGTATATTTATTTGTTATATGAAAAATAAAGTATACAGGGCCATGTAATTGACATGCTACCATTTGAATAAAAAAGAGAAGTAAAATTACTTTGTATTCTTCATTAGGCATTTATAAAACTCTGGCAAGAGCAACAAGAAATGCAGGCATGAGGCAGTAATGAAAGGGAGGCTTCTCACTCTAATCACTTTACACTGTACACATATTTGAATTATGTGATTGTGTTTCCTATCAAAAAAAGGTAAAGCATGTTAAAATATAAACATCTTTAACTTACATAAAGTGATAAATAATATAAATATACAAAATAAAATTTCAAATACAGAAGTCATTATAAAGAGGACTAATAAAGAAGAAAGTGCTAAAAAAAAAAAAAAGGATAGAGAGGAGTTTCAAGATAGTTACTCTTTAGTGGTAAAAATTTGACTTGAACTACCTGAAATTCAAAGAATCAGAAAAAACAAGATGAGTTACATCACTGCCGTTATTTGTAACCAAAAGTTTACTGTGCATTTTCTCTACTGTGGATATCCAAGTATGGGTCCCACAGGACAAAGCCTGAGGAGGAGAGGACCCCTTTCCTGAAATTCTGGATCCATTTAAATGTACAGATGAGAAAAAATACGAATTAAGTAGTGTAAAACTTTGTACTTGCCTAAACTGAAATTATATTGCCCAGAACCCCTTCCCTAGAGAATTCCCAAATTAAATTTGGCCTCACAGCATTATTATTATCATGTTCATTTCATAAATGAAAAAAATGTAAGTTTAGAGAGCTTGATGAATCCATTCAAAATGATATAACTAGTGAGTTGCAGAGCTTAGATTTAAAGGAAAATTACATGAGACTCCTGAGTCTAACCACTTGACTGCTAAACACTACTGCTTCTTTCCCCCAGGGGAAAAAAAAAATTACAATTATACAAAATTTTGCATATATTTGCAAAAGCCTCACAGATCCTCATTTACTAATTCCCACTGTAAAGGGATCATCAATCTAAGCCACCAGCTTCCATAAAAAACATTTCCAACAAGGTTTTGGATAGAACTCAATAGTGAATAACATGAAAATGAATGTTTCAGGAGGGGTTTGTGGTAGATAATCTCAAGAAATAGATACATGAGTTTCCTCCATTCCTTTATCTATGTACCACTCCCAAATAGAGACTAATGTTGATCTCTGCTTCCCCATAAAGAGGCCTTTCCTGTAATGGTGTACTGTGACCAGTGGAATACAATGGAAGTGACCATCAGAGCACCAGCCTTAAGAGGGCAGACACCTTCCACTTATATCCCCCACTTATGCCGTATTGTGTGTAGGCATCACATTATGGCAAAGCCACAAAAAAGCCACGTGGAGGAGACATAAGGAGCTCTTGTCAATAGTCAGCACCAACTAGCAGCCAGGTGAATGATCCACTGTGGAGAATCCAGCCCAGGAGAAGTTTGGGAGACTCTCGTGCCCATCAACACCGAGTGGAGAAGAACCGGCCAGCTGAGCCCAGCCAACATGCCGTATCTTGAAAAATAATTAAAAGGTAGCTGTTTCAAACCTCTATATAAATAGATCACTTAATCAGTGTTAAAGGTTGGCCTTTTATCTTTTGGTGCTATTGATTAGGAAGAAATCCAAACACATTATGCTAGCTTCCAGATAAGTAAGTCTCTAAGTTCCTTTTGTTATAAAACCAAATAATTTAATCTGTTATCTTACAAAAGTGAAAGGCCATTTTATCTGTGAATTAAGAAGGACTGCTAGAGAACAGTCCTGAACTTTCTTAATATATAAAATATGTACTTTATGGAAATAAGTATTTGTTATAAAATAGCAAGAGGCTATACTTTCAGTTCTTCTAAAAAACTGCCTTGTTATAAAATCAAAATTTTTAAATAAAAGGACCCAAGGCACACACTGATTGTAACAGTTAGTTCTGGAATTATTTCTGCAAGGCCTGTTCCTTTTCATGCTGGTCATCATAAGACTATTGCAATAAAAACTTCTTTGGAGCACATACATCCTTGAATACATGTCCAGGTCATCCAGATTAGCACACAGAAGGATTTTATGTAAGCAAAGATCAATACTTCTAAAGAATTAAAGATAATAAATTCCAAATCTATTTCAGTAATAGATTTGTACAGAAAAGGATCAATAAATTCTAAAATTATTATTAAACTGGACTTTTCTCAATTAAGCAAAGCAAAACAAATGAAAACGGTAATAGCAAAATATCTGTGCCAAGATCAGCTTGTTCCTCATCTAGGATATTAGATTGGGAGCCCCAGAACTGCCATTTATTGATAATAAAGCCAGACTACAGATGTGAGAGGCAAAGCAGAAGACTGATGGGTCTGTAATTAAGAAAAAAACATCATTTTTCTTTTAATTTGATCTTTCACATGTTTCTATAAAAGAATATTACATTTCTATGTTTGAAATTACTTTGCATTCCATGACAACACGGAAATTGATATCTAAAATCAAGTTAAGTGGCAAAGAAAAGCAATCTTTGCCATGGTTATTCACAGTGCCTAAATTTGGATAAGATGTTAATGCAATTTCTTCACTGTTCATTATTAATAATCACACACTGAGCCATGAGAGGTAGCAAGGTTTCAGAAATGAGTGAGACAGATGCCCTGCCAGACACACATCTTTTTTTTTTATACAAGAACCGGGGTACAGGCCAGATAAGTGGGAGGGTAAGAGGATTCACCAGAGACAGAGCGGGGAACAGAACAGCCAGACTGACGAAATACACTGCTGAGGGGAGCAACAGGCGAGACAGGAGAGGTCTGCCATGCCATGTGGGACCCTTGCCGGCTGGCTGGGATCAAACCAGCACTGCAGAGGCTGTGGGCAGCTTCACAGCACGGCACTCAACCTCCTGTGCCCCCAGGGGAGGCCCAGACTCACATCTTCACATGACATGACAAGGTGTTCATGAAGAGAGGCTCCTTAAGTGTGACAGAGCATGGGAGAGGGCAGGTAAGACTGGGATGTCTTCACAGAGGAACAGTTCCTTTAGTTTGGTCTTATTTTTAAAGGATAAGTAGTTTGGGGGCCTCCCTGGTAGCACAAGGGGTTAAGTCTCAGCACTGTGAAGCAATCTTTACCATTGCAGCACAACTTTGATCCCTGGCCAGGGAGCTACCCCCATGGCACAGCAGACCTCCCTGCCTCGCCACTGCTCCCCTCAGCAGTGTATTTCAGTTCTGCCTGTTCTGTTCCCCACTCTGTCTCTGGTGAATCCTCTCACCCCACTCCCCACACCCCTGACCTACACCCCAGCTCTTGTATGCGTAAATTAAATAAAGCTTTTTTTTTAAAAAAGGGATAAATAGTTTGGTTTTGCAGAACAAGGGCATTCTGTGAAAAAGAATTTCATGAATAATGAAAATGCCATTGGAGCAGTGTGGGATGGAAGATGGATTCTAAGGGGAGTAGACTGAAGAGAGGGAGAAGAGAAAGAGAATAGAGAGGGAGAAAGGGGAGAAAGTGAAAATAACACAACAGCTGTAAAAATTTTCTTTAAAACTTTGCCTTCTCTACATTAAACTCTAAATTAATGATTTTTGTTTTTAATGGCATATCTCATTTCTATAAATCAAGAACTCATTAGCAGAAGTTCATATTAATTTAATTTCTGCTATGATCCAACCAATAAAAATGCAAGTTAATGTTCAAAATGTCCTTGGCAGTCTAGAGAAGCTAATTTATATAAGCCTCAAATTACAAAACGGCAGTGAATTAAAAGGCCAAAAGAAATAAAAATGGTAATCACATTTTAATGCAAAAATTGAATATTCAAAAGCCAAATTGGAAAATATTAAAATTTATATTTTATAGTTATTGTACTTTCATGAAATAGGTTATCATTTTACATTTTATAGTTATTGTGCTTTCATGAAATAGGTTATCATTATTTAAACATACATCCTCCATACACAGAAACAAAGCAAGTAATATTGAGTGTACATTTTTATGCTTGTTCCTTCTATTTCTAATTTCCAAAAAGAATTGATAGTAGCCAAAGGTAAATGTCAGCTATAAAAGAGGTGTGTTCCCTATGTTTATAGCAGCACTATTTACAATAGCTAAGCTACAGAAACAACCCAAATGCCCAAAAATAGATGACTGGATCAAGAAGATGTGGTACATATACACCATGGAATATTACTCAGCCATCAAAAAAGATAAACTCATGTAATTTGCAGCAACATGAATGGCGCTGGAAGGGATCATGCTCAGCGAAATAAGCCAGAAAGAAAAAGAAAAATACCAGATGGTCTCACTCATAGCAGGAATTTAGAAAACCTAAATAGGGAGGAAAAAGACTAATTAATAGAAAGTAAAAATTAAAATCAACAAGCAACTATAAACCAGAGACACACTACGGGGTGGGGGGACGGGGAGAGGAAGGATTAGGGTCAAAATAAGGGGGGATGCAATTTTATGGGGAACATAACCAAAATGAAATTGCATACATTTTGCAAAAATGAAAAATGCTGTAAGAATTATATAAAATACAATATTTTTTTAAATAAATAAATAATAAAAGAGGGGTGCTGATATGATTTAGAAAAACAAGAGAGCCGCTGGTGGAAAGGTGTCAATAACACTTCCCAAAACATTATCATTAAGGACAGTTTCTGAGACAGCAAAGCATCTAGCTCTGAGCTTCTGGGCTAAGCAAGCAGACTGCTAAGACTTGAGCCCCTCTCTAAGGAACTAACTCTGTGTAACAAGACTATAGATGCTGCTGTCACCAAAAGAAAATTTTCTCTCTTTTTAACAGACTTTATTTTTACGTAGAAGAACTGGAGTATAGGCCAGAAGTGTGGTGGGTGAGAAGATGCCCCAGAGACTGAGTGGGGAGCAGAACAGGCAGACTGACTGAAATACACTGCTGAGGGGAGCAGTAGGCGAGACAGGAGGGGTCTGCTGTGCCGTGTGGGTTGCTCCCTGGCCAGGGATCGAACTCAGGCCATTGCAGTGGTAGCGCTGAGATTTAACCCCTAGGCCACCAGGAAAGCTCCCTAAAGAAAATTTTCTTATGTCAGAGTAACTCCTCATTGGATAGTAAGATTGCTTTATACCTATTTTCTTTTTTAAAAATCATATTATTTTTACTGAGGGTAATGTTGGTTTACAACACTGACTATGGTACAAATTCTCACCTCTTCAGATGTAAGTCATCACACCCCACCCACTATCAATGCCCCCATAATCCTCCACCATTTTCAACAAGTCAGGCAATCCTGGATGAAAGCATAGAGCAAGTAGACTTTCTTATTCATTTTTTTTTCTCCAAACTCCCTCGTGAACATCCCCATGAAGGCAGGACTCAAACTTTCCTCCAGTTAAAGGTAGATAAGCACACACATGTAAAATAGTGGTTCCCAAAACTCATGCAAGGATTCACATATGACCTGTCCCACAAGGTTGGGACAATTTCTAACTCTGCCAGCTCAACTAGTCAGCTCCCTTACCTTTAGGGGAATCCTCACTCAACAGAAGGAACTTCAGGGTGTCAAATAACTTAGGGAGAAAGCAAATACTTTACCCTTATTTTTTAATCATTCAAAAATATATACATACGTCTGGAAAAGTACTGCAATAAATATGTAAAAAAAAATTAATCCACTGTAATCAATCCCACCTCACAGAATAACCTTTGTTAATATTGTGCATCTTTTAGCATTTTTTCTATGCTCGCCTACAAAAGGTAGATCCTAACATCTCTCTACAAAATGGAGGTAATATACTTTTACTTAAGATGAACATTTCCAATTTTTGTCAAATACTCTTTGAAAATATAGTTATGTGTGGGAGCAAACTATTTCACTGTATGAAAATGCTACTTTTTTTTCACTAAAATCATTATTATTGGGATTTAGTTTGCTGGGGGGGGGGTGATATTTCTGTTTGTTTGACCAGGAAAGCCTTAAAATGATAGAGACTTTAACATAAATATAAAACATTATATATGACATATATATTAAAAAAAAAGATCAAGATAAGTCTGCCTCTTTCTTGGTATAAGCAAACAAGGAAATTTCATCCATTGCCCCCATTTATAGGCCCATTTTCGCAGCCCTCCCTCCAAGCATGCAGTTGCCCGAACCAAGGGCAGAGATGAGGCTCTCTCCAGGCTGTGCACTGTCTCAGTTGATGACCATTTTTATTATTCTCCCTGGAGGGACCGAGAGATGAGTGCATACTTGCACTTTCAGATGTATGCATTGAGAAGAGGCAGATATTTCCAAAAGAGTGAGCAGGTGGCTTCTAAAAACAAATTAATAAGCAAAAGTTCAGGCATCAAGGAACGGCACATAAACTGAGGACCTATATTGAAATTCCATTTGTGCCCAATGCAGGAAAGAAATTGGAGGTCAGGCTGCACCAAGGATGACCTACTTTGACAGTGTGCTGGGTTAAGTAAACTTTTCCAATTTAGAGAGTTGAGAGAACTCGATGGCCACAGCATCGGTGAAGAAGGGACAAAAGCACTGTCCTAGAGCTATTTTGCATGACTCAGCAGGGCTCTGCAGCCATTCAGAGACTCTGTAAATTGCAGGGTATCTTTTCATTCACTTTGGGTTATTACAGTGCTTGCTTTTCCAAACAGAGAAAATGAGTTAAAATGCTGAAACTCACAGAACTTCTTTTTTGATCCCTTGAGAACTTCTTGCTCTGCAGTGAGCTCAACTGATCTTCAGTGTCAAGAAAAAAATATAGATAGAAAATTTGATCAATCATATTCAAGTTACGGAATTTAAAGCAATGAAGGGAACAAAGGAATCCGAGACATCAAACGGGATGCCAATAAGCTATTCCAGGTGTCAGGGAAGGAGAAACAGGTGAAGAGCAGGGTTGACTTACTGGGGAAATTACTGGGGTGAAAACTTAAGACACTTATAGCATTTCTGCCATAGACTATAATAAATGTTTAACTTGGAATTTCTTACTCATGCAGAAAACTGGACATGCTATTATTAAGGAATTTTAACTCTGGTGCCTAATAATGGGTACAGGTCTCACCTTCTCAGTTCTACGGGGCTGCTTGTTTGCTGCCTCTCTGCTTAGTGATAAATCAACATATATGAGGCTTGGGCAGTGAGCCCAGAACCCAGCTCTCCTCACCCACTGGCTGTTTACTTCTGTACAAATGATTGGTACAAAGATATGGAAAGGAACTACTTTCCTTACATTGCTTAAGTCTGCCTATTAATTAGATTGGGGAGCCAGGAAAATGGGATAAAAGAGGCTTTCTAAAACCGCATTTTTTTTCATTTGACTGAAGCAACACCATTTGAAAAAATTAATAAATGATGAGGTAAGTCTAACTAATGGGCGAAAAACAGAACAGCCTTCTAAGCTGGGAAAGTATAATGAATAAATTAAGTTAGTCTAGAACAGACTTAGATATGACCTGAAGACCAGGGGGAAACAGATAATGATGGAAAGAAAAGATTCTGCAGACAGATGTAGAAAACAAGGGATACTACAGGTGTTAAAGGCAAGAAAATTAAAATGTACCTTAAAGATAATAGGGAGGATTTGTATATTGCTGAGTGATAGCAAAGTCACACCAGGAGTATTAGCTTAGATGGTACAAACAATGAACTTGGAGTTCCAGGAACCTTCAACAGTATACGGCTTTGAAGGATGTTGATCCAATTTAGAATACAGCAATGAGAATGCAGAAAAGAGAAAATTTTTTAAGTTGCTTCAAAAGAAGAAAGCACAAAACTTAATTGCATACTAAAAATCAAGATACAAAACCCAAGTATTCGGGGCCTCCCTGGTGGCACAAGGGGTTAAGCACCACACCATGAAGCAATCCACAGCCTCTGCAGCATGAGTTCAATCCCCAGCAGGCCAGGGAGCTACCTACATGGTGCAGCAGACTTCTCCTGTCTCGCCCACTGCTCCCCTCAGCAGTGTATTTCATTCAGTCTACCTGTTCTGTTTCCTGCTCTGTCTCTGATGAATCTCTCACCTCCCACACCTCTGGCCTATAATCCCAGTTCTTATATGCATAAATAAATAAATCTTTTTAAAAAAAACAATTATTCCAATGTTTCTGAGCTAGGATAGGTGCTAAGGGTTAGCTACTTGTGAGCCAAAAGCAACCCAAGTGGTTCTCCAATACGCTGTATTGTTCAGGGAATAATAACAAGAAAAGACATCTATACAGGTTCAATACAGACACACCCTCGCAGGCCTATCTATGCAGAAGGAAGTTTTCATTCCAGGCTGTTGGAGCCCAAGGATGTAGAACCCTAAGGGCACAGAGGGCTGATGGTGGGGGGACAGGGGTGCCTCCAGACATGCCGTCAACATCACTACCACTGGTGAGGTCAAGTATTGCATCCTCTCATTTCATTACCAACACATTCCATCTAGAATCTTCCATCAGTGGGTTATTCTTGTTCCTGTTTTCCCCAATGTAGGGAGAGCAGTGGAGTGGGTCTTAGCATGAATGGTTTGGTGGAGGGTGAGTGGAACAAGTGCACATTTGCAAGAGCAGAAATGGAAATAAAAAATAAAATAATAATAATAATTAAATGAATGAATTTTTTTAATGAATTAATTTCTGACTGAATTGCCAAAAGGAATTTATTTTCACAGGCACCCTTCTGTCTGCTCTGCCCATCTTAATAGCAGCAGACTTGTCTTGAGACACTTCCTACTGCTTGGCTATGATGAGAACTATCAGACTCTTATTTGAACTTGATACCCCATCATTAGTTCCCGCCCTGGGAAACACGCCAATGTCTCTGACTGCTCCAGGTTTCCACCCCCTTCCTTGTCCTCCTGGTCCCTGGGCTTTCATCTGCTGCCCGATGCACGTCCTACCTCCTGCTGGGAGCCAGTGCTGACACACTCAATTTTCCCGCTTATTACTTGTGCCACATTTCATTTTCACAGTACACTAAATGATAAACGCCTTGAGACATTGTAAGAGTTGTTCAGTAGCTATAGAGCAGTTCTTAAAAATGTAAGACTAAAATAAAGTGCTACCAGTTCCCATACTCTCATAAAGCTACCATATGTAAAATTCTCTGAGGTATAAAATATTTACTTCCTTATTCATAAGTTATTTACAGGCTTCGTGGGAAGGCCTATCTTTACCACAATATTTTCATGGAAACCATGTAGGAGAAGGTAGCTGTTTGAGGAATGCTAGATGTCCGTTTTCATTGAATTCTCACAAATCTAACCCATAAAGTGCTCACTAGACCACCAAATCAGCCTGGACCTGGTCTTTCCTGTACTGACTCACTCACTCGAAAAATAGTCCTTAGCTTATGCGCCACCCCCCGACCGCTGAGGGCCTATGTGGTACTTGCATTGACACATCTTTCTGCTTTTATCATGTTTTAAAATTTTCCTCAAGGGACTTGTGTTACTGTCATTTAAAAAAAAAAAAATGGGAAGAGGCCTCCCTGGTGGCGCAAGGGGTTAAGCACCGCACTATGAAGCAATCCGCAGCCTCTGCAGCAGGAGTTCAATCCCTGGCCGGCCAGGGAGCAACCCACAGGGTGCAGCAGACCTCTCCTGTCTCACCCGCTGCTCCCCTCAGCAGTGTATTTCAGTCAGTCTGCCTGCTCTGCTCCCCTCTCTGTCTCTGGTGAATCCTCTCACCCCCAGCATCTCTGGCCTGTACCCCAGCTCTTATATGCATAAATAAATCTTTAAAAAAAATGAAATTAAAAAATGGAAAGAATAGCATAAAAAAAATTTAATCCCCAAGGATACTTGCCTCAAATTTCCACTACAAATTCGGAC
Organism: Talpa occidentalis; assembly: GCF_014898055.3. Classification (NCBI taxonomy): domain Eukaryota; kingdom Metazoa; phylum Chordata; class Mammalia; order Eulipotyphla; family Talpidae; genus Talpa; species Talpa occidentalis. The sequence continues at coordinate 10,862,915 of NW_023601322.1, forward strand.
AATAAAATAGTAAAATGAAACAGGCCACCGTGTTTAGGTCATCCCCATTATCCACTCTTGAGCCTGATAATAGCATTGCAAAGTATAAAAGGTAGTTATTATGTTAGCATATAATACTGCTTATGAGAATCTGGGACTGGGTTTAGATTACCAAAGTGTATGTCTCTTAAAATCAGGAGTGAATTAGGAGGGAAGGGGAGAGGGCTATTGAGAGTGACCATAAGCACACAGGTGCAATGAAGTGTGTTAACTGTTAGGCCTCTGCTTCACCAGCAAATGACTTTTATGCAGAGATACAAGATGATGTCCCTTTTCTTAACTTTCTCTTGTTCTTAACAAAGTAACTGATCTTTAGAATACAGAAGGTTGAATTTTTTTTTTTTAAATGATGTGCTGACCTTTTAGGTAAAGAAGAATGGGGTGCACTTAAATCCCCTCAAAAGCAATACAGTAGCAGGAGAAAACAGCCCTCTGGGAAGACTGCCCTCACGGTGTGTTTCTGTGATTTTGTGACACAAATTGCTGACACGTGTGCTGAGGATCATACTAAGACACCAAAATAGAAATGTATTTTGCAAATAACCAGAGGCACAAGGATACTTTCTTAATAATTTACATAGGACCCTATATTCTTAACACATTCTCTAGGAAAGGGGCCCACACACTTTTGGGGAGGGGGGCAAACAGTAAATACTGAACTCTGTGAGCTATGTGCTCTCATGGCCAGTGCTCTGTTGTAGCTCCAAAGCATCACAGACTGAAGGAAAATGAATAAGCGTGACTGGGGCTGACCCAAATTTAATTTATAAGAAAAGGCAAGAGACCAGATTTGGCCCTTTGGTGTGTTTTGTCTGCCTGTAACAGGAATGCCGCAAAACCTCCCATAATACACAGGACAGGAAGGGCCTCCCCAGTGGCGCAGCGGTTAAGCACTGGGCTGCGAAGCTGCCCGCAGCCTCTGCAGTGACAGTTCGATCCCGGGCCACGGGGTGAGGGTCCCACGTGGCGCGCAGACCTCTCCTGCCGCCCGCTGCTCCCCTCAGCAGTGTACTTCGGTCCTTCTGCCTGCTCTGCTCCCCGCTCTGGCTCTGGTGAATTCTCTCACCCTCCCATGCTTCTGACTGTACCCAGTGCTTGTATAAATAAATAAATCTTAAAAAAAAAAAAAAATACACAGGACAGGACCCCACAACAAAGCTACAGCCAATCCAAAATGTCAATGGGCTGAGGGTTAGAAACCCTGAATGGAGATACCACGAATGCTGTTAAGGAAACCAGCAGCCACGAGAGCCTCTGATTTAGAGGAAAGAGTTTGGGAAAGCGGCCTTCTGGTGAATGCTGAAGGTAAACAGAACACCAGGTGATGGTGGCCGGGGTCGGGGCACGTGGGGGTATTTAAAAGATACTGATGCTTCCAACCCACAATGATCAAGTAAATCAGAACCTCCCAAATTCTGTTGTTTTTGAAACCTGTAGTATTAGCACAAACCCACAAGTTTTAAAAGTAAAAAGGCTGAGCATTGTTCAGAGACATATTTTTAAGGCTGATAGCAAGATGAGGCAGAGAGAGAAATGGACAGCATGGGAAAGACAAAACAAAAGATAGAGGCCTGTTAGAAAATGAGAGGTGGGGGGGAGATCAAAGCCATGTATGGAGGTAAAGGTGTCAGGCCCCCACCTAAAAGCGTGGCCCTTTGCCCATTAGGGAAAGAATTTACCAGTGAGCACTAGCTGTAGTTGCATCAGGTAAGGCCCTAGTAGAGAGACTTGGTGCCTGAGGGCACCAGAGCGGGAGAGAATAGAGCCTGGCTCCTGACATGGCCTATATCAAGAAGTCCTCAAAAATACAGCTCAAAGAAGAAACGCACCCTGCATGCTTACCCTGTGTAAGGGGCAGGAATGGCACAGAGCAGGATCTCTATGACCCGAGCAGACGGGGTAAAGGAGGAGAGAGTCCTGGAGCCCTCGGTGGCTTTTCAGGCTTTTATTGGGATTTACCAGGCACACAGCAGGCAGGGGTGCTGGGGGGCCGGGAGGCTGCCCAGCCCCCAGCAAGTCTTCACTCTATCTGGGCTCTCCGGTGTTCTCTCGTGGCCTTGTTCTCTGCTCCTCTCGTGGTTCTGCTTCTCTTCTGTTTGTTCTCGTTCTCTAGGCTTCTGCTTCATTCTTCTGGTGTCCCCATGATGCTGCCCTTATAAGCCCAATCTCAGCCCAGGTGAATCCCATCTACCTATGCCCACTCCCGACTCCAGGTGCCCGCCATCAGGCATGCATTCAGGACCACAGGGTTCCATCACCTATGCTAATGGCGGGAGGGCAGAAAAGCCTGATACTTTTACCTTACCCTACACCCTGGTGAAAGCCACATACATTCGTAACTTCAAATGTTCTGTGCGCTCTTCATTGATCACCCTCACACTGGCTCTTGAGTTTGCTTTCATTTGCTCTTTCTTTTATCTCTTAAAAGTGCCTTTTCCCGGGCCGCCCTGGTGGTGCAGCGGTTGAGCGCAGCGCTATGAAGCTGTCTGCAGCCAGGGAGATTCCCACATGGCACGGCAGACCCTTCTTGTCTCTCCTGCTGCTCCCCTCAGCAGTGTCTCGGTTTATCTGTGTAGGTCAGGAAGACCACAGTGCAGGTTTTCTGATCCCATGCAGACCGGGTAAAGGAGGAGTCAGAGCCCTCAGTGGTCTTTGCAGGTGTTTTATTGGGATTTACCCGATCCTCACTCTATCTGGGCTCTCCGGTGATCTCTGCTTCTGCTTCTTTGCTTCTCTCTTGGCTTCTCTTTCGGCTTCTGCTGGCGTCCCCATGAAGCCGCCCTTAAAAGCCCAGTCTCAGCCCAGGTGAATCCCATCTACCTATGCCCACACCCCACTCCAGGTGCCCGCCATCAGGCATGCATTGGGGACCGCAAGGATCCATCATCTATCCTGATGGCCAGAGAGCAGAAAAGCCTGACATTTTTTCCTTACCCTACAGTCTGCCTGTTCTGCTCCCCACTCTGTCTCTGGTGAATTCTCTCACCCTCCCACACCCCTGGTCTGTACCCCAGTTCTTGTATAAATAAATAAATCTTAAAAAAAGAAAAGTGCCTTTTCCCTTCCTTCCCTTCAGATTTCAGTTGTATATTTTACATAAATAAGTTTCCAAGAATAAAATTCTCTCATGTACCACAAATGGAACAAATAAAATTACACAACTGTAATTCTGGAAATGGGTAGTTTATAGTACAGAACAGTTTTTCCATGGTTGAAAAACAAGGTGGAAAAAAATTAGGTCCACTTTATCAGCATGTGTTTTAGTTCCAAGAGTGTTGAAACTATTGGCTGGTTTGGAGTTTACTACAGTATCTCTAGTTTTTCCCCTATTTGTCCATGGGATGTATCAGGCGTTCAACAGCTCTTTCCTTTCTCATCATCAACCAAAGACACCAAGTAAAATAATTCTCCACATCTCTCTTTGCTTCCAGAACAGCAGGTGCTAAGATGAGCTCTGAAGGTTGAGAACATATTGACTGGACAAGCTAACTCTTAGATGTGGCTTTATGATGCATGAGAAGTGATTATTCTAGAAATGTTAGAGGCCCTTTCACTTGAACCTCAGGTTTATATCCAAAAGGGTTTGGAAACACAGTCACATTAGGTTAAGTCTTCCACCTTGTGGTCAAATCTAGCCTTGCATATTTTCCCAGGACATTCAGAAGATAAAACTACACCAAGACAAACCCTAGAAATCTGACTCCACAGATCTGAGACTACGGTGGTGTCTGTAGTGCGGCAACATACCGCTGACGAGATGGGAACCTGTACCCCTGAACCATACATGTTGTAAAGCAATGTTATCTCAATAAATATATATGTAATTTTTAAAGTTTTACAGGAAAAATAATCAAAATATTAAAAAATAAGAAAAAGCAAGCTGGCGGAGCCACCTCCCTTTCTCTATAAGAACCAGTGCAGTGGGTCAGTCGACCTAGGTTTGAAGCCTGGCTCTTCACTACTCCCTGGCCTTATAACCTTGGTCAAGTTAATTAACACCTAGAAAGCAGGACGACTGAGTTCCAGCCCTGGCTCTGACACAACAGCTGCACGTAACCCAGTAAAGTCCTGCCGGGGTGAGAGACACAAAAGGAAATATAAACAAATGAGAGGACATCAAACTAAAAAGATCCTACACAGAGAATGAAACTATCACTAAAGCAAAAAAGACATCCTACTGGATAGGAGAAAATAATCTGTACGCCACCCATCTGACAAGGGGCTCAAACAACTCAACAAAAAAGAAACCAACTAACACAATCAAAAAATGGACTGAGAGCTAAATGGACACTTGTCCAAAAAAGACAGAGACAGCCAACAGGATCATGCAAAAACACCCGTCATCACTATCATCAGGGAAATGCAAATCAAAAACACAGTGAGATGCCACCTCACACCTGTGAGAATGGCCCATATCAAAGCTGTCCAGACACAATGAGTGTTGGTGAGGGTGTGGAGGAAAAGGAACCCTCGTACACTGTTGTTGGAAACATAGACTGCTCTAATTGAAGACTGGGTGGCAATTTCTCAAAATATTAAAAATAAATGTATGAGATCCATTCCTAGGCATTTAGCAGAAGAACACAAAATCACTAACTAGAAGGGATATATGCACTCCTATGTTCATCACAGCATTGTTTACAATAGCCACGTTATGGTAGCAAGCTCAGTGCCCAATGACAGACGAGTAGATAAAGATACAGTACATATACACAATGGAATACTACTCAGCAATAAAAAAGATGACCTCTTGCCATTTACAACAACACGGACAGAACTGGAAGGGTTAATGCTAAGTAAAGTAAGTCAGAAGGAGAAAGACAAATTCACATGGTTTCACTGATTAAGTGGAATACAAAGAAACACAACACAGTGTAGACCAAAACCAATCCAATAACAAACACTAGAAATCTGCAGAATTAAATCTCCCACCAGAGTGAGAGAAAGAGGGTGGAGAGCAGTGTAGGGAGGAGGGTCATTGGACTACGGTGAAGGAGTATGGGTACATTGGTGGTGGCTGTGGGACAGGCATCTGAGGTGTGATCCTGTGTCTCTGATCGCATACAGTGTTGTAAATCAATGTTACCTCCGAACATAAAGTCCTGCTGAGTTGTATCAGGCCATGGAGGTTCCTATAGATGGTGTCTAGGCTACTGTCTAAATCAGTGGATGACCCTCAGTCTACAACTGATAATTTAGCATATGACCATAAAAATCGACTTCACGAGTGTGAAAGGCTGGGAAAGGCAGAGAGAAAGGGAGAGGTTGAGACAGCCATGCACGTCTAGTTAGAACTAGTGACAATTGCAGCAGCAACCAATTGGCCATACAAAAATGGCAGCCCTCCACTTCCTCTTTGGAGAGCTTCTAGAAGGAGAAGTAAAGGGCTATCACTACTGTAGTTGTGAACCCTGTAGATGAAGCATTACTTCCCTTCTGAGCAAAAGAAGGTGATCTGGCACCTCAGGTGAAGGTGGGGACCAAAAGAAGCTTCTCTCCTTTTCAGCCACAGGCTTAGGTCGGCTACTACAGATGGGTGCACGAGAGAAAGCCCTCTGGATAGGATATCTCTTCTCTCCCCTCTAAGCCTTAGTGTCATGGGAAGGTTCAAGTAATGTGAGCTTCTGTGTTTGACTTAAATAGCTAGCACAAGCTGTTGCCAGCCACTGCGGCCTGAGTTCCATCCCCCGCCAGCAGGCAAACCCATATGGCCGCAGCAGACCTCTCCCATCTCACCCGCTGCTCCCCTCAGCAGTGTACTTCAGAGATCTGCCTGTTCTGCTCTGTCTCCGGCCACACCCCAGCTCTTTTATGCATAAATAAACAAGTCTTTAAAAAAAAAAAGGAAGGAGAGAGACATGTGAGATCCAAGGCAGACAGGACGGCAGGGTGAGCTGGCCTCTCTGGAAGGGCTTCACAGCTTGTCCCTCAGCCTTCCAGGGCTCATGGATTGAAGGCCAAGCAGCTCATTTACAGTCAAGGAAGGCCCCCCTGGTGGGGGAACCTGGACACCTCCATTCCATGCCCACAGCACATTCTTCCAGACATCAAAGTGCTGGGGCCTAAATTAGTCATCAAACGCCCTTTGTTGAGCAAGAAACTCCTACTGGAGGAAGTACACGGAGGTGCTGCCTTGAAGGGCAGACCCTGGGGTAGCTGGGCAGGTGTCCCCACTCAGCATGCGTTCTGATCGCCAGCCCCCTGCCATCCAGGCTGTGAAATATTGTTTTGTGTTTCGATCATGCAGATGGGAAAACCACACATTAAAGCTGTTCTGTGAGACTATTTAGTTTAGAAGCAGCCGAGGATACATTCTTAAGTAAAATAGCTCATCAAAGAAAGACGTCATTAAATATTTAGTATATTATGAATGTTGGACGATGCCTAAGGTATTTTCAAGTGATCTTTTTTTTTTTTTTTTATTTGATTAAGAAATAAGTTTCAGTTTGCTGGAAAATTCAGTTATATCCCAAAGTACATTTTCAAATTATATAAATGAGACTATGTACTACGAAACAAATTAACAGTAAGTCTCCTGGCAATGGCTCACCCAGCGATAACTTCTTCTGGAATAATACTAAATAAGTCCTGGGATGACTTCGCTAAATCTAAAGACATGAACAGCTACTTGTAAAGCAATTATTCTAACAGATACAGAGCAGTCCAATGTCAGGCCAATGGCCACCTATAAAAGCAGAATACTTTATTATTTTGATTATCTAAACATTCCCCCGAATGTGAGTACATACCTGTCGTGTCCCATCTCAGGCCGGGCAGGCTCACCGGCGGTCCTCGCAGCCTCCAGGGAACTGGCGCAGCAACAAGGAGGCACAGGAAAGTCAAGGCTGAAACCACAGTCAGAGGCCGGCCACTCCACCCTCCCTGGAGCAGGGCGGCTGAGAGCCCCGGAGACATTTTTTTCTGCTAAGCAGCTCCGCCTAAGCAGCTCCACCCTGGCTGTTGGACCCTGGCGTGGCCAGCACCGCCCAGGGGTGCACGTTTACGCATGGGCACGCCCGTGCTCCCCGGACCCAGGTTTCCATAATCGTGGGAGGCGGGGAAGCCCGCAGGTGCCGGCCATGGACACTAATGGCAGGAGGTTATTAAAAAAACTGATTTTTAACTCATTTACCCTGCAATATACTCCGTGCATCTAGCTAAGAATTATGTACACATAAAAAGTCAAACACTTCTGGGGCCCTCCCTGGTGGTGCAAGAGTTTACGCACCGCACTATGAAGCAATCCATAAGACTCTGCAGCTCGAGTTCGATCCCCAGCCGGCCAGGGGGCTCCCACATGGCGCGGCAGACCTCTCCTGACTCGCCCGCTGCTCCCCTCAGCAGTGCAGTTCAGTCAGTCTGCCTGTTCTGCTCCCCACTCTGTCTCTGGTGGATCCTCTCACCACCCACACCTCTGGCCTGTACCCCAGCACTTGTATGTATAATTTTTTAAAGATTTATTTATTTTTATACAAGAACCGGGGTACAGACCAGAGACCGGGAGGGTGAGAAGATTCACCAGTGACACAGGAGGGAACAGAACAGGCAGACTGACCGAAAAAACTGCTGAGGGGAGCAACAGGCGAGACAGGAGAGGTCTGCCGGACCATGTGGGTTTCTCCCTGGCTGGCCGGGATCGAACTGGCGCTGCAGAGGCTGCGGATAGCTGCACAGCGCGGCGCTCAACCGCCTGCGCCACCAGGGGAGGCCCAATAAATAAATCTTTTTAAAAAAAACTCAATCATTTTTAAGGATGCTCAAAATATCATTTTCCAAAAAGAGCAAAGTAAAATAGTCAAAAAAAATAATTAATTTCCAAAATTAACCCAAATGCTATTCAATAATATAAAAAGCTGGGGGTGTAGCATTGCCAGGTGGAGATGCTGACCTGTTAATTTGAAGTGGCAGGGCAAAAAAAAAAATGTAACCTAAACGAAATTACTGTTGGTCAAAGGAATGGGAGAAAAGTGACCAAACTTAGGAAATCCCGTCAGCAGTTCAAAAAGTTTTAAATGGCTTGCTCGGCATCTTGGGGTCTGGCGCCACCTACTGGACAGAAACAGAAATTTGTCTCTGGATGGCTCTTGGGCTGCAGGCGTGTTAATCATTATGTAGTTTAGATGAGAAATATGTACTCGTGAAAATGACTGGGAATCTTCAAATGTAAATATAATCGCTGTGTCTAGAATAGTGTTTTGTTTTTTGACTGTACATGGTTTTTTAAGAAAATATGTTGAGGGGCCTCCTTGGTGACACAGAGGTTATCAAGCTATTGCCAGCCACTGGGGCATGAGTTGGATCCCCAGGCAGGGGGGTGACCCACATGGCACAGCAGACCTCTCCTGTCTCACCCGCTGCTCCCCTCAGCAGTGTGTTTCAGTCAGTCTGCCTGTTCTGTTCCCCACTCTGTTTCTGGTGAGTCTTCTCACCCCCCACCTCTGGCCTGTGCCCCAGCTCTTGTATGCATATATAAATAAATATTTTTTAAAATATATTTAAAAGTCATAGGACATCTTTATTGAGGTACAATTTAAAGCAGGAACCATTTTATTTCATTACCTGTTGTTCTTTCAGAAACAACAAAACATAAACAAAATCTGTAGCAGTGACAGTTTTAACCTGTATGTTATTTAATGGGGTGGAAAGTGTTGTCAACAACAATAAACTGATTGAACTGACATTGACTGAGCATATATGTGAGGTTTTGTTCTAAACACAATGCAAAAAATTGATTCTTTCTCTGGAAAAAAATATTCCAGAAAGAGAGAGAGGGCACACAGTTGTTTTTAGGATAGTGGCTTTCTAATCAATGTCACTATTCTCAGTGAACTACAAGTAACCATTTAAGTTTCTCTACTAACTCTTTTACATCATTCTTGGCCTTCCTGCTCAGATAGTGGATCCTGGTTTCTGTCATTAGGCTTGTTCTTTAAGTCTCTCTTGTGTGCAAGTCCCTTCCAAGTCTCCCACCACCCACTCTGTCGCACACCACTCTTGCCCTTTGAGTTGCACATTTTTTCTTTGGGTTATTAAGGTGAATTGCACCAGTGTATGCCTGATGGAGTCCCATTCGTGGGGAGTTCTGAATCAATGGGAAATGAGTAAAGGGATAGAGTATGATTGGCTTATCTTCCAGCAGATGAACTAGCGTCAAGGGACCTTACTTAGCTCAAAACGTTACCCATTCTGAGACTGAGTTATGTTGACAGCTCCATTTAATGATCGCAGACACACGCTAGGAGGGTTAATCCTTAGTCATTCCTGTTTAAGGTCAGCACTCAGGTTAGCTAAAAAATGTAGCTTTCATTGAAAAGAGAAGACAAGGGGAATTATAATTTCTAGACAAAGCTACATGAACATTCACACAGAGGGCCTCAAGGGGCTAATGAGACCAGCACCAAGGAGACACTCAATAAATAATCTTGAATGAATCAATGATCTAGAAAGGAAAACAGGAAAAACAAAGACACAAATAACCTTATTTGAAATTTCATCTCAAGTTGGAAGCAGCGGAACACATGAAGGAAGCTGCCAGTTAGATCGTGTTCATGGCTAGGAATACCCACTTTAATAATGACATCGGTTCTCTCCAAATTAATCTATAAATGCAATAAAATTCATTTCATATTTCATTAAAGTTTTGTGTGGAACATGATCAACCAATGTTAAATTTCATTTGGAAGAGCAAAGTGATCTTTTTTAATGAAAATTGTTTTATGAAAAAGACTGGGGGTGTTCTTACTGTAAAAGATTGAGATTTTGATACAGTAAAGACCAAAAAAGATCATTATATCATGTTAGAGAGTAAATGTGAAAACCACACTATATCACCCTACATCAGTGCAAATCACAGGGAGAGCACCTGGGCCATCTGAACAGGCTGGGACTCAGGTCAAATAGGGCACTAAAAATATTACTAAAGGTAAATTCAAAAGCGTTTACTTGGGGGGCCTCCCTGGTGGTGCAAGGGGTTAAGCACCATACCATGAAGCAATCCGCAGCCTCTGCAGCACAAGTTCGATCCCTGGACAGCAAGGGAGCAACCCACTTGGTGCAGCAGACCTCTCCTGTCTCTCCCGCTGCTCCCCTCAGCAGTGTATTTCACTCAGTCTGCCTGTTCTGTTCCCCTCTCTGTCTCTGGTGGATCCTCTCACCCCCCACATCTCTGGCCTGTACCCCAGCTCTTGTGTGCATAAATGAATAAATCGTTAAAAAAAAATGTTTACTTGGAAGCAAATCGTTCAGAGCCACTTGTGCAGAATAAGAACGAAATGAATTCAAAGCCATGGGCTAAAGTGTGTGTGTGTGTGTGTGTGTGTGTGTGTGTGTGTGTGTGTGTGTGTTGGTTTCTTTGCTTGTTTGTTTATTGCTCAAAATACTCAGTTAGGAAAACAGTGAGTTATGGCTAGGAAAAATAATACCAGAGTCTTAGTAGCTACGAGGAGGCTCATGCACACTGGTCAGACCCACGTCAACTCTGGGCCTGACTCTAACGCCAGACACCATGTTTTTAAGAGTTGCTTGAACACATTTAAAGAATAGTAAAGATGGTGAGGAGCCCAATAATCGTTTTATGAGGAAAAGTGAAAGAAACATAAAGAGAACTGGGGCCTTTTGGATGTAAGCACAGAGTGACATCAAAGAACCTCTTAACCCCACTGCACACAGAAAGCAGCTGTGTCCAGGTCGTGTGGGGGGAGGGTGAGACCAATTGCTCACGCTGGGGTTATAGAGAGTGACAGGACAAGCTTTCCAAACCTGTAAACATTTTTCTAAGAATGGTGTAGATCAAGTGCCTGGGAATAAATAAAACTATAATGTACTCTAAGAGTCAGTATACAAATGGGCATGACGTGATTGTTCTGATGTGATTGTTTTGACTTGACGGTGGCCGTGGTGAAACGACCCTGCATTTGTCAAAATCCATGCATCTGAACTTCAAGATGAATATATTTTCAGCTTGTGAATTAAAAGATAAACTTCTAGTCCAAATATTTTAAGTTTAAAATAAAACAAAGGTAATTTTGTTCCCCAAAAACGTCTTGTTTATACCACAGTATGCTTGGCCCAGGGTGCAAAGAAGGCAGTCAGACACCCACATTTAACCTTCCTGAGTCTCCCCTGGTGGTTAGAATACAATCTGGAGGTATTAAGAAAAAAAAAAATGTTCCATTTAGGTCCTTCCAGGAATGGGGGAACAGTGAGAAGCCAGTTTCTCCCCCCACTTCTTGAGGTAGAACCAGATGGGATCAGAATTTGCAGGGTGACACCTGGACTAGACTGGCCGGCTGCTGAGCCTCGCGCTGTCAGGGCTGAAGAGTAAAATTAAACCAAAAAGAAAGACATATGCATTTCCCCCTTTCTCTTGTTTCTCCTCCTTAACCATAAAGGTTATTTCATATTGTACTTCTAGGATCTTCGCCTGACCTGAAGTCTAAACACACAACCATTTATTTGCCTTAAAAAGGCAAATAAATCTGTTAATGCATTCATAGGAGCTTAGACCTCGATGCTTAAAGTGAAATCATTCTCATTGTTTATCTTCATGTTGTGTTTCATCAGATAAGCACGAATAAGTTTAAACTAACATGCTTTCTAACTCGTTGGTGTCGTTCAAAGACAATGAGAGTGTCCAGCTGAGAAGGGACAGCTTCACGTTCCACACTGCAGGGGCAGGATGGGCCACTGAGCAGGTTCTATGATCCCAGCAGACCGCAAAAAGGAAGAGTCCCGGAGCCCTCAGTGGCTTTCTCAGGCTGTTATTGATCTTTACATGCATTGCAGCAACCAGATACACAGCACGCAGGGGTGCCTGGGGGCCAGGAGGCCTACTGGCCTCCTGGGCCCCAGGCAAGTCTTCGCTCTGGGCTTCTCTGACTTCTTTCTCCCCTTCTCTCTCTCTTGCTTCTCTCCTGCTTCTGTGGGTGACTACCTCAATACTCCTCTCATGGCCCACTGAAGTAAATAAGACAACAATGTAACAACTGCAGGTGCCCCATCAGGCAGGGCAATCCTAATGGTGAGAGGGCAGAAATGCCTGAAAACCATTTACCCTACACACACGAATTCCAAATGGTGGAATAGACCAGAGCGATTCATAATCCCGGACTCGTGACTACCCGACACAGAGCACAAGAGGCTGCCTGCAGCACAAGAGGCTTCTGCAGACAAGAACCTCATGCTTTGTTATGTCACCACGAAAGAAGGGGTGTCCAGCTTCCGGCTCCCAATGAGGGAGTCCTCGACCAGCTGTCAAGGAGCCTGGGCCTCCTCCTAGTCCATCCTCAAGGTGTCTATGAGGCTGTGGGCCTCGCCTTCTCCTCCAGGTCCCTGAATGCTGAAAGATGGGACAATTCCTGGCAGCTTCCACACCAGATCTGTGACACCAGGTACCGTCCATACAGAGGTTATCAAACAAATCCCTGCAGGCTTTACAGATGCTCCATCTCACGCACCAGCAGCAGCTCAGGCCGCAAGGCAGCCATCTTCGCCCATGAGGCGAGGCACATGCAGACATGTAACCCCAGTTCCTCTTCCTCCCCGCCCTACCAAGCCCTGCGCCTGAGCTCCCTGGAACGCAGTGTGTCATCAGAAACTCCCTCTCTCCTCAAACTCTTCCCTAAGCCTCTGTTTTGTTTTGTTTTGTTCCATCTAAAACCTGGTTAGTCCAGAAAAACATCTCTTCCCTCTACCCTCTGGCCCCCAGAGAAGCAGCTGGCTGTCCTCACACACTCGGGGTAAGCTGGGGCCTGGAAATGGAGTGTTGTCCTTCTGTCTTCCCATTGCAGAGATAAAACTCTCAATTTTCTTCTTGAAACCTGCTTTTCCCCCATGTTTCCTCAACCCAGGAAATAACAGAAAAATCCAGCAGATCACTCAAGGCACAACTCCAGCAATTATCCTTGATGTCCTTGTTTGATCAGACCAGTGCCCAGTCCATCAAAAAAAAACTACCAATTCCAGCCGTGAGACATATTCCGTCTCTGTCTCACTCCCTCCACCTGCAATGTCATCTTTGTACCCAAAACCAAGACAACTGGCTCCAACCGCTTTCCCTCCTACAGTCCACCCCTTAATGCAGTAACTTCCTTTAACGTTATAATGCAATGTTACTTCAATTCAGGTTTTTTAATAAAAATTAATTAGCTAATTAAAATAAATAAATGGCTGTGATGTCACATCTCTCTGCTTCTTAAATCTCAGCAAGTTTTTTATGACCTTACATCCCTGCATGACCTGGCCCTGCCTACCTTTCTGTCCTCTTCTTTTCCCACTCCTTGTCTTGATCAACTGTGATGGGTTGAATCGTGTCCCTCAAAATAGGTATGTTGAAACCCTTCATAAAATCACAAAGTAAGTGTGACCTTACTTTGAAATGAAGGCTTTGCAGAGATCACGGTAAGATGGTGTCATTACCTAGGCCCTAACTCGATGGCTGATGTCCTTCTAAGAAAGGGACAAGGCCCCGTGGAGACAACATCTTGGGAAGACATAGGTGAGACTGGGGTGCTGCACCCACAAGCCAAGGAAGGCCAAGGATTCCCGGCAGCCACCAAAAGATACAAGGAGGCAAGAAAGGATCCTGCCCCAGAGCCCTCAGAGGGAGGGCAGCACCTGAGAGCTTGACTGGAGAACGCTGCCGTCACAAGTGGGAGGCAACAGGTCTCTGTTGTTTTAAGCCACCAGTTTGCAGTGATTTGCTGCCGAGGTCTTAGGAACCGAACATACCCATTATATTCAAGTCACATTGACTGTCTTGGGTTCATCAAACGCATTCAGCTTATTCCTGACTTGGGGAATCTGTTCTAACTTTTCTCTCTGACCAAATGTTCTTCCTCCTAATTTATTTTTTTTCTTTTTTTCTCTGTATCAACTTCTTTTTTAAAAAGATGTATTTATGCATAAAAGAACTGGGGTGTAGTCTAGAGGCGCGGGGGGGCAAGAGGATTCACCAGAGACAGGGTGGGGAGCAGAACAGGCAGGCTGACTGAAATACACTGCTGAGGGGAGCAGCAGGAGAGACTGGAGAGGTCTGCCTTACCATGTGGGTAGCTCCCTGGCCAGGGATCAACTAATGCCGCAATGGCTGTTGATAGCTTGATAGTGCTGAGACTTTAACCCCTGCGCTAGCAGGGAGGCCCTTTCTTCCTAATTTATATGACTGTTTCCTGTATGTCATTCATGCTAGTTTAAATGTCACCATCTTGGGCCTCCCTGGTGGCACAAGGGATTAAGACACAAACTATGAAGCTGTCCGCAGCCTGCTTTTCCCCCCAGCATGAGTTCGATCCCCAGCCGGCCAGGGAGCAACCCACATGGCGCAGCAGACCTCTCCTGTCTCACCCACAGCTCCCCTCAGCAGTGCATTTCAGTCAGTCTGCCTGTTCTGTTCCCCACTCTGTCTCTGGTGAATTCCCTCACCCCCCACACACACCTCTGGTCTGTACCCCCGTTCTTGTATGCATACAAAAATAAATCTTTAAAAAATAATTAAGTAATGAGAAGAAAATACAAATATTTAAAAAAATTAAAATTAAAATTAATGTCACCATCTTCTTTACCAAGCACTCAACCTAAAATCATCAATAAGTAAATTTCTATTATATTAACCTGTTCTACCTACCTAAATAATTTAGAGCTGTTTGATATTTTACATAATTATATAGCATCTGTGTCTCCCCCCACCCATAACACCCACTCCATAATAACAGTGACCTTGCCTGGATTATTCAACGCAATTTCCTAAGCACCTAAGTAGAGTGCGTGCCCAGCTCGTCACCATCTGCCCAAGACTATGGTGGTTTTTACACTTTAGTGTCTCATGTACCAGGAGGTCTCTTAGTCCATACTGCCAATCCAACTACCAATAAACACTGGAAATTGAATGAGTCAGTGAACCTTTAAAACCAAGTTCTTGCTCACTGAAATCTAATGCAGTGTAGTTTGGTATTTCAGTCACAAGGTGGCACTGGGCTACTAGATTTATTAACACACCTCAGTTAAGGTCAAGTTGATGCGAAGCGATTTTATTTTCTAAAGTATTAAGGTATCAACTGGTTTTGTTTTGTTTTTATTTTATTTTTCCATAGAATAACTGGGGTGTAGGTCAGAGGTGCAGGAGTGAGAGGATTCACCAGAGACAGAGTGGGGAACAGAACAGGCAGATTGACCGAAGAAACACTGCTAAGGGGAGCAGTGGGTGAGTCAGGAGAGGTCTGCTGTGCCATGTGGGTTAACTCCCTGGCCAGGGATGGAACTCTGGCCTTAGGAGTAATAGCGCTGAGGCTTAACCCTTAGACCACCAGGGAGGACCTGGTATCAGCTGTTCTTTATAATACTATCAGAGTCCTCGAATAGTACTGTTTTTTATAATACTATTTTTCAGGTAGAAAAAATGTGAATTTATGAAGACTAATTTCCATTTTAAATTTTTTCCCTAAAGCTTGTTGTTCACACTGACATGAAAAATTCATTATTTGGGCAGAGAAAGCAATGAATGTGATTACAATAACTTCTTATATCCAAGATTTAAGATATAGCAACTACATATTCACTATGAGGACCACTTGAAGATTTTGACAGTTGCAGAAACTTAAAAGTCGGCAGGGCAAAAGACTTTACCTCAAGAATGCAAGTATGTACTGCTCTGATTTACTGCTCTGATTATTCCAGAAATTAACATTTGCTCCAGGGAAGAGTTTCTAAAAATGAGGTCATCATTTAAGGAAATTCTATCCTCTCTCATTCTCCAAGATCAAGACAGTTCAATCTGATCTTGGCAAGACACTATGTTTGCGAACTTGTAAACACATCCGAACATTTATATGCTATTTGTACAAAATATATGTTGGTACTTAAGCAAGAGCGTGGGCTGCCATGATACCACACTCAAATCATCATGATGGTGCCATCTCTGTGGGGGAAGGTGGGGGGAGAGGGGTAGTAAGGAAATAGGACTAAAGAGGGCTTCAATTTTATCAGTAATATTCATTTTACAAAAGAAATGGCAAAAGAGGGCCTCCCCTGGTGGCACAGGCAGTTGAGCGCTGCACTGTGAAGCTGTCTGCAGCTTCTGCAGCTGTCCGCAGAGGTCCGCAGCGCCTGTTCGATCCCAGCCAGCCAGCAAGGGTCCCACATGGCACGGCAGACCTCTCCTGCCTCGCCCACTGCTCCACTCAGCAGTGTATTTCATCAGTCTGCCTGTTCTGTTCCCTGCTCTGTCTCTGGTGAATCCTCTCACCCTCCCACACATCTGGCCTGTACCCCTGTTCTTGTATAAATAAATAAATCTTTAAAAAAAAAAATGGCAAAAGATTGATACTTTCTTGAGTGTGCTAATATTTGTTATATTGTGTTCCATTATTTCCTTTCTTTTCACCTTTGCAGTTACATAAAAGAAGAAGAAATAAATAAATAGGTATTGTTCCCACAGGTCATTTGACTTTCCTGCAAAAATTTTTTCTGAAAAAAACAGAATATGTTCAGCCTTTGGTTTCCCAATCTGAGCCCTCAGGAATGTCTAAGGAACCTGGAATGGATTATCCCTGGTACATCAGTAAGTTTCTTTTTTTTTTAAATTAGTTGTTAGAAAACATTGATTCGAAAGAGCAACTGTACCCCTATGTTTATTGCAGCACTATTTACAATAGGTAAAACCTGGAAACAACCCAAATGCCCAAAAATAGATGACTGGATCAAGAAGATGTGGCATATATACACGATGGAATATTATTCAGCCATCAAAAAAGATAAACTGATGCCATTCGCAGCAATGTGGATGGCGCTAGAAGGAATGATGCTCAGTGAAATAAGCCAGAAGGAAAAAGAAAAATATCGGATGGTTTCACTTATAGCAGGAATATAGAGGAACCCAATAAGACCTCAGTGTAAAAAAATAATAACAGTACAAAACACAACAAAGCAAAACAGACAATTATAAGTCAGAGACATCCTGCAGGGAGGAGGCGGGAGAGGGATCAGAGGGACTGGGGACGGAAACTCTATGGGGACTACCCCTGAGGGGGTGTTTAAAAATGAAAAATGATGTAAAAAATAAAAAATAATAATAAATAAATTTGCTCTTAGAAAGAGTGTTTTGCAAAATGCAAATTCTGGCAAGAGCTTTGTATAGATAATGCTCCCACCCACCAGAGAGAGATGAAGTAAGAGTGGGCAGAGGAGGGGGCAGAGACGAGAGGATCGGGAAGTGAGCTAACACAATGGGAAACCACTTACGTAAATCAGGGGCAGATGACAGGCTGCCAGGAAAATCCGTCATAGTTAAAATGTTGCTCTTGAGTGGAACTGTTTAGCCTTGTATCATTGCAAAATAATGCGGGAGAGACCCCTGGGTTGTGGGAGAAGTACCTGCAGAATTCTAGAAGTTCATTACCCTCTTTTAGTATTTTTCAAGAGATTTTCAGTAGTTTTGAAGTAGCTACTTTTTTTAGGGCAAAATGTTTTATGTGTTTTTACAGAATGAGATATTTTTTCTTTAATGTTTCTCTATGTATTTGTATCTTTTGGTTTGGGTCAATTCAGATTCAAAGAAAAATCGCTGTCTTACCATCACTGAGGCGCCCCTCTGCAGTCCTAATCCCCACCCAGGAAGCAAACACCAACACAGAGGCAGAAAAAGGAGAGAAACAATGCATTTATCTAGTGCCTTGGTAAACTGGGATGAATTATGAAGCTTCCGAATAGAGCATCACTTTGTATTTATTTGAACACTTTGAAGAAAACGCATTCTAAAAATCACTCTGTACTCTTTTTGAAAAGCAAAGTTCAATTTAGCTTTTTCTTTTCTTCACATTCAAAAATGCCAGTTGTCTTCCTGAGAAATGAGTAGAGAGACAATCTCAGGAGCTCCACCAAATGCTGTTTACCTGCTTGCTGGGGATTTCTCTATCCTTGAAGCCTATTTGCCCAAAGGCTGGAGGAGTAAGGCTTGGAGACTTGATGTTCATTTCGGGATGTATTGCTGTTGTGTCTGTTTGCTTCTCTGATGTATTTTTGACTAATTGGGACTGATGAGAGACCTAAAGAAAGAGTCTAAAAATCGGCAAGAACATGCACAGACAGAACGTGTCAGAACCGAAAGTAGCTGTGGGCATCGTTACAGAAACCTAACATTGATGAAAGCTTCCTTAAAATAACCTTCACAACTGTTATTTTCCCAAAGTATGTTAGTGCAGATTCACATACGTAGTCAGGTAAATGGTCTTGTTTTTATTTCAGAAAGGCAGCGTATAATGTGGTTAGAATCACCAACTCAGCCAGAATGGCTGGGTTCTTAAGAATTTGGGACAAGATAAACACATGCAGCAACATGGATGGCGCTGGAAGGGATCATGCTCAGCGAAATAAGCCAGAAAGAAAAAGAAAAATACCGGATGGTCTCACTCATAGCAGGAATCTAGAAAACTTAAATAAGGGACCAGGAAAATGAATAACTATAAGAAAGTGAAAATCAAAATCAACAAACAACTATGAACCAGAGACACTCTATGGGGGGTGGGAGGTGGGGAGGGGAGGGATTGGGGTCAAAATAAGGGGGTCGCAATTGTATGGGGAATATAAAAATAAAAAAAAATTTATATAAAAAAAAAAAGAATTTGGGATAAGTTGCTTGAATTCCCATATCTCCGTTTCTTCATCTACAAAACCACTGTTAGCAAACTAGTTTCTTCCTTGAAGTGTTTTCAAGAAGAAAAACATGAATCACCATTTACAAAGCTTGTGAACCATGCATGGCACATAGAAACGATTATGTGTGCAATCTATTTGATAGTTAAAACAAAAGCTTAAAGCTACTTTCTTTTTGGTCCATCTTCTTTATGAAGTTATGTTGTTGCCTTCCATATGATTCTGGGAATAAATACGTATCTGGTTGTGTGAATTCACTTCACCTATGTGGGACCCATACAGAACCCTTGAGCCCAGGTCAGAAGGGCCCGGAACTCCGTGCTCAGCCTAATGCGGCTGCTGTTTTCTCTCTCTTAATACTTCTTAAAGAAGGGGACCTGCAAGGGCCTCCCCTGGTGGCGCAGCAGTTGAACCTCTGCAGCACCGGTTCGTTCCCCAGCCACGGCGAGGGTCCCACAAAAAAAAAAAAAGGAAAGGAACCTGCAAATGATGTCAGGACCCCAACTCTGACTACCTAAGCTCCCTTTCTCTTCTCTGTGGTTCTTTGAATCCCAGAGGCCCTCCTGCTCACGTTTGCAGCCCTGACTTAGAGGACAATGAGGGAGTGGGAAGCTGTCAGGCCCTTTGCCTTGTCTTTCCCCACAGCTCAGCAGGCTGGGATTGGGGTGCAAAAGGCTTGCTTAGCTTTCTTTTACACTCCTTAGATGTATAAAGGGAATGGGGCCATAAATCTGCATTTATGGAGAGAAGAAAAAGAGTTCTTCCTTTCCACAACACACCTTACACAGACCCGTGCTTTATTCAGTACCATTTCCACCTGGGAGTCAAACTATCAAATCCAGAGATTCTCTTCAGAATCTTTTCTTCCTGAGAGGTGGTGGGATTAGGCAGAAGTAGGTCTTCAATTCTGGCTTTAGGGCCAGGAGCAGATAAGGGTTTAAAGCTTCCTCCCAGGCTTTTGCACATTGTTTTCAAATGAGGCCAACAATAGTGGCCAGATACTGGAGTGAGATCAAGAGAAGATAAGGTGTGTAAAAACATGTTATCATGTGGAAGGGCAGACAGTAGGCCCAGCAGGAAAGCCTCCCTGCTGCGCTTTCCTGGGGTGAAATGAAGGCCCATTGGCAAAGTAGCTGACCTCTTTTTGCATTGAAAAAAAAGTGGATGCCAGCCACATTCACTGACTCCATAAAAGTTTCTAAATAAAGGCTAAAGAAAGGGAACATGCATTGACTAAATAAGCACTGATTATACATCTTAGAGTTAGTCACCAAAAAGGTGCCAAGAAGTTGAATAAGAGGGCAGCATTTTCCTCACAGGGCTCCCATGTTGGGTAGAAGTGACAATTAAGGGGAAAATAATTACCAGACAGGACCTTAGCCATCTTAATTAAGGAAACTGTGGAACGCACTGAGGATCATGTGTTCTCATCAGAGCCTGGGGAGGGCTTCCAAGGGAAGGTTCGTCCAAGTTAACCATTTGGAAAAGGGGGGGTGGGGAGCATTCCAGCAAGGATGGAGACCCAAGGGGTGCGGGGGTGGGGGGGGCAGTTGGGGGGTGGGGAGGTGACTCTGTCCACACAGGGCATTTGAAGAACAAAATAGGAGACACACTGAGACTAAAATGGGCGCTTGGGGTGAGGACTTCATTCTGAAAGTCAGCCATGGTGAAGGCATCAGGATGAAGGATTCAAGAAGCAGATTTATTAATAAAGAAACTACTCCCGGGCCTCCCTGGTGGCGCAAGGGATTAAGCACTGCACTATGAAGCATTCCGCAGCATCTACTCTATGAGTTCGATCCCCGCCGGCCAGGGAGAAACCCACATGGCACAGCAGACCTTTCCTGACTTGCCCGCTGCTCCCCTCATCAGTGTACTTTGGTCAATCTACCTGATCTGTTCCCCACTCTGTCTCTGGTGAATCCTCTCACCACCCACATCTCTGGCCTGTACCCCAGCTCTTGTGTGGATAAATAATTTTTTTAAAAAAAGAAAAAAAAAAAGGAAACTACTCCCAAGTGTCCATCAACTGCTGAATGGATAAATAAGTGTGGTATATCCAAACAATGGAATATTACTCGAGCATAAAAAGGAAAGAGGAACAGATACATGATATTCTATGGATCAACCTTGGAGACATTATGCTAAATAAAAGAAGCTAATCAAAAAAAAAAAGATCCTACACTGTTCTATTATATTTATATGCATTGCCCAGAATAGGTGAATTCATACAGATAGAAAGTAGGTTCTTGTTTGCCAAGGGCTAGGGGAGGTGAGGAATGAGGACTGAGGGCTCCTAGACACAAGGTGTCTTTTGGGGATGATGATGAATTAGATGGTGGGGAGAGTGTAGAACTTTGCAAATATGCTAAAAACCACTGAACTATGTGACTTAAAATTATACGATTTAAAATGGAAAAGAATTGATTGTCATTGTCAGATAGAGAAATAAAGAACGGAACAGAATTAGTGCTGAGAAAGTGATAAGCTCCAAAATATATAGAAGATGTGTTTACAAGAAGCTGCATTTGGGAGATTTTGGTTCAGGAAGAAAACTAGTCAGAACTTCCCTTGAACCTTCTAACCAGGGGCAATAAATGTGGGGCTCAGAGAGAAGAAAAAGGAAATCATGTTGTGAATGTAGAACTGGGTTTCTTCAGATGTAGCAGGACTGGCACTGGTAATGTTCTATGCCCTTACATGGCATTACTAGGCATACAGAGTGCCTGTGTCAGAGTATAAGGTCTGGGATGAACAATTTTTGTGGGTCTTTTAAGAAATCATATTTAGCAGACTTGTATGTTTTTAATCACTGCCTTCTTATAGTTTGATATCAAAGAAATTTGAAGCCATTTATAAAAATGTGTCACATACAAATCCATAGGATAAGAATAGAGACTGTAATTAAGACAAGGAAATATTAATTACAGAACTGCTCAGTAGGATGAAACCAGGGGACAGTGCTCTATCACATCAAAAGATCTCTTGTGCTTTCCAAAAGTGGGTACAAGTTAAGCCTGTGGGGGGAGGGGGGAGTTTGTTTGTTTTAACAGCAGGAACATGAAGTACAATTATTTTAAAAGTCTGATCGGTTGGGGACAAGAGCCACTGGTTCATGCGGGGTTTGGATTCGCTCACTTCCTGTTCATTGAGGTTTTGCTATATAAGGCTTTCCTGTTTTGCAGATGAAACCGCCAGGCTGACAGTGTCCAGGTGTGTGTTTTGTAGGGAGCTGTGCCTGCCACGCAGTTGGAGAGCCTGTTGGTGGGACTTGAGTTGCAAGATCTGCTTCCAGGCACGCTGTCCTCAGAAGGAGAGAACAAGGTTTGGGAGTTTCCTGTGGCAGGATGCAGCCACCCCAGCATTTCATGTTGAGAATAAGTGGGTCTCCCAGCAAAACAGCACTTCTGGGAAGTTGGGGCAGGAATAGAAATTGGTATTAACATAAACAATCCATCAGATCTAAGGAGATGCCCTGTGCCACCTCCTTTCTCACCCCACCTGCCCCCATGCCCTGAAACACAGCAGTAGCTTTGGGAGAAGAAAGTGAAGCCCAGTGGTGATTAAAAACAAACAGTCTTTTAATTAATTCTAACTTTTTTCTCATTTCAAAAGAATTTGCTCACTGTAAATATTCTAGAAGAAAAATTTAATCACTAGTACATCTGCGGAAAGATATGTGGAAAATGAGGCTGTATTTCTTCTAAAGCACGATCTTTGAGATTCAGTGGTACAAAATCCAGCTCTTTCCAACTTCAGAAGTCATCCACAAAGCCACAGAACGCAAAGTTATACAAGGTTGCCTACAATCACTGTCATTCCTGTTCTTTCTTTTGGGGGTCTCTGAAGTTTAAAGACCGTGTCCTTCCAAGGAGGAAAATTATGGGAACAAGTACCAGAATGTTTCTTTTCCACCCTTGCTTGTGATAGGTCTGTTTCCGGTCAGCAAGCAGCAGCTGCTGAGAATATCAGTTGCCATGGCCCGCTGCACCTGCCTCCACTAGCCCAGCAGAGGGAATTGGCAGCAGGCACAGTCTCAGAGCAGGGAGCCTGGCAGCCTTCCAGGGTCTGATGCATGGCGCAGAAGGAGATCCTGCCTTCCCATGTAAATTCAGTCTGGTTTATAGAGGATGCTAATGAATCAGCTCACAAAATATTTATGGAGAATGGTTCTGGGTTAGGGAAATTGGGAGCTGCCAAAGAGGAAGACAGACAGACCAGGGTTTTCCTTTAGTGCCCCTGTGCACACACTATGGCTATTGTCTTACATGTTTATGGTTCCAAGAGCCTGCTAAAAATATTATTCACCCATAAAAAAGGATGAAAATTCAATATATGCTACAACACGGGTGGACCTTGAAAACACCACACTAGGTGCAACAAGTCAGGCATGGAAGGATAAATGATGGTGATTCCATTTATAGGAGGTACTAGAAGAGGCAAATGCACAGAGAGAGCGTAGGGCTTCCCGGGATGAGGAGCAGGCAAGGGGAATGGTAGTTTGTAGACTTTACGTTGGGGGTGATGAAACAGCCAAGCACGAGGATATAATGCTACTGAGGTGCAAACCTCTAAATGGTTAAAATGGTCAAGATTATGTTGTATACATTTGACCACAATTTTAAAAAGTAAAGCAATAAGAGCTGTCAGGATGTGAAAGCGTGTTAAAGTCAATTTATGGAGCAAGATTCTGGGTTAGGGAACTTGGGAGCTCCAAAGAGGAAGACAGACCAGGATTTTTCTTTTGTGCCCCTGTGCATGCACTGTGGCTATTTTCTTATGTCTTTATGGTAAGACAACAAGCAGCTTTCAATCCAGCTTCAACACTTGCCATCTGAACCCTTACAAGAGCAGCACACATGCCAGCTTCCAGGAACCACCACCCCACCCACGCCCCAGGCTCCTGCCTTTGCGAGGCCAGAAAAGGGAAAATGACCAGCAGAGTAACCTTCACTACCCATGCAACTCTTTTGTTTTCAAAAAATGTCTGAACCAGATTCTAGCATGGCATTATCTGTTTCACCTCAGTGATATGTATTACAGTACCTCATTTTGTGTACTACATAGATAAATGTTTCACCCCTTCAGTTTTTAGCTCAAAACTCCACACCTCTACCTGTCTCCTCACTTCTGCCGAGAATCTTGCTTCCAGAGAACACAGGCACAATGAGAACATGTTCAGCTGCCCCTGCCCCATCACCTCCACCTGCCACCAGCACCTATGCCCACGTACCTGCTTTCCTGCCCACAGAGGTGCTAGTTAAATCCAGTGGCCAGTGCAATCCAGCCAGAGCTGTCTCTGCAGAAATTCTTTATATCCTGTCTCCTCTGCTGGAACATGCAGTATTTTTTCATAAAGTGGGAATTCTTGTCTACATAGGTCTCTGATGAATCCCAAGCACGGAAATCAGTTTCCTGGCATGTAGTGGACTCCCAAAATAGATTATTAAATGAATGAATATTACACTTTTCAATGTCTGAAATACTCAATATTTTTAAATGGTATATTTGAATAGAAAACCTGATATGAATGCTTAAAAAGTGTAGGATAAAGGATTCTTCCTGTTACTCCCATCAACCATTTAAATGTGCTAAAAGTACCTTAGTTTCAACACACGAGCCATTATCTCCCGTAAGTCAGACACGGAATACTCTGTCATCCACATGTTCCTGGTAGTCTTTTAGAAACAAGACTGGCTCCCTCTCCCTGGCAGTGGCTGGGGGTCTTTGGAAACCAAGGGATTTATGCAAGAGACCACATTCCCATTCCCAAGTGTGAGTCATTTTTGTACTAACAAAACTAGAGGCCTCAGAATGCTGCGGCTGAAACCCTGGATGCATTTGATCCAACAGCAAAAATTGCCAAGGTAAATTCCCTATGACTAATTATAACATGAAGCCACTTCAAGTGTGATGTGTGATCCCGCGCTTCTCAAAAGCCGAGGTAAAATGAGCTCACCCTTCAGACGTGGTTATTCTTTTCTCAGTGTTTCCTGTCATCAAAGCAGCGTATAAAGATCATCAGGGAGGGACTTTTTTCTTCTGACCTACTTGAGAACATTCGACAATGATCATTGTAGAACATATGGGAAACTTGGCCATATTGGCCTTAACCATGACCAAAAAAAAAAAAAAAAAGCACAGGTGTGTGTCTCCAGGGAGGGCTCCTTCTGCAGAACTGCATAGATTCTTCTCATTTTAAAAACTGTCCTCTCTAATAAGTGGCTTGATTGAAGTTTGAGGCTTGAGACTGTCTTATGACAAATCTAAAATTTCTAAGGACCTTTTTTTTAGCTTGAACGTGAGCTAACAAAAATGAAATTTTGCTTTTAAGCATGACCTGTTTTAGTTCCACCCCTAGTTATTCCATTGCACCTTAAGTCCATTGAATTTCGTGTTGGGGGAATTTTAAAGATGCTTTCCCTCTGACATGGCACTTTGATGATGTAGGAACTGGCCCGTGTACATTTCAGGAGTGGGAGTTAAGCTTTAAAATGAAAGAAAAGGATTCCTCTTCTAGACAGATTATGTTCCATGACCTAATTTAGGGGAAAACCAGACCCAGGAATCAGAACAGTTTAAGACTCAAGAATTCTAATCATTTCTGTGGGCTTGTCCTCAATCTAAAGGTCTGAGGATGCTTTTGCTTTTCTGTGGCTGTCCTACATCTAAAAATGGAATACCCAATTCACCAGGCAGATGCCAGGGGTGGGCTCAGTGGCCCCTGCTGTGTCAGCCCAACAGGAAACATTCAGGATCACCGTGGGTGAAAGGTGAAGTCTGTCACTGTGGGTGTCCCCAAACGTTCTTGTTCCTGAGCTTCCTTGTTCTCTGCACAAGAATGAGTAACTTGTTTCTATTTCTCTTTTATTAGAACAAGTAAATATTTACAAAGGAGATACAAGCATAGTCTCGTTGTGACACCACCGCATAGAGTAAAAACCAAATATCGTGAAGGATGTAAAATCTCTTGGCAAACTTCTTTTCAAAGTACCTTAAAATGTCATCGGGTGCTCAGTGGTGTAAATAAATGAGCCCTATATAAGCCTTTAAAAAAATTTTTTTAGCTATATGGAGGAATACTTGACAAATCATAATAAGACTTTCAAGGACTAGTTGTTTTGTCATTTAATATTCAAATGCGTGGGAAATCCATCAGGGTTTCACTGATAAGATGAGCTGATTTGACTACAGTTGGTGTCAGAGTACTGTATAGTAACAAATAAATATTCACTGTTAAATTGGAGACATATTATATATGTTATATGCAAGATTTGTCTTAATGTTTCATTAGGACACTAAAAGCCTTAGAACTAATTTATATACACACTTTGGATTTTCTCTACTAATACATTTCCTAAAAATGCTTTTAAAAAAGCACTCAACTACATTTCTGAGATTAATTTGTGTCCCCTCTTGGCAGAGATGACGTCTAATTCATTTTTGTGTTGCTAATAATTCACTGGATCCCGGTGATACATTTGACAATAATAAAGATTTCCTAAGAAAAAATATCTGTGAGGTGCAGACACACTTGCCATGAGTCAAGTCCCATTTAGAAATCTGTCCACTCTTCAGTACCCAGCCAGTGCTGAATTTTATTTGGAAATTTGATTTGAATTGATTGGGAAATCAATTTGATTTGGAAAACTTGGGCTTTCATGTATTTCCTTTAAGATTGATTTGTGGTTTCTCTTGTGTTTACTAGAGGTCATCACCAGATCTGAGGTTCCCCAATCCCACAGGTCTTCTCAGGGGCCAGATGTCTTTCTGTCTGTCCCACCTTGGCCACAGAGATGCCCTAAAAGCCCCTTATCAGCAGCAACTGCACAAAGGTTACTCTTGATTAAGGGAAAGATGGGTGCAGTGTAGTGTTCTGCTAATCAGGGACTAGCTTCCACCTACCAGGGAGGGGCTGGTGCCCTGAGAATGAGAAGAGAATCCTGAAAACTAGAGAAACATGACGCAACTTCTCACTTTGCAAGGACAACCCACCCCTGTGGTCAGACAAAATGAATGTCTACCCTAATGTACATGGTGTAACTCATAGGAACCGCAAGGCAGTGACCACTGACGGGCCCAGCAACTCATGTCACACTAGAAGTAGGTGCCCTTATGACTTACCATGTCTCACTCATTAGGGAGTAACCTGGGGGGTGACCATACTAGAAGCATTTTGATAAACAGGTGGAAAATTTGAGCCTGAAAATAGGCCAGGTTTTTATTCACTTCTATTTGAAAAGAATAGGAATGAAAGGAAAGTTTCTGATGACAAACACAGTTGGAGAAAAAAATAAAACATAGGTCTGCACCTCGGTCAATTTCACCAATTTCCTAGTTTGCCAGGATTCGGGAGGCAGACTTTGTCATTGACTCAGAAACTCAAAAGCTACCTTGATGTTCCTTTGTACCACCTCCTTTATACCACCAACCAAGCTTATCTATAATGAACATAATCTCCAATGCCCATTAACACTGCATCCCAATTTTAGAGCACCTTCTCCCCCACCTTTGCTTAAAGAGCAAAATATACTCTGAAGAGGTCAGCAAGTGAGGTAGTTTGCTCCTGTCTTGAGATACCCATTGAGCACAGACCCTGCAGCACCTGGATCCCCCTGATCTGGTAGATCTTACAACTTTCTGTTATCTGATTTCTTTCCACATATGGTTCAGTGCACTGCTAATGGGTTCCGTTTGAAAAAACAAATTCATTTAGGAAAAAAAGATGTTTTGTAACATATCTAAGAAGACAATGTTCTAAAGAATACACCAGTTCTCCACAAGTCTGAGTGATTCAATCTAAGAATTGGCAGTCACATGTTCTAAATATAAGTAACAAGTCCAGTACTTGATTTTATTTGATGTTGCAAATGCTAGTCCACTGGTCCATAAGCAAGGGTCACATACACACTGCTCAGTGGAATCTTTCACAAGAGCTAAATGTGTGAGTACCAATCGTTTTTATGGAAAGAACATCATTTCTGAAATGCCTGTCTAAGAACCATCCCGAATATTCACACACATTTTCCATTTTCACATTCCCTGCCACAATAAACGTTCTCCAATTTCACAAAGAAAGGGTCCACCTTGCATTCTGATGCATTACTCAAGGAATAAAGAACTCAATTAAAACGACGGGTTTTCAGGAAGCCTTACTTAATGTTAAGTAAATTGCCTATAAACCTGTCTCTCAACACATATTCCAATGAAGACCCAAGTGTGGCTTTATTATTGGAGTACTTTGAAGCTGAAGTCAAATGAATTCAGGATGCTCTCAATTCTGACATATGGTTGAGTATAATGGTAGGAATGACTTTTCCTTTTTTCACATACTGTACAAAACACATGGCATTTGGGGAGACACCTTGGAAGCAAAAGCATAGGAAGCTTCAAACTGAAAATGGCTTCTCCAATGCATTTAAATGCACTCTAATAAGAGATATACTTACAATGTTATGAAGTATGACCTGTTCATGAACTTGAAAACCTGATTTTATGTAGTTAACAGAAACCCTAATCGCTCCTCATGCTTTTGAGCCAATTTCCTTAGGCCCAGTTTGGGGGCTGTACCTTCATCCTTAGAAGAAAAAAATATGGGGGTGGGGGGAAAAGAGGTTGAATGTTAAGTAGAAAAATGTATTAACACCAATATGAGTGATTATGGAAATCTTCAGGCCAACAGATAACAGTTCTGTTTTGTTTTGTTTTTATTAAGACTTTATTTTTTTAGACTAGTTTAAGCTTTACAGAAAAACTGAGAAAAAGTGCAGAGATTTCCTGTGTCCTTCCCGAGTCTACACATACATAAGGTGATCTCCTCAGCTCTTCATTAAAATATAAATTTTAGGGGGCCTCCCTGGTGGTGCAGGGGTTAAAGTCTCAGCATTATCAAGCTATCACCAGCCACTGCAGCCTAAATTTGATGCCTGCCCTGGGAGCTGACCCACATGACACAGCAGATCTCTCCTGTCTCACCCGCTGCTCTCCACAGCAGTGTATTTCAGTAGCTCCACCTGTTCTGCTCCCCACTTTGTCTCTAGTGAATCTTCTCACCCCCCCATCTCTGACCTACACCCCAGTTCTTGTATGCATAAACAAAAAAATCATTAAGATATAAGTAAGATATAAGATATAAGTATTTATATATTTTTTTAACATTTTAGAAAACAGGTTTATTAGGAAAAGGGAAAAAAGAGAGGTTCCTACATGGTCACAGGTGGGCAGAAGAGCTGCTAAAATATAAATTTTAATAAGTAACTTGAGAATGTGAAAACTGAGCACCATCCAACACTCCCTTTCCATCATTGTGTGCTTTGAGGCAGAACAATGTCGCCCTTCTAAAATGGGCTTGTTGGCGTGATCACAAGACCACATAAATTACTACGAATCATTGCACTTAAAATGGGTCCATTTTCTAGCACATCACTTACACTTCCAGCAAGCAGTTAAAGTCACATACCCACTGTTAGGTACAGAACCATGTCCCCTCTCAAAATTCATGCTCAAAATGTGAAAGTAGTTGGAGATGGATCTTAAAAGAGATAAATAAATTAAAATAAGCTCAGTAGGATGGGCTTTAATCCAGTGACTGGTGTCCTTATAAGAAGAGAAACTTTGGGCAGAGACACACCCAAAGGGAAGACCATGTGAATACAAAAAGGAGATGAGGGCCTCCCTGGTGGCGCAAGGGGTTGAGCACAGCACTAGGAAGCTATCCACAGCATTTGCAGCACGAATTCGATCCCCAGCTGGATCCCTGACCAGCCAAGTAGCTACCCACATGGCACAGCAGACCTCTCCTGTCTCGCCCGCTGCTCCCCACAGCAGTGTATTTCCGTGGCTATGCCTGTTCTGCTCCCCACTGTCTCTGGTGAATCCTCTCACCCCCCACATCTTTGGCCTGTACCCCAGCTCTTGTATGCATAAATAAATAAATCTGTATAAATAAATAAATAAATACTTAATGTTTATTGATAGTCACAGTAGGGGCTGCCCAAAAAGCCAAAGAAATGGGAGATGATATTCTCACCAACAACTATACCAACTGTGTAGAGTTCGTGTAATTAGAGAGCAAGCACTATTTTTTTACTGTATTCTTAACAGTAAAAATTTCCCTAGTTTCAATTCCCTCCTTAATTTTGTACCTCAGTGACATGTTGTGGTACAGTAAGATCCTGCAATGACAGAAAAAACACTGGGGTGAAGTATTGTTTTTGGTCAGATGAGTTGTGAGTTGGGTAACAATGAATTAAACATTGGCAGGCAGTGGGACATTTCGTTCATGTGCCTGTGCTCACACATTGTTGACAGGTTAGGGCCAAAATGTGCATTGCTAGTTCTGCTTGTACCATTTTGCCAAACTTTTTTAAATCATAATTAAAAATTAACATCTAACTTCATATAAAGAAGGACAGAAGTCTAAGAACTTTTTTTTAATGATTTCATTTTTTTTTAAGTTTTATTTATTTATGCATATAAGAACTGGGGTACAGGCCAGAGGTGCAGGGAGTGAGAGGATTCACCAGAGACAGAGTGGGGAGCAGAACAGGCAGATCTACTGAAATGCACTGCTGAGGGGAGCAGCAGGCGAGACAGGAGAGGTCTGCAGAGCCATGTGGGTCAGCTCCCAGGCTGGGGATCTCCCTGGCCATTGATCGGTGATCCAATTCTGTGCTGCAGTGGCTGCCAATAGCTTCATAATGCTGAGACTTAACCCCTTGCACCAACAGGGAGGCCCAGCTTTCTCAAATGTTGTCATCATGTGGGTGTCTAAGCCCCAACTCTTTGCTGACAACAAGATCAGATCACAGCATAGAAAAATCAAAGTATTAACAGGAGACTGTGGCGATAGTGGATGGGTGCCTTGAGGAAGGAAATTCTATGGGGACTCAAACTGAGGAGGGTGAGGGGAAGCAAATATTGTTTAAAAAAAAAAAGAAAGAAAAAAGTATTAAATCAGGTGTCAAAAATCTCAACTTCACTGTGCTCCAGAGTAAATACCACCAGACAAATATCTTTGCTTTTGTGATTATATAGGTTAAAGGTCAGATTGAACCTTTAGTTTCCAGCTTCATAAGGGCCCTGACCTTGCTGCTTTTTGCCACTAGCTTGACATCAAGGGGAACCCATTTTATTTTATTTTATTTTTAAGATTGATTTATTTATGCATACAAGAGCTGGGGTACATACAGGCCAGAGATGGGGTGGTGGTGAGAGGATTCACCAGAGACAGAGTGGGGAACAGAACAGGCATATCCACTGAAATACACTGCCGAGGGGAGCAGCGGGCGAGAGAGTTCTGCTTTGCCATGTGGTTTCTCCATGGCCGGCCGGGGATTGAACTTCTGCTGCACAGGCTGCAGATTACTTCATAGTGCTGTGCTTAACCCCTTGCGCCACCAAGGAGGCCCAGAAACCCATTTTAAAGTGAATGTTGGTTGGTCACTTCGGGGCACATACTTTTGAACATGGAATGCATTCCTGACATAAAAGGAAATTGAGAATGCCAAAGGATGAAACAAGAACAGGAGAAAGAACTACACACTGACAAGAAGAAAATGCGATGTTAATTATGCAAATATTTCATTCCAATAGGTCTCTGAGTAAACTAGTTGAGCATCAATTTTATTTTTATTTTTTGAAACAATTGAGACAACTTTGTTCATATAAATACAAGTGGAAGGAATTTGAGTATAGAAATGCTGCTCAGTTATCTGAACAACTTCAGTTTTACTGATAAGGGTCTTTAAAGATAATACCACTAAAAATAGGTTATTTTATTCATTGTCTATTTCTAAAATTAAATCACTTAAATAGCTGTCAAATTAAAAGCTAACAACATCCTCCCCCATTTGAAAACTCCCTGATTAGCGAAATAATCTATCAACCTGTTATTAATCATTCATTTGCCCCCAAAACCTCATATTTCATATTCAGGAGCTCTCATATGCATTGGCAATAACCTAAATCAGATTCATAGTAAGCGGGTAAAGATGCCAAAAGGCAAACTTCCAAGTGATATATTTTAAGTAAATATACTTATGAAGTTAAGTATTAGGATCCATTCCTTAAAACTATTCAGGTGTGTGTCCCCTTTAGAAAGCCCTTGCACACCCTTCAAATACGTGGAGACCACAGGCTGAAGACTGTTAACCTAAGAAATTGTTAGGTTCCCCAGAGGCATCCCCTTTGAAGTTCTGGACCCAAAAAAGTAAAAGGCATTCTTAGAAAGAGGTTTCCTTAATAGCAAAGATTGTTCTTTTAAATTAATCAAAACTGTGAAGGATCAAGCAGGCTGATGTCATTTGAGTACCTAGCAGTAGTTGGAATGTAAGGTCACATGTTATGTGTGATTGACTCTGGCCTGGTTATTTTTAAAAGACAGGTGTGTTAGTCATGTCCAGCTACCGGTCAAGTCGCAGAACAAGAAGGACTCTATGGCCGTCAGACCTGGGGTCATCTGGATGTCCACTCATCCCTGCAGGCAGTTAGCCCTGCTGAGATAGCCTTGTGAGCCTGCAGCTTTTTCCTAGTTTAAAGGAGGCAAGACCAGTATCCTCCAGGACATGCAAACTCAGGGGGGAAAGAAGGCCTGTTCTCTCAAGCCTCCCTTTCACCATTTAAAAATCCTGAAGATTTTCTCTATAAACTTATACTAGTAAGAGTAAATTCTCTAGAAATGTATTCCTTTAGATATTAAGACATAAAATGCAGGTGCAATAATTAAAATACCCTGGAATTTAATAAATAAATAAATAAATAAATAGCAGTATAGGCTCCAGGAACAGACGAAATCACATGCCAGATTGTAATTTATAGGCAGGTTGGCATTTCAATCAATAGTGGGGGAAAAAAAATAATAGTGGGGAAAGCATTATTTAATAAATGGTGTTGCAATAACTATCTTGAAGATAAATGAATTTGGACCCCAACACCGCTCCTAAGCCAAAAGACATTCCAAATAAAGCAAAAGTTTGAACACAGAACTATTAGAAGAAAACATGGAAGAATCTGCATACAGTCGAGTTGATAAGGTATTTCTAGCTAGGGATAGAAAATCCTATACTTTAAAGGAAAAGATTATTAAATCTGTTGATATAAGTCTAAAACTTTTATTTATATTGAAATATATAATTATTCAATAAATAAAGATAAAGGGCAAATAAAAAAGAAGTCCAAATGACTTACTAGATTCAGTTACTACTTCTATATTGTGTTTTCATTTCCATTATTTATAAAGATAATTTAATCTTTCACTGCATAAACTTAACCCTCCAGAGCAATGTAGAAGTAATACATAAGTTGAAAAAGCAGTTGTTCCTGTCATATTCCTAATTTTAATTTACTTCTTTTACACAACATTTGGTATGATGTTTACTTTTGTAGGTTAGTAATTATCACCATATTTAAGAGGCCTTTTTTTCAGAAAGAGAGACTGAGTTATTAAATGCCTTTGAATACCTATCAACAGTTGGAATTTTTTTTTCTTAATTTGTTACTGTAATTGGTTATCATTTATAGATATTTTTATGTTGAACAATGCATCCCAGAATAAAATTACAAGTTATTTGTTTCTTCTGATATAATGCTATGGTTGATTTGTAAATATTTTATGAAGATCTTTTTACATCTATATCCATAAATTAAATTAATCTATAGTTTTCACTTTGGAAATATCTTTATAGATTTTACAATTTATAATGCTACTTTCTTGACATAATGAGCAAAGACACTGACAACGTGTATGGGACTTTCTTTTCTGTCCCTAAACAAGTTGAAACTATAGGTCTTAAACATAACCAGGTTAATGTATCTTGAGACTAATGTATGAGCTTGAATTGAATCTCCATTGCCGGGTTAAAAATATCAGAATATGATTGAAGTTTGTTCTTTTTTCCCCTGTGGTAGGAAACCCAGACATGATACCGAGTCACATCACATTGATCCCTAGAAAGGACCCTATGTCCATGTCTCCCGGGGCAACTCAGTATGTCCATGAGGATATATACTGTCTGCACACTCTCCATCATATCAGCTTCCCTGCAGCGATCTCTCTGGAGGAAAAATGTTACTCTTCTGACTGGTCCATCAGAGTCAGCGTTATACAATAAGAAATGTGTGTTTGGTGTTAGTCCCCATTTTCTGAAACAGAGTTTCTAAAACCCTTGAAGTCTCTCGAATGAAAACAGTATGGTTTTTGTATGCTAATGAATAAGCAAGGGGCTGGGATTCCTAGGTCATGTCAGAATGAAACTGGCTTACTACCTCAGAGAAAGAAGCAGGTGTTGGAGATTGAGTTCAGTCAGCCATGTCAGTGATTTGATGAATCATGCACACATAATGGCGCCCTAAATGGGTTCCAGGGGCCTCCCTGGTAGCCCGGAGGTTACGTCTCAGTTTCATCCCTGGCCAGGGAGCAACCCACATGTGGCGCAGGAAACCTCTCCTGTCTCGCCTTCTGCTCCCCTCAGCAGTGTATTTCGGTAGATCCACCTGTTCTGCTCCCCATTCTGTCTCTGTTGAATCCTCTCACCCACCCACCCCTGCCCGGTTCCTCTGGCCTACACCCTAGTTCTTCTATGCAAAAACTTTTTAAAAATTAAAACAGAATCAAGATTTTGCAACACATTTTTTTTAAAAATGGGGTCCCGGGGAAAAAAAATGGGATCCTGGAACTTCTCACCCCCTGCACCTCTAGCCTACACCCCAGTTCTTTTTTTTTTTAAGATTTATTTATTTATTTATTTATTTATTTATTTATTTATTTATTTATACAAGCACTGGGTACAGTCAGAAGCGCGGGAGGGTGAGAGAATTCACCAGAGCCAGAGCAGAGAGCAGAACAGGCAGACTGACGAAGTACACTGCTGAGGGGAGCAGCGGGTGGCAGGAGAGGTCTGCGCGCCATGTGGGATCTTCCCCGGCAGCCGGGGATCAACCTGGCGCTGCAAAGGCTGCGGGCAGCTTCGCAACCCAGTGCTCAACCTCTGCACCACCAGGGAGGCCCCACCCCAGTTCTTGTATGCGTAAATAAAATCTTAAAAAAAAAAAAAAAAGTCTGCCCAAGTTGACATAGCAACACAGTACAAGGACCTAAGGTGGAGCATCAGGTTATAGGGGACAGTCTCCCCCGGTGCCTCACACCAGGCTCTTCTCAAGCTGGGCAAGCAGTCAAAACAGCCTCAGGTAGGTTAGCAAAGGAAAAATCAACTTAATAGCACAGTTATTTCGAATGTGCATGGTTGCAAATTCCAAGTAACAACGGAGCAGAAGGCGGTGGGATTTATTCCATGTTTAGGGACCTGGGGCTCAAGGAGAGGGAGGGGAGACTTCACATGACTTCACGGACTTCACGAAGAGGGGGTGGCTTCATCTTTAAGAAATTCTTAAATAAAGCGAACATGGTCACCCACAAACCTACAACTGGATAAGATTCCCTCTGCCCCAAACTACTTTATTCCAGGTAGACCAGAGATTGCTTCTTCAGTTAGGAACAAAGGACAAAATGTTATTAGAACTTCATTGCTCTTTTTTTTTTTTTTTTAGTACAGGTTTTTTTTTCTTTTTTTTTTTTTTAAGATTTATTTATTTGTTTGTTGATACATACAAGCACTGGGTACAGTCAGAAGTGTGGGAGGGTGAGAGAATTCACCAGAGCTGGGAGCAGAGCAGGCAGAAGGACCGAAGTACATTGCTGAGGGGAGCAGCGGGCGGCAGGAGAGGTCTGCGCGCCATGTGGGACCCTCCTCCAGTGGCCGGGGAGCAGCCGGGGATCGAACCAGCACCGCAGAGGCTGCGGGCAGCTTCGCAACCCAGCACTCAACCCCTGTGCCACCAGGGAGGCCCAGAACCTTCATTGCTCTTAACTTTAAAATATCTGAATTCTTTACGTGATGCTAACATGGCTCCCCAGCTCATGGGTCTGGATTGACCTTTAGCCAGGTGATCAGTGGCCTGCTTTTCTCCTTATTGATAAAAGCTCTCTGGTCCTTTTGGGGAGACTGACCCCACAGAGCCTGCTATAACAGTTACATGTCCATGCTCTCTGCTCTGTTAAATTCAAGATGCTTTGCTGTAAGAAAGATTTTTGTTTTAGGGGATATCACTGCAGGAACTACTATGTGAGATTTTCCGTTCTTCTTCCCACACACATACCTAAATTCACCCATTCCTAAATCCACCCACATTTGGAAAGTTCCTCTGGCTCAATATTTCATTGAGGAGTCTAAGGTTCATGAAATAGCAATAGAGTGGGCAGAAGGAAGAGAAACTTCCCCTGGGCATGAAATGACAGCTAGAAGTCTGGCAAGCCAGCCTGTCCTTACAAGTTCAGTCTTCCAGAGGTGTCCTGTGGGACCCTACAAGAATTCTTGGTGAGCAAAGAGTTGAGCCCTCTCCTAATTTCAGTCATCAGAAATGTTTCCTTCTGACTGAGCCCCAGAATTTGAGTCACTGACACACCCACACATACTTGGCAAGTCTTGGCCTCTGTCAGCCACATCTTGCTGCTTAGAAATCAAGCTAAGTCTTTCTCAGCAATACGGTTCCTTTCTCTGATCATAATAACAACAGTCTTGCTCAGAAAGAACTTTCAATACCAGCCCTGTCTTTCCTGCCAGGCAGGTCTGGAGAACTGAGCAGCAGAGTTCATGCCTTTGGTTATGGCCATGGTTTGGAGTGTGAGTCTTTCCTAGAGCAGTGGAATTCAGAGGCACCTGTTAGGAAGCATGTCTAGACTTGTGAATCAGCAAGACAGGTGCTCACTTTTGGCCACTTATGCAAGTGCCCTCATTTTTTAAAGTTAACCTATTATCTTTCTTCATGTTGATTATTTCTACTATTCCTGGAAAACATTAATGCAAAAACACTGGCAGCTTTAATCCACAGATGATGACAGCACCTTGCTAGGTATTAATAACAATAATAGCAGATGCTTATGTAGCACTCACTGTACACCAGGCCTTGTTTCAATTTCTCTCCATATGTTAACCTGTTTCATCTACATGGTAATGCAGAGTCGGTTCTGTTACTGTTCCTTGTTTATGGACAGGGAAACTGAGCCACAGAAAGGTTCACTGTGTCTCCCAGCTCTGGAGAGATGGGGTCAAACATAGACTCCATGCCCTTCACTTCTACACAACTGTGCTTCTCAGATGATACAAGTCAGAGCCAGACTCAACAAGACCAGCAGCCTCAGACATCATGGATGCCACACTGAGGTCCCAGAATCTTCCTTCTCCCCAATAGATAGACAGGCACCAACAAACATAAAAATAGGAGAAAGGCTTTCAGTCAATGACTCATTTCTAAACATCTTTACTGTTGTCCTTTTTGAGAGGGAAAAAAAAAAAGGAAATGAGTGTACAGATATACAGCAAAACACTAATCTTGAGAAATTGTTAGAAAAAAATTCTGTTAAAGAAATGCAGTTGACTCTTTTCAGAACAACCTTGTAAAGAATCAAAATGACTTGATTTCTAAAGGATCTAATGTCCTCTGATAGCAGAAAAGAATCATGTGTGTTATTGGTTTTTGTGAAAAGAGTTATCCTAGTCACTGCTTAATTAAAAAGCAAACCTGAGATTTTAAAAAATGACAAAAAGTTCAAATTATGAGAGATTTAGCTAAAAGAAGGTAGGAAGATGTTTTTCCCTCCCTGACTCTGCTCCAGGCTCCCCAGTATAACTAAACCTTCTATTAAACAAATACTACTTCAGAGGTACTGGATATGACTTTTATTTTTAATACTTTGGTTTTTTATTTTTCATTGTGCTATGCAACATAATACTAAAGAGACCTTAAAACATATGTGAGTAATTTAAAGAGTACTCATAAGCTAACACTTGTGAAATTGCCACCACATAACCAAATTTTGAGTCAGGTAAAACGGATGGAAAAGTCATTTGTCACCCTCACCACTGACAGCCTGGGCCCAGAGTGCTCCCAGAGGCCTAGTGTCCCCCTCATCTTCTCTCTGCACAATACCAAGGGGTCTGAATCAGCCCGCTTGGGCAGCCATAACAAAGTACTACAGAGCCAGTGGCTTCAAACACCGTTTTGTTTTTCCTTTCAATTCTGGACACTGGAAGTTCAAGATCAAGACAGGTCTGAGACCGCCCTCTGGGGCCTTCAGGTGGCCACCTGCTCAC
Organism: Talpa occidentalis; assembly: GCF_014898055.3. Classification (NCBI taxonomy): domain Eukaryota; kingdom Metazoa; phylum Chordata; class Mammalia; order Eulipotyphla; family Talpidae; genus Talpa; species Talpa occidentalis. Next base: position 10,900,747 of record NW_023601322.1, read on the forward strand.
CCTGTCCTCACGTGGTCTTTTCTCTGTGCTTGCATCCCTGGAATTTCTGTATGTCCACATTCCCTCCCCCTGTAACAAGTCAGACTGGATGCTTCTGCCTTAATGACCTCATTTTAATTTAATCATTTCTTTGAAAACCTTATCTGCAAGGACAGAAAGTTTCTGAGATACTGGGGATTAAGGTTTCAGCATATAGATTTAGGGGGCAGATACAATTCCACTCATAACAGTGACCTTGAAGCCACAAGATGGGGGAGCCACAAGCTGGAAGGGGCCTGGGTCCTTGAACGCCCTTGGAAGAGAGGCAACTAGAGTGCCTGTCAAGCTGGAGCATCCATATTAGACTTTACCAATAAGCAAGAAGTGAACTCTGTCCTCTGGCTCAGCCATTTATACTTTGGGATTACTTGTGGCAGTTAGCCCACACTGAACCATACTCAAATGAATGATAACTCCACCATCCCCTATTAATGGCAGGGTGGCTGTTTGCTAGCTTCTGGTAACAAAAAGGAATGCAAATAAAGGGATGTTTTCAGAGTTGTATCCTCCCAAACTGATCTGGTTTGGGAAATCAACCATACATACTAGGTTCTGCAATGAGTCACCACATTAATAACACTAAGTCATGTGAATAACTTGAACTAAGTTATCTTTAAGTGCAATGAATAGTTCTGCTTTTATGTGTGCCTGAAAAGACCAGATAATTATTACATGTGAGTTAGTTGACTTGTGATTTTTTTTAACAACTATTTTTTTTAAGATTTTATTTATTCATACATACAAGAGCTGGGGCACAGGCCAGATGCACGGGAGGGTGAGAGGACTCACCAGAGACAGAGTTGGGAGCAGAACAGGTGGATGGACTGAAATACACTGCTGAGGGGAGCTGCAGGCGAGTCAGGAGAGGTCTGCCACGCCATGTGGGAATCTCCTTGGCTGGCCGGGATTGAACCGGCACTGCAGAGGCTGCAGACAGCTTCACAATGCTGCGCTCAACCACCTGTGCCACCAGGGGTGGCCCAACTTGTGATTTTTGGGGAAACCAATCAAGTCCCAAGGCTGACGGCTTTACCATCTCATCTAAGCCTGTTGAAATGTGACTACGGGAGCACAGGAGTTACCACTCTGTTCCGTGGCAGTAAGTTAGGATTGTAAGGAAAAGTTATGGAACTAGAAAGGCACTTCCTTCACAGCTTTAATGTCTGAGGCTGTTGAAAGGGGACCCTCCCTCAGTGAGCAAAAGATGAGTGAGAAAAGGGAGACAAGGAAGTGTTACTCATGTACAGCCTCCCTGATGGAAAGATCACCTGAAGTCAGAGGAGGACACTGGAGTCTGTGGGTCCCACAGACACACCTCACAGCCTGTCTGTGCTGGAGACAAACAGTGCCTGCTTCCGCACACCCTGCCTAGGTCATCTCTGGTTCCCTTGTCCCCAGACAGGCTGAACTGTCCCCATCTTCAATCTTCACTGCCATGGGCAGATTCATCTAGTGCTCAGTAGTGGGAGAACTGGCTCTCCTGATTCTTCTATTCCTCTCAATCTTTTTCATCCTACACAAGGCTGTGGACCTCCAAAATGAAAGCCAACCATTTGGTTCTTATAGATCTGCTAAAACCATTCTCTGTTGAAGCAACAGAACTTGATTTCTGTCTACCCAGTAGTAGGAAGTTCATGAATAACCAGGACTATGACCCTAACACACACACACACACACACACACACACACACATATCGATGCATTGCTATTAAAAGGGTCAATTGTATGGTGAAGAACAGAGCTGGACTCTTAGTAAACTCAGTGCAGTATAGACAGACATGTACTTCTAATGACGCACATCTGAAACTTACATAATGTTATAATGCTCTGTCATTTCAGTAAAAAAAAAAAGTTAATGTCACTTCATTTATGCATGGTTGGGGGGAAATAATCAGAGAAAGCTGCAAGCTATTCAAGAAAACATTGACAGCCAAAGGCAATCTGTCCTCCTGTGGGAATCCCTGGGCAAGGAATCTGATAGGATGATGCAATGACACTGCTCCTGACAGAGAAGTCACCTGTTATCAGGAGAAATGAAACCCCCCTCAGAGATGAATGAGGTTTACAAGAAGCCAGACACTGTCGTCCCTGTGCAGATGAAGCACGGTCATGTTTGGTGACATTCCAAAAGCTTGCGTCATCTGGGGTGCTCAGGGCAGGGCTACAACCATGGAAAAGGAGCCTCCTGTTTAGATTACAGCAGCAGTGAACAAGGCTTAGGAACACCACATTTGACAGAATTCAACATTAGCCAGTCCCAGGTGACTTACTTCCTTCTATTTCACAGCAGGCTGAATGAGATCAAAGTCAGTCTTGCGGTATGTTTAAAGCATTAAAAACTTGAAATGACATTACAAGTGGCAGTAACTGTCAGACCTCAAGACCAGAATGTTCTACAAGGCTTTTATCAATGTAAGCCACTCTGCATTTGAAAGTATCAGGAACCATCTGTATGTCAGCCCCACTTCATGGTAATTTTTGGTGGGATGAATCCTCAATTCTTTAACTCTCTTCTGGAGATGGGAAGCTCTGAAAATACCCAAGAATCCTGCTAGAATTCAGAAACAGACAGAGCTCAGTATAAGCACACATGAAGCTGCTCTAAGTTCTTTTCTGCTGCTGGGTCTTGTCAAGGGAATCTGAACAGGGAAGGTTGACATTGCTGAGATGAATTTTGGTGGTTTGTTTGACTTATTCCTTCATTCAATGTAAAGAATAGATGGCAAATAAAAAAATACCCAAGATCATGAATTTTTAGTGGGTTTTAAGGAATTACACATACAGACACACAGACACTCAAACACAGACGCTCCCTCACGTGACCTCTACCCTGACACTTTCTTGACATAGATATTGGTATCTGGAGAGTGAGTGAATTTCCAAGTCCTCCAGGCAAGTTAGTTGGACACTTAGGCAAGAACTGAGTCCAAGGCTTTCCCCACTTTGAAATACTGACTCTTATAGCTGGAGGGCACCCACTGGACTGTGGTGAAGGGTTACTGGTGCTGTGGTATTGGGCATGGTGTGGTCACATACACTGAATAGCTATAAACCAGTATTCCTGAAATATATACTGGATCCTAAAGCAATTTTACCACAATTAAATAAGTAAACAAAACACTGCCTCTTTGGTGGCCATGGGCTTGATCAGAAAAGCCACTTACCTGCCAAAGGCCACACCACCCTCCTTTACCATTCTCACGGCCATGGCCTCTGCTCCATGGCCCTGCTGAGTAGCACAATGAAAACTTAAGAGAAAGACAAGACCAGAGCAGAGCAAGACCTGCAACAGGAAATCGAGGCCCCACGCATCACGTAGTAGGTCTTGAGTAAGTATTTTATTGATGAATTAATGCATGAACATGTACATAAAGTACAGTATGTTTTCAGGGCATTTCACATATGGGGAACATCCCACTACATATTATGGGGCTCTTAGGGAGTCCTCAAAACACTTGGCCAAGAGTTAGCTGATAAGACTCAACTTAATAGTGATACTACACATAGATTCCCAATTCTGGTGACTCTAGTTTTCAAATGCTTTAAGTGAAACATCAAAATTCAGAACATGTAGGATCAAATGAAGGGGTCCGTTAATCTTGGTAATTAAAATACTCTTAGAATAATATTAAAATTGTTTTCAATGTGTTAAGTGATTATTTCTGGGACAGCCACTATGGGTAATTTTATCCCCCTTTTTTCTACCTTTTCGTATATCCTGATTTTTGAATATTAAAAATGCAACTTAAGAGGGGCAGAGTGTTCTGTCCCTGGTGAATCCTCTCACCCCCTGCACCTCTGGCCTGTACCCCAGTTCTTGTATGCATAAATTAATAAATCTTTAAAAAAAAAAAAAAAAGAGTGGCAAAGTGTTGACAATGAGCTGAGAGGGGTCAAGTATGGCTCCTTGTGATACAGGAGCTTCCAGGCAATGACTAAGCCTACAGGCAATGACAGGTGGATATAGACACACCAATGACCCTGTCCTCAGGAGCCCTGCATTCAATTGGGTGTTGGATTGTTAACAAATCAACAAATCTTTAACAAGTGGTAAAGAATATAGGGTTGGCATAATGGATAGTAGAGAGGTGCAAGCTTTAGAAGGCTACTCCCAGAAAGTTTCTCTGATAAAGCCACTTTGGAGCAGAGACTGGAGAGGAGTAATGAGGGAGTAGGGGTCCAGTTGGGACCCCATGGCAGTGGAGTAGAAAGAGAAGGGTCACACCCAGCTGACAGCATCGCTAATGAGTGACAGGCTATGAGGTGTGGCCGCAAGCTGTCTCGTGGTCAGAACACCTCACCCTGGCCTGAGTCACCTCAGCTCAGCGCCGGCCTAGCTACAGTCCAGACACCTGTGAAAGATGGCAACACTTCACTTTCCTGAACACCTGTTACTTTTCAACACTTTCCAGCTCCCTTCATTTGTCTAGTTCACAATAGTCGTGTTATCTCGGTTATGGAGCTGAACCAAAGGGGCCAGGGGACTAAATCAAACAGCGAGGCTCACACCACCCGTGAGGGAGCAAACTGAGCTGAAAATGGCCCTTTTCCATCTTATCTGAGTAGATCTCTCAGAAGCTAGCAACAGCTAGAGATCAGGACTGTGTATTTCAGCATTTACATTCTCCACAGTGCCCGCAAACTGGGGCTTGGCAGCCCTTGGTGGGTGAATTCCCCCAGTGTGCTTCTGTCCTGAAGGCCGAGGACACCAGCTGTGGAATCAGAGGGTTCTAATTTCTGTCTCCTCCTATTCCTTTGGTCCTGGCTTTGGGCAGACTTCCAAACTTCCTCATGTCCCCCCTTGTTTAAAAAAAAAAAAAAGGAGTGGGGATAATCATACTTAGCTGTGGAAGTTGTTGGAAGGATTAAACAAAATTATACTTACAAAGCACTTAATGCAGGAGCTGGCACACACCAAGCAAGTAAAAAGAGTAAACTATGATTAAAGCAGGGACCTAGAGACAGGATTTAATCCCTCCCTGCTCCCCAGCCAACACTGCAGTTCCAGCAAACCTGCTACCAGATGCTGTTGCTTAAAATAGAAGCGCCCTGGAGGCCTCTGAGCACCACAGGGTGGGCCACACCCTAAAGAGCCTCCCCTGCAGGGCTCAAGGGGGCAGCCTGAGTCATCCCAGCTGCCGGCAGGACTGTGTGAAGGCCCCCCAGCCGTGTCCTGACCAGATCCATAACACCCCACGCCCAGCTTTCCTGTCCACAGAGAGATAAACCACAGCGCTAGCGGCCCAGTGATTTCTGGGTCTTATCTGCGTCTGTCCAGCCCTGACTAGTGCAGGGACCACAGACGGGAACCCTGGCCTTGGGATTCCAGTTGGCAGAGAGAAGAGGGGTGTGGGTAGTCCGATTCCTTGTATGGGTAGCTAATTAAACAAAGCAATCTCCGTATCTGACAGAGAAGCTAAAATCTTTTCAGTCTTGTTCACTTACCTGTTTGCTTGTTCCCCTTCGTGAGCACGTTAGAAAGAAGAAGAAAATACTTCCTGAAAATTAACCGCTGAGTCACTCTGCAAAGGCAACTGCACCCCATTTTTGGATCAACGGGGCTGCAAACTGGCTCCCTTTTGAGGTTCACGATCAATTCCCCATCCCCACCTGCCTCTTTCCCCTCCCATTCCCCAGGCAGTCGGGGGTTTTCTTGACAGCCCCAGTATTATCAGTGGGTGGGGTCAGAGCTAAATACCTGCCAGAAGCAGGGCAGGAATCACCTGGCATAGAGGTTGCTAGCCTGGCTGTACACTAGACTCACATGGGGAGCTTGAAAACTACCAAGGTACCTCCCACCTCCCCCAGTTAAATCAGAATCTCTAGGGTTAGAACTGGGCATTTCACATCCTGGCAGGGGGGACCTTCTCATCCAGCCCAGTCACCCCAATTTAGAGTCACGGGTTCCTTTGACAATGACAAAGGACCTCTCTGCAGAGAAAAGCAACCTCCATATACACCACTTCAGGGGAGACATTGACACCCTGAGATCCTCTGAATGATCAGACTTTCCTCCAGGCAAATGATGAAGTGAGGCCAGGCTAGGAGAAGGCGCCTCAGCTCAGCCACTAAGGACTGAGAGATAACAGAAAGCCAGGTTACTCATCCTCTTCCCCAATTAGTGGTGAGCCCCCATCACAGATGATTTTTCTCTAACTAAACCTAGAAAGGCACCACAAATGAGGAAGACATTGATTGCCCTCTGCTTTACCAGCTGCATGTATTGGGCTGTTCTCAAACAAATTACGTAATATGCTAAAGTTCATCAGTCCACTGAAACTAGCCTTAGGGAAGCACACTAATTCTCCTAAACATGTTTTAGGTTGAATTGTGTCTCCCCACCCTCCTGAGAGATATATCCAAGCCCCTGTGAAGGTGACCTTATTTGGAAAGGGACTGTTTCAGATATCAAGTTAGGACATAACATTAGGATGGGCCCTAATCCGAAAGACAGGGCTAGTGCCCTTATAAGAAGAGGGAAAGACCTTAAAGACCTCGACAGGACTGGAGAGCACCTGTCACTCTGGAGGCAGTGGCTGGCACAATGCTCTGGAAACAAAGGAGCACCAACTCAGGAACCACCAGCAGCTGGGAAGAGGCCAGGAATGCAGAGGGTGAGAGGATTCACCAGAGACAGATTGGGGAGCAAAACAGGAGGATCTACTCTACTGAAATACACTGCTGAGGGGAGCAGCGGGCGAGACAGAAGAGGTCTGCTGCACCGTGTGGGTCAGCTCCCTGGCCAGGGATCAAACTCGTGCCACAGTGGCTGATATAGCTTGATAGCACTGAGACTTTAACCCCTGCACCACCAGGGAGGCCCTAAATTTCTGTTTTTTTTTTTTTTTTTTTTTGGGCCCGCACCCCTCCCCACCCCCTGCCCCCTGGCTAAATTTCTATTAAGCCACCATTTGTGGCACTTGTAATGCAGTCCTTTGTGATGTGCCTTCTCTTGGTCCTGGATGGAGACAGCATGCTGGTACCGAGAAGCTGCAGAGCAGGGCTCCTGGGCCTGCCTGGTTGGACAAGTCCTCCACAGGACCGCTGAGGCTAGCCTCTGCTGTTTTTGTAGGAAGTTTCCACTTGAGTATTTTGCTCATGCCCCTCCCCCCCTTTTTTGTCCTCTGGACATTTACATGTGTCTCTGATGGCATCTCCCTGTCTGGATCATGCCATCCCTGGGGGTGGGGATGGTATCTCTCTTGTTCACATCTATCCCAGTGCCTGGCACAAAGCAGACTCTCAATGAAGGCTGAAGCAAACGCATGAATGTGCAGGTGGTATTTGGTCTTTGTTCTGACCGACTTCTCTGCAGCACCTGATCCTGGCCCCCACCCACTTCACCTGACTTGTCTGGTATCAAATACTTTTGTAACAGGGTGGTCCCCAGGAAAGGGGGAAGTTCCAGGTTCCCTGCCCCACCCACCCAAGGGAGGGTGGAACTTCCCCCTTTCCTGGGGACCACCCTGTTACACTTTCTTCACCATTTCTGATCATTGTTTCTTATCACCATTTACAGGACTCTCTTTCTCTGCACATCCCTAAATCCTTGTGTTTCCCAGGTGTATTTTTCACCTCATTCTTAGTTCAGCTCTTCTAGTTGTAACTACCATTGGGGTTCATCTGACTCCTAAATTTTGGCCAAGTTCTTCCCTGCATTTCAGTTATACATCCATGCTGTTGGCTGGATGTTTCCACCTGAATGTCCCACAAGTGCAAATAAGAGTCAATCAACTTTACTTCTCCTTTTTTAGTTCACTTCTGTCCCCTTTTCTAATCTAAGTGTCTATCATCCTTGAGGCCTTTATCATCTTTTGGAACGATATCCTCTGTGGTTTCTCAGATTTTACTCATACTTCCTTCAAATCCATCCTTTATATAGACACTAACTGAGATATCTAAAATATCAACTTTCCAATAACTCCCTACATCTACTAGCACTGTCATTCGACAAGATAAAGTGCAAGTCCTTTAATATGGCAAACTAGGCCCTACGTATCTTTCCAACCTAAACCCTGCCTCTTCTGCTATTTTAAGAGCCAGCAACACAGAAGTGTTTCTTATGCCATGCTGGTATCTTTATCGTATTTTTGCTCATGCAAGTTCCTCTGAGAGAAATATGCTAGGTAAGTGCTCATTTTTCAAGATTCATCATGATGGTGGACAGCCTTAGACAATGGGGTTCAATAATCTAGTGCCTGGTATTCACGGCCTGTGTGACTCCCTTCCCTTGAGTGTGGGTTGGACACAGTGACTTCTTTCTAACAAATAGAATACAGCGAAGTAATGGGATAGGTAGGTTATAAAGGACCGTGAGTTCTGTCTTACTTGTGTGTGCGCTATCTCTCTCTCTCTCTCTCTCTGTGTCTCTCCACCGCTCCCCCTCCCATGCACACACCCCTCTCCCTGGTACTTCTCATGCTGCTCTGATGGCCCACATGGCAAGAAATCAAGGGTAACCTCTAACCAACAACCACCAGTTAGGAACTGAGGCCCTCAGTCCAGCAACCTCAAAGAGCACAGTCCTTGCAATAACCACATGACAGAGCTTAGAAGTAGATCCTTCCTCATTTGAATCTTCAGATAAGACCACAGCCAGAGTCAACACCCTGATTGCCACCTTGTGAGAAATTCTAAAACAGGAATAGCAAATGAATCCACATAATCCACACTTAGACTCCTGACCCACAGAAATTGAGACAATAAATCTGTATTGTTCTAAGTTGTTAAATTTGGGACTAATTTGTTACACAGTAATATATAACTAATACACTCATCTTAGGCAACAAGACTTCAATATCTTTTGCCAAACACACACACACACACACACACACACACACTTTGTGAGCCTCAGAGCTCCCACAGTACTTACTTTGTGTTCACCTCTTAACACTATACTTAAAAGGTGACTTGCAATGACCTGTTTTTGTCTTGGCCTCTTCACTAGATTGAGAACATTCAAGGCTGTGACATGTGTTCTTGCTTATTCGGTATTTGTATCTCTAGTGTCAGGTGTAGTTTTTGGCAGCATATGGTCACAAATTATTTTATGGATGGATGCATAAATAAATGAACACATGAAGGCCATTTTGCTAAGTGATGCAGGAAATAAAATAAATTAGGTCTACATTATATTTGTAGGAGCTTAAAATTAAGTGATGCAAACAAAGTTAATTAACATAAATGTGAATGAAATAAATGTTGGATCATGATCAGAAAAATGGGCTATGGAAACATAAAAATTGAAGGTCCATTCTGATCTGGGCAAACTGAAAATATTTCTGAGAGGAAATGGATTTTGACATTGACCTTGAAGAATTTTGAACAACAAAGAGGTGAAGGAAAGGAATCCAAAGTTAATGAAAAGTACAAAAAAATCCTAGAAAGAGAAGAAATTTAGCAGGGCGACAGTCAGGTCTGGTGCCCAGGGGAGAGAAGCCAGATGGACAAGAAAATTGAAAATCAATTAGCTTAAAGGGGGCATGTGAGGTCATTACTCTTAGAGGATGATTGAAAGAGGAACTTTGGGAAACTGACATTTAAAGAACCAAAGGAAAGAGGAACTTGCTAAGAGTTAAAAGGATCCAAGCACATGGGGTATGCTAACCTTTTTGCATAAGGAGGTAGTACACACAGGCTGAAAATGATGCAATAATAAAGGAGGGCTTTGAGAGGTGGCAGTTGGGCTATTAGTGGCCTTGCAGAAAACAGTGTCTACGAATAAATGGAAGAGTAAGACTGATTACGAAATGATGAAAGTATAGTAGGTTTGAGGAAGTCCATCAAGGACCACCAACCTTTGGAGAAGTAACCCAGAGAACACTTGGTAGACCTGCCTGTTAAGACTTCTGAGTCATCTGAGTCTTCCTGTGACTTTAACTGTGAAATAACTTATCTGGTGAACACATCTTTATTTGAAATAAAAGATACCTGGCCTTTCCTGGTTTTTTTTCTTCTTTCCAGCAAATACCTGCCTGGTTTATAACTATTAATTCTGGCCCATTTGCAGATGTTTCAGCCAGTTCAACTAAGTCACAGAAAATACTCTTTTCATCTCTTCTCAGTATGTACTTAACAACTGTAATAAAATCATAACATTTGGCTTTTATAAACTCTTTGTAATTCCCCAAAGTATTTTATATATTTTAGCAGCCATTCTTGGGGATTGACTAACAGCCAGGCCTAGGCTTCAAGCACTTCCTCCATGATCAACTTTAATCCCTTTATAAACGCTGATTCCACAGAGCCAGAGAAGGGAGGGTAGGATTATCCCCTTTTCAGAAATGAGCCAAAAGTGGGGAAAAGAACTGGATGTAGTTTATTTAATGAAGATCGTGAGTTAAATCTTCTACACATACACATACATACAAGCACATTACAAGCATACAAAGGTGATGGCTGTCCCTGTGGGCCGGGGTCCGTATGCACTTCCAGACCAGGAGACTCTTGAAAACAAGACAGTCCTGGGCAAACCAGAGCAAGAGAAATTCCCATAGACATCAGGAATGACACAATAAAATGTAGTAAGGAAAGGGGCTGATATCTATGTCCCTCCCCCGGTGTCTACTATGGAGAGAAGTCCTCCGTGACTGCAATATTTGAGCATGTATGTTTCCAAACAGTGGAGATGCACACCTTTTAATTTGGCCAGCTTATTCTTTCCTTTTTCTTTTCATGAATCAGACATCCATCCCTCTGGCTAGTGAAGGGAGCTCTCTTAGTTTATTCCTGAAAACGTGTGGTTTGCAAGCAAGAGGGCATAGGCCTTATGACCTCCTTCTTCCTCCGTGTTCATTATATATATATATATATATATATATATATATATATATATATATATATAGTGTCCTATAACTGCATTTTCAAAGTTAAATAAAAGTTTTAGTCGTGATTTGCTAACTCTCAGAAATCTGTTCTAAAAAATGTGACACTGGGGTCTCCCTGGTTGCGCAAGGGGTTCAGACACAACCTATGACGCTATCCTCAGTCACTGAAAAACAAGTTCGAGCCCCAGCCAGGGAGCTACCCACGCGGCTCAGCAGACCTCTCCTGCCTCGCCAGCTGCTCCCCTCAGCAGTGTGTTTCAGGTAGTCTGCCTATTCTCTTCCCCACTCTGTCTCTGGTGAATCCTCTCACCCCACACACTTCTGGCCTGTACCCCAGTTCTTATATGTATAATTTTTAAAAAAATAAATTAAAAAATGTGACACCAATAAAAAATTCAAGTGGAGGAAAGGAACTTTTTCTCATTGCACTTGCAGGTGCTGTTTATGCCTCTCTCTCTCTTTTTTTCCCCCTCTGCTTTCTTATGAACTGATAAAAGCATACATTTCTCTCCTGACGACAGAGGATATGGGACTCTCACCAACAATCAACATAACCAGCGGCTGATCCCTGCCCCTCCTCCAACACTTGTCCACAAGAATCAAGAGTGCAGAGGAGTTCATTTACATGGGCTCTATTGTTTGGGTTAAAAAAAAATGGTGGCAGCAATTTTTCTTCCTAACTTCTTTGCTTTGCTGAAGTAGGGTAGAAGGGGAGGGGTGGGGGGCAGCCGACAAAACACACAAATTGCTGTTTTGACTGACTTCTTTCAATCCTTTTCTTTCCCATTACAAATAGCTCCTGCAGGTCTGTCTCGGAAGGGACTGTTTTGGCTTGAGCTGGTGAAAAAGCAAGTCGGTGGGGAGTATATCTTTCAGAATTAATTCCATGCCGGTCTCCCACAAAATCCCACCCAGGTAAGGACTGCCGAGTCACCCTCCTTGCTGGCTGGGGCTTCTTAGAAAGACTTGAGACCCTTTCCCGAGTTTGCATATTCATCCGGGCGATTGCAAAGTCTCAAAGCCTCGCTCAATTAGAAATGAAAATTGGTGCTGCGAGATCGTCGGTATTTTTGATGTATCAGCTGGTTTAATATTCAACCTTCCTCTTTCAGAAAACCAGGGGTATAAAACTTGCTGTATTGAATGAGGCACTGGGCTGTAAAGTAAACGACATTGCTCTGGAATGGGGACCCTCCCCCAGTCCATTGTGGGCCTCAGGAGAAGCCAGTTTGAAGGTCGGAAAGGAACAAATTTATATCCTGTGTCTTCCAACCTGTAGTGGCAGGATGGCCACGGGGCAGGATATCTATGATCCCAGCAGACGGTTGAAGGAGAAGTTCTGGAGCCCTCGGTGGCTTCTGCAGCTTTGATTGGGATTTACCAGGTACACCGCGATGGGGTGAGGGGTGAGGGCTGAAGGCTGGCAGGCCTCCCAGCCTCCAGCAAGTCTTCACTCTTTCTGGGCTCTCCAGCCTTCTCTCGTGTTCTCTCTGCTTCTCTGCATTCCTGGAGTCCTGTGACGCCGCCCTTATAAGCCCAGCCTGAGCCCAGGTATACCCACTTACGCATGCCCACATCCTACACCAGGTGCCCGCCATCAGGCATGCATTCAGGACCGCAAGGATCCATCATCAATCCTATGGGGGGGAGGAGGGGGCAGAAAATCCTGAAAATCACTTACCCTACGCAAGCTTTTGCCAATTGACGTTGGAGAAATTGCTGATTATCTGAAGTGGTTTCTTCCACTATAAAATGAGAAAGATAATCATATTTGCCAAACAGGAGAGCTGTGCCCAGTAGGTGAAATGATAAAATTATATTTCAATTGTGCCTGGCTCATGGTGGGTGAGAATTAAGTGGCACTTATCTTGGGATAATTTTGTTTGTAACAAGAAGTCAGACTTATAGTGGCTTCTATGGGTGCATGCCACAAGTCCCTGAAAGCATGAATAAAAGCAGACAAGATTTGACCTTTGTTGTCCAAATTAAAATTTTTTTCAGTTTCCTCTAGAGGAGAGCTGGTCCTCCAGGTTACCCTATGAAGCCAGCTTACCCAAATCAATTCAAGTTCAAAATAACTAGGCAGGATCTTCTTCCTGTATGTTGAGGGAGTATTATGTAAATTAGGACCTGGATTTTTATTTCAAATACACGCAAGGGGCTTCGGGCAATTAAGCAGTATTCATGAAACATGTTATGTCCAGGGTGAAAGAAATGTTTTGTTATCACTGGGAGGTTACAAATGAAAAACAGATGGCCTCATCAAGGGAAAAACTGCCATTTCCTTTTCAGCCCCGTACTGCCCTACCTTCCTTCACTCTAGGCTAACAATTTTAATTGGGCAAGATCTTCCAGAGCCTTGTAAGGAAGCTAATATCTGACCCTCCGGCTTAAAGACAAAAGTAACTGACATTACTGAGCTGACGCCAGGCACATTCTCACCTCATTTAATTCTCCAGATGTTTTGAAAGGGGGATGTTTTACATCCTTTTATAAGATAACAGAGATTAAGCAATGTATGCAGGATCCTGCAGAAGTGGCAAAAAGGCCATAGTTCCTGGCAATGACAGCAGTTGTGGGGAGAACTTTGTGGTTTCGAAAAGAACCGAGGAAAACTGAAATGGGCAAATCTGTAAGTCAGCAGAGATCATTAGTGAGAAATCAAGACAAAATTAGTCTTTTTCTAAACACAAAAGCAAAGGGTTATTTGCATATTATATTTTCATTTTTTTAAAGATTTATTTATTTATACATACAAGAGCAGGGGTACAGGCCAGAGATGAGGGGGGTGAGAGAATTCACCAGAGACAGAGTGGGGAGCAGAGCAGTTAGAAATACACTGCTGAGGGGAGCAGCGGGCAAGTCAGGAGAGGTCTGCTGTGCCATGTGGGTAGCTCCCTGGCCGGTGATAGACTGATGCTGCAGAGGCTGTGGACAGCTTCGCAGGCTGTGTCTTAACCCCTTGTGCCACCGGGGAGGTCCTGCATTATATTTTTAATCCAAACCTAAGCCTGGAAGCTATGCACTGTGGAAACTGTAATCACAAAGAGGACCCAGATGCATTAAGTAAAAGAACCCTAAACCACCGTCTATCACTTTCATCAATTTTCTCATTTCTCTGGTTTTTACAAAGTAGCCAGTTTGAAAAAGAAGACAGTGGGTGAGTGTGACTATTTCACTCTGAATGTGTTAAACTAATTTCTGTTAAAAGAGAAACGAAAGTTCGAGACAGGATTGTCTTGGCAAAGGTTTTGTTCTTGAACTATGACCTATTGCTTGAGAATACTCGAGTGATTACACGGTAGGGTGTGTTCAGTCAGGTGACCCCATCTGTTTTCAGCAGCGTCTCAGCAGCCCTGCAGTGACACAGCCGTGTGGAAAGGCAGAAGGCACAGTGAATGCTCATCTACAAGAAATGACAAGACTAAGAGGTTTCAGCCTCTTCCAGGACTTAGAATAAATGTTTGGGAGAAGAATCTGGAAAAGATTTTTTTTAACATGGCTTTCCCGTCCACTTCCCTACTTCTTTTCCAAAATCTTTCTCTCCCCTTTTGTTTGAAATGATGAGATCAGGAGGGGTCCTGCAGGACTTGGGGCTGGGGGAAGGGGTGTCATAAGGCCTTCAGATCCCCCTTGCCAGCCCATTCTTCTGTTTTAAACTCCAAGTAAGCTTTTTTTTAAAAGCTGCTTTTTTTTGACATTTCATTCTCTCATCCTCTCCTTTACTTTTTTTTTTTTTAGAAATATTTATTTTTGCATACAAGAACTGGGGTACAGGCTAGAAGTTCCAGGGGGCAAGAGGATTCACCAGAGACAGATTGGGAAGCAAAACAGGCAAACTGACTGAAATCCACTGCTGAGGGGAGCAGTGGGGGAGTCAGGAGAGGTCTGCTGCGCCATATAGGTCACCTCCCTGGGAGGGGGAGAATAGAACTTGTGATGTGATGCTGTGGCTGCAGATAGCTTCATAGTGCTGCGACTTAACCCCTTGTGTCAAGTAACCTTAAAGATGATCTGGTTCCTTGATCTCAGAGGATAGTTCTGGCTCAGACAGGCACATTGGCCAAGGTCACAGGGCTCATTTAATGGTTTTGCCTGCAAGTTCAGCTTCAGGATTCCGTGGGTGTTCTTTGCACCTAATCACTTGCAGTTATCATGCTCTGCAAGGTGTCACCTATCTTCCTGGTGGCTCATTATCTCCCAGGAAGGTTTGGAGTTTGCCAGTGTTTTCCCAGTTTAAGCTGTTCCTGCCTGAGTGATGTAGGCATGGGAATGAAGGTGGGGTGCAGAGTTACTGCAAGGGATTTAAAAACCCAAATCATAGTACACAAGGTCTGTAAAGAACAATGATCTTATTCAGAAATGCATTGGTTAGAAAGATAGACATGACTTTTCAAATATATAGGCGAGGTTTTCTTTTAAATACAAATGTCCAAGTGTTTTTTAAGTCCTAGTAGCTTTTTAATCAGTCAATAGAAACAATTATGTGGCCATCTTTGGAACTCTTTTAATATTGTAGCTCTCAGAAAATAATTGTCATACCTGAAGACTGTGCATTGCATCTAAGCCTTCCTGTGTTACTCCTTAAAAAAGAGCATCAAGAGGACTGCTAACAAAACTAATTAACATCCACCCTGGGTTCAATCCTGGCTATGCAAATGTTTTTAGGAACAGGAGTTACTCCTCCACTGACCTTCAAATTGAATCATGCAGATCGATGGCACCCCTTTATGAAGTCAGTCTCCCCTTCCTGCTTCCGCAATACAAAATCCTTCCCCAGGGGAGCCGGTGATCTTGGTCTGTGATTGCCCTTGATCCCCAGCTTCCTACCAGTCTGCCTCCTGTAGCTCTGCCTCCCTGGAGCCATAGGAGGCAATTCACATTCCAGGATTTCAGCCCGACTTTTGAGGGAGGGGCTGGGTTGAAGATGTAACTCCCAGATCAAAGCTATAGACTAGGGGTATCTTTTTGTTCCCACACTGAAACCGGAAGATCACTTAAGTTACACCCACTGCACATGACTAGCTTCAGATGAAGCAATACTAGCTAGCAGCTCAGAGCTGGTGACACAGGAAGGGAGAAGCATGTGGTCACCTAAAAGGAACTGGGTGGGAGGCACACATGATAGCCAGAGACAGAGGGTCCCAATAGCATTAATTAATTATGAATCTCTGTAGCCTACTTCAGCTAGATCTCTGGAGGATATTAACAATAAGGCACTCAGCATCTCTCAAGACCTAGATGCCTGGCATTTACTTCCTATTTTTCACTCTGCTCTCCTGATTAAACTGTCTCTTGACAGCAGAAATCATACCAAATGCCCATGTTGTCTCCTCTTGCACTGGAATGGAGAATGTAGTGTCATAAGGGGCCTGCTGATGGAAATCAGCTCAAAAATTCGGTTTTACAAAAAACACACATTTGAAAAACACAGAAGATTGGTGGTCATTTTTAATCATTTAAAGCTACAGTATCAAGTTTGATAAGTATATATATAAATACAGTTACATACCATAAATATCCACATGGCAAAATACCTGCCTTCAGGCAGACAAAAGTCTTTGCAACTAAATAAACCAACCTGAAGTAATACTGAAGAAAAGCAGAGGCCGAGGTAATTTTTTTCTAAAGTGACTATAGCCTATATTAAAACATTCTCACTGTAAAAGTTCAAGTAGTTACAAAACAAAGGCTGGTCTCATAACCCAAAACTGCAACTTAAACTAACGTATTTTCAACTGAAAAAAAAAAGTTATCATCATAAATAGATAAAATAAATAAGATTATCCCTGTTCAAAGTCAATCATGATTTTTTTTTTCTTTTTTACATGTCTGGGGGTTTTGCTAATAGCCTGGGCCTTTTAATAATAATAATGACATTCATGAACCCTTTCCTGTAATCTTCATATAATACCAATCCTAATCAGAGAGAAAACTTCATGTGTATAAATGGGGTTCATGTGCTGATCGATCTGTTCCCTTTTTAAAAACAGTATCTCAACTATGAAAACATGCTTAATCCTCTAAAAAAAAAAATCTCACCTTACTAGGATACAGAGACTTGACTGAGAAATAACATTTTAGAGACTTTACATACACCTTTTCTGAGCAAATTACTTTACACAGTAATTTATAATAGCATCATTTGTTTTGCTAAGTTTTAATTACAGCAGTGAAAGGTCTAATTCTCTTTTTTCATTATTTCTGGCTATGCAAAATCCCAACGCACTTTATCTTTTCACATTCTGCCTGCAAGAATAGCAAATAATATTCCTATACTTCTATCAAATTTTTTCAAAGCACACACTTTCCAGTTATGACCCACAGGAACACAATAATGTGGTAGGTCATCTGAACAGTTGCAATAAATTTTAAGTCAAAAGAAACAAACTATCAAGTTATCTTATGTTGTAGTGACCTATAAAACCAACATTCACTATGCTATTCAGTGTTCTCAGAACGAAAATTTTACTTTTAACAAGGTAATATATAAACCAAAGATTATACATGTCAACTCCCCTTACACTGCTTAGGTTGAGCAGCAACCTTCAGCAAAAATATTAGAACGATTCTCTATGCAAAAACAACATGTATCATTAATTAATTCGCTATTTTTAAAGCTCTTCCATGCTTGCTTTAAAATAAACAAATCAAGTAGATGTTTAATGTCCTCACATCCAAAGAATGACTTCTGGGAACTCTGCAACAGAAATTCAGTTTTATATATTCCATCTTCCTTTCCAAGGGCACCCCGAAGCAAGTGAGTACTCCTTCACTTTTTTCTCCATTACAAGGACTTCTCTCCACTAATTGATAAAATCAGAGCCTACTGAGGAATCTTCCATTTTAAAGGAGACTCCTCATTCACAAGCTTCTGACAGTCAGGTTCCTGAGTGGAAGAATTTGGAAATGAGGTTCAGAATCTTCTGCCGAAAATTCAGTTTGTCTCCGATTCTCCTGATTTGCAAGGCACATTCCACCTCAGGCTCTGAAAAGGGAAGCAAAACACCAAATTATGTGGACAAATTATAAACCAGCAAGTATGTCCACCCCAGGGATGAAGTTGAGTATTGACCTGGTGAAGCCTTTCTCTCAACTTAAACCTTATGAGACACCGGTTTCCCTAAAAAGCATCCTGGATAGGGCCTCCGAGCGCTGGGTTGCGAAGCTGCCCGCAGCCTCTGCAGCACTGGTTTGATCCCCGGCCACCGCAAGGGTCCCACATGGTGGGCAGACCTCTCCTGCTGCCCGCTGCTCCCCTCAGCAGTGTACTTCGGTCCTTCTGCCTGCTCTGCTCCCTGCTCTGGCTCTGGTGAATTCTCTCACCCTCCCGCGCTTCTGACTGTACCCAGTGCTTGTATAAACAAAACACACAAACAAATAAATAAATAAATAATACATGCCTCTTAAAAAAAAAAAAAAAAGCATCCTGGATATGGTCAGTTAATGTGTCAAACATTCCAAAGAACTAGTTAGTGAGCCGGCATTAGGAAAATGCCCTCCTTTTCCCTTTCATCTAATGTTGGGGGAAACTGAAGTCATTCTTGTTCTTTTGTAGTGTTTTCAAGTAAGATTTATTTTTTATTTTTTTAGATTTATTCATACAAGCACTGGGCACAGTCAGAAGCGCGGGAGGGTGAGAGAATTCACCAGAGCCAGAGCGGGGAGCAGAGCAGGCAGAAGGACCGAAGGACACTGCTGAGGGGAGCAGCGGGCGGCTGGAGAGGTCTGCGCGCCCTGTGGGACCCTCTCAGGCCAGGGATCCAACCAGCGCTCCACAGGCTGTGGGCAGCTTCGCAGCCCAGTGCTCAACCGCTGCGCCACCGGGGAGGCCCAAGATTTACTTTTTAGATAGCGGTAAGAATATGCCCTCCTCAACAGACGTTATTTTCTTCCTCATTTAAGAAAACTGAATTTTTCTCATAAGAGCCATAAAATCTAATTCCAAAAGTGTGCATTGTCTGAAATAATTTAGAAGTATACATTTATTTATTTTTTTAAGATTTATTTTATTGGGGTTCCCTGGTGGTGCAAGAGGTCAAAGTCTCAGCGCGAAGAAGCTATCTGCAGTGGCTGCAGCATCAGTTTGATCCCCAGGCAGGGAGCTGACCCACGTGGCAGACCTCTCTAGTCTCACCCGCTGTTCCCCTCAGTGTATTTCAGTCGGATCCACCTGTTCTGCTCCCTGCTCTGGCTCTGGTGAATTCTCTCACCCTCATCCCGCACCTCTGGGCTACACCCAAGAGGGGTGTATTTATTTTATATATAAAATAAATATTTTTAAAAATTCATACAGATTTATTTTATTTATTTATGTATACAAGAACTGGGAGAGGTCTGCTGAGCCATGTGGCCAAGAGAGCCCCACCAGTGGGGCCCAGAACTATACATTCTTCCCACAAGCCCAGTGTGTACCAATTCACTACCTTTATGGAGATGAGTGAAAATGTTTTAATTCCCATACTTACTACTGTTGAGAACTGATATTGTAATTAACTGAATGGTTATTTAAGAAACATAATGCTTATCTAATTTTCAGGTAAACTTTTAAATAAATGAAATTAACATCACATCTATATTGAGCATATTTCAATTTTCTTGGATATTTCAAAAAGCAATTCAGGGTCTTTTTAGTCCAATTCAAGATCATGACTATAAATATTAAAAATTACGATGACCACAAATTAAAACCTGGTTTATTTTGTGAGCAAATCCTTCAAGACCCTATTTGGATTCAAAATAAATTGCAAATGTATAGTAATATACATTTCAACCAATTTCTCTTTAAAAGAAGTGGGTGAAATTTTCAGAATACCTAACATGAGACCCAATAAATCTCATTAAGATGCCATTTTTTATAGATTACGGAATCAAACATTTTGAGATAACAACGAGCTGTTTCTTTAGGTGAGGATATGTTTACTATCTATACTATCCTGAAAAGCCATCATTTTTCAGCCTCCAATTCTGGAAGACCTGAACTCTAGGTGGAACTATTATCATTTTTACCAGAAAAGGGGTTTTAAGTGCGCTCCTAACTTGTTTCCTTAATCTGTTACCATCACCCCTCTACAAATGCTTTGGAAAAACCGTGTAACTGTGTGAGGTGATGGAGGATAACTTACTGTGGCAATCATTTCCCAACACCTATTAAATCGGTATGCTTTCCCCTAAAACGGACCCCATGTATTATGTCACTTGTCCCCATTTTTTAACAAGCTGAGGGACCCTCCTACTGCCCCGTTATTGGTAAGTAAGTAGGCTCGGGGAAGGCTGCCCCGGGTAAGGCCTTCCTCAGAAACACGCTCAAATCCTTGGACCTACAAAAGGTGGACGCGCCTTTTTCTCTCCCAAGCAAGAGCAGCTTAGCGCCGCTCGGGTCAAGACCACTGTGCGCAGAACCACTTCCCTTGCACGCCCCAAGAGCCCCACAAAATGAAACTAAATTTAAAGGGGCCCTATAACTGTCTGATGTAATCGTTTTGTGACCCACACTGGCTGCGTCGTTTGCTAAGATTTATAAGGGGGGTGGGGCAGGGCTGAAAGTTGATTTGCCGGAGCTGTTATAGGGCAGCCCCGATAAAAACGGGGTGCCTGACTGTGGGTCCTCACCCGCGCGCGGAGGGGTGTGGGGTCCACAAAGCCTGTATGGAATTAGCTCAGGACATCATTTCCCCCTAACAGAGCTACACGGAGGGGTGGGTGGCGAGAGGCAAGGCTGGGGAGAGGGGGAGAAACCACTATTTTTCATCTCCTCTCCACTCTCTAGCGATTATTAAAATGTTAAAAAAAATACCCTCGACACAAATGCAAGACTGGCTAGACTTGCTAGATTCCCACCCCCCTGCATCACCCACGCGCGCGGGAGCGGCCAGAGAAGCCGCGTTACCACCGCTGCGCGCGCTGCGCCTGGAGAGGCACAGCCAGAGCCGCGCGCGCAAAGGTCCAGGAGCCGCCATGGGAGCCCTGTAGGGAGGCGTGAGCGGCCAGGCGGCTCCAGGGCCGCCCCGTCCACCTGCCGCGACCAGGACTTTCTCCTCGCGGCTGCGGCCTCGCCTGCACTTTCCTCCCGTGGCCCCGAGGCAGGGCGAGGAAGGATGCAGGACAGCGGGCTCGGGGCGAGGCTTTCTGCCCGCGCGGGAACGCACCGACATCTCCCTCCCCAGTTCGGCTCTTTTCTTGGGCGTCTCCACTATCGCGCAGAACCCCCCTGAAGAACTTTCTGGGGGCGCCCCCAAATCGCTCACAGGGGCGCAGAGCTTAAGAGCCCTGCAGGCGCGCGATCTGCCCCAGCCCCGCCCGAGCCCCCGGCCGGGCTCCCCGCCGGCCCGCCGCTCCCTACCTGCCGGAGCCCGGGCGGGGCTGGGCTGCGCGCTCTTACGCGCCCTCTTCCCGGGCATCTCCGCGAGCAGCGGGCGGGAGCGCGACCGCAGAACCCCGGGGGCACGCAGTCCCCCACCGAGCCCCTCGGGCGGGCAGGACGCGGGAGGCGACGGGGCGGCCGGGCCGGAGGAGGCGAGCGGAGAGGACCGAGAGCGCAACGGGACCTGCGAGGTTCTGGCGCGGACGCGGCCCGCGCGCGGATCTTAAGGGACTTCCCGGTGACGTAGCGAAACCTGACTCCGGGCCCACCCCTGTCCCCGCCCCGGGCCGCGAGCGCGCGCGGGGCCGCAGGGAACCCCGCGCCTCGGCGCCCTGTCTGGACCAGCTCCGGCCCGCGGCGGCGCCGGCCCGCGGCGGGGGGCGCAGGGCGCGCGGCCGGCCCGACCCCGCGCAGCCCCCAAATGACTCCCTTAGCAAGCAGGGGCGGGGGCGCAGGGGGGCACTGAGAGTCTGCAGCCCCCCGAGGTCCAGCCAGCGGCAGTTTGTGGCGGGGGCTGGAGGTCGCCCCGAGAGAGAGGCTTTCCTAGCGGCCCAGTTGGGCATGGGGAGAAGCCAGGGGCTTGGCCCTTAGCTTCTTGCGCAAATGGAGACTTGCGAAGCAATCCCCAAAAGAGTTCGGAAAAGGAAAGTTTTCCAGCTGATGGAGTGTAGGTTAAATGAGGGTGACTTTAATAAACTGTAGCGATGATGCCAGAGACGAGGCCAGAAAAGCACCAGATCGAAACCCTTAGGCAGGTCCTGCAGCTTGAAGGCGTGAGCGAGCGAGCGAGCAAACCCTGTTTGGAGGTGGAGGGTGGTGTGTGTGGTTTGTGGATGCGAGGAGGGAGACGTACCCGGTCAAGACTGATTTTTAAAGCAGAGCGAGCCTATTATTGCTCTCCCTGGATCCTAGTTTAAAAAAAAAAAAAAAAAGTAGGTAACCGTGTAGAAATTCTTCAAATGCTTTTTGGAGGGGAGAATAAATTACCCGGGAATATGGAATCATTTGCACGATGTTTGGCTGAACCTTGAGTCATTTCAAAAGGAACGAAGTAGCGGCGGTCGCTTTAGGCTAAGCAAAAATGTTCTCATTCCCTGCTCAGAAAGCCCGGTCGAAAGTGGCATTCGCATCGGGGCCCCTTTACACATGGGAAACCTGAGGTTCGCAGAGTTTAAGCGAGTTGTGCAAACTCGCCCAGTCAGAGAGAAATGCCAGGATCTGACCCCGGGCAGGCCCACCGGCAGCTTAAGTTTTTCCCTGCTGCAAACTTCCCAGAAGACACAGTTTCTTAGAAAATGAGGGCTCCCTTATTATCTGGTGTTTCATGCAGAGCTGCAAAGTAGTTGTTTAATGCTGCCTGACGCCTAGAAATACTTGTTTTGATTCTGCAAAACGTCTGCGAGATTGCATTAAAAACCTGGATTTGTGGCATCTTTTGGCAAATCAGAAGTGCCAGCCAGCTGGGATGCGGTTCCCAGAAGTGCAGAGCTCACAACTGCAGCACAAGCCAGGAAGGGGGTGTAGCCTCTGCTCCCCTCACAGGGTCCTTGGGCCGAAGTCCCGTCCGGTTCCGCCCCCCACCCCATCCCCGCCGCCACTTTACTGGCTGTTTGCTTTTCTCTTTACATTATCTGGCCACAATAGGCTTTTCAGCTTGTTTATTTACCTTAAATCGTTCAATCAACACACTCCTGCTGTTATTTATAGCTCGGTCCTCCAGAAGTACGGACAAGTGGATCATTACAACAAAAATAGTCGCCACTAAACAACTCAGTTTTGAATACGGTAGACACAGATCGAGGTGGTTCAAATTCAGGAGCTATAATCACGCAGCCCAGGAAGCTTAGTGGAGATGCTGCCTCCAAATCTGATATCTTAAAATCTGGGGTCCCCAAACTTCTGGGACCCTTTCAAGGCTCAATTTGACTCAGTGCTTAAGGAACACCACTAACTTCCCGCCTGGATAAATTAGTAAACTTCTGTTCAAATCTTGACCCCTGAAATGCAGCGAGTACATTCTACAAAAGAAAAGCAAATTATACCCTTGTTTACCTACAAAGGGTGTGTCAATCCTGTCCTCTAATATTATCATCACAAAAGGTTGTTGTTCACTTGAAGCGGCTACATACAAACCTTGGGCAAGTCGTGCATTTTAGGGAATTGCAAATTCAAGTTGCTGGAAGGAAAAGGGAGGAGTAACTTGGGGGCAGGTGGGTCTCAAAGGTGGGTCAAAACCAGCTGTTTACAGGGAACTTTTTTTAAAAAAGTTTGGATTCAAGATGATCTATAAACTCTTTTAGATCTAACATTTTATATAGAGAAATAGAAAGTGTGAAAAAGCCCCCTTGAATGTATGCCTCTCTGGAAAAGTGAAGGATCGTTTAATGTTGGACTTGCAAGAAATATACACTTAAGGGGAGGTTTTGACCTTGAGGGCTGACAAAGTTAGGATTGAACAAAAAGCATTAGAATCCCTGCTCTCTGTTAAAAGAAAGAAAAGAAATGAGTAGGGAGGACAATTTTTGAGACTATTACAAAATGACCGTGTTCATGAACGAAGTTCAAAATGGACAATGCAGAACCAGGTTATGGAAGCAACTGTGTGCCCAACGACGGAGGAGTGGTTTAAAGAGACACGCTACAACACAGGATGGAAAACTGCTCAGTTACTTAAAAAAAAAAAAAGATGAGGCAGCACAAGGAGTTAAGCACAGCACTAGGAAGCAATCCGCAGCCTCTGCAGCAGGAGTTCAATCCCTGGCCAGCCTGGGAGCTACCCACATGGTGCAGCAGACCTCTCCTGTCTCGCCCACTGCTCCCCTCAGCAGTGTATTTCGGTCAGTCTGCCTGTTCTGTTCCCTGCTCTGTCTCTGGTGAATCCTCTCACCACCCTGCATCTCTGGCCTGTACTTGTGTGCATAAATAAATAAATCTTTAAAAAAAAAAAAAAACATGAACTCTTGCCACTGTGACATGGAAGGAACATGATGCTAAGTGGAATAAACCAGAAGGGAGAAGACAAATACTAGATGATTTCACCCATACGGAGAATATAGAGAAACAAAACAAAGGAACTTACAACACTAAACCAAAACAAAGCCAGAAACATGACTGCAGACTTGAGGTTACTAGAGGAAGAGGCAAGAGATAGGTGGGGCAGAGGGGGGAGGAGGGCCATGGCCTGGGGTAAAGGATTATGGGGCTTTGGTGGTGGGTGTGGTGTGAACCTCTTCCCTAAGTCATGCACACTGTCAAAAACCCGTTGTATGCATAAATAAAATGAATCTTTAAAAAATAATAATAATATGGCCATGCCCATATTGTCATTTAAGAGTGTTTAAAAAATAACTTTAAAGGGCCTCCCCGGTGGCGCAGCGGTTGAGCGCTGGGTTGCGAAGCTGCCCGCGGCCTCTGCAGCACCGGTTCGATCCCCAGCTGCTCCCGGCCACCAGAGGAGGGTCCCGCATGGCGCGCAGACCTCTCCTGCCGCCCGCTGCTCCCCTCAGCAGTGTACTTCGGTCCTTCTGCCTGCTCTGCTCCCCGCTC
Organism: Talpa occidentalis; assembly: GCF_014898055.3. Lineage (NCBI taxonomy): Eukaryota > Metazoa > Chordata > Mammalia > Eulipotyphla > Talpidae > Talpa > Talpa occidentalis. The sequence continues at coordinate 10,925,521 of NW_023601322.1, forward strand.
TGGCTCTGGTGAATTCTCTCACCCTCCCACGCTTCTGACTATACCCAGTGCTTGTATAAAAAAATAAAAATCTTTAAAATAAATAAATAACTTTAAAGACAAATCAGCAAATAGAAAGACAAATTCTATTACTTGATTTGTAATAGAATAGCTTTCATGTATTTTTTTAAAGAATTATTTATTTATGCATACAAGAACTAGGGTACAGGCCAGAGGTGTGAGGGGTGAGAAGATTCACCCCAGACAGAGCAGGGAACAGAACATGCAGAGTGACTGAAATACACTGCTGAGGGGAAGCAGCAGGAGACAGGAGAGGTCTGCTGTGCCATGTGGGTAGCTCCCTGGCCGGGGATCAAACTCATGCTGCAATGGCTGCGGTCAGCTTCATAGGTTGCCTCTTTACCCCTTTCACCACCATGGAGGCTCAGCATACACTATTTCATGAAGAAAATTGAATTTGACAGGAAAACCAGAAGATCTGAGAGATGAATGAGGGGAGATTTTAAAGGAAGCCTGTGAGAAAATGTAGATGCTCTTTATTACAATAAAAGTCTGTTTATTACAATAAAAGGAGATTTTTTTCCTGTATGTTTGTTGACATGAAATTAGCCTAGTTCCCTGAATACTCAGTGGGTGCCCTGGTCAGCTTGTGGGTGCTTTGGGTGCAGTGTGATGACATGCATATTTCAAGACTTGCCCCCCTAGGCCCTGGGGACATGGAGCTCCCTGCCCCTTGGTGCCTTCCTAAGGAGACCAGGTCCCCATATGCTCTCAAAATTCCATGTGCCTAAGAACCACTTCCGTCTACTGATTCCAGAGATCAGGCTGGGTTTGAGAAGGTGCATCTTAAACCCTATTGATGTTAATGCTTCTGATCTATGGACAAAATTTTGAGGAGCGAGGCAGGGGTGATGCAGGTGAGTTCTCTCAGGCAGGTGCAGGCACACATGCATCTGTGCTGCGCCAGGTGGGACAGCCCGGGAGGGGCATCCAGCCAATAAGGGCATCTCTGTGGACTAGACCGAAGCGTCCACAGGTGTAGACCAAGTAGGGAAGCCAAAGAAAAGAAGTATGTTCCGTGCAGAGACAGGAGCGGTGTGAGGTAGAGTTAGAAAGTGGAGAGAAGTGAGTGGGAGAGAAGTATTCTTGGGGGGCAAGACAGAGGGGGAGCCCAGGAAGCTCATTCTGCCTGTAGTGTGACTTGACTAGTCAGGGTAAGACCCAGACAGAGACAGCATCGCGGTGATTCTCATGCCAGATGGAAGTGTTAGCAAAGATACGCAGTGTTTCCGCCTGGTTGATAAAATCCCTGTATTTCCCAACTATACTAGGCCATCTTTTTTTCTAACAAGACTGGTATTCTTCAATATAAATATGAGCGACATTTCTCCTGTATTCCTTTCCTGGGGCTGCCGTAACACATGTGCCATAAACTGGGTGGTTTTAACTGTAGAAGTACATTCTCGAGGTTCTGGAGGCTACAGGTGTGCAGCCAGGGTTTGGGGAGGCCAGGCTCTCTCTCTAGCCCCTGTGGGAGCATCTGGCTCTGCCTCCTGTGACTGCAGGGTCTGGGGGCCATCTCTGGAGAGTCTTTGACCTGCAACCAAAGCCATGGAGAAGATGAAATGGCACCTACTAACAGGGAGAATGTACTAGCAAGTGACATACCCAACATTAGATTCATATTCAACATACATAGAGAACTCATAAAGCCCAATAGCAAAAACAAAGACCAACCCAATTAAATATGGGCAGATGATCAGAACAGGGGTTTTTTTTCTAAAGAAAAACTAGAGATGGCCAAGCTGTAATGAAAAGATGCCCCACATCACTCATATCAGGAAAATGCTGATCAAAGCTAGAGAGCTATCACCTGTCTCCCGTTAGAACAGCTATTATCAGGGCCTCCCTGGTGGTGCAAGGCCTTAAGTCGCACTGTTACAGGGCAGGGAGCTGGAACCTCCCCCTTTCCTGGGGACCACCCTGTTACAGCACCACTATGACTCGATCCGCAGCCACTGCAGCACAAGTTTGATCCCCAGCCAGGGAGGTGACCCACATGGCGCAGCAGACCTCTCCTGTCTCATCTGCTGCTCCCCTCAGCAGTGTATTTCAGTCAGTCTGCCTGTTCTGCTCCCCACTCTGTCTCTGGTGAAGCCTCTCACCTCCTGCACCTCTGGCTTACACCCCAGTTCTTGTATGCATAAATAAATAAATAAATCTTTTTAAAAATGAATAAATAAAATCTTCAAATAATAACAATTACAGAGAGAACAGACTGATTGTTGTAAGAGATGGGGGTTGGGCAATGAGAGAAGTGGGTGAGGAGGGTCAAAAGTATCACCTTCCGTTATATAATAGATACATCCCGAGGATGTAATGTACAGTACAGTGACTGCAGATAACAATGCTGCCTTGTGTATTTGAATGTTGCTAAGAGAACAAATCTTAAAAGTTCTCATCACAAAAAAAATAAGATGTTTTTGTAACTCTGTGTGGTGTTGATGTTTACTAGCCTGAACTGGAGAGGATTTCACAATGTATACAAACAGTGAATCATTATGTTGTATACCTGAAACCAAAATAATATTATATGTCAATTATACCACAATAAAAAAAAAAAGGCTATCAAAGGTTTAAGTGAGAGAAACGACAGGGAGCTCCAATGCTCTTGCAACATGCACTCACTGTCCAGCTTTGCGGCCTGGACACCAGCACCTTGCCTGCCAGAGGGAGAGGCAGGAGGCCCAGGATCCCTCTCCCCTCCCTTATCAGGGTCTTCCCAGCCAATCAGTGTGAAGCCATCGCCTTCCCAGACAGTCAAGGTGAAGTCATCCTGACCACCCCTGGACTCTGCAATTCTGTCCTCCTAAGCCAAGGCCTCTCCTCACCTGGGTCACTGCAAGGGGCCTCCCACCCTCCCTCTGCACCGCCCCTCTGCTCTGTTCTTCGCACTGTAGCTAAGTGATTTTCTTTCTTGCAAAATTTCCCAGTGTCACTTCTTAAAATCTTCCTATTTGTCATCCACACAGCTTCCGGAGTGATCAGGTTTTATTTTTAAGAAATAGTAGAGCCTTGTGTCTCCAGCTACCAGGAGAGTGAAATCAATTCTGCAAAGCCACCCACCAGAGCTGAAGGGAAAGTGAGAGTTATTTCTTATTCCCACATGGGTTAGTACATGGGTTATTACAGGGAAGGGGGCAGTGCCAGAGAGGAGACCATGCAGCTAGCCATGTGGAAAAGAGGATAAAAGGAGAGAGAGAGAGAGAAAAGGCCCATGGGTGAGTCTTGTACCCCAGGATGGCCATTCCTCACAGGAGAAACCAAGTGAGAAGGAAGAACTACTGGAAATCATGAGATTTCAGTTTCGCTCTCTTAGTATTCTAAAATAACCTTCTACTAGTCCAATAATAACCACTCAGGAAATATAAAGTTTAAAAAAAAAACACCATCCCATGTATTACAGAAAAAATATATAAATATGCATCCCAGGGCATGTGCCGAATCTAAAAGAAGAAGCCCCGTTCTATCTCAGGGACATGTGGGAGCCATTCCTGGGTGAGAGGACTGATAATTCCTCCACAAAGTTAGCATAGTTCCAACTAGAATCCCAAGGAAGTTTCTTTTAACATTGAGGAGAACCACCCCTTCCGGTGCATTAAAATATCATAAAGCAAATATAAGAAAAAATTCTGACGACAGAGTAGAAAGAGCCTTGGACACAAAGGGGAGGAGCAGGGCGGGTTCTCAGGGCAGCACGTGAGGCCACAGCCCTGCCCTGCTGAGGCGCTGCCTGCAAGCCTGCTCTGCCCTTGCTCGCAGGAAGAAAAGTCTTAGGGAAACATTTATGGGAGCTGCAGGTGGCCAGGGCTTGGCCCTTTCAAGCATAACTTTGCATAAATCTGAAACTTCATTCTTGCAGCTTCCCTGAGAAGCTGGAAACCGGTGGCTACGTGGTGGCTACGTCTTACCTCTTCTTCAGCCCCTGCATTCAAGCTGTCACCAAGCCTCATCTCTCCTTAAAGTGACCTTGGCATTGATGTCCCTTCTCAAATTCCTCTGCTAGCAGGCATGTTACTGCACGTTGACATAATGGCAGAAGTCTCCTACCTGGACACCTGTCCTCTGCCAAGAGAGCCCCCTCACCCTTAAGTCCGCCTCTAAAACCCCAACTCCTTGACATTCATTCCTTCCTGAAGATCTTACACACATCTCCCCATTGTGCCTGCAAACAGGCCTATACGTCCTCATCTCTGCCTCACTGGTATGAGGTGTCACAGGTTGTATGGGTCCCCTCAAATAAAGCTGCACGGTCCTCTGTGCCCGAGTCCTCCCCAGCCCACCCTACTTCATCCTCATCCTCATCCAAATCTCGGGCGGGGGGGGGGGGGGGGGGGGGGGGGGGGTTTAAATAACTCAAAGTGAGGATAGCTATTGAAATGCTAAAATAATCAGCTTTATTTTCTTTGAAAATAAGAAGTACCTGAACTAATGATCCACGTCTCAAGGAATTACAATGTGCAGGCAGTCGGGTTAATAAGGAGTGTTGCAGAAATTTACTTCACCCCTTCGTTGGTTGTGTAGCTTCGTTGGTTGTGTAGCTTCGTTGGTTGTGAATGTAGTCCACATTCACTTGCTATGTGGACTTATGTGTTCCTTCACTTCTCTGAACCTGGTTCCTATTTGGGAAAGGGAGGGGAATAATGATCTCGCCCTAAAAACTGGGTCGCTACATGCAAAAGAATGAAGCTTGACCACTACCTCACACCATACACAAAAATCAACTCAAAATGGATTAAAGAACTAGACATAAGACCTGAAACCATAAAATACATAGAAGGAAATATAGGCGAAACACTACGGGATTTGCACATCAAAGACATCTTTACAGACACATCACCCAAAGCAGTGATAGTGAAGAGAAAGATAAACAGCTGGGACTACATCAAATTAAAGAGCTTCTGCACAGCAAAAGAGACAATAACAAAAACAAAGAGAAACCCCACCAACTGGGAGAACATTTTTGCACCCAACACTAATGATAAAGGACTGATCACAAAAATCTGCAAAGAGCTGATGAGACTCAGCAACAACAAAGAAAATAATCCAGTCAAAAAATGGGCAGAAGAGCTAAAAAGAAACTTCTCTGAAGAGGAAATGCAAATGGCCAACAGACATATGAAAAAATGTTCAACATCACTTGTAATCAGGGAAATGCAAATCAAAACTACCATGAGAGACCATCTCACACCAGTGAGAATGGCACATATTAAAAAAACTAGCAACAACAAATGTTGGCGAGGATGTGGAGAAAAAGGAACTCTTGTGCACTGTTGGTGGGAGTGCAAACTGGTCCAACCACTATGGAGAGCTGTGTGGAGATTTCTGGACCTTCTAAACATAGAGCTTCCATATGATCCAGCAATTCCACTCCTAGGTATTTACCCAAAGGACACAGAAACATCCATTCCAAAGAGCACCTGCACTCCTATGTTTATAGCAGCACTGTTTACAATAGCTAAGCTTTGGAAACAACCCAAATGCCCAAAAATAGATGACTGGATCAAGAAGATGTGGTACATATATACCATGGAATATTACTCAGCATTCAAAAAAGATAAACACATGCAATTTGCAGCAACATGGATGGCACTGGAAGGGATCATGCTCAGCGAAATAAGCCAAAAAGAAAAAGAAAAATACCGGATGGTCTCACTCATAGCAGGAATCTAGAAAACTTAAATAAGGGACCAGGAAAATGAATATAAGAAAGTGAAAATCAAAATCAACAAAAAACTATGAACCAGAGACACTTTTTGGGGGGTGGGGGGCGGGAGGGGAGGGATTGGGGTCAGAATGGGGCGTTTGCAATTGTATGGGGGAATATAAAAATAAAATTTAATATTTAAAAAAAAAAAATAAAAAAAAAATAAAACCTCAAAAAAAAAAAAATAAATAATGATCTCGCCCTAGATGGCAAAGAAAGAATGCAGCAAATCAGCAGCACTGGTGCCTGTCACAGCGGGAAGGCTGCAGACAGCGGACCCTTCCCTGCGGCCCTTTACCCCAGTCCCAGAATGAGCAGGGCAGGGCCAGACAGGGTGGGCAAGACATTGCACCTCAGAAGCCCCCAGATCACATTTCAAAATGGGCATGTTCCTCAATGCAACAGGAGGCCCTGCCCGGGACACTGGAAGGGACACTGGAAGCAGGACAGACCACATCCCAAGCAGAATTATTCAGCGATGACAAACTGGACCACTGTGTCAAGTTCCCCAAAAATCAAAGGGGCAGAGAGACAGGCAGAGAAAGGAAACCGAAAGAGAAAGAGGAAGTGAATCACTTTCTGAGCCTTAGACCTCAAAGCACAAGCTGGCTGGGGAGAGGGGCATGGGCAGTTCAGCAAAAGGTAACCTTTTCTGAAATAGCAAGCACAAAATACCCAAATTTATCGAAATAAATGCAGCTTCGGCCTGAGCGCGGCATCTGAAACTGTCACTGAGAAGTGCAGAAGACACCTCTTCTCCTCTCTTGGCAGGGCCCCAGCGCGCAGCAGGAAGCCCCGTGCTGGAGGGGCCCTGGCTGGCCCCCTGGGCCACAGACCCTTTGACAAACTGGGTCCCCAGGACAGCGGCAGAGAAGCCCTGCAAGTTTACCTATGGCTGCTGTCAGATGCTAACTGCATTCCTTACTGCAGGAGCAATCCCTGATTTAAGTCTGAGATTCCAGACCGACCCCCTGTAGTGCCACTTAAAATCCAGCATCTGAGGCAGAGTTGATTTCCCTGGGCCCAGCAATCCCATCTGCCACACAGAGGTTGAAATGGTAGTTGTAACCCTTTACCAACCTCCTAAGTTTGAGGGAAGATTAATTTAGTAAGATAATAGATTTAGCAATAAGGTATAAACTATCATGTACATGTGTGACTCATTAGTATTTTCAGGACAATGAGGAAGTAGCTGTAAAGTTGTAATTGTACACTGATAAAATGTGATGGTTCGAAAAAGATAATAAAGGAACTCCACAAGAAACCAGTAACACTACACTTCTTGTTTTGTTTTTTTGGTTGTTTTTGCTTGTGTTGTTATCTTTTGTTTGTTTCTTGGGTGGTGGTGATGTCAGGGATTAAAGGGATGACCTCACACAGTGCACTTCTTAGATGGGTCACGAGGGGCTGGGGGACAGGGATCAGCATAAGGGACTACTGTTTTACATTGTAGGCTCTTTTGTAATTTTTGAATATATGAATTGTGTTCATATTAATTATTCAGAGACTAAGCAGATAAAGTGCAAATATATGTGGACCAATTTCCCTCCTACATCTACATTAAAGATACCCATAGTCATCAAGAGACATGTACAAGAATATTTTTGTGCCCCCAAGTTCCCTACAACTATAGAATAAACACACTGCAAACCACTCCCAAGGTGGAATACTATACAGCAAGTATAATGATCAATCTCCACCACAGTCAACAACATGGAGGAGCAGGACAGACAATAGGAAGAAGTCACATACAAAAGAGCACATAGTAGATAATCTCATTTGTTTAAAAAAAGAAAAAAGAAAAAAAAAACAGCACCCTGAAGCAGCCAGGATTAATTATATGGCAAGATGACATGACAGAGGCTGCTCTTACAGGGGTTAGTGACTAAAGGATCAGAGAGGACTTCTAGGGTGTTGATAATATTTCATTTCTTGGTCAGCAGGCTCTCTGTGCGAGCTTGTTCAGTTTGTGAAAATTCATCTCCCTCTTTTCTGTCTGTCTCTTAATGAGTCACCAGGAAATGAAGAAATCACTTTTAAATGGGGGAGGGTAGGGAGAAGGAGTTAGGGCCACCTAATGCTACTGAAAAAGAAAGATAGAACAATAAAATAATTTTAGATGCACACATTTTCAATATTCATTCACTGAAACCCATTTCATTCCATCTCTGATTGGCACTTCAAGAAACACTTGGATTGTGTTAGCATTTGATAGTGGCAGCAGACATTAAATTACAGAACAAAATATGATATGCAAGTCAGAGTTCAGGGAATTGGTCTACTTTTCCAGCTGACCAAGTAATGAAACGACATAAAGATATGAAATCACTAGAAATCCCCAAATTCATGGGCCTGAAACGAAAAGAAACCTAAGTATTCAAAGTAGAAGTCAAGTGCAATGTGAACTTGATGAGTTCTAATCTCAGTGGCTTCGTGATGAAGAGAGTGTGTGTAACCATTACTTACGACATCAAAATGCTAGTGCGAAAGTATGCAGGGCACAAAGCCGGCAGGTCGTGGAGTCATGGTTTAAACCAAGATCCAAGGCCTCCCTGGTGGTGCAAGGGGTTAAGCACCGCACTATGAAGCAATCCACAGCCTCTGCAACACGAGTTCGATCCCCGGCCTGGCCAGGGAACAACCCACATGGTGAGGCAGACCCCTTCTGTCAGCAGTGGTTTCAATCAGTCTGCCTGTTCTGTTCCCCGCTCTGTCTCTGGTGAATTCTCTCACCCCCTGCATCTCTGGCCTGTACCCCAGCTCTTGTATGCATAAATAAGTGAACCTTTAAAAAAATAAAATAAAATAAATAAACCAAGATCCATAAAGTCCCAGTATCTTCTTCTAAATAACACATGGCTGGGCCTCTGGCGCAGCAGTTGAGCGCTGGGTTGCAAAGCTGCCCGCAGCCTGTGGAGCACTGGTTCGATTCCCAGGCACCGGCGAGGGTCCCACATGGCGCACAGACCTCTCCTGCCGCCCGCTGCTCCCCTCAGCAGTGTACTTCGGTCCTTCTGCCTGCTCTGCTCCCTGCTCTGGCTCTGGTGAATTCTCTCACCCTCCCGCGCTTCTGACTGTACCCAGTGCTTGTATAAACAAATAAACAAACAAACAAATAAATAAATAAAAATACATGCCTCTTAAAAAAAAAAAAAAAAACACATGGCTCTTTTTTCCCTCCAACCTTTGGAATATGGCAGCACTGACCTCAATGCTGTTGAAGTTATCTCTTTCTTATCCTCCAGATCCTAGCTAAAATGCCATTGAGAACTTGCCTGGTACCTAATCAAAAACAGTTCTCCTTCTTGCTCTCTATTCCTTATTTTTTGTCTTTATAGCACAACGAAATTCTAGTTCCTTAATTTCTTGGGAGGCAGCACAGACTTCGTATTCATGTGTCAATCTCCGCACTAGAGTGAAAAGGCGGAGGAGGTGAGCCTCGTCCACTGTCTCTAGCTCTTCTCCCTGCACCTGGCAGGCAGGAGATACTCAACAGAGACTGTTTCAAGATTTTTTTTTAATTTATTTATACAAGAGCTGGGGTACAGACCAGAGGAGCATGAGGTGAGAGGATTCACCAGAGACAGAGCAGGGAGCAGAACAGGCAGACTGACTGAAAGCACTGCTGAGGGGAGCAGCAGGTGAGACAGGAGAGGTCTGCGGAGCCATGTGGGAATCTCCCTGGCCAGCCAGGAATCAAACCCACGCTGCAGAGGCTGTGGGACAGCTTCACAGCACTGCACTCAACCCACTGAGCCACTGGGGAGACCCTAGAGGCAACTGTTTCAAATCAGTCCACCTGAACTTGTGCCAGAGGCCATGACCATGGCCATGGTCACTAAAACCCAGAGAGGCAGAGGCGGTGCCTTCCCCTTCCCGACACCTTCTGAGTCTTCTCGAGCCAGAAGCTTCCTCTCTCAAGACCTCAGTTTCCGCACTTGTAAAAGAAAGGCCTGGACTTTAATTCCTCCCTTTAATTCCCACTCTCTAAAGTAAATGAATTCACAACAGCATGTGAATGGCTGGTAGATTATTTCCATTCCCAGAGAGGGTTACATTTTAAAAAGATAATGTCCCCTGTCAACCCTTATTTTTAGGCTCTCAGGCAGCATAACAAGGGAAAACTGTGGAACCCACTGGAAAGAGATCATTTTGTGCAGAGGGCCCTGGAACCTGAACATCTGTCCTGTGAGTCAGTTCCCCTCACAGTTCCTGCTTTTCTCAGCTCAAGCTTCTTCCCTCTCCTTATTTCAGCTAAGACGTCAAACAGGATTGTGACAGGATTTTAAAAATCATCCCACCCTGGCTCTGGGGACTCCCAGAGGAAAGCAATGTGCCTCCGAAGTCCCACTGAGGTCTGATCTCCAGAAACTCCAGCATTTTGTCTTTGTATTTCCAGCAGCAGATTCTGCCTGGCCGGCAGCTCTGTGGTTTTGCATGGGGGTTAGTAATCATTTCTCGCCAAGCCTCCAGTTATTCATCTTGTTATGGATCTTAGAGTGTCCTACCAGGAAACTTAGTGTCTGGGCGGGAGGGACAAAGGTTGGTTCAGGAGAACAAACAGAGAAAAAGCACGTGACATGAATAACAACATTGATTTCAGCGTCAAAAAGTACACCTTGCCGGGATGGCTCAGGCTACCTGTCAGTCCTCTCCCTTGTTGTTCTGATCCAGCTGTTATAAAATCTGGAGTAATGGGGGTATCCCTTCCCACCATCCCCCTATTATATTCTCTTTCTCTCTCTCTCTCTCTCTCTCTCTCTCTCTCTCTTTCTCTCTCTCTCTCTCTCTCTCTCTCTCTCATATCTCAGTCCTCCAGAATTCCAGCCAAGGGCTCAGTACTCTGCCCCCTGATCCTAGGTTCTGATGAAAGTGAGGGACACTTTGTCACGGGAGCTCCACCCTTGTTTTTTCCTCTGGTATCATTTTCCTCGAGCAGCTGGGCTCCGAGATGGCCTTCTTTGATGCCTGGCTCATAACCAACCCCGAGGGATGTTGCTGCCAGCCCCTGCTGGGCACCTGCATCCACATCTACACTCATCAGCACTGACGTGACAAGTGAACAACTTTGGCGATTGTTTCTCCAGCCTGTGCTTGCTTTCATGTCCCCCTCAAAACCCAGCCTCCCAGCCCTCAAGATTTATTGCCAATTAAATAAATAGCCACCAAGGGGCCTCCCTGGTGGTGCAAGGGGTTAAGATGCAGCACTATGAAGCGATCTATAGCTACTACAGCATGAGTTAGATCCCTGGCTGCCAGGGAGCTACCCACATGGCGCAGCAGACCTCTCCTGTCTCGCCCACTGCTCCCCTCAGCAGCGTATTTCAGTAGATCCACCTGTTCTGTTCCCCACTCTGTCTCTGGTGAATCCTCTCACCGCCCCAACTTCTGGCCTGTACCCCAGTTCTTTTTTTTAATTAATTAATTAATTTATACAAGCACTGGGTACGTCAGAAGTGCCGGAGGGTGAGAGAATTCACCAGAGCCAGAGCAGTTTGCAGAACAGGCAGAAGGACCGAAGTACACTGCTGAGGGGAGCAGCGGGCGGCAGGAGAGGTCTGCGCACCATGTGGGACCCTCGCCGGTGGCCGGGGATCGAACCAGTGCTGCAGAGGCTGCCGGCAGCTTCGCAGCCCAGCGCTCAACAGCTGCACCACCGGGAAGGCCCTGTACCCCAGTTCTTGTATGTATTAATAAATAAATCTTTCAAATAAATAAACAAATAAATAGCCACTAAACCAAAATTTGCCAACTCCCACCTCGGTAATAGAACCACTGTCTTTTTTTCACTGGCCCCACATTTCAAGGGACCTAGGCGATTCCCGGTGGAATAACTATTGAGACACTGGGTGACAGATATCCCAGAAAAAGGGGAACATTCAAACATAAGAGAGGCCTATCGGTGTCAGTGGGGCTGACAAAATGCACTCCTCCCGTCAAGGTTTTCTTAGAAAGGAAACGGCAACTAAGAGCAGAAGGAACTTACCTCTCTGGGCAGAACTTGCGTTACAGATGTTTTGCCACCAGCATGAAAGGAAACTCTCTAGTTCTGGACTGAGTCACGGCTGCCATTCTGGCTCCTCACTCAGAGGCCAGGGCCAGGAATGCCCACAGCTTTCTGGGGTTGGCTGGAAAGGCAGAATCTTGCCCTCTACTCCAGACCTACCAGGTGAATCTGCATTTAGCCATGTACAGGTGGTTCTTATGCACTTTAAAGTTTGAGAAACAGAGTTTGCCTCTCTCATGGTTACCATTTTTAGCCCAGTGTTTTTTTTTAAAAAAGATTTATTTATTTATACATACAAGAACTGGGGTACAGGCCAGAGGTGTGGGGGGTGAGAGGATTCACCAGAGACAGAGTGGGGAGCAGAACAGGCAGACTGACTGAAATACACTGCAGAGGGGAGCAGCAGGCGAGTCAGGAGAGGTCTGCTGTGCCATGTGGGTTGCTCCCTGGCCTGGCATTGAACTTGTGCTGCAGTGGCTGCGAAGAGCTTCATAGTACTGAGACCTAACCTCGGCGCCACCACAGAGGCCCCAGACCAGTGTTTAATCTAAGAGGTGGCACATGGTGCCTCTAGGCCCATAACATGCTGAGGCCATTCACAGCACCTTAGAAACAAGAAAATGCATTATGATTCCTACGCATTTAACCTTCTCAAATCAAAACTGCCAACACCTGTTGGGATGTACAGGCATATTTTCTCTTCCTTTATTTAATTTGATTTGTTGGTCTTATTTGTGGAAGGAAAGTTTGGGTTGTGCACTATTGTTGACATTTTTGTGAAAGACAGTGAGTAGGAAGCATGTTTAACAAATTTTAAATGCCTTAAGAGCTTTCATATTTACTTATTTCAAGTAAATAAGCAAATGGGATATGGTGTGAGTTAGGTCTGTGAAGGAGCAGTGCTGATTAATTTGTCATTGGGGCGTGTCAGGGGCACCCTGAGTTCACTGTGGGGCATCAGTGGACATGACCTATAAAGTGACCGCCACTGTGTTGTCAGCGCTCACACTGGAGGGTCAATCTTTGATTAGATTTTGAACAAACTAATGGTGCACCGTTAAGGTTACTTTTATACTTGAGGAGGTGGGTGTCAATAGGGCAAGGGGGGTTAGAAGAGACATCTAAACAGAAGTCAGGGACTCCCTGGTGATGTAGGGGATAAGGTCTCTGCACTATCAAGCTCTCCAGCCACTGCAGCCTGAGTATGATCCCCAGCCAGGGAGCAACCCAAATGGCGCAGCAGACCTCTCCTGTCTCACCCACTGCTCCCCTCAGCAGTGTATTTCAGTCAGTCTGCCTGTTCTGTTCCCCACTCTGTCTCTGGTGAATCTTCTTACCACCTGCACCTCTGGCCTGTACCCCCGTTCGTGTATGCATAAATAAATAAAATAAATCTTTAAAAAATAAAATAAAAAAATAAACAGAAGTCAGGTGGCAAAGAGCTGGCCTAACTCCCATTGAAATTAGGCCTAGCTTTCTTGAACACTAACTGCATAGAAAAGCCTATAAGCCAGAATTCCTTACACATTATATTTTCTTTTTTAAAGATTTATTTTGGGTTTTGATGCTTTTTTTTGAGTTTTTTTTTTTTTTTAGGATTTATTTATTTATACAAGAACTAGGGTACAGGTCAGAGACAGAGTGGAGAACAGAACAGGCAGACTGACTGAAATACACTGCTGAGGGGAGCAGCGGGCGAGTCAGGAGAGGTCTATTGTGCCATCTGGGTTGCTCCCTGGCCGGCCGGGGATCGAACTCATGCTGCAGAGGCCGTAGATTGCTTCATTGGTTGCGTCTTAACCCCTTGCGCCACCAGGGAGGCCCTCTTGCTATTTCTTTTAATGCTACTGCTTGTATTAAAGTAGAGTACAAGAGACCCACTGAAATAAATAATGTCCAGCTAGGAGCTCAACTAATACCTTTCACAATCAAAACTTTGGCTCTCTGAAAGCAGCCAGGCCTTATCCTTACACTTATACAAACATGCAGGCATGAATATCTCCCGGCATTAAGGAAACTTCAAACTGTTAGAATGAAAATTGAGATTTTTTTCTCCAAGGTCATGTTCTCCCTCTTCCACAGAGAATTCTGGGAAACAGAAGTCACCCTACCCTAGAAATGATTTGAATAAGCCCCCTGCTCTGTGAGATAAGTCCTTTCGGAAGAAAATTCGAAATGGATATGATGCCACCTGAAGTATTAATGCCTATTTATTGCAAGCCCACCTAGTATGATACTTTTCCAGAATAGCTTCAATTAAAGATTGACTAAACAACAAACCACTAATAACCTAAACATAACTACAAGAATCCTCTTACTTTTTATAAAGTTGTCTTAGGGTTTAACAAATGACTTGAGCAATCACTCAAACTGGATCATTTGAGCCATTGATAGAGAAAAATTATATTCTGTTGATATGCTTTCGCATCACCCGGGTGGAATTGATAGGGCACCAATGTGATTTGAATCTTTCTCCGCATCCACACAATTGAAATTCTGCGGATACTCATAGATAGCGGGACACAGGTCTCCGTTTTCAGCTGCCTAAGGGAAATCCATGGAAACCAGCTTGAGAGGTGGTAGGAAACTGAGCCAAGATCCTCCCACCCTCCCATCGGCAAGTCACCAGAATTTCAGAACCAAAACCTCCTGTGTTTGAATCCCAACTCTGCCCACTTTGCTTGCCCAGGGCCTCTTTCATATCCTGTAAAATTCAAATGGTACTTATTTTTACAGGGTGGCAGTGGCAATTAAGGGAGCTACGCAGAGACCTATGCCCATTCACACTATCTAATCCATTCATATCAGCCACCTTATCTAGCAGCCTCCAGGTACAAAAAGCAAAAACAGAAGACCCATTTGCTGCATAACAATGTAGACCTGAAAACTTGTGACAAAAACAAAAACAAATCCATAACTAAAAACAAGGTCTCAGAGAGATTCCCTCCCATTGGAGAGTGACGTCAGAAACCACAGCCACAAAGAACTGGGGTGGGGGTGGGGAGGGTTCAGGGTGAGAACTCAGGGCCTGGGTGACTCAGGAATTCTCTAAAAGGGGATCTTTTAGAGCACCCAGCACCTTTCAGTCTCACCTGGTCAGAAGTTTGGGCTCAGGGCCCAAACATTCCATTTAAGTATTAGAGTGACCTTCAACTCCCACAGACATATTTAACAATTATATACACTGGTTATGACACAATGATTGAAAACAAAGTCTGCAATCACTTTTCATAGAGAATCAAATCATAGTGAAAGCACAGTTAATTTTATTGACTTGTTTTATGGCAAAATTATTCTTTAGGCTGGAGAGAGAGGGTGGGCTGTCTTCCTTTTTATATAGAAGAATAGCCACAGAACTAAGTACAGTTAGCTTCTCCTTTTCGTTGTGGTTTACTGTTAAGAAACCTTGTGGAAAACAAAAGCATTAATTACACAAACATTCCTAGCCTTTCCACTTGTCATTTTTCTCCTGAAAATTTTCCTTCATGTTACTTTAAGATAGTATATATTGTGTTTGGTTAGAAATATATTGATTTGGGGCCTCCCTGGTGGCACAAGGGGTTAAGACGCAACCTATGACGCTATCCGCAGCCACTGAAGCACGAGTTTGAGCTACCCACATGGCGCAGCAGACCTCTCCTGTCTCCCCGATGCTCCCCTCAGCAGTGTATTTCAGCACATCTGCTTGTTCTGTTCCCCACTCTGTCTCTGGTGAATCCTTTCACCCACACACACCTCTGGCCTGTACCCCAGTTCTTGTATGCATAAATAAATAAATCTTAAAAAAAAAAACTTGTGATTTTGCATTTGCGATTTTCATCACTTTGGATTTGGAACCTGGGTCCACACAGCTACAGGTGACATCACAGTCCGTAACCCATGTTTTGTTCAAATGCAGACACATAAGTAATTAGAACACAATGTTTCCCATCCATTGGACAAATGTCCATTGGTATCTACACATTATCTCCCTGCCATACCAGGAAATAGCTCCTTTTATACCTCCTCCAAGTATGGAGCTTCAACACATTCAGGCCAGATAACCTCCTCCTTGACCTTTGTCATTACTTGTTGTACTTCTGTTTGTCCTGAGTCTGCTCAACACTTTTATTGATTTGTAAAAGTTGTTTATGTTTTCACAGACTCTTCGAGATAAAAAGATAAAAATCCGGAAGAATAGGAAGCATGGGACCCTTCTGTTATGTAGATGTTGCAGACATTTTGAATTTAATATTTTAGACTGTGAGACAGAGACAGAGCCTGAAATTGTCCAGAGTTATTGACTGGAGGTGGCTAATGTTTCCTGATTCTCAAAGTAGAGTGATCAGGAACCCTTCTTCAAGCCCACCTGTGCCCATTCATCTTTGTAGTTACTGAGTTTCACTGCATCTCTGCCTTCGATCAAATCCAGGCTAATCCTGCCTTGAACAGAAGGGTGACCTCATCAGAGGTGTCCTTACCACCAAAATGTACCCCCGTCTCTCCTAGCAATGAGGGTAGAGCAGTTATAACTTCCTTTATCCTTATTTCACCTGCCACTTGTTTCTGAGGCACTGAATTGCCATCAGTCTTATCTAATGGTGAGATTAAGTCAAGGGGAAGAAAGATAAGCACAGAGAGGTGGGAGGAGGAAAAGACAGAGAAAGCTGGCAGGAAAGCATAGAGGTCTGTTGGATGGGGTCAATACAGTGGCGTCTTCTAGAAACACTCTGAAAAGCTCTATTTCTACCAAAAGCCACACAGGCAACTTCATTCTTTTAGGCTGTGATTATGATAGAGAAGCACCAGCATCATGTAGTTTGAGTTATAAACCACTCTGAGGAGACGGTTGTGAATTCTGGGAGAGATGAGTCTGCTTGCATAGGGAACTCACCACATTAAACGTCACTGCTTGGGCCTCCCTGGTGGCGCAGGGGTTAAGACGCAATCAGTGAAGCAATCCGCAGCCACTGCAGCACGAGTTTGATTCCCTGCCGGCCAGGGAGAAACCCACATGGTGGCACAGACCTCTCCTATCTCGCCCACTGCTCCTTTGGTCCGTCTGCCTCTGTTCCCGGCTCTGTCTGTTCCCCGCTCTGTCCCTGGTGAATCCTCTCACCCCCCGCATCTCTGGCCTGTACCCCAATTCTTGTATAAAAATAAATAAATCTTTAAAAAAAAAAAAAAGTCACTGCCTGACCCTGAGCTAGTTGAGAGCTGGGTGACAGGGCTGGGAGCTGCAGGGGGAAGAAATTGGGACTCCAGAAGAGGTAGTGGAAGTAGTAGGGAGAGGGCTAAAACACTCTTTTTTGGGGCTGGCAGTATATAATCAAGAGTTAACGCTTAGCTAACTGTTAGTTAACACTCAGACCACCCCACATGGGCTTATCTTAAATAAAAAGCAGTAACCCACCAGCCTACCCCTTGCAGCTTTTACTGGGTGAAGTTTTGCATCATTTCAGCACTGCAAACCATTTTGTGTAATTTCCAAAGTTCCTTAATACTTAGTTTTATTTTTTTTTTTGACAATTTTATTTATTTTGCGTAGGAGATCTGGGGCACAGGTCAGAGATATGGGGGGCAGGGTGAGGATTCACCAGAGACAGAGTGGGGAGCAGAACAAGCAGATTACTGAAATACACTGCTGAGGGGAGTAGCAGGCCAGGCAGGAGAGGTCTGCTGCACCACATGTGGGTCAGCTCCCTGGTCCGGGATAAAACTCAGGCTGTTGAGGTGCTAGCTAGCGCTGAGACTTAACCCCTAGGCCATCAGGGAGGCCCCCTAGTTCTATTTTTTAGCTTGAATACCCTCTCCAAACTTCCATTTCCTTTTTTTAAGGACAACATTCAAGCCTAATGACCCTGTTTACTAAAAGTTTCTCCAGTTCCTCTTATTCTTATTCAGCATCGGGGCTTTATCTGCTTTATCTCACTTGGAGGGTTTTCAGATACACAATTTTCCCTAGAACTTCTTAGACATGGAGCCTTGTGTTCCGTTTGGAATTTCTTCCACTGACCGACATACTTATTTTTAACTCCTGCCTTTGTTCAGGTCTGTGTCATCAAGGCCATGAGTCACGGCTGGATCATACACCTTTCCTGAACTGGTTTTGCAAAGCCAGGAGCGAGGGAGTAATCCCATCTATGATGCAAATTTTGTTTACTGGAGGCTCAGCCTATAGAAAAAGACTTCCCATGCAAGCCTGGGAATGCAGAAAGGCAGGGAGACGCTTCCCAGAGCCCGGCCTCATTGTTATGGCGATGCCGGCGCAGAGGGCTCTGCAGGTGCCCAGACTTTGGAATGTGCAGAAGATTCCTGCTCTGTGTGAGCAGCCTCCAGCTGGTTGGGGCTTTCTGGCCCAGCAGACATCCACCTGGAGGGCGTCTGAAACCTTCTAAAGTGTTCATCCCTTTTCTTTGGTACTGGGTGGGGTTTGGTGGGGGGCCTTTTCCCATAAGAGGAGAGGGAGAAGCTCTTACTAGTATATTGGGGGGATGGCGGGGTGATGTCCCATCAGCTGGGGACACAGAAATGGAAACTACTGTGGTCAGAGCCAGCACTGCCTGGTTCAAAGCCTAATGACCCCCTCCCTGCTCAGGCCGAATGTGCCCTGGGGACCCGAAGAACCTAGCATCTTCTTTACTACCGATGCCAGATGTCTGTTGGCACCCCAGAGATAACCAGGCACAATGTCCCTGTCTCTCTTTCACTAATTACTGGCTTTTTAGGACAGTGGCTCAGCATGAGCCAGACCTGGGAACACTGTTTACCAATCAACTTTATCTATTTAGAACAGAGACTCATCTCTCTATCTTGATTTACAGCCTTGTAAGTACAAGCTGTAGATCTCCCCTGGGAACTTAAACTTCTTACAAGAAGTATCCAGGCCCACGACTTTAGAGACCCAGTGTCTAGCGCTGTGCCCAGGACACAGAAGGGTTCCATGTTCATTGAATGGATGAAGTAAAATGTGCTGGAGCTGCAGGAGCCTCACGAGGCGCTGGAGCCCATGGTCAGAGCTGATGCAACTTCCCCATTGCGGGTTAATAGTCGTTACCACCTGTGGCTCCAGCACAGTGTCAGAGCTGAGACACGGCAATTCTAATCCCTGCAGCCACCTTGCAGGATAGACAGAAAGTCCCTTTTTACACAGGATAGATGGATGCCCGTTGAAATTAGGCCACTTTCCCAAAGCCACCCAGAAGTGAGGGGCAAGGCCAGGGGGTTTGTCTCCAAGGCCGTGGGTATTTCCCCTCGGTGAAACCACCTCCCTCCCTAGAGTTGTTAGATCTGTACCAGGTGACTGTTTAACTCAATGCCTGCCTGAGGTGCAGGCATTGCTAGAAACAGGCAGTGCTAGAAAGTGTTGGAAAGACCGGGCCTCCATGCTTTTAATGTCACTGCACAGCCCCTTGGGTGGCAGCAAAGGCCTTGGCTGGCTGACAGCTGCCCTGGTCTCACCTAGGAGGTCGACACCACGTTGTCGACACCACGTTGAAGGGGTAAGAGACATACAGGCTGCCGGCCACCCAGCCTGCCCCCCAGGGCCTTGGAGTTCTAGAAAGTCTCCAGAACAAGCAAGTGTGGATGTTGAGTAGAAAAAAAACCACACACAGATTTCCTCAATTAGTCCTTCTTTAAAAAAAAAAGAAAGATGGGGCCTCCCCAGTGGCGCAGAGGTTGAGCGCTGGCTTGCGAGGCTGCCCGCGGCCTCTGCGGCGCCGGTTCGATCCCCGGCTGCTCCCCGGCCACCGGAGGAGGGTCCCGCATGGCGCGCGGACCTCTCCTGCCGCCCGCTGCTCCCCTCAGCGGTGTGCTTCGGTCCTTCTGCCTGCTCTGCTCCCCGCTCTGGCTCTGGTGAATTCTCTCACCCTCCCGCGCTTCTGACTGTACCCAGTGCATGTATAAACAAAACAAACAAATAAATAAATAAAAACATGCCTCTATAAAAAAAAAAAAAAAAAAAAAGAAAGAAAGATTATTTATTTATTTATGCAAGAACTGGGGTACAGGCCAGAGGTGTAGGGTGGTGGTAAGAGGATTCACCAGAGACAGAGTGGGGAACAGAACAGCCAGACTGACTGAAACACACTGCTGAGGGGAGCAGCGGGTGAGACAGGAGAGGTCTGCTGTGCCACGTGGGTAGCTCCCTGGTCGGGGATTGAACTCTCGCTGCAGACGCTGCGGATAGCTACATAAGTTGTGTCTTAACCCCTTGAGCCACCGGGGAGGCCCAGTTAGTGCTTCTGACACAGGAAAATGCATGTCAAGATTGCTTGAGACAACCATCGCCCTCCCACACCCCACCCCCCACGATTCTGCCTCAGTCTCAACCTCCCCCTGAAGCTGGCAGGTTTGGGTCACAGCCATGGAGGCTTTGGCCTCCCCTCAGTTCATCCCCGCGGGAAGAGGTGGGCTCTGCTCCGCCCCTTGAATGATGTGTCTATTCTTCCTGCCCTTCTGGGTCAGCATGCAGGGGGCTCAAGGGCTTTCTGGCCTACAGCCTCATGCCCCCTGTTCCTTCCTGCACCACAGCCCAGCCTTGAGGGAGTTAACCTAGGAAAAGCCCCTTTCCAGGAAGAAGCATAGTCACCCTGCTCTGTGCAGGCACCAGACTCTGAGCTAAAGGAACTGATAACAATGTGTGCCGATTCCTTTAAAAACTTATCTACTCTTGCCTGCCTCTTCTTCTCTTTAGCTGCAGGAGAAGCAAGACCATTGGAAATAATATAGCAACAGGAGAACAAGAGGACACAGGCAGTAACTGGCTGAACTAGGGCAGGATTTGGCAAACTACAGCCAAATGCCTGCCTTTCTTTTTCTTTTCATTAACTTTTTCTTCTGAAATAATGATAAAGCCATAGGATTTTACAAAGATAATCCACAGAGTTTTCCCCTATTCTCCCCCAGTTACCCCAAGAGTTGCACATCAGCCAACTATCTGCGATTGCTTTTTAAAGACGCTTGTGCTGAGCAGCAAAAATATACCTGGATTATGGGCTGAAAAATCCCAGGTCGCTAGTGCTGCCTGAGAAAGCGCCACAAACTGGGTGGCTGACAGCACAGATATGCAGTGACCGCAGTCTGGAGGCTGGAGGTCCAATACCAAGCTACGGGCAAGATTGGTACCTGCAAGGCCCGTGAGGGAGATTCAGTTCTGTGCGTCTCTCCTGGTCTCTGGGGGTGTGCTGGCCACCTTCGTCGCCTCAGCCTGCAGAAGCATCCCGCCGGTCCCACACGTGGTGTTCTCCCTGTGTGCATCCAAATTTCCCACTTATTAGGACAGTTCTGTTGGGTTGGAGCACATCCTTGACCTCGTCTTAACCAGGTTGCCTCTATAAAAGCCTATTTCCAAATAAAGTCACATTCTGCTAAGAGGCAATGTTGGGGGAAAGAACGCCCTGAACGAACTACACAAAAACAGGTTTTATGCCCCACCCCGCCCCGACCAAAGAGGGCCAAGACACCAAGCACTACACACCCCACAATGTCATCACCACTGAAGGGAGGATGCTGGGAACTGAGGGTGAAGTAAGCAGCCAGGCTCGGGATATAACCAGACATGGGGACCTTGGGGGCTCTTGGCTTTTCAGCGCCCTTCGGCGTGCTAGTGGGGTCCCAGCTCAGCGGAACTGGTGGAACGCATTCACCAATCTCTCTCTCTCTTTCTCCCCGAGTTATTCCTTTTTCATTTCCCTTCTTTGTAAATAAACCCTTTATGAACCTTTTTGTATGTGCCTGCAGCTGAGTCTCATTATAAGTAAGTGCAAGGGTGAGGAACCACAGTCAGGAGACCCATTTCATATTGGGGTTGCCCTGTGACAGTAGGACTCCAGCATATCTTTTTGGGGGGACACAATTGGACCCACAACAACAGCGGGTCGTGACTGAGGAGGAGTGAGCCTGCAGGAAGGCCAGCGGGCATGGAGTCACTGGAGAACCAGATGCCCTAGGCTGGAGGTGCAGGGAAGGGAGATGGGAGGGGAGAGCAGGACCCAAACCTGGAAGAGCCTTGATGCTCCATCAGGGAGCAGGAGAGCTTTACGTGGGAGCCGTGTAGCCACAGCATGTCACAGCACCCCCGTGGAGGAAGGCGGGTAGAGGTGGAGCAGGGGTCAGTGAGCAGGCCCTTTGCTGTCTTCTAGGTCCCAACTGATGAAGGGCAATGTTCAGCCTTCTCAGGGCAGTTACCATCTCTCCACTGGTCATTCAAGCTGCAGGTTAAAGTGGCCACCAATACATAGAACACAGCCTGCCCCGGCCCACTCCTGGGAGCCAGCCCCCTCACCCCACCCTCCATCCAACTCCCCTTCCTTGCTCAGGTCATCCATTCCCAACAGGGCTTAGAAGGACCCTGGACTCACCCTGTTGCTTCTGCCTCTTTCTTCCACACAGACTCTGCTGAACGCTTTACTCTATTTGTATCCCTTACAAAACCTTTGGCTAAACTCAAGAGGTGCCATAAGCATGTCTCCTCCTCCAAGGAGCCCCCCAGACTTCCCCAGGCTGACTGTTTCTGGATGGTAGTGTAGTGCCTACGAAGTTAGACCGTATTTACTACTGACCTGGCAGCTTCTAGTTCCTGGCTCTCAACCTGAGGATTCTTTAATTCCCTGGTTTTTTTTTTTTTTTTTTTAAGATTTATTTATTTATGCATACAAGAACTGGGGTACAGGGCAGAGGTGTGGGGGGTGAGAGGATTCACCAGAGACAAAGTGGGGAGCAGAACAGGCAGACTGACTGAACTACACTGCTGAGGGGAGCAGTGGGTGAGGCAGGAGAGGTCTGCTGCGCTATGTGGGCTGCACCATGTGGCTTGTTCCCTGGCCAGCTGGAGGCTGCAGACAGCTTCACAGTGCTGTGCTTAACCCCTTGCGCCACCAGGGAGGCCCACTCTGGGGAGTTTTTTAAAAAACCTCCTGAGGCCAGGGTCCCACCAATGGAGATTCTGATTTCATGGTTTGGGTGCTTTTTAAAAGCTCCCCCAGGCAATGCTGATACACTGATAGCTTCGAGGGCCCCAGCTCCAGACCAGGGTTCCCAACTTTGGCATGCATCAGAGTCACCTGAATGGCTCGCTTGGTGAGCCCCTCAGTCAGTTTCTGATCTAGTTGTTCCCACAGGAGCCCTGAGAATTTGCACTTCTGTAGTGCTCCCAGATGGAGCCCAGTGCAAGAGGTCCTGGGCTCACACTTTGGGGAACTCCAGTGACCTTTTCTATTCCAGTAGCTTCAGCAGAGTTGTTAAAAATGCAGAATCTTGGGCCCTACCCCAGACCCCAGAGCAGAGTCTGATGTTAACAAGATGGGGACTATTTCTGTGCTCATTGGGGCCCCAGATAATAAGCCCTGCTCTCAGAAACCAGGGAATTTCACTGGGACTTAAGCTGCACCTTACCCCTGACATACAGTAAACACTTAGTAAATATTTGTAAAGTGAATGAGTGTCCATTAGCACATCAGATGTTTACCCACATCCATGAGTGACAGAACTGTGGGCAGATCAAGACTGTAGTTGTTTATTTACACAGAACAAGCTGTTGTGATAACATGACCCAGCATGGGCCGTGGGGAGGACACAGTAAGTGAGGATTCTCCTGTTCTTGAACCAAGATTGAGGGTATCTATTTTGGGCTAGATAAACACTCAGGCCCTGAGCATATAAAGTAGAGCAGGACTCAGGTGCTGATGGTGAGGACTGACCTAGTATTATTACCTACAATCCTGAAACCTTGGCTCATTTCCCCTGGGACCACTCAGACCAATGTCAGTCAGAAGATGGCAGGAGGTGGCCCCGTACACCTGCTACCTTCTAGATTCCACCCAGGGTTATCTGGAGAGCTCACAAAGTGGAGAGAGAGGAGGGAGGAACTGGAGGGATGCCAGAGGCCATGAGTCTGGAGGGTGTGGCAGGTGGTGGGGCCACCACCCATCCAGGTGTCAGGAACAGGACTGTCCTTCCAGAACAGGGGCTGGCAAGAACAAAGCAAGTGGATTTCTGGGATGTTACTGAACAGCCATTCAAGACAAGGGAAAGATCCAATTGCCAGGACTGAAGAGAAGGCGAGACCTCATCTTGGGGACCTGACAGAAGCTCAGCTTTGGGCCTGGGGTACAAATGAGTTTTCAGAGCCAGGTCTGGAATCCCAGCAAGGGAGGGAGGTAGAGGGAAGCTGAGAAGGATGAGAGGAAGGAAGAACGTTTTAAAAACATAACCAAGCCTTCCAATTTCACTTTAACTAGAAGGGAAGCAAGAGCACTGTCCATTTCTGCATCTATTGCCATTTTCATCAAATCTAGGAAGTTCTATGGGTGCTGCAAAGAGGTTTTGGAAGGCCCTAGGATCACGTGCGTCATAGAAAGGCAGGCGCTGAGCGGCAGGCGCTGTAACGGGGCCTGGGAGTGGACACAACCCAGGTGGTCAAGAGCCGCAGGAGAGCAGCCTTCCTGCTCTCCCCCCAGCCCCACTGGTTTTGATTGGTCCACTAGGAACACCTCAGCCCAATAAAGCCTCTGGGAGCCAATCCAAACTACCTACCTCCGAATCACTGAGGAGCCAACAGGCAACCAGGCTTATAAATCTGTCTTTTAGTATCTGGCTGGCCTTGCCAGGTCTCCAAAAGGAACAGTAAAGTTTTATGGCATACTTAACGAGCCAGTCCTCAGAGTACAGTGCTTTCCTGGCCGAGATTTTCCCCCGGCAGCAACTGAGGTCAGGCAGGATCACCCATCCCTGCCCTGAGTGGGTGGGCTGAGGCTGGAGGTGAGTCTGGATGGGCTCCCCTGTCTTCATGTACCTCACGTGTACACACACTTAGCCTTCTAGAAGCGGTATGATTACAAAGATTTTCTGCTTGCTTGGTCTTTGTTTTAGTTGTCAGCTCCACATTCGAGTAGGTAATTTGAAAATAATATGTTCTCATTGCTTTGAAAGAGTTCTTTTATTGCCAGTTATTGCTGCTCAATTTTTCTACAATTTATTTGTTTTTCCTGAGAAAGGCTATTGAAATACATCCAAGTTGTTCAAAAGGTAAATGCCAATAATCATTTAGAATATCTATTTCTAAGGCCCAGAAAATAATTGATAATCAGGTTAGAATAAGAACTCAAAGCGAATACTTCATGCTACTTCTAGAGTAAGTGGAATGAGGGTTGAGGATTGTTTTACAGTAACACTCATTTCCCTAGGAAAAATTTGGATACTGAAAGAAAGATGTGCTGCTGGTGTTGTGGTGTCCCAGCCGCGCAGTGAAGTCCACAGGAATCTAGAATGGATGGCAGAACAGGACAAGAAGTAATTTTGTTTTTTAAAGATCTATTTATTTATGCCTACAAGAACTGGGGTACAGGCCAGAGGTGCGGGGTAGGGGGGCGGTGAGAGGATTCACCAGAGAAAGAATGGGAAACAGAACAGGCAGACTGACTGAAATACACTGCTGAGGGGAGCAGTTGGCGAGACAGGAGAGGTCTGCTGCACCATGTGGGTTGCTCCCTGGCCAGCCAAGGGATTGAACTTGTGTTGTTGAGGCTGTGGATACCTTCAAAGTGTTGTGCTTAACCCCTTGCGCCACCACAGAGGCCCCCAAGAAGTGATTCTGACAATAACAACAAACAACTCTGTGAATCATTCAGGAAGAGGGAGGTCTGAAGCTACGTGACCTCATCAAAAGTCCAAACCAGGGGGCCTCCTTGGTGGTGCAAGGGGTTAAGCACCACACAATGAAGCAATCTGCAGCCTCTGCAGCACGAGTTCAATTCCCAGCTAGCCAGGGAGACACCCACATGGCACAGCAGACCTCTCCTGACTCGCCCACTGCTCCCCTCAGCAGTGTATTTCAGTCAGTCTGCCTGTTCTGTTCCCCACTCTGTCTCTGGTGAATCCTCTCGCCCCCCGCATCTCTGGCCTGTACCCCAGCTCCTGTTTGCATGAATAAATAAATCTTAAAAAAGTCCAAACTAGTGTTGGCGCCTAACATTGCAAATGGAACAGTTCTGCTCATGACCAGGTTTTCATTTTCATTGTCATTGTTCATCCATTTGATTAATCTGAGATTATGTCTGCCCCAAAGCAAATTCCAGTTTCATTTTGTTACTCAATCTAAGAGCTGCAAAAAAGACACGGATATTCTCATTAGATTGTGCTTCCAAGAAAACATTCTAATAAGCCTAAGATTTAAAAACTCAGTTTTAAAAGAAACTGGAGTGAAAATTTTACATCCAGATAAAAACAGTTTGCTGTTATCCTAATGCTTTGTTCAATATATCACTGGCCAAAAAGTTCTGGAAACTTTTCCAAACCCAGTCTTTCCTTGAGTGGCAAATCTTTTTCCTTTGTCTGTTTACTCCTGATTATATTACAACCTGGTTATTTTTCTCAGTTGACACTAAAAATTCCCAAGTTTAACATCATGCAAAGTCCATAACCCAACTACAACTTATAATGGCTCACTTGTACCTTGCTTTGGGCTTCTTTTATAGGAGTTTTTTGCATGATCTTACTGAAAGGTAGGCAGGACAGCTAGCCTGCCACAGTTAAAGATGGGACTGCTGGGCCTCCCTAGTGGTGCAGGGATCAAAGTCTCAGCACTATGAAGATATCCACAGCCACTGCAGCACTAGTAGGATCCCCAACCAGGGAGCTACCCACATGGCACAGCAGACCCCTCCGGACTCCCCGCTGCTCCCCTCAGCAGTGAATTTCAGTAGATCTGCCTGTTCTGTTTCCCACTCTGTCTCTGGTAAATCCACCACCCTTGTACCTCTGGCCTATATCCCAGCTCTTGTATGCATAAATAAATAAATCTTAAAAAAAAATGAAGACAAACTTTATTTTTAATTGTAACTTGGTTTATTTAAGCCTAAATGAAGGCAATTTGCTTAGGCCTTGTTGGGATGGTTCTCATGGGGTAATACATCTTCTCGAAGATTTTAACCCATGCTCACCTGCCTCCTTGTGAACAGACTGGGAGGGACAGATGGGGAGTGAGCGGAGGCTTGGGGTCCTGCACAGATGCACAGAGCAGGTACCTAACCAGGGCACTGGGAAGGAAGTTACCCTGCCTCCAAGTTCATCAGGTCAGATAGCAAAGGGAAGAGGGAAATTCTGTCTTCTGTTACAAAAGACAATGGCAGGATCAAAATGGAGGTGCTGGTGCTAAGCCCACCAAGACTTAATACCTAACCTAACTGCAGTGCCAACCTCCCTGCAATTTCAACCTTTCGCAGCAATGGTGAACGGGAACTTTCCTGATGAGCATCAGTAAGGAAATCTTTTCCATTTCCTGAAGGAAATGAGGTCACTTTCCTTAACAGCTCCAGTCCTTCCTGAAGTCACCTAGAGTAGAGTCAGGTAGAAGAAGCCAGGAGGCCTGGACTTTTTCCTTTTATTACCTTGCCTTAAGTTCCCCTCTACACAGGCTGCTCCCCTGTATGTCCCAGGAGCCCCACTGGGAAGAGTCTCCAGCTGTCTGTCTGCCCAAACCAGGCTCCGCCTCCTGGAACCAGTTGGGCCTTGGCGCTTTGTTTTTCTGCCTCCATTGGACAGCACCAGCCCAAACTCATTCCTGCTGAGTCTTCCAAGAGATAAATTTGTAAACAAAGCTTTGGTGAAAGACAAGCATGGGGGTGGGGGAGGGCGGGCATTTGAGCAGCAGATCACAAGCTTCGTTCTTTCTCCCAAGCTTTGGTCTTCCTTTGCAGTAAGGTTTTAACTGGATGGCAACCCAGGTAGAGAATACCCTGGGGGCAGGGCGGTGGGACAGACCTTCCTTCAGATGGAAGCAGAGCCTTGAGGAGCCACGCCCAGGAAAGGTCTTTGATGCTCTCTAAAGAGACTTCCCAAGGCCTCTCTGGTGGTGCAAGAGGTTAAGCACAGCACGCAAAGCTATATGCAGCCTCTGCAGCGCGAGTTTGATCCCCAGTCAGGCAGGGAGCTACCTACATGGCACAGCAGACCTGTCTCACCCGCTGCTCCCCTCAGCAGTGTATTTCAGTCAGTCTGCCTGTTCTGTACCCCACTCTGTCTCTGGTGAATCCTCTTACCCCGCACCTCTGGCCTGTACCCCAGCTCTTGTATGCATAAATAAATAATTAAAAAAAAAATAAATAAAGCCTTCCCAAAGACAATCTCACACTACTGAAAGATGTTCACAGTGTCCAACCTGTGTCAATTAGCCGACCAGGCAGCCTATGGGGCACCAGAGACCAATGATTTGTCTTTATGTATTCTGTAATTGACTCTGAAATCCTATTTTAGCATAAGTTTCCCTAATAATGCATTAATTGTCACATGTTATCACATCAGGTAGGAATCAATAGATGGGGAACTAGGCTTGAGGATGGAGTAGCTACAAAAACTATTTGTAATTCTTCTGCTCAGGAAATTTGTCTCTTCTCCCCATTTATTTACATAGTGTTGAATTAGTTAAACAAGAAGGCATTTGACTGAAGTGTCTCTCTCTGAAGTGGCTCTCTTGCCACGGCCTACACAGACAAGCCAAAATCTAAGCCTGTAATGCCTCGAGGCTACAAAATTAAAAACTAAGAATGAAACCATGGCTGATTCACCCTCTTGCGGGAACCCTGGTGTGTGGTTAACTAGCTTTGGAGCTGGTTTTTACAGTTTTAGAGAAACAGCGGCATAGGATGCTCAACTGGCTACAACCAGCACAAGACAGCTGACCCTGAAACGAAAGGACAAGAAAAGGAACTGCCCAGAAGCCGTCAGAAGCAAGGGGTCCCCCCCACACCACGGCCCTGCCCCGCCACCAGAAAAATCTGTTCATTTGAACAGGACCTTCCCAACCCTGGGCCAACTGGTAACTAGTCTGGCGTTCAGGGAACTCTGCCTTCCTCTGTCCCCTTGCTTTATTTACCCAAGGACAACCTGCCAATTCCACTTCCTGCGCCCTCTCCCCAGCGAATGGAATTCAACTCTTCTGTTCTCCCAAGCCCTGCTTCCCCAGATATGATATAAACCCTTTCCCTGTCCCTCCAGGAGGTAGAGCTGAGTCTTGGGGCACCTACCTTCTGTTGATCTAGCCCCAGATTAAAGTCTTTTCTTTTCCCAAGTCCCAGGGGGCCTATCTTTGGCATTTATATGTATTGAGTAAATGAACTTTTGATTTCTGGATAACAAAGACAATCACAAACAGCCAAGTAAGCGTTATGCTGTAGCCAGTCAACTATCTCCTAATTGCTTCTGTGTCTTCTCTGTAAGTCTTGCCCCAGCTCCCATCTGCCAAGCTCTCCTCATCATTTTTTGATTGGCCCTGCTGTCACTTGAAATTTTCGTTATGTCTCAGTTTATCAGTAAACAGCTCTCAGTTATCTGTATCAGTATGGATTCCTGCATAGTTATACTTTGGGTTATAATTAGGTAACTAGTTAGTGTTTTACTTATTTTGTTGCTCAAATTAATCCAGTTTGGGCCATCCGAAACTCCTTCAGTTGCCTCCTATGTCTCTTTGATACACTGTCGTCATTATGAGGTTTTTGCTTATGCTTTCTTCTTTCGTTTTGAGTATTTTCTTACTTTCTTGCACACCAAGAGGCTCTACACTCATCTGGTGTATTTCCTGCTTCAGTTCTGGAATCGACCCTTTCCCTAAGGAGGCCTGCTTCATTGTACGGAGAGTGGGATTGGAAACCAAGACCTAGGTACTCAGTTTGCTTGTTACCCCTGGGATTATTATGCCCATGCATTATTTGGTGGGGTCTGTGTCAGAGACGCCCTGCGCATGACAGTGGTCCGTGACAGTGGTCCCCATGTACAGCACTGCTTTGTGCGGGCTATACCTCCTAGGTCTATACCTTTTAGGTCTATACTATCTCCTAGGTCTGCACCTCCTAGACCTGTGTAATTATGCCCTTTGTCGTTCACACAAAGATAAAATCACCTAATGATGCATTTCTCAGAATATCTCCCCATTGTTAAGGGATAGATGACTCATAGATGCTCTCACCTGACAGAGCAAGAAACCACAGTTGTAGATGAACTTGTATAGATACGCCTATCTACAAATATTTCTATAGGGAATCATCGATGTCTGCATTAAGCTAAACATGAGTTGGGCATCCCTGGTGGTGCAGGGGTTAAAGAGCGCTGTGAGGCTAACCGCAGCCACTGCAGCACGAGAGTTCCATCCCCAGCCAGGGAGAAACCCACATGGTGCAGCAGACCTCTCCTGACTCACCTGCTGCTCCCTTTGTTATAGGACAGGGAGAGGGGCAGCCCAAACCTCGCAAACCTGCCTATTCTAAATGGGTTCTGCCATCCGCCGCATCAACACAAAACATAGGACACTTTAATGGGAAGGATCTTTAATAAAAACTAGGAAACAATACAGGTGAGGCAAAGAATCTAGTTTCTAAATGAAGCACCCAAAGTTACCCGTCCCCTCGTGGGTAAAAGTCCATCCAAATGGGATTGGCCCAGAACAAGGCCCCAAAGCCTGCCACAAGTCTAAAGCATCTTCCAGTGGGGACCCACAGAAAAGGGTCACAAACAACCGGACAAGCCCGGAAGGAAAAGAGCAAAATCAGCATCAAGAAGTTGGGGGCCACCCAGAGCGGCACCCAGCGCAGCAGCCAGTTCCAGTAGCGCTGCAGCGGCGGCTCGAGCAGCGACGCGCCCGCCGCGCAGTAGCGATGCGCCTCCAGCCGCCGCAGCTGCGCCGCGCCCAGCGGCTCCCCCAGCGCGCGCAGCCAGCGCGGCGCGGGCCCGGCCCCCGCGTCAGCCACCATGGACGCCGCGCCCGGCCGGAGGCTCCGCGCTGGCCGAGCGCCCCAAAATGGAGAGCCCCCCAAAGCCCACGTGTCTGCCTTTTGTATCCACCTGGCTGCTTAACCCCACCCTCAGGTCCCAGCCACCTTCCCTTTGGTGGTGATGGGATTTGGAGTTCCCAGTGTCTTTGGCTTTGGCCTGGGGTGGGGGTGGAGTCCACAAAGCCTGTATGGAATTAGCTTTGGGACCGCCTTTTCCCCCTAACAATTAAGGCGGTCCCAAAGCTAATTCCATACAGGCTTTGTGGACTCCACCCCCTAACACCTTCAGCAGTGTATTTCAGTAGATCTGCCAGTCCTGCTCCCCACTTTCTCTGGTGAATCCTCTTACAACCTCCTCCTCACCACCCCACCTCTCACACCTCTGGCTTACACCCCAGTTCTTGAATGCATAAATAAATCTTAAAAAAAAAAAGCTAAACATGAGTAATACTGATGTCACCAACACTAATCCATCACCCCATGGATCATTCTAGTTTTCCCCTTGCATTCCTGAACCTCCTAACTTATCAGTGAAAAACCACCATCCACTCACTTAGCTGTTCTTTGGCTTTTTAAAAAAGTCTACATGTGAGTGTCCACTTGTACCATTATTCCCTTTAATACACTAATTGTCCCAAATTTGGCCAGAGGGATTCCTTTCAAGTTTCCTTGTGGGTCCCCTTCAGTTTTTGAGCCCTTCATTGCTATTCATGCAATAAAATATTCTAGACATAAAAATCAGCCAGATCTTCAAGACCTCTACTTATTTTCAATAAGAAGGTAATGTATTTAGTGACTGGAGATTTTATTCCTCCTTAGTCCTTTCTGCAGACAGAACTCATTATACTCATGAGTTTTTAGAGATCCTTCCAATTCAAATCCAAATTCAACACTAACATTTTCCCTT
Organism: Talpa occidentalis; assembly: GCF_014898055.3. NCBI lineage: Eukaryota > Metazoa > Chordata > Mammalia > Eulipotyphla > Talpidae > Talpa > Talpa occidentalis. The sequence continues at coordinate 10,956,945 of NW_023601322.1, forward strand.
ATTTCTCTTTATTTCCTATTTCCCTATTCCTTCTCCCATTGTGAGAACCTTAGTTCCCAGAAATATCAGAATATTTAATCATTTGCTCTATCTTACAGCACACAAATATTTTCAGAATTTCCTCATTTGTAAGTATACCTCGATATTTCCTATTCAGAACCTTATTCAGAATGAAAGCCGTGTGGGTAAGAGGCATCAGGTTCACTGAGTCAGAGAAGGGAGGCCTCCTGGATGACTTCATGTCGCTCTGCTAGCACAGTGGCTTCCAGGCTCAACCTTCTGAATAACAGAGGAACTGAGGCCCCAGCCACTGTTAAAAAGCCCCAAGTCTACATTTTCTCAGAGTAAAATTTTCTTTCTTATGACTTTTAACCTATCTTAGGTTGCAGGTCTGGGGTAACTAAAATGTTTGTTTGAATTTGATTGTAGAGACAATATACCATATGCAATACACTTCATTTTTTTTTTTTAAGATTTATTTATTTATGCATACAAGAACTGGGGTATAGGCCAGAGGTATTGGGGGTGAGGGGATTCACCAGAGACAGAGTGGGGAGCAGAACAGGCCAGATGTACTGAAATACACTGCTGAGGGGAGCAGCGGGTGAGACAGGAGAGGTCTGCTGCACCATGTAGGTAGCTCCCTGGCCTGGGATCGAACTCATGCTGCAGTGACTGGTGATAGCTGTGTCCCTAACCCCTGCACCACCAGGGAGGTCCCTATTTCATCTTTAATGTTAAATAAAATTAAATTTTAAATAGTGTTTTGAGAACTTTTTTGAGTTTATTAGGACAACTGTAAATATAACCCTGGTGTTGCAAATCTAGACATAAGTATGACTGTTTATCATCTTAAATGAGGTCTCAAAGCCAGACAGTTGTGCTGACATGCTAATTCAATTTGGGGGTGCTAATGACCATCCTGGGCTAGACCTGTTCTCTAGGCCTAATTATTGTCACTTTCACAGGTCCACAAGGTAAGATTATCTTGCTGCAGTTTCTGCCCCCTCTAGTGGTAAAATAGTGGCAGTGGGGAACGTGGGCCTCTGTGAAGTACTCAGGAATAGACTTGTGTCCATTTGAGGGTGTAAATTAATACTGCAAAAAAAAAAAATAGTCTCTTAATCACCTTGTAGAAATAGCTAGATCATACAATTGAAAGGTACAAAACAAGATGGGACTCCTAAATAATAAGTGGTTTGTTTGGTTGATTTTTATTTTTACTTTTTGGCAAATGCTAATTAAACACTGCCTAAACCAGGAAAAGCACATGAAAAATGAGCATGCGAACACTATTTCGGGGAACATAAATGGTATAACCACATAGGAAGGAACTTTGGCAGCAGTTTTCAAAATGTGATGTGTTAATATTGTTTGAACTGTGAATCCTATCACTAGAAATTTATGAAGAATATATTTATACAAAAGTCAGAAAATGTATATAAGAGAATACTCAGGGCTCAAAAATAAAAATGTGAAAACAACCAATGTTCTCCAACAAACAACTGATCAGATAAAGTCCGTACATACGATGGAATATTATACATCTGTACTTGACAATAAATAAAATGTTGAGTAAAGGTAGAAGATTCTGAGCCTGAATAACTATTATAATCCAGTTGTTTAAAAATATTTGTCTGCCTATGTTTGTATATGTTTCACACAGGATGAAAGGATGAATACCAGAACATTCACATGGCTATCTCCAGATGATTTCTTTGCAGGTAATTTCTTACCATCTTCTTTATATTTTTCTGTATTTTAAAATATATAAATGGAGAAGTATGCTTGTTCATACTAATGCTATGCTCAAAATAAAAAAAAAAAAAAAAAAATAAGGCCTCCCTGGTGGCCTAGGGGTTAAGTCTCAGCACTAACCCTGCTGCGGCCCAAGTTTGAACCCCGGCCAAGGAGCAAACCCACATGGCTCAGCAGATGTCTCCTGTCTCGCCTACTGCTCCCCTCAGCAGTGTATTTCAGTAGACTCTCCTGTTCTGCTCCCCATTCTGTCTCTGGTGATTCCTCTTAACCCCACACCTCTGGCCTGCACCCCAGTTCTACTACGAAAAAAATTAATAAACAAGATCAAGAAAAACAAATAAAATTAGTTACTTAAAATGTAAAATAAAACCATAGTTTCCTCTTGAAAAAAAAAAAAAAAAAAGCTATGCTAGAATACCACCCACCAATAAGACACAATGAGCTGCTGATTCACAGAACAACATCGTGAGTCTTCAAAATCATAAATTTCCACTACTACCAGAAGTTTCCTCATGCCCCTTTGAAGTCGAAGAGACTGCATTCTGGAGGGGCCCAAAGTTCTAGATGCAGCCTCCAGTTGTCCAGGTTTTCACTGGGGAGAATGCCATTTGCAAAAGCTAAAGGTGGCAACTATCAACAGCTTGTTTTGGTTTCCCTACTTCCCCCCAACCCCCAACCTTTTCCGTTCTTCCCCAGCGCCTCATTGATTTAAATATCATTGACTATCTTAGCAGGGGCCCCATTTTTGTTGTTTTTTTTTTTTTGCTTTGCAAATTTACTTTTGATTTAAATGAAAATTAGATTGACTTACAATGGAGAGGAGGGAAGGGAAGTTTATTTAACCAAGAGTCTAATTCTAAAACAACAGATTATTGACCAAAGAAGAAAACACAAAACAAAACAGATTGGCCAGTACCTGGGTTGCCCTCTGGGGTGTTGGGGTTTGCCTAATTCCTGGCAGAGGAGGAGACAAGCAGTCCCCACCTGGGGTGGGGGTGGGGGTCAGGCATGGACCTTCCAAGAAGGCTATTCACCACCAGTCACCCCACACCCCAACTCTCAGAGACATCAGATTGGATCAAATTGATGTGAGCAGATAGGAAGGTATTTCCTCCAGTACCGTCACCTGGACAAGCAGTTGCACCAGTCACTCCAAAGGGGATGCAGATTCTTCTGGAATTTTTATTGCTTTCAGGAATGTTCTTTTTATAACACCATCCCTAATCGCTAGTTGCCAGAATCCTCTGTAACATTAAATACAAATCTGTTCTGTGAAAGACCAATTCGATTTTTCATTTGCGGTTTGAAGTGTGTTGAGATAATCAGTCCAAATATTCCAGCGGTCCCTAGAGGCTAATGGACACAGATTTTGGGGGTGGGGGGACCGGGGGAGGCATGTGGGGGAGGGTTCCCAGTCTACACCCCCTGGATCCTTTATTGAAATTTGCAGGATGCCTGCCTGGGGCTCATCCTGATAAATCATGAAGATAGTTACTATTGTATTACCACGTTTTTACGGGGACTCTAGCTTTTGTACCAGAGTAATTTGATAGCAATGGCCTAAGCACCCAGCTGAAACGGTCTACACCCTGGGGGTACCATCTACTACGGTAATAAGGCGGGGAGTGGAGCGCTGGGGGGTTACGCGCTGCTCCGGGGTCTGTCCCCACGCGCGCTCTCCAGTCTTTTCGCGCTGCCTGTGTCGGCGTAAGGGGAGCCCCGCAGGGTTTCAAGAGGGGGCACCGCCTACACCCCACAAACGAGGGACAAAAACCCCAGCATCCCCACCCCCAGTCCCTCCTTTCAGTGTTTGGAAAGAAACTAGCAGCATCCGCAGGGACCGCGCGCTCCTGGGGGGCTCCTGGGCTGACACAGGGGCGCCTGCACGACTTGACACCAGCTGTCCCCCCTGGCATCTCCACCGACCCCTGAAGGTGCCTGGGCGCCCTCCTTTGCGGATTTGGGGGTGCAGGAGGGAGGGCCCCGCGGCAGACGAGGCCGGCGTCCTGTCTGGAGCCGCCGGTGCGCGTGGCTGGCCCGGCGGAGGCGCCTCCCCGGACCGCCCGCGGGTCCCCGCGCCGAGTGCAAGACGGCGTCGTCGCTGGAACTCGGGAGGAGCCGAAGGTGAGCTCGGACAGGTCACGTTCGTGCTGGGAAATGCTTGGAATGGCTCGAATCCTTCTGCGTGAAGGTGGGTCGGAGATCGCGAGGTAAAAATGCAACAGGCGGGTATCTGCATCCATTAACATCTAACTGCGATTCGAGCAAACATCGGATACTCTGCTCGGGAAGGCAGCCTGGTAAATCCTGACGCCTGAAGGGAGAGAAAATTGGAGGCAACCTGGTTACTGAGGGTGGGACAGTGGCTGTGACAGACAGAAGAGACAGACACCCACAGTCTCCAAGGCCAGCTCCCTGCAGAGGTCACCGCAGAAGAGGGGGCCCAACGCCCTGGCAGATCTCTGCCTCCCCCACCCCTGACCTAAATAAACTTCACCCCAGAGCCTCCGAGGCGGTGGCCCAGCAGGTTGAGCACAGAGCTGTGAAGCTGTCAGCAGCCCCTTGGATTCCCACACCGGCCAGGGAGAGACCCACATGGCACAGCAGACCTCTCCTGTGGTCTGCTGCTCCCCTCAGCAATGCTTTGGGTCCCTTTGCCTGTTCTGCTCCCCACTCTGTCTCTGGTGAATCCTCTTGCCCTCCGGCGCCCCTGGCCTGTACCCCAGCTCTTGTATAAATAAAAAATAAAAATCTTAACAAAAAAATAAACTTCACCCCAGGATCCTGGCTCTCTGAAGGTCAAGTTGCTGGACTTGTTCTACTGACGTGCCTCTTACTGAGAGAGTGAAATCACACTTGAAGAATTAGAGGGGTAATGCAAGGTTATCTCTGGAAATTCTTGAAAGCTTATGTTTCATTTCAAAAACGCACGTGATTTTGCTTTTCTACTGCAAAATACAACCCAGCTGCTTACTGGACACAATGTGACAGTGGCCCCAGGTGCCACGAGGCCCTGAGAAAGCAGCTCAGTTCTGCAGACTTGCCAGCCCTTCCCTACTCCACTGTGTCCTGTCATTTCGGGGACTTCTTGCCCTAAGTTCTTCCGGGCGCCCCCTGGGGTTTGATGTGTCCCCTAAGGCTCCATTCCCACAAGCTGGTGAGTTGGTTCCTGTGTTCTCTGTGTCATCAGCGCCAGGCAGGGAAGAGTCCACACTGTTTCTGGTTTGGTTGTGGGGAGAGGATGTCCTGAACAAAAGCCACAAATAGGTTTCATGGACCCCACTCGCACCCCAGACCAAAGAGATCCAAGTCACCAAGCACTACAAACCCCACAATGTCATCACCACTGAGGGAGGAGCTGGGAACTGAGGGTGAGTTAAGCAGCCAGGCTTGGTATTTAGCTAGACATGTGGGTCTTGGGGTGCTTGGTTTTTCACCAGCTTTCCACACGCTATTGGGGTCCCAGCTCAGCAAAACCGGTAGGACACACTCACTAATTTATCTCTCTTTTTCCCTGAGTTATTCCTTTCATTTCCCCCCTTTTGTAAATAAGCCCTTTTTTAACCTTTTTGTGGTGCCTGCAGCTGAGTCTCATTAAAAGCCCCTATTAGGCATGCGGGTGAGGACCCAGTCAGGCAAACCTTTTTCACTTTGGGGTTCCCCTGTAACAGTTTCTCCTCTTGTGTTTCTGCAGGAGGCAGGCAGGAATGAGGGCATCTCCCCTTGGCGGGAGCCCTGTGTCTTGCCATCTCGGGTCACGCTGCCCATCTCTGGCCCCTTCCTGTCTGGGTGGTCCGGACACGGCTTTCCCTTGGGGGGCCCTGAGCTCAGCTCATTCCTAGAAGAGGCTCCTGGAGCACAGCTTTCGCATCTCTCCTTCCCATGTCAGGTGCCCCCTTAGCACAGGCAGGCTTTTCTGGGTTCAGGGGCATGCAGGGAGGGGTCTTATGGGGTGAACCCTGCCCCGCCCCCCATTCACATGTTGTAGTCCTAACCCCTCATACCTCAGAATGTGATTATACTTGGAGACTGGACCTTAATCAGGTAACTAAGGTAAAACGAGGTCATTCGGGTGTCCTTAGACAAGACCAGGACACAGACACGCGCATGCAGGAAAGACCCCGTGAGGACACAGTGAGGAGCCATCTGCCAGCCAAGGACCATGGCTTTGGAAGGAACCTGACCGGCTGCCACCTCTGACCTGGACTTCCAGTCTCCCAGATGCTGAGAAAACAAATTTCTGTTGTCTGAGCCACCAAGTTTGGGGCTGTGTTAAGGCAGCCCTGGCAAATAAGGTTGATGCATATTAACAGTTCTGTGTTAACACATTTTTTTAAAAAAAAGATTTATTTATTTATGTGTACAATTGCTGGGGTACAGGCCAGAGGTGTGGGGGGTGAGAGGATTCACCAGAGACAGAGTGGGAAACAAAACAGGCAGATTGACCGAAATACACTGCTGCGGGGAGCACTGGGAGAGTCAGGAGAGGTCTGCCGCGCCATGTGGGTTGCTCCCTGGCCAGCCAGGAATCGAACTCGTGCCGCAGAGGCTGCAGATTGCTTCATAGGTTGCATCTTAACCCCTTGCGCCATCAGGAAGGCCCTGTTAACACATTTCTATCCTTTTCATGATATTCGGGACTTTACTCCTTTGGGATTTATAGAGGACACCTGAAACTTTGGAGTTCTTGTTTACTGTTATGTGCAGACTTCCCCCCTCCAACCCCAAATTTCACTTTCCTTCCCATATCCCTTTTCACTGTGTATGAGTGCTCAGTGGAAACAGAGGAATGGATTATCGTGTAAAGAACCTAAGCTGGGATAGTGAGGAATCACTTGATAAAACGAGAGTAAACCATTTAAGACTCCAGCAAGAGAAAACATTTAAATGATCACCAAGAAAGAAAATCTCGACTGTTTGGATAGTAGTTGTAATGGTCACCTTCATACAGTGCTGGGCACTGTCCTGAGCCTTTTACCCATATTTAGTCTTCCAACATCCCTCGCCTATCAGGTGGGCGAGATTATTATCATACCTATTACACAGATAAGGAAGGAGATGGGGAAGCTAAGGAGCCTGTTCAAAGCCGCACAGGGTATCTGCTTTAATAAGAATAATTTAGGTGTGAGCAGGGACTGGTAAGGCTTCATATAGAGCCAGCTCCTTTCCTAGCTGGTCACATTCACCATATCTGATTCATCTCAATCCCTCTCTGATTCTAAAAGGGGGTGTGCATGCGTGCGTGTGTGCATGTGTGCGTGCGTGTGTGTGTGTACACGTTGAGAGTGGTGGTTGATTGGGGAATGTTGCTTGTTTTTAATAAAATTGTTCTTGTTTACCCCTAAGCATGTATTGTTGACTGACTTGGAAAAAACAGGACATTGGACCCTGAAACAACTCAGAATTGTATTTATTTTACAATTACATTTATGATTTTCATTTGTTGCTTTATGACCTGGCTGCCTTGTATTTACTTTTCCTTTTTTCTGCAAGGCATTGTTTATTTGCACTCAAAGAATTATCTAGGGGAACAATCAACAAAAATATGTTTTCAAGCAGTGGGCGATGCTTTTTTCTTTTTGGTAACATTGTCCATTTTATTTTTGATTTCCTTGCAACTCTATCTTTCCCTGTATTTGTTTTGTTGGTTTCTGCAAAGTCTTACAACAAATATCTTCAACAGAATTTGTTTGATTAAATTGGCAGTGCCAGGCTGGATATCAGCTGTTGTGTTGACCAGAAGGTTCCTCAAAGCTACCTGTGTGTACGGGGGCCAAAATGACCATTTTGAAGTGATATTTTGAAAACCTTTGTTTGCTGGCTTGTGTGGAAAGACTGAAGGAGGGCAGATTCAGATAGTGTGAGAAAGAAGAACCTCAGCGGTTGTGGAAGCTTCCACAAGTGTCAAGACCCCAAAAAATCAACCTCAAATACGGAGGGTGGCTTAGTTAAAGATTGGCCTCCAGGATATTGTTTACAGGTGATTTGTTTACAGGTGAAAATCAATATTGTTTACAGGATATTGTTTACAGGTGAAAATCAATAAATCCTAAGAGTCTTAAACTCTAGAATCTCTTCAGTCTTCTGGAGTCAAGAGCATTGTCAGCTCGAGGCCGACAGATGGCGCTGTGAGCTCAACAAAAAGAGAAAGTGGAGGTACCATGCCTGAGCAACCTCCCTACTGATGAAGGGCCCCCCAAAATGTACTGCCCGGGATTGTCTGATTTCCTTTCTCAGGTTTTAGTGACTTCCCAAAACCCAAAACAAATGACCTGCCAGAGAATATGAGCATCTTTTTCTACTTGACCCCAGGAAGAGCTCAGCTCTCAGATACACATGATAATAAAAGAGGCAAGGTTGTGCTGGCACCAGTGAGTTTCTGGTTTTGCTGGAAAGGGAATCTTAGCAGCACTTGAGAGGGCGGGGGCAGTCAGTCATGAAAGTTCTTTGGAAAGCTGTGCCTGTCCTGAGAGATAGCCTGGCATGAATAAGGAAGCCTGGTGTGGGTGAACTAGAGAAAAACAGATGAACCAAAGCAAAAAGCAAACAGAGGTAATTAGCATCATAAATCATTGCTGAGCTCTTGGGATGCGGTAAATCTTTTGCTTTCATGCGAGGAACACATTTTTGTCCCACTTTGTCCAGCTGTTCATAGCAAGGCAAGTCACTACTTCATTTGAAACGCTGCTTCTGACCAAATCAACCTCTATCTCTCCATCAGATACCCTTTGTCGTTTGTCATGTTTTCTTTTTCTGGAATGTAACCTGCCATGTTGGAACCAGACAGGCTTCTTTACACAAAGAAAGAGATAACTTTGGGGGGAGGGGGAATTATGAAAACCACAATAATTAAGGAGGAACAGAACTAGCTTCAAATCTGAGACAGTGCCAGCTCTTGATTGGCCACATACATAGACCTCATCCTCTGTGAATTGTGTGTGGAAGATGTGCAAGATGTGGAAAGCAACTCTCACTCGCCCTCAAGCCTATGTTAACTCATGCTCAGCCCCACCTTCCTATTCTTATCCAGACTGATTTGTGTGCTTATCAAAAATAAACATAATTAGAAAGATAAAGCCATAGGGAAAAGCACATCCCTAACACATTATTATAGTTTAGAGTTTGAAGGACCCTTCGCACACCTTTGGCTGGTGGCAGAGGGCTGTTAAAAATCGAGCGCTCTGGAGGTAGCACAGATCTCCTGAATCAGAATTTCCAGGGCTGAGCCTGGTAGTTTGTAGTTCTTATCTTGAAGCAGTTTAGGAAACAGTCCTTAAGAAATTATCTAGTTTAAGAAGCAGTAAATTGCCTCAACGGGTCAGAGGGTAGACATTTTAGACTTTGTGGCCATACAGTTGCTGTCAAAACTATTATAGTTCAAAATGGGCTGTAGACAGTGAGTCAATGAACAGGCATGGCCGCGTTCCAATAAATCTTTATAAAATCAAGTCAAAGCTGGAAGTTTGCCTACCACTGGGCTAGTCCAGTTTGTGGGCCAGCTAGGTCCAGGCCCCTGCACCTCTATATTGTGCTCCCTTTGGCATCTCATTCACCCCAGCCTGCCATGTCAGACACAGAAGGTCCACTGGGGTTGACTCATGGCTTTGGAATAAACTTTCTGTCATGCCATTTGTGGTTGGAGGTTCTCATGATGAGGAAATGTTTATATCCCTGCAGAAGATCTTGGCATTTCTCTGGTATGTGGGAAGGGAGAGGGGGAGCAGGAAAAGGAGCAAGGGAGAGGCGAGGAGAGCAGAAAGGAAGGAAGGAAACACGAGGCTAAAATATCTGCTGGTGAAGTTGAAGAAAGCGTAGACATTTTCTGGGTCAGCTAAAATGGTGATAGGTCAAATTGCTTTTAAAATGTTCTTTTAGGGCCTCCCCGGTGGCGCAGCAGTTGAGCGCTGGGTTACGAAGCTGCCTGCAGCCTCTGCGGCGCCAGTTCGATCCCCGGCTGCTCCCCGGCCACCAGAGGAGGGTCCCACATGGCGCGCAGACCTCTCCTGCCGCCCGCTGCTCCCCTCAGCAGTGTACCTCGGTCCTTCTGCCTGCTCTGCTCCCCGCTCTGGCTCTGGTGAATTCTCTCACCCTCCCGCGCTTCTGACTGTACCCAGTGCTTGTATAAATAAATAAATAAATCTTAATAAATAAATAAATAAATAAATAAATAAAATGTTCTTTTAAACTTTTTTGTGACCAAATCTTGAATCACCTTGGGAGGCTATCAACAGTTCTCTAGACATGCTCTTGGTCACGCCCAATCCCTTTTTAACAACCTTTCCAGAAACGGATTCCTTCATTATGGCAAACCATGTCCTCTCTTCCCCTTCTGAGGCTGATGGGAGTGGCTGGTCACCATGTCACTGTCCATCTGAAGAGCCACCATTACATTGCCACGTAGCCGCTCATTTCCTGGCAGAGGTGCCAGTTCTCTTGAAACCTCCTCAGAAAACTTGTCCGCCAGGCCTTGAACTGGAAGTCCTTTTTATGACTTTGAAGCCTTCTCCAAGTTGTCCACACCCTCTTGAGCTCATGGCTGAAGTTGGGCTGTCTGTTGTGGTGAATTTTGAGAGCTAAAGGAAGAACTCCTAGCAGAGTAGGTTGATTCCCTCTCTTTGGCTACAGTGCCTTCAGCTATCTAATGGGCAACCCTTGCTGATGTGAACCTCATTCTGAGTTTATCTTGGAGGAAACTCAGAATGAAGCTGGGCTATTGGTCACTCCTCAGAGGAGAATCCTTCCTCTCATTCTGCCATCACAAGTTCATGTCTTCCTTCTCTCTGTGGGTCCAGGGTTATTTGATTTGTGTTTTATTTTACACTTTGGGAGGGGGGTATTTCTCTCGGTATCCAGAAAAAAATTACCCAGAATATGAAAACAGTCATGCATTTTTGGAACTCCTGAAGAAGCATTTGTTGTGCTGACATTTAGGACATTTTTAAGGGATGAAAAGCAATTATAACAATAGCAGCTTTCTAAAAACAGAGCATTTGCCATTTAAATAACTATGGGTTCTCTCCCTTTTGACTCTCCTGCATTTGGGTACTTCCAACAGCTTACCAGGCTTTTTTTAACCCAAATTTTATTGGAAAAAATTTCAAATTAAAAAATTGAAAACACATATACTCTTCATCCAGCTTTGTTAGTTGTTAATACAATATACTGCCACGTTTGCTATATCGCGTGCTCTTTCTTCCTATGACCACACAGGCTCGTTCATGACTTGCTTCTTTTGGCTGAAACATTTGAAAATAGGTTGCTGACATTATAACATTTCACAACTAAGTACTTCAGCCCACTTCTCTTGGGAATAAGATAATCTCCTACATGCACATTATATGAATATCAGTCCTCCAAAAATTAATATGAATTGCATGCCATCATCTAATATACAGTTCACGTCCAGACTTCTCCAGAGATCCCAAATTGTCTTTTCATGCTTCTTCCCTTTTCCTGATCCAAGACCCAATCTAGGTTCACATCACATGGGTGTCTTTTTTCTCTGGAGTCTTGTCTCATCAAGAGCAATCCTCTCACCTTCTTTCATGACATTTTCCAGGACTTTTTAAAATAATCTGGGCCAATGGATTTGAAATTGTCTGATTGTTTCCTTATGATTAGATTCGAGTGTAATATTTTTGCCAACAATGTCAAATATGATATGATGTGCTTCTTCTGTATCACACCAGGAAGACTAAGGTTGATGATGCTAAGTTTGGTCACTTTCCTAAGGTGAGGGAGTCAGATCTCTCCCAGAGGAGAGGAAAAATCTCTTTCCTTGTGAGTGGGACATCATGTCTGTGTAACCATGGTCTCCAGTGATCTTACTTACTGGCCGTGGTTGATCTTCACCTGAATCAAAAAAAGGAGCTGCAAAATGGTGACTTTCTAGCTGGTGTTCTGTAAAGATTGCTTTTCTTCTCTCTCTCTCTCTCTCTCTCTCTCTCTCTCAATAAATAAATAAATAAATAAATCCTATAGTTTCTCCCATGTATCTGCTTTGGAGTCATGTCCTAAATTCTTTTTTAAAATTTTTTATTTTTTGTGTGTAGAAGAACTGGGGTGTAGGCCTGAGGTATGGGGGTGAGAGGATTCACCGGAGACAGAGTGGGGAGCAGAACAGGCTGATCTACTGAAATACTTTGCTGAGGGGAGCAGCAGGAAAGACAGGAGAGATCTGCTGTGCCATGTGGGTCAGCTCCCTGGTTGGGGATTGAACTCAGGCCATAGTGGTGATAGCACTGAGACTTAATTCCTCAGTCACCAGGGAGCCCCCATGTCCTGAATTCTTCAGCGCTGACCAATTCAACCTAATTACCTTAGGTTTGCTGTGTTTCAAAATCACATGTGGAAATCACCTAATTTAGTGTCCAAACTGAGACACTTCAGGAGAGTGATTGGGAACCGTATTAAAATTGCCCAAAACTACAAGCATGAGCTAGAACCAGTCTGGTCAGCCAGAATGCCAGTTCATGTAGAGTGAGTAAACTACAGGGACTTTCAGGAGATTGTGCTACTGGATTGTGACCTTTTTCTCTTTTCTCAAATAGTCACTCATGGGTAATTTGGCTTCTATGACTCTCCCTTAGTGTTCCTCAGTTATAACGAGAACAGAACAAGAGAAAGGCAAACATGTGTTTCAGTCATTTGAAATATATAGGCATTTTAAAATAAATTTTGTTGAGTGAATAGATGAGAAAACATAAAAGAAAATATAATAGGATTTTTTCCCCTGTGGAAATATAGGTATTCCTATATATTAATCAAAGGAGAATAACAGGGCCTCCCCGGTGGCGCAGCGGTTGAGCGCTGGGTTGCGAAGCTGCCCGCGGCCTCTGCGGCGCCGGTTCGATCCCCGGCTGCTCCCCGGCCACCAGAGGAGGGTCCCACATGGCGTGCAGACCTCTCCTGCCGCCCGCTGCTCCCCTCAGCAGTGTACTTCGGTCCTTCTGCCTGCTCTGCTCCCCGCTCTGGCTCTGGTGAATTCTCTCACCCTCCCGCGCTTCTGACTGTACCCAGTGCATGTATAAACAAAACAAACAAACAAACCAGCAAACAAATAAATAAATAAAAGCATGCCTCTATTAAAAAAAAAAAAAAAAAAAAAAAAAAAAAAAAAAAAAGGAGAATAACAAAAGAAAGAGAAAGAAAACTAATATCACTGGGAAAATGTGATCCATTTAACATTGTTCTGAATTTGTATGGTTCTTGATCTTGTGTCTAATAAAAACTAAGCTCAACTTGCCAGGAAGTTACCAAGAGCCTATATCCGGATGTTCAAAGAGAAACAATCTCCAGAAGATTATTGACCATTAATACACTTTACAATTGGGGGAGATTTTTATTTTTCTTTTTTCATTTCCTGTTTCTTATCTTATGGTCTCAAGTTGAGGCCATTCCTTGGCCACAATAGCACGTTTCTACGTAATCTGTCTTCTGCCATTTATCAAAACTTTGTCTTGACCCTTTTCAGTTAATCAAAACCAGGAGGCAACATTTCAGCAAAGAACAGAGATGTATTTTTCCCACCAAGAGCAGTAACTGTGTAATTACCAGGGTAATACTGGTAATAAGATACAAAGGAAAGGGTGGACGTTGGTCAGTGTGGTGTGGTGTTAGGGACTGCTAAAGAAATGCCAGTGGAAGCATCAACTTGACTTTTAAAATGGCATTGTTATTTGCCACTCCTGGCAGTAGTGCTGCAAACTTGTGCTAGGATCCTTGGTGATAGTAACTAAGTTGATCAACCTAATCCCCAAACAATTGTTTCATTACTGAACTTGCTTTTCAATGCATGTGTAGAGATGAATTTGAGATTTCTCTTTGTGGTTTCCAAAAGGAAAACCATTTGGCAGTGATGGTATCCCACTAAGGGAAAATAAATCAGGCCATGGCACAAACCTGGTTTCCTGCTTGTCAATAGTGATTATGGTATGTCAGCTTGGTCAGCCTGATTTATCTGCAGGGGAAATTTCATGAACAGTGGCTGTGCAACCCACTGTTACATTCTTTTTGACTTGGACTGCACGGAGAACCAATGATCATTTTGCCATAGGAAAATGGAGTACCATCTTTCTTCTGGAAAATCTTCGATGGGTAGAGAACAGAGGAAAAATATCATAGCTACATGGAACATGAATTTTCTTTTTTTTTTGTGGGACATTCGCCGGCGCCTGGGGAACGAACCAGCGCTGCAGAGGCTGTGGGCAGCCTCGCAGCCCAGCGCTCAACCGCTGCACCACCAGGGGAGGCCCAGAACATGCATTTTCTTCGAGCTATCCTAAGTACTTTGCATGTGTGTCTGTCTCATAATTTTTCTATTTTACAGAAGAGAAAACTGATCTTGGAAAGTGTAAACAACGTTCCCAAGGTCATACAGTTAGCAAATGGAATTCAAAAAACCTTGGTTTATTTGGCTCAAGATCAAGCACCTAACCACTACCCCCTACTGCCTTACCTCTCTACCTAGAAATTATATGGATAATTTCCTCTTTCTCACCCCTGTGGATTAAGTCACCAAAAGCTGTAAATTCCCGCTTTGTCTTAATACACCTGTCCATTCCCACTGCCTACATATCTTCTAACCCCACGTTGGAATCACCATATCACATTCCTGCATGATATATCTACCTTTACAATGTCTCATTTCCATCCATTTTGTACACCACAGACAGGTTTTCTCTTATTCATCACTTTTAATATCCATTCTACCAATAAGAACCCATTTTGTGCTTGTGCTTGGTGTAGTTCTGTATATACTTCATCTTTCAGGAACTCAAAGTCAAATTTGTGAGCTCAGGGATAGGCATTTAGACAACTGCAGGTCCCACTGCTCATCCCAGTAACTTTAAATTCTTAGTTTGGCTTTTACTACAACCTGTAATAGAGCCATAGATATTTTATTTTTTATTTTATTTTCCATAGATAGCTTTTATTTTCCATAGATAGCTCCAGTCTAACTAATCTGGGCCAAATTGGTAAGTTTAAAGTTGGGCAAAAATGATCAGTTAATTTTTTCATTGATTTAACAAATAATTACCAAGTACCTAATTTTCATCAAGTCTAAGGTAGGATAGAACCGTGTTTACTCTATCAAAAGGAAATATATACTTCATATTTCTTTAAAGATTTATTTATTTATGCATACAAGAACTGGAGTATAGGCTAGAGGTGCAGGGGGAAAGAGGTTCAGCAGAGACAGAGTGGGTAGCAGAACAGGTGGATCTACTGAAATACGCTGCTGAGGGGAGCAGCGGGGAGACAGGAGAGGTCTGTTGTGTCATGTGGGTAGCTCCGTGGCTGGCCAGGGATCAAACCAGTGCTGCAGAGGCTGTGGATAGCTTCACATTGCTGGGCTTAACCCCTTGCACCACCAGGGATGCCAGAAATATATAGTTTAATGGTAAAATTAAGGCATCCTCATTGTCTGCTACTTTGTTCTTGTTTTTTGGCCTTGTTGGTGTCTTCCCTCTTTTCTGGCGGGCATAGGTCTCATAATGCAACCTGAACCTTTTCTTTCTGACTGACTACTTCCATGGTCTTCTTTTCCTTCTGTTTCCTTATTGCAGTTAGAATTTGTAGATCTTCAAGGACACATTCAGCCTGCAAAGACAATATACATTTCTTTCTCTTTTTTTTTTTTGTGGGACCCTCGCTGGCGTCTGGGGATCGAACCAGTGCTGCAGAGGCTGCGGGCAGCCTCGCAGCCCAGCGCTCAACCGTTGTGCCAACAGGGGAGGCCCTATATATTTCTTTCTTTATCAGGCCTCAAAGAAATATATTACAAAATATTTACAATGAAAAGGAAAATCCCACAGACTCATCAATACCAGGGCCACACACTTATTAAGGATTCCCAATTATAACCTAGGTTCCATCCCCATTTTGCTACCTTCTATTTCCTGTAGCTTCTTTGGACTAAAATTTCTTTCCTCTTACCCTTGTTTTGGTTACAGATTTCTAGATATTTTTGCAACTTTTCAAAAATGCTTACAAATTATTTTTACAAAAGTAAGTTAGGTATGCTCTTTTTTACTAAGTACAGTTGGCACATCTGCTGCACAACCAACAATCCCAAAGTCTGTCAATGAACAAAGGAAATATTAACAATATCTGCCACCATATTGGCTGTGAGTACTTGAGATCTTGCCTGGTGACTGGCTGAATTGAGCGCTGGACTGCATGGGGCTGGCAGTACCAACTAGCTTCAACAATTTGCCAGTGACCTCCCCTGTTTAGAAGATTGTCTGGCTCTGAACAGTGCCCAAGCTGAGTGGGAGCCAAGTCTGAAGCTGAAAGCAGCAGACTTGTCAACTGGAGCACTTGTCAAATGGGAGTGAGGGTGCACAAGCCCGCAGTGTAAATGGAAGGGGGTGTGCAACTTCCGTAGTGAAGCCATTGGAGGTAAGGGAAATAAAGGATGGGTGAATGAGTGAGTAAATCAAGATGGGAGCCGGGCAGCAGGTCAGGAGGCTAGACACTGGGAGGGAAGAGGAGCATCAGCCAGTCTTTAATGGGAAGCAGGAGGAAGAAAATAGGAACACTATTTTCTTTGTCCAGAATCCATCCATGATTCACAGCTTTGGGATTAAAAATATTAAATGAAATAAAATAAAAAACAAGTAAGTTCCCGCTCAGTTTGGGTCATCAGTTTCAACAGTGGGATTTAACTTTCCTGTTGAGAAGTTGAAAATGTTTTCCGTATCTGCATTTCAAATTTCAAGATGGAAAGGATGTACTCTTTAGTAATTACAAATGCAATAGGAAAATGTGAGTTGCACTTTCTTCCTTTCTTTAAAAGATTTATTTATTTATGCATACAAGTCCTGGGGTACAGGCCAGAGGTGTGGGGGGTGAGAGGATCCACCAGAGACACAGTGGCGAACAGAACAAGCCCACAGACTGAAATACACTTCTGAGGGGAGCAGTAGGCGAGACAGGAGAGGCCTGTTGTGCCATGTGGGTAGCTCCCTGGCCAGGGATCAAACTCGTGCTGCAGTGGCTGTGGATAGCTTCATAGCGCTGTGCTTAACCCCTTGCACCACCAGGGAAGCCCGTGAGTTGCACTTTCATCCTATATTGTGGTTAGTTTAAGGAGGCAGAAGAGGGCCTCCCTGGTGGCACAAGGGGTTAAGCACAGTGCTATGAAGCTATCCACAGCCTCAGCAACAACCCACATGGCACAGCAGACCTCTCCTGTCTCCCCCGCTGCTCCCCTGGGCAGTGTATTTCAGTCAATCTGCCTGTTCTGCTCCCCACTCTGTCTCTGGTGAATCCTCTCACCTCCCTCACCTCTGGCCTGTACCCCTGCTCTTTTATGCGTAAATAAATAAAAATCTTTAAAAAAAAAAAAAAGGAGACAGAAGAGCCAAAATGCACACAAATCAATGGAATAAGCACTACATGAGATTTCAATAAGATAACACATTATTATGTTAATTCACAGGAAGACCCCGGCATGCTGGTACCCTGGGAGTCAGACCTGTGGGCTAAGAGGCAAAGTGGCACAGACACCATCCACTCTTTTGCACACCTAGAGGTGAAATAGCGAGCGTCAGAGTGGGGCCACCTCCACAGAGGCGAATACCTCGTCTGCAGCAGACTGAACTGTAGGTCAGCGTGACTGCTGACACATTTCCCTCTTTTAGAACAAAACGATGAGAGGCAAGCGCTTCAAATGAGCGAAAGCTTATCCAATTCGCAATCAAATGAACATGCTATGGGGCCTGAGCCAACTAATAGTTCGAGTCGACTTTTGTCAGTGCCCTGCATTTAACCAGCTGGAATGTTTTATAAGTACCATCCCTTCCATCCTTTGAAATGAAGGATCTGTCTCTTTGGGAAATATGCATCTCGTCATCCACATGGAACACAATGTCCTTGGATAGTTATTCTCCAGAGAAGCAGACTTTATTGCACGATATGCCAGGAATACAGTAAAGTGGGGGAAAGCTGATTACAGGGAGTTTATTTTAGGCATGAGAGAGCGGGAGACATTTAATAGATAGATAGAAAGTTTAGGACTACAAAACCTATAGACTCTACTCCCAGGATACCAATATTCATGAAACAAACTCTCCAAAGGAAATCAATCACTATTTCTTTTTTGTTGTTTTATTTTCATGTCTAGGAATTCCTGAAGACAGGACAAGCCAAGAGCAAAGGACCAACCTCAGAAGAAGTGTGATAGATTCAAAGGTTTTAAGAAACCAAAAGCTATAAAAGAGTTAGGGCTAGTCTGGATATGAAACAGCTTTCTTGGGGCCTTTTCTCAAATGTGTGCTGCTTTTTCTTTAGCCAGTGAAAGAAAGTAAAGATTGATCCCTGCCTGGTACCACATACCTTGTACTAAAACAAATCCCAGACTGACCTGAGATTTTGCGGTGAAAAATAAAAGCCATTTAAGGGTCTCCCTGGTGGCGCAAGAGGTTAAGACGCAACCTGTGAAGCAATCTGCAGCCACTGCAGCAGGAGTTTGATCCCTGGCCAGGGAGCTACCCACATGGCACAGCAGACCTCTCCTGACTTGCCCGCTACTCCCCTCAGCAGTGTATTTCAGTCAATCTGCCTGTTCTTTCTCTGGTGAATCCTCTCACCCCCCATACCTCTGGCCTGTACCCCAGTTCTTGTATGCATAAATAAACAAATCTTTAAAAATAAAGCCATGGGCCTCCCCGGTGGCGCAGCGGTTGAGCGCTGGGTTGCGAAGCTGCCCGCGGCCTCTGCGGTGCCGGTTCGATCCCCGGCTGCTCCCCGGCCACCGGAGAAGGGTCCCACATGGCGTGCAGACTTCTCCTGCCGCCCGCTGCTCCCCTCAGCAGTGTACTTCGGTCCTTCTGCCTGCTCTGCTCCCCGCTCTGGCTCTGGTGAATTCTCTCACCCTCCCGCGCTTCTGACTGTACCCAGTGCATGTATAAACAAAACAAACAAACCAGCAAAACAAATAAATAAAGCATGCCTCTATAAAAAAAAAAAAAAAAAAAAAATAAAAATAAAGCCATTTAAGAACCAAGGGAAAATAATAAAGAAAAACAGAACAAAAAAATAAGAACAAAAAATAGGTGAGTCTATTTATATATTATATATATATTTATTTATAAAATGCAATCTTGAGGTACTTAATGACTATTTGAAGTATAAAGCTAAAGACAAAAATTATAAGGAGAATGAGTATTAGATTTGAATTTCTTTAACTTCTATAAGTTTATTCAGAATGAAAGCAAAAGAAACAAAGATAAAACACTGTGGAAAGAAGATGTGCAAAATCCCCTTTAGGTTTCCTTTTGGTTGCATATTATTCATTCATGCTAGTTGGTGACAAAAAGAATTTAAGATGAGGACACGGGCCACTCACACACTGCAAACACGGAGGCATGGCTGCAGCTCAGGCAAGATAGCAACGGGGCAGGGCAGCCCATGGGGATGGAGGGATGACTTGGCCACACTCATAGAACTGTTCTGGGACCTGGAGCGTTCTAGCACTCATTGCTCAGTCTACACCATGCCTGCCTTCTTTTCAATTCCTTTTTTTTTTTTAAAGATTTATTTTATTTTTTATCTATGCAAGAACCAGGATACAGGCCAGAGATGCGGGGGGTAAGAGGATTCATCAGAGACAGAGTGGGGAACAGCACAGACAGAAGGACCGAAATACACTGCTGAGGGGCGCAGTGGGTGAGACAGGAGAGGTCTGCTGCGCCATGTGGGTAGCTCCATGGCTGACAGGGATCAAACTGGCACTGCGGAGGCTGCAGACAGCTTCACAGCAATGCGTTCAACCTCCTGCGCCACCAGGGAGGCCCCTCCTTTAAATTCCTTTCCCTGCTTCTCCATGCACCTAAATCACCTGACCTTGTAGGTCCTCACTTCCAGCTACATACAGAGGCTGCCTTTTTATTGCACTCAAGGCAGGGAATCTTAGTGGTGCCATTTTTCCAGCTGGAGATTCCTGATCCAGATGGCCTGGGCAGGAGCCGATGAATGTGTGGAACACACAGCCACAGTTGCCTATGGGCTATTACAGAAAAAGGTTCCCCTCAGGCTGAGCAGAAGCCAGACAGGGCTTCTGCAACCACATGGGATATTATTTGCTCTCTGCTTTTTACAAATTAATTTTTAAAAGTCAATAGAGAAGCAGAGAATAAATGCAAAAGACCACTAATCTTACAGAAATGTTAGCCATTACTTGCAAACAAAAGAATGACAATTAGGGCCTCCCCGGTGGCGCAGCGGTTGAGCGCTGGGTTGCGAAGCTGCGCGCGGCCTCTGCGGCGCCGGTTCGATCCCCGGCTGCTCCCCGGCCACTGGAGGAGGGTCCCACATGGCGCGCAGACCTCTCCTGCCGCCCGCTGCTCCCCTCAGCAGTGTACTTCGGTCCTTCTGCCTGCTCTGCTCCCCGCTCTGGCTCTGGTGAAATCTCTCGCCCTCCCGCGCTTCTGACTGTACCCAGTGCATGTATAAACAAAACAAACAAACAAACCAGCAAACAAATAAATAAAGCATGCCTCTATAAAAAATAAATAAATAAATAAATAAAAAAAAAATAAATGTTAAAAGAATGACAATTAGAATCCAAAAATTCCTTTTTATACAAGATTTTTATGTAAAATGGGTGAATTTTAAAAATGGAATAAACTATAACTATTCATGATTATATTAATTATATCATAATTAAATTATACTTAGAATTGAATAGAATATCATTACTATAGCAGCCAGGCTTTGCAGAAATTGTAGAGAATAAGACATTTGCACATGCTACATAGGTGGTCTTTGTTATGTTAATTCTCACTCCCTCTAATGTCTAGTTTATTGAGTAACAGGAAAGGGTGCTGTAGTTTGTCAAATGCATCTGTTGATACATCATTTTACCCTTCATCCTGTTACTATGGTGTCCCACATTTATTGATTTGCGTATGTTGAACACCCCTGCATCCAGGAATAAATTTCACTTGATTATGCTGTGTGGTCCTTTAATATTATGTTGAATTCATTTTGCTAGGATCATGTTAAAGATTTTTGCATCCACTTTCAGCAGGGATATTGGTCTTTTCTTGTTACATCTTTGTCTGGCTTTGGAATCAGGGAACTTCCAGTCTTGTAGATGTTCCCTCTTCAATTTTTTGAAAGAGTTTAAGAAGGATTGGCATTATTTCTTCTTAAATGATTTTCACAAACCTTTTTCATTTGCAAAACAGGAGCAGCAGCTCTCTTGCCCAGCTGTGCTGCCCTTTTTCCTTCTATTTTTTTTAAAGGTTTATTTTTATTTATTTGTGCATGCAAGAACTGGGGTATAGACCAGTTGGGGTGTTGGGGGTGAGAGGATTCACCAGAGACAGAGTGGGGGATAGAATAGGTAGATCAAGACAGGAGAGGTCTGGGTCTCCCTGGTGGTACAAGGGGTTAAAACACAACCTATGAAGCTAACCGCAGCCACTGCAGCTCCACGAATTCGATTCCCGGCCAGGGAGCAACCCACAAGGCGCGGCAGACCTCCTGACTCGCCTGCTGCTCCCCTTCTGTCAGTCTGCCTGTTCTGTTCCCCACTCTGTCTCTGGTGAATCCTCTCACCACCTCCCACACCTCTGGCCTGTAACCACCCCCTTCTTGTATGCATAAATAAACAAATCTTAAAAAAAAAAAAGACAGGTGCACCATGTGGGTTAGTACCCTGGCCAGGGCTTAAACTCATGCTGCAGTGGCTGGCGACAGCTTGATAGCACTGAGACTTTAACCCCTGCGCCACCAGGGAGGCCCCTTTTCCTTTCTTTTTTTCCGTAATAAACCTGTTCTTTAAAAATGTAAAAAAAAAAGTGTTTTGTAGATTCCACCAGTGAAGCTATTTTGTCCTGGGCTTTTATTTGTTGGGAGGCTTTTGATTATTGATTCAATCTCCTTACTAGTTGGTCTGTTCAGATTATTTGTCCCTAGAAGTTTGATCAGATTCAGGTTCAATCTACTGCTAATAAGTTGACCTCAATGGATGATGGTATTCTCTCCTACAGGACTTACACACTGTTATAATCGCAGCGCTTGATGGTCAAAACCTAAACCCATACTGGTGATATTCTATTTTAATTATTCTGTATTTATTTGTATCTGTAATACTTATAAGAAGAGAAACTTCTCCACATCTAGTATTTGGTTCCCCGGGCATATAGTTCTTTTTTTTTTTAAGATTTATTTATTTGTTGCAGAGGTTGCGGATTGCTTCATAGTGCTGTGCTTAACCCCTTGCGCCACCAGGGAGGCCCCCGGGCATATAGTTCTTATAGAAGGTTCATGATAAATGCTTAATCCTTCTCCTTTAATAGGTATTTAAAATAATGAGTAAATAAGTTGTCAAGGATCAGATTTTTATAGGCTGAATTGAGATCTCAGGCAAAAAGTTTGAGGGTAGATGTACTAGTTTGCTATGTCTTGATCGGAATCATCCAGAGAAATGGAGCCAATAGGAGATGTATACATATATAAAAATATTTATCGTAAGGAACTGGCTCGTGCCGTTGTCCAAGCTAATCAATCTCAAAATCTGCAATCAGGAAAATAGAGTCCTAGGAGAGTTGCTCGTTTGGCATCTGGCTGTGTCTGCAGGCTTAAGAACTAGATGAGTCAATCAAGTAAATTGTAGTCTGAGCCTGAGTGTAAAGGCAAGAGAATGATGGATGTTCCGATTTGATAGAAAGAGCAGATTCTACCTTTTTCTGCCATTTTTGTTCTATTCACGCCTCCAGTGGATTGGACGAAGCCCACTTACATTGGGGAGGGCAATCTACTTTACCCAGGCCAGTGATTCCAATGTTAATCTCACTGAGAATCTCCCTCAAAAGCACACCCAGAACACATTTAACCAGATATCAGGGGACCCTGGTATCCAGCTTGGCACATAAAATTAACCATCAAAATGTCATGCCTAAGTATCAGAGACTGGGAAGCTTAAACAATAGAACTTCATTTCCTGGATTTCTGGAAGCAGGAAACCAAGACCAATATTTCAGCATGGCTGGTTTCTTCCAAGACCTCTCTCCTGGCTTGTAGTCAGCTGTGGTGATCTTCCTGTGCGTGTCTGTGTCTCCTACTCCCTTTCATAAGGACACCCATCATATTGGAGTAGCGCTCACCCTAATGTCCTTACTTAACCTCTCTAAAGCCCCTATTTTCAAATACAGTCACATGCTAAGGTACTGAGGTTTTAGGTTTTTAACATAAATTTGGAAAGGAAGAAGGGAGGCAATTTGACTCATAACAATAGGAACACCCCACATAGAGGCATAGAAATAGCCTGGCAGAATCCCAGAAGCCCTAAAACCTTATGGGAAATTAATTCAGGGAAGGAGTCAGAATTATGGAAGAAATGCTAGTTTTGGGGCCTCCTGGTGGCACAGGGGTTAAAGACAGCGCTATCAAGAGATTGCCAGCCACTGCAGCATGAGATGGATCTCCAGCAGGCCAGGGAGGTGACCCACATGGCGAGGCAGACCTCTCCTGCCTTGCCCACTGCTCTCCTCAGCAGTATATTTCAGCAGACCTGCCTGTTCTGCTCCCCACTCTCTCCGGTGACCCCTCTCATTCCCCCGCACCTCTGGCTTACACCACAGTTCTTGTATGCATAAATAAATCTTTTTTTTTTGAAAAAGAAATGCTAGTTTCTTTCGTGTTTAGATGTAAACAAAAAATGCTTAATATTAATGCTTTACACGGTTCTATGTTTGTAAATTATGCAGCAGTGGCCATATTGCCCTTTGTCCCCCTGTTCATCAGCTCGTAGCAAGTTTACTAAGGAAAAGGGAAAGAGAGAAACCTGCATAGACAAGGCCAGGCAGTCTTAAAGGCAAGATAAGATCTGCCTGTTTTATTATTATTGTTATTATTTTTTGATTGAATTTACAATAGTCAATCGGAGTCAGCCTAAACCAGCACAAACATTTCCAGTCAAATCCAGAAGGAAAGAAATCATTAAGACAACTTTGGCCATTATGATTTTTACATGTCCCTCGACATCTTCTGAGTAATTTTCAGTTTAACATCAAAACACCAGAACCGAGCTCTGACCTGTTAGGGTTGACTTCTCCCTGCTGAATTTAACAGATAAGCTGCAACAGCTGTTTCTTTTTAAGGTCTGTGGGAACCTTGCTGACCCTCCCACTCAATTTCCCTCTCTAGCTGCAAACACCAGCAAGATGGCGCTCTGGAGGGCCTGGGGTTTATAGCCCTGGGGCAAGGCAAGGTTGTATAGTGTCCAACTCTGGAAGAAAACACTAAACTCTGGGACCAGACTTGCTCTTGCACACACACACACACACACACACACACACACAGAGCACCTTGGGATGCTTCTTTGGAGTGAAAAATCAGGCACAGGTGAGCAGTGCTTTCAAAGCACATAGCTGGGATGGGTCTCTGCCTTTGTACAGTAGATCCAGAAGAAAATTTGCTTCCATGGTGCTGTTTTTTAGACAACAAAGAATTGCTCTCTAGAATTAACATAGCGATTTAAATTGGTTTTGCAGGAAGGATACACTCCCACTGCAGACTTTCTCTAGTTCAGTTTCTGAAGCATTTCCACCATGGGAGCGGCCGGTGTCACCCAGTCATATGCAGGTATGGACGTGAAGATTGTTCTACTAAATCATAATTCCTCCCTATACTTTCTTAAAGTATGAACATGTACTGGTGGTTGCTAAAGCATGGGGCAATCTTTATCAGAATTTAGTATTGCCAAAAGGAAAAGGGGCTGTGTGTTGCAGACATTCATAAAATGATATTTAGGTCAGGTATTTTGTTAATATATTTTACTATAAAATGTCTCCTAATCTTCATACATGTGTCATTATACACAATAAGAAAAGCTAATATGGTTTTCCTGCTACTCATTTTGAATTTCGCCATCCAAGACTATTTTTTTAAAGATTTATTTATTTATACATACAAGAACTGGGGTGTAGGCCAGAGTTGTGGGGGGGTGAGAGGATTCACCAGAGATAGAATAGGGAACAGAACAGGCGAATCTACTGAAATACACTGCTGAGGGGAGCAGCAGGCGAGACAGGAGAGGTCTGCTACACCTTGTGGGTTGCTCCCTGGCCGGGGATCTAACTCATGCTGCAGTGGCTGGCCATAGCTTGATAGCGCTGTGTCTTAACCCCTGCGCCACCAGGGAGGCCCCATCCAAGACTATTTCTTTAGCACAAACAGAATTGTCAGTTTCAGGGAAATTAATATTCTGAGTAAATACATATAAAGCTTTAAAATAATGGAGTTTCTATGGCTTATATGGTTAACACACAGAATTGACACTGGAGATGTAGTACTGAGGACCAGGGGCGATTAACACAGAGGGTCAGTGTGGATGACAGGTAGCTGGGAAACAGCTACTGACACTGGCTTTGAAATTTGCCTTTTGAGATGACAGTTATTTTCTTAACGCTATTAGAAAGCAAGGGATGCTAAAGTTTGTGAAGGAATTAACTTCTATCTCCTTTTGATGCCTTTCAATTTTTCTTTGATCCATTTTTTGAGTTAAATTATGAGCCTAATATAATCATTCCAAACATTTTTGAAAGGATATTCTGTATCAGAGACAATTCTTTCTATTTTGGGAGGTGGAAAAAGAGCTGCATATAAATCTGTGTTAATTCACCCCTCCCCCCCAGCCTGTGTCATTATTTTGGTAGCAGAGACATTTGGGCTTGAAACTGGCTTCTCCGTGTTGAAGTCAGCCATAGAAGTAGATGACTTCACTCACTGAACATTCTTTGATGCCTGCCACGCTGTGTGACTAGAACGCCGATTTGTAAGGCCAAGTCCCAGCCCTCAGTGAATGTGTGGTCTTGTGTGGGGCTGGGGTGGCCATCGGGAGCCTCCAGGCTGGCACTAGGAGGCTAACCAGACTGGTGGGTAAGTTGACAGGAAGATGGACAGGAGTCGACAAGATGCGTGTGAAAGGCCAAGGCTGTAGGTGTGGGAGGAGGGGCAGTCCAGGGGAGAGTCATGGGGCTGACGGTCCAGGATGGTGCGTGCTGAGGTGCCTGCTGCCCAGTGCCCAGCATTTGCATGAGAAGAGCTGCGACTTGCAGTCCAAGAGCAGTAAACAGGCGTTTGTGAATGATCTCACATGTCCGCCATCCCTCCGTGGGGTTCAGCTGCCTTTTGATCCACAAGTGGGAACATATGAGGAGTTTGCTCTGGGAGCTGCCTTCTGCATGGGGCCACTGCAGCTGTGGTGCTCCGGGTTTTCTGCCCGGAGCAAGGTCTTGGGGACAGTGGTTTTCTGCCCTGGTGCAAGGTCTCGGGGACAGTGCTCCTGTCCTGCATGGGGTAGTGTTCCTTCAGCCCCATGGAGGTTAGAGGAAATGGAGGCTGATGTATAGACACATCACGTTTGTGGGCAGAGGTGGAATTCAGCCCGTCTCCCCACCCTTGTCACCCCTACGAGGAGAGATTAAGTCTCCAGTTTCCAGGAGTCCCTTTAATACCGAACCTTCACACTGCAAGTCTTTCTCCCTCAGGATCTGGTTTTATTCAGCTCACCAGAGGGGTGCGAGGCCTTGGCAGTCATTTTGTTTACACTGTATGCTCAGTGCCTCGTGAGAAGCTTGTGCAGTGTAGACACGCAGTAAAAATGTGTGGAATGGACAAATTGGAATAATTAGAAATCAGAGAGGAAAAACCTCAAATGGTGAACATTTGTGGCTAATCCTTTAGGTTTTGTTATATCTCATTCAGAATATTGTTTCTATTACTGAAGTGATTGTGATTTTTTTTTTTTTTCATGTCTTATTTATTTATTATTTGTTTGTTTGTTTGGTTTATACATGCACTGGGTACAGTCAGAAGCGCGGGAGGGTGGAGAGAATTCACCAGAGCCAGAGCGGGGAGCAGAGCAGGCAGAAGGACCGAAGTACACTGCTGAGGGGAGCAGCGGGCGGCAGGAGAGGTCTGCCGCCATGTGGGACCCTCCTCCGGTGGCCGGGGAGCAGCCGGGGATCGAACCGGCTGCAGAGGCTGCAGGCAGCTTCGCAACCCAGCGCTCAACCGCTGCGCCACCGGGGAGGCCCGATTGTGATTTTTTTTTAATTAAAGTGATTGTGATTTGTCAAGCAGAATGCTATTGCTTTCAACTTTATTTTGGAAAACATAAGTACAAAATTCCACAGCTATGTGAACTGGGCTTTCTGAATGAAGCGCACCTTCAGGGGACACTTTCCTTTCACCAAAAAGCTACAGAGACCTCAAGAATCAATGAGCAGTGAGAACTCCCGAATCAACTGCTCCCAAGATCTTAGAAAAGAGAAAGATGTTCCAATACCATGGTCAATTGACAGAACAATTTACTCTCTAGACTTTATTTAAAAGGTGAATAAACATCAATGGCGTGAATTAAACAAAATGCAGTAGACTCCTGGAACAAGAGAGTTTGAAATTCATGGTTCCACTTACATAGGGATTTTTTTAAAAAAGATTTTTATTTATTTATTTATACAAGCACTGGGTACAGTCAGAAGCGCGGGAGGGTGAGAAATTCACCAGAGCCAGAGAGGAGAGCAGAGCAGGCAGAAGGACCGAAGTACACTGCTGAGGGGAGCAGCGGGCGGCAGGAGAGGTCTGTGCGCCATGTGGGACCCTCCTCCGGTGTCCGGGGAGCAGCTGGGGATCGAACAGGCGCTGCAGAGGCTGCAGGCAGCTTTGCAACCCAGAGCTCAACTGCTGTGCCACTGGGGAAGCCCCTACATAGGGATTTTTAAAAAAGATTTATTTATTTATACATACAAGAACTGGAGTACAAGCCACACATGCAGGGGCTGAGAGGATTCACCAGAGACAGAGCAGGGAACGGAGCAGGCAGACTGACTGAAATGCACTGCTGAGGGGAGCGGCGGGTGAGACAGGAGAGGTCTGCTGCACCATGTGGGTAGCTCCCTGACTGTCTGGGGATCGAACTCGTGCTGCAGAGGCTGCAGATAGCTTCACAGTGCTATGCTTAACCACTTGCAACACCAGGCAGGCTGTGTTTATAGTTCTTGTTGTGCCTCCTGAGAGAGACAGGTGCCATAAAAATGCCTGGTGCTGATAAGCGGCCTTCTCTGCTGAAGCACAGTTCTCTCTTGGTCTGCTTCCCCATCTTCCAAGTCTCCTAGATAGCAAACAGACAAAATGTGGACTCCCAACAAATAGCAATTTACAGGAACATTTTACATCCACATTTACATCCATATTTTAATCAGAGCTTAATTTTTGGTCACATTTGTGAGTCCACTTTTAAGCATGAAGATTAATATTAGGGATAATTTTCTTGGATGGAAGCTTGTGGTCAGAGGGATGGCTGTTCTGGGGAAACCTGAGACTATTACCCGCTTGAGCATAGTTTTTATTCCATCATCAAAGGACCCTCTACTCAGAAGAGTGGAGCGCTTGAGCCTTCCCAGATGGAGGGGCGTGTATGCTTTTCAAGGTTCTCTAGGGATTTAGAAACCACAGAAACTGCTTGAGGAGTGGAGTAAAAAATGAACAGAAATATAAACATGTTGCATACAAAATGAGGGTGCAGAGGACCCCAATATTAGATCTGCAGCCTCTCCACAGCGATCCTTAACCCCACTGTTAGATGGCGCACAGGTCAAGTCACCACACCCTCACATTCATGCTCATGTCTGAGGCTCCATGCTTGTGGCTGCAGGTTCTTCACTCTAACCCTGTTGGGGTTCCCAAATACTGAACCCCTTAATACTTCACTGTGTTTATTCTAAAGACAAGATATTCTCTTACAAAACAGCTGCAGAGATGTCCTCTCCAGGAAATTTAATATTAAAACCTTCACTTCAAGTAGTCTACACAGGCAGACCTTGGAGCATTGAAGGTTTGATTCCAGACCACTGCAATAAAGCAAATATCCCCATAAAGCGAGTCATGCAACTTTTCTGGTTTCCCAGTATGTATAAAAGATATGTTTATAATATACTGTCATCGATTAGTATGACATTCTCTCAAAAAAATCTATGTACAAACCTTAATGAATGTGACACAATGTGAAGTGAGCACCTGCTGCTGGAAACATGGCCGATAGGCTGGCTGGAGGCACGGTACCCACAGACATTCAACTTGTAAAAAACATTATATGGAAAGAGCAACAAAGTGAAACTCAATAAATGGATATGTCTGTTACCCATGTTCCAGTGTTGTCCATGATCCCAATAATGCCCTTCAGAGCACTGAGTCCAGAATGCCACCTGGATGGTGGACTGTGTTCCATTGTCCTTTCGTCTCTTTCATTCTGGAATATTTCTTTGTCTTTTATGATATTGACATTTTTAAGAACAGAGCATTTATTTTATAGCAAGTTCCTCAATTTGTGTTTTCTCTTGATGACACTCAAACTTTCCCATGGAAAGTCAGAACTCATCAACTCTTCTAATTTCCCATTTGAGAATCAAATTTACACACCTCACCAAGTCCTACCAGGCCCTGCTTCCTTGCTACTGCCCCTGGCTCGTTTCCTCTCTGCCTTAGGCCCTTTGCACTTACTATTACCATGTCCGGGCATGCTCTTCCCCCAGATCTTTGCCCGTCTTGGTCCCTTACTTCATTCAGTTATATTTAGCCACAAACTGAGTGAGCAATTATTTCAGATTCCAATCCAAAGCATTCTTTCATTAGCTGGAAAGCTCCCTTCCTTCCAGTCTTCTTAATACCTCCTCTCCCTGACTCACATGGCCCACAGTGTACTGTGTGTGTAACCCTGGTTAATTCCTTATTCTTTGGAAGTAACCTGGTCTCCCTTCCGCATCCAGTCCTATAGATGAAGCTTGTATTTGAATGCTATTACTTTAGGTGACAGTGACACCTAGTGGGCCAGTGATGACACTCTGAGTTAAAAAGCTCGATAGCCCTAAAGATCCAAGGAGGAGCAGAACACCACAGCCATCACCACCACCACCACCATTGCCACCAACCAACAGAAACCCCACCCTAATTACTGGATAGATTCCATGGAGGGTTCTGGAGAATCCAGTGGATTTCCTGGCAATGTTTGATATGGCCATTGATGGGTTAAAGCTATCCAAAGATTTAGGTTTCTATTATGTGTATTAGGGAAGGAGCACAGAGGATAGGCCTCAATATGAAAAAAATGAGACTTGCTGTGTGAGACAGCTTAAGCTGCTATAAATTCATTTCTCAAGAGTTGGTATATCACTCAAAAAGCTGTAACTCAGGGCATGCTATTACCAGTGGTGGTGATGATTCAAAAGTAAAGACTTTGTACATAAAGTGTGATCAACTGAAGAAGAGTTTAGCATATTTTTCCTATTTATCATGCTTTAAAATAAGGCTAGAGTATTGTGACATTATATTAAAAAACAAGCTTTAACATGCAAGACAAGGGATGGTTTAGTAATTATCAGGGGTGAGTGATTTACATCACAATGAGTAATATACAACAATGCATTTTTTCTCACTCCCACATTCACCATCTTTTTGTTACTCATAATCTGATAGGAAAAACAAAAACAGAACTCATGCTATTTTGCATTTCTTTTATTATGGGTGAGAGTGAAGAACTCTTCATCCTGTTTTTCTTCTCAGTCAATTGTCTTCTTATATTTTCCCCATTTTTCTATGGAGTTAATGATCTTTTTAAAAGTGATTGGCACGAACTCTTTACATATTAGGATAATTAGCCCTTCATTTGTGAGATGAGTTGTGGATTTTTTTTCACTGTGTTGTCTTTTGTCTTTACTTGTGATGATTTTCACCATATTACATTTTCTCATCCGTTGGGTTTTTGTGTTATATTTAAGAAGGGCATGTCCTTCCCTGAGATTACATATAGGAAATTACCATAGGGTTTCATCTTGTTCTCTCTTGGTTCATCTTTTAAATATATGAGCAATCTGGAGTCTGTGAAATAGTGTATTCACTTTATGCTTTTCAGCACTAAAATGTCTCAGAATCATTCATTCCATATTGTGCTTTTCCCCAGAGATTTAAAATGCCACTTTTACTACATTCTAAATTCCTTTGTGCTTTGAGTAGTGATGTTTCTGTTATCCTTTCATATTGAAATGCAGAGATGGGAAGATTTGAAATGATATTTTGTCTCCTCTGTGCAGGATGTGGTGAGTGTGGCCCCCCTTTCCGGAAAGCTCCTGCTTACTGCACTATTTTATTTTTAAATAAGACACCCCCTTGAAACTGCTATTCATGGGCCCTGTTTTCACTTTCTCTCCTTCCATCCTCTCCTCAACATTGGCAATCAGGCTTTTGTGCCCTAAATGCCACCCAAACTGTCCTCTGAGCTAAAAGCTCTGAAGATCCAAGGAAGGACTAATAACCAAATGGTCACCAGAAACTTGGGTTTGGATTTTTACCTACTGTCCAGACATCATTACTAATGTCCTGGTTTGAATAATAAATTATATGGTCACCCTCCTAACAATGATAAGTAATATAACACACTTGACCCAAATCCACGCAGGGTTAACATTTACCTGTTGTTTTTATTATGTGTCCTCTATCGCTCTATTTTCTTTTTTAAAAAGATTTATTTATGTATGCATATAAGAACTGGGGTACAGGCCAGAGGTGTGGAGGGTGAGACGATTCACCAGAGACAGAGTGGGGAAGAGAACAGACAGAAGGGAGCAGCAGGTGAGCCGGAGAGGTCTGCTGTGCCATGTGGGTAGCTCCCTGGCCAGGGATTGAACTTGTGTTGCAGTGGCTGCAGATACCTTCATAGGTTGCGTCTTAGCCCCTTGCGCCACCAGGGAGGCCCTCTATCATTCTATTTTCTAAGAGTAGGAAGAGTCTCTTCCACCAGACAGTGGCAACTTTCATCAATTTTCATTGAAGCAATACTTTGCTGGTAATTAAAGTTGTGTTGGTTGGCTTCACAATTTCCTGTTTAGCATTCCTGTGTCTTCCACTGTATGCCCACCCCTACCCCCCACCTCTGCCACCTGCTGAGCATAAGCTCCACTCTGGGGTCAGGTGTGTCCAGTCTTGGGTCAGGCCTTCAATTGACTTGTCCTGTGTCACTTTGGTTTCATTTAACCTGGAATATTTCTTTCTAATGGCATTGATATGCTTGAGGCCTACAGTCTCACCCTATATTTTTATTTCAGGAGGTTTCTCATTTTCTGTCACTTAGTCACTCTCTTAGTCACAGAGCTCCACTGCCTAGTGGGGGCTGGCCAGGACTGGATTGCCATCTCCCCTCCCTGATCTCACACGCACAGGCTCTAAGGCCCTGATCATGCCTTACTCCAGGGTCACTATCTACACTTCGATGCTCTGAGCTACAAAGCCACTAGCCTGGCCACTAGCTGAACTCAAGTCTTGGGCCTGAGGGATATATGTGGCAGTTTTGGAGAGGAATGACTCCTCAAATTCTTGGGGTCAGAAGAAACATCATGGCACCACTTTCCTGACCTACTCCACTGATTCCCCCATCCTGGTGCTCACGTACCTGGCCTTGCTCTGACTGAGCCTTGCTCCCTCCTGCTCTTCCCCAGCCATTCAGTGCCTCCTGTTAACACTGCTGTCTCTGTATCACCTAAAGTCACTGCAGGTGCCTCCAGCCACACAGGTCCTTCCCGTTGGGAACATGGCTCTTAGGACCTGCTGGTCCCTCTCTCTTCAAAGCCCCCATGAGCTGCTGTTTCCCCTTCTCAGAGCCAGAGAACTCTTAGGCAGATGGCATGAGGCTCTTTCCTTAACTAAACGAGATCATCTTGATTTCCACATGCGGGCCCACGAGGTTTGTGTGTCCCATTAGGATAAAGACCTCCTCCAACCAGGTTTTCCAGGGGACCCTGAGGAGCTCTGGTGAATGGAGACTTTGGCCAAGACCATGTTGCTGTAACTGTCTTGCTGGAAGAAAGCTTGGCGGGGTCTCTCACTGTGGACAGATCCTGGTGCAGCTCCCACTCAGCTTGGCTTCTCCCTATATGTCTGCCCCAATGGGGTCCCACATGTACTCCTTGGCCATAGCCCACCTGCTACCTCACCCCCCGCCCCCACAGCTGCCCACTGATTCTTTACTTGTTTCAACCCTGACCTACTAGCTAATTCCCTGCTCAACTGAGCCCCCATGGTCCTCTGGACCCCAGACCAACCTGTCCACTTCTTCTCTACATATTAATTTACAAAAAAGATTGACAGAACAAAAACCACTTCAAGGGGCCTCCCTGGTTGCCTAGGGGTTAAGTCTCAGCACTACCACCACAAAGGCCTGAGTTTGATCCCTGGCCAGGGAGATGACTCACATGGCACAGACCTCTTCTGCCTCGCCAGCTGCCCCCCTCAGCAGTATATTCCAGTAGATCTGCCTGTTCTGCTCCCCACTCTGTCTCTGGTGAATCATCTCACCTAAACCTCTGGCCTACACCCCAGTTCTTCTTCATGTCCCTACTCTCTGGAGTCATGACTTAGCAGAAGATCTCCCCATGGGAGGGCCAGGAAGGACACTAATGGAAGAGCTGAGGTTCCTGGGAACATCCTTCCTCCTCAGGTCCCCAGATGAGTCAGCTCTGTCAGGACTGGTCAGCCTTTGTCTGGTGGGTCTATGCAAGGGAGACCTTTCTGCTATGTCTTTGTTCCACAGAATACTCAGCCTAGGCTAAGGAAAACACTGTGTTTCTATGCCCACCAGATATCTTTTCATGAATAAAATATTTTTGATTCACCATTTGAAAAAAAAAAAAACACCAAACTTTTCCTTTTGAAGCTTGGGAGAATCAAAGGAAAAGTTAAATTAATGGATCAAAGAGAGTTTGGGCAACAAACTGAAAAAAGACATTCACTTTCCAAAAGTATGTTTAAATATTTTATCTAGAAAACTTTCCAAAGTTTATAAATAGCACCTAGCCATCAGCTCTAGCATCAACCTTGGAGAAATGCTTCCAGCTTATGACTGACTTCGTGTGCCTGTGGCCAAATGGGTTTGGAATGGAAATTTTTTTTTTTTTTTTGGTCATCTGGCTTATTGTTGTTTCCTTCTGTGGCCACAATATTTGTCTGGGCCACAGTATTACTCAATTGATCAAATATTTATTGAGTAACCAGAAACCAATGGAAAAATTAGACTTGGACACCCTTTGTATTCCATACTGTTTGCCTTAAAGTCTTAAGGCAACTGAGGTCATTCATGTGCATCTTTTTCTTTAGAGTTTAGAAGAGAATCCACTCGGTTGGAAAAGGAGAAGCAAGGATAAGCAGAGGCAAGAATATTCTTATGACATTTGGCAGATAAAATATTTACGCATTCAGTTGCCCCATTCCAGTATCTGTTTGTGAATGTTTCTCTCCAGTTTAGCTGTTTTCTCTGTCATGTGTTGACCATGCCAATGACATCCACTTGAAACTGGGAATTAAACACAAACCAGTCTCCTTAATTTACTGTGGGACTAGGTCCCTAGTAGCTGTTGAGTTTAACATAAATAATGCGTATGTGTTGGGGTGAGGATATATATGCCTTTGGTTTTACTAGATAGGTATGGAGATACTAGTGCCATTGTTAGGGGGTGAACTAAGGGGCATCCCAGGACCCCCAAACTTGCACACCCTAAAGGGATTCTGCCATCGGTCACATAAAGACAAAGCACACACTCTTAGTGTGAAAGACCTTTCATAGAATAATTGTGCACAGAGAAGGAAGAGGAGAAAGGACATGGTTTTCCAATGAAACACTCAAAGTTACCCATCCCCTCGTGGGCAACTGCTCAGCCAAACAGGGTTGGCCCTAAGCAGCGTTACTGAGGCCCAAAAGCTTACCACAAATCTAAGGCACCTTTTAGTGGAGAACCATAGAAAAGGGGTGAAAGGAAGGGAAGTCTGGGAAGAAAGGAACAGAATTAAAGGACAAAGCAAGATAATGGCTGCCATTGTCAGCAGCCCCACAAGACTCTGGCCCACGTCTTTTTCAAGTGTCTCCATTTCCTCTGTCTTCTCCAAGTCCCACAAGCCCCTGGCTCAAGTACAAAGCCGAGAAGCAAGCGCTCCTTCCTTCACATGTCTCTCTGCTCCGTGTGTCTCCCCAAGTCTTCCGTAGCTTCAACTGGCCCTTCACCTGGCTGCTTGACTCTGCTCCTCAAGAGGTGGGGGAGGGAACCTGGTATCTCCCCTTTTTATGGAGATTCCTCTCTTAGACTTCTTACCAATATTTCTGCTCATCATTCTGAAGACATGGAAATCTGTCACTTCTCTACCCCTGTGAAGCTAGGATTGGTCATGTGACTTGTTTCAGTTAATGAAATGTGAGCAAAAGTCATTATGTGCTATTATGGTGTAGATGCATGGTTTTCTGCATTCCTGCCCATCTTCCTCGGCACCTGGTAATATTCCAGTTGGCAGAGTCCATCAGTCTGGGGTCAGGAGTGAGGATAATATAAAGAAGTAGCCAGCTCTCTGCACTGAGCTGCAATGCACATGTAGCAGGGGAGGGAGAGAATTTTTCCTCGACCATTAAGATGCCGGGATTGTTTGCCCTGCAGCATGACCTTGCATATGCTCATCAACATGCACACTGGCAGGTAGATGTGGGCTGCCACCCTGACTTAGGGGCCAGGTAGTGGGCAGCAAGGACACTGTGATCGTGTGACTCGGGGTGTAGATTTTACTCTGGATGAGTTGTGCCTCTAGAGGAAGAGGTTGGGGGAAATTACTGTTAGTAGCATGTATTATTTGCCAATGAGTGTTTTTGGCAGGTTTCAAGTAAGTTCCAAAAGAAAATGGCTCATTTTCAAATAGGAATGTACAAAAATAGAGTTCAGGGATTCAAAAAATTGAAAGACTCAATCCTAAATAGCTAATGATCACATGAAGAAAGTTTAAAGTGATCAGAACCAATGAAAACTCACCTTTTAGACAGGGTCAAATATGGTCATCACATCCACTGTTAAAACCTAGGAATGAGTAAATATGAGAATTATGTCTCAAAAGAAGCTGTGGTTATTAGCACGTAGAAATAAATGGAACAAAATACACAAGAATTTTTTTTAACAGAGTGGTACTGACAAAAGAAGTATTCATCAGCCCAGACAAAAGAGATAAAACTCATTTAAGACTTAAAAAGAGGTTAAGACTCTGATCTTGAAGTGAGGAAGTGGGCTGCTCATTGAAATGGGGACATGTTCCTGCCCAGTCCAAACATGGCCACAGAGAATAAGGAGAAAGAAAGACTCTCAGAATTGGAGGCAGGCTTCAGGAGGATGGCTGGATAAGAAAGTGTCCCCAGAAAACAAGGCCAGACAGAAGCCACACTGTTTCCCCCCAAAGTAGGAGCCCTCAGAATGGCTGCCCAGTGGGTATTAGAATTGCTGTAGACTATTATCTGCCAGTGTCTCTCACTCTCCCATTTATGAACAGAGGTATTTACTGTAGTTATCCTGCCACTCTTCCACAGCTGAAGGATGGTTTTGTGGAGGGCAGCTAACTTGACTTTCTCAGGGATAGCCCCATGAATCAGTAGGTGCCATATCTAGACCTGATGTAAAAATGGTGCACATGTCCCCAAATCCTGACTTTGGAATTAAAAGCCACGTGGGGCATGAAATTGGCTGCCAGTCTTCCTTGGAGGGAGAGATGAGTCTATTTTGCATGCAGAAAGAAGGGTGAATTTAATGTTCTATAGCAAAAAGGAAAAACTCTAGTGGCTGTGGGCTTTTCACTGATTTCTTTTTCCAAACACATGAGGAATACACCATCTTGTCACCTTAATGTTCAGCAGGGTACATGAATTGCTTTGGCCAATGAAACACAGATAAAAATAACACATACTGGGCCTCCCTAGGTGGCGCAGCAGTTGAGCCCTGGGCTGCAAAGCTGCCTGCAGCCTCTGCAGCACTGGTTCAATCCCCGGCCACCAGCGAGGGTCCCATATGGCGCGACAGACCTCTCCTGCCACGCCTGCTGCTCCCCTCAGCAGTGTATTTCGTCAGTCTGCCTGTTCTGTTCCCCACTCTGGCTCTGGTGAATTCTCACCCTCCCGCACTTCTGACTGTACCCAGTGCTTGTATAAAAATAAATACATAAATCTTTATTAAAAAAAACACATACCACTTTTAGGTGGAGACTTTTAAATTTTTTAAAAAAATATTTTATTTATATAAGAACTGGGGTACAGGCCAGATGTGCGGGAGAGTGAGAGGATTCACCAGAGACAGAGCAGAGAACAGAACAGGAAGAATGACCGAAATACACTGCTGAGGGTAGCAGCAGGCGAGACAGGAGAGGTCTGCTGTACAATATGGGTATCTCCCTGGCTGGCCGGGAATTGAACCGGCACTGCAGAGGCTGCGGACAGCTTCACAGCACTGTGCTCAACTGCCTGCGCTGCCAGGGAGGTCCTAGGTGGAGACTTTTAAGATGCAGACTTTATTTGCCATTTCCCTTTTCCTCTGCTTGGCACCCAGCGATGTTCCAAATGGTGGAGACTCCTTGATCCCTGAATAGAAAACTCTGTTATGGATACATAACTTCAGTGAGAAACAAATCTTTGTTGTTTTAAATCTCTAGGAGGTGGGGGTTGTTTGTTACTGCAGTGTAACCTAGCTAAGGCTGACTAATGTAGGTGAACATATTAATTGGGTATTAAGATCTTAAACGGTTTTCCTTATAGGTAGATGCAGTGTCCCTTAATAGGTATATTTGCTCAATGGTTCTCATCTATTTATTCAAAATTTAGTGGAACAAATGATCAACTTTGTTAAATAACTTAGAGGTATATTTTGGATTCAGTTATATATTGATGTCCCACATTCTCACTGTCAAGATTCTCTTAACTCCTGGATACTTTTATTGTATCAGGAATCAATAGTATATTCCATTTCATTTGTTTAAAATTCACCAGTTCCATGAATAAACTGTATTTTGATTTTTTACTCTTCCTTCTCTCCCAAAATTAACTATAGGATCATCTGCTTAACAATTAAAAGTTGTCAGCTATTGTTGGTGGGGAAATTGGGGAGAACATACAAAGGACCAATGTAAGACAAAAACATTGAGAGATCTAATATATAGCATAGCAGCTATGGCTGATAATACTGTATAGTATAATTAAATTTTTTATGAGACTAGATCTTGCACTCTCATCAATAAAAAATGAGAAAATGTTAAAAAAATAAAATAAAATTCACCAGTTCCATGATAGCACACAATTATTTTCAAATAAATGATAAGACAAATAAACATACTTATTTTTGTATGTTTACAGGAATAAGAGAACTGCCCTGAAGCATTTGGTGTGGATTAAATTATTGCTGTCAAGTACTAAATCCTCCCCTGGCATTCAGTTACAAAGTTTTCATTGCTTGATAACAGCAAGTATACTCGCTTATCTAGGGCAAAAGTCTTTTTGGACTTTTTAAGGATGGGTAACATGGTGCACAGTATCTAATGTGTATGATTTGCAAAAAGATATGAAAATACTCTTCAAATTAATGCTCGATTTCTCTCCTCCAAACTCCGAGGACATTAATCTTAATTCTATGAAAGTAAATCTGCAGGGAGTTAAGATAATAGAGTTCAGATTTGCTGCTTTCTGATGATCTAATTTTCTTCAGGGATAGAGCTTACAGAATTTAGAGAAAGGGAGAATTAACAAATTTCCTTCGAATCCCAGATGTTTTAAGCAAACTCTGGCAAGTGCCGAACTGCTGCTCCTTATGATGGGATTCCTTGACGAATGCGTGAAGTGTGTCCATCTATACTATTTTCTTTTCCTTTGTTGGAAATGTTGCCTTCTTCTCTAAGCATAAATCCTACTTGTCTTTCCAGGTCCAGCTAAAATGTTAATCCTTCATGGAACATTTGATAGAGGCAACAATGATAATCACAGATTATATCTTTACCCAGAAGTAAGACAGCCCTATTTCCATTCCCATGTGCCAGATGCTGGGTAAACACTTTGAGAGATTATCTCATTTAATTTTCATTCTAAGTTTGTGTCTTGGGACTGTTGTTATCCACAGTCAGCATTCTTTGGCATGGAATTCCATAATTACAGAAAGGGTCCATCGTGCCATGGCAAGAGCCATACCTGGGTTTAATTCCTAGTTCTGAAACTCAGTCGACTAGTTGTGTGGCCCAGGACAAATGCTTCAACTTCTAAACTGCCACATGCAAGAAATAGAACTAACAGCTCACGAGTGTAGATAGCTTTGGTCCCAGGATAGTCCTTCAGGATGGTCCTTACCTCCCCAGGACACTCTGTGCTTCCTTTTTGTGTTGAATCCCATGCCATCTTATTCTTGGCTTACTCTTTTTTTTTTTTTTTTTTTATAGATTTATTCATTTATTTATTTATTTATTTATTTATTTATTTATTTATTTATTTATTTATACAAGCACTGGGTACAGTCAGAAGCGCGGGAGGGTGAGAGAATTCACCAGAGCCAGAGCCGGGAGCAGAGCAGGCAGAAGGACCGAAGTACACTGCTGAGGGGAGCAGCGGGCGGCAGGAGAGGTCTGTGCGCCATGTGGGACCCTCCTCTGGTGGCCGGGGAGCAGCCAGGGATCGAACCATCGCTGCAGAGGCTACGGGCAGCTTCGCAACCCAGCGCTCAACAGCTGCGCCACCGAGGAGGCCCTTGGCTTACTCTTTTATTCTGGTGGAACACATCCTCCTCATGCTTTCTGAGAAAGTAAACACAAACCAGAGACTACATTTGTGAATCCTCACATGTCCAAAGCTTTATTTACTTGATTGCTTCCTTAAGAGGTGCCTGGAGCTTCCTCCTTCTGACCTCTTCTGGGGTTTGTCAGCTTGTTTCTGGCGTTTTCCCCAAGCCAACATAGGTTCTGATTTTCCATAGTTTGCCAAGTCACTGTCCAAGTGCCGTCCACCTTTTGAGTTGGTGCAGCTGTCCTCTGTTCTCAGTCTCTGTCCCTGTGGTTTATACTTCTTTTAAAATCCTTTTATTGTCACTCAGTTCTGCTGGGGTTTCAGAAGAGAACAAAGACACCCACAAGTATTCAATCCACTGTATTTAACCAGATGCGAGGACTATTATTTCAGCATGAACATTTAGAAGGACAACTGGTGGTCTCCTCCTTACGGAGAGTTATACCTCTTTTACATAAAAGCTGGAACAGGAAGAGTTGGGGTGGGGAGTTACTGATTTCTACTTAGAAAGTTGAAGCTGATATTCCTAAGGGACATTAAGTAGAGATTTTTTGAGAGACCTTTGGATAGAAGAGCTGGGAGCTTAGGAAAGACTTCTGGGCTGGTAAGGGTTAGTGAAGTCATCAATGAGAGAGGAGTCATGAGGAGAGCAAACAACAAGGACAGAATATCAGTGAGGGTCAATAGAAGACAGCATATATTATTATTATTATTATTATTATTATTTGCGGTAACATTGATCTACAACACTAGGTGATTTAGAGATATAGGAGCTCCCCCTTCAGGTGTTGGAGCACACCACACCTACCGCCAAGACACCCCTGGGCCATTGTGAGAAGAGAGCGTTTTTTTAAAAAGATTTATTTATTTATACATACAAGAACAAGGGTACAGGCCAGAGGTGCGGGGTTGACAGGATCACCAGAGACAGAGTGGGGAGCAGAACAGATAGATGTACTGAAATACACTGCTGAGGGGAGCAGTGGGCGAAGCAGGAGAGGTCTGCTGCACCATGTGGGTTGCTTCCTGGCTGGCTGGGGATCGAACTCATGCTGCAGTGGCTGGTGATAGCTTGATAGCACTGTGTTTAACCCCTGCGCCCCCAGGGAGGCCAGTGAGCATTTTTTAAAAAAGATTTATTTATGCATACAAGAACTGTGGTACAAGCCAGAGGGGTGTGGGTGTAAGGGTGAGAGGATCCACCGGAGAGAGTGGGAAGCAGAACAGGCAGATCTACTGAAATACACAGCTGAGGGGAGCAACGGGCAAGACAGGAGTGGTCTGCTGCACCATATGGGTTGCTCCCTGGCCGGCTGGGGATCAAACTTGTGCTGCAGTGGCTGGCAATAACTTGACAGTGTCATCTTTAACTCCTGCACCACCAGGGATACCCTCCAGGTAAATACTTTAGTAGTGATGGCTTGCACTTTAATGTACTCTTTTTGTTTTAACTTTTTGCTTTGAAATAATTCTAGATTCACAAGAAGTTGCAAAGATAGTACCATGTGATCCCAAGTGCCTTGCGCCCAATTTCTACCAATAGCCACCGAGTATGTGATAATATCAGAGTCAGGAAATTGACATTAGCACATTTCGTATGTGTAGTTTTCTCTCTGTAGTCACTTCCCTGATGTTTTTTGGCAATTTTTTTTTTATTGTGATAAAATATACTGAATACAAAATGGATCACTTTACCCAATTTTAAATATACAGTTTGGTGGCATCAAGTATCTCCACTATGTTGTATAATCATCACCACTCTCCGTTTCCAGGACTTTTTCATCATCCTCAACAAAAAAACTGTGCCTGTTAAACAGTAATTCCCTCTTTCCCTTCTCCTTAGCCCCAGATGGCCACAATTTGACTTGCTGCCTCCATGAATTTGGTTATTTTCTGTCTTTTAATGTAGTCTTGGTTTTAATTTACAGTCTTGCATGGAAGTTTCCATTTATATAGCTTTATCTTTTCGGTGCTTTGCCAGCTGCTGTCTGCAGTCGAGGGCACTACAGATCCATAGATGGGGGTTCATGGGGAGCTGTAGATCAAAGGGTACAAACTTTCAGGTTTAAGGTGAATAAATTTGGGGGAGCTAATGCACAGCATGGTATTTAGTGAATAACAGTATTGTGTACTTGAAAATTGCTAAGAGAATAGATCTCAAATGTTCACACCATCACTATGACAAAATGCGAGATGATGGAGGTGTTAACTACCCTTATCGTGGTCATCATTTTGCAATAAATACGTGAATCAAATCATCATGTTGTATACCTTCAAGTCACACAAAGTTATATGTTAATTATATCCCAATAAAGCTCGAAAAAAGAGAGAGAAGCAGTTGAAGGTCCAAGCCAAACAACTGATTTATCCCCTCCTTCTTGGAAGATATAGTCTTCTTCCTTCCCATTCAGGTAGGCCAATTACATGATCATTGTTACATGTTTCTAAAATAGGCAAAAGGCAGACATGTCACATTCCCTTTTTATAGGCTTGGAATCAAACACAAGACCACTTCCTTAAGTGAGTGTCCTCTTTGCCAGCCTTGGTAATGACTTAAAGATGAGCCGTTATATTCAAATGCAAAAAAACCTAGTATATAATAAAGGAAGCTGTATTTATCAGACTCTGCTCCCTTATCTGGGATAATTAGTACCTTGATTGTTTAGTAGGATCCATACAATAACTTGTATTTCTTTATTCTTTGCTTAAGGCAATGTTGCTTTTAGCCTTTTTATGACCTTTACCAAGGACGGTAAGTTACAACACGAAACTAGCGTTTTCCAAATTCTGTTCCAATAGATGTTGTGGAAAAAAGAAAGTCTCTGTGGTCAAATACATTTGAGAAACATTGGGTCAACCAAACTTAAGCAGATTTCTTTATTCAGACCTTCTCAAATCTTTAATATGCTGTGTATATTATGAATTTCCATAAGTGGCATATAACAAGGGGTACTGCTTTAAAAAAAAATCACAATGAACAAAAGAAGCAGCAAAGACAGATTAGTCAATTTGTTGTCTATCAATGAACTTGACTAAGTTGACTGACAAACTATTTAATCTGGTACATTAAAGAAAGTACTAATTCTCAAAATATGGTAGAAGACTAGGGCTTACTGCCAACAGAGGACTATGTCAGTGGTTAGTAACGAGGTAAAAGAATGAGCACCTTTATTGGTCATACTAATGCAAAACCACTTTGAGTTTTCTTGGTATAATCAAGCTTCATTATTGCTTTAAACTTGTCAAAATGTAACAGGGTGGTCCCCAGGAAAGGGGAGGTTCCCTGCCCCACCCAAGGGAGGGTGGAGCTGAGCAGGAAGAGGAGAAGCTGGAGAAGAGACTAAGGAAGGAAGCAGGATGGAGCCAGGAGACCTGGAGGAGGCGCATGGAGCCTAGAGACACGTAAAGAAACTGCGCTTGTCTTTTGGTTGTGGACTGGGTGACACAGATGTGGGTGAGACCTGTGGGGAGGTGACAATGGCAGCTTTTATCTTGATGTTGATTTTGCTCTTTCCTTCCAGGCTTGTCCAGTTGTTTGTGACCCTTTTCTGTGGGTCCCCACCGGGAGATGCTTTAGACTTGTGGCAGGCTTTGGGGCCTTGTTCTGGGCCGATCCCATATGGATGGACTTTTACCCACGAGGGGACAGGTAACTTTGGGTGCTTCATTTAGAAACTAGACTCTTTGCCTTACCTGTATTGTTTCCTAGTTTTATTAAAGATCCTTCCCATTAGTCTCATGTGTTTTGTGTTGATGCGGCGGATGGCCAAACCCATTTAGAATAGGCAGGTTTGCGGGGTTTGGGCTGCCCCTCTCCCTGTCCTATAACAAAAAGACAAGATAAAAGAAATTAGTTTGGATCTCCATGAAAGGATTTACAGAGATCATGTCACCAATAATTGAAGTAAGCATTTTTTGTATTAAGACAATACTTACATTACCCTCTGTTGGCCACAATTTGACTTTCTGCCTCCATGAATTTGGTTATTTTCTGTCTTTTAATGTACTCTTGGTTGCAATTTACAGTCTTGCATGGATGTTTCCATTTATATAGCTTTATCATTTCGGTGCTTGAACATCACAAAAGGTAGATTAATGGCTGCGCTCATCAGGGTTCTCAGAGAAACAAAAGTAAGAGCAGGTCTAGGGCCTCCCCGCTGGCACAGCTGTTGAGCGCTGGGTTGCGAAGCTGCCCGCGGCCTCTGCGGTGACGGTTCGATCCCCGGCTGCTCCCCGGCCACCGGAGGCGGGTCCCACATGGCGCGCAGACCTCTCCTGCCGCCCGCTGCTCCCCTCAGCAGTGTACTTCGGTCCTTCTGCCTGCTCTGCTCCCCACTCTGGCTCTGGTGAATTCTCTCACCCTCCCGCGCTTCTGACTGTACCCAGTGCTTGTATAAATAAATAAATAAATAAAAATTAATCTTAAAAAAAAAATCCATTTTAAAAAAAAAAAGAGCAGGTCTAGCTAGCTATTGAGAGATTTCTAATTTTAAGGAATTGCCTCATGGGTTGTAGAGGTTGGCAAGTTCAACACTTGCAGGTAGACCAGCTAGCTCTCCAGCAATATAGGCCCCAGGAAAGTAAGGGCCGCCATTATATTTAAATGCAGGAAAGGGCCGATAATGCCATTTGAGAATTCCTTCTTCCTCAGGAAAGGTCAGTCTTTTTTCTCTTAAGGTCATCAACTAAGTGGTGGGGCCCACCCCGTTCTGGAAGGTAATCTGCTTTATTCAAAGTCTACTGATTAAAATGTTAATCTCATTAAAAAATACCTTCACAGCAACAGTGAGTCTGGCATTTGACCAAATATCTGGGTACCATGTCATAGCCAAGATGACACATAAAGCTGATCATCCCAATGATCTAGAATATAAATTCCCCACATTCTATAACTTTAAAATTTTCAGCATCAGTTTCATATCGGAAACTCTAAAATATCTTTTAAAATAATAATGCATCAGTCAGTGAAAATATTCTGGGAATTCATCAATTATACTACTAGAATCATTTAGACCAGGAGTTGACAAAATATCTCCTTGGACCAACTCTGGTCAT
Source organism: Talpa occidentalis (assembly GCF_014898055.3). NCBI lineage: Eukaryota > Metazoa > Chordata > Mammalia > Eulipotyphla > Talpidae > Talpa > Talpa occidentalis. The sequence goes on from NW_023601322.1 coordinate 11,001,376, forward strand.
GTTTTTGTATGGTCTGTGAGCTAAGAATTGCTTTTGCATTTTTAAGTCAATGGAAAAAAATCAAAAGTAAACTGATATTTTATGACTCATAAAAATTGAGTATGAAATTCAAATTTCAATGTCTATCATAAAGTTTTATTAGAACTCAGAGAGTTATGCCCATTCATATGAAATGTATATGGTTATTTTATACTATTTTGTTCAAGTTGTGTAGTAAACTTTGCAGCAAAGACCATTTATCTGTGAGGCCTAATATTTACCATTTGGCCTTTTAGAGAAAAATCTTGCTGACCTTTGATAGAAGTAAACTGATGGAAAATAAATTTTTTTTTAGCATGCTACTGGTTTGAATTGGCATTATAATACAGCCTGAAGCTCTGCATGAAAGATGAAATATGATAGATTATTTGCAACAGCAAAGAATGGTCTACCTTTTGTAGAATGGTTAAGTCTCAAGGTCTTAATGATAGGAACTCTGTTTTTTCTGTGGATTGATCAGGAAAGATAGTTTCTCTCATTGTTAGCAACTGTATGTATGCACCACATTTTCTTCATCCATTCATCTGTTATGGACATATAGGCCATTCCCATACCTGTCTATTGTGAATAATGTTGTCATTTTTAATGGGAAGGCAGATATCTGAGTAGAAAATGGGAGATTGAGAGGGTATAAGGGAGAGGAAGGAACAATCAACATTCAGGATTGTACTCAGGCCTAATACTACAGCTGGCCTATAGAAACTGGCCTATAGGGACTGTGGGTCTTGTCCACATACTCTCACATGCTGCTCAGAAATGGGATTCATCCAGTGTTGTGACAATAGGTGACTGTGATTATCTGCATGACAGGGAGGAAAGCTGTAGGTCACCTAGAGTTGAGTAACTCTCACTAGAGTTTCCTGCTCAGTGCCAGTGAAATGGAGACCAAGAAGGCATCTCACAGAAAGTCTGGTTCTCAGATCATCATAACCCTTGAGCTACACAGCCTTCACATGTTAGTGTTCAAGAAAATAGCATGCCTCTTCTACACATGGCACAAACTATTAACACACACTTTGGTGCTGGAAGCATTTTTTCTTTAACAGATTTAGTCACCATTATGTAACCTCCGTGTCCCACCCTTGTCCCGCAAATAGTTCGCATTTACCACAGAATGGTGAGTACACTCAGATTACTCAACTGGAGCATTCTTGAGGGAAAGGATATCTCCTTTATTTTGAGTCCAATTTTTTTTTTCTTTTTAAAATTTCAGACTGTCCTTCCCTGATGGTCTGCCAGTACCTTCACTTGCTTGGTTGACCTAGAAGAGTCTATCTCTCTTGGTAAAGCAAACAGAGTTGGTGGTGGTCTCCATTAAATCTTCAACAGATTTTTACTGTGATGATGATTAAGGGGATGACCGAATATGCTGTCTGACCACTTGAGGATGAGGCCAAAGTATTAAATGTGATTCCTGAGAGCTCCTTAGAGACAACAATTTTATAGCAAGACCAGGAAGGAAAGGAATCCCAGAGATTTAACAAACTCTGGTCTACTCAGGAAATAATGACCACCAACTGCAAAAATCCAAGAAAAAGCCTCAAGACTGAACCAGAGATGAGTGGACAGAGTTGATAAATCAGGCACAGGGTTATAGGAGTCTCTAGTATTTTCCAAATGAGGAAATGTGTGGTCAGGAAGTTGTTCGAGACCCAACTTCATGAAAAATTGGAGTGGGGAAATAGAGACTATTAATTTAACATAAAGTGAACCACAAAAGGGGAATTCTAATCCCTCTCCTATGTGATCATTTGGAATCTTCCATGGGAGTGGACATAAATATTACATTATCTAATAGAGTCTGAGGGGAGGAGAGGCAGAGAGAAGAGAAAATTTATTGCAAAACCCTTCCCAATGGCATAGATACCCGTTATCATTTGCTTGAATGAGAATGGAGAATAAAGTGAGGCACGGGGGGTTATGGCTTTATGTCATCCCTAAAGCAGTCTGCACATGACATGAGGTGAGGGGGAGGCAAAACGTCAGCAAGTAACAAGCTTTTAGCTCCCATTTGGTCTCCCAATGGAAAATGACTCCCAGAGGTCATCAAAGGAGGGGCTTGCTAAGAGAAATTCTTTGTCTACAGGCCAACACTTCAAGTCTCCCCTAACATAGATCACCCTGTAGGTGATTTCTATTTCTCTCCACCAGAAGGAAAAGAATTCCAAGCTCTCCACAGAGCTTAAGATGTGGCAGATTATAGAGAGATAGAGAGATGTACTGAGAATGACTGAAAGCCCTAGAATTTTTCTCTGTCTCAAGACTTCTCTCCTCCCATGAGCCAGCAAGACAATCCTACAATGTCATGGCAACCAACACACAGCATTTGATACCCCAAAAGGGAAACCATGGGAAAGGTGGAGCCTGGAAGTCCAGAGTTCAGCCAAAACATCCTAACATGAGAAACACTTCCTGGCTGCCCTGAACCACTTTGAGAAGCCAGTGGTTATCAACACCCTGTGAAGCCCTAATGGCATCCATGCTAGAGGTCCAAGCATAATCCCCACCATAGACCAAAGCCAGTCAACAGTCACCCAGAGCATGCTTGCTCTAAATTGCTAGACTAGACAATGTCACTGCTCGGGAGCCTGTAGAATACAGCACTTCCAAAAAAAAAAAAAAAGACATCTCAAGGCTTCAAGGAGCAAAGAGATCATTCAAAGATCTGTGAACTTTCTGAGCGGGAGACAACCAATGACAGGCTCTTGAGTTTCTGTCCTTCAATTTCAGGCTAAGTGCATACCCCAGTGACCTCAGCTTTGGCCGTGTCCCAGAGGCTTAGGAGAGAGGGACAAGCCCATTCGACATTATGCAAAGCAGAATTGTGTGATCATAGCAAAACCGGTCCTGCAAAGTCTATGGTTGTATGATGATCTAGGCCGTGTTCTAGCAATGGCAGCGAGGAATGGAAGGAGAGGGGAGTCAGCCAAGCAAGCACATTTTATTTACTGATTCTGAAATAGGTCACCTATCTTTTCTTCCTACGAATCTGTTAATGTTTTCAGGATCAGATAGCCAACCTAGCAACGGCAGAGACAATTGTAATTTATTGAGCACCTAGTCCCTGCCTAAGTTCTGTGGCTAGGAAGAGGGAAAAGAAAATAGAGGTCTTTGGGGACTTTTATAATGTAATTTGGAACGTATGTAGTTTAAATCATCAGAAGTACACACAAAGTAACTTGATACTTGGGGGAAGGGTATAATATAGTATAGAAGCTGAGGGAGTGAGCTGTGTTAGGGAGCCAGTAATGCATGCAGAGAAGAAGGGCTTGGGTTAGACACATGGTATCAGGGTGCATTTGGGATCTGGCTGCCTGGCAAGGGCAGAGAATTGTTTTGTGAGCTGCACAGAATGAATAGAAGACAGGGTTTAAGAATAGAAGGTTTAGGGCCTCTCTGGTGACGCAAGGGGTTAAGTGGCAGCACTATGAAGCAATCAGCTATTGCAGCCTCTGCAAGCACAGCATGAGTTTTATCCCCCCCGCAGCTCCCCCACCCCTGCTGTCCAGGGAGCAACCCACATGGCACAGCAGATCTCTCCTATCTCACCCGCCTGCTCCCTCAGCAGTGTATTTCAGTCAGTCTGCCTGTTCTGTTCCCTACTCTGTCTCTGGTAAATCATCTGACCCCACCCCCCACACCTCTGGCCTGTACCCTAGCTCTTGACTGCATAAAAAAAAAAATCTTAAAAAAAATAGAAAGCTTGGTGCTAAGGAGTCACTGACAAAGAGATGGTAAACACAGCAGTTGAGGACTTGGCTTGGAAGTCATTTGAATTCCAGTTCTATTTCCTTGTAGCTGTGTGATCTTGACCAAGTTACTTAACTTCAGAGCCTCAATTCTTCCTCTGTAAAACAGAGGTATACAAATTAAGTGGTGAAGATTAGAAGGGACAATCCACACTAAGTAACTGTGTCTGGATTTATGAGCTTTCAATAAATATTATCCCATATTTTTCACTTTCCATGAGATTAGGGTCTATCTGCTTGATATCATTGTTTCCTAACACAGCATATAATAAATGTCCATGTTTTTCAATAAATGAAGGAGTAAATAAACAGGAGCTATGAAAGAGCAAAGAAACTCAAGTGAGCAGACTTGTAATACTGGCATCAAGAGTCCCACGCTTCTTTAAACCAATTGCCACATTTATTTAGATAGAATTTCCTCTTCAAGGGTGTTTCCTCCTGGGGTCATGGGAAAAGCAAACAAACAAAACAGAAGGAATCTAATATCTCATTGATGGCATTGCAACTCAAGAGGATTATCCAAGAATTATGTATGGTAACATTATCATGTTAAAATACATCCAATTATTTATTTGTGAAAGTTCAACATGTGCTAAGGTTTCCCTATAGAAAAACAGCAATTAGTCTATCCATTACCTAAAACCTCAGCAAATATTTTCAGGCACACAATGGAGAGAACTGCAGCACTAGCTAAAGAATAGTATTTTTTTTTACTGGCAAATGATGCCTCATACAATAACAATTAGTTACAGTTGCCAGTGATAATAAATGTGATATTTAATTCAGGAGGTGAGTAACACAACATAACTTATTGTAACATAAGTTAATTGGAATTTTAACCTAATTCTGGGCATGTACCTGAAATACTTCATGTAGTGTCTAAGTGGAGATAAATAGATTTGGCTAGTAGGCCAAGAGAACAAGTGTTAACAATATTATCCAAACACTCATGGAGTGCTTCTGTGAGTCAGACACTTTAAAGAAATTTAGCTATATTTACTAATTTAAACCATATCACAACTCTATATGATAGGCATTCTCTTGCTCTCTCTTCAGCACGTGGGCACACACACACACACACACACACACATACACGCACAATTGGATAGCAGATGACAAATATGTGGTTTGAAATTTTCCATGATAAAAAAATTAATAACAAAGAGCCTTTTTCCATCTGATATGTAGTAGATACATGATGAAATTTTAGGTCTGTGCCCAAACATCTCTGACAGTGCCATATGAGCTTTCTATTGGTGCCTAACAAATTGACACACATTTAATGGGTAAAGACTTTTATTCTCTTGGTTTTGGAGGCCTAAAACCTAAGTAGGCTCAACTGGATTCTCTGAGTCCCAGCAAGGTCAAATCAAGAGTATGGTCAAACAGGGTCCTAATCTGGGAGCTCTGAGGGAGAATCTGTTTCCAAGCTCATTCAAGTTATTGGCATTTTATGCCTTGCATTTGTAGATGAGCCAAGTAGTATTTCTGGGCTGACTATCAACTGGGGTCACCATCAGCTCATATCAGCTGTTCTATCCTTGCTCACCAATCCCCTCTGTCTACAAACCAGCAGCAGTGACTAATCCTTCCTTTCCCTCTGCCATCGGCTGTAGAAAATCCTCTGCTTTTAAATTAGATCAGGCACAACCACTCAATCTCTTCTGATTAGTTAAAAATCAACTGATTAATAACCTTAATTACTCTTTGCAAAATTATGCAAAATCTCTTGTTATAACTATAACATAGAGATGAATGTGATGTCTCCTTGTGTTCATAGTTTAAGGGTTTCCCGCAGGAACTCTTAAAGGTTGGTATCTCCTAGTGTGCCTCGTCCAGTATCTTTCAGGGAGAATCCTCTTTGAAGAGGATTGCTTGTGTTGTTTAGACAATTGCTTAGCTGAGTTGTCCTGTCTTTGGCCTGGACTGCCATAATTCAAAGTCCACTTAAGTGAGTCTTTAAAATATGCCTCGGATCCAGTGTTAAGGGACTTGAAATCATGATTAGCTTTTACGTACTTGTTCTTTTACCTGATCTCATTGTTAAGTACATTCTGTGGAGCGAGTCTTTGCATTTACAATGATGTAAGCTTAATTCCAACTGTTGCATGGGCCCAAAATCCTTCAATAGATACAAATTGGAATTGTAATCGGAAAAATTGTTGGCCAATTTGTAACAGGTTTTCCAGAGAAGTATTTTTCACTGACATTGTGGAATCCTAAATCGGCTTCTCCCACAGTCTCATCATAAGAGTCTGGAAATATCAATCAGCCGCTAAACACTGTCCAAGATTTTATGTTTTCTGGTTTTCACAAACTGTCGGTTTTGATTTTTATTGCGCAACGAGAAATTTAGTTGTTTATTGGAACAAACAAGGCTAGTATCAATTCTTTCCAAGTGCTGGATCTTTCCATTCACTTAAACTAAATAAAGTATTTCTGGTATGTTCAACAGGGACAAGAATGTAGAACCGTGGGGGCATGCATCAGAAGGATTTGCAATTTTTCCCTCAGGTCATTTCCCCAAGATCAGCCCATTTGCATTTTATTTTCTTTTTAAATCTTTGCAAACACAAACTGGACACAAATTCTAATTCTCTTGCAGTAGATTTGGAAGGTACTTTAAATAATAAATGCATTAGGAATTGAAATTCCATGACAATGTCTTCATTTTATAGCAAACAAATTGAGCCTCTTATCATCTGAGCATAGAGCTTACAACATAGTGAGCCTGGATATCACACCAAGAAGAGGTGAGACATGGCCAGGACAGGGGGACAAGCTAGTGGGCACTTCTCTGGTGTGGAATGTCAAAAGAATCAGTTGCTGACACCCAGGATTAAGAGTGTGAACATAGCCCAGATCGGAAGTTTAGGCCCTTCTGTCATCCAGTTGATACACTCTCTTCATTCCACCCTCTGGACAGAACCATGTTTTAAGAGCTCCCTTGCTGTTAGGTGAACAATCCCAGAGGAAGTTGTTTTCCTCTACCCTTCAGGAGACTCCTCTCCTCTAAGCATGTATCAGAACCAGTAAGGAATATCTCTGAGTAGAAGTGTATTTTTTCCACCATTTCCTTGTAACTATTATGGAAATTCTTTCTTTAGCCCCATCACAAAAATTTCACATCTAATAAATTCATCTGGTGGGTTGGTGATTTTAGAAATCAGTCCTGATCACCCATCATCCTCTGTAGGGGTTCTTTCTCATTTTGTTTAGCAACTTGGCATCATGTCATCTTCCTCTACTCCATTGTCATGGGACCAGTCTTTTTTTTTTTTGGGCATAATTTTCTTAAAATTGCTGGGTTTCCAGTAACTATAAATGAGTCTTTTTTCTCCCTACTCTCTATTGGTTTAAACTGGAGGCCTCAGCTGAGACTGGAAGGATTCACTCTATTGGATTTGAGCATGTTTAGCTATTTTGTGCAAAAGTCTTGGGGCAAATCTCTTGAAGCACTAAGTCAGATCTCATTATATGAGAAACTCCCCAGTACGACTCAGCTTTGTTGAGGACTATTCCACTGACAAATGAATGGTCACAAAGCCCAAGGAATGTTTTCACTGAAAGGGTCATAGACTGGGTTTAGACCAAACTTCTCATTCTCCAGAGAGTTTTAATGGATGAACCCAGAGTCAAACTGTGAAGGTTCAAAGATCTTAAACCAGAATTCCCAGTATGAAGGTATAGTTCAGACCCATTTGAGATCCACTGAAAAGATGTCATCAGGAATACACGCTCTTTTAAATGTTGATTTTAACCACATGTCCCATAGTCTGGGCAAGCACATAAGTGGCATCTGCTCGCATTCCCGCTGAAGCACATGTACTGTCAGGAAATTAAATTTTGCTTCATCCTTTGATCCTTTGTCTGATAGGAATGGAATCTATGAGGAAGGTAATATTTTAAGTTTCTCATTTATACTTAGAAAATTTGCTGTTCCCTGCTCATTTTTATGGGGTAGTAAGCTGGTCATGGTGTAAGACCCTAAAAAGCATGGACAGGTCCCATCAGGGTTTAGTTAGTGTGTACCATGGGGAAGTTTTAGTCTGACTTAGAGTTGGTACAAATAGGTGCAGAACATGTCCCCTGTCAGGCCATTTGTACTTAGGATGATCTAAGAACCAGAAGTTCTGGAGCTTTGGCTTATATGTAAGACCTTGCTCTATTTTTATTACAGTGTCAATTGTTTTTAGCTTAGATTTTAAAAAATGACCAGTGATGTCTATTTCTGCAAATCTGAACTTAACCAAATTGAATCCCAATTTTCTCTAAAACAATGTTCTCAACTAAGGATGATTTTGGCACCCCTAAGACTTCTGAAAAAGACATTTCTGATTGTCACAATTTTGGAGGGCTGCCATTTAGTGGGTAGAGACCAGGGATACAGCTGGACATCTTATAATGCACAAGTCAACTCCCCACAACAGGGATTTGTCAAGTTTAAAATACTAATAGTGCCAATGTTAAAAATCCTTGCTCTAAAAAAAGGGATGATTCCAGTTTGCACACCAAGGGTTAGCATGGCGTGATTCATATTAGAATTCTTAAAGTAAGTTGTTAAATATTGAAAATTATAACTCAAAATGCCATTCTTCAATGGGTACCGTAAAATGCCAAAATGAAAAAATGTATATGCAATGGGTTAAATGAACACTGGAGAAGACTATTAAATAGGAACTTGGTGGTATGTCATAGCATTGAATCAGATACATACATACATACATACATACATACATACATACATACATACATTGGAAACTCACATACATACATACATTTAAAAATCTAGTTCATCAATATTCCGGGTTATTTATATTTTTAGTTACAATGTCAGGACCTTTTGTCCTAATGGCTTGGCATTCTTTGCCAATCCTTATATGGGGCCATTGTCATCCAATCCAATTTTGTGCCTTTGTTAGTGAAATTTTATCATCAGTCTTTGCTGAATAACAAACACCTCCAAACTCATTAACTTTCCTCTCTAGTCATTTTGTTGCATGCTCTGAGGCTGCAAGTTGGTTGAATGGCTGATCTGCTTTGGGCTCTGCAGGGTGGTTCTGCTTCAGGCCATGAGTTTTGCTGAGGTCATCTCTTCCCTGTGGTTGGACTTGGATTTGTTCCATGTTTGTTTTTGTGCCCAGGCTGAAGGGGCTGCAGCTACTCTTGGGAGGATCTTCTTGTGGTGATGGCAAATGCGCATGTCCAGGAGTGATGTATCTCAAGGTCAAAGCTCAAAACTGGCACACTGTCACCTGTGCCCACATGCCATTGGCCAAAACAATTCATAAGGCCCTGTCAGTGGATAGAGAAATATTCTCTGCCATCGGTTGAAAGAATTGTAAAGTCACATTGTTATAGGGCAATCCCGATATAAAATGTGTTGCCTGGCTGTGGGTCCTCACCCGCGTGCTTAAAAGGGACTTATTAATACTCCACTACAGGCACACACAAAAGGTTAATAAAAGGTTCATTTACAAGGGAAAGGGAATTAAGGAAATGTACAACTCAGGGAGAAAATAGGGAAATAAAGTCTTTAATGCGTCCTACCCGATCCACTGACCTGGAAACCCAAAGGCACTCTCAGAGCTGGCCGAACGCTGCTAGCTGGTGGAGAGCCAAAATGGGGGAACCCCTCCAAAACCTACGTGTCTGGCTTTATACCAACCTGGCTGCTTAACCCCACCCTCAGGTCCCAGCCACCTTCCCTTTGGTGGTGATGGGATTTGGAGTTCCCAGTGTCTTTTGGCTTTGGTCTGGAGCCGGGGGTGGAGTCCACAAAGCCTGTATGGAATTAGCTTTAGGACAGCCTTTTCCCCCTAAGAACATGACAGAGGATATCTCTGGGTCTGCTAGACTAAAGAGCTGTTTAAGCCGCTGGTCTGGCTATGCAGTTTGGCCTTTTCAGTACAAAGTTCATTTGGCCTAGTCAATCAATTACCTAAACTTAAAGAATGTTAACTACCAACACTGCAAAGGCTCCTCTCAAGTTAAACAAGAGCAGGATGCTTAATTCCCTGGGGCAATGAGTGTATGCCTCCTGGCATGACCAGAAATGCCTGTGGAGTGGATGACTGATAGGTAACTTTGTGTCCCAGAGGCTGACCAGCGGACTGCCTTGCTAAGAAGATGGGAACCATGAGTGGGGGACAGAAGCTTGATTTCGATCTTCAAACATGGGCCATAAAACTAATCCGATCCTCAGACTCATCTGCCCAAAAGCCTAGATAACCTAAGCAGACATTTGTGTCCTTCTAACATTTTTCTCTTTGTTCTCCTGCCTTGAGTAATTGACTCTGTAAAATCATTCAATCAATAAAAGACCAAGTTTTGCCTTCTCAGAAGCATCCTGCCATAACAGCTTGCTCCATGACTCCCGTTTCTTTGACAGTGTGGTGTTGCCTGCTGCAACAGGTATTGGAAGAGGAGAAGACTCAGGGAACAATGATATAATCCAACCAGGCCTCTGGGGCTTCCTCCTGACAACATTTCAGCAGTTTCATAGTTCATTTTACAGCAGCTCTGTCACCTTGTGGACACTCACGATCACCAGGTCACCCATAAACTTACACTTTTTAAAAAAATTTATTTTCTTTCATTGTGAAATTAACAAAAAAAAAATCCTTTAAACTATAGGGCAAGTGCCAGCATGAAGAGAAATCCACAGAAAAATGATCAACATATCTATTGTTAGAAACTTTTGCTGTATGATTATTAATATCTTGATGTGGTACTTTTGGCAGTAAGATGCTTTTGCATCAGAAAATTAATTTTTACTTATGTTAAGAATTTGGAAAATAGGGCCTTGCTGGTGGCGCAGTGGTTTGTGTGCAGTGCTGTGAAGCTATCTATAGCCTCTGCAGCGTGGGTTCGATTCCTGGTTGGCCAGGGAGATACCCACATGGCCTGGCAGACCTCTCCTGTCTCGCCTGCTGCTCTCCTCAGCAGTGCTTTCAGTCTATGTGCCTGTTCTGCTCCCCACTCTGTCTCCGGTGAATCCTCTCACCCTCCCGCGCCTCTGGCCTACACCCCAGCTATTGTATCAATAAAATAAATCTGAAAAAAAAAAAAAAAAAAAAAAAAAGAATTTGGAAAATAGAAAACAGAAATCACTTAAAGTCCCACCACGTAATAACAGTGTCTATTAACATTTTGCTAGGCACAAATTTTGTTTTACTTAATGGGTATCAAACTACATACAGTTTTCTCATTCTGATTTTTCTCACCAAAATATATCCAAACATTTCCCATGTCATGAAATATTCTTTGCAAACAAAATATTAATAGCAGCCAAATATTTCTTGCAGTCATAGAAATTCTCTATGTAATCACTTATTTAAACTGTTTTTACCTTCATCTGCCAGTCCTCTTAAGATAGTGCTTTCTGTACATGTTGGTACACCCCAGATATTGATTAAATTCTGGCTTTATACAACTTCCACTTGCAGATGTAGTGATTAAAACAACACTTCTAGCAAGTCTAGTCATGACAGGAGCCAAAATACACCAGCACCAACAAAAGTCCCAATAGTTCTTCCAAAGTTCATACCTGGTTTACTTATTATCTAGGAACTCATTCTCTTCTGATGGCACTTTCTAGTGATTTTCTTCTAAGGACTTATAGTTGACAAATATTCCATTTGGTGGTTGTGTAACTAGACAAGGAGACATATCAAGGCTTTAAATCACAGAACTCTGACCGTTTACATTGTTGATTGCTTTTCATCAGGAGGATCTTGGTGGCTGCATACAGAGTTCAAGGGATTGCATGTAAGTTCCTGCTCTACCACCTCCAATTTGTCAATACTTAGATACCGATGAGGCTTGAAATTCTAGTGGGTATAAATGGTTTAAGGATTAAGTTCTGGATAGCAACGCTATCCCTTTCTGCTCAGCCAATTGACAATATAGAAGTCAAAGAAATAGACAAACCTGTTATATTAGTCTCCTGAGTACTTCGCAAGTGTCACAAACTGGGTGGTTCAAAACAGTAGAAATTTATTGTCTCGGAGTCCTGGGGGCCAGAAGTCCAAAATCAAGGTGTCCGGAGTCATGTTGTCTCTGAAACCTGTAGGGCAGAATCCCATTTGCCTCTTCTAGCATCTAGTATTTTCCAGCAGTCCTTGGCTTGTAGATGCATCACTACTGTCTCTGCCTTTGTCACCTGTCACATGGCTATCTCTCTTTGTCAGTCTTTTCTCCATTTTATAAGGGCAAAAGGCATCAGTCCTATTGGATGAAGGGCACCTCTTACTCCAGTATAACATCACCTTAAGTATATTATATATCTGCAATGACCCTATTTCCAAATAAGGTCACATTCTGAGGTTAGGACTTCAGTATATCTTCTTGAAGGACACTCTCCAATCCGTAATACCAAGAAATGGAGAGTTAAAGCCGTGAGTAATTGAAAACCCTATATGAGTACTTATCCCCATTGCTTAGCTGGAAACAATGAATAAATAATAAAAATGTGTTCCTGCAATTGTGGAATGACTTTAATTAACAAAATTGTGGAAAATTCCCCTTTGGTCACTTACCAACACATGTCCTGTTTAAATTCCAAACTTCAAGAGCCTGAGAGCATTCTGAGAGCATTCTGAGAGCATAGCATCACTATGTATAAGGGTCACAACGTAAGGGAACCTACTGAATTAAATACTGTTTCCTGGGGATTTCTCAGATTTCTCTGAATTTCAACATGAATGATCCGACCCAGTGCAACAGTGCTCTGTGATATAGGGTGGTAAGTCTGGACAGGGCAAATCTTCCCAACTTTTCATATGATCTGAAATTTGGCTAATTGAGTCCATCTCAGCTGCAGATGAGCCAAAGGAGAAGATATTTCCCAGACTGAGGCTTGATTAGAAAAGTCTGCCCCAGTTTATTCCAGCTGCAGGCCAACTGGCAATATCCTGAGTCACCAAAGACAGCATTGCAGATGGGCTTCCTCATATTTGCTCTCCTCGTTATTCTTGTAAGTAATTGTTGGCCACTAGGATCCTTCAGCAAGCTTGTATGTAAACCCCAAAGCTCACTGATTGATTGTCATATAGTCAGTCAATTCCTCACAGACACTGTAGCCAAGTTGTGCATGCTTTCAACCAAGTTTCTAGAACACCCATGGTGATAAAGAGAATTCATGGTATGTAAAAGTTAACTGATGGGTTGACTTATAAAATACTCCCAGGATGAGATCAACAAAGATATATAACCAAGATTAAGGCCATCTCTCTTTACACTAGGACCTATGATTGAGGATTGCAGAATGACATTTTGTATTGACAGTGGGACTCAGTAGAATTTAAGGTACCATCTAAATGTGTTTAATTAATTGCTTGTCCTGGAGATAGACATATTATTTTATTTTTCCCAAACCAGACATCTTTTACTGGGTGTTAATTCTCAATGAGGATATAAAAGGATACAGGGGTGCTGGCAAAAATGTCACAGTCAGGAATGCAGAATTCACCCTCCGCACTTGAACCTCCTCTGTGATACTTGTGAGGTCGATCATGTCCAAGTGTCTTGTAGGAATGGCAGGGCTGCTCCCTTTCATAATGTTGATGTACTTGTAGTAACCAGCAGTAACCTGTTTGGAACACTCCAGCAACCCCTTTGGGGGTTAAATCCCCCAGCCTGCCAGCTCCCCTAGTTTGACATCCAAGACTTTCTTCTCCGTTCGTCATACAACTGACACCATCCTGGGCAGTGGGTGTCTGCAATGCCTGAGACACACTATTTTGGAGAAGGAAAATCTGAGACAGACAGCTAGCTACATGATCTTCTCATGAGCCTGAGTGTTGGCTAAAATTATGCTGCTTATTTATGATTTTTGTAGTTCTGGGTGACCACTCACAGAAGCAGGCAAACAGAAGATCTACTGAACACATTTTATACGCCCAGGACTCTATCCTGTGTGGGACTATCATGTACTATCTAATAACTTCACCGGAACCTTATGTAGTAAGAACTGTCCTCTCTGTTTTAAAGATGAGGAAACTGAGGACTAGAAAGTTTAAGTAAATGGTGATGACCTTGGGTTAGAAGGGCAGTTCATGATATGAACCCTTGGGGTAATTCCAAAACCTATACTCTTCTTGGTCATTTTATTCCCAGTCTAGTAAAAAGCAGCCAAATGTATATCCTACAGGTCTATGTCCAGCTAAGGCACATTCTAGAATGGATCCAGACTCAAGGGGAGGAGGCTTGGTGTGTGAGCAGTAAAGCCAAGGATCAAGGATGCAACAGGCAGCACCACATCTGATCAGAACCATCAGCCATGCCCTGGCCTTTGCTGCAGCCTACCCACCGCACCCTGCAGAGGGGCTGCCATGCTGAAGTACAGGCCCAGACAAGGCCGTGCGAAGGGCCGTCATCTCTCAGTCCTCCATGTAAGGCCAAGTCTCCTCTAAATTGGACACAGGTTGAAGGTGTCAGGAGAGCCAAGTACCTCCCTCGAATTCCTCCCAACTCACATGAGCTGTTCTTCTTCCTGTGGAAAGCCACCGCTGGATGTGTTCAGTATGAGAATGAGGATTATATGAGATTATAAATAACACCCGCTCCCCCCCGAGCATATTCCAGGAAAACAGTTTGGGAGCCTAGAGGAAGATGAGTAAGTAGAAACACCCTCGGCCAGCTGTGACCACGAGCCAAGGCCTGCGTTCCGAGAACAGAGGGCCACTGGCCGCTCAGCCAGACAGCCTCTGCGAGGACCCCGGTTTCCCACTGCTTGGTTCCTGAAATATATCATGTATGGACAGAGTGTCCCCCAAAGCAAAATAAGCCCAAACAAAATACCCAAAGAGCTGAGTCTCGTGATTGAATTATACGAGGTGTTAGAAAACTGTCTGGACAGCATTCCTCGATGCGGAGCGCAAGCAGCGGGAAGAATAGCTTGCTAACTCCGTCCTCGCTGAATGGTTTTCCAAGGCTTTTTCCTAGTGTTCCAGGGGGGGAAATGACAAAGCCTTTTCCATTCAGCCTCCATGGGTTGTTGGCCATGGAGGAGGCAGGAAGGCGTTGATACTTATCAAATGTTTATGTTACTTTGATCCTTAAAAGTGAGGCCAGAGTCTCCCCCAATGTTGGTGATGCCTGCAAGAGGCTGAATCCAGGGCAGAACGCACAGATGTCCAGCCCCGCCCATCCTGTGCTGTCTGCTCACATGGCCTCTGGCAGACCTCGCTGTGATTACAGTGACCTCCCCGCAGGGACCAGGCCACCTCCAGCAATCACAACACCTCATTAAACCGGAACTTCCAACCGCCTCTCCCACTGGGCTTCTAGCAGAACTGTGCCAATAGGGAAAGCTTGGGACGGAATTTTAATTCTATTTCCTTTCCCTCCCCCAGACTTCAAGGTCTGGTGGGGTGGGGGGGCAAAGCAGGGAGGAACTGGAATCTAGAGGGTGTAGAAACCCTCAACCTATCAACTACATGAAGAATAATAGTTGACTGTGCCAGGAGCCTATACCCAGGTTTAAGGAGAGAGGGATGGGATACCGATCCCAAGTCTCATCCTCAACTGGCACGGACAGAGCCTCGGACCCTCATCTCCAGATGCCTCAGCTGAAGCTCTCTGCCTACCCAGGGCCAGCTCTTGGGCAGCTGCTGTGGGAGTGCATCAGTTTTCTGCTTCTCATCTTTTTCTATTTCTGGGGTACTGTTAAGTCCTTTGTCAGCTACCTACATACCCAGTCTATCCTCTGCAACTTGTGTTTCTCCTCAGGAAAGCCAGTTGTAGCTGGAAATCCTCAAAAGCTAGGTTGATAGAAAAGAATCAGAAAATCAAATAACAGAGGGTGGTTGAAGGCAGCTGGCCTCGCCTAAATCCTCGAGCTTAGTTGAGGGGGATGGATATAGTTGGGGTGATACTCATTGGTCTGGACCAGCTCTATCTGGCTGGATGCCAGTTGTCAGTTTTCATGCTTAGAGTAACTGATCTTCATTAAGATGATGATGATGATGAAACTTTGCAAATGGCTTCAGAACCAACATATGAAATGAAGACAATCAGATCCCTTCCTTTAACCGTGGCAGAATCATTTAATCGCATGGATGTACATTCTACAAGAAGAATGATCAAATAACACAGTACAAACATCTATTTTTCTTCTTTATTCAGTACTCATTTCTTAGAAATGTACCGGGCACAATGAAACATTCAAAGATGTTTAAGTTCCCTTGTCTTAAGTCCTAAACTTGGGTTCTGAGCTCTGTACACATATTGAATTTTCTTTTGTGAATAATGTCGAAACATGTCCCCCTTGTTTGCACGGCCATCCCTCACCCCTGCACGTGCAGGAAGTTTTTTCTGGTTGTGGTAATATTTGTAGTCACCCATTTCCATTTGCTCACCAAAGTCCCACTTAACTTATGGATTTACAAGCTGGTGGCCTGTAACTGGGCACACGACTGGTGGCCACAGACCTCAGATAGTTCTTTGACCCACACGAGGACTGGTCTTAAAATCTTGGTGCCATGAATCACTGAACTTGGCCAACTCATCATGAATAGCAAGAGTCATCACAGGATACTGTGTGGCAAGAACTTCTGATTCACTTCCTCATTCCTTAAGAAAACCCCGGGCCTTGTTTGCAGGCAAAGCCCAGGCTGCCTGGCTGGGGACTGAGGCCACTAAGGATCTCCAGGGGCTCCATGGAGTCCAGACCTGTCAGTGCAATGATGATGACAAGCTCAATTGAAGTTTCCTCAGGAGGGAGCCTGGGGCAGTGACTCCTTCTGTGAAATGGATTTTTTTAGATAAGAG
This sequence comes from Talpa occidentalis, assembly GCF_014898055.3. NCBI lineage: Eukaryota > Metazoa > Chordata > Mammalia > Eulipotyphla > Talpidae > Talpa > Talpa occidentalis. The sequence continues at coordinate 11,017,938 of NW_023601322.1, forward strand.
CCAAAGTCAGACAGGGCTGGGCAGATGCTCTTCCAGACCAGAGAGTCTGCATCTGACTCCAGGTCCCACTGCTTCTATTAGCCAGGGAGACTAAGGGCAGATTGACTTTTCTTTGACTCAATTTCCTCATCTATAAAATGGAGATACCAACACCTGCCAGGCTGGCTGTGAGCACATGAAGACAACACATCACTCATCGCCTAGGACAGTGCTTGGGGTGTGACGAACGGTCACTCAGACTTGCCGGTTACAGAGGTGTGACGGGGTAAGCTTGGGGTGACTGGCTGTGTTCTCACCACAAGCACAGCGGTTTCCCAGAGCTGGGAAGAATGTGCCTGTCACCCCCAGCCTCGCACCAGCACCCGGGCCTTGCTAGAGATAGCATATCACAAACAGGATGATGTTCTGTTCCTTCTGGGACACCAAGCAGCCGCAGGGAACAGGGCCTTCTCGTGGGAAAATGTAAGGTGATAATGCTCAGGGAAAGGAGTGTGTGTATGTGTTAGTTTTGAACCTTCAACGAGAAAAAAATCCATAATACTGAGCTGACGAACTGGGTGTCTGGTGAGTCACTGGGTCAACGGCCGGTGCATGGCCCGGTGGAGTCTCTGCCATCATCACTCAGCAGCACGCTGGGGATCGCGCAGGTGATGGGGAATGGACGTCCAGATTCTGGGCATCACAAGGTGCCCTCCAGGCTTCCGTCTCCTGCTGCACGTGGTGCATCCACCTCACAAATTTCTCATCTCACTCCTACCCATGAATGGGACCTTTAAACACCTTGACCAGAGGCTAGGGATGGGCAGCCCCCAGAAGCGCCCCTAAGTCAGGCTTGAAAATCCACAGGGTTGATGGGACCCGTGGCCTGGGGGTGCACGGGGGAGCCTGGGGCCTCACCCCTCGCAAACCGGAGCTCAGCAGATTGTGGGAGAGCAGCATCCGTTGCACAACCTGTTCTCCGTGTGTGTGTGTGTTTTGGTCTTTCTTTAACCTCAGGAGAAAAATCTCTTCTTGACTATGGAGCTTTCAACACCGAGGTCCCTCCTGGAGCGCAGCGCTCTGGGGCTTAGGCTGCAGCTTACCGTTTCCTACAGCCCCCCTGCCGGGCTCAGCTTTCTTCACCTTGACTTAATGGTGCAGGGAATTCAGGCCAGAAGAAAAACCAAGCCAGTCTCAGAGTGCTTGTTGTGACTATGAGTTTCACAACGTTGCGAAGCCTGCAGCTCTCACGCTTTCACAAACGTCTTGATTCCTGAGGTGATGCCTCTGACCGCAGCTTCTTCAGCAATCTCTGCGCGCAGCCCCAGGTCGACACTGTGGGCATGAGGGGGCCACAGCGCGGCCTTGAGAGAAAAGAAAATAGCCTGGTAGGAAGGGGCTGTTTTGTTTAGGTGGCTTAAGCCACCTGCCTGGTGACCCCTTCCTTTAAGACTTGATTGAATGTGGGTAGTGTTTTTACAAGAAGTGAGAAATAAATAAATATGGAGCCATGGGGCTGTCACAAGTGATATAGGGGTCCTCAAAGGGCCTCAGGTGTTTTTTTGTTTTGGGTTTAAATGCAGGCGTCTCTAATTACAGTGGACCTTTCCAGAACGCTGGCAGTGTGTGTCAGCATCAGGGTGGGGAGGAGACGTGGCACGCGTGCCTGATTCTCGTGGCGAGGCCACTAAGCCACACCTGTGTCCCACAGGATGGCGGCACTTCACACTCAGGTGTCAAAGAGAGGGTGTAAGATGCGAGGGTGGTTGAAAGGAAACCAGCAATTCCTTTGTCCTTGCTATGCTGTACCTTCTGCTCCACGGACACCTGCCCTCCGTCCCTCCGTTGATTCATTCACTCATTTGTTCAGCCGGCATCACCTGCTGACATTTAATCAGAAGCTGTAGAGGAAATAAGTCATCTCTTCAGTTCTTTCCTTTCCCTACAAAACCTGCCCCCGGGTCCGTCTGTCTTTCTTAATGAGCAGAAGCTGATAGATAATGGCTTAAAAAGGATGCCTTCTCATGATCTCGTGCTTTGAGTTGAAATGACCTCCTGGTGGAGAACTTCTGGAGAAATGACACCAGCTAAGAGGAGTCCGGCTTTTGCCTGGGTTTCCTGCACCAGGAATACTTGGAATGTGCCTTTTAAAAATGTTTACAGGTACCTAGTATTCAATAAGTATTTGTTGTTAGTAGTATTCTTTGTGTCACGTTCTTGGAAAGTTATCAACCTCCACTAAAAGCTTAGAAGAATAAGGCTTTCTTCATATTAAATTGTATCATATGTCATAAGTAGGTCTCTGTTACAGTTAAGAAATGGATCCCATGCTCTATCAGAATCTAGCAAACTTTTATTTAGTTTTTAAAGCCCATTTTTAAATTATTAACAGTTTTTAAATCAAGGTAACATTGGGTCACAACACTGTATATGATTTAGACTTTAGCAACCTATATATACCCTGAATGCTAAGATTTTTCTACACAGTATGAGGTGCCTTGCTTTCTTTAAATGTAACTGCCCAGATTGTGGTCTCCTTCGCAGGACCCTTTATACTGCTGCAAACTTTCCAGGCCTGCCCCAAGCAGAAAAGCTCCACAGAAAATAATGCAATCTCACCAATGGCTGGATTTTAAAAGTGTATTCTAGCTGCTCCAGAATTGATCACAGCTGGGTTTTAACTAGTCAGTTCCTCTAGCATATATAAACCCTGATTTGATTTAAAACATAAAAAAGGCAGGCACCATATTCAGAAGCATGGTGATTTTCCCAGGGGAAAGTATATACATTCTAACTTCTAGCTTCTATTGTTGGATCTGACACAGCCAGAGCTTCAGTCACTGCCCCCAAAGTCTGATGAAATCATAACATTAATGACACCGATGTCAATTTTGTGACTTAGTTTAGTCTGTTCTGTGACAGGGTGTTTCTTTTCTTAACCACCCATTTCACAAGTTCCTTCTCATGGAAAGCAAGTAAGATAGGAGAGCTGGCTGGCCCACCATAATTGTCCTAATTAATGGAAAAAATTAGAATATTAGCTCTCATTTATTATCTCTGATGTGACATGTGGTTGTTATAGATCTCATTACCTTTTTCTACAATCCTATGAGTTGGATTTTTTCTGTTTTACTGGGTTCTAGAAAGTTTAAGCAATTTGATCAGGGTCATAGAGGTTTTATCTGGGAGAGCTACATTCAAATTTGTCAAATCTGATTGTTAAGTCTAATTTCTCCCAATGATCTTTCTCTAAGTCCATTTTTTTGTAATGAGGGAAGTCAAAGTCTGCTTCATATCCAGAGGAGAAAAATATTTTTAATCACGGTACCCCTGCTTAGCTCACCTGAGTAATATATTGTTTCACCATAGAAGATAGCATGGCTTGGGTTCAACAAACTTTTAAAGGTAGCATTCTTTTTACCCATCAAATTGGCTTGATATCATTAATACTCAGCTGAGTATTATTACTCCCAATTCTCAGTAAATACTAAATAAAAACTATTACCTTGAAGGCCCTAAGAGATATAAACAGAGTTAGCTCTACAAAAGTAAAACAGGGAAATTGTGGTTACTGGAATGACTAAAACTCAAAGCTCATAAATCCTGGGGTAATTTTGATGCCATGTTCTCCCCAGAGGCCCAACCTCTGTGAGGGTCCCTTTCCTTGTTCATGTCTGTGGGGACTGCAGGAGATGGAGCCATCCCAGATGCCCATCCTGCAGTCTCTACTGGTCCCTGAAGGAGTTACAGAATTGGCTGGCATTAGAACCCACTTCTAGAAACCCTAGATTAGATTCTACAGCTCTGATTGGCCAAGAAGACAGCCAGCTTTTATTGTCTCTACAAACTCCTCTTTTGGGAGAAAACCCAGACAGGAAATAAGTATGGGTGTGTATTAGAACTTTCTAGAACCATTAAGACAGCCAAATAACATGAATAATGAAACTTTTTTGAGAAATTCAACTAAGGAACAAGAAGTTTCTTTTTTTTTTTTAAAGATTTATTTATTCATGCATACAAGAACAGGGGTTCAGGCCAGATGCGTGGGAGTGTGAGGGGATTCACCAGAGACAGAGTGGGGAACAGAACAGTCAGACTGACTGAAAACCACTGCTGAGCGGAGCAGGTGGGGAGACAGGAGAGGTCTGCAGCACAATGTGGGATTCTTGCTGGCCAGCTGGGATCAAACCCACACTGCAGAGGCTGCTGACAGCTTCACAGTGCTGCGCTCAACCGCCTGCGCCACTAGGGGAAGCCCAGGAAGTTTCCTTTTTTAAATTTGTACATTTTTTTCTTTTAATTGCCTGTGTACATGTACAAGACTAATCTTTTAAAATAACTTATTTTAAAATTTGGCAAAAATTGTAACATTCTGTCATGGACCTAGGAGTTAGATATTTCTTCCTGTCTTGGGAGAAAATTCCAGAGACCCATAGCTTGCAGAATTTGTGCAAGTTAAAACTAAGGCCGACTGAGTGCAAAGATAACATGCACACCCCAAGCCGGAGCTTTCCAACCCTTTTACTGTACTAACCTGAGTCTTTTGCCTCTAGGGTTTCCTCACAATGGCTTGGATTTGGCACACTTTGCCACTTTTCAAGGTAACCCTAATTTTCTAAGCCAACCTCGTTGTATGTCAATCAAAGCTAAACCTGAAGGAAAGGATCAGCATAACCTGTTTATTTTAGGGATATTATACCGTGTCTGTATGTCACTCACAATGCAATAGCAACTGTCTATACTTGTTTGTGTTGTTTCTATGAAAAGACCTTCACCTTACAGTGACGTGGCTGCTGCTACACTTCAGGGAAACCAACAGGAAAAATCTCTGATTTTCTGGAGCAATTTATTTATCCACCTTGCCCTTTATATCTACCTTGAATTTTGTAACTGATAGTGTAATTATCTTGAATTGACTCCTGGGCACCTGAGGACTGATCTGTGATCTGCTTTAAACAAGAACGAGAACTTTTGCTTATGCAGCCCTGACAACAGACGTCAGTTTAGCCCCATTTATTTATTCCATTCTGATTTTCCCCTTTCATGCTTTTTATAATCTTGCTCTATGTGATAGAGAATATACATTCTCTATATACTGAAAATTATATATATGGATACTTTAAAATAATGTGTCTTTTATCCACCACCCCATATTCTTTTTATGAGGAAAATTTTAAATAATAGTGAAATTATGGCCCCCTTGGGGTCATTTTGCTCTTTAAAGTAATTTAAAGTAATTTTTTTAATAAATCTCACTTTCCTAATGCTATGTTGATTTCCTCCCATTAAAATATTGGAGTCCCTTACAAATGAATGGTAAATGGGGAAAAGTGGTCAAAAGGTACAAACTTCCAGGAATAAAATAAATGTCGTGGGGATAGAAAGCACAGCATGGTCACCACAACTGAAAATGCTGTACTGCTTATTTGAAACTTAAGAGAATAGCCTGAAAAGTTTTCATCACAAGGTAAAGATGCATCACTATCTGTGGTGCTGGATGCTAACTGGATTTACTGCGGTGATTTCACAATTCATACAAATGGGCAGTGGTGATGTTGCAGAGCTGAAATGAATGTCAATGAGAGCTCATAAAAATTAAATAACACCTAAAAATTATAAAACAACGAGTGCAAAAGACCACTGAGGACACTTATTGAGAAGGGTAATCTTTGCTCTGTGGCCTAATTCCCCTTTCCTTTCATTTTGCATTTGTATGCTGGCCTCTATATTCTCTAGCCAACCAATTCCATGCCCTACCCCCCACCCCCGCCCCCCCCCACAACACTCAGCCATTTTTAGCAAGACCTGATCTACTCCCTGGTTTGTTTCAGGGCAGCTGGCAGGTCTATATGGAAAACGCTGGAGAGTTGTGTGCTGAGAAGAAATAACACAAGCCTCCCCGAAGGAGCATTTAGGTCACTATTGTTCATCTTTGTAACACCTGTGAAGGAGGCAGGTATAAGGCTGCTCCTCTCAGGGTTTCATAATGATGGGATGGGGCAAGTCAGTCACAGCAGTTTGGGGAGGGGTGCATGTCTGTGGTGTGTGTGTGAGTATTTAGAGAGCTCAAGACCCAACCACACTTAGCCTCAGCCTGACATCTCCCATGCAGGCTGTAGCCTGAGCAAATGCAGGTTTTGTCTATTACAGGAATGTTTAACTTTTTGGGGGGCTGGTGTCCATACATGGCCAGCCACATCGTGCATGGTGCTGTGCTCTCCAGCCTGGCCCACCAAGTCTGACACTAATGTAGTGCTGCTGTCAGTAGCTGCCAGGGAGTTTAAATTCCAGGCCTCCAGGCAAAAATTTTCAAAAGGTCTCTGCTTCGGCTCACCTCTCCCAGAAATGCTCTGACCACCCACTCTCAGGATTTCCTCCTGAGGCAAACCCGGCTTACTTGCTTGGCCCCAGCACCTTCTCAGCCACCTCATACTCATCTGTGCTCAGTGCAGGGGCCCAAACTAAGGAGGCGTCAAAGTCCGCTCTGTCCCCAGTTCTCTGCCACGCAGCTGTGCATAATGCACAGAACTGCTCATATCATTTTGGGCCTGGGTTACACCCCTGTAAAGGCAGGGAGGGCCACAGTACAGGTTGGTTCTGATCCAGCAGACGGGTAAAGGAGGAGTCCCAGAGCCCTCGGTGGCTTTTGCAGGCTTTTATTGGGGTTTACCAGGTACACAGCAGGCAGAGGTGCTGGGGGGCCAGGAGGCTGGCAGGTGTTCCAGCCCCCAGCAAGTCTACACTCTTTCTGGGCTCTCTGGCCTCGTTCTGCTTCTCTCTCGGCTTCTCTGCTTCTTCTGGCGTCCTGGTGATGCTGCCCTTGAAAGCCCAGTCTCAGCCCAGGTGAATCCCATCTACCTATGCCCACACCCTATTCCAGGTGCCCGCCATCAGGCATGCATTCAGGACCGCAAGTATCCATCATCAATCCTGACGGCGGGAGGGCAGAGAAGCCTGATACTTTTACCTTACCCTACAGCTCCCTTTAAGGCCTCCTGGCCCCACATGTGGCTTAGCAACTATCTAAGCTGATAACTAATCTCTGCTCTCTATTATTTGTAGAACGAACAGCCACCATGCAACAGCAGAAAAACCCAAACACAGAAAGATGAGAAAGAAAGACAGCAAGATAGCAAAAGAGTCATTAGTAAGAAAACAAAAAAAGACACAGACTGGCCTGCAAGATGGGGTTAAGCCCTTCTATGGCACAATATAATGTTACAACTTTTATAAGCTCCAGGATGGGTTGATTTTTCATGTGCTTTGATATCTCTTTAGCAACCCAAACAGCCATGGGACATAAGCACTGATTTATCCAGAAAGCGGTAAGCTAGTAAGTTAAAAGTGAAACTTCTGTGCAGAACACTCATTTATGTTAAAAATAATAGTAAATGTCCACTGAGTGCTCAATATGTGCCAGGCACTGTGCACCATGCTTCGCAGGCTTCACCTTATTAAGTGTTCAGAAGCATTTATAAGAAGGAGAAAAAGGAGTTTCAGAAAGGTAAGAAACTTGACCAAGAACACTGGGGGGGTGGGGTAGTGGTGGTGGTGGTGGTGGTGGGGTTGTGCAGAACCACACAGCCTGGGGTTGAACCCAGGTTTGCTCTGACCCCATGGGGGCTGCTCTCAGGCTGTGCAAGCTCGGGGCTACCACGTGAAAATCCATTTTTTGTGTGCAGTGCTGTATTGTAATAACACGTCTGTTTAATGGTCTGCCCTGTTGTGTAAGCTTTGTAGCTAAAACCCATTTACTAAAGCAAAACGTCTGACTCTTAGTTTCAAGGGATATTGTGAGGAGCAAATAAAACCATGAATATGGAAAAACCTTCCGAAACTGGGAAATCACTCCCAGGGGAAGGAGGCGCCTGGCCACTGAAAATGTCAACAGGTTTGTGATAAGTGCAGATTTGGTTGCTCAGATTATTCAGAATCAGAACACCTGCTTACCTCCCCAAGGCACACACCGCTCACTTGGGACCAGCTCCCTTCCCCCCTCCCGGTTCTGGGGGTGCAGAACCGCGCCCTGGTGAGGATTTAGGCACTGCAATGCACCCCATGTTCTTCCCAGGCCTGCTCACTTGCCCGGCTCTGCAGGGACGCGCACATTTCTATTTAATGGGCACAGAAACTCCTAATGTGCCCCAGTGTGAAGACACAAGCGTAGACGAATCACAGTCGGGCCTCTGCTAAATGATCCAATTTACAGCCCGCGCGGGGTTCTCGGGGTGCGCGCAAACCACCGCAGCCTGAACTAGCAGGTAGCAGGGCAGTGGTGCAGCCTGATGTTCCAGGGGCTGCTACCTCCGACGCGAGGGCGTGGCGCAGAGCAGCACGAAGGCTCCAAGTTCCCAGAGAGAGCGCGGGGAGCTCGCGCTTCTCGGCCTCGAGGGCGGGAGAATCAGCGACTATTTGCACAAATGTCAAGGCTCGGGGGACTTTGCGCGCGGATTCCAACCGAGCCAGACCGCGCTCTAGAAACTGTGCTGTTTCAGGTTAAAAAGGCAGTTCTGGGGGCTCGCTGGAGCCCCCCATCTCCTTCCTCTCGCACTCAGCTACGAGCGCGCCGGGATGGGGCGCGGGGGGCGCCGCGGGGGTGCCGGGGCGGGCAGGCGAGCGCGGGCCCCAGCCGGTCCGCAGGCACCGAGTGGCCCCGGCAGGAAGCGCCTTAACCCCGTGCGCCCCTCCCTTTCCCGGGTGCGCACCGGCTCCTCCTCCTCCCGGTCGCGCGACTCTGGTGCAAAATGCAAACTGCAGCCCGCGCTCCGCAGCCTGCCCGCCTCTCCCGGCGCAGGACGAGGCCGGAGGGGAGCGAGCCAGCCTGAGGGACCGGCGTGAGCGCCCCGAGAGAGACGACCTAGGGCACGCTGGAGCCCGCTTTCACCTGCTTGCAGAGCTTGCACCCGGCACCCCAACTCTCCCGCCTCGCAACACCCGCAAACTCCCGCGCCCCGTGCAGGTGGCGCCAGCGCCCCTGAGCTCCAGCGCCTCCTGCCGGGGGTCGGAGGGCGGCGGCGGCCGCCGAGGAGCCGGCGCCGGGGTGGAGAGAGCTCCGCGCCGGGCAGGAGCCGGGAGCGTCCCCGATGGTGCCGCCGCCTCCAACGAGCCGGGGAGGAGCGGCCAGGGCGCAGCTGGGCAGGAGCCTGGGGCCGCTGCTGCTGCTCCTGGCGCTGGGGCACGCGTGGAGCTACCGAGAGGAGCCCGAGGAGCGCGACAGGTAAGCGCTGCCGCCGCTGCTGGGTGCGCCCCCGGCTCCGGGGCGCGGGCGGTGCCCCCCACCAAGCCACCCCGCAGCGACCGCGCGCCTTTGCCCCACCGGGCACCGGCCGGGTGCTCGCTCGTGCAGGGCGAGGTGAAACTCAGCTCCCGGGGCTGAGGGTCAGGGCTCCGCGATGCCCCGCCCGGCGTCCCTGCTGCCCCCCGGTGCCCCGCTGCTCCAGTCCTTTACCCCGGCTCGGGGCTGGTTTCGCTCCGGGGGGCGCCCCCCTGGCCCGCCTGCCCCGGAGTCGGCTCCCGGCGCGCGCGGGGGCACCAGCGCCCGCAACGCCCTGCAGCTCCGCTGCGCTCGGGATCCCGGGCGCGCCCGCCCGCGGGGAACCAACCAAGTTGCCCCTCAACTTTTTCCTAGAGAAGTCTGCTCAGAAAACAAAATCTCCACCACCAAATACCCGTGTCTGAAGCCTTCAGGCGAGCTCACCACCTGTTTCAGGTAAGTCTCAGGGTGCAACACTCCGCACCCCGGCTGGTTGGGAAGGTGGCACCGCAAAGGAGGGGTTTGGAGACGCGCTGGGGGACCGGGACCGGGACCTCAGTTGTGCTGGGGGTGCTCCCGGGTGCAAACCTTTGTGTGTGTTTTCTGGGCCGGAACACTCGCGGGCACCCCAGTCTGCACCGTTTGCGCCCCGAGATCCGGAGATTGTTCACCCGCTGACCACTCTGTGGAGCGTTTGCGCGGTGACCGGTCGGAGGGGAAGAGGTTGAAAGTTTATGCAGGAAAGTGGACTGAGCTGTGGGTGTCAGCTCTGTGGCAGAGCAAAGATAAATGACTGTTTTTGCGTCTGCGTTTTGTTTTGAAAAACACAGTCAGCCACAAAGAAATACTTGACCCTTGGCCGTCTTTTGACCTTCTGCTGGGACAGAGCGTAACTGTCAGGCCTTTGTGGGCCAAAGGATGGGGGAGCAATGCTGGTGGCTGATACTTTTGTTGCGGCTTGAGAGAGGCATGATCTTTATGAAACTGCCCCCCACCCATCACCTGCCTGTCACCTGGCTGCATGGCAAGGCCAGGACATCAAGAGCTGAAAAATGCTTCCCAGGTGGTTCTTATCGCAACAAAAAGAGAATCTGTTCCTTGCTTGCAGCCCTCTGGAAGTGAGGGTCATTTTTTTCCCCCCACTGCTGTTGATGTCTTGGCTTCTGTTCCAGGGAAAGCAGGGGATGAAGGAGCAAACACCCATAAACGTTTATTAGTTGCCTGCTTTTTACAAGTACTGTGCAAGCTACTGGGATCACATGCTCCCCAGCCTTAGTCTGTTGGGGGGAATCCTGTGCATTTTGGTGTGTCAGGATAAACATTGAGACGTGTAAGGTAACATGGCAATCCTCAGAAGTGCACTTGAAAGAAAAGCAAGTTTTATGTTTTCACAATGCTGAAGCAAATGGATCCATCAAATGCTTTCAGCTGTAACAAATGTTTTACATGTGCCAGCATTCGGGTTCCAGGCTGGTCAGGTGAGTGAAACAGACATCACCAGCTCCGCGGAGTAAGTACCTTGCTGTCCTATTGGTCACTGGCAGTGGGATGTCAGTGATCGCCAGGTCAGTCAGTCGTCGCTCCTTGGGCTTGGGGAGGGCTGCTGTCTTTGGGACTCGAGCAGTAAACACTGAATAAAATGCGACTCGGTGGGAGCGCACGCGTTCTCTAGTGCAGGTTAACTGGTAGGATCTCCTGGCTGGTGAAGCCACCTGGTGGTGCTGCTCTGGGATGGCTGCCTGGCCCAGCCCATGATTCATCCACCCATGTGGTTTTTCTTAGGTCATGTTGTTCACCTGGAGAAAGCCTTTAATTCAACATGTTCAGTGCCCCTGAGATGGTTTGCTCAATTGTTTAGTCCTTGAGGGTGAGATTGCACATAAATCAGTGATGTGCAATTTTCAGAAAATGTTGGTGCCTCATTAGTGTTTCAGGCTGATTCTACTTGTTAAGCTGTTTGTCATCTTCCAGTTTTTGAAAACAGCACGGTGCTCTTAAAATTAAAAATCTCTAAGACAGAGTGTCTCAATTTATGTTTCAGTAACTGCTGTCTGAAGCAGTAGTTTCTGAGAGCTAATAAAAAGCAAGTGTATTTGGTATCAGTTTTTGGAGAACGAGAGGGTGTTAATGGTTCCTGTGAACGATGATTTTTAGCTTTTTTGGTGTTCAGGTTATGGAAGTCAAGGGCTCTGTTTGGTTTTATACTTTCTATAACTTGTTTCTTAAACAGAAAGTTGGTTGGCAATTGCTGACCCCATTTTGCTTTTGAACCCCAAGAATGGAGGACTGTTGTGATTCTGGGCTTGTGAATTCTGATTGTCCTGGTGCAGCATACTCTGGATGCAGGCCCTGCCCCAGGCCTCCTGAGACAGACCTGCATGGGGTGGGTAGTACAGCTGGGGGAGCAACGCCACAGAACCCAGGACATGCCCTGTGTCCATTCAGACCCTCAGGAGCTCGGAGGCCCCTGCCAGTAGTTAGTTCCCAGTTGTTAGTTCCTCCTACCACCATAGCCTGGCAGTAGATGGCCAGCCCCAGCAGCCAAGAAAACCAGTCTTCCAGGAAGCTGGACTCACCATCCTCAGGTGACCCATCACTAAGCTGTCAGTAATGTGGGAAAGAGGCTGCTGGGGGCTACTCTGTCTAGAGGGTCTCACTCTGTCCCATGCCTTTGGATGAACAGTTTTTAGTGTAAGGTTTAGCCCAAGTGAAAGAATGCTGGAAATCACTGCTGAACTTCTAGAAAGTGATCTTTGTAATCAAGTGATAAGAAACCATGGAGGATGAGTTTAGTGCTAAAATGAGTATGGTAGATGAGGGCTGTCTCTATGCCTGGGGGACATGAAACCTGTGAGGTGGAGAAAAGGTGGCTTCAGAATAGTCTCTATCCTGGGCCCCACCCCCTCTGCTCTTGTTTCCCACGGTTTCACCTGAGCTTCCCACATCAGCCCTTTCTATTCCACATTAAGTGACAATTTGAGGACTTACTGTTCTAATGCACTTATGCACATTATCACTAATCCTCAAAGCCACTCTGTAGCATATTATCTCAGTTCCACAGAAGAGGAAACTCAGTCAAGGGGATTAAGTAAACTTGCCCAGGGTCATGAAGTTAACACATGTGAGAGCCAAGATTTAAACCCACCTTTGTTTGACTTCAAAGCCTGGTCCCTTTCATCATCCCAGAGGTGTCCACAGGTGGGCTGACCTTTGCAGGTCCTGGGAGCTAAGGAGGAGGGCTATAAATCAGGAAACACGACGTGATAGAAAACTTCTGAATTACTGCTACCTCTGAGATCTGTCTTAGTGGAGTTTGTATTATGGTATTAGCACCAGATTGGTTCATACGTGTACTGCTCTCCTTCCTTGTAGGAATTCATCTTAATCACACGGTCTGTGTCTCTAGAGACTTTCTACCCATGTGCATGGAACCAAGTACTCAAAGTGTAAACACATTGTAGGGTAAGTGAAAAAGCATCAAGCTTTTCTGCCCTCCCGCTGTTAGGATTGATGATGGATCCCTGTGGTCCTGAATGCATGCCTGATGGCGGGCACCTGGAGTAGGGTGTGGGCATGCGTAAGTGGGTACACCTGGGCCCAGAGACTGAGCTTATAAGGGCGGCGTCATGAGGATGCGAGAAGCAGGCATCGCAAGAGAACGCTGGAGAGCACAGATAGAGTGAAAGCTTGCTGGGGGCTGGGAGGCCTGCCAGCCTCCCGGCCCCCCCAGCAACCTTGCCTGCTGTGTACCCAGTAAAATCCCTATAAAAGCCTGAAAAGCCACCGAGGGCCCCAAGGACTCTATCCTCCTTAACTCTGTCTGCTCGGATCATAGAGATGCTGCTCCATGTCCTCCTGCCCCTACACACTTGCTGAATGAATGCTAGTGAGGATTGAACAAGCCATTAGAAACAAGGATTGAACAAGCCATTGCTGAACATTAGAAACTGGTATCAGGCATATTTTCACCAGTAGTTACGATGTCAGAGTCGGATGTGACTTATCTAGGCTCTAAACTTACTACAGCCAATCCAAGCTCGTGGCATTATCCTCTGCCCGTTCAAGTTTCCCCAAGGTTGATTTTCCTTTCCCAAACCTTATAGTTTGAACAAAAGGTTTATGTTTACCTTTCCTTTTTGGGGTTGCATGTCCATAACATGACACATTTAAAGCCTTCTTAAAAATAAAACCAGGAATATTCTTGTGTGTGAAAGACCTCAACAAAATCCCATATTTTAATTGATTGTGGCTGTAACTGATAAACATTCTAACTAAATTGGAGGCCTAAGGATTTGAATGTCTATTTAAGCTTAAAATAGGAGCAGAAAATGTGGTGAGCATACGATACAGCCCCTGTCTCGGAGAGCTCACAGACCTGATTTGAGATGAAGGCCTTTGAAAGTGTAATCAATACACAATGGTACATGATTGATTTCAAAGCCATGTGGTTCATTCTATACCATCGATGGGGAGATTAGAGCGAGTAGGAAGGGCTTTATAAGAGAAGACCTTGTTCTTTAACAGCGTTGTGTGTTTACGTAGCACCAGCTCTGACCCGAGGCCCAGCTGTCACTCACTTGTGTTGCCAGTCACTGGGTCTCTTATCAGACACAGCTCTTGCTTGTGTTCCCATGGGAAATAGCAAGGATGCAAAAGCTATGATTTTTCCTTGAGATAATGCAACAGCGCTGCCAGATGCTGTTTAAAGGTGAAAGTTAAAGTGGTACTTCTGCAGATGTGTTAATTTGGAATTTAGAGAGCAAGAAGTTCACTTAATTAGAGCAGCACGACCAAATTAAATGCCTTGGACCTGAGGCTGGAGGAGGGAGGCCTGCTGAAGGCAGTGGAGTGGGTCACTGAGTTCCTCCAGAGGGCTTTGATGTCAAAACAAACTCTCTGCCCCAGCTGGAACCGCAGCTCTTCGCAATTGTTTTATGACCCTCAACAGCTTCTTGACCTCTGTGCTCTAGTTTTCTCCCTGGTAAAATGCTACAGGGTTTCTGTGCTGAGTTGCTATATCCGGAGGAGTGCTTGACGATAATAGCACCTCTCACGACTGCTGCATCTCCCTGATTCTGGCAACTTGCGTGCACATAGTAGGTGCTCGTGGGCATTTGTTGAATTTTTTTTAGTTTGTTAAGCTTGACAGTAGACGTATTGGAAAGGGCAAATTCAGACCATAGCCAGAAGCACATCAGTTCTTTACAGGTGCTTTTCCAAGTGGGTAGCCCGGAAAATCTAGTACCTTAGAAAACTGCAGAAAACATCTCTTTGCTTCCTTCCATCTCCTGGACTGCCCGCAGTGCCCTACTTGTTTGTAAGTAGGGTGGAATAATTGTTACCCAATTTAGAGGACCTTGGAGGTCTGTCCCTTGCCTAGAGTCACAGAGGGCCTTAGTGACAGAAACAAGAACAGAAATCCCATCCTCAGCCCTTCTGCTTCCCGTCTCATAACTAACGTAGGTTAGGACAGGCAGACAGATTGGTGGTGTGATTGGGAACTCGGCCCTGCCTTCCCCCAAGAAGGCACCATCCCTGGCAGCCCCTCTCCTGCTGTGCAGGAGGAAGCAGTGTGGCTTCCTGCAGGCCTGTTCAGGTGGTCTCTGGTGTTAAACCTCCTCTCCCACTGAGGACAGCCTCTGAGGGCCCAGGCCATCGCTGGCCTGTCCCCTACAGTCCCTCAGAGGCTAGCCCTGCCTGCACAGTGCACGTCGAGTGACTGAGCAAATGCATGTTAACATAGCAAGTGCATGATGAGATGTGACATCATCATTCGGCCTTGCAGAACAGTTGCTTCCCAGCCCTTTCTCCTCCACTCGCTGTGTTAGGAAGGCTTTCTTAGGAACCGGAGCCAATCTGCCCCTCAGAGATGCTGCCGTTGTCTCATCGCTTCCCAGCTTGGCCTGCTCGACTTTAATCTCGCCTGTGTTTACGATGCTGATTCTGGCAGGTGTCGCTGACTCTAGGACTTGCTGTATGAAATGACACCTGAAGAGGACGGGATGGGGTGTCGCTGTGCCCCCTGCTCATCGTGCCATGGACACTGGCAGCGCAGGGAGGGTGATGGCAGTCCTGAAGACGGACCCTCTCTTTTGAAGTTGAACAGGTGGTGGAGAAGAGGTGTGGGCCGCACCAGCCTCGCCGTCCCTTTTCATGCCTTCTCAGAGAAACAGTAGAAAGAGAGGAAACAACTGACAATGGATCTGGCCCCTGAAGGCGGCCCTTTCACTGCTGTGTCCTCCGGGACCGGATCTGGTTCCGCTCTCATTGTCCCTGAGCTGTGGACCCCTGACTTCTGCCTTCATCTTCTCAGGTGGAGCCTGGGTGGTGCACCCAGAAAAAGCAAATGCCTGTTTGCTTTCTTCTGCGGTTCTCTGTGCTCAGGAGAAAGTTTGCATTTCAATCAGTAGTTGACATGTCAGTGCCTTTGAGCTTCCCCAAATCCACCGGCCTCCCCCTATTCAGCGGGGACCTCACTGCTTTTTGTGACTCTGGGGGTCCCCTGCACAGGGGCAGCCCAGTTATCCGGGGAACAAAGGTCTCCCTTCTGTTTCAGTTTGTTTTTATTTGGGGGATGAGAAAGGAGAGAGCTATAACATCTGCAGCTGTTCTTCTGCCAAGTGAGGTTCTTCCTTTCCCGTGAAGCTGTTTCTCCATTTTGAAGTTTGACCACCAGTTTTCACTCATTCAAATACTTGAGCGCACAGTGAACCAAGCATGATGGTTCTAGGTACTCAGAATACATCCGTGAATGGGGCAGAAAAGAAACTTTTCTCCTGGAACTTACGGATTTTAATACAATTTATATTTTCAGTGTAGGAATTTTGAGCCAAGGATGTCCTTTGGGACTTTTCAAAAGTTATTTTTGGCGTGCATCTGATGATTGTTACATTGGGGAGGCTAAGAGTTTGAGATTTCCTGTGGCCCAGCTGTATCCTTTCAGCAAAAGAAAACCCACCCTTCTAAGCGGGGACACAAGAACCCAGGGTTGGGGGTAACAAGCATTCTCTCTGCGGAGGTGCTAGCAAGAACTTAGCATGTGTCACAAGTTCCTAAGAATTGTTGGAATGTGAAAGCAAATTCCCTGGCCGGTGCCCTGGGAGGTGGATGGCAGCTTCAGAATTGGCTCATCTAGAGGACAAATCTCTGCCGAGGTCATTTCTTACTTCCTAAGGTGGCTTTGTACAGAGTGCTCTAAGAAGGCTTGCCCCCCACCCGCCCTGGCATGCTTTCGTTTTCCCAATAATCCATTACGCAAGTGTTGTCTAAATGTCTGAACCTTTTAGACCAGGTGTCTCCATCCTGAAACCTCTGTAGGAGGTGGAGTGGTATTGTTTCTGCAGCATATTTAATCCCTGTTGAGCAAAGTGGTGCATCTTTCTGGCCTCAAGGTGTGTTCCTTGAGGGGTAAAGGCAGGGAGAGGAGCTCAGTGCATGGAGATCTTGCTGCCTTGTTAACTGTGGTCGAGAATTAACTAGAACATCTTTCCTTGCCCTTCATGGTCCACAGACTTGGACCATAGCCATCCTCAGCCTCCACATCCATTCTCCAGCTGGTCCTCTCCTGCAGGATGTTCTGTTTGCCCCTGTGGGTAAAGCCCTCCATCCTCTGTCCTCTGGGAAGGGTGGGGGCAGCCAGGCCTCGGTGCTCTGGGAGTTTGGAGAAGAACAGGTGTGGGCAAAGCGGAGCTGTGGTGTACTTCTACACAACCCAAGAATGATTCTTACAATCTGGGGTTAGAAGTGTTTTAAGATTTTTTTTTACCTTTTTAAAGGGTTTAAATAACAAAGACTGCAGTTTGCCAACCCCCATCCCCCACAAAGCCTCAGATACCTAGTGACTGGGCCTTTCCAGAAAATGTCACTTCTAAAGAGCCATCTTAACACGAAGACCAGCAGTGGGCTCTTCCTGCTGTGTGGCTGCATTCTCCTTCCCCAGAGAGCTGCCTTTGGGGGCATTTAGTCTGTGCTTGGGTCTTGGTGTTGCCTCGTTGTGTTGTGTTTGGATTTCTTGGCAGGACCATCTTTGGTTATGACTTGGTTTCCTGCTCTCCAGGAATCAGTTATTGATGAACTGGAATGTTTTCTCAGTCATCATCCCTAAATGATGTGCCAAAGGAAAATAGCTTGTAGGTGTGCTTTTAAGAAGCTGATTTTATTACAGGTTAATTGCTAACTTCCTGCTGCTCTTCTACACATCCCCAAGATGAGCTTTCCCGTGCCAGTTGAGTGATCCCTTGATTGCCTTGCCCAACACCCCACCTTCCTTAGCTCCTGATCGCTGGGTGATCATCACATGGTTTGACAACTCAAAGTCACCTCTCTCGAAACTTCAGCGTGTCAGGTTTGAGTTTTCTATGGAAAACGTCATTCAAAAAATCAAAGGATAGTGTATATTTGAGGAAAACTTATCTAGAAGGTTATTTTCAAGCAAGGGTAGCACGTGATGATATTGGAAAGCATTTTACCCACAGAACTTTTCTTTTAAATTTACAGTAAGGGCCTCCCTGGTGGCCTACAGGGTCAAATCTCAGTGCTATCACCACTAGGGCCTAAGTTCTGTCCCCTGCCAAGGATCTAACCCACATGGCACAGTAGACCTCTCCTGTCGCGCCCGCTGCTCCCCTCAGCAGGGTATTTCAGTCAGTCTGCCTGTTCTGTACCCTACTCTCTGCTGAATCCTTTCACCCTGCCCACCTCTGGCCTACACCCCAGTTCTTTTTTTTTTATTTTTTTGTGGGACCCTCGCTGGCAGCCAGGGAACGAACCGGCGCTGGAGAGGCTGCGGGCAGCCTTGCAGCCCAGCGCTCAACCGATGCGCCACCAGGGGAGGCCCCCTACACCCAAGTTCTACACCAAAAAAGGTTACTGTCATCTGTGGTTGCATTTGTGGAGCCCCCAAAACAAATAGTAACATTCAAGATGAATGATCACGATCACTATAACATAATAATGAAAGGCTTGAAATACTGAGAATTTTCAAAATGTGACACAAAATGAAATCAACAGCAAAGTGAATTTGCTGTTGGAAAAATAGGCCAAAAGAGTTGCTGGAAAAATGCGGCATCAACGAATCTCATGAAGGCAAAGGCACTGAGGTGATGCCTCTGACACTGAGTCTGAGGGGAGAGAGGTGCGGGGGGGTGGGGGAAAAGAGCTCTCTGAAAATGCTGACGCGGAGAAGCAAAGTCTGATAAAGGAGTTTTGGAGAAGGGCACAGAAGGAAAATGTTGGATGCACCTCCTGGCTTTAGGGGTACAGCAAAGAAATAAATACAGGTATAAGAGTGTGATCAGAGAATTCTATGGAGATGAAGTTGGGTGGAAAAAAAATCCCCATCACATGGGAATTTCTGATCTTGGTAACAGGTATTTTAGCTTATATTTTATTCCCTCTCCTACCATCCCTGTGTCATCATGTCCCTTTCTGTCCCCTCCCTCTTAACCTCAGAGCCCTCAGGGTGTTTGTTGGTGTCCAGTAGTTGTTGCAAGCGTTTTATGTTGACTTGTCTGTTATATGAATGTCCAATGTTTGCATTGTTCTGAGTTCTGACCTGTCTTGCTACATATCAAATTCCCTCCATTGGTTGAAAATGGCCACATTTCACCCTTTCTTGGGGTCATGGTAGTCCATGGTGTGTATACACCCCATCTTTTTGATCCATTTGTTGAAGGCAATTTAGACCGCTTCCATGTCCTAGCAATTGTAAATAATGCTGCTGTGTAATAGTGTGGACCGTATGGATTTTGTTTTGCTGATGGTTCCAATGAAGTTTCAAAAGCAAAGCAGACTAAGTTTTTAATAAAGGTTGACAGATTTTGACATGCAACTTTTTCACTTTTAAATGCAAGATCTCATTATTCATGCCCTTTTGCCTGCATGCATGACTAAACATTTCTTTAAAAAACTCATGAAAATGCAAAAAAAAACCCACCCCAAAACTCAAAAGTAGAATTGCAACTTTGATAACCTGCAGTGTGTGTCCACTACTTGGAGGTCAGAGGTCACGTGTGGCTTTCCGTGGTCCCTCTCTGCTCTCACTTGGCATTGCTCTTGATAATGTGTTTCTTTCTTTTGGAATTTTCCTATAGAGAAAAGGCTCACAATTTTTGTGGTGACAACATTTCGTGACAGAGTGGGGATTGCCTTCCCAGGAACCCACCAAGACCACAAAGAGTGTTTAATGGAGGCCAGGGCATTCCAGAAAATACACTGCAATTTGGTTCTGGCAGACTCTGAACGGCTAGAAGAACCTAGAATGCACATCATGGGACCTTGTCTCTGAGTAAATGTGGTTGAAGGAATTTTTAACAATTGTAAAAATTGATTTTAATATTCATTTGCATCTGTTTTCCAGCAACTGGTCTAACATGTTCTGGTCTGACTGGGTGGACGCAAAGATTTTATACAGGAACCCTGCACTTGTGTGGAGGTCACTTAATCATGCAACCATTTCTGTTTGGAATGCAGCTAAGAAAGGAGGGAGGGAGCCCTGAATACCAGAACAGAAGCCCACATTGATATGTTCACAAAGAAGTGTGAGCCCAAATCTTGTGTGCCTTCCCAGCCATGATGGCCGTGCATGGAGACTCGCTCTGCAGGGCCTGACCTTGCTGGATGTGGCTCGAGTTGTCCCTCCAGCCCCAGGGCAGGTGCCGGGCAGCTGAGGTTCTAAGCCAGACGGTCTGGCTCCAGACCCTTTGTTCTTAACCACTGGCTCTTCTTAAAGACCTGACAATTGTGGTTACCTGGTTTTCCTGCCAACCACAAATGAAAAGGCATTTTAGAAGGAAGGAAAGTGGACTGCTAGAAATAGGGATGTTAGTTTCACTGGTAATGACTGGTAAAAACATAAGTCAGACAAGTTTTCGAAAGTAGACACCCTGGCACAAGAGTAGGGTGACTTCAATCAGAAAAATGTATCTTCTCACAATTCTGGAGGCTCAATATTGGAGACCAAGGTGTTGGCAGGTGGGGTCCCTTCTGAGGTGCCCCCCTAGCTGTCTTCTCTCCATGTCCTCATGTCTCACATCTGTCCACTTCTCATAAAGACACACCCTTTCATGTTAGGGCCCATTCAGATGACCTCATTTTAATCCTGTAACTTCTTTAAAGGTTGGTCTTTGAAAAGCCACATTCTAGGCCTGAAGTTAGGACTTTGGGGAGGGAGGAAACAAGTCCATAACATTTCCTCCCTCTCCCCACAAAGCCCCCAGGCTACACAGGGCCATATGACAAAGGTGACATTCTTTTTTTTTTTTTTTCAAGATTTATTTATGCATACAAGAGCTGGGGTACAGGCCAGAGATTCAGGGGGAGAGAGGATCCATCAGAGACAGAGTGGGGAACAGAACAGGCAGACTACCTGAAACACACTGCTGAGGGGAGTAGCGGGCGAGACAGGAGAGGTCTGCTGTGCCATGTGGGTTGCCCTCTGGCCGACTGGGGATCGAACTCGTGCTGCAGAGGCTGTGGATTGCTTCATAGTGCGGTGCTTAACCCCTTGTGCCACCAGGGAGGCCCTCGAAGGTGACATTCTTGATGCACTCTCTGTGGGTATCACTGTTCACCATGATGGCCCTGAGTCAGCCAATGAATTGAGGGTGCCTTCAACAGTACCACTGAGGGAGGAAAAGGATGTCATTTTATCTGAGCTGGCATAGACCGTGTCTGTGATGTCTTCTGTGGGAACCTAATGACGGAGCTGTAAGCCGTTTTCTCTCCACACAGGGAGACATCATTAAAATGCAGATGCCCAGTTCCTCACCCCCATCGGGTTCCTCAGCTTTCCCTGTGCATGTGAAGTTTTGAGAACATCCTGCATGTTCCAGGGCTGGCTTGTCTGCACCTCCCACTTGTAAAGCTGTAGCTTGTGATTCACAGCCTGCACTGCGCCTTGGAATCCCCTGATGAGCTTCAAAGCTATCCCAGCGTCCAGGGAGCACATGGGACCAGTGACGTCAGGATCCCTGGAGGGTGGGAGTTGGGCACCAACCATTTTTTCAAGCTCCTTGCCTGGGTCCCATATGCAGCCAAGATTGAAAACCACTGTCTTAGTCTTAGAGCAAAAGAGATGGTGCAAACAGCCGGGGTTTCTTCCTTCTGTGGTCACTAAGTCTTTTGCTGCAGTGGCTGCAGGTCCAGACCTTTCCACAGAGAAATGCACAGGTAAAGCTTCTGTCGGCAGACCACTCTCATACCTGGGCTCTCGCTCTCATTGGCTAAGTCCTACTCTCTGTTCTGATTGCTTTCCACCCTCGTGGCATTTGGGGGCGTAAGGAAGTGGGCCAAAGTGCAGCAAGACGGTAGGCCATTTCTTAGGAGTTCTCAGTTTCTGATGCTGATCATTTCTTAATCCTGTGGTGCAGACTCCATCACTGTTCATTTCCGACGGCACACTCTCAGCTTGCTGTCTGGAGCAACTCAGTGACCTTCGGTGCATTAAAACAAAACCAAACATATTTTGCTTTGTTGGTTGCACTGCATGAGCCTTCTCCCAAGATATAAGCATGGTTGAGGATATCGTAAATGAAGGCTTCTCAGTGTCAAGCTGTGTTTTTCTTGTCTCGCAAGCATCAGTCAGTCTCCGCGCAGTGTGACAGGGGAGCTGTGTGCTGGCAGAGCTGCTCTTCCCATTCCATTTTTGTGTTTCTCTTCAGTGCTTCAGTCCTCTCCTCTGACAGTAGAAAGATCTCAGCCCCCAGCAAACGCAAGGATGTTCTGGGTCTGCTTCACTTTACGTGGCCCAAAACAATCCTTTCTGTGGTTTGACCGCGTAGTTCTCTCTGGAGCCCTATATTTACCATATGACCTTCGCTCAGGCAGCCCCCAGATATGTCTGTATATAATGCACAGTTGCATACACGTAATTGCATCTTTGTTGTAACAGTCATCGTGCTGATGAAATCATAGAAATTATAGATGAAGCGATAAAGGCAGTGTAATTGCATTTTTGTGGATGGGTGTGCTCCTGAGGGTCACGGGATTGTCTGAAC
Source organism: Talpa occidentalis (assembly GCF_014898055.3). NCBI lineage: Eukaryota > Metazoa > Chordata > Mammalia > Eulipotyphla > Talpidae > Talpa > Talpa occidentalis. The sequence goes on from NW_023601322.1 coordinate 11,040,165, forward strand.
TGGAGGCTGGCAAGACAAAGTGGTTACTAAATGACCTGAATTTTTCATATTTTCAGAGTTGACAGCAACACGAGGGTGGCGCCCTGTCAGGCCGGATACAGTGGGAATGGAGATATAAAATCTTAGAATCCTTCCCCACCTTCACTTAACAATTTATTCCCAGCCTTGCCACCGCCCCTACATTTGCTTCCTTTCCCAGCACCCTCCAGCATCTGGGAAGCACATTTTCAGTTTATGGCAGGTGATCCTCTCTGGTGACAGCTGACATTGATGTCAATGACGAAGCATGCTTGAGGCTGGTGACCTGGTCTGGAGGCTCTGACAGCTGCTGTCTGAGGGCAGGGGGAGTTTGAGGCCTGGGCATACACCACCTGGAGCCATTTCTGGGGTGGTGATGGCTGTGGGGAGCCTGTGCCCCCCGGGATGCTCCAGTGTAGAGTGTCCCTTGGCAGCTGCCTGCCATCAAGATGTTGGTTCAAGCTGGGCCTTTAAGACCTGCTCCTGCCAGCCCTTCCTTGGCTGTTGTGGAAAACCACTTGCTGTGTCCATCCCGTGAAACACGCCCATCTTGTTTCAGCATGTGTTAAGTCCCCGCTTAGCCACCGCTTCCCTCTGCTGGGTTGTTCTGTGGCTTCTGCTCTGGCTGCACCTGCCTTCATGCTTCAGGGGTCATTGGATATGACAAAAGACTGCTTTCACTGAATATTTAATGTCATATCTTAAAGAATATAGTCTTCGAAAGAGTGATATAAAACAATGTCCCATTGTAGAAATGTACAATTAGAATGAGATGCCTCAACTTGGTTTTGATCTTAGGGGCAGAGCATTTACTCTTTCACTGTTTGGGGTGATGGCTGCTAGGGGGTTTCTCTGCTGCTCTTCAGCAAGTTGAGAACGTTGCTATTTCTGATTTGATGATTTTATTTATTGACATGATATTGGTTAAAAAATTATGTGAGTTCCAAGTGCCCAGCAACAGGATGCAGTAGAAGTGGTGATGCATGTTATCCTTCCTTATTTTGCTCAGTCACATTTCTTGCAATGATACTCTTGTCTCAAGCTGTTGCCCATTCTGTTCCCTCTCTGAATAAAAGGACTTCTTTGCTTCAAAAGAGCAATGCCCTAATCCCAGCCCCCAATCTTCAGAATTTACATGTCCCCAGACTCCCTACCACAAGTCTATCCCCACCTATCTGGTTCTCCACTTTAAGTCCCTGTTTTATTCTGTCACAGCACTTGTGGCTTATTTTGTGTCTTTCCCCACCTAGATATAATAGCAGGGGTTATGTCTGCCTTAATTTTGTGTCCCCTGTGTCTAGCACCTTGTTGGGTCCATGTTGGTGCAGAATAGTCTGGAAATGAGTGAATACACATGGTCACTGTGTAGTAAGATCATCCTCTGAAACGGAGCCATGTTTATTATTTGTGGATGTAAATTTATACTTGGATCCACTCCAGATCTGTAAGGCAGTTTATAATACATAAAATATGAGATTGTAAGGAAGTTTACAATGCTTAGAATATGAGAAGATAGTATAAATTAAAAAGACAGACGTCTAGAGACCTAAGAAGTGGAGCCAAGGCTGAGGCAGAGTGTGCATACCATAAAGACACAGGCTTCGTCCGGGCTGTGAGCTCTGAGATCTGGAGAGCCAGTGAAAAAAATCATTATACAAGCCCTTGTGTAAACACTGAACAGCGCCCGGGAGAGTGACAACTCTTCTTTATATTAAGACCAATGAGAGATTTTGCTCAAAGGTCACTGTAAAATAACAGTATATATTGAGATGAAGATGTCCTTCCAGCGGACACGACAACTTTCATGGGATCGGTCCTGGTAATGACCTTCAAGCATGGCTGCCCTCCCAAGTACAGTCTCAGGCCCATTTATGGGGCCATAGGATGCTGTCCAGCCTGGCCAAGCGGTGCGGCGGGTGCTGCTGCTGCTTTGATTATGCTGCTTCAGGAGGGGCTGGCAGACTTTTTGACTCTTACTTATAACCTCCTCTTTGTCTTAACCCTATGGTGCCGGCTTTTACTGTTGCCTTGTTTCTTCTGTTCCTTGCTCTTGTTAAACATCTAATGGTCCTGCTTTTTCCTTCCAGACTTTGTCCTTCCTTCGATCCTGTCCCAAGGTCTGATGTACACTTCCTGTAGCTGCATCTCTAGTTTAAGCACTGCTGGCCTGCTAGGCAGTATTTGGGAAACATCTGATTGCTGATAGCTGGATGGGCCAACTTTCTTATCTGTCTCTGGATGCTGTGGGTCTTTAACTCAGTGATGCAGTTACGTTCACTGTCACCAGGATTCTAAAGAGAAGGGAGATGAGAGAGGATGTTACAGTACTGGGGAAGAGTACAGTGTTTTAAGGTGGGAGCTGTCCACTCCCAGAGCAAGACTGCTCAGAGCTAACACTGAAGAGCAGAAACCTTCATGATGGTTCTGTAACTGCATGAGAGCAGGTGAAGTTGCTGCAGATTTTAATTGTTGCTTGCTTTGAGTGAAGTCAGTCATTGAGCACAGTATATTATATATAATCACCACAGTAGCTAAGCAGAAGTAACATTTCCTTTAGCACCATGAATAGGATAGAATATGGAAATTTCTCCAGCAGGATCAGCTTTTATACCACAAATTGCATATAATGCAACAGATTAATTAGAGATCCCAGGTTGTTGTGACTGTCACTCTTGGCAGTGACACTCCCCGCTGGAAACTAGGACTATCATTGGGACAGTTTGGTGGCACTTAGGGCAGCTGATTAGTTTTGGGTTCTTCACTGTTTTTATGATCTGAGCTGCAATTTAGTGTTTAACTTTGGTTAATGGACTCTCTACTTACCATTTTGTCCTCTATGAAAAGTCATAGGTGGTTAAGATAAGACCGTGTACAAAGAAAGTACATAGGACAGTGTTGAAAAAAAAACTTTTGAGCAAAACCTGGATATGATTAAATGCTGGATTTGCTCAAGGGCATTCAGGTTTTACAGCTACAAGCTATTTATTAAATCCCTAAAGATAATATATTATCAATTTGATCCTTTAGAAACTCAACCTTTTTTCCCTATGGGAGCAGTTAGTCTTTTAACCATTGTTGATTACACAAGATTTCTTAGAAATGCAAATATTGTGTAACTACAGAAGAGAGTGTGTTAAATTTTTCCAGCCTGCTCTAAATATACACTTAATACATTAAGTTAGACTGTTTTCAAAAATAATGGCTTTTTAATCATTGTAAGGATAACGTATGGAACACTTACTGTGTCCTAGGCACTGTTAAACTGCGTTTTCTTTAACCCTCTCAACATGCTTATGAATAAAACATACTTTTTATTCCTCACTTAAGAGATGAGCTAAATTAAGGCTTATGCTTGTCAAGGAAGTTGCTCCAAGTCACATGGCTTATAAGTGGCAGAGCCACTGTGGAGTCATTCCTAATTTTGATAGTTTATTCATTTCTTAATTTCAACAGCGTTTACTTCTGTCGTCTGTTGCAAAATGACAAGCCCCCCCCCCCCCCGAATCTCAGTGGCCTCAAATGATTTTCTTGCTCACAGTTCTGTGGGTTTGCAGTGTGGGCTCAGCAGGGGTGGTCTGGCTCCGCTCCACACGCTCTCGGCTAGGGAGGCTCAGCAGGGCTGGAGGAACCCAGAGGGCTCCGTCATTCATGCACTGGGGCCGTGCTGCCAGCTGCCACCTAGAATGCTTTCCTCCTGCGAGGGCCCTTGCCACTGTGCTGCTCATTTGTCATGGTGGCACCAGTCTTCCAAAAGCACAGAGACAGGAGCTTTTTAGGCCTGGACCAGTGAAGACTAGCACTAGCGAGGCCACCCATGGCAGATGCTGGGGGCCAGGGTCAGTCTGGGCTCCAGGGAGGTGGCGTGTGGAGTGGAGTGGGAGCCTGGACGGCGGCCATTATCACAGCTTCACTCTAAAGACCGCCCTGGACAGAGCCACCACACTCCTTCGCTTGGCATCTTCTTTGTCTTCTAGTCTCATGTGCTCCTAGGGTTCTCCAAACGGGTACCTCTTTGCTACATCTCTACCTCTCTCTTTTTAAAAAGATTTGTTTATTTATGCATGCAAGAACTGGGGTATAGGCCAAAGGTTCAGGGGGTGAGAGGATTCGCCAGAGACAGAGAGGGGAGCAAAACAGGCCGATCCACTGAAATATACTGCTGAGGGGAGCAGCGGGTGAGTCAGGAGAGGTCTGCTGCACCATGTGGGTAGCTCCCTGGCCCGGGATCGAACTCGTGCTGCAGTGGCTGCAAATAGCTTCATAGTGCTGGGTCTTAACCCCTTGTGCCACCAGGGAGGCCTCTCCACTTCTCTTACCACTTCTTTGCTTTATTTTATTCCCTTTTCCGTTTATTTCTATACATAAGAGCCATGTTCGGGGCCCCGAGTTCTCTGTTTGCAATAACATACGTCACACTCCCTGCAGAGAGGCCACACACCCACAGCGAAGGCCTCGTTGCTTCTCCTGTCCTTTTGGGTGTTGGAGTTTCCCTCTTCTCCTGCTTGAATTCAACCTCTGTTATCTCCAAACTGCACCCTGTCAGCCTTCTCGTGCCTACCAGCGGGTGGCTTTCCTGGCAGGCCTGCTATGAGGGGTGAGCATCCGTCCCTCTTACCTTCCCTGCAGCCTTTCCTTGGTCTAATCCAACACATAATACCCGCCTCTGGACAGGACTTCCCTCTTCTTTCACCCCTCACGTCAAGGCTTGTCTCACCGAGTGGCTGGCTCAGCAGTGTTTAGAGCCCACCCTCCCGCCGTCTCCCCCACACACTCCCTGCTCCCCCACAGCTGCTGGGCTTGCAAAATGCTATCATGAAACTGACCTGCTGTCACCTCCCTCCCCTGCACCCTCCCCTCCCACTGCCTCTCCTTGCTGGGTGCCTCAGCTGAGTCCAGGGCCCACAGGCAGTCACTGCCCGCCTCCCCAAATTTAAGCAAGAAGTTGCCTTTAGTAAAATTATGAAAATGTTTCATTCACCTGCTCTTCCACAGCATCTGCTTGGGACCCGATCAGCTTCGAATGTCCACCTTGGGTTTAGATTTTATTTTGAAGAATTTCTGAAATGCTTTGTACAAGGGGGTGATAGTTATTTAGGGGGGTGGGTGTGGGGTGCCTGGCAGTGTCTAGGAGGTTGTGCTAGGGGAGAGACAGGCGGAGTATTTAGAAGTTGCAGCTCTGAGGTGTGGTTCCTACTTGGAATCACGCAGGACAGGGGCCATCTCATCAGTGCCCGCGGGCTGCTGTGACGAGGCGGGACTTCATTGCGAAGGAGGCTGATGACATGTCCACCCTCTTCCTAGGACCATCCCTTCCCTCTTAAGTCCCTGCTTCCTCATCTTCAACACGTCTCACTTTGTGAAACTTCTTTTTCTGCCTTTGATTCTTGGGAAAGAATCTGTGGTCATTTATATATTGGTGGAAAATTGCAATAAACTTAATAGTTCTGCCCCTTCAGAATTCATATATTGAAACCTAATCCCCAAGTTGATGGCATATGGGGGTGTTTCTTTCTTTGGGGGGGATTAGGTCCTCATGAATGGGGTTAGTGCCCTTATAAAAGGGACCTGAGAGAGCTCCTTCTTCTTCCTACCACACTAGGACACTAGCAGCCAGGAAGCCGGCTGTCACTAGACCCCAAATCTCCTGGAGCCTTGATCCTGGACTTTCCAGGATCCACAATTATGACTGATAAGGGATTATTAAGTCCACTAGTCTACAGTGTCATGTGATATTCCCAGGTCCCCCCAGGCCAGACACCCGTGCTTTTCATTGCTCACACCAATGCCCATATCTGCCCAGAAGTTCATACCATTTCTGTGCTCCACAATGTCTGGGGACATGGGCATGAGGGTGTGGTGGGCCTTCCCACCTCAGCCTTCGGGTGCCAGCGCCTCTACTGCAGAGCTGGGGCAGAAGCAGCTGTCCCGGAGCCCAAGGGGAAGCCTGGCTTCTGCCTTGGCCCACAGGCCCTGCAGGGCAGCCTTCCCACATCAACCCCTGACCTGGCTCCTTTCAGCCAGAGACATCCTTGTCTCTCTACCCTCCAATGCTCTGGCCATGGCTGGGACAGCCTCTTGCTCAAGGGATGTAACTTTCAGGGAGCAAAGAGCTGCTGTCAAACACCTCTCTTCTCAGAAAAGATGACTGGTGAGGACAGGAATGTCAGGCACAAAGGTAGTGTCAGCCTGGAGATGTTGGGGCCTGGACACTCAAGAATAGTGTCCAGGGTGTAAACATGGGTGAGCGTGTGTGCGGGGAGATGGATAACTCTGTTTTGGAAACTAAGCGCAGTGGGAAAGGCAGCACTTAATCTCTGATCAGTTTCTTGTGTGGGAAAACCCCCTCCAGCCCCACAACTGTCATGTTTTACCTTATGTGCTCAGCAGATCAGCTGTACACCTCCGAGGCCTTGACAACACAGCATCCGTGTCTAGGAATTGATCAGGAAATTATTAAGGATGTGCAAAAAGATATAGTTGGAAGACAGTTGATTCTGTTTTGTTATGAATATAAAAATTTGAGAACAAAACCTAAATATGCAATAATAGGGATGTAATTTAAAATACATCCATGTGGCATGTGGTTTAAATGAATATTTTCTGAAATAAGATATGCTTGTGACATTATGTGAAAACAATGCAGATGGGAGAGTGGAGCTGTTTTGTAAATGAAAGCATGTGTTTACGTGTAAGCGTACCTGAATTCTTGTCTGACTTGAAAGAAACTTTGAGTGACTATAGCGAATGTTCTGTCTTCCAGGTAGTGGGTTATTGGCAGCTTTCCACCTGCTTCCTTTTATTCTGTTGTGCTGGTTCTTCTCTGCCCAGCCGGCCCCACTCCACCTTTTCCCTCCTGCTCTTTTTCCTGTCGGGGCTCGTCAGTGACTGCCCAGCAGCAGAGAAGAGGCTGGAGAGAGAACTGGGCATCTTTCTGCCCCAGCGTCCCCAGTCCATGGGTTGGTACTGGCTGGGCAGCCCCCCAACACCTCAGTTCTCCATCTCACTGAGTTCCTGCAGCTGCCTGTCCCCTTACCCCTTCATGCTGTTGGGGGTCACAGTTTCCTGCTGCTGGTGGTCCCTAATGCTTTGCATTCTCCTCTCCCCAAAGCTGTGGCCGGGCCATCTTTGTAACTTGCTCCACCATAGAAGGTTCCTCCTGGATCTTGGAGGACCATATCAGTATTTTCTAGTATTTATGCAGTGAGCACATGTTTTTTATGAAACAGAAAAACAGGCCCGGTAGCTCTGTGGCACCCTTTGTGATAATCAACCCCTGTGCATGGGGTGGGGAGGGGCGGTTTCTGCAGGTCCTGCCCGAGACGGACCTTACAGGGCCATCGCAGAAGCACATCAGTCCCGGCGTAGCCACACCGGGGTGTTGTGTTGCTCCCTCTTTTACAAAAAGAGGGACCTTCCCAGCCAGTCATTGGAATGTCCTTGGCTTTGCGCTCATCCCCAACATGTTCAGGACAGTTTATCTTCACATGTTGGTGGACTTGATGAATTCCAGCCCCATGGTTAAAGCCACGTTCCTCCGCTGCCAGCAGTGACCACAAAGCAAACAGATGTAGCTGAGACCCCCGACTCCTGGTGCCCAATTAAGTGGGAAACACACTTAATGGGAAGAGCCGGGCCCAGAGTGTATAAATGAACTCAGATATAAACACTGCTGCGCCGGCATGCAATGGCCCCCTGCCCGCTGGAAGTAGGCTTTTGTTTTGTCATAAGAAAAGGAGAGCTTTCCCTGTTGTCTACATGTAGTGAAGTGACCCCCAGATATTTCCATGAGATTGAGAGGAGCTGCAGCTATAAGATAGGAAGCCAGATAAATGGGTGGTTAAAATGATGGGGCATGCTCTTAGCTTTTGAGGAATTTTAACAGTAAATGGCTTCATCTGATAAGCTTGACAATGATTAACACATACTTAGAATGAAACTTAAATGCCGCCCACAGAGGGTCTCCCCTCCATTGTTATGGGCTCCAAGAAAGAACAATATTTTATCCCTCTGTTTCCCAGCACCGCCCTGGTGCCAGCTCCCTTCCCCAATGCTACAACCTGTGCTTTGTGCTGGGCTTAAATGTCTGCATCCTCCTGAACCTGCGGTTAGAGTGTGGTCCCCCTTTTCCGTGTCCCCCTCTCGTCTATGTCATGTTGTTGGCACATTTTGAAACGATCTATTTGGGAATTGTTCTTTTCCCTACTAGACAATTAGCGGCGTGAGGAAGGGATCTGTTTTGGTCACCTTCCTACCAAGTAGCTGCCAGAAAGGACATCCTCGATGTTTGGGGAATAGAATACAGTTGATTCTCATCATTTGTGGATTCTATATTTGCAAATCACCCTGCTGGCTAATTTTTGTGACCTCCAGGTCAATATTTGCTGGGATTTGGTTGCGGTGCAGACATACACAAAGCGGTGAAGAAATTGAGGTTTTCACCTGCACCTTCTCAGAGGAGGTCAAACAAGATGATGCTCTGCCTTCTAGCAGATCTCACACAGTAAACAAGTGTCCTTTTTTGGGGGGGGTCTATTTAGCACCCATGTTTTTCACTTTTTTGTGCTTTGGGAATGATTTAACTATTTAAACTGCCCTCAAGTACAGTGCTGCATTGCCGTCCAGCATTCTGCAGTCACATCACAGCTTTTTTGTACTTAAGAGAAATGTGTTAGATAAACATGGTTCAGGGGTGAGTTCAAGGACTATTGGTTGTGATTTTAACGTTAACAAGTCAATGATGTGTATCAAATAAGACCTTTAAACAGAAATGCCCCCAAAACGAGGCGGCTTACTGATTAGGTGATGAAATTGTGACCAGAAGCTGAGAAGCTTCTAACCCTGTGTCTCCCCTGGGAGCTACGGTTCAGTATGCACTAATTCGTTAATCATGGCCACATTATAGAACAGAACTATTGTGAGTAATGAGAATTGGCAGAACAAACCCCGCTTCTTGCAAAATGAAAACTCCAAGTATTTCAGTGCCTTGCAATAAGGCAGACAACTAATAAGGACAGGACTTGAAGCTCTTTCTCCTTCAACAAATATTTATTGAGCTCCTACTGAGTCAGGCACTGTGTATATTTGACCCTCCAGATCCTTAACCCCCAAATCAAATGTATGTGAACAAAGTGTTCTGACTTCTCCAGCAATTTATTATAAACAAATACACTCAGTCGTGCAAATCACTAAACTCCTTTTGAGCTACACCAAAAATATTTACTGTAAGCTTTTGGTCTCCAATCTGTAGGTCCGTAGAGATACTCTTAGTGGCTGAGATGTTGTTTTTTAAGTTGCAAAATTTTCCAGATGAACTCCACGATGGGAGTATGTTAGTAGTATATTGTTGGAATGTCTCCAGGGGAAATAGCTTTGGTCAAGGGGAAAAGTACACAGACACACACAAAACTCTTAAACTATGATCATCGAGTGGTCACGGGAGGAAATAGTTTACAAAGATGTATTTATTTATACATTTCCCTTTAGTCTCAGTCTGCCATGTATTGGGATGGCAGAGCAAAAAGGCATTTGCAAATCTGCTTGACCTTTTGGCCATGGAATTAGAAAGTTATTCCAACAAGAGATAACAGCTCCCACTGATCACTTCCTTGAATCAGGTTTTCTGACCATTTCAGGAGGAATTTTAGGATTATTCATATCTGTGAAAAACTCATTGGGTTGAGTTTTCATTTATTATAGTCAGAAAATGGGGATAATTTTTAATGTAGGTGGACTTGACTGTATATTTCCCTATGGAGGAAGTAGGAAAATCCACTGTTTTGACGCATAGAAATGTTAAAGCTGAGAATGTATACACTGAACTTTCTACAGTGTGGCTCAAGCAGCTTATATGCACCAAATACTTAATCTTTTGCTCAGAAAGGCTTTGCCTTCTGCGCAAACATATCCAAAATAGATTCTGGAAGAACAAAGTTGGTGCTTGGGAATTGGAGGGTGGTCACTGGGAGTGTATTATGGAAACTTTTCTTTAGTAAATAAGACTCATGTGTAAAGTGTGACAATGTAGGTTTTACCAGAATTCAGTCTCTTAAAGTACATTTTAATTTTTTTTTTTTAACTTCTGAATTGGACTGCATCTGATTTGCCTGCTTAGGTGGTTCTGTATATTGTATATTGTTTCCACACATGTATGTGTGGAAAGGTTCCTCTTTCTAGGCAGGGCTGTAGCTAGCAAGTAGCCGTAGTATATTTGCATATGAATTGGGGAAGGCACCTCATCTTCTGGGCTGATACCCAGGGGACTGAACCCCTTTTGGCTTCCCTAGCTCAGTGCCCATGTGCAGGGCAAAGCTGAACAACTGTACACAGAGGCCCTGAGGCCTGGAGTGGGCCCCTGGAGATGGGCTCTAATAAACTTTTTGTTGCTGGCTTTGACATAGCTGGAGAGAGAAGAGAAAAATGTTTCTCAGGGAGGTTCTAGGAATAAAAGAAATTGGTGTCACAGAAATTTAGAATTGGGCTCTGAGGGACTGTGAGCTCTGTTCTATCTGTACAACCCTCTCGTCTCAGAAAGCAGAGTGGCCCAGGAGGCTGCTGCCTGCGTGGCTGACCATGCAGCTCCTTGCTGGCAGGAGAAGCTTCTGAGTTAGCCCACTGAGAATGGACCTTCTGTTACCTCTGCATGATGGCCGCACGCCCCAGCACTGTGGCCTGGCCGGGCATGTTTCCCTGGGAACCAGGCTCTAGAAACCCTGAAACATTGTGGTCTAGCACATCCCTGGCTTGGGTCTCCCTTCTGGCTCACACTTGATTGACTTGATGGATTTTTTTCTTTGCTTCTTTTTTTGTTTTGTTTTTCATTTTGGCTAAAAGTACAAACCAAATCACTTCTTGTAAATGCTTAGAAATGCTGGGAGTGTTTCTGCCTGCCCACCTCCCATCTGAGAGGAGTCATCAGCAGCCCTTTTCATAATTATTTGGTTGTTCAAAAGCCTTGTGAGAAATCCTGTTGTCATGTTGAGGGTCTGCCCTGGCCTCGCCTATTCAAAGTTGTTTCCTAGGAAACAGACATGTGATTTCTTTTCATCAAATGTAGTGAGGGTGTTGACAGGATGTGCTCCAGCATCAGTATGGGAGGCTCCGTTTCCTTAAGAAACCTTCTCCAGTCACACAATCTTGAGTATTTACATGAAACCTTTCTCCCAGGAAGTCATTGGACTTTGAGTTGTGAGTTCATGGCCCCTGACAAGGCTGTGTGTGTGTGTGTGTGTGTGTGTGTGTGTGTGTATAGAAGGTGGTAAGAGTGTGGGGCCTTACAGATGACTCGGAGGATGAAGGCTTAAGTGGCAGGATCATTTCTGGGGGTATCGCATCTGGTTTCATGGAACATAGTTACCTATCAGGTGGTGGAGTGATGGGGGGCTTGCACTGTTAATGCCTTGCCTTCCATCACTTGACTGGCATGTGTCCAACTAGTCCTCACCAGCCTGCACTCTCTGTCTGCCTGTCATGTACATCCTGCCTTATCTCAGGTGGCCTCCTGCCAGGCAGGGATGAAGGGCTTGTAATGGACTTATTGTTTGTTTCTCCATCAGGCTTTCAAAAAAATGAATGATGTCCTTGAGCTTAAAAATGGGTGTCCTCAGCAAGTTTCATTTAACTGGAATAACCCCAAGAATTGATAGAAGCAGTGCTCTTTGTTGGGAGCACCCAGGATCCTGAGGCTGGTGACCTAGTATGTGGAGAAGGTGTGGGGCTGAGTGCAGGTGTGATGCCCACTGACAATCTGCTCTTGTCAATGGTCGGGCTCCTCTCCTGGATCCCTGGCAGCATGTCTTGGTGCCATCACCTTGGTGACCCCAGCCATTTGCACCCTCACTGCAAAGCCATTGTCATCCAGGTGCACCTTGAAGCTCTAGCACCTTCCCCTCTGCTGGCGCATGCATCTGTCTCAGGTCTGATACTCTGGGTGCATGGCTGGCCAGCTTGGTGACATCAGACTGCCCAGGGTTGCACTGGTTGTTTGGAATTGGTGCCTTTTGGAAGTGCTTTCACTTCTGTGGAGGACTTGAGAGAGTGGGACACCGGAAATGGAAAGCTCATGGTAGAATTTCGAGCTGAAATAGAGGGGCTTGGACATCTTAGGCCCTGGCCTGTCCCAGCCTTGGCTCCCAGGGAAAGAGCAGAAAGCCAGTCAACGATTTGCGAGCCCAGGCTCATCTTCCCAGCTGTAGTAGCACTTTCTTTCTGACTTGCTGGGATCACTGGTTAGCGAGTGGCAGTTACAGTGAAGCACCCTGACATAGATGCTTTGGGCCCCCACTGCTCTCCTTATGAGGTGACCGTACCTCTTGGTTGGAATAATACTGAGCCCACAGTAGTTCCTTAGTAAAGAAGTCTGGGAATTAGCTTTTGGTATATAAGGAACATTGTCCTTTAGACAAAGTTATAAACCTGTGCCTACAACCCCCCACCAAAAATGCTGACCTCTTAAGATGTATTAGCCTAACAATTGCCCCCTGGATGCACATGCAAATAATTAGGCCCAGATGCCATTTCTGATCATCAAGACCTAAAACTAAAGACCCAGATTTCATGTTCTCAGGGTGGTGTCCTGGAATTCCCCCTTTAAGACCAATTAAAAGCAGTGGCTCTCTGGATGGTCAATTAACCGCCTTCTATAAATTGCAAACTAGCAATTACCAGAAACCCAAGAAAACAGCTTAGTCTTCAAGTAAATTGGTTGCTCTCCTAAAATTTCCTATGACTTAAGTGACTGCTTCCAACATTCTGCAGTGAAATCAGCATGAATGTATTGTAGGGTTTTGCAGCGTTCTTAAAAATTCTTCTCTACTGTTTCTAAATAAACCAAAATATAATTGGCTTTCCTTTTTCCTTCATTAGGAGAAATTTTCAGTCAACTCTTGTGCCCTCCAAAACCTTCCCCCTCCCAAGTCCCTTGCTCCTTGAAAACCCTGAGTCACCTGCTCTTTGCCAATCTAACTATGAAATTATAGTGCAAGTTTACTGTTTTGGCAGCACTTCTCCATCTTTATGAATGACTCCAAGGTAGATGTATTTAGAGCCCTTGTCTCCCCTGCCTTTTCCTCTCCCGGTGCCTCCTGTTCTGTAATCCTGAGCACCACATGCAAAGTCAAGTCAACTTTAGGGAAAATCTTCAGACCAAATTGTTCACAGGTTCCTGAACGCATCCCAGACTTGTCAAGAGGCTTCATGAAAGAGTGAACGTAGTGTTCTTCGCTCTCTGAGTGGCAGTGTTTGTTGTGGGCGTACTTGGGTGGACTTTCGGGTCTGGTGTCTGGGTAGCAGCCTCAGGTGGGGCTGTGGCCGGGGTGCTCTGCAGCCCCCCACGCCTCTTATGTGATGTTTTGACACCAGGATCATCCTGTCTCAGCGGTTGCCAAGTAGCCAGTGTGCTGAATCTGGCAACTGCCTGTTTAGGTAAAGTTTTATTGGAACACGACACCCATTTCTTTCGTGTTGTCTGCAGCTGTTCTTCTGCCCTAATCCAGTATTGAGTCCAGGGCCTCCCCTGGTGGCGCAGCGGTTGAGCGCTGGGTTGCGAGGTTGCCCGCAGCCTCTGTAGCACCAGTTTGATCCCTGGCCACCAGCGAGGGTCCCGCAAAAAAAAAAAAAAAAAAAAAACAGTATTGAGTCCACATGATGGATTCTGTGGCTTATAAACTTAAAGATATATCACCTGATCCTTACCTGAAAAGTTGCCAAAAGGTGTTATATTTCATATTTTTCTTGCATAGTAATATATTTAATAAAAAGTGTGAAAGACCTTTATACATGAAAAATCTGAAGCATGAAATGATTATGAAGGATATAAACCTCTGAATTAACGGATGCGTGCACAGACGTACCAGGTATGGTAAGGAGTGATGCTCTCAAATTGTCTTAATGCCATTTCTAATATTTTTTTTCTTTAAATGCATTTTTATTTTTCAGGTTTAAAAGCGTTTTCATGGTATTCAGATAATGTTGGTTTATAGCACTGTATGAGTTAGGGGTACAGGTTCACCCCCTTTCAGATGCGCATAGCCACCCCACACCCTCCACCAGGGCACCCATAACCTTGCACTCTAGAGTCAGTTTGTTTTTTTAAACAATCCTTGAAATATGTCTCCCTCCTACCTCTTCACTGTCTTCTTGCCTCTCAATGGCCTAGTCTTGACCTCCTGGTTTCCCTCTTGGGGCTTGGAAACTGACCTCCTGAGCAGTGGACTCTGTCCCTGGACTTCTGAGTTAGATGGAGAACATCAGTGTTACAGGCACACACTAACATTTAAAAGACTTTTAGACCCATAAGAGGCCAGCCCTCATCGTCAAGCATTCTCGGTTTACAGGACACTGTTTAACCCTGTCTGTGCGTATGTGTGCGGGCAGCGGCCACCAGGGTCCACTCCAGGCCTCTGGGCCCTCATTCCGGTTCTTCTCCCTCTGAGACATCGCTGCCACGTGAGAGTGCCTGCCCAGGCAGAACACACCATGGGGTGCTTTTGCATCATGAGGACATTTTTCTTCATTTCTCCCATGAGTGACTTTATATAGTTTGGTTAGAAAGAAATGATCTGTGTTGAGAAGAAAATACCAAAATCTGGTTAGTGCTGCACGTGTATAGTTTTCCTTCGTCCATGTTTATTCAGTCAGTCCTCAGCCATCACACAGAACAAAATGGTTAACAATCAATGTCAGGATGCTAACTGATTTTTTTCAGCCTTGCCTTAAACCATTAAATCTGCTTCTTTATGTGCTATTTTAGTCATGCCTGAAGCCTCTGGCAACACACATAATCTTTAGAATCAGCAGTTTTATGTATTAATGTTCCTCTTCAAGGACATTTTTGCCTTTGATGTGACTATTACAGGCATTTAAATTCTATAAGTAACACACAGGCACCAGATAATCCACTTCTGATATCATTTCCTAATTCCTCCTCCTCATAGGGGATCAATCTGAAATTGAGTCAGTAAGACCAGTAATTAAGCATAGTTGATTTTGAATTATAGCAAAATGAGCCCAATAAACAAGCGGTGTTTGGAATTTCCCCCCGCTCAGTGTCAGCACGGACCCTTTTATTCTGCTGGGAACGTAAGGCAACGTGGATGTCGGCGGAATGAACATTGAGGATTATTGAATAACCTGGGATGGTTTTGATTAGGAATCTAAAGCTCAGAGGAGCTGTCTATCACGTAGGAACTGATGGTTCTAGTGGCACAGGGTGATGGTTGGGAGGAGAAAATTAGCCGAATGAATAACATTTCAGGAGTAACATGGTTTGCAAAATTGATGAAGATAATGGAAGTTTTTAAGCTGTGTGGCTTGTTAATTTCCATTTAAATAGTGATGAGTCTTCACATACACCATTTTGCTGGACTGAAAAGTGAT
Organism: Talpa occidentalis; assembly: GCF_014898055.3. Lineage (NCBI taxonomy): Eukaryota > Metazoa > Chordata > Mammalia > Eulipotyphla > Talpidae > Talpa > Talpa occidentalis. The sequence goes on from NW_023601322.1 coordinate 11,055,555, forward strand.
TGTATTAAGTTTGTGCTTAATTGCAGGTGGAGTTTTGGAGTCTCTGCTCCTTGAAGGAGAGTGGTCAGTGTGTATGAAGGGCTGGCTTTGGTTCTTACCAGCCCCCCCCCCCCCCCGAGGTACAGGAGGGAGCTTTGCCAGCTCCGTGGGGTCAAGGGCAAAAACACTGTTGTTCTTTGCGAGAGCCAGAGGAAAGGGTAAGATGTCAGCGGGAATGTTCTATCCAGGCTTCTGCCACAAATCAACATAATGGCTTTTTTAGGATGTGATGAGAGAGAGGCTGAGAAATGAAATGGCTGCAACAGTTCATTGCTTCCTTTTCTGACTTTTACAAAAAAGCACCTTTAGGATGGGGCTGGCATCAAACTGCTGGAACCGAACCCCCTGCAGCAGCTGCAGAAATGTAGGAATTTTTCCCCTTGTCTGTCTCACTGGGTCCTGAGTCAGAGGGATGGGAAGCTCAGTTTCTTTCTCCTTCATCTCTATCCTTTTGCCACAAAATATTATTTTTACAGACCCAAGCTTTACGGGAAGACGATAGCCATTGACTTGATATAAATTTCATAATTAAAAAAGAAGTCAAGGGCCTCCCCTGGTGGCGCAGCGGTTGAGCACTGGGTTGCGAGGCTGCCTGCAGCCTCTGCAGCGCCAGTTTGATCCCCGGCCACCGGCGAGGGTCCCACAAAAAAAAAAAGAAAAAGTCAAAAGAGGGTGTTGTGTTACCTTTACTCGTCACAGAAACAGGGTATAAGAAAAAGGCTGACATGTTGGTTCTGTTAGCCTTCTTGCTCAGGCCAGAAGCCTGTCGTCCATGACAAAGGGACCCATTGCTGGAGGGCAGAGTAGTGGCCGTGGCACGCAAAGGCACCTCCCTGAATCCCCCGTGGCAAGGGGATGAGGCTGGGGGTCCTTACAACTTGTTCAAACCCGGCCATGATGGAAGAGGGCTGAATCTTCCTTGAGTCTTTGATTCCAGGGGTGGCACTCCAGGGAAAGGTATTTTATATGAAATCATAGCACTTTGTCACTGTGATTTCTCAAAGCTGAAATTGGCATGAACTCCAGATGGGATGTGGAGTCCTTGGTCTTGTGTCTGAAGACACACAGATGGCGCTAGCTCTGGCTGCTCTGTAAATGCATTTCCTCTCCCCTCTCCCTTGCCCCACCCTGGTCACAGGAGATCACTTGGGTCCTGACCATTTTCCACCTCAGAAAATATCCTCCCTAAGCTATTCCGAGCCCTAGCCAACACACTGATTCTCAGGAAAGTTAACAGTGCGGAGAATTCTGTGAACTCTGTGAATGACTGCCAAGACAGAAGTAAGTCAGTTTAAAGGAAACAACCTGCATTGAGCAGCCCAAGCGAAACCTACCTGAAAGGTGGTGGTTTGCTCAGAAATGAGCCAGTGCTTGTGCTCAGGTCAAAGACCTGCAGCTCCTAGTCCAGGATCTGCCTCCTCGTCCGTGGGGAAGTCATCTGAGCGGCCCAGCACTTCCTGTGGAACACTGCGTGGGGCCCTGGGGTCTGTCTGTCAGTAGCCTGGGTTTGGCTGTTCTGTTTCTGCCTTTGTGGGAAGGGCCTGGAGTAACAGTTGCTAGTGAGGTTGACCTTCCACCCACTACCCAGATTCAGTAGCTGGTCATGGGCTGGAAACAGGCTGTTCTCAATAGGCTCTGCTCATGTGCTGTGGTTTCTCGACTCTCTCAAGACTCAGTGGCTGCTCTTGTGCAAAGGAAGAGAATATTTGTTCCCTGTAACTCATCTGTTCCTGCTGCTTCTTGACCACTGAGGGCTCAGCTTGTACCTGACTTCAGTTACTTTCCCAGGTGTGGTTTGTGTGGGGAAATGGTGGGGGACAAGGGGTTGAGCTGACAGGTGCTGTGCAAGGCAGCGTAGGGGGGGGTCCATGATAAGCAAGGATGCTAGGAGCCAAGAGGGGTGGCTGTCAGAGCCAAGTCGATAATGGGTTGGAGGGAGAAAGGAGGTTCTGGAATGTTGGGGAGCTTTCCCAGGGTGTCAGAAATGTTTGAACATTACCAATTCCAGCTGGGATAATAACTTGAGAGGAAATTGCACTTAGTGTAAGCTGGTGCCGAAGCTTTCTCTGAAATGCTTATCCCTTACACTAAAAGGATTAGGCACCTTCTGCACACCGGAGGCTTTCAAACCCTCTCACGAGAAGTTTGCCATGGAAGGATTAAAAGCTGGAGGTGAAATGTCGTCACATGTTGGAGCTGGGGAGGAGAGGGGGCACTGGAGATGTTTGGAGCCTTTGCTTTGTTTGGGGAGCCTGAGTTTCACTCTGTGGGTTCTCTTCGTCCTCATCCGACTCAAGGTGGTGTCTAGGCAGAAGGCCCTGGGAGCAGCCTGTACTGCTGAGCATCAGTTGATTTTAAAATCCTTCTAGATAATTCTGTGGGAGTTACTTTGGTTTTGTGGGTGGAAGACTTTCTCTGGGAACTAGTTCCATGGCTTCTGCCCCGTTTCAAATCACCCCCATGGCCCTGAGACTAGGATTGCCACAGAGGAGGAAGAGAGGGTCACGGAAGGTGACCCTGAACTGGGTGACCGTGCCTGACATCCCCTTCCAAACTGGCGCACCAAAATGAGTGGACAAAGCCTGCCGAGTCGCCACCCCACCCCCCGCCCCACGTGCCCATCGCAGCCATTCTTTTGTGGTCCGCTCCTGCCCTGTGGGACCAAGAGCTCCTCGACTGTGACCTTGGCAGGAGTCTTGGCAGGAGCTCCAGAAGCACCTGCTTCTGGACGGAGTAGCCCAGACCCACAGCAGGGCCCCCTGAGGAGCCCCTTGTCCCTCCCCACACTTGTTTCAGCTGTGAGAAAGGAATGATGGGTTTTTGTTCTTTCAAAAAATCCAGCAGCAGCTGAGGTGGCAGAAAGAACATGCGTTTTGGAATCAGCAGGAGAGGGGTGGAATCCAGACTCGGCAGCTTGCTGGTTACAAGGGCCGGGGGCGGGGGTGCCCTGTTGAAGTGCCCAGAGGCCCAGTTTTCTATCTGCTCCGTGTTTGTTAGGAGGATGAAGTGGCCGCTGCGTGTGAGACGCCTGTTGTGTGTTGTTAAGGTGCTGCCAACAGCAGCCACTCCTTTGCATAAAGCCCGAACTTATAAAGGTCTCCTTCAACTGGGCAGATTCAAGGGGGATGGTCGGATATGGGCTTTGCCTTCCATCCCGCTCTATCAGCTGAACGTGGGGTGTGTTCTCTGAGCTTGTACGTGGAAGAGGTTCTGGTAGGCACAGGAGGGCCTGAGTCCTGGGGCCCGGCCACCGGGTTCAGAGGGGTGGGGCATGGCCCTCCCGGAGGGTGGGTGCTCCTCCCCAGAACACGCAGGGAGGGAGGTGTTTCCTGTGTTGTCATAACGAAGCAGCCGTGGTGTGCTGTGCTTCGAGGATGCTTCCAGGCCATTCCTAGGAACACGCAGGAGAAAGTTTCAGGAAAATGGTCTTAGGGACCACTTTGAATGGCTGACCTCTCAGGCACTCATTGTGTCCAAATTCCTACAGTTAACATGGAGGATGTGTCCAGGGGTCAGACATGTAGACCTTAGCAAATGAGAGTGCTGAGGTAACCTGGCGTCTGAGAGGCTGAACTTGGCAGAAGTCAAGGGAGAGGAAAGAGGACAGGACAGCAGGTGGAGCCTGACCGGCCAGCTGGGTGCAAACTCAGGTTCTGGGCTGTGGCGCTTGCCCTGTCCTCGCTGCTGATGCCTCAGTTTACAACACTGCAAGACAAAGGATTCCAGAAACATCTGAGCCTGAACCATCTCTGAGATTCCATGGGGCCCAGTCTCCTGGTTCCCAAGCATTTTGGCCTTCAAGACAACTACCCAGTTCTGTCTGGCTCAGTGCCTCTGTCTTCTCTGCATTGAGGGGTGCAGGAGGTGTGTGTGAGAGGGGAGGGGTTCACAGGAGTAGTCCCCGCTGCCTTACCCTTGCAAGTAGGCTTCTAACTTGGGGTGGGGGTTCAGCCTGGCACACTGTTCAGTCGGGACCATGGTTCCTGGTGTTGTGTTGGGGGGACCTGACGTAGGTCAGCTTGGATTTTCTTGCCATTTGACCTGCATTCCTTGTCCCCATCGGTTCTTCTTTACCATACAGTGTGGTTTGGGATTGACTCATACTTGCTCGTATAGAGGAGATCACTGAAATGGTCTCAGGGTAGCATTTGCAAACTCCAGAATATTTTGCAACTTTGGGTAATAATCCAATAGTCTCTCATGCTTACTCATTCTCTGTCTGTCTCTGTGATTCTGTGTGTGTCTGTCTCTGTGTATCTCTCTCTGTGTATCTCTGTCTCTTTCTCTCACACAGTATGAAAACACTTTTTAAATAAATTTTAATCACTTAAATTCTTGAAAACTGAAAGCCTTATTTTCTTGTTTATTTAGAACCAAATTTATAGGCAGTTAATTCCATGTGAACAACTGAAATGCATGTGAAATAATAGAGAGTTGTGGGTATTCTGTCCTTGTTGGCCAGTACAGGATGACAGGCTCTTGTCATCTGGAGCTCATCACTCATGGCCAAGGGACACCTGCTGTGTCTTTCCTTCCATGACCCTGGATTCGATGATGCAAAGTGGCCAGAATTCTCTCAAGAGAACTCAACACACACAGGCACTTCCTGCCAGCCAGCTGTAAGGAGAGAGCCTTGCAGAGCAGTTGCATGATTACAACCTGGTTGCAAAAGCAAAGTATACATTGTAGAAAACTTAGAAAAGTTTTCAACCATCCTATGATCAGATCCTGTGGCATCAGAAAAAGTGACATTATTGAAGTTTCTGTACATTGTTTTTTTTTGGTATTTTTCTGTGTGTTTTGCATGGAGCATTCATTTCTCGTTACTATCATAGGCACATATTGTGTGGAATCTGATGTTTTCATATAGGGTAAATATTTCCCATGGCATTAATTATACAGCCACTAAAGTACTAAAGAATACTCAGAGTCGGCATGGCTTTTAATACACTCATTGTGAACATTTTAAGGCTGAATTTTTTGTTGAATACATGGTGGATATTTTTAGGCAGAAATGATATCAAATGTATTTAGGGGTTGAAGAGGAAAAGCGTGGGAAACTAGGAGGTTTTTTGTTTTTATTTTTGAAGTGACTAGCATCGGGATTCTGCGTTAGTCACTATTTTCTAGTATTAGGTAAAATCAATGTAACAAATTTCTAGAATTCATGCTCCCATCCCTAGGACCACCTGCAGGTTTTTGTTTGTTTATTTTTATTTTTGTTTATTTTTTTGCTAAGGCTGTGGTCCCCAGTGATTGACTTTCTGAGAGGAAAAGCTGCAGAGATCAGGTTATCTTGGCTTCTCCCGTGTTCACGAGGCCCTGCTCCCTTCACAGCTCAGCTGATGGTTAAAGCACACGGTCAGCACTTCTTCAGCAAGAGTCTCGCTGCACTCGCGTCCCCATGGGGAAGTGCGGTTTGGAAATCACTGCTATATGAGACTGATCTAAAACCTCAGATTTTATGAAGGATCTTTACACCTTTACAGATTTTATGAAGGCAGCTGTTCTCAGCCACATTAAGTCACAGACCCACTTCAGAGTCTGAACGGCTGGCCATGTACACATGCAATTCTGCGTTGATTTCACTGGGGGTGTGGTTGCCTGGCACCTGAGTTTACTCCCAGGTGGGCAAGTCTTGCTTTGGATGCTCTAAGATCTGCCCCTACTTAACGCCCCACCCCGTCTCTCCAGCAGCCCCTGAGCACTGGCCATGGCTCCTCCGGGTGACCACACAGGTTCCCTCTTAGTAGCTACTGCTCAGCTGTCCACTTCTTGGGACCATCTAGAGGTCCCCCATCTTGGGTGGGGCTGCTCAGAAGGTTCCTGTCCTGCTACTTCTCTAGGCTCTTATCTGGCCCACAGAGAATGCATCTTTCTTGGCCTCACAAATTCTAAGCCTGCTCACCCATCCTTACAGGATTTTTGCTGATTCCAGTCCTACAAACTGCCGTGGACACGCACAACACATGTCGTTCCTCAAACCCCTCTCACTTGGCTTGAGGTGAGGAGAGGGTGCAGGTGGAGTTCATTAGCCTTAGCCCCAGAAATTCTTTTTAATTTTTAAATGTACTTTTTTCTTACATCATTGTTAATTTTTGGAAAGTATTTTGTTCTCCCCACCCCTCAGGTGTAAGCCCCAGAAATTCTTTATACCTCTTCTCAATTGCTACCTTGCGTGCTCTTTAGATGGGGGTGGGAAAAGCCTTAGTCCCATTGGTTTCAGAACCACTTTGTAAGCCTTGTGTGGTGTCTACAGCCTCCTTACAATGGAGAGGGGGTGCTTTGCCAGGTTATTTTACCCCAGTGTCCCATTGTAATATCTTAACCTAGATTGCTCTTTCCATGGTCAAGAAGAGTAAGAACCTCCCTGGAATGGGATACAGGAGGATGCCTTTGGATTGGGAAGAAGTGCTCTGAATATGTGAGAACTTCTGCAGGAGAAGCTTCTAAAGGGAATGGTAGTTGTAAAATTTTGCTCCTCTATTTCCTCCCACTGAGAAGCAGAAGGGACTTGTCTAGTCTCAGCATAACATTTTCCATTTTCCCCAGTGGTGCAGCAGGTTGAACGCAGCACTGTGAAGGTGTCCACAGCCTCTGCAGCGCAGGTTCGATTCCCGGCCAGCCAGGGAGATACCCACATGGCGCAGCAGACCTCTCCTGCCTCGCCCGCTGCTCCCCTCAGCAGTGTCATCCTCCTGCGCTTCTGGCCTGTACCTCAGCTATTGTATAAATAAAAAATAAATCTTTAAAAAAATGTTTTCTATAAACTATCATTCTGCATGTGTTAAAGATTCAGATGTATAAGCCTTATTCTCAGAGGCCAGATGTGGGTTCGTGGCAATCTAGGACCTCTAAACCAGAAAATGATTTACACTGGGAGCAAACACAGCATTTTGATTTTATGGTTATAATTTTTCATTGCTGTTTATATCTAGTAGAAAAAACAGAAGGGCAAGAGTTTGATGAGGTAATAGGTATTTTTTTACTGATACCTTGTGGCAAACAGGAAAATGCCTTTTCTCTGAGCTTTTCTGCACTTGTGAAAGACTTTCTTAGTTATGAATTGCTGAGGGGTATGTGTGTAGTCTTTTTTTCTCCTGAAAGTTGTGATAATATAGTGGGAAGGATAAAGAGGTGTTAGAGAAAATCTATATGCAGAAACATTGACCCATACATTGAGCTAGTTGTTTTGAGGCTTTTATCTGGCATGTTATTTGAGATAATAATGATTCTTGAAAGGATGAACAACACAGACATTCAATTTGATAATCAAGTTCTTCTTTAAGGGTGGTTGTCCTGAAGTCAAGATAATTGTGATGGGGAGGATCTTTTTGGGAGCATGCAGTTCTTTGCTTGAGGACAACTTCAAGTGAGTGGCTTGTTAGACTGGGTCTGGAGGGGCTCCCTGCCAATAGCCAAAGAGCATCGGAGCTACAGAATTCATACAATTAATAGAGATGTTTTAGAAGTGATCCAGGTCAGTGTTTCTCAAATTGTGTTCCGCATCACACTAACTCCATGGGATACCTCAGACAGAGAGAGGAAGGGTCTGTAGCCAAACATGTTTGGGAAGGCTTGTATCTATGACTTGGGCATTCACAGTGAATTTGAGCATATTAAAAATTCTGCTGAGATTTGGGTTTATTTTTTTTTTCTTCTTTTTTTTTTTTTTAAATTTTCTAAGTTTTATTCTTTTTTTTCTTTTTTAAGATTTATTTATTTATTTATGCAAGCACTGGGTACAGTCAGAAGCGCGGGAGGGTGAGAGAATTCACCAGAGCCAGAGCGGGGAACAGAACAGGCAGACTGACGAAATACACCGCTGAGGGGAGCAGCAGGCGGCGGGAGAGGTCTGCGCGCCATGTGGGACCCTCACCCGGTGTCCGGGGATTGAACCACTGCTGCAGAGGCTGCGGGCAGCTTTGCAACCCAGCACTCAACCACTGCGCCACTGGGGAGGCCCGAGATTTGGGTTTAGAAACTTAAGTTGTGTTACAAAAAAGCATTTCCCTGACTCACTTGATCAAGGACCACCCTCCACCCCCAAGAATTAGGATTTGTGCACCTGGGATAGTTCATGTTCTACTCTTGGGGAGATTCTAAGCTTCCAGTGCAGCAGCTGTGACACAAGATGTTTTTCAGGCTCTGATTAAATTGCTTTCAAACCAAGGGAGCATTTGCCTGAGTATCCTCATGTGACATAGTTTTTCCTCATGTTGAGGGTTGGAGAATCGAGAGAATCACATACTTAAGCTCTAATGAAAGATAAATGGGATAAAGAATGCTAGATTGGAGTAAATAACATGAAATAATTGCATGCGCTTGATATATAAAATGCACATAAATATATATCCACACCCATTTGTATACACACATTTATGGGCATTTTGCATATACACATATATAGGTTTTGAATATAGTTGAAATGGAGTGAAGACATAATCACTCCATGAAAAGAAATAACTTAAAGCAGTTGTCTGTTTATAATACATTCAGTTTTTTTTTTTTTTTAAATAACTATAAGACATCTAGGTCAGAAACTATGGTTAGTCCCTAGCTCCAATGTAACTAATTTTTTGATAAATGAATTAGTTATAAAGGACATCTAAGGAGGCAGAGAGGAAAGCAATTGACAGTAAATTATAGTCTGGATTGGTACTAGCCATCCATTCATGAATCACTAAGTTTTGAAGGGATAACCATTTTCCTAAATTGTTTATCTTCAATATTTGCCTATAACATTTTTTCTTTTAATACTGTGTTTTTGAGAATGATTTTCTTCTATATAATTGATTCATTTTCACTACTGCATAATATTCCATTGTATGAGAACATCATAAATTATCTGATCTGCTGTTGATAGATTTTTGGGTTATTCCCAGGTTTTTACTCTCACAACACTGATGAGTTTTCCTGGTATATGTGAAAGAGTTTTTCTAAAGGTTATCCCGAGAATGGACTTGCAGAACCAGGAGGAATGGGGATGTTTAACTGTGCTAGAAAATGCTCATTTTTTTTCCTAGTGGTGATGTAGTTTACACTCCCATCATCAGTGGATAAGGACTCCTATTGATTTCACACCTTACCAATAATTGGCATTGTCTGATTTTGAAGTTTTGTCATGTGTGTATGAAATTTTTTTTATGGTTTTTTAATTTGCAGTTCTGTGATACCTGACAAAATTGAATTCATATCTCTGTGAGTTGCTGGACCATTTGTGCCTCTTTCACTGTAAAATGCCCTTTATCCATTATTTCTACCAAATTGTTTTCCTTTGCTAATTTTTCATGCATTTTGATTATTAGTACATAGTCAGTTTATGTACTACGGAAACTTTTTATGGTATCTTTTGATGAAAAAGCATTTGTAATTTTAATATAACTGAATTTATCGCTTATGACTTGTATCTTTTGTATTGATATTGTTCTGAATTGTCTCTTAAACTGTCGTAGTTTTGCTGCCCCAAACCCACCTGGAGTTGATTTTATGTAAACCATGGGATAGAAATCCAATTGCATTTTTCCCCTTACAGGAATCAGTTGTGCAAGCCTCACATAAGAGTTCAGCTGATCTTTTTTGTCTGTAACTCATAAATCAGTTTTTCATATGTGCATGTATATTTTGATTCTTTCGTTCCATCTATCTATTTTGACACCATTATCTGACTATTTTGACTACTACAGGTTTATGTATCTTGATACCTAATAGAAAACTATCCCTATCTTGTCATTCTCCCAAAGCATTTTGGCTCTTCTTGGCCATTTGCATTTCCTTTTCCTAAATTTTAGAGTCAGTTTGTCAAGTTCCACCCAAAATATTCCACCAGAATTAATTGATTGTAAAGATTGAAAAATTTAAAAATAAGTTATTCCCAAATTAATGAATCTTCGTATCTGTGAAGATAGTATATTTATCTACTCAGGAGTGTATTATTTTTATAAAATTTTCTGAATTATATATGTAAAAAGTTTCTAGGTCACATTAGATTTATTCCAAATTTTTTGCTTTTGTATTATGAACAAAATCCTTTTTTAAAATTATGTTTTCCATTTCTTAAGATACTTGATTTGTAATGACTTTTTTTGTTGTTGTTGCAACAATGATAGACTGTAGATTACTTTGGTTTTGTTTTCAAGAGCAATCATAGCTATAAAGAAGTGTTTTCCTTTTCAATTTTTATATATCTTCATGTATATTTTTTCTTGTTTCATTAGTCTACTTAAAAATCTCTGCTATAGTATTTCTCAAACTTTGCATTAGAATCACTTGGAGTGGGTCAGAACACATTGCTGGGATTCTGACAGAGTTTCTGATTCAGTGAGTCAGGAGTGAGATGGGGGAATGTGCATTTATAGCAAATTCTCTGGTGATGTTGCTGACCAGGACCAAACTTCAAGAACCATTGCTGTAAATAATATTCCCCTTCCTGGGGGAAAAAAAACAAAACCACAAACACAAACCCATTGCTCTAGTACAATGTGCAGTATAATTGGTGAAGGCTAATATCACCTTATCTTGCTTCTGATCTTAAATGGATTCTTTGTGGTGACATATCTAAAATTGTTTGCAAGAATTGTTTGTGTGAGGATTCAATATCCTTATCTTGCTTCTGATCTTAAAATGCTTTAGATATTTAGAATGTTTCAGATATCTCACCTTAAATTGTTTGTTAGTTGTTTGTGTGTGTGTGTGTGTGTGTGTGGTTTAAAGAGGTATAATTCTAATCCTTATTGGCTGAGTGTATTTTGAAATTATAAATTGATGTTGAATTTTATCACCTTCATTTTTGTAAGGAGTACATAGATGCTATTTATAATATCTAATCTGACTCTTTAAAAACTTTGATTTCTGATATGTTATTTCTATCTTGTAATTTTATGCTTTTTTCCATTACTCACTAATTTTAAGCCCTATACTCCTAGAATAAATGCATCTTGTTCATGTTACCTTACCTCTATTTACCTTAGGGATTCAGGTAATTTTTGCATTTGTGCTCAAGAGTAAGGTTTTCTTTTCTCGTGGTATCCTTGTTTAATTATTAAGATTATGCCAACCTCCTAATGTACATTGGAAATTGTCCTTTTTTTTTTTCTATTTTCTAAAAGAGTATATATAAATTGGAATGGTCTGTTTCTTGCATGCTTGGTAGGACTTGCCTTGGAAACCATCTGGGCCTGGTTTTTATTTTGTGAAAAGGTTTTAAATTGGATTCAATTTACTGAATGGTTATAGAACTATTCAGGTATTCTGTTTCTTCTCCAATTGCTTTTATTAACTTGTATTTCTCCAGGAGTTTATCCATGTTTCCATGATTTTTTAAATTATAGTTTTAAAATGTATAAGCATGAAATTATTCATTAAATTCCTATTTTTAGAATCTGTTGCATATGAAGTTATACTGTTTTTCATTCCTAATATTTGTCTTTTATCTTTGCTTATCTCTCTAAAGATTATTTATTTTTCAAAAAAACAAAATTTGTTTACATTTTTTCCCTTTCAGGTCTTCGTATTGGATAGTTTTCCTTCTCCTTGGGTAAATATCTACAGTCTAATTTTGTGCTTTATTTGTCCTGCTGATTTTTTACTTTATTTTTGCTTAGCTGAGATTTTAAATAGTGTGTGAAGGAGTGTACTACACATAATCAGTTCTGGCATTCACTGCAGGTTCTTCTTTTGAAAGACTTGCAGTATTTACCCTGAGGAATATGGACACAAACACCACTAGACTGGGAGACCTCACACCAAAGATGAATATTTATTTGCACATTTAACATACACAATAAAGACAACCCATATCTTTACACCTTCCTCCCAAGTAATTTTAAGATACCCACTTCCCAGTCGTGGGAATTATGGTAAACATTATTCTTAACTGATATTTTAATTCTATCCTAAGTTAGGTATTATGTTAATTTTGCAATCAGTGTTTGTTTAGGTATATCCACATGTAACCAGTATATTTGTTCACTATTCCTTGTATCTCATTCTTATTGGGATAATATTCTTTCCGTTCAATGTATCTTTTGGAAATTCCTTTTTGTGAAGATTTGTTGGTGGTAAATATTATTTTTCTTTGTCAATAAATGTTGGTATTTGTATTTTTGAAAGAAATTTTGTTCCTGAAATACTGTAAATGTTCTTATTTTCTGAATGCGATTAAGTCTTTGTCCAGGTTCCTTTTGTGTTTCATGAATTTTGACTGAACTCTTGTCTCTCTATCTGTGGGAATTCGTAAGACCTGAGATAAAGTTGTTTTTCTTCAGAGAGAATTTGTGATCCTCTATCTAGATGCCTAGACCTGACTCCTCTTGAAAAGAAATTTGCTGTTGTGTGCTTTTCACATAAATCTGTTTGAGGATAGGTTTGTGCCTGAAATTCAATGTTTATTTTTTTCTCTTACCCACATAGTATGAAGAGCAAAAGGATTCTTGATTCTAAATACTTTGTACCTTTAATGTCTTTTGGTCTGGCTTCAATAGTCTCTTTTTTCATATCCTTCCACTCTGCACACCTTTTCTATGCCTTTCTATTTTATTTTTTTAATTTACTTTTTTTTTATATATTTTTACATCATTGTTCAATTTGAAACAATGTTTGTTTTTTCCCCCTTCCCTACCCCCACCCCCTGCTGGTGTAAGATGTCTTTTGTAAGTAGTACATAGATGCAATTTATAATATCTAATCTGACTCTTTAAAAACTTTGATTTCTGATATGTTATTTCTATCTTATAATTTTATGCTTGGGGGGAGCACATTGCTGCTGCCTTTCTGTTTTCCTATGGGTTTTTTAAAAGTATTTTCCCTGTCTAGACTAAAATTAGGCTGTGGAAATTAGCCAAAGTAAAAGAAAGGAAAACAAACAAGTACAAACTACTATCTTTGGAAGTTAAAGACTCATTTCTAGTCATTTAGCGGGTTACTCTTCAAATTTTAATAGGCACACTGACCTTCAAGTCTTTATCTCCTTCTGAACAACATAGTATTTTATTAGAATACTTTAATTTTCATCATGCCTTCCCATGACATCTGTCATTTTCAATCTATCTTTGCTATGTCTTCTAATCTCCTAGACACTTTATTATTGGTTTTTAGAGTTCTGCTTTTCAAAATGTTTACTGTATTTATTGGTTTCTTTTTTGCCTTCTTTTCCTTATTGCGTTTTGAGACTTCCCTTTTGAGGTAACAGTCCTTTCTAATGAAATACATCCTTTAACCATTCCTCTGTGAGGTGCTGTTTGTACTTTCTCCTTTTGTTTGTTTGATTTCTTGAATGCCAATTTAGCTGTGTACACAACTCTGGATTGAAGAGTTGCTTCCGAATGGTACTTTGAAGTCACTTCACGGTCATCTGGCTTCCATTTATAGCTGTTGGTCTGATGTCAGTCAAATTGTCATCGCTTTGAAATAATCTCTTTTCTTTCTGCATCTGTGCCATCATCTTTCCTTTCTGATTTTTATTCTGTATCTAACATCTTATCTCCCTTTCTTCCCTAACTAGAATTTGTTGTGGCCTTCAGAATCTGAGGATTTTTTCCCCTCAGCTTTGGGAAATTCCCAGTTGTTGTCTCTTCAAATGCTAATTCTGTCTTTTTTTTTAAAAATTCATTCTTTTTCACTTCTCATTAGATGTAGCTCAGATCATGTCATTCTCACAGACGTCCTGTCTCTCAGTCCCTCTTCCATTTTTTTTTTCTTTGCTATGCATGGGAGGTTTTCTTTACCAGTGTTTAACCTGTTCAAATCCTGAATCTTTCTATTAGTGATGATACAGTTTGCATATTTAGAATTTTTTTTTGTCTTTTTCAAATCTCCCTGGTCATTGAAGTTTTGCATTTCTGCTCATATTTAAATTCTACCCTATTTCTTTAAATAAATGACATTTTGAATGTATTTTATAAAAAATTATCATTTGAAGATTTATATCTTATGCCCTTGGGTTTTTTAATTCTTTGTTTTAATGATTTTGGTTTTGGCTATTGTAATTTTGTTTCCTTGGTGTTTTGTAATTTTTTCTTGCCAACTTATGCTTAGCCACTTTAATCTGTGTGAATCTTGAAAGACCTGGCTGAAGGGTGTGCGCTTCCACCGAGACTCAGGATGGCTTCTGCTAGGGATCCTGAAGTACCTTTGCATTTTCACCCTGTTCAGTTAATTTTCAGTGTGAGACATCCCAGGTCAGGAGTTAGGATAAATGCAGATCCTGAAGCTTTGTGACATATGGTTACAGAGTCACAGGGGAGTCCATTTCTTTCTACCTGAACTGAAGCCCAAATAGACATGCTTCCTGTTGCTTCTCCTTGCTGGTCAGGAGGTTTTTCCAAGCTCATCTTTCACCAAGAGTGTGGCCCTTTGAGGGTTCTGTTACCATTTTGCGAAGTGGCTGTTTGCCTTCAGTTTGAGGTTTAGCGTATTAAGTTTGTTCCACATGCTCCTTCTCCATTGGAGTTAGGGCCCTTATATGTGCAGACTATTGAGACCCAAAGCATCAAGAAATCTTTCATTTCTTGCTGACATGTTTACTGTGGTCCTTTGCACACCCATCTCTGGGGCCTGTTTTAATTCCCATGTAGGATGTGTCCTCCTTGGGGTCATGGATATTCATGTACAATTTGATCAACATTTCCTATATTAAGTCAAGATAGACCCCTCTGTTTTGGTGTTTATGTAATCCTGAAATGTATCATTCCCATTTGGGCCCCATGTCAAGAACTTTGATGCAATACCAGAAATAGAATATTTTGTTATAAAATTTTATGCATAAAAGGTTTTTCTTTTAAAAAAAAAAGTCTAAATTGGGCCTCCCCGGTGGCGCAGTGGGTTGTGCACCGTGCTGTGAAGCTGTCTGCAGCCTCTGCAGTGCAGGTTCGATTCCTGGCTGGCCAGGGAGATTCCCAGAAGACGTGGCAGACCTCTCCTGTTGTGCTCGCTGCTCCCCTCAGCAGTGCTTTCAGTCTGTCTGCCTGTTTTGCTCCCCACTCTGTCTCTGGTGAATCCTTTCACCCTCCCGCTCCTCCAGCCTGTACCCCAACTCTTGTATAAAAATAAAATCTTAAAAAAAAAAAAGTCTGAATTGTGTGTGTGTGTGTGTGTGTGTGTGTATGTTTTAATACAGAAAAAAAGCAGAGCAGTCTGTTTTGGGATAAGTTGGCTGCCCTTCATTCTCTGGGCTACTTAACCTCTTAACAATTCAGACAATGCTCTCAATGTTTTGCCTCAAGGGCTCTTGCTGGCTGAGTGTCCTCCAGTAACTGCATCAGAGATCCAAAGGAGCTTGCAAACCCAGGTTGATGAAATGTACAAATGACCCTGAAGGAGAAAAGTAGTCCATTCTCAGTGGGGTCTCAACAGCTCAATAGTAAGAGGAGAAATAAAATATAAGTCAGCAATGAAATGAGAATATACCTGAGTTTAGGCAAGAGGAAATTAACAAATCTTTAGAAAAATGATCTGTGATTTTCAGAGCAGTGATCCTAGAGGGAGTAATTGGATCCAGAAAGGAAATGTGAGAGCAGGTGATGGGCAGCTTAGCAACAGGGAATAAGAAAGTTTTATTCTTTTTTTTTTTTTTTTTTTTTTTTTTGTGGGACCCTCGCCGGCGGCGGGGGAACAAACCAGCGCTGCAGAGGCTGTGGGCAGCCTCGCAGCCCAGCGCTCAACCGCTGCGCCACCCGGGAGGCCCAAGAAAGTTTTATTCTTAATATTAAAAACTATGTAGTGTTGGGGCCTCCCTGGTGGCGCAGGCAGTTGAGCACAGTGCTATGAAGCTGTCCACCACTTCTGCAGCGCCGGTTCGATACCCGCCAGCCTTGGAGCAACCCATATGGCACAGCAGACCTCTCCTATCTTGCACGCTACTCCCCTCAGCAGTGTATTTCAGTTATTCTGCCTGTTCTGCTCCCTGCTCTGTCTCTGGTGAATCCTCTCACCCTCCCGCACATCTGGCCTATACCCCGGTTCTTGTATAAATAAAATAAGTCTTCAAAAAAATGTAGTGTTATTTTGTAGAATTGCATAAGCACTTAATGTGGGACTTTACTGCTGTTCACATCTGTCAGCATAGATTATTTCTGTCATATTCTAGATTTTTATATTAACTTTTTCAGATAACATTGATTTGCAACACCATATAATCCAGAGGCACTGGTTCACATCTCACAGATGTATGTCCCAGCACCACACCCACCAAAGCACCTATTATCCTCCATCGGACCAGATTTTGCAAGATAGTCTCCCTGTGAGCTCCTGAAGTATGAAGTATTGAGCAGTGTGCTTAGGGAGGAGGTGGAGGTTCTTTGGATCCTCCTGTTGGTGATGAAACCACTAAAGCATAAAATGCTCAAAGCCAATTTCCAAAAATATTACACAGCATCTAGAGTAGACCTGTCCTTGGGTCCTGCCCTTGGTTTTCATTCCATCCCTTTTTACTTGGTGAAGTCATTCCCAGCCATCAAGTCGGGACCTCTGTCTGTGGTGGACTCTTCCCGACCACTTAGCTCAGGTACCTCTTCTGTGATCCTCAGGTCCTCGTGCAGACCTTTGAGCCTGCATTTCTGTCAGTGAAATGAAGAGCGGGCATTGGCTCTTCTGACGCAGTGTCCGTGGGGAGTCCTGTTGGCATTGTGGCCTGTGCCACGAGCTTCAGTGCTTATTCATCCTCTTGTGTTGGACCTTAAAGCCTTTACAGGCCAGTCTTGGCTTCACAACAAGATTTAAAAATTCTCTTGGACATCCACGTCAGGTTTTATTTGACTCCATGCGACAAAATACTGGCCATCTAGTGCTGATACAGGGTGGGTACTAAATAATCAGCGACTGTCCCAGATTTTTCCTGTCTTACACTTCCTACTAACTGCCGACTCTAAGATGCCCATCCAGACCACCAGCCCTTAATTTGAAGGATCCTGATTCTAGTTATTTAATGTGTTAAACCCTCTATTTCTGCCTCTCTGGTGTGGGGCTGCCACCTAGTGGGAGAAGATGGCAACTTTGGGCTACTTGGTGCCATGTCCTCTTCCACCATCTTTAATTCCAGAGGTGAAGTGGGCACCTTGAAGGGAGCTGCACTGAGGTGATTAGGGCTGTCCCGCCCTGCGCATAGACCTTTGCCAGCATGCCATGGTGTGAGCTTGCTGGTCTGGACTGTGCTGCCCAAAGTTGCCACCCCAAGGGTCTTTCATGTCCCACTCATTCCACGGCAGCATTTTCTCTTTGGCACCCTGTCCACTGATCACAGCGTTGTCTTGTCTTCCCTCCCAGTATCCTGGATCTATGTCAGGAAGCTCAGCTGCCAGTGAGAGAAACCCAGCTGAGACTTGTTTACAGCTCACACAGGGAGTTCAGCCACGTCACTGGCATTCAGCTTTTCTTTATCTCTTGGCTTTCTGTTGCTTCTTTTTCACTTGAAGCACTGCCCCCTTAACCCTGCTTACTTTACATGCCTTCTTCAAATTCTAGATGCATGCTGGGATTTATGATTATTGGAGTATGTATCCTTGGATGGATTAATATGGAAGGGTTGGGAAAGAAGAAGAACTCTGGTTGGCCAAGTCTAAGTCATGCGTCTATCCTAATCATGTGACCAAAGGAAATTGGAAGAACCATTTCCAAAAAACAGGCTGACTGCTGGACAGGCAAACAAACAGATGTTTTATACTTTTGCCATTGTATTTATTAGCCGATGACAGGTAGCATGTTAATTTGCTTTGATATCTGCCAGTATTTGTACATTGCTAGATGTCTAATGGCTGCCTAATAGTTACTGGCTCAATGATTGAGAAATAGGTGAGAAAGGAGACCGATGAGCATCAAGGCCACTGGATACCTGGGGGAAGAAATCAAGGATAGGTTGTGTGGATGAATTTAGAACCAAACTGTGTGTGGTGCTTTTGAAACTTAGCCTCAAGTACTTTGAAAGTCCTTCCATTGAGAGGTGAAGTACATGTTCCCTCCTGTGGACTCTGGGCCAATTTGTGATCACAACAGTCAATGGAATGTAAAAGTGAAGTATGTGACTTCTACAGAGAGAACATAAAAGACCCTGCCATGTTGTTCACTGGGACACTTGCCCTTCTCACCTAGATCCACCATAAAAGTTCAACAAGAGGCCTCCCTGGTGGCGCAAGGGGTTAAGCACCATACTATGAAGCAGTCTGCAGCCTCTGCAGCATGAGTTCAATCCCCAGCTGGCTAGGGAGCAACCCACACAGCGAAGCAGATCTCTCCCATCTTGCCCGCTGCTCCCCTCAGCAGTGTATTTCAGTCTGTCTGCCTGTTCTGCAACTCGCTCTGTCTCTGGTGAATCCTCTTACCCCCACACTTCTGGCTTGCACTCCAGTTCTTGTATGCATAAATAAATCTTAAAAAAAAAAGTTCAACAAGAGACCACATGCTGAGACACCTCCTACAGGGGCTATGGTCAACAGTTTCTGCTGAGCTCAGCCTTCCAGCTTGCCCTACTAGGGTACCAGACATCAGAGTCCAGCCCATCTGCCAACTGAGTGATACACAGCATCCTGTATTGATGCCTCTTGGAACAGAAGAACCTCCCAGCTGAGCCCTGCCTGTATCCTGCTCACCAAAGCCAGGATTGGTGGTCCTAAGTCATTAAATTTGGGGGTAGTCTATTACCCAAGAATCCATAACTGGAGCAGACTGCCATCTTTTCCACAACCTTAATGAAAAAGTGAAGAGCAAACACATCTCAAATTACTTTGCCTATGATCTCCACACAAATGTGCTATAAAAAGAATTGTTTATGAAAAAAGATGAAATGATTTATGAGTTGAAAGCCTTTGGGGGAAAAAGTTTGGAATAGATATCTTCCTTCTGCCAACAGCTTGTTGGCGGGCTGCCTCCTTTGATCTTGGAGCCTCGTGCAGTGTGAGCAAGATGTAGGGGCTCAGGGTCTTACTTGCTGTCACAGCTTTGCAGCACATGGCGCTGGCTTACATAGGTCCCCAGGGGCCCAGAGAACTTCTGTTTACTGACGCAGACAGATCTTGAAAAGTGGAGTATGTTCTATCAGTGATACTGTAAAATAAAAAGTAAGCTCCCTTTCTAGAACTTGACTTTTTTCTCCCCCTGTCCCCCATTACAGCCTGTCCTTTCTCCAGAGCCTTGTTAATAGCCAGTCAGGGGGAAAAACCAGGGTGACATTTGGGATGGGGCTGAGGCCTCAACCACAGCCTATGGACCTGACCACTTCTGCCTGACCCGTGGGCTTTCCTGGTCTTCCCTCTCCCTCCACCTGCAGTCACCAGCCCCCAGCTCAGATCCACCTGGTGCGTGTGCATCTGTGTGCTTGAGAACCCAGTTTCCTTCTCAGAAAGCAACCTCTCGTTTCAGGCTCCCTGGGCACTCCTAGACACTGTGCAATTTTCTCTTTGTGACTTCTTACTTAGCAAAAAAACCCCAAGAACTCACCTGAATGTATGTCCTAAAGCAGCCACAGCTACTCCCTCCGGCCCTTCCCTCCTCAGTCAACAAATGATCCTGCAGGTCGTGCTCAGTGCCAGGTAGTACTCTGGACTCTGGGGTTATATTCCAGAGCGGAACAAATTCCAGTGGTTGCAGCATTTACCTCTGTAGGAGAGAGGGAAAGACACAATAAGCATGCAGCACATTAAACTGTATATTAGGAAGCTATAAATGAGGTGCAGGATACCTAAGATGGGCTCAGGAGGGAGCCAAGGAGGGGAGATCATGGCAATTGGGTGGTCAGAGGGGGGATTTGAGCAAAGACTGAAGAAGGATTAGTTATGTGATATATAAGGGAAGATCATTCTAGAAGAAACTGTTAGTGCAAGGGCCTTGGTAGTAAGAGGTCACAGAGTGGCATGAGTGGGTGGTGGATGAGTCAGAGGGCTTGTGAGCCTTTGTAGGGAGCTCTGCCTCTGAGAGATGGGGGTCATTGGGGAGTTTTAAACAGTAACAGGATCTCACTGTGTCTTCGGGAGGTGGCTGTGTCTGCTGGTTGAGAGGACACTGGAGGGCAAGAGGATAAACAGGAGATCCTGTTGGAGGCTGTTGGAGTCATGTGGATGGAGAAATGGGGGTGGCAGGACACTTGGGGGTAGCTCGAGAAGAGGTGAGAAGTGGGTTGATGAGAGCATCTTGAAGGTAGGGTCAAATAGGATTTGCTAATGGATTGGGGTTGGCGGGTGAGATGAGGAGTTGAGGGTGGTGTGAAGTGTTTGGTCTGTAACTAGGAGGGTGGTGGGGGATGAGAAAGATACCTCTAATGCCCCCTGCTTCCCTGGTGGTGTCAAGACTTGGTGAGACTGCTTGGAACCTTGAGAAGGCAGTTTCCTTTCTAGAACCTACTCATGGTCCTTTGGGAACAAGATGGGCGTCAGTGTCTGGCTACAGTGCATACCACTCTGTTGACCTTCTACTTAGAGCAGGGCATTTTGGTTTCCATTTGTGACACTGGCATTCAACCTGTAGAGTTTTACATTGTTATTTTTTCTTTAAATCAGGATGCCTCAGTCCCCTCACCTCAGCCGTAGCCCCTGAAATTCTACTATAACCCTGTTTCATCTGCACAGTTGATACTAATGCAGTCATAGTTGAGAATCATAAATTCATAATCATGATTTACAGTTTTCTTTTTTCATGATGATGTATTTGCCTGTTTATTGCAATAATAGTAATAACAGTGATAATAATAAATAAGTTAGGTAATAATACCCCAGGTGGTTACAGAATGAGGTTTGGTGAGAACTGATGAAGCCGGGGGAGTCACCTTGGCCATCACCAGTGTCTGGAGTCAGTCTGTCTCTGAACATGTGTGACATTTTTTATTTTATTTTTCATATGTCCAGAAGCCACAGACTTGCAATAGTGGTGGTTAATGGAAGGCTAGGACTCTTTGGTCACCCTGTTTTGTGACTCCACCTCTGTAGAAATATTTAGAGGCTTGACTGTGCCTGCTGCTTTAGCATCAGGGTGTCTAAGTATGTGTTTTGTTCTTTTATGTCCTGGGGAATATCAGGGCTGGAAACCTGTGTTCAGCAGATGTTGGCATGCCCACAATCACAGATATCTTTATCAACATTAAAATAACAAGTTAAATCAATGGTGGTGCTTTTAAAGTGGTGCTTACAGTCTCCAAGACTCCTGCCCCCCTCATTTCAACTCTGTTATGCTCTGATTTTTGCAGCTGAGTCTCAAATGTTCTGTCAGAATGTTAAAATGGTTCTATAATGGGCCAAAGAGAATTTGAGGCTGAAATGTTAAGGTCTGTCCAATGAGAAGGAAATATCAATAATGTCCCCTTGCACCCTTGCAGTGTAGGTTGCAGCTCAAGGTGCAAAGCACTTTTCCAGAAGCACCTAGAAACAGGCAGGCAGGCGGTTTCCCGTCATCTTAGATTGTGTTTCTAGTGACCTGGCCACGACCACCCTCCTTTATAATATACAGAAAGGTAATTGTGTTACTGAGTTCAGACCGTCGCCCCCCATCATTTGGAACAAGTTATTCCTTTGGCCTTGTGGTTGGGGCTTTGTGCTCTGGGGAACTTGTCTAATAAAAACCACACAATTCATTTAGACAGCCTTGGCCCCTCTCTCCGGAGTGAGTAGCTGCTTGGGACTTCTATTTTCAGTTCGTATGTGTGGTTTTTTTTAATTTTTGGATTGCAAAATCAGGCATTCCTCTGAATTCCTATGTGTCCTTAGAAACAAAACGTGTTTCCAATAGTGCAAACTTTTCCCCCTCTGCGGCTGCTGATGGGTGTATTTATTCTTCAGTGTGGAGAGAAGAGTAAATAATAATTAGTGAACAGCACCCCCAACCCCCGCCGCCATGATCCTACTGCTAGAACTGAACAGGGTAGGGGGTATTTCCACTCGGATGTGAGCAATCTGCCAGGACAGGCTGAAGCAGCCCCTCATCCCTCCTGGAGGTGGCAAAGGCGTAGCCCCCAAAGTGCTGCTTCAGGTACGTGGGCTGCAGGCATGTGTAGGATGAGATCTAGGAGAGCTCGAAGCAAAGCCACCACCATGTGCGTGTGCCTCAGATCCACACGCTCTGTGGGTGTGGCCTGGGTGATGGTCCAGGATGCCCGGTGCTTCTGCAAGGCTTTGCTCAGTAAGGAGCAAGGTGGCCTGCAAAGTAGCTGGTGGCCTGGAAGAACCTGGATTAGAATACTCGGAGATCTCTTTTTAAAGATTTATTTATTTATGCATACAAGAGCTGGGGTGCAGGCCAGAGATGCAGGGGGTGAGAGGATTCACCAGAGAGAGAGTGGGTAACAGGCAGATCCACTGAAATACACGCTTAGGGGAGCAGCGGGAGAGTCAGGAGGGGTCTGCTGCGCCATGTGGGTAGCTCCCTGGCTGGGGATCAAACTCATGCTGCAGTGGCTGTGGATAGCTTCATAGTGCTGTGTTTCAACCCCTTGCATTACCAGGGAGGCCCAATACTTGGACATCTCAGTTCTATGTCTTGGAAAAGTGCTTTGGCCACATGCCATGCCTCAGTGTCCTTTTATAACATGGGAGACAGTAACAGAGCATGCTCAGTTGAAGCCAGAGTAGGGACAGGTTTCAGAGGTGCTCAGCCAGTGGCAGCTAGCTGGAGGTGGAAGGAGAAATTAGCGAGCTGGTCTGGGCTGGGGTCTGTGCTACCTTTCATTCTGGAGGCCACACTGCCTCTACAATCACCAATGGTATAAAGTTTCTTCATCGCTTTGCATCAGAATTTGCCCTGGGTAACATTGGACTCTTACCAAAAGAATCTAAAGCATGAGTTGCTACAGGTGAGAATATTTAAAAAAATATATTCCTTGCCATGAAAACATGGCAATGCATGTGGTCCCCCCAAAGTTCTGAGAAGTAGCAGAATTGTCAAAATATAGAACAGCCGCTTGGAATGGAGGGGCCTCCTTCCAGGGCAGGCTGCTTGTTTAGACAGGTCAGACTGAGCACATTATCCCATTTTTACAGACTCCAGGCCTTAGGGGGCCGGCTAATGAAAGGCCTCGCGAACACTCAGCAGGCGGGAGCTGCCCTTGGGAAGGGCCACAGAAGGAAATAGCAGGTAGAAAATCGGACCTCAGAAGAAGCTTGCCAGATAGAGAGAAGGCAGAGAGGTGCTGAAAAGCGGCCTTGGATTTAGTCAGTGCGGGGCTGGGAGTCCACATTTCTTTGCCTAGCAGTTATGGGGTGCCGGAGGGGGCGTCTCCTTTAAGGGGAATGCAAGTCCATGGCCGGACTCTGTAAGCAGGGCTCTGCCTGTGGGCCGCCTGCTGCTGCTGCTTGTGCCACAGGTTCCCCCGTGGCTTCAAGCTGATGCCCTCTCTCATGTCAAAGCAGAGCGTAAAGGAACAGAGGCTGTGCCCCCTGCTTGAAAAACCCCACAGGCCTTCCTTTTCTTTGGTCTGGAGGCTTGGGCCATGCAGGTAACTGAGGGTGGCTCAGTGTTGGAGTCGGGTGGAGACCTGGGTCTCCTCATTCCCCTTGTGACTCTGCCAGGTGTGCTACCTCTGAGCCGCCTCTTGTTCACCTGTAGTAGGCAAATGTTCCCACATCTCTTGGAGGGCTACTTTAGGATTTGGTTTCAGGAGGTGCTTAAAATTGTAGCGGTTGTTATGAGACTGTGACTATCTCGCCCGTGTGCAATGGCCGTGGCTCAGCAATCTCACCTGCCCCTGAGCAGACTTGAAGGACCTATGACCTCCCAGTAGCGGCAATGCAGCTTCAGCTTCTTGGGCAATGGAAACATCTAGAAAAAGAATTGCGATTAGTCCATGTCTGAGAGGGTTAAGGGGCCGATTCATCATGTCCTGGTGGACTGTCCATGTCCAAGAAGCACCCCCTACCCTGTTCAGTTGGCTCAATCTGAGTGTGTAGTGTTTGTGTGTGGGGGGGAGGGGTTGGCTGTTCCTTCTAGAGCTAAGTGGTAGGGTAAGTGCACGGGTGTGTGATGCTCTGTTGCACTGCCGTCCCCACCCCCAGTCCTGAGACTTTGACTGTTTGTTCAAGTCCTGGGAAGCCCTTTTAGTAACAGTGTGTTCTTTCAGATCCTCTGTGCATGTTGCACTTGGTCTTCACTTTAGCTGCCCAGCTGGATTCCATGGGCTCCATCACTTCTTCTCATTTTTGCTTTCTCCTCTGCAGCCTCCACCACGGTGGACTAAAGGGTCATTTACCCTGCCAGGCTGCTGGTGCAGGAGCATTGCTCTGAAAACCCTTCCCATTTGGCAACCAAGCTGGCACCTGCCAGGTATTATTAGGATTTTTGCATTCCCATGTAAGTAAAAATAAAAATAACTAATGCTGACATCTGAAAGGGCTCAGCTCTTTTGAAAACTGCAGGACACTGGCTGCACTGCGGGGGGATGGGGTGGGATCCGAGCCCCACAAGTTGCTCCTCTCCACCCACTCCAGCCTCCTCCATTCCAGCCAGGCAGACCGCAAGGTAGTTCCAAAGGCAGACTTGACTGAAGTTGTAGACTTCTGAGTCACGTTTAGACTTCTGCGAACAGCCAGTTGCTCCAAACTTTTCCATCTTCCATATTGCATACAAAGCAGAAATACAGAAAGTTAGTCCATAGTTAGGGGGACATACCATCTTACCCATAACTCGTACAGTTAGTTCAAACTGATTCTCTCTGCAGAAGTAGCCCCGAGCAGTGTTTGCGTTGGTTTTCATCCCTCTCCTGCCCAGGGACCTTCCCTCCCTGAGGAAAACTGCATTTCCCGCCATTGTGAATAAAATCACCGTTCTCGTGTGTCCTAGTCTTTTTTCCCAGCAGTTGACCTTCCGGTTCAGGCATGCGTTTTAAGATGATGCCCTGGTCATAGGTGGGGCTTGTGGTCGTACAGGTGCCATCTCCAAAGGTATTTTCGCTGAAGAATCTCAGGCTCGTCTCTGTAGGCGTGTCCAGTTCCCCTTCTGCAGCAACAGGAGCTGTGGAATGCCTGAGCTGTGCACGGAGCTGTGGGACACACCAGAGAGACTTCATAGCTCCTGTTTCTGAGGAGTCCCACGTAATTCTCCCCCTGCCCCACCCCCCGTCACATGAAACCATGAACCAGTGATTATCTGGGGGCCATCATGTCACGTTGTAAATTCCTGTGGGTGGCGGGTCCGACTTTGGCTGCGCATGCAAAGCACCTTGGATGCTCCCAGGTTTCCCGATGCTGGGGTTCCACTCCCAAGGTCCTCAATGTCACCGATCTTAGGGGACACTTGATTTGTGCAGCCAGGGTTGAGGATGGATGGATGCCCGTGAGGCAGGAAGGGCTGTGTTGTTCTCGTTGCACAGATGTGAGAGGCGAAGCTCAGAATGAACAGACTTGCCAGCGTTACCCCATTAGTCAGTGGCTGAGTTAGGATGAAAAACAAAGCTTCCATCCGAGTGGACTTCACATTGCATCTGGCAACCCATTTATCACACTGTGGCCATTGTGTGAAATTCTTTGGTTATTACATTCGGAATCAGTTTCTGGGAAATTCAGTGCAACTTGTTGAATCCTGGAATCACTCCAACCCTGGATAGTCTCTCTCCCATGCACCAGGCTGCTGGTGGGGAGAGGTTGTCTGCAGCCCAGCCGCTGGCAGTGCCGGCACTCAGGGTGGATTAGGCCCCAGCCTCTGAGGGTGCTTCGCGGAGACAAACTCTGGCTCACCCAGTGATGCCTCCCTCTCACCCAGAGAGCTTTTTTCTCCCTGGGGAGCCATATTCTCAAGAAGGGGGGGAGGGCCTCCTCCATTGAACATGTTCTTAAGATCTCGACTTGAAACAGCTCCAACTTTCCCAAATATTTGAGAATGCTGCCTATGCTGCACGTTCTCGCCGCGCAGGTGGCGTCATCCATAAATCCTTTGACCATCATTTGTCATGGCTCCCTTTGGCTCACCTTCGTGTGTGTGTTTCCCCATTTTTGCCAACTCTTAGTTGAAAACAAGCATTCCCCAAGTCTGTCATTTCTCAATCCTCTTCCTCTGTCCAATACTATGTGCTCCCCTGCACAAGCACACATGCATGCACACGTGTGCACTCAGACACACACATGCACACACCTGAGGCAGCTCTCACTTCTCCAGCAAGGCTGCCCACAATCCATGGTTCCGCTGGGTTCTCTGCACCGCATGTCCCACTGCACTGAGTGGGTCCTTAGGGGGGAGGGTTGCACGCAGTGTGTGCAAGATGAGGCGGAGCTTTCTGTACCTTGTTACTGGACCACAACAGCCTAAGTACTCTGGCTGCTCCTTTAGAATTTCTTCTCCATCCTGATAAAGACATTTCGGCAGGATTATTATTTTTTTAAGCACAGAAGGTCCTCAAGTAAGTCCTTTTGTTTAACATTGTCTCATTATAAAGGTGAAAACAAAATTCATTCTTTGGAGAGTTGGCAAGTTTTCTCCGTGTCTGCATGGGTCCTCTCTGGTGTCCGCCACATCCCAAAGCTGTGTATGTGAGGCTCTCTGGGATGCCTCACTTGTGCCATTTGGGGGGGGGGTGTGTGCGGGTGTGTGTGTGGATGTGTGTGTGTGTGTGTGTGTGATGTGCCCTGTGATGAAAGGGCATCCTGACCAGGCTTGGTCCCTCCTCACACCCTGAGCTGGTAGAAGAAGCTCTGGCCGCCTTGCACCCTGAACTGAAATGAGCAGGTTGGAAAATGAACAAACCCAAGTGACTTTTCATACTAGAGGTGCGTTGGGTCTGTATTTAAAGCTCAGTGGTGTTTTCGTGACCAGAAATATGCTGTAGGAATTTAATGCTGGCTTATATAGATGAACCTGTGGTAAAGCTGCTCTCATGATGTGTTGTTTCACTCAAAGTGAAAGTTTCGAGAGCCTGTGGACCATGTCAAGTGAGAACTTAATTGTAACCTTGTTCTAATAATGGTCCCCCTGGAAAACATCCCCTTATTGGCCCCAAGGAATGTGTCGCCTGCTCTTCCTTGTTTCTGTCCGGTGCACATTCTCCCTGTTGTTGCACTGTTCTAGCTACTTCAGTGAACAAAGCAGACCTTGGTGGTCTTGCCTCCTAAGGTGGTGTCTTTGTGGGGGAGGGGAGGACACTTATTTAGCACCTAGTTTGTGCCAAGAATGATATCATACTTTATGGAACAAAGCGGCAGATTAAATAAATACTGTGCCAAGTATTATACTGATAAGAATAAACCTGCTCCTGGCTCTATTCCATGACCTGTTTGGGAGATCATCTTTAGTTATAGTTTAGAACCGTCACGTGTATACCTTCCAAAGGCAACGGAAACACACAAGGGTGGTCAATTTCCTTTCTTCTGATAGCTGATCAGGAAAGGTTTGATCAGTGCTGGTGCCGCCGGGAAGGTGCCTGGAATGAGGAGCAGCATCTGAGTAGACAGAAGGTTCTTCTATTTGGGAGGAATTGTGGACCTGTGAGCAGATGAATGTGGGACTGAAAAGAGCAATGGGTTCTGGTGGGAATGAAATGAAATAAAGCTTTGAACAGGTTTATAAATCCTAAGAGGTGTCCCTGTAGGGAACAGGAAACCATCTCTGATTTTAAAACTCGGTGCTTGATACCATCAGCTGTATTATTCCGAAGATCACTCTGGTAGAGAGAAGACATGTATAGGGGAGACCAGTTAGGATCCCAAGCTAGGGGGGAAGGGTTCCCTAATCTAACATGACATTCCTGTTTCTGTCATAGGGGAAAGGAAGGGTTTGAGGCAACTGTGGTTGTCCAGCATTCGCCTTGGGTGTGCCAAGTGAGTCAAGGAATTTGTCACAGGAGACTCGGCTTTCTGGCTGGGACATCTGGATATGCCGATAACTAAGAGCTGGAATTTGCTCAGGATGGGGTGGCGGTGTGGGGGGCAGCATGATTTGTGATTGGGACATAGGTTTCGTACCCATCAATGTTCTGAAATCAGTATCACCCCATTTTATATACTAAGGTAGCAGAAGTCAGGAAAGGACTATGTCTTCAGCTCAACTTTAGGACAGAGGCCAAGAAAGCTTTGCAAGAGATTAAGAGCCACAGAAATGAAAAGTCCAGCCTAGGCTGGAGGAAGGCAGCTACAGGCCAGTGTAGACTCCTCAGGATAGTTGTGAGGCCGGTCTGGATTGCATTGACCTAACAACCATGGCTTGGGGTATTGAGAAAACTCAGCTGTCTGTGCTGCTTGTCCCAGCTAGGAACAGACCTAGCCAGTTGCCAAATAGTCCCCAGTGTTGGGCCTTCCCTGGTGGTGCAGGTGGTTGAGCGCCACACTGTGAAGCTGTCTACAGCCTCAGCAGTGCAGGTTTGATCCCTGCCAGCACCGCAGACCTCTCCTGGCTTGCCTGCTGCTCCCCTCAGCAGTGTATTTCGTCAGTGTGCCTGTTCTGTTCCCCACTCTGTCTCTGGTGAGTCCTCTCACCCTCCTGCACATCTGGCCTGTACCCCGGTTCTTGTATAAATAAATAAATCTTTAAAAAAAAATAGTCCCCAGTGTTAGTTTGGGAAGGCAATTAATTGGGAAGACATGATTGTTTCTCTGGTGGATTAAGTGTTTTTAATTAAGTGAGAACTAGGTTAAAAAATGAAAGTAAATCAAACACTGTTTTTGGTTACAGGCCAATCTGTACCTTTACGATTTTACATATTACTGACATTTAAAATGAAAAAATGTTGCCCATGAAAAAAAAAAAAGCTTTCAATTAAATTTAAAATAGGTCATTAAGAGATTTGGGCTTATATTTACAAGTCTGGGAACATGGGGGGTATTAAGAACTAATCATACTGATACTTTTAATTAAAATTCCAGGGGGTAAGTTGCTAGACAATTGGAATTCTGAAAGAGCGGATCATTTAACATTCCTGCATGCAGCTTAAAACATTAGGAAGTTGTAAGTGTGTAATTTGTAAAGACCTCCTTTAATATACACATTAAAATGTGCTTCTCTAGAGGATTTGTAAGTTGAAGAGGAAAGAAGGGGTTTGCATTTGTAATCTTGAAATAAATAAGAAATAAAGATAGCATTTTGCATTGACTGTTTTTAAGATGAATAGAATTTTAAGCATAACTCTTGAATGCTCCCTTCTGTGTACAGAAGCCGCTTTCCTGGGACCTGACGCCCAGTGGCAGAAAATTGCCTTTATGGTTTGTGTGTTGACATTGCCTAATTGGGCAAACAATTGCTGTGCCCTGCCGGCCACGCTGTGGTTGTTACCGTCACATGCACATATGTGTGCACACGCGTGCAGTTGCACACTCACCAGGCCTCCAGTCCTTCCCTCTGAAGCGCAGGTCTTTGAACTTCCCCACCCCTCCCCCACTGCAAGGGGCTGGTCAGGGAGCTTCCTTGAGGTCTGTCTGCTCTGAATTCCTTTAGGGTTTAAAGCCCATACCATGCAATTTAGCACTTAATTATGTGCCCTCTCGTCACAGTCTCTAATTCTTTCAGTGTGTGTGAGTCTTGCCTCTCCAACCAGAACAGGATTTTTCTTCTTGATTCCTCACATCTTCGTTCCAGCCAGCTATCTGCTAGGCATGTTTTTTAAAAGCTTGAAGAAGAAAAAGGCCTCTTGGGTTGATGGGTTACGTCTTGGGTTCTGGTCCCTGACCACCGTGAGGAAATTATGTGAGGAAATCATGAGACTCCACTTGTGGGGTGACCCCCAAAGCCCCACACGGTCCCCGCTTGGCTCCCCTGCGTCTTTATTAGCTGCGTGAACGTGCTAATTTATTCAGGCTGTCCCAGCCTCGGTTTCTGCGGCCCCTTAGCCCAGTGCAAAAAAGCTCCATAAATATTAATTGTTGGTGAAGCCACCTTGTCCACAAAGCTGCTACCTTCCAGGGAAAAGGGGGTGGCACCATAGCCTGCTGGAGACATTCCTCTTCTTGAGCACCTGGAGGGAGAACAGGCCCCTGGGATGACACCTGTGACCCCCTCTTTTCACTCCGAGATTGCTGTTGCCTGTTCTGCTGTCCCAGAGAGGGCAGGAGGTTGGGCTCCTCTCCCGAGCTCAGGATTTCGAGGTGTCACCAGCAAGGCTGGCTGCAGGGAGGGCTGGGAGTGTCCAGGAGCACAGTGCTTCTGCTCAAGGATTAAGATCTTATTTGAGGGCCTCCCTGGTGGCGCAGCGGTTGAACGCTGGGTTGCAAGGCTGCCCGCAGCCTCTGCGGCGCCGATTCAATCCCCGGCTGCTCCCCGGCCACCGGAGGAGGGTCCCACATGGCGCGCAGACCTCTCCTGCCGCCCGCTGCTCCCCTCAGCAGTGTACTTCGGTCCTTCTGCCTGCTCTGCTCCCCGCTCTGGCTCTGGTGAATTCTCTCACCCTCCCGCGCTTCTGACTGTACCCAGTGCTTGTATAAATAAATAAATAAATCTTTAAAAAAAAATCTTATTTGACACTTGGGATTCCCCCTCCCTCTTAACCCATTCAAAGGTGAGCAAAGACTTGCTGATTAAAGCCACTGCCCTAAGCCCATGGTGCCTGTCTCCTGCATCTACCTGTGAATTCCAGGAGCTCTTAGCCAGGGCCATGCACTTGGCTCAGGCGTGAGGGACCATGAAGAGCAGGGCCCCGGGGCTTGTCACATCTGTGCAGGTGGGGGCTCAAGCGCGCAGTGTAAAGACCTTTAAACCAGCGGACTTAGAGACACCTTGATCTGCTCTACGGCGTCAGTGTGCAGTTCCATACCTCGGCCGCTCCACTTCAACTTGCACGTTTGCCCAAATCTCAGGCTCAGTTTTGGAGCCTTTCATTCACAGTCACGTTGGCTGTTCTTCTCACTCAGAGAAATGCTTTTAACGATCCTGCTTTGAATCCGGTCGTTCTGAATGGAGAGAAACGTTGGGCTGTGCTCTTCTAAACTGTGTGCTGAGAGCCAGGAAGAGGCTCCACACACCAGGTATGCTGGGAGCCCCCCATGTTCCCACTCCTTGTCCTGGGCCCTCACCCCGCACCAGCTGGAGACACCTAATAAATGACAAAGGCATGCAGGACAGAGCGGCAGCGGGATGTCCAGCTGCTCCAGACTCTGCTGCTGTCCCGCTGCAAGAGCCAGCACCAGCCTCGACCGAGCAGCGGATGTCTCTAGCTCGCACTTCAGGTGCCGCGACCTTGTGATTCTCTGAAAACAAGCCGCTGTGCAGTTTCATCGCATTTTCTTTGTGCTTTTAGCCTGACAGCAATTCGGGAATCTGAGTGAACCTGATTCAGAGGGCATGGGCTGTGGGGGGACAGGAGCGGGGGACATCTCAAAAATTGATCGTTGTGCATAAAGGGGCATTTGGGGGTGGTGCCCGTCTGGACACTTGCCTTGTTGGTCCGTGAGTCCTGGGGGCATTTGGTAGCGATAGGAGGAAATACACTTGGCCAGCTGGCTGTGTAGACAACACCCCTGTTACCTTTGGTCTCTGTCTGAGGCCCCTGTCAGCTCACGTGTCCACTGCAGGGCTGGGAGGATGATTTTCTGAGGGAGCTTTGGAGACCTCTTGGGAAATGTCTGCAGATGCCAATTGTGCTTTCTCTGTGCAGACAAGTCAGACCTGTGTGGCTCTGTAAGGCGCACAAAATATCTTAAAAATGAGCAAGCATTCCCCTTAAAGCACATCACAGTCAATTCTAGGGGCTTCTAAAATGTTTGATTGTGCTGCAAGTTTGCTGTATCAAATGGAGTCTGGAGATACATTTCATTCGGCTACAGCTCTCTGTCTCTGCTCTGGTGTCTTGGTAACATGGCAACATTTGTATAGGGTGACTTTTTAGGTGTAAAAAAAGTCTGTTGATAGAAATTGCTTTCTAACCTTTTAAATAGTACTGCATATACAAAAAATATATAAGTAAACATACACCATGTACCCAACACCCAAATTAAGAAATGAAACATTTCTATAAAGTTGAGACTCTGCTTGGTACCACTTCTTCCTGATTTTTACCCTCTCTGCTCCACTGTCCCTAACTTAGTATTTATCACTCCCACATTTTACACCTTGATTACTTATCTGTGTATCCCCTGAATGACATGTAATACCTGTCATGACTTTAAACTTCATAGAAACATTTTGTTCTTTGTTTCTGTTCAGATCTCCCCATGTTGACCCAAGTAGCTCTAGTGAAGCCATTTCTACTTTTCTGGGACATCGCATGGCATGACTATACCCAAGTCAGCAAGCACTTATTGCTGTAGAAACGTTCATCCATGTTGTCTTGGTAGTAAGTGGAGGCTGGCTGTTGCCCCATCCCCTTGAAATTCTCTCCTTCATCAATGGATCATTGCCTGTAGGGGTAGAATTTTTTTTTAAGCAAAGCTTATGATATGGATTATTAATGTTTGGTGATGTTTCTTATTAGGAGTAAGGCCCTTTGCAAATTGACTGACATTGCCAAACGTGATCAAAGGAAGAATGGATTGGAAGAGAGAAAAACTGATGTGGGGGAAGAATAGGTTTAGAGTAAACGAGGCCAGAACGTATGATGAAGTCCTTGAGGAAACAGGGGGGACTGAGAGGTGTGTAACGGTAGAATGATAGTGCCGCGGACCAGCACAGCAGTGAACGATGAGGCCGTCTCAGGGTTGAGAGACTGCGCAGGGTGGTCAGGGATTCGGCTAAAGAAATGACAAACAGACACACTTCAAGAGAGAGTGTAAATCTGAGTGCAACTTTATTTGAGTCAGTGGTCAGTATATATATGTTTTCTAAAAGCATAGGAACAGTGAACATCAATATAGCTTATCATTGACAGGGCAGTGATCTATGTCCAAAATACATCTGGACCTAGCCGCATTCCTAAGTAGACAGGCTATTAACTCTTTCTTTTGTTCTATATAATTATATTCTTGTTGTACTAACTACTACTACTACCTACTCATTTTTACTCATAATTAATTGTCATGGGTGAATTTATATTATAATGCAGTTAATATCAAAGGTACTAAAGTCAAGCACATAATAGAAAGATTATTAAACCAACAATTCTATTATAACACAGTGTTTAGTAATGTTTCATTTGCATTAGCCTAATTATTAAATTACGTATGTTTTTTATTTTTTTATTTATTTTTTTTTTATAGAGGCATGTTTTATTTATTTATTTATTTGTTTGTTTGCTTGTTCGTTTATACATGCACTGGGTACAGTCAGAAACGCGGGAGGGTGAGAGAATTCACCAGAGCCAGAGCGGGGAGCAGAGCAGGCAGAAGGACCGAAGTACACTGCTGAGGGGAGCAGCGGGCGGCAGGAGAGGTCTGCGCGCCATGCGGGACCCTCCTCTGGTGGCCGGGGAGCAGCCGGGGATCGAACTGGCGCCGCAGAGGCCGCTGGCAGCTTCGCAACCCAGCGCTCAACCGCTGCGCCACCGGGGAGGCCCTACGTATGTTTTTTAATTAGCAACCAATGACCAGAAAAAGGAAAGATTTTAGAAAGACAGTTGTAGCAGAATAAAGTTTGTGGGCCTTGAGAAAGCGAGATAAGGTTCCAGGTGGTCAGCATTGTTTTTTTAACCGTCTTTGTGGCGGCTTCTGGTAGTTGTTATCTCTTGGCAGGCATTCGGCTTCTCTGCATTTTAGGGAGTTTGCTGTTCTCCCCCTGCGCGCATGGTTCCTTGCCCACGCCGGACCTCAGGGACCATGGCAACAGCCATTAGCCCTGAAGGTCACTGCAGGGGGAGGCGCAGCAGATAGGAGGGTAGAACCTACAGTATTCAATAGACCGGATGCGGAGACTGAAGGTAAGGGGCGGACAGGAGTGATTAATGTCTGGCTTTGGTCGACGGGGTGTATCATGGGTCCATCATCGCACACTAGCACATGGGGGTGCCATTCTGATGGTGATGTGGGCGGATAGTGATAGTTGACTTGCATTTGGACTTGTTGAATTTGAGATGACTGTCCAGTGTAAGAGAGGAGAGACTCAGCAAGCAACTGCGTACATGAATCTGGGGAACAGGAGAGGAGTATGAGCTGGAGAGAGACCTGAGAGTCACTGGCGTGTAAAGGGTGGATGGAGCCAATGGAGTAGATGAGGCTCCCAGAAGTGGGGTGTGCAGTGAGGAGGGAAAATGGCTGAGGACACAACCCATCAGCACAAGAGTAGCTTGCACAGCAGGTGGAGGCGTAAAAAGGCCGATGGTGTTTGACCCACAAGTTGCTGTTGCAGACACTCCTTTCATCTTTAACCCGGGCTCCTCGTATTTAGTGACCCCATTGGTCCATGGTAAACCTGAGGTTCGAAAAGATTCGTAACAGTCAGTGTCACACGGCAGGTGTGGTTAGACCTGGAACTCAGACTCAGAACAGCTTAACCACTGTGCTGGGTGAGCTCCCAGGCACCAGCACAATGTTCTGGGATAAAACCAGGGCATGGAAGGAGGGCAGTGAAAGAAACAGATGAATGTTGAATCCAGCTGTGCCCACTTCCCAACTGCTTGGGGTGGTCTCTGACACCGTAACAGTTGTGCCGGGTCCTTATTTTTACGGGTCAGCCCTCAACTAATAAATGACTTGCACCCCTTAGTTCATCGTGGGTGGAATGATCCTGCAGTCAGAACAAATGTAGACACTAGGTCTGCAGGGGAGAGAAACTGCGTCCATGTACAGAACCCATCTGATGGTTGAGATGCCAGATTCTGGATGTTGAAGAAGGTCTTCATGTCACACATGAGCTCATGAACCATCATCCACAGTGCTGACAGTTACATGCTCATCTAAATAGCAGCCAAGCCACGTGAAATTAGAGGACTAAGTCAGGCAGTGCAAAGGAATGCTCGTACGCTTCCAAGGGACAGGGTTTTGGGTTAACCTTTGTTTTCAGTAGCCAGGACCACTCTTTCCCCCATTCACTCTGAGGGGTGCACTGGTGTGCTTGGGTGTTTTCATCTAGAGTATGGTGTCACGCTCGGTGCAGCTGGTCCTTGTACAGTGGGATCTTGAGGCCATGTTGGAAATGCAAGGTCAGACTATTTTGGTTAAGAAAGCAGGCATGCTCACAGATGGTCCGGGTACAGCAACTGCCCTGGGACGACAGCTTCGGTCATGATTCCTGGTGTGTTCTTGATGCTCCTCCAAGGTTTGTATCTGCCTCCTTGTGTCTTGATGAGGACGATGACTGGCTGACGCCTGAGCCCAGGGAAGGCAGGGATTTCCACAGGGACTTTAACTTGGGAGAATCCAGCCATGTCTCCTATGTTCGTCAAAGGCAGTTTGTAATGGGATGGCCTAACAGCGTGGTTCAGTATGCAGATAAGTAAAAAACAAAATTTGATTTATAAACAGAAAGTGTACACAGGAAGTCAGCATTTCACACGTGCGGTTTGTGGCTGACCATGGGAACGTTTTGCTCATCACAGATGCTGTTTCTGAAAGGTCAATGCATCCCTATCTGTCACATCTACAGCATTTCACCCAAAGTAATTCAGAACTCCATTTTGGGGAGCGCCAGTGCCTTTAAGCTCCATCTGGGGCATACCCAAATCCTCCCTGCCCTTCTGGAGCTCCAATGAGCTCTCTCTCTCTCATGTAGTAATTCATATGCTCAGTCTCCACTTTAGCGGGGATAAGAAATTCTTTACTCCTAAAACAAAATTAGTGTGTTTCTTTGTAAAAGATAAGGGAGTGTTTTCTGGGATGGGAGATAAAAACAAGTTTGCAGTAGAAGGATGCTAATTTCATTTTGTGTTCTTTTTGGCTTTAATAGCAACCTGGGAACATGTAATTACTTAGTAGATAATTCTGTAATTATTTAAAGATGGACAAAAACGTGAAAATGACCCAGGATGTGAGAGGTTTAAGGCAGGGAGATTTGCTTCCCAGTGAAAGCCAGAGATTCTATTTAAATCAGATGTTTTACGAAGAGATGAGCCTTATCTGCAAAGGTCAAATTCTGCCTCTTCACAGGGCTAGAGGAGGAAGATTGTTTTAGTAATAATATAAACTTAATTTACAAAAACTTCTCAGCCAGGGAGCTGAAGGGCCTAGTTGACATTTATTGATGAGTCCACACCCCAAGTAGTTTCTCCCATTCCTTCAGTGTTTGAAAGAGTCTGCAACCCCAGGGCCTGATATTTGACACTGCAGAAGTTCCTGCTCTGGCTGAGCATATTTGGCCTGGATTTATTTTTTTAGGAATTGTTTAAGTGAACTGTTTTGTCCTGTTGGCCTTCTATATGAAGTTGTAGCTACCAAATTGAGCATTCTGTGTTCCTGGAGCGTGTGCATGCAGTTCAAGAGTTACCTCCTTTAGTCCCCATAGTCACTCCATTTTATGGTTCAAGGCAATAGACACAAGTTTAGCCAGGGCCCAGGGGCACCGAGCGTGTGCATGTGAAGCTGGCTTTGATCTCCAGCTCTGACTTCAGCTGAGCTCTTTACCATTTGGCTGGCTGCTGCTTGTTTTGTCAGACCATGGTGTGATTAGGAATTGGAAACTCTGACCTCATGTGTCCTCTCAAGGGTCCTACTGTTATTGGGCAAGATCCTTAGGTCCCATGATTCCAGGGCCGCTCGGACCAATGTGTGGTCCTCTTGAGATCACCCCTTGCTCAGGGCTGGCATCTCTCTGTTCCTGGAAGCCCCTTCCCTGTCCTGTTCCTCACTTCTCTCCAAGTTGTGGTCATGCTTCCAGGTCTCCCATAAAGCCTTTCATGCTTATTCCAGCTTATTGTGATCACGCCTCCTTGAGTTCTTAGCATTCAGGATTGTTCTCTTTATCTACTGCTTTCTCTCTCTCTCTCTCTCTCTCTCTCTCTCTCTCTCTCTCTCTCTCTCTCTCTCTCTCTCTCTCTCTCTCATCTATTGTTTGTTTTCACAGTTGTGTGTCTCCTAGCTAAGTCTTTGTAGGTGGGAAAACATTCATTCACTGACCCTCCCATGGTTTTTACTGAGTTTGAATTCGGTGCATAAGAGCTAGGAATACAAATGAGATACCAGGGGAAGGAAGGTCAGTGCTTCAGAGTCTTAATGCAATGCTAATAAAGCATGATGGAAGAAGGAAGGAAGAAATAAAAGGGCCCCTGAAGATAAAGATGCTTTAACCTCACCATCTCCCTTGACACATTGTTGTTGAGATGCAAAATCAAAATAAAATGTGAAAGAAAGTCATGCAAAATCTTGGCTCATTTGCTGCTGCAACCTTTGCCCTCCTGCTACCCTGAAGTCGGATCCTTGAACTTTCCTCCCAGCCCCATAAAGCTAAAGAAAACTCATATGTGATGTTAATAAAGGACAGCAAGTAGAATTCATATTGGTCTCTTACAAATTACGGGCACTCAAGTGAATTATGGTGGATCCTCCCCAACTTTTTTTCCCTGTTTCTCATATGAGTCTTGTTTTATGTTTCTTTCTAAAACATTTCAAATTGGTGGATGTTTTAAGTTTCCTGTAAAGCAAGCTGATCAGTCGTTGAATTTGCTAATGACCTAAAGATGGGCAAAACAGAAAGTTCCTTTTGGAAAAATGAACGAGATGGAGGGTGATGAAGGAAGGGCTTCCTGTGTGGGGATGGGGAAGTCACAGTTACTTCTAAAATGTTAAAGATTTAATTTAATTAGTGTCTGATTTTAAAAATCAGGATGGCACCCCCCTCCCATTTCATAATGCTCTTTACTTGACTTAAGCTTCCTCAATGCAAGTTTTGCTGTTAAACATTATGTAAGGGATGCAATTTGCAATGAACAGAAAATCAGTCAAAGTTAGTAAAATAAGCCCACGGAAGATCATAGATAGACCTCTTCTCCACAAGCAAGGGAAAAGGGTTTACTGAAAGATAAGGAAAAATGACTACACTCTCTTCTGTGCTGCCGCTCACCAAGCTTGCAATCTTTTAAGGGATATTGATTCCAAGGCTTAGGGGCGAGGATAGCATTGCTGTACTCGAGGGGAGAGTCCTGTAGGGAGGAGCTGGTGGTAATTCAAGCAATTTGAAGGCTGAATAATGTTCTGTCTGTTCA
Organism: Talpa occidentalis; assembly: GCF_014898055.3. NCBI lineage: Eukaryota > Metazoa > Chordata > Mammalia > Eulipotyphla > Talpidae > Talpa > Talpa occidentalis. The sequence continues at coordinate 11,093,473 of NW_023601322.1, forward strand.
CATTTTCTTTATCCATTTGGACACTTAGCTTGGCTGTTGTGAATAGGGCAGCAGTGAACACAAGAGTGCTGACATCTCTTCGTGATCCTGATCTCAGTTCCTTTGGCTAAATACTCAGATGTGGAACATTTTTTAACATTTAAACATTCCTACTTTTAGGAATCCATCTCTAAAGGTTCTTATAGAAATAGAAGAAACACATTGGGATCAATTTTAATTATATTTTGTCTTGAGGGGGGAGAATAAGAGAGCAGACTTGCCTTCATTTGGGGCCCAGGGGTTCCAGAGGCCATGAAGGGAGGAAGAATTTTTCATGAGGTTACCTTGCTTGCTGGTCTCTGCTGAAGCAAACCATTTCTGTGCCTTCACCTAAGCCTGCAGGGATGTTGTGTGTAGAGGAAAATGTAGTTCTTTCTGCCTGGGTGGTTCTTGGGGAGGCTATGGTTCTTGAATGTGCAAGGAGAGAATGACTGGGTTATGGCCACTGGAATGGGCAGGCCCCTTGGGGAAATGGTACCCACCCTACTGACTCACATGGCTGTTCTCTTTTAGAACAGAGACTGCCAGCCCGTGTACCAGATTTAATCAGTTACAGTTTGTGCAACTAACTGATAGAAGTTGACCATGTAAACAGACTTGATTTAGATTTTGCTCCCCCCACCCCCCTATGTATTAAACATTCAAATGTCAGCATAAATCAAGAGTCTGAGGAATATTCAAGCCAAAACTGCCTGCAGCCAGGATTATAAAGATTATAAACGTGTCCAGCGAGTTCACAGAATTTCAGGCCTTGTCTTAGACAAGCACACTAGGCCTCTTTTACCTTTTCTTAGATTTTTCCTAAGAAAATTAGGTTACAGCTTTGGTTTTTTATTGTCTGGGCCATTGAGGGAGCAGGATGGCAATGCAGATAATCTGAAACAGCTGATAGCACAAACATGACAGAATTTATAGCTGGTACTGGAATGCAATATGAAAGTTATTGTTGGCAATACTTAAAGCCCTCCTATTCATGTTTTTCTTAAGCTAATCTGAAAATTAGAATCATTCTCTGATCACGCAGCATCAAATAGAAGGAACAGGCAGCAGAATTATACTTAGTGGCAGAAAAATGCTAAGATTTTAGGATGCCTGTAGATAAGCTCTACATGGGCAATGGTGAAATGGCCAGGCATCAGGCCTTTCCACAAAAAGCTTTTATTACAAAATGAAATACAAGTCTAGAACATCACACAGAAACAACTATGCAGCTAAATATAGGACACCCCTGTCACCGCCAGCCAGGCCAAGAAGACTAACCCTGTTAGCCACCTACAAGTCCCTCCACATACCATGTCCTTCCATGCCTCCAAAACAGCCGCTGTCCCAATATACCTCTGCATTTCTTTATGGTTTTGTCTCCCAGGCATGCATCCCTGGACTTAGAGCTAGGTGTTCTTTAAATTCAAACTGTCTCTTGAATCTACAGGTTTCTCTTCATCCATTCATTTTCCTTATAGTTTGTCTGTTGAAGGCCCTGGGCTCTCTGGTGTAGAGTTCCCACAGTCTGATTTTGTTGATTGTGTGCTCATCCTGTTGCACTTTTGAGTACTGGGAACTTTAACCTGGTTACAGAAGGCAAAATGCACACAAGAGCGCACTCACAAGTATCCCTCCCTGCACTAGATTGACTTACCTCATTTTTCACCCAGGGGGTCTCATTACCCGGGGACCCTTGTGTTTGTTCCTGCAGAAACAGATGCGTGTATATATATCAGTATATAGCTCCATCCCTTTGATTATACTAGACTTAGCATGCAACATGTTCTTTTGCACTTTGCTTTCTTCCTTGGTAGGTTAGAACGATCACCCCTCCACCTATCTCCATTCACTTTTTTTCTTCATCTGTGGAACATTCGCTTCTGTGGACCAACCATGGTTTATTCTAATCTTTGTCTCTTGTTGGGTGTTTACTCTTCCCATTGTTTGTAAGTATAAATAATCCTGTGATGTGTACTTTATTTGAGCCACAAATTACTAAATGCTAAGGTCAAGAGGGAAATGCATATGTAGGTTTGTTTCTGGGAGGGATTTGTTTAGGTATTACCTAATTCCCTCCAGTAAGGGGTAGACTCACCTGTGTGCCCCCCAGCAATGTCTGAATATGCCTGTTTCTCTAGCTTTCACATCAGTGTGTTTTTTGCTTTTATTTTGTCAATCTGATGAAAGAGGGTATCGCAGCATAATATTAAATTACTTTTCTGAGGACCTCCCTGGTGGCGCAGCGGGTTGAGCGCAGTGCTGTGAAACTGTCTGCAGCTTCTGCAGTGCGGGTTTGATTCCTGGCTGGCCAGGGAGACTCCCACATGGCATGGCAGACCTCTCCTGTCTCTCCCACTGCTCCCCTCAGCAGTGTGTTTTGGTCGGTCAGTCTGCCTGCTTTGTTACCTGCTCTTGTCTCTGTCTCACCCTCCCGTGCCTCTGGCCTGTACCCCAACTCTTGTATAAAAATAATACATCTTTAAAAAAATATTTAAAAAAATAAATTGCTTTTCTGAGAACTTAAACATCTTTTAGTATCTCTAGAGGCAATTTTTATATCTTACGAATTGTCTTTTCATAAATTTGCCCATGTTCTGTTGGGCTTTTGCCCTCCTCCAGTTTTTGAACACACACACACCTACCCCAACCTATTTTTTGTATACTACGTGTGTTGCAACATTTTCTCCCAGTTTCTTGCCTTTTCTTATGTTATCTTTCATTGCAAAAAGGCTTATTTTTGTGTATTCAAATAAATCAATATTAAATTGCTTCTGAAATTTCTAATTAGCCCTTCTTTGCACCAAGTTACAGAGGAATTTCCTCTATGTTTTCTTCTAGGACTCATGTGATTTTTGTTTTTACATTTATATCGCAGATCCCTCAAATGTTTATTCTTGTTTGTGGAGTGAGGTATGGATCTGATTTCATTTTTTGCAAGTACTGTTCCAGTACAATTTATTAAAGTTCATTTTTATCCCATGATTTGAGACACCACATTTCATATACCAAATTTCCAAAGAAGTTGGGTCTATTGCTGGATTTTCTATTCTGTGTCATTGATCTGTTTGCCCTTTTCATGTGCCAGTATTTCCCTGGTTTAATTTTAAAGGCATTGTTTTATGTTTTAATATCTATTGGGGCTATTTCACTTCACTCCCTACCTTAGTTTTTTTCTTTAGTGTTTACTTAACTATTCTTGCAGGTTTGTCTTTCCACTTGAACTTTAAGGATCATCTTGTCTAGCTCCATAAAAAGCAAACTGTTCATTGGTATTTTTATTGGAGTTGGCAATTTTATTGGAATTTATAAGTTAATTTAAGGAGCATTGACATCTTTATGCTATTGAGTCATCCTATCCAGGAACAACAGAATGTCTTTCTATACTACTCTACTTTTCTGTCTTTCAAATGTGTTTTGAGATAGTTTTCCTAAAGGTTTTACAAATTTCTTGTTAAACCTATCTTCCTAGGCAGTTTATCTTCTGTGTTGCTAATGTTAATGCTACCAGTACTGAATTCTTTTATTGTGGAGATCTATGTATCACTTAGATTTTCTAGGAATACTATCATCTCACCTGTACATGAAGGTAGTTTTATTTCTTTTCCAGTTCTTATGACTTTGATTATTCTTGTCTAATCAGGCCAGCTAAATAGTATAATGTTAAATAGTAACAGAGGTAGCATCTGTAATTTTCTCCTGATCGTAGTGAAAATACCTCAAATGTTTCTCCAATAAAGGTAACTAAGTTGTTAAGGTACTGACTTTAGGACTGATATATATCCACCAATCCCAATTTTCTCAAATGTGTGTGCATGTGTTTAAATCAAGAGTAGGTATTGAATTTTGTCAAACATTGTTTTAGCACTATGGAAACAATTTTATGGTTCTTCCTAGATCTTCCAGCGTGGTTATTGAAGCCTTTCTTACTGTTGAGCCTCATAAGCTTTCCTGGAGTATATCCCAGCTGGGATTCCTAAATACAGCTGGCCATGGTTCATTTGTTAAAGTGCAGTATTAGATCTATTTATCATTTGGGAATTTTATATCACTATTCCTATGTGATGTTGATTGTAATGCCTTTTTTTTTTTTTTTTTTTGGTGCTATCAATGCTGTGCTATTAACTAACTTTGGAATGCTATTGAGTCATCTTGACAATTTGACAGTTTGGCAGAATACTGAGTTAAAACCATCTTGTGAGGGGTCATGTTCTCCATTCCTTATATGAAACTGGTCTGTTTAAATTATCACAAATGCGGTCTGTATTGATGGTGGTATTTTCCTAGAAATTCTATTTTTCTTACATATTTTTGAATTGACAATCTAGGGAGTAGCTAGTACCTCTAGGGCTGAGTTAGAGAGCCCCCCCATCATCAGGGTTCCCCCAGTATGAGATTCAGACCCTTCTAAAAACGGTGGCTATGACTCAGTGGATGGCAGAGGCATTGCTAAGATACTGTGCCAGTGGAACTTGCTAGAAATCTTCGCTCTGGGGTGATGTGGGAAGTCATCCATAAGGAAATACCATCTTTGAAAATCGCTGCAAAACTACCCAAGGGGGTAGTGGGGTAACCATTCATGGGATGGTTCTCCGGCAGGCAGCAGCACTCTGTCGCAAAGCCACTCTGGGGTGTGTCAGGGAAGACTTTCCTTCTGTGCAGCTGCTTGAGGGGATGCAGTGAGAAGCTGATGGATGCTGAGCACAGTGATAGGAGCTAGGTGCAGAAAAGCAGTTCTCTGCAGGACCAGATGCTGGAGAAGGGCCTGCTGTGCACCCTCTGCTGGTACACTCTGGCAAGAGGAGCACCCCAGAACCATGCAGAGGAGAACTTCATGCTATCTGGGGGAACACACTGAAGGATTCCAAACATGAGGATCAAGATTAAATAAAGCTAATCAATAGTGATGCACGCTGGCATTAGTGATTGATTGCCTCTTGATTGTATGATTGTAATCTGGAAGACATGAGGGAATGAACATTCCCAAATGATGGAATTATTACCACCTTAAATGGTTAAATAAATGGACTTGACCTATGGAGAAGATCGGTTCTATGCAGTGTAGTTTGGGTTAATCTGTGTCATACCTCAAAAAACATTTACTCTTGGCTGTTCTTGGCTGCTCTGGGGAGTCTACATGAGCTTGTTTTAGACTCAGTGTGTTAGATTCCACCAAAAAATAATGTGTTAGGACATCCTGAAATCTGTGGATGAATTTTAGAACTAACAGCTTTATATCTTCCAATTGACTTATGACCTTATTACTTTTAGTCGCTTTTTTCATATCTGTTTTATATTTTCTTTGGAGAGTTCTTTTCATTTAATTGCTAGTTACATGACATTTTAATGCTATTACAATGGTATCTTAAAATTTTTTGTTACATTTTTATAAAGAGTAAAATTCATTTCAGTGATAAATTTGTGTCCAGCATACTTGGTAAGTTCCTTGTATTAGAACTTGAAGATTATTTTGCATTTTGTCTTGAAATCTTATCAGTGATGAAAGCTTCCTTTGTAATCCTCTCATCTTTTACTTCTTGCCTAATTCACTACCTAAGACACTTTTAGGAAAATGCTTTACAGAAGTGGTGAGGCGAACTGTCAAGCAGACGGGCCATGATCGGAGTCACTTACTGGGAGACTTACCCTGAAATACCTCCGTGGGTGTTTTCCCCTAGAATATTTATGTGCTACTACTTGGGGTTGGAAATGGAAGGAAAGAGTAATGTAGAGCTCACTTTCTTCTTAATCAGTTATTATCATGTGACTTTTCTCTTTAAAGTTTCTGGTTTTTATTGGCCTCACACCTTGCAGGGACAGGAGACCACCGGCCTGCTGGTCTTAGAGAGAAGGGTGGTAGAATCACTCCTGTCTCCTGAGTGGACCTCTCAGGCTGTGCACATTGCTGTTGTTTGTAGGTACCACGTCACGTTCTTGGGACCAAAGAGTTGCTATTGTCTCCACAGAATGATGTGTGCTTCGATTTCATGCTGTAGTGTTAACAGGCAGGGTGAGGGGAACCCCAGGACCCCCCAAAACTGCCTGCTCTAAATAGGTTCTGATACCCACTGCATCAAGACAAAACATATTAAGACCTTCAGTAGAAAAGAACTTTATTTTTAAAAAAAATATTTATTCATGCATACAAGAACTGGGGTATAGGCCAGAGATGTGAGGGGTGAGAGGATTCACCAGAGACAGAGTGGGGAACAGAACAGGCAGACTGACTGAAATACACTGCTGAGGGGAGCAGAGGGTGAGACAGGAGAGCTCTGCTGCGCCATGTGGGTAGCTCCCTGGCTGTCCAGGGATTGAACTCGTGCTGCCGAGTCTGCGGATAGCTTCACAGTGCTGTGCTTAATCCCTTGCACTACCAGGGAGGCCCTAGAAAAGAACTTTAATGCAACTAGTGTGCAATAGAGGAAGGGAAGTAATATAGTTTCCAAATCAAGCACCCAAAGTTACCCATCTCCTCATGGGTGAGTACCCAGCCAAACAGGGTTGGCCCAAAGCAAGACCACTGAGACCCAAAACTTGCCACAAGTCTAAGGCACCTTCTGGCAGGGACCCATAGAAAAGGGGCAGAAGAGGCCAGGCAAGTCTGGAAGGAAAGGCACAAAATCAAAATCCAAGTCAAGATAAAGGCTGCCATTGTCAGCCTTCTGTTTCTTTCAAGTGTCTCTTTCCATGTCTTCCAAGTCCCTGGTACAATTCCAAGGCCAAGAAGCAAGGGCAGTCTCTTCACAGGTCTCTCTGCTCCACGTGCCTCCTCAGGTCCCCTCCTTGATCTCTTTCCTTCTCTGTCTTCTCTAGTTTCTCCTCCCTGCTCAGCTCCACCCTCCCTGGTCAGCTCCACCCTTCCTTGCCAGGGAACCTGGAACCTCCCCTTTTGTTACGAACCACCCTATAGGACACATGCACCAGTGAATGAGCAAGGCCTTTGGCTGTTATTTGTAGGGAAGAAATCTTTTCCCCCAACAATAAATCTTAAGGGAAATGTGTTACATGATTCTTCAGAAAAACTATGTTGCTCAGACAGATAATAAGAACAGCTTGCCCTCTCCCCCCACAGGAGACAACTTTGGTCAGATATGTGAAAGAAAATTCCAGAAATGGTGAACATTCTAATGGACAGCTAAAGGGTTGCCTTGAAGCTGCCTTTCATCCCTGAGAAATGATAGTTTAGGGAAACTTCATGTGGTTTTTTTTTTTTTTCCCACATGAACCTATAATTAAAGTTGGAAGCCTACATTTTAATTTAGCACAGATTGTTAATTGGGAGAACTCATCCATGAACTGAATTGAGGTGATGAACCCACTAACGGATTAGATTTGGCTGAAAATGGATAGTTTGCCCTTAAAGTTTGACTGTTTCCATCATAAACATGCATAACCACTTTATAACCGGTTTAGTATAGTTTTTTCCTCCTGGTTGTAAAAAATTTCACTGTTTCTGGTGAGCGCGACAGGAGGTGAGCCTGAGGGCAGTCCAAGACCAGGGTGTGGGGTGGAGTGTCTGGCCTCGGACTGCCCCTGGGCTGCTGGGTGCTGATCTGGCTGCCCACCTGCTGGGCAGGTCCCCCTCTTCCTGCTCTGCTCGGGGCATGTGCACAGCTGAGTGGAAGAGCCTGACTCAGCCAAGTGTCTCTGGTCTCGGTCTCCACTGAGAGAGCCTCCCAACAAACTCTGCGGCTGTTTGCACAAAGCATATTTAAATTCCAGCTTTCTCTCATCAAGTACTTGGCATGAGCAGTGTGGTCTGGTGACTACGATAAGGCCGGTTCAACCCGCGGGCCTGGACAACATAAACTCTGAGGTTAACATCCAAATGTCCCTTGAGGAAACTCCCGGAGCCAGATTCGTACTGGGATCGACATGCAGGTTTCTTCCTGTTCTTCATGAGAACGAAAGTTCAGCAGAAAGTATCAAGAAAGTGGAAGGCAGGAGAGAAGAGAGTGAAGAAAGACCTCTTGGGGAATGATCTTGACTTAGACCCTAATGGATGCTATGATTTGCCTGGTGGTGACAAGGGAAGAGAGCTTTCCAGAAGTAGAGGGGGTTGGGGGAGGAAGAGTTACAGGTGAGGAGCAGAGGCAGGTCAGGTGAGTGAGTCACAGGTTTTGTGAGAGGAAGGGCGTCCTGAGCCCCTCATTTTCCCACTCATTTAATCTCACTCTCGACAAGGAGGAATAGTAGTGTGAGCAGTAAGACAAGAATGGAAAACCTACAACTTTAAATGGAACTGTGGATGGGGTTGGATGAGACACTGGTGTGGTGGGGACATGAGGTGATGTCTGCAGGCAGTTTGGTGTCACCGTAGAGAGTGAAAGCTGCAAGCACCTGGTGGACAGAAGTCAGCCGTGCCCCCCCCCCCCCGTGCAAGGGACAGCACCCCACAGACGGACCCTGCCCCACGCCATTGGTTATGAGGTTGAGCATACTCTAGTGGTCAGTGTGTCTGGAGGGACCAGGAACCCCTTCTGGTCTTGTTTTCCTTAAGTTATGAAAAACAGTAGTGACCACAGGACATTTCTAAGACCAGGAGACAAGGGTAGATGTTTTGTTACCCAGCAGCTCTTGACATTTCCCAGCAGAAACTGTTAAGTTATCCTTGGGCATAACTCTCACTCCCAGTATTGAATATCTTACTTTGGAGCTTCCTCCCCTCCCGCCAATGAAAGCTGAGTGGAATGCCTTCCACCCTTCTCACAAGGGAGAGAAAGCTGCCAGGTAATCTGCCTCTCTCCTGTCCACATGTGTCCTGCTTGGCTCCCTCGCCACGTCATGCTCCTTGTGCAAAGTTGTCACTTTGGTTTCAAATGTGTTGGCAACTGAAACTCAAATGAAAGGAGGTAAATAAAATGAATCAGAGGAAACAGCATTGGATGCTGGTGTCTCTTCGCATCCAGTCCAAAGGCAGCTGGGAATTGAAAACCTGCAGAGGTGGATTAAAATCACATCCAGCCTTGAGTCTGGACAGCGTATCAGATACCCCTCTGGTCCCTCCTTGATCACATGGCATCCCAGCCAGGCCTGAATTTGGAAGCAAGTAAGCAGCCCAATGGAACAGACATCCACTGAGCCAGGGCCTGCGTCCCCATCCTGGCCCAGCACCAGCAATAGCTCAGGATTCTGATGTGGCCTGATACCACATGTGAGAATGCTGGGTCTAAAGATTGCCAGAGCTCTGCCCTATGACTTTAATAAATTGACAGCTGGTGTTTAATAAATTGACAGCTCTTAGGTTCTCAACAGGGTTTTGCATAGAAAATCAGTCCTATTCAAGTCAGATGTGATTGGCTCTTGCATTATGGGAAATCAAGCTTCAGGAAGTTCCTTATGCTGCTGTCTCCTGTCTTCAGATCCAGGAGGCAACTTCTTTTTGTGTGGTCCACACGACTGGGTGTTTCCAGTAAAGACCATGAAGGTGCTGGTAGCTCAGCATACAGAGTGTGTCCTGTTGGAGGTGGTCAGCATGTGCTGATGCGGTAATTAGAAATCCCTGCACAGGGAAGAGCAGGCTGCCTCTCAGGGACACTCCCAGGCAGAGCTCACTGACAGGGCCGTGATGAGCCAACACTGCCTCCTGCTGGTATGTCCCAGGTCCACTGTGGACCACGATAAGGGTCCCCTGGAATTAAGTGTCCTCAATGCTGGACTATGGACGACAGTGGACGAATGCATTGTGGAGGGTGATTCAGTTAAGCTTGCCCTCAGCTGGAGCCATGTCAATGTTAGTAGTTTTCTTTTTTTAAGATTTATTTATTTATGAATACAAGAGCTGGGGCACAGGCCAGAGATGTGGGGAGCGGTTGCGGGGTGGGGGTTTGAGAGGATTCCCCAGAGACAGAGTGGGGAGCAGAACAGGCAGATGGACTGAAATACACTGCTGAGGGGAGCAGCAGGCGAGACAGGAGAGGTCCGCTGCACCATGTGGGTTGCTCCCTGGCAGGCCAGGGATCGAACTTGTGCTGCAGAGACTTTGGATTGCTTCACAGTGTGGCACTTAACCCCTTGTGCCACCAGGGAGGCCCAATGTTAGTAGTTTTTAACCCTCGCTGCACACTGAGTTCAAATGCCAAAGGTCCGGGTAACACTTAAGTTAGCATTTCTAAGAGGGGGTACCCGGAGTCTGTCAAGCTCCCTGGAGAATTCCACTGCCGAACCCAGTTGAGAAAGCTGTTCTGGTGAAATGTTTTTCAGGTGCATGATCTATGTCTTGTCTGCATTTATGAAATTGCGAACTGCTGCTTATTTCATCTTCCTGTGATATTTCCTTTGGCTTTTTTGAGCTCATTTTACTGAATCAAGAGATTAATAAACACATTTGCCAGTTAGGCAGTAACAGCTGTCAAAAAAGATTCAAAAGTTGTCAAAGATGAGTCACCCGCCAGCTTTTGGTCGAGGGGGATTCTTGCATTTTGAGAGAAGTTGAAGAAATCAGCTAATATTCTGTTTGATTCTAGGATTTAGCAATTCACTTCAGTCACTGTGGCTGAAATTAATCTGTCTCTAAGCCTGGCAACGTGACAAACATCTATGCTGTACATTGTGATTTTCTTGGTGTTCTTAATAAGGAAAGCAGGATCTTCTGCTTGAGCTATTTCGGTTCTTTTGGCGCTTTCTGTGTAATCAGTTCATGTCCATCAATCACATCATTGATTTTTTTTCTTTACATCTGTTCAGAATTAATTTGATACAAAAATACTATGACTGCTGTCTCCAATGTGGTTCCCAGTAAGCTACGTGGTGTGTGTGTGGGCACAGGCTCACGTCCTATAAAATTAGTCACTCATTTATTCATAGATACCGGTAGAATTCTTAAAAATCCATAGATTGTATTAACATTTCTCTTGACAGGACTACCAAATTTGAGCATATTTTCATCACATGAGAGCTAAGAGGTCTGGGGTAGGGTTTCTGAGGATTTAGCATTAGGCCTTGGGGAGGGCAGGAGTGCCGTCCAGCAAGGGCAGCTTTAGGGGGTCCCTTGTGTCTTTCCAGGGGACTTTGCTTTTATGAAATGAATCTTCAGAACCCCTCCACTGCCTGGCCAGACTTGGCTTGTGTTGGAGAGAGAACCAGCTCGAACTGGAGCTGTTGCCCAGAGAATTAAATCAGCCTGTCTCCCACTAGTCCTGCCACCCCCACACCTATTGAGCCCCCCTCCCCCTACATGTGGTTGGCCCAGATGCGTCCTTAATGCTCACGCTTTGCTCTGTCAAATTACGGTGTCCATTCCCTTCCACGTCCAGACCCGACATAGCCAAGTAGCTGACAGTCCTGCTTCCCCACAGACTGAGGCCCACACCAGGACCCCGCAGAGAAGGACTCAGTGTCTTTTATGGGCAAACCAGCTGGGCTTTGAACTCTGAGCAGTCTATCTTGGTCCTGCACACAGGGGTTCATCTGAGACCAGAGTCAAGTTCAGAGAGATAAAAGAGCTAAGGACAGAGTTGGAAAAAGTTTATTCAGGTAGGCAAAGCCTCTGTTGCAGACTTGCTGGCATCCTCTTTCCAAAGCTGGCACTCAGTTCTGGAGAAGAGGCTGCTCTGGTGAGGATAAAAGTTGCTATAATTAGTCACACACATAGGTTTCTGTGCAAACATGGGTTTGCACATAGGCAGGAAATTGTAATATAAGTGTTTCCAGAACAAACCCTAGAAATCTGCGGCTAACAAGGGGGAGGGTGCAGGTAAGGAGTAAAGGGTGAGGGCGCCCAGTGGGCGGTGGTGGACTGTGGGTGCTCTGGTGCTGTGTGTGGTGTGGGAACACGTCTGAAGAGGTGTGAACCTGTTCCCTTAAATCTTACCCAGTGTTGTAAGCCAGCAGTGCCTGGAAAAAAAAGTTACAATTTATAAACAAAAACAGATGTGCTTTCCTTATAATGGGTACTTTGGAAGTGGCTCCCCATTTGTTTGGCACAGAGACAGAAGCCTTCCTGGCAGGAGGGTGAGTGTACAGGAAAGCAACAGGGTGAAGCCACCACGTCTGGCCCCACTCACAGCTCCTCATGGCAGGAAGAAGGCAAAATGATTTCATCCCACATGTTACTAGAAGCCAGATACAAGCAGAAAGATGTCAGAACTTGTGCCTCTGTCCCCATAGTCATAACTGTGAAGGGTTTTGACACTGTCTCCATTGAATACTGATGTTTCTAATGAACCTGTTCATTGATAAAAATATTTTTACTGATGGATTTTAATCTTTTCCTGAATGTAAAGTGGCGTCTGTGTAGTTCAAACACAAAACCTACTTTAAAAACAATCATCTGATCCTTAGAACCATTTTGGAAAACAGTTTGACATTTGAGTTAAACACACACTCATCCAATGACCACCAGTTCTTCTCCTGAGTATCTACCATTGAAACAGAAACTTGTGTTTGCACAGAAACCTATGTGTGCAAATATTCATAGCAACTTTCATTTGTAATCTCCAAAAACTGAAAGTAAGCCGCCGTCTAGGGGAATGCGTAAAACTTAGATGCATCCAGGCTAGGGAATACTTCTCAGCAACAAACAGGTCCCAACTGCTGCTAACACCAGCACATGAGTGGGTCACAAAGCATTGTGCTAAGTGGAAAGGCGCCACAGGCCAACAGGCTCTTACCCTCTCTGCTCTGATTCCACTTACATGACCTCCTTAGGGAAGAGATACAGGGGCAGAAAACAGATCAGTGGTTAACTGAAGGGACCTTGGGGGATGCATATGTGGGTGATGAATCTGTTCTATGTCTTGATTGATAGTAGTTACTGACTACATTTTGTAAAACTACTTAAAAAGGTGCCCTTTACCGTATGTTGTGTACGCCTTGATATATAGAAAGAAAACAAAGAGGTGAGAAGATGAAACTCTGGGAGGTGGGAGGGCCTTCTTCCCAGTGCTGTCCACTGGGGTATCAGTTGTGACTGAGGAGAGGATTGTGTCCAGTCTTCCAGATGATTACCCCAAACATGTTAACGTAGGATGGTAGGACTTTATAAATGACTGACCAAACATCCATAAATAAAGACTAAAGAAGTCAAAGTGCAGAAAGTTGTCTGAAACATTTTGTGATAAAAATGACAGTGTATCTTCCATGTGTGTAAACCAACTCTAGGACTATATAGACTAAATCAATATCAGAAGTTACTGAGAAAGAATTAGCCAGAAGAGGGTCGGGGTGAAAGAATTTTCACTGTAAATTTCTATGTGTATTTTTCAAAATTTTAAGCCATTTTAATGTCTTTGTATTTTTAAATATTTATTTATTTATTTATTTATTTTTTTAATAAATTTATGTTGTTTTATTTTATTTTATTTTTTTTTAAAGATTTATTTATTTATTTATACAAGCACTGGGTACAGTCAGAAGCACGGGAGGGTGAGAGAATTCACCAGAGTCAGAGCGGGGAGCAGAGCAGGCAGAAGGACCGAAGTACACTGCTGAGGGGAGCAGCGGGCAGCAGGAGAGGTCTGCGCGCCATGTGGGACCCTCCTCTGGTGGCCGGGGAGCAGCCGGGGATTGAACCGGCGCTGCAGAGGCTGCGGGCAGCTTCGCAACCCAGCGCTCAACCGCTGCGCCACCGGGGAGGCCCTTTAAATATTTAAATAAATAGTTTGGGAAAAAGACTGAGTCCATATAACTGAAGTGAGAGCTGTGTAGGTAACTGCAGACTACCACCAGATTCTATTGGCGGGGCCTCCCTGGTGGTGCAGAGGTGAACGCTGGGCTGCAAAGCTGCCCGCAGCCTCTGCAGCACCGGTTCAATCCCCAGCCACCAGCGAGGGTCCCACATGGCACGCAGACCTCTCCTGCCGCCCGCTGCTCCCCTCAGCAGTGTACTTCGTCAGTCTGTCTGTTCTGTTCCCCGCTCTGGCTCTGGTGAATTCTCTCACCCTCCCGCGCTTTTGTCTATGTTGACTGATCTTATTGTGCTGGTTCTTGTTAGATATTGTAACATCAAAATCTTGATGACAATTTGTTGAATGTAGTCGTGGCATATGTCCAAATTTCCTTTTTTTTTCATAAGGGAATAGAACATGGACATTTAAAGGTACATTTTCTTGGAATTATGTGTAGAGCTGAACTGTAAGCCATTTGGAAGGAATTTCGTGCAATCTGTTAGCAGTTTGACCCAATTTTTAACAAGTCCTTTTGGGGCAGTAGAATTCCTACTATGATGTTTTAAACACACTCCATTTCTCTAATGCACAGCATTAGCGATTCATTTCCTGTAAGTGTCGTGTATCGAGTAAGGAGATACAGTAAAGTTGGATTATAAGCTTCCATTCCAGACCATCAGTTTACTAAATCACCTGCTATAAATTCTATGACACCTGGTTTGAGTCTCAAAGGACACTGTGTCTCCCTTAGAGTTGCTGAAAATGCCACCTACCGTGACTAACCAGATCTCATGATCTGCACTGGTTTGAACCAGTGATGAGTCAACTCACATGATTCAAGAGCTATGCGGCACCTGCATATCCCTTAATGCTAGCTTGGTTCTGCTTGGGTCCAGAACAGATCTTGCATGTCCCAAGTGAGGGTTAGGGGAAGAGACAGGAAGAAACAGAAGGGAATTGGAATGGTATTTATTTTGAAAATGTTGACAGTACATTCATTTAGCAAAAAAGAAGTATATTTAATGCATTTTGAGCAAATTTTTTCTTTAAATTCAGACTTTTCCTGTTCTCAAGATGCTCAGTGATTTTGGGAAGCTGGGCATGAAAATAGATGAATTCCAGTGTATAGTAAATGAAATAATGGATGTATAGACGAAGCTCTTTAGGACTTCAGATGTCAATGGCAATTATTCAAGTCTAGGGTACTGTAGTATCAAACACTTTTTCTACCTGGAAAGATGTAGCACTTATATTTAACATGATTTTTTTTTTTTCTGGAGGGTGGACCCAATTATGTCAACTAACCTGATGAGCACAGAAATGTGTGGTTATCAACTGCAAGGAAACCAGGAGTTAAAAGTTCAGGCCTGCAGCTGTATTATTAAGAGTTCCCTAGATCAACAGAACCAGCAGGATCTATAGCCAATGGGCAGGATTAAGACTTGCATGATGGCAGGGGCTAGAACGCCTGAAATCTGTAGGACAGACCGCAGCCCAGCAATAGCTAAGAGTTAGAGTGGTTGTCTTGCATCTGAAGGCTGGAAACTGACAGATTTTTCTGTATTCAGCCCAGAGGAACAGCTTCCCTTTCAGCAAACCTGGCTGTACGCTTTCAGTCTTCAGTGATTTCTTGGGACCTGCCCGGGTAGTGGAGTGCAATCTTCTTTGCTCAGTCGACCAACTTAAGTGTTAATTACATGTAAAAAAAAGCTCAACCCATCAACACCAGCATTGAAACAAGCTTGAAACAAGCCCTGGCCAAGTGTACATGAAATTAACCATCTCAAGGGCACAGACATCTGCTCTTCAGTGTCTTTAAGCCTGAATGAAGCACTCAACTTCTGAGAGGTCACAGTTCATTCTTTTGCACACTGTACTGGGATTCAGCTTCCTGGCATCTGAGGATGGTTCCCAGACCTCAGGGTCACCCTTGCCTTTCTTTTTGCTAAGTTTGAAAGTGAATGAGGTTAATCCAACCATGCCTGCTCAAGCAATATAAATACTTTGACTGATTTACATATTTTGACATTTCACATTAAAGGCTTTTTTTTAACAATATGATATAAAACCATAAGAGGAAGTTAAGAAAAAAAAGTTACATAGTCATTTTTCTTCCCTGAAGTGTTTCATTTGGAAATTGTGTCAAAACAATTCTTGGCAAAGTCTGTAGTCTTTGCAGTGCCATTTCAGGTGGGTTTAATTATGGTACACACACACCAAAAAAACCCAAACACCCATGTGATATTATTCTAACATCTCAAAAAAAAATAGGGACCTGTAATAACAGGAAATCTGGGACCTCTTTTATTTAGTCTCCCTATAACAATTGATTCCAGCTTCACAGGGCAAGTGAAAAAACTAAAATTTGTGACAGCTACAACAATACAGCTTTGGCTAGGGTAAACTCGATAGCAAGCTGATCGGGGGCTTGATCTAATGCCCCAAGACATTTTTTTTTTAAAAAACACACATTCACTCACTGATCTGGACTTCATGGTTTATTCCATTTCACCATCAGTAATTATGAAAATGCCAAGGGATGCCAAGGTAACATATTGACTCATTTGTGTGTTCTTCCTCAGATATGACCTCTGCCCAAACAGCCTCTGCAGAATTGGCCATTTTGGTGCCAATTCTAGAACATTCTGAAAGGGAGGTGGAATCTCCCTGGGGTCTCCAGGACCTGAGGTTTAGAGTGGACTCTCCAATAGTCTAAACAGAGCAGTGTCCAGGGTCTAGACAACACGTAAAAGCAGCTCAGTTGCTGAGTGTTGCCTCTATAGTTTTGGTGAGGCTTGAGAATTTGCATTTCTAATAAATTTCCAGGTCTGACCCATAGTTTGAGAATCACGCTACTGTGTGTATCAGAGAGAAAATACACTGGGATGTTAAATCAACCTTATTTTAAGTCCCAGGTGTCCCTACTGTTTGTCCATGCCATCCAATCAGTAATTCATTAATACTGGTATTTAGTGTGACTGCTATGTGGACAGATACTTAAAAAAAATCAGTTATCAAAAAACTTGCAACCTATTTAAAAAGAGACATGAAGAAAAGTCAGGTGATATTGCAAAGCAATATGTGGTTATGTGTGAAATGCTTCAGGCTTCCCTGATGCCCTTAACAAGCCTGCCTCTAAAGGCAGTAGGTTAATCCTGACTTGCTCTACTGTGAACTCCCCCCATCTTCCCCCTCCCCCCCCCAAAAAAAAAACATTCACTTGGTGGAGGGGTTGACGATCACTATAATCAGGAGTGTTAGGGTGAATTTCTGGCACAGGCTCATATATTTCAACTCAGCAGTCAACTTAGTCCTCTGATGGAGCATGAAATTGAAGCAATATGGCTCCCCTGCTGGAGGACCAGCTTTGTGGGATCCAGGCCCAGGGCACCACTGGGGACTGTGTGAATGACAGAGGCGCTGATGCCTGGATTTTCATCCTGGTTGGTGGGCAGCCAGGGGGGGCCAGCTTTCCTGGAGCCGTGTGCGGGGCGTCTACTGATTGCTTTGCCCAGCAGCAGTCTTGCCCTTTGTCCTTTCTGGAAACCTCACACACAGAGCATTTTTAATATGGAGTTGATGAACTGCCACGGAGCCCCTGGGAGGTCCTGGCCCCCCCAGCATGTCCCTGAGGACTATTTCCCTTTCATTTTCTAGGAGGTCACTGCCCTGGCCATATCACACTCTTTTTCCCTCACTGTGATCTCAGGACCCTGCCCTAGTAACCTGCTCTTGCTTACAGCTATTTGGAACTTAAGTCAAAGCCTTGCAGAAGTGGGAAAAGTTGCAGACACCCTTTCCTGAAAGCCACTGTGCTCCCCAGATCAAGACCTGACTGCTTTAAATTCCGGCTCAGAGACCTGACTTGCTAGCTCCTCTCACTGTTTCAGAGGGCATCTGAGTGGCCTCACCAGAACTTTTTTCCCTTCTGAGTGAGTCCATGTCCCTCAAAACACTATCCCCCCCTCTCCCTTAGGAGCAGCACTTGACATCACCAGGGGTCAGTGGCTGCGGCCTCCCTATTGAATTCTCAGGGCAGTTCCCAGGAACTTCTGCCCCCCAGCCACTCTGAGCTCCAGCAGTCACACCTCACACATTCCAGCACCTATGAGAGCTCCTGGCAAGTCTTCAGGAAGTGCCTGTTGAAGGAGAGACTAAATGAATAGCAAGCCTTTTTAAAAAAAAATGACCTTGTCTATCCTTTTTAAGAGTCGGGGAGGAGGGACTAAAATTGCACAATTTCCTGGGAATGATGTCGGCCTGGACATGTTAAGTGCCTGTTGTGTTTACAACATTCTGTAAATACGAATTTGAACTGGCTGTGTGATTTAATTCACTTCATCTCTCTGGTGTTCTATTCTTTAATATGTAAAGTGGGAATCAGATCTCCTTGCCGGGATTTTGTGAAAATTAGAGAATGGATAGATGTGAAAGCTTGGTCCCTGAAATACAGTAGGTGCTCAGAAAACAATGTTTCTTCTTATTGGACATACCATTTTGGAGCACAATGCTGGCAAAGTCATGAAGTAAGCAACGGAGACAGAAGGGAGTCTTGAACTTTGTGGCAAGTGGGTGGCAGTGATACATGTCACACGTGTTTAAGGGGAGTTAGCCTCATCCTATTATGGTGGATTCTTCCATTGTCTAGGTTGCTGGAGGGAGGGCTTCTTGCTTCTGCCAGATAGGGGTGTCAGGATTGAGACATGTTATGAACTGAATGTTGGTGTCCACCAACCCCCATAGACTATGATGACGGCCCAACCCTCAATGTGACTGTATTTGGAGGACTTTTATGGAGATAAGGTTAAGTGAGGTCATCAGGGTGGAGCTCTGATCCAGGAGGCTGAGCATCCTTGGAAGAAGAGACATGGAGAGCTGCCTCTCCATCCCTGCCCCCCACCCCAAGAACACCAGGATAGGCAGGTGAGGACAGAGAAGGCAGCCATGTGCAACCCAAGGGGAGAGCCACTGCAGACGTCAACCCACTGGTGCCTTGGTCTTGGGCCATCCACTCTCCTGAACTCGGAGAAATAATATGTCTATTGTGTAACACCCGCCACGTCCCTGTGGGATTTTATAACAGCCTGAGCAGACAAATACAGGGGGTTCAGGTTTGGAAATTGCAGGAAGGACCCCTGTAGGGAATCCACTTTTGCTCCAAAGGGGTTTTTTCTGACTGTGGTGCTTTCTGTATAAATTCAGATTTCAAAAAAATTAGAAACATGATAGCCACAACAATCTTTCAAAAGCTTATGAGTAGACAACATTAAAATTCAAAACATGTTCATTTTTTTTCAAATAGTCCAATTTAAAAATAGCATTAGGAAAGGGAGATCTTGGATCCCTGCTCTAGGTGGTGAAACAGGAGTCTTACAAAGCCTGGAGTGAGTCGGTCTGGACAGATCTGCACATTATCCACGGTGGCTTTTATCCCTGCCAGCAGCACGGAGTAGCATGGAGGTGTGTCGAGAGATTTCATTGCTGGCTAGTCTTTGGATGTAGTTTTGGATGCCAAAAGCAGGGACACCAGTAGCCCTGGAAAGTGAGTCCCAGAGGGTGCATCTCTCACCCATACAAGCACCACATTATCACGTGATCCACTTGGGCAACAGCTTTGGCTGGTCTTGGGGTGCAGTCAAGGGAAAAGCTTCAGCTCCATCATTTGTTTTCCCAGTGCCTCATCCTGGGGAGTTTCCCTTTAGCACCTGCAGGGTGCAACAAGCAAGGAATATTTAACAAATGAAAGTGCCTGCTGTCCTTTACAAGACTATTTTTAAATATATTTCATTAAAGTAACAATTAGTTTATGTCATTATATAGGTTTGTGGATTCATCTCCCACATCACGGGAGACAAAGTAAAAAGTAAATAAAATAAAAAATCAGACTTTTTCAATGAAGGGTCGAACAAGGAAAGACCTTGAGAAACACCTGCTCCTCGCCCACTTGACGGGGTGATTTGTGAGGATAAAATCATTTGTGGGGGTACCTTAAGAAGCCCATCTTCAACTGAGTCCATGTTCTCTTTTTATGTTCCTTGCTAGATTCACTGTAACTTTCATCTTTATTAATGGTTTTGGAGGCTTTAAATATTTCTTTGGTAACTAGACATTCAAGGAAATCCTTCATACTTTTTATTCTTAATAAGATGTGTGTGTGCATGGGGGGGGTATTTCTTAAGAAGCAACTGATAGCCATGATGTCAGAGATGCTATTTTTCTTAAGGGAGCTTGGAAGTTTTGCTAATATGTTAAGATTAGTGGCATCAGCCAGTGAGCAGCAGAGCGGGACAGCTCGGTCCCTCCCAGGACACTAAGGGCCTCTCTCCTCCTTTGTTGTAGGCTTTCCCCCCAAATACTGCCAGACGCGCCTCTAAGGAGGGTTTAACTGACTAAAGTTCTGGCTGTCTAGTAACATAACACTTCCATCATCTTAGGATACCTTTATTTCTTGCTTCAGTTTAATAATATTTCTAGAGGGAGGTTGAGTTAGAGTTCCCAGCAAAGCATGCATAGGAGCACAAGTAACCATGTTCAGTATTAAAATGAACCCCACTTGCCCCAGAAATTTCTTCCCAAAGATGGTCACAAGGCACAAGCAATTGACTCAGGACCTTTTTAATGAAAAGAGGCATATTAGGAGGGGCCTGGAAGGTTTTGCTCTACCAAGTGGGTAGGAAAACTATTTGCATGAAGGAAACACTTCCTTGACTGTTACCCCCACGCTCCTGGAAGCCCCGTCGCTGTTGTCAGGCAGGTGCACACTGGCTGGCAGGCCGGGAAGCTGTCGCGGTTCCAGCCCTGCTTGCTGTGGCTCTGGGGTCACCGGTGGCGTGACGACGGGTCAGGGTAACGTCTTCAGGTTGCTGTGCCTTATGCTGCTTTGTGCCTTAGTCTGAGATTTGCCTTTGAATTTTTGGGGGAAGGAAAAGTGAAAACCCACTGAGAATTTCACAGGCTTTTTATCTCTCTGCTGTGAAGAGGTTATCTCGTGCTGACAATGCCTGGCCTCGGAGCCGGGGCCCGGGTGGTCCTCGATGCGCGGGCACAGCTGGCTCCACAGCCACAGGGCCTGCTCACCAGGGCCCTGCACATGCTGTAGCCAGCCTCGGTGTCAGGACTTGTGGGGCCCTTGTTCAGATTTTCACCTTGCCCCAGGCCTGGCAGATTCCGTAGCTCGCCCTGCCTGCAGCCTCACGCCACCCTGGACCCAGGCTGGACGAGGCTGCCCTCAGGTCACTCTTCCTGTTGAAGGAACAGGTACCGGGTGGACAATAGAACAGCGCAAGCTTCAGATGCAGGCTCAGCCTGCCCCTCACCCCTCAGGGTTGACCTGGTCTGGAGGACAAGCTGATGGCCAGTGTGTCCCTGCTGTGGCCTGAGCTCAGCCCTGCACAGCCCTTCTCAGCTACCCTCCTTGGGGGCTGCCTCTCGCTCCCTCCCAGACCTGCGCCTGTTCTGAACAGAACAGACTTCTGGAACTCTGATTGCATCACCCCTCACCTGCCTAAATCACACTCCCAGCCCTCCTCTCTTTTCCTCCTCCTCCTGCTTCCCCACATTCTGACCCTCAGTCACCCCCAGACGGCCTCCTATTTGACACACCCCACTGGAATGACTGTTGCTTTGGCCCTTGGAACACCTTCCAGTGCCCCACCTGGGTCCACTTTTTCTTCTCCTACAGCAACATTAGCCAAGCCCATTGTGTCAAGGGACAAAGCATTTCAGCTGCACTGGTCACACCAGCCTGGAAGCCATCATGCTTTGGGATTTGGGGTGATCGATGTGGCTGGCCCTGCAAAGTGCATTTTGATGTCCCCTCTTTGTCTCCTTTTAAACAGCTCCTGGGTCTGTCCTTTGCTTCGTTTCCACCACCAGGTACCCAAGCTGTGATCATTTTATCCTTGAGTTGTCCAGTGCAAAGCCTGGGTGAGGCGGGGCTGGTTATGATTGTGACCAACCTGGTGCCTTTGTTGCATGTGTTCCAATGACTCCCAAATGTCAAGCCCCTTTGTAAGAACTGGATTCTCACCACCTTTCATGTCACAAGTAGCATGAGGCTTCTGTGCCCCTGGGAGGCATCAGCAAGGCCCATGTGTTGGGTCTGAGTCTAGGAGCTCAACTTCCAAGCACCCAGTAGGGACCTCACCTGCCAAGAGCCAGCTTCACGAGGCTCTGCACCAAAAGCAAACAGTGGCAATGCTTTCCTGATCCAGAGTCAGGGTGGGGGGAGAAGGCAGAGCTTTTTCAATTTATTATTTTTCCTGTAATTAAAAACTCCTTGATATTTGCTACTGATTGTCAGCTTAGGCGTGCTGGCCAGATGGCCGGGAATGCACCAGTAACAAATATTATTTAAAAAAATCAGAAGCAGATGATTATTTCAACAGCTTGCCCCCCCCCCATGCTCTAACACATGTGTTTGGGGTTTTATGTTGAAAACAAGACACCAGACTTGCGTGTGCTCAGTCAGTCCACGTTTCTGCGAGGTGTGCACGGCAATTGTACCTGTGCCTCTGGTGCCATTCACACTGGGCTGCCCGCCCCTCCTCACCTTGCCTGATCGTGGACATGCTGACAGTTTGTTCTTCACCTGAGCAATCCATACAGTTGCTGCCTATGGAAGACCTCCGGCCTTGAACGCCACCCCTCGCTCGCTCAGGGGCACAGGAACGACATAGTCTTAACTAGCGAAGGCTTCACTGCATGTGAGGGAAGCTTTTCTACGCCATCTCGGGGTAGGTTGTGGGGAAGAGACGGGAGTTCCCGCTGGCCCTGGGGAGGGACATGTCAGAGCCCGTGTTCTGCAGTTCTCCTAAGCCCTAGGCGGCAGATGGCGCAGCCCAGGGGCTGACAGGTTGTGGAGTACCCTGTGGATGGGTGCAGCGCCAGCAAGGCATGGAGCAGGTTCTCTATGATCCAGGCAGATTGGCAAAGGAGGAGTCCTGGAGTCCTCAGTGGCTTTTCATGATCTTTCTGCACCATTTGTAGTGAGGCAGCCAGGTACAGGGCAGGCCGGGGGGCCGGGAGGCTGACAGGCCTCCCAGCCCTGGTGAATCTTCCCTCTTCCTGGTCTCCTCTCTTGTCTTCACTGCACCCCACCGCATGCTTCTCTGTACCTCTGTGTCGCTGCCCTTATATGCTGCGCCTCCAGGCTCAGGTGTGCCCACTTACACACACCCACACCATACACAGGCCCACTCCATCGGGCACGCGTGTAAGACCACATGTGTTGATCATTAATGCTAATAGCGGGAGGGCAGATAAAACCTGATCACTTCCATTTACCCTCCAATGGGAAACCCCAGGTTCCAGCCACGGCGCTTCCAGTTTGAAGGAACAGCTCTCGGGTGGCTCAGGTAGATGCTGGCTCATCATTGAAAGGCTCAGCAGGCCGGAACAAGGGGAGTGCGCCGGATCAAGGGGGAGCAACTCAGGCCTCTGTTCCTCAGTCTCTCTGAAGCCACTGGGGCTCTTGTTCCCACTTCCTGCATCTGGTTGATTCTCTGGCCCGTCTCTGGAGACACAGCAGTTTGCCTATGGGGGTAAGTGGCCACCATCCTACCCAACTCTGCTGGATTCACACCTCTACCTTTTCCAGTTAGTGTTTGTAGGGCAAGGTAAAAAAATATCAGGCTTTTCTGCCTCCCGCATTAGGATTGATGATGGATCCCTGTGGTCCTGAATGCATGCCTGATGGCGGGCACCTGCAGTGGGGTGTGGGCATGCGTAAGTGGGTACACCTGGGCTGAGAGACCGTGATTATAAGGGCAGCATCATGGGGACGCCAGCAGAGCGAGAAAATGAGAGTGAAAGGAGCAGAGAAGCAGAGACCATGAGAGAATGCCAGAGAGCCCAGGAAGAGGGAAGATTCGCAGGCCTCCCAGCCCCCCGGTACCCCTGCCTGCCGTGTAGCTGGTAAATCCCAGTAAAAGCTTGCAAAAGCCACTGAGGGCTCCAGGGCTCTCTCCTTTACCCTCTCTGCTCGGATCATAGAGGTCCTGCTCTGGCCCTTCCCACTGCTAGCGTTCTAAAAGGTGGCTTTTGATTGGTTCCTGGTTTTCCAGCAGGGTCTCCCCCAGCTCAGGTATTCGCACCATCCAGCTTGTATGATGCAGCATCACATACACACAAGAGAGCATAAGAGGACTACAGGAGGATTACTGGTAGAATTTCACTATTTTGACCTTTTTTTTTTTTTTAAAAGATTTATTTATTTATTTATTTATTGAAGATTTATGTATTTATTTATTTATACAAGCACTGGGTACAGTCAGAAGCGCGGGAGGGTGAGAGAATTCACCAGAGCCAGAGCAGGGAGCAGAGCAGGCAGAAGGACCGAAGTACACTGCTGAGGGGAGCAGCGGGCGGCAGGAGAGGTCTGCGCGCCATGTGGGACCCTCCTCTGGTGGCCGGGGAGCAGCCGGGGATCGAACTGGCGCCGCAGAGGCCGCGGGCAGCTTCGCAACCCAGTGCTCAACCACTGCACCACCGGGGAGGCCCTATTTTGACCTATTTTTTAATTCTAGTGTGTAGGTATAATTTTAAGGCATCCATAAATATAACTCAACTTTACAAATCATGACTTTGGCTTAAACCTAGACTTTCTCTGCCTGCTTGCTTTATAGACCTAAGAATTCACAAGTAAAGCAATGAAAGATCGAATAGTCTTGTCAATTCTTTGATTTTTAGCTTCTGTGCAGAAGACCCCCATCCTCCTGCAGCCTCCACTGACTGCAGCACTGCCCATAATCGCAGGAGACCATTGCACTGAGGAAAACTCTTTTCCCACTTTTTTTTTTTAAAAGATTTATTTATTTCTGTATACAAAAACTGGGGTGCAGGCCAGAGGTGTGGGGGGTGAGAGGATTCACCAGAGACAGTGGGGAACAGAACAGCCAGACTGACTAAAACACACTTCTGAGGGGAGCAGCGGGTGAATCAGGAAAGAGCTGCTGCGCCACGTGGGTAGCTCCTTGGCCAGGGATCAAACTCCCTGCAGAGGCAGCAGATAGCTTCAGAGGTTGTGTCTTAACCTCTTGGCCACCAGGGAGGCCCTCTTTTTCCACTTTGTTGCAATGTGGACTGAATTTGTGTAAAATTAAGTTTCCTGAGGTCATAAACCAGGTGACCATTTTTCCTTCAGCTCACAAGTACAAATTGAGGTTGGGTGGAAGAGGGGAGTGGGGAGAAGTGTTTAGGGGTGTAACATTTCTGTTTCACAGGATGGGCGAGTTCTCTGTACCTGTAGGACCATGTACCCATAGTCAACAGTGCTGTGCTGTGTACCTGAACATTTAAGGGAGTAGAGCTCACATTGGGGTCTTACCACAATAACTAAATAACTGCGTAGACACAGTTATTTTTGCATGCACATATAATTATACTATAAAAATGTAACCATAGAAAAGAAAGAGGCATTATAATCACTTAGAAGGGAGGCACAAGTTACACCTGAGTCACCAAATAAAAAGCAGTTTTCCATTCTTCTTTGAGAGAGTTTTTAAGTCTTTTCTCTATTTTTATTTATTTATTTATTTTTTAAGATTTATTTATTTTTTATTTATTTATACAAGCACTGGGTACAGTCAGAAGCCCGGGAGGGTGAGAGAATTCACCAGAGCCAGAGCGGGGAACAGAACAGGCAGACTGACGAAGTACACTGCTGAGGGGAGCAGCGGGCGGCAGGAGAGGTCTGCACGCCATGTGGGACCCTCCTCTGGTGGCCGGGGAGCAGCCGGGGATCGAACCGGCGCTGCAGAGGCTGCGGGCAGCTTCGCAACCCAGCGCTCAACTCCTGCGCCACCGAGGAGGCCCTTTTTCTCTATTTTTAATAAATTTTATTGACGCAGTCAGAAAATGTGTACATATTCCCGTGAACAGTGGCCCCTTTGTTTCAAGCCAAGCTATCCATAAAATGTACTTATAGGGACGCCCTCTTTCCCTGGAGCCCACCACTGTAGTGGGGGGAATAAAAGCAAGAGAAAACTCTCAGTGTAGGCTGGAGCAGTTATAAACTGTGATAAGCTATTGATTCTCCAAATAATTATTAACTTTAGGCCTGATTAGAGCCTCCTAACAAATGACGGGTTGTCTGAGCAGAAAGAAGCTCTTTTAATTAAATTCCTACCCAAGGTCATTGCCTGTCTTCCCACTTGTACCCTTGCCACAGGGGCTCGGCTTCCAGCTGCCTTCCATGCTGCATAAACGTTTGTCTTCTGCAGCTGGGTCACATTCAATAAGTAATTACAACACATCTGATGAAGGTCACTCCCCGAGCTGCCATTAATCATCTCCCGGAAATAATGTTGGGGAGGCAAGTGTTGCTGTGGGTCACTTTCTCCTGTCCTGCCGCACCGGGGTCTCCCTGTGCTCTGCACTCTGTCATGGCCCCCCGTAATCAGCCCTGGAAGACAGGACGCAGCTGGGTGCCGAGCACCCCCAGGACTTATCCACAGCTGGGATTTAGCTCTGCGAATATGTCGGGGGCTGAGGACGGGACGCCTGGTCTGCATTTCATGCCTTTCCCGAAGCAGCTGGTCACCAGACCGATCCAAATTTGAGGTTCAGTATGAGGGAAAGGAGGAACGGAAGTTCCAGGGTACATATGACAGATCTGTGAGCATGTGCAGTTGAGACCTGGAGAGCCAGTGGGAGTAAATCCTGAAAATGATGTGACTCTGATCCCCCAAGATGGGTAGAAAGTGCATTTCATTCTCAAGGCTGCAGGCAGCAAAGCCTCCCGCCAGCATCCTGTGGACCTCCTGCCCCCCAAGTTCAGCTGTGGTTGTGCTAAGACAGGATTTCATTTGTAACAGATGGAGTCAGTCTGTTTCTTCAGGATGTCCAAGCTGGAACTGAAATGCTGACTTCCCTTCCTAAAACACACAGAATGACCCGCAGTTACTGACATCCATACATGATACAGCATTTCTTTGAAGCTTTTGCACATTCTACTGTGCAGCTAACCATGTTCACTCTACATGAGCTCTGGAACGCCTTCCTTCAAAGGAAGTTGGACAACCTGCTTTGGCCACTGTCTAATCTGAAGTTAGAACCCCAAGGAGCTGACGCAAGGAGCGGGCTCTTGAATTATGATATTGAACCTGGGCTTCTGGGACAGAGGCTGCTCGTAACTTGTTGGCACAAGTGATGGGGTAACAGCCAGAGCCCAGTGTGTGGGTGGGGGGCGCTCACAGCTTCGAGTGATGTAACAGACCAACTAAAAGTCGCCACCAAATTCAGTGCCCTCCCAAGGATGCATCGATTCCTGTATACTTTCTTTTACCTCTGGGTGCTGGACAATGAATGGTTTATTGGAGGATTCTTTCAATGGGACATTTTAAGAAAAATGTTTCCATTCTGAAATCACACTCACGAGGGCAGAATGGTCGCCTTTTCCATTTCTGTCTTAAAATAGGTGGAATATATAGTCACATCTGTCGATGACGTTGACTGCGAGAGAATAAAGAATGTCAGCGCTGAAGGAGTGTGAGGCGTCCTACTCTCCAGAGGTCTCAGTGCACATGGCTTTAAACCACGGCCTGACTGGATTGTGTGCTGGGTGATCGGTTTTTAAGCAGAAAGACCAGATGTGGCCATGTCCACACACGGTGGTGTGGCCGAGCATGGTGACCTGTTCTCTGGTTTTTAAAATCAGACATGAGACAGAAAATCATGAAAATGACAAGCCCGCTTCCTTCTCTGATCCTGAGGCCCAGGTCATACTTTCCACCTAGAGATAAGTGTGTTCTCTTGGCTCTGAGCATTGGTTAGTAGCCAGACTGCCTTCCAGATGCTGATTGGCCACAGCAGTGCCTTATCCAGTGTCTGCAAAGGAATAGAAAATTGCTCTGTCCTCTTTTGCTGTATAATACCATAGATAGATTTTTTCTCTTAAACGTTGACAGTCATTATAAAGATGTACGTAGAAAACATTTGCACAGGCAATGTTTCCAGGAGTCAAAACTTTAGAGTCCAAATGGAACTTTGCTTAAAGTGTTTCCATTTCTCAAAACTTGGCCATGACAATTTTTACTTCTCGTTGGTGATTTAATCTACTCGTGTCCTTCATTTTACAGATCTTAAGTAAATGATAAAATTCTTGTTTCACAAATATGTGTAATTTTCTTTTTTTTAAAGATTTATTTATTTGTTTGTTGATACATACAAGCACTGGGTACAGTCAGAAGTGTGGGAGGGTGAGAGAATTCACCAGAGCCAGAGCGGGGAGCAGAGCAGGCAGAAGGACCGAAGTACACTGCTGAGGGGAGCAGCGGGCGGCAGGAGAGGTCTGCGCGCCATGTGGGACCCTCCTCCAGTGGCCGGGGAGCAGCCGGGATGGAACCAGCGCCGCAGAGGCCGCGGGGAGCTTCGCAACCCAGCGCTCAACCGCTGCGCCACCGGGGAGGCCCAAATATGTGTAATTTTCATTCCCCACTACCTTCCTTTGCCCCACCCCCCACCCCTTCCTCTTACCCTCAGAAACCTCACTTTGATTTTCTTTTTTTTTCTTTTTTTAAAAGATTTATTTATTTATGCACACAAGAGCTGTGGCACAGGCCAGAGATGCGGGGGGTGAGAGGATTCACCAGAGAGAGTGGGAAGCAGAACAGGCAGACTGACCGAAATACACCGCTGAGGGGAGACAGGAGAGGTCTGCTGCGCCATGAGTGTCACCTCCCTGGCTGGGGATCGAACTCATGCTGCAGAGGCTGCGGACTGCTTCATAGTGTGGTGCTTAAGCCCTTGCACCACCAGGGAGGCCCCTCACTTCGATTTTCATTGCCCGCTAGTTTATACTTATTTGGCATTGTCAGTTCATCTGCTGTGATTCACTCTCTCACTCCATGTATGGAATGCCCTAGATTTGTCATTGTGACTTGCTTTATTTCATATAATCCCCTCGAGCTTCTTCCCTTTTGCGTAAATGTTAGCATTCTATCTTTCCTTAGAGCTGAGTCATATTCCATGATGTGGAAAAGGGTTCTAGAATCCTGTAGAGGCAGGAATGGACACAGTGCAGGTTTTCTAGGATCCAGCAGACTGGGTAAAGGAGGAGTCAGAGTCCTCAGTGGTTTTTTGCAGGTCTTTTATTGGGATTACCAGGTACACAGCAGGCAGGGGTGCTGGGGGGCTGGGAGACTGGCCAGCCCCCAGCAAGTCTTTACTCTTTCTGGGCTCTCCTGCCTTCTCTTGGTTTCTGCTTCTCTAGCTTCTCTCTCAGCTTCTCTTTTGGCTTCTGCTGGTGTCCCCGTGACGCCGCCCTTAAAAGCCCAGTCTCAGCCCAGGTGAATCCCATCTACCTATGCCCACACCCTACTCCAGGTGCCCGCCATCAGGCATGCATTCAGGACCGCAAGGATCCATCATCTATCCTGATGGCGGGAGGGCAGAAAAGCCTGACATTTTTCCTTACCCTACAAATCCAGAACCTGCAGGATTACCCTCCTTAGAGCCTCCCCGGAGGCACAGGCTGCAGGTTGCAGGAGCAGCTTGGAATCTGCGGCAGACCCAGGTGACTGAAATAGTGGCGGCACCTCAGGTTCACTTGTCAGGAGTTGGGGCTCAGTAGCAGGAGGCTGCCTGCACAGCTGTATGTACCCCCTAAAAATGTGCTTTTACCCAATAGAAATGGTACCTGGGGCTGGTCTGGATTTTACCCCAAACTTTCACCCCTGCAACAGTGTGAGTTTCAGTATTTCCCTTGAGCCATTCAGTTCACTCAATTGGTAACAGCAGGACAAACGAAGGTTCAGGGTCTGCTGCTCTCAAAGGCCTAAGCAGCTGATTGACAGGTTGCCTGCCTGGGCCCAGGCACAGCAGATGGAGTTTATTTCTAATACCAGCCTCCACCAGTGAGATCAAATATTACAAGCTCTTAGTTCAATTTGTTTCAGGGGCTTTTTTGCATCCCTCTGTGGGGGTGTCCATTAGTATTGCTTGCTCCTTCAAGCTGCACTTTGTTTTGATTTATTTTGCTGGAATTCTTTTGGAGATGGTGGAATAAGAATAGCTAATTAAAATCTATATTCACCCAGATGGATTATTTTCTCTTTATTTCTAATGTTGCATTTCTGGAATACTGCCTTATTTGAATCAGATGCTGCCATTTTGAAGTGTGGATTATTTCATATTTAAAAGTCACACATGTCTGATCCCGTATTTCTAAGTGAAATGAAGAGCCTGGCAGCATTAAGTGTGTTTCTTTGGGTTACGCCCCCTGCGTGTGGTTTGTCAGTCTGTGATTTCAGGGGTCGTGGTAGATGCTGATTCACCTTTAGCAGGAGGACTCAAGTGGGTTTTTCCTTCCTGTATAATTATCAACTTTGGGGGTCGTCTTAGTGATCACATAGCCATGCCGTGAGCCCCACCCATTCTGGAATGTTAGAGCCCTCTTCCTAAGTTTTCCATTAGATGTTGCTAGGATGGGATGTTTGGGTCCTCTCAGAAATGCAGATATTGAAATCTTAGCACCCAATATGATGGTCTTTGGAAGTGAAGCCTTTGGGAGGTGAGTGGGATGAGTGAGTGCCCTCATAAGAGGAGACCAGAGCTTGCCCTCTGCCCTATGAAGACACACGAGGAGGTGGCTGTCTACTGGTCAGGAAGGGCTTTCACCAGATCCTGGATCTGCCAGTAACTTGACCTTGGTCTTCCCAGCCTCTAGAAATGTGAGAATTTATTTTCTGTTATTCCAGCCACCCAGCCTGTGGTAGTTTATTATTAGCAACCTAACCTGAAATAGATGTAATTCCCTATATTTGAGTAACGGAAATCAAAGCAGTCTGCAAGTATCCCTATAATTTCATTTTCCTCCTTTCAATGCAAACATTCCCACTTACTCTCATAACGAGGACACCTTTCTTCTCAAAGGGAAAATACTGGGCTTAAAGTCTTGCCCCAGATGGGCCACTAGCCAGCAAGAGGGTCTTGGACCTCATTTCCCTGATTCATAAGATGAGGCGATAGCCTTCGATGAACTTGGCTTCCTCTCCAGCTCTCTTGAACGCTGACCCATTGAAGAGCTGGCATTACTTGGCGGCACAGTGACCACTAAGGCATTTTCAGTTCAGTGGGACACACAGATCCTCTGGATGCCTATTTCCTCTTCCAAGGAGTGTTCAAATAAAACTATTCAAACTCTCAACCAAAATGCCCAGTGCTTGTGTTTGGGCACAGGGCCTTCCCTGGGGTGCAGGGCCATTGACGGGTCTTCTGTTCTAGTCACAACAGCCCCATGGGGAGAGTCCTCCTAGAGCCCCAAGGTGCTGCTTCCGCTGGCAGCTCTCCGGGCCTCTGGAGGTCACCCTGTTTGCATTCATTTCCTCATCCTGGATCATTTTGTGAGAGTGTAGCCAAAAGTATTGTCAGCACTTGTTAGACCAAAATTGTCTTCAGCTGGGAGCGATGTTGTCATGTGTTGAAATTCTTGTCAGGTGTGTGAGCAGCGTCCCTTAGTGCTTTTAATGACCTGTAAGATGGTTTCCATCTCATGTCACCTTCGTGTTTTCATGCTGATTTCAGCAGCTCTGCGCTGATGATAACATGCCCTAGGAACAGTCTTCACACCTGCCCTCCAGGTGTGGCCAGTCTCCTCTCCGTTGCTGCCTTCTTGCAGGTCAAGTGGGAGTCTCCTTGTCTTAACCCCAAATCTACACTCCCAGTGCTGGTTTCTGCCAGAGCTCTGCCATTCTCTTGAGGGTAAATTCCACACTTTAGCTGTCTTACTCATGCTCCCTCCCCTGCCCACCTTTCCAGGCACGTGCCATCCTGCTTCTCCCAGAGCATGCCATGCTTCTCCCTCTCCTCATCAGCATGTGCTCACAGTTGTGCTGCTTGACTCCAAGTCTCCCACAGTACCTGCTCAAAAACTTCTCATGTCCCACCTAACTAAATCCGGACCTCTGTTTGGGTTCAGAAGTCCAGTATGGAAACCTGATTGGTTCTTCTCAGGCCCATCTTCAAACCAATACCCTTCCTCATTGCTTCTTTGCCACTGTTCGGGGTGACGCCTTCATCTGAAGTCCCCGTGATGCGCAGCCAGTGCCCCGCAGTGTAGATTCTGGGAGCTGAGCTGTGTGCAGCCGCTTCTCTTCTTCAAGAGTTATTAACATGATTGCAGAACAGTTGTCCCTGCCCTGGGCTGAGGAAACCTTTAAAACTGATTATACTGACCTTGGACATCAGGCACAGGGCCATAGAGTTTCTGCTGGTCAGAGGCTCCTTGTTTCTGGTATCTCCTCCATCTCTAGGGTGCTCTGTCAGTCCCTGCTGTGTGTACCCTCCTCTTGGCAGAAGGACCTGCCCATGAGGATGGGAAGGTGGGTGGTGTTTTCATAATATCCCTGGTGTTCATGCTGGAAGTGACTACAGAATTGAGGTGTCCCCTTTTCTGGGACAGTGGGAGGAAGAGACAGAAAATATACACGGGAGAAAAGCTAGGAAGAGCACAGCCCCAGTGAGGGGGTGTTGTCAGAAAAGTCATGATGAATTTTTGCTTGAAAAGCAGAAAAAATACATCATAACTTTCCTGACAACCCAATCTAACAAAAATTGTAATGGCAACAAGCTAGAACGCAAAAATCCATTAGTAAGAGAACAGGTAAATGATAAATCTCTCCTAGGAAAAATGGGTGAATCTGTATGTACTGATATGAAATGTTGAGTGGAAACAGTCACATGGAGTGGATAATACGCATTGCATGCCACTATTTTCACAGAAACAAAACTTTGGGCTATGTTACATGGGGGGCAGGGTCTAGAATGAGAACTAGAATCGGGTTGGGAGTACATTTTTACTTTTTGGTTTCTTACATACTTGTGATTGTTTGGAATCTTTGAGAGTGAGTAGTTATTACTTTCATGATGGGAAAAAATGGAGACTCCTTTAATGCATATGTGTATGTCCACATACGCATGTGTGGATGGGTGGGCGGATGGAGATCATGAACAAGAGATGCAGTTGAAGACAATGAGGGTCTGTTTACCTGAAGATTGCTACCTTCTAGAGCTGCTTTTCGCCTCTTGTTCTCTCTTCTTTGCCTTTCAGGCTTATTCTCTATTTTTCTGGGGGATAGAAAGGTCTGTGAATCCCTAGTCATTTGTGTAACAAAAAGCTTATTTTCATGATTTAATTTGAGCTTCTTAAATTGCATGTTGAGTGTATGTACTTAAAGCTTTACAAAGTTTGTTTTTTCAATGTCTGCAAAAAATACTAGGCATGAGGGTTTTCAGAAAATGTGACTCATTCGTGTGTCTGTTGTTCAGTTTGATGCCCCACGCATCTTCTAACTCCAATGTGGAATGGGTGCAAGTCAAGAGGGGCTTCTCCTTGACGGCTATGATGGTCTTTGCTGTCCACATGCACTGTCACGGTGGTGAGTCTCAGCTGGGATTCCTTTTATGCATTTCCTTCTCCTGGAAGAAACCCTGCAGTACTTCTCCAGTCTTTTTCTCTTCTCCTTACTAAGCCAGAGAACATGTCTTTAACTTCTCCCTGCGTGCTGTGAAACTCTACACCACTGAGAAGCAACAGGACTTGGGAGCAAACATTCTCGTAAAGTTCAGACTATGGGTGAGGTCAGTCGCATGAAATGCAAAAGTGCATCTCTCAGCTTGAAAAGATGATTGGCTTCCAGAACACCTGTGTATCAGATCTGGCCATTTTTTGTAAGGAGAACCTAACCATGTAGAAATACACCCAAGTCTTATTTTATAATGGAGGGTTTCATGTCCTTAAAAATATCCCTATTAATAAAAAGCAACTTAAAGCAAGATGTTTTCAACTGACAAATGTGGTTAGAGTTTTTACATCTTGGTTTATAATTAGATGGAAAGGAAAATAAAGGAAGCTTCATCAAGGACCAAAGCTAGCGCAGTGAATCATTTTGATTTCCTTCTGGGAGTCAGGAAAAGCAACCAATGTGTGATAGTTTATTAGAGTGAATTCCTGTTTGACCTTGAAATCAGCTGCTTGTATATTATCTTTATTCAGTTAGGTATTTTATACATTGTTTTAATGTGCATGCACTATGCAGTGTAATAATTTCAATACAATATATAGAACCCTTAAATAGATCATTTAATATGTTATTTTGTAAGGGAAGTATTTTTATATAATAAGAAAAGAAATTGTCCTGATTTCAGAATTTTTGTCTTTAACTTAGACATTTTGCAGGAAAGAAGCTGCAATTCTGAGAATCTCAGAACTTAGAAAACTATGAAAATTGTTTTTCATACACTTTGGTTTCACAGATTCAACCCTTGTATAACATCCAGTCTTAAAAACCTGAGCCACCATTGTTTTCCTTACCTGAAAATACATGTATATATACACACACATACATAGATACACACATATTAAACTGCTTCCTTTTTACAACCTAAAATATTAGCCACAGAAAAATCATTTTAGATTTTTTTTTCTGGGTGGAAAGAAGTAAAGATAGAGCACTTGAATACTGTACCTTCCAGTTCAGATTCTGTCTCTACATAGTGTTTAATGAATGTTTGCACAAGCCTGGTCTGACGGTCTAGACTCTTATTTTGTTTAAGTGGAAAATGATAGCATTTAATGGAATTGTATCAAAAAGTAACTTTCCTCTCTGCTCATCTTTTTGTTGTTAGTATATCTCAGGCTTTCTTTTGGGACTTTTTTCTTTGGAAGTTCTCTTGATGTCACCACCTCCTGTGGCTTCAGTAACTGTCTTCCCGTGAGCTGGTGAGTCTCGATCATAGCTCCTTCTGAAGTTCAAAATCTCTGTTTACAAAGTTTTACTGATCATTCCATAGGGATGTATTATAATTCACTCAAAGACAACATATTAAAATTTTCTTATTTTATTTCTTGGTCAAACAGCTATGCCTCTTTTAATGCTATATGCTTAGCAGCACTGTTGCTCACATAGTCTCCTAAGCAGGAAATTTTTTTTGGTCCAGAAAGAAACATCCTGGCTGCCACGTCTGAACTTTGAAAACAGACTATCCTTGCTTGTCCCCTATTATCAGGACTTACTAACCCAACCATTTGTGATTTAATTAATTCCATAGTATTTCAGATATCTTGAGTCATCAGCTAGTTAAGTCTCTGTCTTTCCTAACTCTTCTAGTGAATTCTTTTTTATTTATGCATACAAGAGCTGGGGTACAGGCCCGAGGTACAGAGGGTGAGAGAATTCACCAGAGACAGAGTGGGGAACAGAACAGGCAGACCGACCGAAATACACTGCTGAGGGGAGCAGCCGGTGAGACAGGAGAGGTCTGCTACACCATATGGGCTGCTCCCTGGCCGGCTGGGAATTGAACTCATGCCTCAGAGGCTGCGGATTGCCCCACAGTGCAAAGACATCCCTTAGGATGTCTGAACAGCAGAGCTGCCCCACCAGGGAGGCCTTCCCCAGATAATTTTTAACGTAAAGTGAACTATAGAACATTGAGGCTTGAGCTAGAGAAATCTAGGCCTTTTTGAGAAGGAAGCCAAAATTCTGAGGAAAATTCTCGTTATGCTTGTTGGCTTGGTCCTTGAAAAAATTTGAAGGAATTTTCAAAAAGCAGAAAGATGTGCCTTGTGGGTGGCCTGGGTTTGGCAGGATTGTCTCCTCCCTAGTGGGGTTCAAGAGGTTAACAGGGATGGGGAGACCATCGGAGGCCAAGAGAAGAAAGGACATTAGCAAGTCAGAGCTTTGGGGGTTCAGCTAGGGGACACTTCCACTGTGGCCCTTGGGGGCACAGGAAGAGAGGGAGCCAGCATTACTGCCCAGGGGAGAAGGGACCTTCACTCGCCATCCCAAAGCACTCCTCAGTCGTGCCTGCTGTGGGCATCTTGGCCAGACACTTCACAGTGCGACAAGTTTCTCGCTACGTGACATAGATTCTTTACAGCGCTTGTCTCTTTCAGTCTAATTAACCACAAGACGAGCATGCGGTACAAGAACATCTTTATGGTACTGCTTACAAATGTCTCCGTAATTTCTAAAACATCCACTATTTTCAGTTTAAGTTCTCACCTCTCTGGTGCTTTAGATTTGCATTGAGAAAACAGTCTGCCTTGGCATGAGGATTAATGATTTTTATGTTATGTGGACAACTTACTCATGGAGATTTAGAATCTCAAGTGTGGAAAGATCACAAGGTCTTATACTGTCCAAATACTTTTTAATTCTTTTAAATTTCAGCTTCAGCACATGTAAGCCTTTGTGTCGCAGCTGCCTGAGTATCTACAGCAATAGCCAACCACACAGAGCAAGTGTGGTTCTTTTAGGGGCGGTGCTGATCAGGAGAAATCCTCCTCCTGGCATCTCAAATCTGCTCTTCACCTTGCTTGGTGAGAACAGCTGGAAGAAGTGTGAGGCCTTCCTAGCCTTTCACTGTTTGAACACAGTGACGCCCGATGTCTCTGCTGAACTCTTTCTACATCACTTCATCCCATGGCCCCATTCCATGTCCCCTTACTCCTGCTGATCTGTTGGCTGACCCTCAAATAGATGACCCATATGGACACCTAGGCATCCCTTAGGATGTTTGAACAGCAGAACCGTTACCTTCTCTCTGGGTACTGTGTCTTACCTTTCTCCCCAGTTTTATTGAGCTATGATTGACATATAACATTGCATTTGGTTATGGGGTACACCATAAGGACAGGATATATGTATATGCTTTGAAGTGATTCACCACCATAAGTTTAGTTCACATCTATCACCTCACATAGTTACAAGTTATTTTGCCTTCTGGTGAGAACTTTTAAGATCTGCTCTCTTAACAACATTCAAATATACAATGCAGTATTGTTTACTGTAGTCATCATGCGAACCTCACGCCCCCCAAACATTCATCTCGTAACTGTACGTTTATTCTTTTCATGACCTCCACCCAAGCCTCCCACTCTGTGTCCGCTGCCTCTGGTTCACAACTCTGATCTGTTTTAATGAGATTCTACACAAAAGTGAGACTCTATACATGGAATAATGCCCTCAGCTCCATCCACAGTATCACAAGTGGCAAGATTACCTGGTTCTCTTGTGATAGGATAGTATTTGAATTAACCTCATTTTGACTCCTCTCTTATAGCAGCAGCATCATAGATCTCTTAGCTAAGAGCTTAAACTCTTGCAAATTGATTGTTGTTAAGTCTCTTTTTTCCCATTCTAACCTTCTGAAACTGGTTTCTAGAATCCAGTTGACATATTACCTTATTAGATTTGGCTTATTCTTTACAGCCTGTGGGTTCTTTGGAGTCCTACCTCATCTCATGGCTTTGTAGAAAGAACGTGGGACTTGTTACCAAAACAAAGGATTAAGTCTCACTTCTATGCCTTACCAGTTGAATCCTGAGTTTCTTCCCCTGTAAAGTGAAGGTGATGTGGATACCCATCTAACCAGGTTTTGAAAAGCCCAGATTATTTAACAGGTAGTTACTAATGCAGAGCACATAGAACAGATAGGAAAATATATTTGGATAGTGAAATCCTATTGAAAACTGTATATGCTGCAAATTTGCTATCCATTCCATTTTCAGATCCCCTGCTCATTTAATCTTTCATCAAAATTCTTATCCAAGTCTCTTATAAGAATATAGAACAATTCCAGGCCATGGTCCCAAGATCCTTTTTTTGGACCAATGATTTAATGCTACCTTCCAACCATATATATTTTCCCAGTTTGTCATCAGGAAGATCATAAGAGACTGTTAAATGTCTTGTTGAGGTCCAACTATGCTTACCACATAATCAGTCTGCTTCCACTGGGCTAGTATCCTTCTGCAAGATAGTAATGAGTGTATTCAGAAGTCTGTTCTCAGTAAATCCATTCTGATTGCAAATGATCCCTTCCTCTCCTTCTCATTATTACAAAGCTCCATTTAAATTGTTTAAGCTAAAATTTTCCCCATGACTGTGGTGCAGCTCCCTGACACATAGTTAAGAACTTCACCTTCTCTTACTTGTCCTCACTTTTGGTTTTGTGTCATCAGTATATTTATCAAGGCTTCCCTTCTCTGACTTTTCAAGGATACTGAATGGGGCACTTAAGTGAACAAAGTCAAGAAATGGAAATCAAAATCGAAATCAACAAACAACTATGAACCAGAAACACACTATGGGGGGTGGGGGGCGGGGAAAGGAGGGATTGGGATCAAAATAAGGGGGTTGCAATTGTATGGGGAATATAAAAATAAAAATAAAAATAAATAAATAAAAAGAAATGGAATAACAGTATACCTCCATCTCACCACCAGTGACTTAAGTTTATAAGAGACTCAAATGGTATATCTGCTGAGTCCTATAAAACTTTCCCTGGTAATGGATACAAATTGAACTATAGGGTCCTTTGGGTTAGATCCAATATGAATAACAAAAAAGACCCAAACAAAAAAATTATAATCCTAATGTTTAACTGCCTTCTTTATGGAGAAAATGTTAAGGAGTGCTTAAAGCAAGTTCATCAATTTCTCAAAGAAGGCGGCAGTGGGCTAATTATACTTTAATCATTTATAAATGCCTCCCAGTTCCTACTATTTTATTCATTGTAGGAAATAAGAGGTTTATGTAGGATTAAAAAATTTTATGTGCAGGTCTAGATTCACTGATCTTTGGTGGTAAAGGGTGAGATACATTCCCCAGGGATAAGTTAGCAAATAATAGGGCCTATGGGGCAAGAGCATGCTGGATTTGAAAAGTCTGCTTGCTCTAAAAATTTTACATGTCAAAAAGAGAAAAATCTTCTGTTCAAATATAAACTATAGATGGAATAGCTTAACAGAAATCTTAGTCTGTTCTACTACATGATTTAAAAGAAATTGAAAACCATGGTTATTTGACTGGGCTTTAAAAGCATATTTGGTAATACAAACTGTTAGAGAAAAAGAATTTCTCATTTTAATTTTCTAAACCGATAAATGGAAATCTAGAGGTTTTGAAAAACTGTAAGATACAGTCATAATCATCCAACCCTGGGCAATCAAAATGGTAATGCCAATAGTTTTTATTCCTTGTCTGATTTTCACCACCAGTTGATAGGCTTTGTATTAGTTATTTATTGCTGCATAACAAAACATCCCAAACTTAACAGCTTAAAGTAAGACCTGTTTCTGTCGGTGAATGATTCAGGCACAGCCTAGCTGGGTCCTCTCAGCCTCAGAGGCCACGATAATTTTTCAGCTGGAATATTGGCTTTGCTTCTGAGTTAACGAGGTTGAACGCAGGGAGACTTTGCTTCCGAGATAACGGGGTTGGTGGTGGAATTAAGTTTCTCATGGGATGTTGGACAAAGGGCCTCAGTTCTTCCCTGGCTGTTGACTAGAGACCACCTTCACTCAGTTCCTCGCCAAGGGGGGCTCTTCATCATGGCAGGGTGCTTCATGGAAGCGAGTCTGCCAGGGAGATGGACTGGCGTTCCCTTATAAGCTGATCGCAGAAATGGCACCTTTGCCATGTCAGGTGGTTGGAAATAAGTCACTCCCCTGGGGAGTGGATTTTACAAGGATATAAATACCTGGAGGCAGGAATCGCTGAGCTCCTTGTGAAGTCTCCTGACACTCACTGGTAATTTCTTTCCTGTCAGGCTGACAACCCTTCAATAACAAAGTTGCCGGAGTGT
Organism: Talpa occidentalis; assembly: GCF_014898055.3. Classification (NCBI taxonomy): domain Eukaryota; kingdom Metazoa; phylum Chordata; class Mammalia; order Eulipotyphla; family Talpidae; genus Talpa; species Talpa occidentalis. The sequence continues at coordinate 11,132,688 of NW_023601322.1, forward strand.
CACTGCTGTTTCCACAGCATGTGCTTCATTTCCAGCTACTTTACATTGAGACTGAGGCTTCAGGTTGTGGGTGCAGAGCATCCTTTGCTAGTAGTTTCTGGAATTAAACACAGATATTTTGGTGCCATCAATGTTCTTTTGGGAACTTGTTCTATTTAATAAAATAGACAAGAAAACATGCCTGTTTGATCAAGAAGAGAACATGAACAACAGGTTTCAGAACTATCTGCTGAAATACTTGTTGTTGTTTTTTTTTAGCATTGTCTTATTCTTTTTGAAAATTTCTAAAATGTAGATACAAAATTATTTTATGTTTATGTTCAGTGGAGCTGAGTTCTGAGGAATAATGGCTTTACCAGAGATATCTAGGAAAGGAAATTAAGAGAAAGCAAATGTTCATGTATATTTTGGCAAGAAAAGTGAGCATTTCTTTAGAGTTCTTTGAAGTTTGAGGAGTGTCTGAAATTTACTATGGAGTCTTTGAGAATGAACTCATCCACCTCACAGCTTTTACTATAATTCATACATAATATATTGAAATGTTCTCACATCATTCTTCACATCATTGATATATAGGACCACATTTAATAAAAAGCAAGATGGCTTGTTAAGTAACACCTTGTCTTGCCAGTGTAGCTTATTTATCACCACATTCAGTTAAAAATATCTATTATACTTCCTATGTTCCAGGCACCCTGTAAGGTATTTAAAAATAATAACTCATTTAGTCCCCATGACACTTCTATGAAGTAAGGACTGTTAGTGTCTCCCTCTTACAAATAGTGCAAGTAACACACAAAAGGTTAAATGACTTGCCCAAGAGAACAGAGCTGGGGGCGAGGGTTGGAGCTGTGAATCAGATTCTGTGAAGGGGCCTTTGTAGTTCAACTTCAAGTTTGATGGATGAGATGAAAAAATGTATTGAAAGCAGAGGTAATTGCTAAATTCCTTTTGAGTAGACATCTGTGCACTTCATTTGTTTGCTGAAGTAACTTGGCAGCTACATGCTGAGCACATGTCACCTTGGCTTGCTTGGCATCATGCCGCAGAGACTATAAATATAATGGTGAGCACCCAAGACTCTGCATTTGAAAGGCAAGGACAAGATTTAAAAATCGTAGTCTTGAAAATGGATCTGAGCTAATAAAAATGGGTGAGATTAACTGCTGAAAGACCCCAGCCCCAAAGAGGGTTTTGAAGTGTTTAGCTGATATTGGAGGTGTCCCAAATGCACCCCGACACTGACAATTACTTGGCTTTTTCCAGTTTACAAGCTAGCAGAAACAAAACCCAAAATGCCATTTTATTTTCTTGGTTTGATGTCAAGAAATGAAAATATCCAGGTACTCTACTTCTGTTTGCTGAGTTGTATCTGTTCTTGCTTTTCTGTGTTATCATCGTTATCACAGTGTGGCTCTCCAGGGACTCTCTCATTCTCCTCTCCACTTTTTCCTAGGGAAATTGATGGGTCCCCAGCCAAGACAGACTTCTCATATGTCCCTCTTGCACCGTGTTCGGTAATTTCAGACATAGATTTTCCCCTCCCCACTCACATACCTTGTATGTGGTCAGTTTGGTGCCTTTGAAATCCAGGCTGTGAACTCCAGGTTATACAGCTCTAGACTCTGGGCCAAAATTATTTCTAAGGGAGATACTTCTGCAACCAAATTGAATCTGGGTAGACCCCATTTATTAGAGAAGTGGTTCTCAGGTGACAGAGAACATGAGGCTCTCCCCCCAAGGGTTGTTGAACTACAGATTGCCTGAACCCACCCCCAGGATTCCTCATTCATAGACCTGAGTCAGAGCTGAAAATTTACCTTTCTAACAATGAACTGTGGGGGAACTTTGGTGGGAGATTATGGAAGCTTTGGTGATGGATGTGGTATGGTAACACATGTGAGGTGTAAACCAGCACCCCAAGTTATACACAGTGCTGTAAGCCAATGTTACCTCATTAAAATAGTTAAAATGAGAGGAAGGAGGAAGAGAAAACTTACTTAACAAGTTTCCACGTGATGCTAATCCTGGAACCAAACTTTGAGAATACCCCTTGAGAACAGTGTACCCCAAAGTAGGGGAGATACTCCAAAGCAAGAATTTCTCAGTCTAAGGGTCAAGTCAAGGTGTGGGGTTGATATTTGATTTTACAGGAAAAGAGTCTGGGTGACAAGTGTATGAATGATTTCTATTTCTTCTTTGTGCTTTTAGACATAACCCACTTGTTATAATGTACTTTTAAAGTAAGCATGTGTTTTTAAATATTTAAGGACCAGAGTTAATATAAATGATTCCTTAGGGTCTCACATATTAGGGATTTAATAAATAACAGATGTTTCTTTTTTGAATTTTAAAAATTCCAGCAAAGTTTTAGTATGATATGCATGTTATAGGTATGTTATTTTTAGGTCTGTGGACTTTTAGCAGTCTGTGGCTGGAAAAGTGATTTCCAAGATGGTGATAGTCATATACTTATTTATCATGAGCTAACATAGTAATCCCTAACTATGTGCCAGATTGTAAAGGATGAATCCCACAATTCTTAAAAGAAGGTACAGGTCATTATGAGTCTTTAAGTCAAGAGTGTTCTGTTATTTGAGATCTCCCAATGAAATGGATCAACCCAGGGTCATGGCTGCACAGAACATGTGACAGTGGGAACATTTGGTGTCTGCCATTACAAAGAGCAGTGGGGACTTGTTTCTGTAAATGAGTTATTGTATTTTTGCACACCTGTGTGTCTATGGATACACATATACCCAATCCATATGTACATGGACCCTACAACCAAGGTGATGTAATTCCGTGTATGAAAAAGCTAAATAATTTTGTTTCAAAAAAAATAAGACATATGGTACGGGGGAGTAATTTTAGGGTGCTGGTGAAGGTCTGGTGTCAAGCTGGGTGATAACACAGGTCTTTCTTGATGAACATTTGTTACATTGAATTTATAATTTTTGTTTCACAATAAAGTGCTTTAAATACAAGTTAAAACCAAATTATTGAAGTGATTTCCCTCACATTGCTTACATTTCTTTTAGAAGTCAAATTTAGTACATATTTATGTGCATGTGTGAATATAAAATTTGAAAAATATGGATTAAAAGCAATACAAGTGATAGTGTTACCGCCTATCATTTCTTTTTATGAACAACTGGTGTTATATGGGAGGATTTAGTTATGGTTTAAGTTTCATTTTTTCCTATTTCAAAGGACAAGTATAGATTCACAATCTATACAATCTATACTATCTGAAGTGATCAGATTGTATGCACATATTTCAATATCCCTAACACTTCATTTTAACCAAAATTATAGCAATTTCTTTTGTACTGTGCCAAAAATGTAATTTGTAGTTGTGATCTACTTTGTTTTCTTGTCTTTAAAGATTTTGCTTGAACATATATTAAACATAATGTAACAAAAACACAAAAATAGCTTGGGGAGAAGAAAAAAACCAGGATCAAGATTTCAAAATATTATGAAAAGGAAATAACCAAATGCAATACTTCCCCGTTTGTGATCTCATCCCTCACCCTGCACCCTCAGAGCTGTTCTGAAGCCTTCCTGCCTTGGTGACCTGCCAGAGGGTTACAATTACCAGGCAGAGGAAGTTGTCCTGTGCACCTTGAATGTGATTTGGTAAAGATGAACAAGTTCTAACTATCCTCCAAAATATTTGATGTAATTTCTCTCTTAGGAGGAAAGTTTAATCTGAAATCGTGCATTCTGATTTCTGAAGTGACTTAACATGGTGAAAATTCAGAGCAAAAACTTTGAAGTCAGATAGATATCCATATCCCTCCATCTTCTCCCCCCACCCTGTGCTATAATTAACCCAAACTAATTAACCATAATATCTATTAAGACTCTTCCATGGACTCTTCCTGTGACTCTTCTGTCACAGGCATTTGATGATGACATAAGATGACACTGGAGAAAATGAGGACAAGTTATCGGCACTCAGGCAACTTTGCCCCTTTTCTTCCTGTCCTGATCTGGTCTCCACGCCTCACCCTGCTAGCAGACAGCTCTGTGGGTTAAAAGGATTTCACAATGACTGGTCCCACCACTGAAAGGAATGTGCTTGATATTTCTTCACCCGGTGTTTTGTAGATGTTTAATGTCTTCATAAAAAGATAACAGAAATGGGCCACCCCTGGTGGTGCAGGCAGTTGAGTGCTGCGCTGTGAATCTGTCTGCAGCCTCTGCAGCGCCAGATCGATCCCGGCAGGCTGGTGAGGTCCCACTTGGCGCGGCAGACCTCTCCTGTCTCGCCCACTGCTCCCCTCAGCAGTGTATTTCGTCAGTCTGCCTGTTCTGTTCCCCACTCTGTCTCTGGTGAATCCTCTCACCCTCCCGTGCATCTGGCCTGTACCCCAGCTCTTGTATAAATAAATAAATCTTTTAAAAAAAAAGATAACAGAAGAATATTAAATGAAGAGATGCATGTATTGTTGGTGATGAGTGTGTTTATTTGGTGTCCAGTAGAGGACAAGGATATGGAAATAGGTTTTAAAGCAGATTCAACTGGGTGGTACAGGCTCACTTTGAAGACCAAAGAGAGAAGCTGTGACACTTACAGGGAGTCCCTTTCCGAAGCCAGGCTGCTCTGGCCTGCACCCAAGCTGGTGTGTGTGTGTCTATGTCTTTCATATCCCTCTCACCCCAACCTAGAAATCCAGAACTGGCTCATTCTCAGCATGTATAGTACCTGGCACAGTACATGTTAGTTAGACGGATGAGTCACCCATATTTGAGCCAACGGATGACTTAGACATTTGCCCTGGCATACGTGTTTATGGCTTAGGATATTTTAATAATACTCTGAGAAGAATCATGTTTCTGGAAACTGAGTGAAGGACTAGGGAGCTCCTCAGAGGAACAATGTCCAGGGCTCTTGCCTATTTTCTTGTTTCTTTTTAATTCACTGAGAATTGCGTGTGTCTGCTTTTTGAATAGTCGGGATCCAAGGGCACATGCACCATCTTTGAGCTTTCTCTTTGCAGTAGAGAAGCAGCACATCGTGCTCACCTGGACGGACATGCATGTCAAAGCAGTGGCCCAATGGGAACAAAGTGGGAGTTAGCAATCCAGTACACCCTGCTCTGTCCCTGGCACACTTTTCAGTGTTTTACATTTTTTGGAGATGAACTCTTCTCAGGTACGAAGGATAATAGTGAAGAACCTTGGAACGCAAAAGATTGTCTAGAGTCAGTACATTCGAATTAAAGTGAGACATGTTGGTCCTCCCCGGTGGTGCAGCGAGTTGAGCACAGCACTGTGGAGCTGTTTGCAACCTCTGCAGCACAGGTTCAATTCCCGGCCTGCCAGGGAGATACCCACATGGTGCGGCAGACCTCTACTGCCTTGCCCGCTGCTCCCCTCAGTGTCTTGGGTCCATCTGTCTGATCTGCTCCCCACTCTATCTCTGGTGGATCCTCTCACCCCCCGCCCCGCCACATCTCTGGCCTGTGCCCCAGTTCTTGTATAAATAAAAATAAATATTTAAAAAAAAATAAAGTGAGACATGTTACCATGAGATTGTTAATAAGTGGACTCCCAATCACTACAGTGTATTTGTTCACCCCTGCATGGACAGGTAGTCTGTTGAATCTTGTGTTGAGTCACACATTTTGTATGAAGGAACCTAATACTAAAATGATCAGAACTACTACATCAAAGGCAGTTGACCTTTTTTTGAGTACTTATTAGATGCCAGCCTCTGTGATAAGCAATTTGCACACCTTATGTCACTTTGTACTCACAACCACCCTATAAGGTGAGTACTATTACATGAAATCCTAGATGCAAGACCTGTCGGGTGAATACTTCATGGTCATCAGGCTGACTCCTCAGGGCTTAACAGAGAAATCAGCAGGCATGTGGCCAAAATGAACTTCCTCAGTTTGGGAGGACAGATGATGACACAGTTGGGGCTGGAATTCACATACCCTAACCTGAACCCCAAAGTTCTCTGATTATACTCATTGTCCTTAAGCTTATCTTTTAGGTTTTCTCCCTTCAGTTACTATTACATATTCTGGGACCCCACTTAGGACAAAATGGGATTTTAATGACTTAGAAAAATGAGTGAGATTTTTCACTACAGCATCCACCTGGCATCAGATTTTCTAGACGTTGTACCCAAGGCCCTTCCACCACAGGGTCCCACCCTCCTTTCTAGATCTGTCTCCATCGCTCATCACATGCATCTTCTGCCCTTGCCAAACCTTGGAGACACTTTGTGTAAGCACGAACTTACCCCTTACTTACCTTCTTCTAAAATGTCGCTGACATGGCCTGTGATCACTCATTAAGACCCACTTCGAATCCCATGTCTTCTGGGGCATCTTTCTTGGCTGCTGCCCCCAGTGAGATGGTGCTCCCAGAAAGCCTGTGACGTTCAGGTTTTCCTGCTCATTTATACTGACTCATTTTTCTACTCATTATACACTGGATGCTAAACTGACAACTCTTATTTTATGTGTTGTTGCCTCGTGGGGCAGCAGCATTGGAAGCAGCACAGGATGAGGGAAAGATTATTCAAAGTCCATGAAGAGCAATGAGAAACCTAGAGGAGCTACGCAGGAATGTAATGTGCCGCCCGCCTCCAGAGGCAGTTTCCTATTTATTGGAATCAGGTACAAAGATGGGGCATGTACTCAGGGAGTGTCCATGTTGGGGAAAGCAGTTATTGGGGATGTAAGCTGGGGTGGAGTGACCAGGGGCTATTCCCTGGGGGGCTCCATTGTTCCTGCTAGAAGCAAATGTGTTCTGTCTTTTCTAATATCTGCCTGCGGTTTTCAGCAGATCCTGGTTTCCCAGTATGTTCCTCACACCTTGGTGAGACGCCCCCTGCATGACCCTACACCTAGGAGACAAGCAGGAACTCTGGGCACCAAGACCATATCCCTGAGAATAAGGAGGGCCGGGGACCCCACAATGTGTGTACGTCTTGGTCCTTGAGTGAGTTCCCATGTGGGGGCATCTTTAGCATGGTCCCTCAAACACATAGTAGGTATAGCATGGTCCCTCAAACACATAGTAGGTATTTCATGTTTTTGTTCCTGAGAACAAAATTTCTTTTCTCTTATTTTCCTTTTACTCTACTATAAAGACTGCCTTGATGGCCCCTGGGATTCTTGGACAGAAGGCGAACGATCACATGCAGTTGTAAGCAAATGTGGTTTTTATTTTTATCTTGAATGTGTCTCCTCATCTTCCCACTCTGGCAGGGGCAGTGATGAGGCAGTATTTCCAGTGTCTGGGTCATTTCTTTTTTAATGTTCTTTTCATTCAGTAATTGCCTGGCTAACAAGTTGATTTGGGGGATATCAGATCATTCAGTTCACCCTGTGACCCCTCGTTTTTTTGGAAGAACACTGAGTACTCAGATGAATTTAATAGGATGGCTCTATCTGGAGGATGTTGCAGTTGGGTTTTTTAATATTTTACTTTAATAACCTGAACCCATCAATTCATGGCCATTACTTAGACAGCTGACATGGTCAGAATGGAAGAGTTTGCTCATTGTAAGAAAGCATCTGATTAAAATGCTGTGTTTGAGGAAACAAACTTACAGTTAATTCAAGAAACACTTAGATCTGGTACTAGAATAATGACAAAATAATTTGAAAATCTGTGATCTACAATAACAGCTATAATACCTATTGCTGTTGATTAATACAGCATTTGAGAAGAAAACTTGTAGAACAAGTTTCTTATGGAAAAGTGGTGCATATGGAAATTGTGTGTATCGCTTTGTTCTCATTCTTTTTTCTGTCTTGTGCCATAAGCCATAGCTTACATTAGAAAATTCCAGACGCCATGCTACTTTCCTGAACCTAAATAGACAACTAAGACATTAAAAATTAGCATCAGAAGATGAGACATCCAGCCCCCTATCAAGGGCACCCCAGCTGTGTCCTAGTTTGCCATTCATCGACCTGGGAACTTAGCACCAAAGAGCTGTGGAAATCTGGGTTATTTTTCCCTCTGAGGGTTGAGAGGAGCTTCTCACTAGTTTGTAAAATTCAGCCCAGAGCTAGTAGCTGTACCAACTTTATCCCTGCAGAAGCAGGCTGGGATACCTAAAAACAATGATGAGCCAGAGACAATTATCTCCATTTAATTGGGTAATCAGGTGCAGGCTCCATAGATAGTTTGTGTGCGTGTGTGTTTTATAGAAGTTTCTAAGGAGCATGAGTGTTAATCCACCAGCCAACTACTGCATGGCCATCTAAATGAAAAGGGAAAAAAATCAACTTCTGATTCCTTGACTCAAAACCCAATCAAATGTAGGTCTAGTCACTGAGCTTTGAAAAGCTGACTCTTAGGCCAGTACAGTTTGGTCTTGCCACTCCTTGCCCTTGTGGCTAACTCAAAGCAGATGCTTAAGCTGACTTCCAGTCATCTCCCAAACAACACATTTCCTGTTCTAAAGAGCTCAGCTAGATAAGAGTCCAGTGGAGGAAGCTTCAGCCTCGCCGAGGGCATTTGGTAGACAGGCAGGGCATGCCCACTCTGCAGCCTAGGACAGGCCCCAGCCTAGGTGGTGTATGGGGATTTGAGCCTGTGGTCTCTGTATCCTGTGCTCCCATAACTGGCTGCCTGGACAGTAGCCTTTTGCTCTGCCCACAGCTGCCTTTATGGACGACATCTCAGGATGAGGTTTCTTGGGCCTGGTACCTAGAGAAGTCTGAAGGTGCTTAGTACATGGGCAGTAAAATGGTGGGAATTTTATGGGGACAACACCTGAGAGGAGAAATCAAACGTTGTACAAAAATGAACAATGATGTAAAATATATAAAAATAAATATTTTTTAAAAAATGGCGCTCTCTCGGGCCTTGTTTTGATAAGGGTAACTCAACTCTGCTGCCCAAGCAGGGTCTTTAAGCTGGGGATGTGGCTTCACCCTTTGAACCCCATCACTGTTTCTGCACCAAATGAGTCTCAGCAAATGCCTCTTCAGCTGGCAAACAGTTCTCAATGCTGATGGAGGTAACAGAGGGCGGACACTTTGACATCATACTGAAAGGAATGTTCACTGATAGAACTTTCTGGAGAATAGTTTGGCAATCACGAGCCTGCAAGTCCTGTTTAGGAATATGTAATTGGGAAATAACCAGGGTGTATATAAAAGATGTCTATTAAAGGGCTATGTATTACCACAGAACTTCATATTATACAAATACACAGTGATTATGGAAAAGTTAAAATATGGTTTATCCCCCTAATAAAAAGTAACCAATAAATGTCATGTGTTCACAAAATGTTTAATGACAGAGAAAGTATAAACTTTTCAAATTAAAAGGAATAAAACAGTATTAAAAGCAGTCATAACTTTCATGTCTATGATTTATAAAATGCAGGGTGTATATGAGAAATAGAACTATATTTGTCTTTCATGCTTTACATTCTTCCAAATGTGTATAATCACCACAGTATTTTCATCTTTAGAAAAATAAGCATTACTTAAATTTTTTTCTGAAGAAAATGTTCACTAATTACAATGGATTTATGGTTGGACACATTGAATTTCTAGTTTTTCTGCAAAGCTTACAGGTTTCCTGTAGCGCTTTCTCCACATTAAAAAATAATAATAAAGCAAAAGTAGGTCATGTGCCTTAAAGATCGTTGTGAGAAAAGACTAGTGGCAATATTGGATTCCCATTAAAATCTCCCTTGTTTCCACCTGAGCCAAGAGGCCAACACAGAAGAAAATCCTTAGCTGGCATTGGTACCAGAAATGACAGGGGTGGGGAGTAGGAACAGACTCCATACAAGGGCCTTTGATCCCACAGATGATTCTACGCTGTATGCTGTTCCCCCAGATTCCCTGCTGGAATTTCCTATTCACCCCCGTATCTTTGGGAAATGTGACCCCCCCCCAGTTGATTTCCCCTAGAAGGCTGTGTTATGTGCAGACTCCTGAAATCCACATAACCCATATATTTCTTCCCTGTCACTGCAACTAAGGAGATCTGCATTCAAAAAACAGTTGTGTTGAAATCATGAAATAAATCCAAAATCACAGTTCTGATGTTTATCTTTTGAGTATTTGGCTCTTAATTTTTAACTTAGTGAAAATTCTGGTTTGCTTAGAATAGTCACCTCAGCTCTGGTGGAGCAATATTTGAATGTGATTGTAACACAAGGGATTAGATGTTGTTGGCAGGGAGGGTTTAAAGATTCCACTCTGGACTGTAAAATCTACACTTCTGGCTGAGGGAGGAAGACAGATGGATTGAGTAACGGGAGACGTTCAACAATCAGAGAATATCATTCCAGAAAAATTGCTTTACAGTCCTTTTGTGACTGGTGAAAACCAACAAAAATCTATTACTTTTTAAAAATCACTATTTCAATGTGGACACTGCTATGGCTAAGAGGCGTTGGGCCAAACTGGATTCTTTCATATTTGTGTTTCATATGTCAAGATATTAAGACTTTGAAGGAACATTTTTCAGAAAAGGAAATGATAAGCCTGTTGCTCATTTTGGCAATGAGCCAAAGTCAGTGTGACTTGCATTCATGCGGATTGGATACACGGAGCTCTCGTGTTAGATGACAGGATTCACAACCTGAATCCTACCTTTGTTTCCTTCTGTGGGTTTTGCACCTACTATGTGTGTGTGTGTGTGTGTGTATAAAGTTGCAACATGTCAGGATATCTTGACATTTATCTGAAAAATTCCTATTGGAAAAGTTGCTTGGGGAGAGTTGGGGCAGTTTTCTCATTTAAAAACTTCCATTGATTCATTGTCAAATCTAACATAAATACCCTGTGCTTAACCCAAAACTCATCTTATTAAAGGACCTAAGCTCATTTTTGGCACCTTAATTTTGCTAATGGTGTGAGTGCTACATGATGAAAGGGCACGCTGCTTTTGCAAGAGGCCAGATCTCTCCTTTGGAAGCCATTTCTCCTATGTGTTTAATAAAAGTTATTTGTTTTAGGTAGTTGATCAGATTCAGGTGTTACTTTTAAATTGAAATGTGGGAAATAAGCTGTTTTTCTAACATGCAAAATTTTTTGGTATGCCAAAGGCCTAAATATATCTAAAAACAAAGACCAAGTAGTTGAATTTAAGGAAATCACAACGATGAGTCCAAAGGTTATGAAAATCTTTGTTAAATATTTAACATTAAAAAAAGTGTTAAAATTTGATCTAAAAATAGTAAAACTTTTCAGCCATTAGAAATTAAGGATTTTGAGATAAAATGTTTATGGTGTGACATGAACGAAGCTACTTGCACAGTTAACTCTATGTGAGCACAGTTATTTAAAAAACGAATATGAAAGAATAGTTACCAAAAGTTTAATAGTCTGGGTTGTAGAATTATGAATAATTATTTTTTCCTTCATAGCATTCTATAATTTCTAAACTTTAAATATTTGGCTACATGAGCAGATTAATTTATAATCATAACATGGTAATGCAAATTGCGAAGTTCTTAAATATTTAAAAAATGGAAATAAAACTTTAAGAAATATAAATCTTACTCCCCAAGTGCCCACTGACAGAGGATTGGGTCAAGAATGTGGGCTCTCCACACCATGGAATCCTATTCAGCCAGAAGGAAAGATAAGACATTCCCATTTACGGCAAAATGGATGGCGTTTGAGGGAATCGTATGTGGTAAATGACAGAGACAGCTATGGACATTTACATAGTGGATGATTCAATAGAGCAAAATACTTACCAAAAAAGTGAAGTTGAGGAGGGTAGATGGAACAAAATATTGAGGGATGGTCGTGGAGGAAAAAATAAAAACTATCAATTCACTAAAAGCGTAATCTTGGTGTCGTGTGCACGTCGGGGCACTTCTGTGCAAGTGCTCGAGCCTCACATCCCTCTGGGTATGAGCTGTAAGTTTAACCAGGTCTTAAGGCAGCGGGAGGGGAGGAGAGAAGCAAGATGGCAGCAGACAGGACGAAGACTGGCCTCCTCCATATACCCTCAGCTCCAGTGTTGTGAAAAGAGGCTAGTGATGCCCCCAAAATAAGAGAGAACTGTGATTCTGTGATTTCCTTTTTTTTTTTTTTTTTCAAATGCCTGTCAAATTAGAAATAACCATACAGAATATATGTAACCAAATAATTTTTTTTCTCTAAACCATATGATCAGTTTTGGTGAACAATGCATTGTTTTCACTGCACAACTTCCATTCTCTTTCCTACTAATATTCCCATATTGCTCTGGGGAAACTGTTCATTCCTACTCTGAGCACAAGCAGCGGAGTGGGCTTCCCAGTCTGGTCTCTAGGCCAGAGCCCGTGGCTGAGGCCTGAGCCCCTGTTGGTGATGGTGGTCGAGGTAGGCACGTCACACAGAGAGCAAATCCCAGACACATCCAGCAGGATTGTTTAAAAAAACCGATGTGAAGATGTGTGCCTGAAATGCAGGGAGCTTTCCAGAAACCTGAGAATGCAGCAGGCACAGGGCAGTAAATCCGAGGCATAGCTCCCGAGGCACTACTTGTACCCTGGATTAAGCCATCCTTCAAACTAAATCCAGTCCTCTGAGCCAGTCTGTTCCCTGGCTGCTTACTCCAGTTTGAGGTTCCCTTTTCTCTCAACTAAATGAACACTAACTGGTACAGAAGCCAGATAGGCAAACGCAGCACCAGGCAGATGCTGTAACACTTACTCTGAACCCCACTGGCTGCACTACCTCAAGTCTGCAGCTTCCTTGCCTTTCTTGGGGGACTCTAGGTTGTAAGACATACCTTCACCAGGAGGTGTTCAGAGATTGTGAATAGTGGAAAGCAGCTCTGAGGGGGTCACTTCCGAATGTGCCAACATCTGCTTCATGAGTTCTGGGATCCTAGTTTGCTGATCCTGGTTTAGCGTTTTGTTACAGCTCCATAGGTATTAAAGACCCCATTTTCACCATGCTATTTAGAAACAAGACTTCCTGCATTCTAGTTCTTCTGTCAAAGCAGCACTAGTGGCCTCCCTGGTGGCACAAAGGGTTGAGCAATGCACTATGAAGCAATCTGCAGCCACTGCAACATGAGTTCAATCCCCGGCCCAACCAGGGAGCTACCCACACGGCGCAGCAGACCTCTCCTGTCTCGCCTGCTGCTCCCCTCAGCAGTGCATTTCAGTGGATCCACCTCTTCTGCTCCCCACTCTGTCTCTGGTGAATCCTCTCACCCCCTGCATCTCTGGCCTGTACCCCAGCTCTTGTATGCAAAAATAAATCTTTTTTTAAAAAATCAGCACTAGTACTTCCCCTTGATTATAGCTGTCAAGGCAGATGTGAATTTCAAGTGGGAGAATCCATTCACGTGGGGTATTTTACTCTTGTTCCTCACTGTTCTTCACCGAACTGAAAAGCCTTAGTCTTAAGGACTTGGTTTTCTCTTACCATTGTACAGACTCAGAAAACACTGATAATCCCAGATTTAAAAATGAAAATCAGCGCAATCCTATCATACAAAGAAAACCATGATCAGAATTTAGATTGGGAAATTTGACATATTTTACAACTAGATTATTTTTTAAATGACACAATACCCCATTTTTTAAATGACACAATACCCCAATCCAATGTGGATTGTCACTGTGCCAGTGCCCAGCTGTTGGTCATTTAGTTTTATTTCCTGTGTTTTTTGTACTTTGCTCTGATGTTACCAAGCACGTATCTGAATGTGAGTACTCACCCCATCACTTTGTAAGAATCAGGTTCACATAACAGAATGGCCTGGGTCATAGGGAGAACCAAATTGTAACCCTTTCTTCCTTTGTTGTCCTTCTGAAAGTTGAATTTACATTCAACAAGCAGAGCATGAGAGGCTTGTTTCTCACACTTTACTCTTGCTCTTCTCCTTTGAAAAATATTCCCTTTGCATGGCAGTTTCATGCGTGTGTAGGTCCTCTCTCCCACCCTCGTCTGTAGGCTCGGTGTGGACAGTATCTCCCATCATGCCTGCCACTGAGTAGGCATCCAGTAAATCATGATTTGGGTAAATTTTTTTAAATGTGTGTGTGTAAAGGTACATATATGTGCATGTGCGTTGGGCTTGTGTACATGTGTGCACCACTTTCAATTCGCATTTCAATGAGCCTTTAAACTTTGTGTTAGGTCCATGACAAGTGCTAAGAACCTCAAAGTGCTCAGTCCTTGCAAGCCATGGCAATCGCGAGTCTAGTGTTGCTAAGGGTGATGTGATGTCACTGTCAGCTCAGCTTTTTCAAGCGATAATCCAGACCTGGTTGTAAAGTGTTGAGTCTATTTTCTTTTGTCCCCTTTCCAGTTATACCAGTCCAGCCATCCTACACCCCAAAGAGTGCTTTATTTTAAATTGTTTTCATTTTGAAACAAAGACTCTGGGAAGTCTTACATGTGTGGCCAAGTACATTTTCTAACTCACTCAGAATTGCCCACAGAAACAATTTTGCATCGAGAGGACAACTAGCCATTTTATTCTTTAGCATGAAATAGTCTGCAAATTTATGGCAGCTCCATTTTTCCTGCTTCCTCTTATTTTGTCCCTCTTTGAGTTGCTCCTTTCTCGGTAAGCCTGAGGGTCTAAGAGCTGGTGCTGATCAGAAGTAAGACTCTTGGCAGAGGGCTAAAAACAGCTGGGCAATGACATGAGTCTTGGAAAAAGAAGTGGAAAAACTCTGGCCAGCTCTAATATAGTTAGGTTTAACATACAGATCTTAATCTACTCAAAGTATAAGCTGAACAGTGAGTATGACACACACTGGCCAAACAGGGAAGACTTACTAGCAAACAAGTGATTAGAATTCTGTGTAGTTACATCATGAGGAGCTTATCTTCATCAAGACTAAGTGCTGTATGATTCCACTTCTATTAAATCCACGAAAAGGCAAAACTAAAGTGATTGCTGTGGGATAATCTAAAAGAACGTGTTTGAACATCCTCTAGTGATTGAGATATCCTAGATCTTGATTGGTTGCATATCATCTTGATGGTATCATGGATGAATATACTTGTCAAAACTCATCAGGCTGAGTATACACATTTATGTTAGGAGGTCTTATACATATTTTTGTTAGAGGGTCTTTAAGGACAGGTTTTTAAATTTAATTGGGGTATAATGAACATACAGTTATATACTTTAGCATCCTAAAGACCCTCTAACAAAAATGTGTATAAGCACCAACTGAACACATATACCAATAGAATGAGCATGTGTATATAAATACATATATACAGTGTAACTAGAGCAGTAACTGGAACTAATACTGCTGTTGCCTGATATTGTTTTAATATATATATATATATATATATATATATATATATATATCAGTACATACTGACTCAAGATCCTGAGAACCCCCCCACCCCACAGATAGGAAACTTACCATATCCTTGAAGAATTGGTACTCTTTTAGAGCTATTGTGAATGCATCCTGGTGGGAAGACCCACCAGGAGTCCAGGATTCTTGGTTCCACTATTTTATTCCCACCCCCACAGAACACTGCCAACTCCTACATTAAACGATCACAGGTCTTGCAGCAGGGGTGCAGGTTCCTTCCACCCCAACTTCCCTAAGTGCCCTGCTGTGTTCAGAACCACGGACAGTGTCATGGGTGGCGGCGCTCCTGCACTCCACAATCTTGTACACGCACTGACACACCCCTCTTCTGATCTTCGGAGCTCCCCACCCCATGACCACAGCTAATGTGAGGTCAGGACAGTGTTACCTCTTCCAAACTCAAACGAGTGTCTTTTGGTGGCCCTGGCTCTACACCCCTGGCCAGCCTAGCCTACGGCCAGTAGAAATCCCAAGTGCTCTGAGAACCTGCTGCTTTGCACACTTGGTGTCAAGACCATCTGGTTGTTAGTGCCACTTACCAAGGACTAAGATGAAATGAGCAGGACCTTTCAGAAGGCCTGTTACATACTGTCTTAAGATGGAGTGTTCATATCACCAGGGGGCTCTAGGGCCCATTGATACTTAACAGGTCAAAAATAAGGCAGTGGTGTATGTGATAGGGGAGCTGAAGTGCTTTGGTTTGGGTGCTATGTAGGTTATAGAGGGTGCCTCCATGGCACGAGATCCTTTATATGTGAATGAATGATTGAAGTAGCATCACTGAGGCTCTCCCTTGTGTACGTATATAAAACAGGTGAAAATTCCTCCTACCCCAACAAAAGTGAACCTTACCCCTAAAGTAGCTACCCTGAATATTCCAAGATGGCAAGTGCCCAGGATCCCTTATGCTGAGACAGTGTGACAGAACTGTTCATGGGTGAACCAATGAATTAATTTTCCATGCAACAGTTCAATTTGATGCCCATTCTCTCAGCATCCTCTCCTTGGAAGGACCTTAGCAATCTCATCTTCCATTCTTGCAAGAAAGGGAAGCATAGACATTAAATGACTTGTGTAGTAACAGAATCCCCTCTCCTGTCAAGGGAAAATATGCATTCGTGGTATAGACACTTCTGCCTTGTGTAGTTCAAATTTATGTTACAAGCAAAAGTGCCAGGAAAAAAAATAGTATTCAAGCCATCTGGCTGCCCCTGGGAAGCATAATCAATGTTTAGTTTATTTCCAGGACCAGAATATGAGCTAATGGTGGGGAAGATGGTCATACTCTGTTGCCTAGGAAGACCCAAGTGGGCAAACAGAGTTTGGACAGAGGCTCTGTCCTGGCACACGATGTAGGGTGTCCCAGACACTCACCTGCACGCTCAGCATTTGCTCTGACCCTCAGGCAGCCACCCTGTGGGTCAGTGGACACCCTGGCACATTCCTCTCTGACCCTGTCCCAGGGGACTGAGGCTCAGCCTTCGAAGCATCTGGAGTCTGAGGAATCCAGACACCATGTGAAAAATAATTAAGAAGAAATTTGGTTAACAAGCCAGGAAGGTCTGTGGTAATGAGCCGAATCATCCCCTAAGAAGAGAAACAGACCCCAAAGACGAGTCATAACAGGAGGGTAAACACAGATAAACCCTGCTGACCCCCCAACTTTCCTTTTCAGCACAGCTCGTTTTCCCCCGTCAGCGGAATGTTAATGACTCACATCCATCCACGAGGTACGGTCGCAACAACAAACACTGGCAGCTTCTCTCGGCCACTTGACATGCTCGCTGGCCCTTCTCATTTTCACTGGCGTTCTTAGCCCTCAGCCTAAACGAAGAATTGCAGATATTTGCCTTCCTAGCCAGAGAGAGGGAAAAAGTAGAGGTCTCTCTGAAGAGGAAAATCTTTGTCTTTGCCCCTTTCTTGGGAACTTGGCACCCCTGAATAAGGTTAGTTATGTTGAGCAAGTAGAAGAAAAAACCACATGTCTCTTGAAAACCAAGTGTGGACTCATTCCTTGCATTATCTTTGTCAGTCTCCCCTCAAGCCTGGAAAGTTCTTCCTACTGTGCCACTTTGCAGATGAGCAAACTGAGACTTGGGGCAATGGACGTGTCCAGGGCACAGCTGGAGGTGGCAGAGGTGGAATTTGAACTGGGGTGACCTCAGCCTTTCTTCCTGCCTCCCTGCCGGTGATTGACAGGGGTGAAGGGAGAGCACCCTGGAACCAGTACAACATTTTAGGATAATGTTTTCCCAAAGGATCGTTTTTCTTACATTTTCATTTTCATCAAACATAAAGATTATGTTGGCCTTCTAAGCCTGAAACAGTGGCCAAGACCGGCTTGCAGGGGGTCTGTGTTGACAAACCGAATGAACTGCCCTCGGAGACAGAATCGGAACACTGTGCGTCGCGGCAGTCAGGACCCTGAACAGAGAATCCCGGGCAGGGCTTGGGGTGATACCTGATAGAGGCAAAGTGCAGATCAGAGTCCTTCTCAGAAGTAGCCGTCAAGTATGTAGAGAAAGTGTTTAGTGCCATCTGGGGCACGTAGTAGGCGCTTAACAAAAAGGTTGGTATTTTAACTGCTACGACCGAGTATATTTGTTCCTGAACAATGGGTCTTTAAATAAAATGGTTAATATTTATGTAATGGGGCCAGTTGGAAAACTTGACACGCCAACGTGAAGATCACCGAGGCTGGGAGGGAGCAGGTGCTGGTTGTGCTGTTTGTATCTGGGGCCTCCCTCTGGTTCTGCTTTCTCTTCCCACCCTTCTGCTTGCACGTCCGCTTTTTACCCTCATTCTTTCATATTTCATATATCACTTTACACTACCTTATATCATCTTTGGAGAAAGTCATGACATGCATACATTTTAAAAGTAAAATAAATATCAGAGCTTCCTGCTTCTCAGCTTTGCAAACATAAAAGTTTAAGCCATGTGTATGGGAACCAGCCTCTGGCTGTTGTCATTCCAGGTGTCATCCATAAGTTCAGTGGAGGATTAGGACGGTCAGAAATTGGAATTAGATTTATTGACAACCGCTGAAAGGCCAGAGGAGCTGAGGCCAAAACCATTTCCAACATATCTACTAAAACAATGACTTTCCCCTTATGTTTTAACAATTAAAACCAAAGGCATTCTGTGTCGTGGTGAGGGTGCTCTGGGGTAAGGATTAAGTGTGTGTTCTTTAAAGTCAGCAGATGCCACTTAGATTAGGGTTGCAGCCTTTTTGTTTTTATTTTGTTAAGAAAAGAAAAAAAAGGAAAGAAAACATGCCTGCGCCCCCCCCCCCCCCGCCAGGGAAGACTGCATTTCATTGCAAACAGCCCCAGCCAGAAGCTACCCTTACACGCACAGGGCTCCAACCTCAGGGTCTGAGCCAGCTGAAATGTCACCCGTGGCTTTCCAAGTCAGAATCCTCCGTGAGGCTGCTGGTCTTGGCTGCATCAAAGGCTGAGCTTCAGGAAAACAGAGTTCCAGATCAAAGGCGCTAGACCGACTGAGTTCTCAATTCCACTGGCTGGGAGAGCTGTGTGTCGATGCAGGAGCCACGTAAGGGGAGCTCCCCTGGGTCCAGGCAAGGTAATGAGCACTTATGGAGTGCCACTGTGTGCCGTGCTGTCTAGCAGCAGGCTGCTGGATGCTGGAAGAGACGCAGAAACGGTCCCTCCCCCGAGGAGCTGGTGGAAGTTACAAAATCGGGAAGCGAATGGAGTGGGGTGTGGATGTTGGAGGGGGCCTGGTGGGCTCGGGGGGCCTAGGGGAGGATTGGTAATATGCATCCGAGAAGGCGTGAACCTAGGCCCTTAAATCATGTACACCGTTGTAAACCAACATAACCTCGATCAAAATGGCAATGCGAAGCCAAATAAGTCAGGAGAAAACAGATCAATATCGGGTGGTTTCATTATATGCGGAACACAGAGAAACCAAAGTGTCAGGAAAAACAAAAGACACAACTTGCAAGCTGACCAGAGATCTGAGGCAACCGCAGGAGGGGTCAACAGCCAAACAGGAGGGGAGAGCCGAGGGATTGTGGTGGCAGGTCCGGGGTGCTGTGGTGGTGGTTGGACTCCAAGCACGACAGCTGAGGGGAGAAATCAAATACTGTCAAAAATTAAAGATGAAATAATTTTTTTAAAAAGTTTTGAAAAGTGAAAATTCTTTGAAAAGAAACATGTTAGCCCCTGCCAGGCTGTGGTCACACTGCTCTGCCCCTGGCACTTCCTGGTATCCTCGGCCTCCAGCCTCAGCGGCCAGATGGCGGCCAGCAGCTGTGCTGTGCAGGTCCCCCCTGCTGGGCGCCACCACCCAGGGACCGAGCAGGCCGACTGGTGGCTGGAGACACGGTGGACACCAGGTGTAAGAGGCAGAAATGGCCACTGAGCAGGTTTTCTATGATCCAGCAGACCAGGTAAAGGAGGAGTCAGAGTCCTCAGTGGTTTTTTGCAGCCCTTTTATTGGGATTTACCAGGTACACAGCAGGCAGGGGTGCTGGGGGGCCAGGAGGCTGGCAGGCCTCCCAGCCCCCAGCAGGTCTTCACTCTATCTGGGCTCTCCGGCCTTCTCTGCTTCTCTCTCAGCTTCTGCTACTTCTTTCTCGGCTTCTGCTGCTGCTGGATTCCTTAAAAGTCCAGTCTCAGCCCAGGTGAATCCCATCTACCTATGCCCACACCCCACTCCAGGTGCCCGCCATCAGGCATGCACTCAGGACTGCAAGGATCCATCATCTACCCTGATGGTGGGAGGGCAGAAAAGCCTGACATTTTTCCTTACCCTACACCAGGAGAGTAGCCGGGCTCGGAACCTGACACACATGGCCGCACTCCAGCTCTGCCCTCCAGGCCTTGTCTCTGAGGCCCAGCTCTGTCAGGGATGAGGCTCTCGGCTCAGGATGGCCCTGTCTCGCCACTTGTGCCCTCTCCGAATGTAGCCTGGGCCCACCTGTGGGGTTACCCGGGTAACCACCTCCAGACATAGGCTTTCTCCTGCTCCCAGAAGCTCCCACTAGCTCTGCTCAATGCAACCTGAGGACCAGCCCCCCTCACCTGTGTCCCTGGTGGAACTCAGAGCTGCCCACCTGTCCTGCCTCCTCCTACAAGCTCACACCTGATTGCAGAGGCAGGAGGTCCTAACTGAAGCTGGGCCTGGGTGGTCTTAGAATGGAACCACCAAGGATACAGCTGCAGTTGGGACTTTCAGGAAGGGCCTAGCAGCAAAGGAACTTGATATCCTGGATTTTTTTCCTTCCTTCTTGGCTGAACTGCTTACCAGCCACTCTTCCATGCCCCCCACCCATGGTGCTTTTCACAGAAATAGAGAAACCTCAGCCCTGACTCCGAGGAGATGACACTGCCCAAAGAGGAATTTTCTTTCGCATTTTCTCTCCTGAATCTTCCGTCATAAAGGGGTTTGGCTGGGAAGAGCCCCGTTGTCTGCTCTTGCTGGTCCAGGCAGAGGACAGGACCCAGGGCAGATGGAGCGGGAGCGAGTGTGTTTGTATTCCTGCCCCTTCATCTCCGGTGGGGCTGGGGCCCTGTCCTCTTTCTCACCAGGAAGGCTGTTCCCCAAGCACCTCTCTCCATAACACAGCAAGTCCTAAGGTCGTCCACAGATTCCTGGAAACAGCAACTTTAAGTGAAATGAAGTGCAATGAAACCGATCTGACCAGAGGCTAATTGATACAAACAAGATTTGAGTTCCTATGGCAGATTTCTGGTTCCAAAAACAGCCAAACTTCTAAATAAAGATCTAAAACACATCTAATATGAAACAGTCGTCTATATACTCATTCCTGGCTTAGCCAGCCCATGTGTTCCATTGCAGGATCTAAGGGAAATTGGGGCCATGCCAGCAGCTCATGGCACGAGGTGGGGTGCAACCTGGACAGGGTGCCCTTGCATTGCAGGGTATATATCACACACACTCTCCGTCTGGGGCGATTGAGACACACGGGTCCCATCCGCATCTTTGAGATGTGGGAGGAAACTGGAGAAAAACCCATGCAGTGGCCCAGCTGTAGTCAATTTGGTTTATTCTCATTGACGTTATAAGGAAACATCATTTGAGCACCTGCTACACTGCTTCCCTCACTACAGCCCCAGCTAATCTCATGCGGCAGAAAGCATGCTGTTCCTATGAGTGGGATTCCAGAAAATTCCATGGGAAAGGAGACTCCCGATGGGCTGAGCTGCTTTCCTGCCGGGTTCACAAGAGGATGCTGTCCACACACAGCACCACCTGCCTCGGGGGGAATCATGGTGCCCGGCATGTTCTTTAATTCCTTCTCTGATGGATGAGTTCAAGGATAAGAGTGTTCAGCTTCTCCTCCTGCAGTTTTTCTGGTGGCTGGAAGCAGAACCACAGGTAAAAATTGGATTGTTGGCAAAGCTATAGAGAAATCACTAAGCCCCAGGACAGAAAGTGCAATGTGTGGTGTGTGAGCCTCACGCGATCGGGAACTGGAAAGTCTAAAGTCAAAGTCACTTTCTCTGTAAGGCTCCAAGCGTCTGAGCTCTCCCTTATGGCTTCCCTCTGAGTTTGCTCATTCTGCCTCTTTTATCCATTTTCCTGTGCTTAGTCGCCATGTATAGACCCCACAGGGTACCCCAGCCTCAGAGTCGGTTGATGCTCAGCTCTGCTCCCCACAGCTCATGATGGCATCAACCTTTTCTCTCTCAATTCAAACCAAGCAGATATGGCCCAGCCTGGTTAATGTGATCAGGCTGGTGTCCACTGATGGGGGGCAGGGAGAGACTCTGAACCGTGATGCACTGAGAGCCCCTTCAAGAGCTATGAGAAGGTGAAGTTACCCAGAATCAGAATGAGATGACATTTGTCCCATGAAAATGATCAAATGTCATCCATTCTGTGTAATTCCTTTTGCATTCTGACAGCTCAGAAATTGAGGTGTAGCTTTTATTCACTATCCAGGCAGGCGTTATAGCTGCAGATGCAGAAACAACAAACCTCTCAGTATCAAAACCTGCATCCATGGTTTCAGCTGCTTGGAAAAATCTCCTGGGGACACAGTAAAGCATTTTTCAACTTCTACAGTTTGGCTTTTAACTAAAAAAACCCAACAGGTGGTAGGGAGTTGCAAAGTGATATCTTCAGCAGCCTGGAGGAGTCCAAGGTAGGCTCCAGGAGTGCACAGAGGCAACATATTCTGCAGACTTCTCACCTGCAGCCCAGCCTCCTGGTGTGACCCACAGTCGCTCCCTGCCCCAGCCCTGCCCCCGCCCTCCTCTTGAGCAATTACCATTCTGCCACTTTGAAAACACATTGGGTCTCTTAAACAATTATTCCTCTTCTCGCCCAGCTCATTAATAATGACATTCAGTAAACCAACCCTATCTACAAATACTTTCAGAGCACAGAAACCATATGGATTTCAGGAAGGTCATCAGAAAGTACATATGAAATAATTGTTTCCTAATCCCCTCCTGGATGGTCTGGCTTGTTTCCACTAGGCTCTGAAGTTCCTCTCTAGTGTGGTATGCTTCTGCAAACTTAAGAAATGTGCTAGATTCAAAATGTGTCCAAAATCTCGTGGTTTCAATGTGTGCCTGTGAGGGGTTTTGGGTCAGGACCAAATTCTTTGTTGTTTTTCCTTTTTTGTCTCCTTGTATTAATTACACTCAAAAATACCAGCATTTTCTTAGTATTTATCATGCATCTGTAAATGCACACCAATAAAAAGAGTTGCCAGAATTTTGCTTTATGTAATCACAATATATTTATAGAAGTATTTATATGTTAACTGATAGTAATTTGAAGATAGCATCATTGAACTCTTGATCAGATAGATCACTCTTTTGCAGCTACTGCATATATGCATATAATTTCTCATTCATGTTTATATCTTTACAACCTTTGGATTTTTGACTGTTAAGCAGTGCCCAAGAGAAAGCTAGCAATGTTGATAAATAGGGAAATAATATGACAACCACTGACTCCTGTGTCAGTTCCTCAAAGAATCTATTGAGGATACAGGACAGTGTGGGATCCACAGAAATACTGCTTCCAGCTTTGGTTGTTTTGGGAAAAAATGGTCTAAAAGCTTACTTCTGCTTAATCTCATACCAACAAGTCTGAGCAAAAATGTTGGCTTTAAGAAGACAGTGGTGGGGCAGGGGGAGGTGGTTGGAAGTGGGGACAAATGATAAAACCCAGCAACCAGTTGTCCGTATCTGGGCTGCGTGTGGTTAAAAACTACTTTCACTTACTGACCTTGAGTGTAAGTTACATGACTTTTCTGTTCAGTGTTTATATTATTAAGAGTTGAACCTTATGCTTGTACTGTGCTAAGTGTTTTTGCATAAATCGGTTCCTCCAAAACTTGACCATAACACTCTGAGACAAGTTTCATATTGCCATTTGACAGATGAGAAAACTGAGGCACAGAGAAAAGGTACAGAACTTGTTCAAGGTCACACAGATAATGTATGGATGGACTATTATACTGTCTGACTCCAAAGCCACAATTTGATCACTGTATAATAATATCTCTGCTCCAGAGAAACTCTATTTCTAGTAACACTTTGCTCATAGATTAACTGGGAAAAGAAAGATGTAGGGAAAGATGTGAGGGTCATCATCAGGTCTGTATTTACTGCTAATCACAAGGAAATGTTGACTATATATTGTTGTAAGATGTTTGACAAATGCCCTGAATTTAATCTTTAGCTCAGTTGGTGGGCCCTGGTATACAAACTGTAGGGAATGAGTGTCATTGAATGACAAGGGGCATCTACCTGCAGGAGGGTAGAACAGCAAAAGAACAGCCAGACACAGCACAGTTCACAAAGCAGGGTTCACCTTGAGGGGAGAGAAGGTTGAAAAGGAGAATGGAGTGAGAATATGGAAGGAGTCAGAAGCCAGAGAGAGGATTCTAGGTCTGACAAGAGAGGATTTGAGATCGAAGGGGTCACTGAAGAATTTAAACATGGGCATGGCATGAGGCCGGTAATGTTGCCTTGGCCATGGCAAAATCGGAAGTGCTAGGAACCTGGAGTTATGAACACCAGCTTGGAGCTTTGTTTGCTGTTAGCTAGGTGTCAATGGATGCGACTTAGACATGGTCTAAGAGGTGGCAGGTGAATAAATGGGGAGGGGGGAGTGAGCAAAACACACTGTATTAGGATTGAAAGTCTTGATGGTTTGAGGAAAGGGAATAAATTGGAGTGTTTCAGCCTAAATGGTCTAGAGAAATAAGATGAGGAAATTTGAAGGGGATGTTGATTTGGAAAGATGATATGGGTGAGTTGCAAATGTTTTGTCTTGGAATAGTCTGAGACGTCTTGGTGCAGATTTGCTGGGATTGTTACAAAATGGAGACCAAATTGGGGGAATCATCAGGTACCATAAAAGCCACGATGAGGGTTAAGCGTGGAGACAGGGAAGCAAAGGGGCTGGAAAGCGAGCCTGTGTTAGAGAAACCTGCTTCCTCTAAAGAGGGTTGGAGAATAGAGCCTGGTTCAGGGGAGAGATGACTGGTCTTGAACATGAACATGTTTTATTTCTGGGAAGAGTAATAGTCACTTTATGGGAAGGTTTAAGTTGCTGCTTTTCAGCTTAACATTCCAGAAGTGATTATGAGATTTCATCTCAGGCTGATCGCTTTTATTCCCTTAACGATACCTCCTGCTCTCTGCCCCAGGGGGCTGGCTTGTGTGGACCATGAGGGGGATGCTCCCATGTCCTCTGCCTTCCTACTGGGTATGGCCAGTGGGGAACCCCAGGTGGAGACAGAGACTCCCCCCCCCCACCCGCCTCTCTTCCTGCAAGGTTGCCTGACTGGCTGTGCCCTTGAGTGAAGGTCACTGCTCTGCTGAAAGTGGTCCCCGCAATACCTCTTCTCTGAGCTCAGTCACCTCATTCCTTTCATCTCTTAAAGATATGGGGTGGTGTATCAGTTTCCTGGGGCAACCATAACAGCCACAAACTGGGAGACTTAAAACAACTGAAATGTATTCGCTTATAGCTCATGAGGCCAGGTGTCTAAAGTCAAAGTGTCATTAGGGTAGTTCCTTCCAGAAGTTCTGAGGGAGAAGCTCTACCATGCCTGTCTCCTGGCTCCAAGTGGTCGCCCACAATTCCTGGTTGTAGACGCATCAGCGCCTGCCTCTGTCTGAACCTCTTTTCTGACCCTCTCCTTTGCTGTCTCTTACAAGGACGCAGTCATTGCACCCAGCGCCCACCCTAGTTCAGTATGACCTCATCTCCATCCTTTATTTATCTCTGCAAAGACCCTAGTCACAACTAAGTGTTGTGAGTTCCTGGGTGGATGCTAATTTGGGGGGACACACTATTCAACCCACTACAGGTGACCACAGCTCCTTCTGGTCAGCCGGTACCTGGCACCTACCCTGTGTCTCCCCTGCCCACCTGTCTGTACTTCAGACTCTTCACAAGTGACCTCTCCTTGTGTCACCCAACTTTAATGTGGCTTCTGTTTCTAGTTGGGACTCGGAGTGATGAACATCCCTTTGGCAAATGTCTTACCTCTTGTCCAAACCTATATTAGAGCTAGCCCATCATAGCTCCCTTTTTTAGGCTCAGCTGCCAGGAAAGTTCGCCCCAAACAGAGTGCTTAACTGCAGAAGCTCTCTTTAGCCTCAGTTACTGCTATATTTATCGTTTCTTTTGAATAGCTCTTGTTATTTTGTTCTCATTTTTAACATGTCCTGATAAATTATTTTAAAAGATATGAAATTGTGTAATTTAGTAAGAAAAATGCTGGTTCTCCAAGTGTCCCTTTCTCTTGCCAAATCGTTTACAGTTTGGAGTTCATCCTCCGAGAAATCAAATGCAAACATCTATTTTTCACATTTCGGGGGAGGCACATTTGGCAGATCTAAAGCATGAGGTCGTGAATTCACACTGGCTTCATGACTGAATGGAATGTTTAAGTAGTTTTTGCTCTGCTGTAACTCTCAGCTTGTGGATAATCGCAGAAACCCAGCTTTATCACGACGAACATTTCACAGCATTTTCATTCAGCCCGTGGCGTCAGGCCCAGTAACAGTAACTCCTGCCCTGCTGGGCCATCGCTGTGTCCCAAGTCTAGTTTGAGGATGCCATCATGTGGTCCTCTGGAAAATGAAGAGGAACAGAACAGCCACGTCTTTGTCTCCAACTCCTAATGGTTTGACTGTGGTCAAAAGTTCTCCACTTTTGCACCACTGGGGAGCTTCCACATGGTACCAAGACATATGGCATTTCTCAAAGAACTTTAGAACTGGAAGGAGGCTCAAGGCCATGGAACCCCCAACTATATGACCCAGAAATGAGTAAACAAGGGTCCTGAGAGGTAAATCCAGCACCCAGCACCCCACAATGCTTTGTGCAACAGAAGGGAAAACTTTCCAGATTTTTGGGTAGGAGTGTCCCTTCAGCTGTGACTGGGCACGGGTGACCTTGGCAGGGTCTGATTGACACAGAGAGTAAGTGCTGTGGGAATTCCAGGGGAGAGGAAGCCATATATCTTAATACTTGTGCTTGAAGGGATGAGGGCTAAGATGGGAGACAGGAAGATAGAATTAAGAGGCTGTGGGGAGGGTGAGTCTAAGGTCCGAATGAAGGGAGTTGCAATAGAAATGGAGATTCTGCCAACATTCTCAAGTGTTAGTCCTAGGGTGAGGGAGGTCACAGAACAACAGAGTTAGGAATCCAGACTTTTTAGTCAAGTAGGGCTGGGTTCAGATCCAGCCCTGGCAGTTGCTGCTTGTGTGACCTGGGCAAAGCTGCTTAGCCCTGTTGGACTTTAGGTTCCTGATCTTTACAGCAGGATACAGCGACTCCGTGGTTCTGTGGTTCAGAGCATGGAGGGTGATCGGGCACAGACTATGTGGCCACCGTCGTGACGAGAGTGGCTCTTGCACCAGTGTCACCTGACTTCTAGCTGCTGGAAGTCCCAGTTCCCCTTTTTCTGCAGTTGACATGTTCTGACAAGTGAAAGGGGCTTGTTGTTCACAGAGGTCATCATTGCTCAATCCGCAGCCGGCTGTCCCACTGGGGCAACAGGCTTGGTCATGGGCACCGGGCAGGCTGGTCCTTGGACAGAAGAACACAAGCTCAGCCCCGCCAGGGTGGCTCGGAGCACTGGCCTGGCTGACAGGAACCAGGAACCTCTCTTTACAGGTGAACCTGGGCCTTTGCTCCACTTACATTCACCGATCGATCCCTCTTGGTCTCTGTTCCTTCTTAAGGGGATTTATTATTCATCGGTGACATAGAATGTCAGGCGTCCTTTGAAGGGAGAGACAGCGCAAAACTGGAAGGGTCTCAGCCATCTACCTCCTTGCCAGTGACTTATGATTGTTTGATTTTAGCAACCTAGCAACAGGCTCGCGCGGCTGCAGCTCCAGTCTGGCACGCCTTCCATTTCTGAAATGGAATTTATGGCCTCGTATATAGTGTGCCTTTTTTTAAAAAAAAAAAAAAAGTTTGTGTGTGTGTGTGTGTGTGTGTGTGTGTTTTTTTTAAAGGAAATTGGATCCGCAAAGCCAAGTCCTATAAGCTTGAGAATTCCAAGGGTGCAGGGTTGGACGCAAGTTCACCAGGCGAGTGTTTAGAGCTGCCCCCTGGCTCACCTTTGTTTAGATAAATAATTGAAAGTGTGCCATTCACAAGGCTCCGGCCTTCCAGGCTACAGAGGAATCTGGCTGAAGGCTGCTTAATTGAAAGCAGGAGATAACCAACAACACAGCGTGTCCTCCCTGGGGATGTTAACAAGGGGGAATTTATTTTCTTTGGAATTTGTGTTCTCCGGTTGCCCCATCAGAGAATAACACACAGAGGACTCATGCCTTACACAGAAGAAGCAAAGCGAAACATGCTCCCTGATCCCACCAGGGGTGTTTAGATACTCGGGTGAGGGTGCAGTCAGCCTGACTCCGTGCCCCGCCTGGACACCCTACCAGGCTGGTGTCTCGTCCCCACGAGCTGGCCAGCTAGAGGGAGGCAGGGACACACTCAGATTCTGGGACCTTCCAGCCGTGGTTCTCCGTGCTGGCTGCTTTTTTTTTTTTTTAAGTAGATCCCCTGGTTCCAGCCCCAGAGATTCTGATTTTAATTATCCAGGACTTGGATGTACATGTTTTTTCATCATTATTTTTATAAAAGAATTCCCCACTAGATTCTAGCATGCAGCTGGGATTTTCACTGCGGTGGGTTTGGGCCTTTTTTTTTTTTCTCGCTGTCCTTAGACTGGCATGAGCAGTAGGAAGGTGGATGTTCAGGGGAGGGACAGAGTCCCTCCTGGTGGGCAGGAATTCCCAATTGGCCTCCAGTTGGACTGAACCTTGGAGAGGAGGTCAGATGTGCTTGGGGTCAGGCAGGGGAAACTAGTCACACCAGATTCTTTTCTTTTTTTTGCCCACCACTATTCCTTGCAGCCCCTCAGCCTGCTCCCCACCCTTAACCTCAGAAACCCAGGTCGGTGCTAGTTTCCACTAACTTATAATGATTTTGCTTTATCAGTTCATCTGTTTTGTTTCTTTATATTACTCATACATATGAAATCATCCAACATTTGTCTTTGTCTTTCTGGCTCACTCCACTTTGGCTAACACCCCTTCCCATTTTGCTGTCAGTGGCGGCTTCTCATCTTCCATACAGCTGCAGCATCCACTCCTCTGTTGGTGGGCACTTGGGTTGTTTCCACGTCCTGTTGTCAGTCATGCCGCACACACTTGAATTTGACGGGGGAAGACATGGCTGTGTTTTCTTTGAAAACACCTGCAGGGAGGAGGGGGTGTTGCAGCACATTCAGCTCTCTGGTCAACCTGCCACTCGCTCCATTTTGCTAACTGCCCACAGCCCTGGCCTGTGTCTTATGACGGATTGAGGGCCTCTACCTCATTCAGTGACTGGGCACAGCGCTCCCTCTAGAGTCCAGTGGAGGGGCACTGCCCCAGGAGCATCCCATCAACTGCCCCGTCAGCATCCCATCAGCTGAGTGGCCCCAGCGCCCCCGACCCAGAAGTGGGCTCTGCCAACAAAGCCGTGTTTCCTCCTTGTGTTTCTTTGCATTTGCATCGTTTTAATGGATGATGCTGCAGAGTCAGCTCTGCCTCTCACCTGGGGGACTGGAATCCTGGCTCCTGCCCTTCTCAGCATGACCTTGAGCAAGATTCTTAAGCGGCTGGCGGAGCTTCACCTGTGAGAGTGATCGTACGTGGTCTCCATGGAGTGGCTCCCGGGAGGACTCAGTGACTCTCTTTCCCTGTGGTTCCCAGGGGGTCACCCTACAATACCCTCCCCATCCTTTCTGTTTTCTGTCACAGTGTGGCGCCCCCGACAGCAGCAGTGACTCAGGCTCTGGAGTGGGGGGCCAGGTGAGAGTAGAGAGCAGAGCTGCTGTTCTGCACCACCACCCCGCCACCACCCTCCTGGATTCAGTTCCTCTGGTTGGTAAGAAAAGTGGGTCTCTGGATTTTCTAGCTGCACTGTCCTGGGAATTCTCCCTCAACTCAGGGCAGCTTCTGCTGGAGGCCTAAGCCCCACTTTGCAGAACTGGGCCGTGCAGAAGTGGACCCTCATTTCCTGATTCCCTGACAGCTGCCCCAGAGCTCCAGTCCCTGGGAAGATCCTGGTCCAAAGGAAAGAGCAGAGAGCACCTGTGGCTTGCTGGGAAGGCCCTTCTTGTCTCCCTTTGCACCCCCCACCCCCTTCTTTGCCACCTCCCAGAAACACACTTCAATCCTTGGGGAGATCTCCACTGTGTTAAAGAGGCCCCTCAGGGGGCCTTGCCTGGTGGCGCAGAGGTTGAGCGCTGGGCTGCGAAGCTGCCCGCAGCCTCTGCAGCACCGGTTCGATCCCCGGCTGCTCCCCGGCCACCGGAGGAGGGTCCCACATGGCGCACAGACCTCTCCTGCATCCCACTGCTCCCCTCAGCAGTGTATTTCTTCGGTCGGCCTGTTCTGTTCCCCGCTCTGGCTCTGGTGAATTCTGTCACCCTCCCCTGCTTCTGACTATACCCAGTGCTTGTATAAATAAATAAATAAATCTTTAAAAATAAAATAAACTTAAAAAAAAAGTGCCTCGGGGAAGTGGCTCTGAGCCAGTGCCATTTATCAGACTTCAGAAAACAACCTGGCTCCTTCCCTCTCCCACACACAGTACCAGCCCCTCCACTCCCTCATTGTTACCCTCTGAGTTGAAAGCCATCCTTTTAACAGTTTATGCCCTAAAATGGTGGAATCTTAGGGGACCCCGCTCTCCTCACAGGCTCTTGTTTGATTCACCTTGGGGTAAGATGAAAAGAATCCGCTGTCACGACACATTCTACCGGTGCTTGGGATGTGTGAATAAGCCACACTGAAGCCACTGCAGTGAGTGCTCAAGGTCACGGGCATCACTTAATCAGCCGGCTCTGTTTGCTCTTTATCTTCAATGCCATACTTGGGATAGGGAGGAAAAACTGCTCTCTCCAACTTCTGAGAACCACTTGGCCTGAGGCTACATCAGGAGACCAGATTAGAAAGCCTTTCAAAGGCCTGGAGGAGGGCCCTGAGTTAATAATGCAACAGCCAGGAGTGCTCAGTGGCATGAAATAGAAATGCATCTATTCATCAATCTTATCTTCTCTCTAATGGAACCACAGAAGGATTTCTTTTGGCTGGGGGTAAGGGAAGCAGACCCCAGGGACAGCCAAACACGAGACAGAGCACCAGGCCCTGCCAATGAATTATGCACTCAGTTGCCAAAGACGCCAGGACTTCCAGAACTTCCGTCACGTTTACAAAACACGTTTTCTCCTGGGCTGGTTTTGCTCTGCCTGGTACGGCTGGGTTCTTGTTCCTTAAACTCAGGTTCACACTCTTTCTTGAGGCTGCCAGGAAATAATTCACTAATGCCCCTGAGCCCCCAGACATTCGACTGTTATTGACAGAATCTGGTTCTCCATGTGCAGAGGGCTGTGTCCACAGTTTCGTACAGATGTTTCCACGGGAGCCATCTGTGTGTGCCGTCTGGTCATGTAACAGGAGTCTGCGCTTTTGATAAAACACACAGTGATGGTGGCAACGCTCGTGTGCTTAATCCCCTAACAAAAGTCTTTATACTGTTACTTTCAAAAACTGGACCTTCCTCATGCTACCAGGATAGCCAGGAAAGATCAAAGACTTGCTTGCAAAGAGCAGAAAGAGTAGAGGTGTTGGGGGGAAAGGATGTCTGGAACAAACTCCAGACAGGTTTGATGGACCCCACCCCCACCCCAGACCAAACCGGTCCAAGACACCAAGGACTACAAACCCATAATATCATCACCAAAGGGAGGATGCTGGGAACTGAGGGTGAGTTAAACAGCCAGGCTTGGTATATAACCAGACATGTGGGTCTTGGGGTGCTTGGATTTTCACCAGCTTTCCACACGCTATTGGGGTCCCAGCTCAGCAGAACTGGTAGGACGCACTCACCAATTCATCTCTCTTTTTCCCTGAGTTACTCCTTTCTTCATTTTCCCCCTTTTGTAAATAAGCCCTTTATTAACCTTTTTGTGGTGCCTGCAGCTGAGTCTCATCAAAAGCCCCTATTGGGCATGCGGGTGAGGACCCAGTCAGGCCACCCATTTCACACTGGGGTTGCCCTATAAGAGAGGGAGTGGTGAGGAGCCTGGGGAGAGAACAGAGAGGCTCTGAGAACTGGCAGCCCTGGACACCCTGCTGCTCCCGGGAGACTCCCCAGCACTTCCTTCCCCCACTCAAGGTTTACACTCATCCAGGTCTCTCCAGAACTTTCCTTACTCTCTCGCCTCTCTGACCACAGCTTTCCCACCTACTCCCTGGAGCCCTGGGCAGCAGAGCGGTGGGGCTAGCCCACTGTTTTGTGCAGGGAAAGGAGGTTGGGTGGGCGGCTCTTGGGCATCTCGAGACTTCTCACCCCAGAGGGGCAGGAACATTGCCTCTTGGCCCAAAGTAAGGACCAGCCAGAACCAATCAGGAGCAACGGTGGCTAAGTGGGTTTCCCTCAGAAAGGACCTTGAACAGCCAGGCATGTGACTGACATCTCTGGATGAAGAGACACCGGGGGTTCTGGTTAATAAGGCATTGCAGTGTGTGACCTGGTAGCAAAAATCAGATAGTCCCCGTCCCTCAGGCCACGTGCTCTTCCATATGCCCCCCTCTGCCTGAGTGGCGTTCATTCTCGGTCTAGATATAGCTCATCATCGCCATGTCAGAGGAAAATCCCACTCCACAAGAAACTGCCAGGCACGCCGGGTAGGCCCTCCCCTATGCTTTTTTTGGATGAACTGAGTGCTTTATGGCATCCTATTTTCTTATCTTTGAAGGTCATGTTGCGGTTGAACATTTCTATGCTCTGTGTCCTCAATGATTGTATGAGCTCTTTCTCTACCTTGTGACTCTTGTTTCCCAAAGCATCTTATCAGTGACTTGCCCGGGGCTGGCCCTCAATTGCTATTTGTTGGCTCAGTATGTTAGGTCTTCAAGCCTTGCAGCACACCACAGTGCTTCATCAGAGCTATTACAAAGGTTCACTTAACATATGCTTTGACCTGCACATTGAAGAAAGACTGGAAAAGAACAATAACGACAGCTACTGTTACTATTACTACTGCTGTCATTATTAATGTCCCTTTACGGGACCTCTCCTGTCCAGCAGGTTCTCTGCCAACTGCTTTGTCCCACCTTATTTAATGTTCAAAATAATTCTAACAAAGAACATGTGGCTATTGCGTTTTCCAGAAGAAACTGAAATGTGAGTTCATATATAATTTCTATCAATTCATGAAATTAGTGGTGGAATCAGGTTTTAAAACTCAGGTCGCTCTGACTTGAAAACAGCTGCCCAAACCGTGAAACCACGAGCCTTCATATTTTTTGTACTTGGTAATGGTTTTGATTTATCCAGCCCTCCTAAATGCAGAGACCTAGGTTGACACGCAATAAAAACCCAAAATTAACATCCTGGGATGACTTCCTAGCTGGGGAAGGAAGGGAGGCGGTGTCTGGCAGCGCCTGGATTCTGGTCCCAGCTGCCCCACCAAAGTGAACAGCCTTGAACAACTTGCCTAGACTGACTGAGTGTCCCAGTTCTTTGCAAACAGCACAGCACGTTATTTACTCCAGATAAAGTTGAGTATTTTTAGCCCTGGAGGCAGAAGACAGTAAACACAATTGATTGATTATTATCTCACACACATGTTCAAGGCCCCTTCCTAGGGAAACGCATGAGAAACATTACTGGGGTTACACACTGTAAGGGCAGGACTGGATACAGTGCAGGTTTTCTGATCCCATGCAGATCGGGTAAAGGAGGAGTCAGAGTCCTCAGTAGTTTTGCAGGTTTTTTATTTGGGGTTCACCAGGCATATGGCAGGCAGGGGTGCTGGCTGGGGGGCTGGGAGGCTGGCAGGCCTCCCAGCCCCCAGCAAGTCTTCACTCTATCTGGGCTCTCTGGCGTTCTCTGCTTCTGCTTCGGCTTCTCCTTCAGGTTCTGCTGCTGCTGGCTGGGGCTGCTGGCGTCCCCCCCCGTGACGCTGCCCTTAAAAGCACAGTCTTAGCTCAGCTGAATCCCATCTACCTATGCCCACACCCTACTCCAGGTGCCCGCCATCAGGCATGCATTCAGGACAAGGATCCATCATCTATCCTGATGGCGGAAGGGCAGAAAAGCCTGATATTTTCTTTACCCTACAGTCCACCCCCTCAGGGTTTTCTGCCATACAGTCTATACATATATACACAATTTTCTAAGCAAACAAACAATGCAGCCATGGCCCACAAAAGCAAATACATCAAATAACAAAATACAACATAACAAAATACAACAGAACACAAATAAGTCCAGGCAGGGCACCAACCAAGTGCAAAAGACAATTATTGGTACCAGCAGATGAGCCACCAAATCTGCTGCCGAAGGCACTGCTCATACGAGGGAGGGGAAATCACACACGGCATCTACTATAACACACCAGGAGCCGTCAGGCTTCCTGGCCTTCTCTGGCTGTAGTCTCGGCTACAAGGCACACACAGCATCCACCCCCAGGATGCACTAGCTCTGGGATTGGCAATTTTATTCTGTTGGGGGTAATCGCCAACCCTCAGGGTTTCTGTCTGCAGTCGCTCCAACACTCGGCCTTCATGGCCACCCATGCGACTCACAGACCCCTGCTCTCAAGCCAACCCACTGCACAAGCACATGGGTTGGGGATCCAAACTTTGCATTTGGCTTGGGCTCCACCCCAAGCCACATTCCCCACCCGTCCCCCAAGGACGGGCTCCTCAGCTCCTCACCCTCACTCAAGAATGAGCAGGGCATCACCCATAGGTGATTTTACGAGACTCACAGGGCTTCAGCATACCCAGGCTGCTTAACAGCCGCTTTAGGGCTTCTCAACTTAGCATCAGTACCAGCTTTTGCCACCTTAGTTGGCTTTTCTCCTCCACCTGGCCACTGGGCATACACAGGCTGCTTTTGGCCATCTAGGCCCACTGGCCACCCCCAGATTCTCAAAAAATAAACATAACCTGCTAAGGTCCTCCGCCTTCTGGCGGGATTGTCAGTCCAAAATCATCAGTTCATCAGTCTATCAGTCCATTGGCCTCTCCCTGCTTCAGCAATGGCCTGCTGCCTCAGGGGTCATTGGCTGGTCCTTTCCGGTGTCGTTGGCTGGTCCTATCCGGTGTCGTTGGCTGGTCCTATCCGGTGTCGTTGGCTGGTCCTTTCGGGCGTCTCCTTCACGCCAGGTCTCATCCTGTAGCTCGTGGACGTATCCATCTTCTATACCGCCATGGTGCCTCCAGCGTCGTCACAGGCAAAGTCTGTTCTCCTTAGTCCCTCCAGGTCTTCGGAGGGCTCCAATACCCGTCTGCATGGATCTTGCCGACATACGCCAATTGTAAGGGCAGGACTGGATACAGTGCAGGTTTTCTGATCCCATGCAGATCGGGTAAAGGAGGAGTCAGAGTCCTCAGTAGTTTTGCAGGTTTTTTATTTGGGGTTCACCAGGCATATGGCAGGCAGGGGTGCTGGCTGGGGGGCTGGGAGGCTGGCAGGCCTCCCAGCCCCCAGCAAGTCTTCACTCTATCTGGGCTCTCTGGCGTTCTCTGCTTCTGCTTCGGCTTCTCCTTCAGGTTCTGCTGCTGCTGGCTGGGGCTGCTGGCGTCCCCCCCGTGACGCTGCCCTTAAAAGCACAGTCTTAGCTCAGCTGAATCCCATCTACCTATGCCCACACCCTACTCCAGGTGCCCGCCATCAGGCATGCATTCAGGACAAGGATCCATCATCTATCCTGATGGCGGAAGGGCAGAAAAGCCTGATATTTTCTTTACCCTACACACACACCTACTTGCTGTCCCTGACTCCCACCCATCCTTACTTGCTTCTGCACCTTGGAATATAGAAAAGGAGAGAGAAAGGAAGAATGAGTCCCCAGACCAGAAAAGAGAAAGACAAGATAAAGCCATATGCTTTATTCTTGTAAACGGCATTTGATGAGCTTCTTCCCAAGGGAGGGTTTATTGCCAAGCTCAGCACAGCCAAAATATGTTGAGCATCTGTGATCTTTCAGACACTGGACTAGACGCTGGGGACCACTAAGGCCTGCTCCCTGCCCTGGAGGAGTTCATGCTCATTATCACAGACAGACTGGCACATGGGATGGCTGAGACTTGCATGTGCTTCCATCACCCGTAACTGTTCTCTGTGGAGCCCAGAGGTGTGCACTGCCATCAGGGAGCAGACTTAATACTCGAAGGCGTGCTCTCTCTCTCTCTGGTTTTCGCTCTCAATCTCTCAAAATTTGCAAAAAGGAAAAAAAATCATGCAAAATGACAAAAACCCCATAAAAGACTCAATGTAGAGGTGTGGATGGCCTCTCCCTCCTAATTAAATGATGCTTCAGATTCCAGGGAGCTTACAGTGTTTTAAAAGTGGGTATACCTTGCACCAGGAATATCCTCTCTTGCACCTTTGAAATCCGTATTCATTTTAGGCATCTACTGACCTGTAGCCCCCAGTTGAGGGAGGAGGTGGCCCCTGAAGGCCTGCTGCCTGGACTCATGTCATGGTTGGGCCCTCATCTGAACAAGCTACCGAAGTGCCCTCTGCTTCACTTTTCCCATCTGTGAAAACGGTAGTCATGAGGCTCAAAACGTCTCCAGACGGCTTGGCATATAGTATGTTCTCAATTAAGTGCTGATTGAGTTAAGTGAAACTTAATGCTTCCAGTTCTTAACTAAGCTAGATTGAAATTTTCAGTGCAGTATTGATCACTAGTTGTACCATTTGGTGTCTAAATCAAACGGACGATTCCTGCTGCCTTGTGTAAATGGAGGTGGAAATCCCACTTTCAATGACTTAAACCTGAAGTATGGTCATTTATATTTCATTCTTTAAGGGTTTGGCACATGTATGGCAATGGGCTGTATCATGTCATAATTGTGCTTGACTAACCTAAGGAAGGTCTCAGAGAGGGACCCCTCCACCTTTCAAAATCATTACTAGGGAAACGCTCTAAGACGTCCTCATTTAATTCCTAAGTGACTGACCCACGGCCAAAATTTCGAATCAGCACATTGTATTTACGTGTCCTGGGGCTGATATCTCTGGTCATGTCTCCCTCACTTGGCACAGTGCCGGGCCACGGGCAGCAGCCAGCGGGAGGAAGGACAGTAGCCCTGTGAAAGCAGAGCCCTCCAGCTCTGGGTAATTTATAAGCCTCCAGCACTGAGTTTCAAGCGCCAGCAGTTCATAGGGCTCAAGGGCTCCATGCACAGTTATTACTGGAGGAAAAGCAAAGGCCGCTTCTTCGCCAGGCCCCTGCTGCTCCCTACCAGCTCTGCCTTTCAGTAGCCTTTCTTTCAAGGATTTGCTTCCTTCAGTGATCTGGTTTGGGTGTGTGCTGGCCTCTAATGGGCCTCCAACTGAAAGCAAATGTACTAGCTTAACCAAGAGGGAAGTTTGTGGCTCTTACACAAAACCGTCCGGTGACCTTGGGTCACTCAGATGGTGGCAGGACAGCGTCCTGACCCTGCTCCTTGGGTGTTGGTATTGACCTCCTTGCTGAAGATGGCTCCCCAACACCTCATTCCCATCCTTCCCACTGGAAGGGAAGGTAAAGGGGGGCCACAGAGAAAGTCATACCTGTCACAGACACCCACCTCTGTTGGCCAGGCCTGCTCACAAGGCCATACCTGGTGGCACAAATGTGTCCCTTTATTCTGGGTGGTCATTACCCAGCTAGAATGGGAGTTTTTGTTATTTATTGAAAAGAGAGAGGGAGACCAGCCACAGAAATTACCTTCTGAAAA
This sequence comes from Talpa occidentalis, assembly GCF_014898055.3. Classification (NCBI taxonomy): domain Eukaryota; kingdom Metazoa; phylum Chordata; class Mammalia; order Eulipotyphla; family Talpidae; genus Talpa; species Talpa occidentalis. The sequence goes on from NW_023601322.1 coordinate 11,170,272, forward strand.
TGCAGCCATCTGCACCTTCTACTAGGAAAAAAAGATCTAGAAGGCAGTATTTGGAAACAGGCTAGTGAATTGTTTGCCTTAGGACTCTGGAATTTTTTCTGTGAGTGTTAAAGTGTGACCTTTTCTCCTTACAAATGTAAGAGCTGAAAATTACGGGAAATGTAGAAAATTCAGGGAAACCAAATGAAGATAATGAAGATGCCCAGAGTTTGCAGTCGGGAGCAGTCAGGTGAGAGTTGAACGCCCGAGGCCGGACCCAGCCTTTGAAGGAGAGCGAGGAAAGGTGACAGAAATGCAGAGAAAGCAGGCAGTGTGAGGAGAGAAGACAGAGGAACCGTCGGGATACTTCTGGAACAACCTGGTATCCACCGTGATGACTTGCTCTACTGCCCAGTGTGCCACCAGCCATTCAGTGTTTGAAGACAGGGCTTTCTTGAGCACCGCCAGTGTAGACCTTAATACTGCTCAGTGACTGAGCTTTCACTGAATGAACCCTCAGGTGTTCCCAGCATGCGTAGGGAGTGCAAGATGGCACAGTAACTGAACCTCCGGGCCTTCGGATCCCAGCCTGGCACTCCCTACATGACCCACACTTCTGCAGGGAATAGCCTCTCTCTCCATGCCATGCCCCAGACAGTGACCCCAGGCAAGACACGCTTCACAGCTGACAGGCATCCAAAGTTAGCAACTGGGGGGAAATGGGAAAATTGTGCTATTAAAATGCTCTCCAAGGCAACTCTGTAAAGCCAGTTATTTGAGGTTAAAAGGGGGGGGGGCGGAGAACAAATATTATACTACATTATAATAAATGATTCAACAAATTCCTAAAGCAATTTCTTAATAAATACCATACATTGGTCCTAGGTGACTTGGTCACAAGCAGTGTAGTTAAAACCTAGGCGATTAAGTTTATTCAAAGCGTAAATCCTTCGTTTATACATTAGTTACGTAAATCCCGATGGGGGTTTGTAGGCAGTAATGCTCAAATTGGGGCCCATGAATTTTACTCCTTAACCAACTTTCCAAACCAGAAGTGTCAGAAACTCTTGCCAAGCTTGGCATTAGAAATATACCAAACACCCTGAAAATCTCTAAACACCCCACATTTTATTCCCTTATTTTCTATTATTAAAATCAGCACCTGCTCTACATAAAATTGGAAAACACACACACACACACACACAATAAGAGGAGCATCTTTTATCTCAGCCACATGAATACCTAATCTGGTCTTTACTTTTTAAATGTCTGCCTCTGCATGTGGAAATATATATACAGAGATGAGATTTTTTGTTTTAGGCATAATCAGCTTCTCGTCTGCATTAGGGAAAAGCTGCCAGCAAGCACGATGAGGGCTGATGAGGTAGAAAAGAGAGGTGGGGAAGGAGGGGAAACTGAGGCTTGGGCAGCATTGGCATGGTTACGAAGGGGTGTCATTAGTCCCAGGTCCTCATCTGCAGGACTCTTCAGGGCTCCCCCGCCCTCTGCGGAGAACCCTGGGGAACTGATAAGCCCGGGAGAGAGGGAACTGCAGGCAGAAACCCTGCCCATGACCCTGTGTTCTCACCCTCGCCCGGGCTGCCGCTGGCACTGCCCCTGTGCACGCTGCCAGCGTTGAGCTGTTGGAGAGTGAATCACGTGCCTTTCACTGTTGAGCTGAATACTGTACCGAGCAAAGGGGGTGGAAGGTTTTCAGGTTACACTTCTCCTGCTATCTGGGCGTCATCTCGGAGCAGGGGTGAACATGGAAACAAACGTGGCCAAGATTCTGGCCCTGGAGCTGCTGTCAGCCAGCTCTGGCCGCAGCTCACTGGAAGCCAAGCCACAGGGGCAGCAGCACTCCAGGGCCTGTGAAGGTGGGTACTAGGGAAGCGGGGGTTCCATCCAATCTTCTCCTCTTGTGTGTCCCCTTTATTTCACATGCAGAGCAGTTCACTTCTGCCACTTCTGGTCACCAAGGGTATGAGGATCCCCCTCCCCGCCCCCAGCAATTCTGCAGCGCCAGCTGGGGGCCCTACAGTTAACTCCATTCTGACACCATCTGCCTGGAAATAGCATCAGCTCCACAGTTTAGGGCCAGTCCCGCGAGGCTGCTCACCCACTACAGACGCCAGATGCTACTAGTAGGTCCCAGGTGGCCCACACTTTCTGTCTGACTTGGCTACACATCTGGAGCTCCCAGGTTCAGTGAAAGTACCAGAGTGGCTCCCAGAACTTTCACTAGTTCATTACAGGACACAGATGAACAGCCAGATGAAGAGCTGCGTGAGGCAGACTCTCGGGGGGAACTTCTGTTGGGTGCAGGAACTTCTGTCTCAGTGGAATTTGGGGTGCATCATGTTCCCAGCATGTGACTGTTCACCAACCTGTAGGCCCTCCAGCCTCACACTGTTGGGGTTTGTAAAGAAATGTTATCACAGAGTGTGGTCACGCACTCACTCCATTTTTAGTCCTTCTCCTTTCTCAGGACAATGGGGGAGGGGTGGTCTGGAGGGCTGGAAATTCCAAATCTCTTGTTCTTTCCGGTGACCAGTCCTCATCCAGGAGCCCAACCTGAGCCTCCTCAGTAGAACCAAAGATACCCCTATCACCCAGAGAATCACCCAGCAGTCAGGGACTGAGATGATCTAGATTTTCTATCACCTTATGTTGGGGATCAGATGGGGACACAGCAGGAAAAGCAGCAAATGTCATTTACACCTTAAGCTGGACGCTGTGCTGAGTATGCTCTGTGTATTTTAACTCATGGGGCCCTCTGTCTCAGGCCGTGAGCGGGATCCACTGCTGCCCCCCACCCCCAGACACGAGGAAACTGGGACAAGTCACTTGGCTAAGGCGCTGCAGCTGGAAAACAGAAGGATTCAGATGTCATCCTTAAGTCCCCAAGCATGACCCCAGCCTCTGCCCTTCACATGAGCCCGGGGTGAATGTTTGTGGGCTGAACAAATTAGCACATGCAGCTTGATGGGGATGCACGCCATCTGCTGGGTCACCTCGCCCTACCCAAGAATAACCCTCCCACACACTCAGCAACATTTTTTTTCTGGAATCTGCACAGCTGAAACCCAGAGGATGCTGGGGTGAGCGAGTTTGTGGTTAGATGAATGACTTCCACAGTGTGGCTGCCTCACTTAATCTGTGTGTGTGTGTGTGTGTGTGTGTAAAATAAGCATAAAACTTACCATGTTCACCATATTTATGTATAAAGTTCATGGGTGTTAAGAGCACCCACGTTGGGTTTGGTGCTAATCCCCATCACGCATCCCTGGCAACTTCTTTTCTCACTCCCCTTCTCGTTTCTTTTTCTCTGAACTGGGTGCTTGTAGGTGCCTCATGCAGCTGGATTCATACGATCGTCCTCTCTTATTCCACTTACCCTAGTATTTTAAGGTTCATCATAGCCTGTCGCAGAATTCCCTTTCTTTTTACGTTGTTCACACCACGTTTTGTTCAGCCATTCACCTGTCAATGTGTTTCCACCTTTTGGAGTCATGAAGGATGCTGCTGCGGATATCTATTTTGCAGCCATCGCAGGCCAGGTAAGTTCATGGTTGATTCGGGCAAATAGAAAAAGAATCTTGGAGCCTTAGGTTTATACCTGATGCTGAAGCAGGGGATGAATACACAGGCAGACTGGCAGGCAGGGAGGCAGGCAGCAACCGAGCCGCCTGGCCCCCACCAGGTCTGGCTTCTCTGCCCAGGTGTCTGAATTCATAGGTGTGTGTGCCCCTGAGCTTGGAGTCCTCGGCACTGTTTGCAATAACACAGTATCACATGTGGGTAATGAAACCTGGAAGGAAAACAAAGCCGCAGGTGGCTGCCCCGGAGCCTGGTGGCAGGAGGTAAAAAAGAGCCCTAGTTACCCCCTGTTCCTTACAAAATGCGTCTGTTCTTTTGGTCACGGCCTCAGAAGAGGATTTGCTGGATCCCATGACCTGTTAATGTTTTCAACCATGCTTGTCTTCCCTCATGTGATCCTGCCCCTCAGGAAGCGCATGAAAGGGCAGGTTCTACCTGATAAACGCAATCTCAGTATCGTCACTGAGATTGGGCACTAACAGGCTTCTACATAGATGCACAAATAAGTAGGTTTGCTTTTTCTTTCCTTGTGTTTACCTTTCCTGATGGCTGTGGTAAATGCGATATTATTCCATTTGCCTGGAAGGAACATTCTTTCTGGTTAAAAGACGGGAACCACGCATGCCTAGGTGGTAGGGAGATCTTTCTGTTGGGTTCTGTTCTCAGGGCATCTGGTGTAAAAGGAATTCTAGTAGCTCACGCGAAGTCATGCAAAGCAGAGTGAGAGGAGGGAGGAAACATTCTTTTTTGCAGGAGCTTTACAGAGAAATTCAGAACCACTTTTAGGTCCTCAGCCCTTTAATAGAAACCCTGAGGGCTTCCTCTTCTGCGATCCTCCTGGTAAAAGCTTCTTAACATTATGGACTCCCTTCTCAAACAAATGATGATGCAGATCAGGCCTAAAGTCTGGGCCTCATTTGTCTGCCTTTAGGACTGATGCGGGGAAGCCATTGCCAGTGGTGCTTCATGGTCTCGGCCTGTGGGTGACCGTGAAGGCTTTCTCTAAAAACATTTGGCAATTGCATTTGCCTGGGCAGGGTTACCTGCTGCTGGGGAGGTGCCATCAGTTCTCTCTCTGGGTGCCCCAATCTTGAACTTTCTTGGGTGCAGTTTCCGAAATGAACACAACTTCTGCAGGAGGAGGGCATGAGGCTCACTGCCGACGGTGGATAGGAGTGTGGAAGTCCACTTCTCCCCAGACTTTCAGGCCATCTTGCTGTCTTCTCACTTTGGGGTCTCCAGTTTCTCAGCCCAGCTGGAGTTGTACAGGTGGCCTGGCCGGCTTCTCCATGACAGCCTCCTCTGGAGACTTTTTTTTTTAATATTTTATAGGATTCTTACATCATTTTTTGTTTTTGCACAATGTATGCATTTTCATTTTGGTTATATTCCCCATACAATTGCACCCCCCTTCTTTTGGCCCTAATCCTACCTCTCCCCGCTCCCCCCCTTCCCGTAGGAAACAACCCAAATGCCCCAAAATAGATGACTGGACCAAGAAGATGCGGTACATATACACAATGGAATATTACTCAGCGATCAAAAAAGATAAACTCATGCAATTTGCAGCAACATGGATGGAGCTGGAAGGGATCATGCTCAGCGAAATAAGCCAGAAAGAAAAAGAAAAATACTGGATGGTCTCACTCATAGCAGGAATTTAGAAAACCTAAATAAAGGATCAGGAAAAGATGAATACAAAGTAAAAATCAAAATCAACAAGCAGCTATAATCCCCTGGAGACTCTTAGCTTGGAAACTTTCCCCTCTGTAAAATCACTCCCCTGCCCTCCATGTTCTGATCATGTTCAGAGCTTGTGGTTTAGGGGAGAGAAGTCTCCTTCATCCATGGGATGTGAGCTCGGCGTTTTAGTTCTTGTTCTCATTATTTGGTTCACTTATGAAGGAAGAGGACAAAAATATTACTTTGAAATCAAGGCTTTCTCTGCCTCCCCTGTTTTCTTACCCTCCCTTTCATTTTTGTTCTGGAAGCAGAGGTATCAACAATCTAAGAAGCAGAACTTTACATTGTAGAAAGAATGCATCTGCGAGAGGAGCTTTTACTATGTCCCCAACGCTGTAGCTAGAATCCTCTTCTGATCCCAAACCCTACCCCATGCTAAGCACCCTTGTTAACTGTAATCCTCAGAGTGGTCCTATAAAAACATTAGTGTTCTTGTTTTATCCATGAGGAATCTGAAGCTCAGCGAGTTTAAGAAATGAGCCCAAGGTCATATCCGGAGCGCTTGCAGTGACAGAGCCAGCATTGTAAGCACATTTGCTTGACCCCCAAAGCCATGACTCCAGCCACATAATTTGGCACCGTCAACTCTGAAATACTCTTAAATATGCCGTTCTTTCTCAACTTGCAAAAAAAAAAAAAAAAAAAAAATCTGATCTATCTGGTGCATTTCTAGGCAGCTGTGCAAAGGAAACCCCAAGTAAATTTTTGGACAATTTACTGCTGCATCGGAGCAAGTGTGGAAATATTTCTTGCCTAACTCACTTGACCTTCCAAGGTCCTTCAATCCCGTAATTCTGTAGACAGGTTGTTTTTTTATTAATTTTCTAGAATCTGATAACAAACAGCCAGCAGTCTGTCAGATCATGGTGTCACTGTTATCTTCGTTTTCCTGATTGTTTTCCCTTCCAAAAGCTCTCATGTACACTTGGCTGGCAGGATAAATTCCTGGCTGCACAATTTTTACTTATGATTTTTCGTGTGTGTGTTAATACTCAGGGCACCCAGAGGAAACCTCCACAGACTTTCCTGATTATCACATGTCCCCTTTTCTGTGTAACAACCACCTAATCACCACTTTCCCTTGCCAAGAAATAAAGATTGTTTGCATTTGGAAAACACAGCTAAGACACATGAAGTGTATTAAGAAGGACCGCTTCCCCAGAATCCGCCTAAGCTTTCCCATCGCAGTTTGTTTTCCTTGAAGATAAAAACCACAGAGCCACACTTGTAGTGGGGCTCAGGGTGCTGAGCTTGGTAACCAGGAGGTCCTCTTAGCCTGGCTCAACTTTTCAATATAGTCAATTTCATGTTGGAAGTCATTTCTGAAACAGTATAACATGTGCAGCCAGTGTTTGTTGTTTTTATACTTTGGAATATTTCATTGTTTATTTAAAATGATAATGTATGATTGATGGGTGTTTAACATGCAAAACCATGCAGTGTTCCCGGGAACTCTGGGGAAGCAGTAGGGTTACAGCGGAGTCTCGGGTCTCCTGCCCTCCAGCAGAAAGCTGGCGTTCGTTATGCAATTAAAAAAAAAGAAAGAAAAGAAAAGCCCACGGGAAGGTAATTCTTAACTGTACAGGTATTTAAATGAAGCATGCCCATCCCGGTACTCAGGTCTCCTGACGGCTCTGCAGCCTTTCGAAAGCATGTCCAATGACTTCCTTATCGTTGAATTTCATAAAAAGACAAATAAAGGCTACTTTTGACTAGGATGTGTGGACAATCTCGGGCCCTCGAAATGCTCAAAAGGTGAGAATGCCCTTCGACCCTCTCTCTCGGACGGAGAGAGAGAAGTTACAAGGATTGCAGTTGTTTGCATGAACTTCAAAATGCCATCGGACACCTCGCAGGCACCGTACACCTTAGATGTGCCTTTTAAATAGAAAACGACAAACAGAACCAGATGTTTAAATGTGGTGTTACGCTTGAGACTCAAGTATCAAAAACACATGGTTTCCCTCCATCCAGCTTCTTAATGAATCACTCGAGCTTCAAATCATCTAGTGCACAGCTCTTCCTCTTATAGTTTTCTGTAGGACAGCCTCCAGTAATTCAGTAAGTAATGACCGTAAAATTTTAATGAATACTCTAGTAAGCCAGTTCTTTATGGACGTTAGGAACTTGGACATTCTTAAGCCATGAGCAACTAGACAGGGTTTGAGTTTCTCGGAATGTGAAGGTAGGTCTTCTACCTCTACGAGAAATAATCATCATCCTACAGTGATATGATGTAGGATTTCTCTTGTCATGTAAAATTATTTGGTTGGAGATTATTTCGTTGGGAAATCGTGTCTTATGAGATAACTATGGACATTGTCACGTGTCGTTCATATCAGTGAATTGTGTATATGTGTGTGTATACACTGATGTGTGTGTGTGTATATATATATGTAGATGTGTATGTGCAAAATAATCTGTATTGTGAACAAGAACAGACAAATGGGTCTTTTGCAGGGGGGCCTTTAGCGGTTTCACTGAATTCTGTCTCAGAAGCACCCCATATACCGGGCCTCCCCAGTGGCGCAGCGGTTGAGCATTGTGTTGCAAAGCTGCCCGCAGCCTCTGCAGCACCGGTTCGATCCCTGGCTGCCAGCAAAGGTTGCACATGGTGCGCAGACCTCCCCTGCTGCCTGCTGCTCCCCTCAGCAGTGTATTTCATCAGTCTGCCTGTTCTGTTCCCCGCTCTGGCTCTGGTGGATTCTCTCACCCTCCCATGCTTCTGACTGTGCCCAGTGCCTGTATAAATAAATAAAATAAATAAATCTTAAAAAAAAAACACCCCATATACCACTTTTTTTCCTTTTTTATTACGTATGTATTACATCATTCTTCATATTTGTACAACGCATGATTTCCCCGTGAAATTCCCACCACCATTTCATCCGGGCACCATCACCATAGTCCCTTGGGCTCTTCCCACCCCATGCGGATCCCTCTCCCTCCTCCTACCCTACAGAATGTCTCTCATCTATAGTTGCCGTTGATTTTGATGTTTACTTTATTATAGTTCCTTTTTTTTTCCTGATCCCTTATTTGGTTCCTCTGCATTAATGAAGCCCACTGGTGAAGCTTTTGAAGTAGGATATCTACCGCAGCTGGGCTGCATGTGGGACAGGCCGGGAAGGAGGAGGCAGTGTCCTCCACTGGTCCGCAGGGTGTTCTCTTGCCAGATGTGATACTTAACCAGTGTGGACCGTTCTCCTGTCTCCGAGTTGAGCGCATCAGCTGCCCTTTCTCCTGTGCCCTCTGCAGGAGGAATTAATTTGCACAGCACATCCCAGCCCCTCCTCGAGGGATGATTTTCTCTCATATAGCACCTGGAGTCCACCTCACCAGACCTCCCCTGCAGTCTGTGTCCAGAGCCACTACACCAGGAGAAAGCTTAGACGACCTGTAGTTTCTCTTCTGCGACCTCCTTTTATCCCACCTCACCCCCTCTCAATTTTACAGGCTTATCACAATTTCTGTGTGCTCAGCTGCTGATAGAAAACCTGGAAGGAATTTCAGCCCACTGAGTGGCGTGTGGGTGATGCTCCTGTGACTGACTAGAGCTTTGGGATTGGGTGGGGGCTAACTACTATTTTTAGCCCATGATCTCTCTTACAAAAGTTGGGGTACAGGCCAGAGGTGCGGGAGGTGAGAGGATTCACCAGAGACAGGGTGGGGAGCAGAACAGGCAGATGGACTGAAATACACTGCTGAGGGGAGCAGTGGGTGAATCAGCAGTCTGCTGCACCATGTGGGTATCTCCCTGGCCGGCCGGGGATCAAACTCATGCTGCAGAGGCTGTGGACAGCTTCACAGTGCTGTACTTAACCCCTTGCACTATCAGGGAGGCCCTGTCCTGTTTGTTCAGGTGAAAAAACACTGCAATATTTCCGTGTTTAGCTCCCCACTCCACAGTGCAACAAAGAAGTGCACTAAAGAGCAGGAAACTTTGCCTCCATCTGTCTCTTGCCCCAACTTCACTTCCCCCCCCCCACCCCGAATCACCTGCTTTCATTTACCCTCTAGTCTAAATGGCTGTTTGCTTCTGTTTGGTCCAGAGTTTATAGTTGTCTGCACAGGGTTTGCGCTGTTAGGAACTCACAACTCCTCACCAGAGGCATAATCTCTCCAGTGGGATTTGCATTTTCAACAGATAGCACCATTTCTCTGCCTCCGGCTGAGATATGAGTCTTGATTATTTGTCGGCAATTGCCTGCTTGCTGTTTGTCAAATTCAGGTAATTTCAGTAACTTTCAATCCTTGATGTTATACAGCTGCAAAATAAAACCACTCAAATGAAGTCAGCATGCTTAGGATCTAGTCCCAGCTTGATAATAATCAGCTACCAAAGTATTATTATATTAGCATCAGTATGTAATAATTATCCAAGTATTATCATTAGCCAGTTGTTGTTATAATTAACGAGTCGTGTCAATATTTAGCCTGTAGGATATGAGGGGCCTGGCCAGCCCCAAAGGTCCTTATATACTTATATCCTATAAGCTTCTAATCACCTAATACAAGTATCTTGAAATCTCAGTTCATTAATTCACTTCAAAGGATTCAAAGGATTAATGTCTTATATTTTGTGGGGAGAGGGTCTCCTACTACTGTGGTGTTAATAGTTCTACCCTTGTATATCTCAGCCGACCTTAAAATACCCCACCTCCACTTTCCTTCATGCCTCTGTTTTTCCTGCTCACAACTTATTTCATACAAAACCAATAACTGAAAACTGTATTTTAATACAACATCACATTTAAAATGCATTTTTGTTTGTCTCCTAGGAAAAAGTGCTGCAAAGGATATAAATTTGTTCTTGGACAATGCATCCCAGAAGGTAGGTAATATAAAAGATTATGTCTTCTCACTTTATTCATAACTAAACACTAGAAGTCTATAAAGTTCAGATGTGTTTGGAATGCATGTGAGTTATCTGTGTTTGATTATCTGTGTGTGTGTATATTATTTCTTTTTTTTTTTGGTGTTAAATTCATCTAATGCTTATTTGGTTACATGCCATATGCTCTAAATCATTACTCAGCTATACACATACATTGAGTGATTCATATACTACACATTTTATGCAAAATACGCTGTGGTTTCCTATTCGTTTAGCACATAGTTAGAACAACGACTTTCTTCCCCAACCTCTCTACCTCCTTTATGAGCTAACCTTGGAAACTTGCCCCGTGATCTTCAGCCAACACTGTGTTCAGGCCAGCACTGAAGAGACAGAGGGATATAAGACATGGACCCAGCCCCCAAGGACCATCCCCTCAAGTTGGGGACACACGATCCAGATAGGTGGAATCAGAGAGCTGCATTTTTTAAAAGATTTATTTATTTATGCATACAAGAGATGGGGTGTAGGCCAGAGGTGCGGGGGGTGAGAGGATTCACCAGAAACAGAGCAGGGAACAGAACAGGCAGACTGACCAAAATACACTGCTGAGGGGAGCAGCGGGTGAGACAGGAGAGGTCTGCCTCGCCATGTGGGTTTCTCCCTGGCTGGCGGGGATTGAACTCATGCTGCAGAAGCTGTGGATTGCTTCACAGTGTGGTGCTTAACCCCTTGTGCCACCAGGAAGGCCCAGAGTGCTGCATTTTAATAAAATTTCTGCAGTGTAGTAGTCTGTTCAGGTTGCTATCATGAAAAGACCGTAGGATGGGTGACAACATTTATTTCTCATGATTTTGAAGACTGGGAGTTTCAAAACCAAGGACCCAGACGACTCAATGTCTGGTGAGAGCTTCCTGGGTCATAGAGGGCTGTCTTGTGCAACTTCACGTGGTGGAGAGTTCCCTTTATAAGGACGCTAATCCCAGTTACGAGGGCTCCAACCTCATGACCTAATCACCTCCCAAAGGCTCCACCTTTCACATCATCACCTTGGGGGTTAGCCTTTCTGCATATGAATTTGAGGAGGACACAAAAGTGGTCTCCAGAAGGGGAGACTTCAGTTAGGTGACCAAGGAGGGCTACCAAGGACTTAGACAGGTAGGAGGCATGAGCTACAATGGATTCCAGGCTGAGCACTGACAGAGTAAACACTAAGAGCTGTTTGAAAAGCAAGAGACTAGTTTGCCCACGGCTGGGCTGTGAGAGGTGGTGAGTAATGTGCAGCCCAAGCAGCTAGGTCCCGCCAAGACCTGTAGCAGTAGAGAACAATTTTTTTTGTCAGTTGAAAATAAATAAATTCCTCCTCTTTATTGCTCTCTGATGGAAGGACAGAAAATTTCATTAAACCACAGCTGTGACCTTTGAGAACTGCTTTAGAAAAGTTGACCAGGAAATGGCTTTACATATGATGGTTTACGTGGCCTTGGGTCTCTCCAAGACTGAGTTTCTCACTGCAGGCCAATTCTGCTGGTTAAAGTATGGTGGAAAAAGCAAAAAAAGGTCAAAATAATTGTATTCCTTTATAAGCCAGCCTTCTCTGTCAATAGCTGTGTCCTTTATATTTCAGTTTGGCAGATACAGAAAGAAAAGTAAGTTTAGGCCCATCAACTTAAGATTCCAGCTAACAGCCTTGCCCAATCTAATTAAAAACATATTACATGGGATACCACATACTTAGAATGTCTTTAAATGTCAATGTTACGGTTTCCAATATCTAGGCCTAAAATTCACCCTAAAAGGACACTGGAGCACCTATTAGTAATATAACCTGGAACGGAGTGTTTCCAGAAAAGTGCTCTCAAGTGCTGACTCTTGCTTTGCCATAATGGACTCTGCTCATTGCTTTGCATTAGGATACTTGTTTTTTTTTTTAATATATATATATTTTTTTATAGAGGCATGTTTATTTCTTTCTTTGTTTTGTTTGTTTGTTCTGTTTACACATGCACTGGGTACAGTCAGAAGCGCGGGAGGGTGAGAGAATTCACCAGAGCCAGAGCGGGGAGCAGAGCAGGCAGAAGGACCGAAGTACACTGCTGAGGGGAGCAGCGGGCGGCAGGAGAGGTCTGCGCGCCATGTGAGACCCTCCTCAGGTGGCCGGGGAGCAGCCGGGGATCGAACCGGCGCCGCAGAGGCCGCGGGCAGCTTCGTAACCCAGCGCTCAACCGCTGCGCCACCGGGGAGGCCCATCATTAGGATACTTTTTAAAGTTTATTGTTTTAAAATGGGGATGAGGCGAAGTTTGTTTATTACAGAGATGTTACCAATCATAAATGTTTTTATTACTGAAGAATGCTAAGTATAAATGTAGGATTACAGAAAAGAGAGTGTACTAATCAGGGTTATCGGAGCTACATGGGGTAAAAAAGGGAAGGGGGAAGGAGAGGTTGATTGACTGATTTTAAGGATTTGTCCTATGAGTTTATAGAGGCAGACAAGTCTAAAATCTGCAGGGTGAGTCAGCAGGCTGGAGACCAGCAGTTTGAGTGCAAAAACAGGCTGCTGGCAAAACTCCCTCTTCCTCGATGGAGGTTAGTCTTTTTTTCTGTTAAGTCTTTCTCTGATTAGACGAGGCCCACCACCATTATGGAGGGAAGTCTGCTTTATGCAGTGTCTACAGGTTTAAATGCTAATATCATCTACAGACTACCTCCACAGAAACATCTGGAAGAATATTTGGCCAAATATCTGGGTTATGTGGCCTAGCCAAATTGGCACATAAAATTAACCATCACAGGGCCTCCCCGGTGGCACAGCGGTTGAGCATTGGGTTGCGAAGCTGCCCGCGGCCTCTGCAGCGCCGGTTCAATCCCCGGCAGCTCCCCTGCCACCGAAGGAGGGTCCCACATGGCGCACAGACCTCTCCTGCCGCCCGCTGCTCCCCTCAGCAGTGTATTTCGTCAGTCTGCCTGCTCTGTTCCCTGCTCTGGCTCTGGTGAATTCGCTCACCCTCCCGCGCTTCTGACTGTACCCAGTGCATGTATAAACAAAACAAACAAACAAATAAATAAAAAAAAAAATTAACCATCACAACTAGTAAAAAGAAACTAGAATTTCTAAACAAATATGCCAACTAATGAGTGGAAGCTGCCATTTAAGAGTGTTGTCTCAAAATTGTTGTTCTAGGTTGAGGGTTAGCAACCTAGGATTCTTTCAGAATCCTGCCTAGAGCAGGCCAGAGAACTTGGAGCAACTCCTCAGGATTAAATTGATAGAATGAGTGATGTGTCCAGGCATTTCAAGAGGACATTTAAAGGACACACAGAGCCCCTGAGGATGACTTGGATTGGGTTTGTAGGAAATGGAATAAGTAGGTCGGAATTAAGTTCAGAAATAGACCCCTCACCGTTTGCTGAATAGAATGTAATATGAAGAATTGCTAGCTGAAACTCAGGACTGACAAGGCTACAGGGAAGCAGCAAGTATCACAGAAGTAAGAACTGCAGCAAGTAGCCACCACCTTTAGGCCAAGAGAACTAAGAGAAGATGCAGAAAAAATGCAAACAGAAGCAGGCAGGAGGTACCATCAGGTGGGGACCCAGACCTATTAGGGGCTCTGCCAGCCGATGCTGTTTTGAAGAACTCCGAGGGAGTGACCCCCAGGCAGGGACCCCGACATTTAGAGTGGGAGCAACACACGCTGATGCTGGCCTCTCTGAAATGGAATGTAATGAGCCTGAATCGGCAAGTGTTGGGAAATGCAAACTGCATTTTGCTGCTGCTCTTGGAACAAACTACTGCTGACGGGATGAAGAAAGGGGTTGAGATGAGGCTTCGCAGAAGAGGCGCCTTCTTCCTCTTAGAGCCTCCTAGGGTGTATCTGTGCTTGCGTGTGTCTCTGTGTATGTGTCTTCCTGTCATGTCCCTTCTTTCTCACTAGATACCCTTAGTTGCACCTAGTAGGCCAGCAGCTGACAAAGTAGACATGTACTCTGGAGTTCCAGCCATAAAGTAGCCATACACTGAAGGAGGAATTGGAACAAAGAAAAAAAAATAACTGACACCCCAAAAAATACAAGATCATCATTTTAATTCCAGGGGAAACAGTGTCGTCAGGAAAGGCCAAGTGATTTGAGTCTGTGCCCAAGGTCAGCAAAGAATAGTGTTTATATTATAGTACAAACAGTCGAGATTTACTGCAGGAAACGTCTTTTATTTTTATAAATAAACCCAGATTAAGTGAAGGTACCACAGATTCCAGGTGGTGTGGTGCTGCCAGAATGAGCATGAGCTCGACTCACATAAACACGCGTGCATAACTTCATGCAAACACACAAAGTGAGATCCGCTCACAGACACAGACAGCAGGCGCCTAATACCAGCCCCTCCTTGGCTGGAGTCGTGGAGGATGTCCAGTCCGGCCAGGCTCTGGGAACAGGTAAGGAAAGGTGGTGACATGTGAAAACCAGCTCGGCAGACTGCATGGGGGTCTGGCCGGAGTTTCAGCATCACCGCATCAGCAACGTGGAGGGAACAGACATGGGGTTAAAAGCTGAATGCTTCTCATTCGTGGCTGGAAATCAGCAGGGAGGGCTGAGAATGAAAGAAGCAATGCAAATTGGCCGTTCAGAGGCACAGAGGTAGGTATGAAGAGGAGGTGCCTCCAGGGGCAGGCCTGGTAGAGTTGATGAGGGGAATTTTTTCAAATAAGCCATGCTGGGCACCACACCAGCATGAGAATTTGTGAGACCTCTCTGCCCTTTTTCCACTCTCTGGCAGCCGTGAGGGACGGTGGTCCTGGCCCAGCAGGGCAGTCTACTGCCTTCCGCAGCGAAAGCACACAGGGCCTTGATCCCTGGAGGTGAGGCTTCATCACCATGGGGCAGGGACGCTCACAGGGGACAGGCCTGGGGCTGTGCTGTGGGAGGAGCGTCCAGCCCCACAAGGACAGCACGGTCCTGCTCAAGGCTGCTGGGGCTGACAGCCCGCCTCTCCCTCCCGCCTTTGCGGCAGAGCTGAGCCAGCCTTGCTCCGGGTCCAGGGATCGTTTATCTGTCAGCACCTGCAGAAGATAGCACGGTGATTAATGAGATGCTGGATCTAGTCTGGAAGACTGTTCAGCCTGAGCTCCTCACTCAGAGCCAAATCTCTTCAGAGAGGGGCGGAGATGCCCTAATTCTTTATGAGTAACAGAGTAATCACCCCAATTTGCACAGGCTTAGGGCTAGAAGGAGGTCTCCAGCCATTCACCCTCACCCAGGCCCTTCTCGGATGCAACAGCACCCCTTCAGTACACAGGTACAGCACATGATCACACAGACGTCAGCTCTCTGATAACTCAATCCCATCTCCCGTCCAAGCCTCCCTCCCACTCCCCCAGGCCAGCCTCACTCCCAGCCCCCATGATCACGTTTTGACCCCTCACAAGGGCTGACGGTTCTTTAGTGCTCAGCTGGAAGCAGCCCCCCATCTCTGCAGTAATTGGGGGACCAGACAAAGCAGGCCTCCAGGTAATGCCCCAGAGCCCGGCCCCCTGAGGCCATCTTGCTCTCTGGATGAGTGGCAAAGACCAAGGCGGGTGGGGGTGACCCAGCAGACTCACAAGCGGTCTCTGCTTCTGACTGCAGTGGTGCCCATCGGTTCCCACTGTGGACCGCGGTCGTGCTGTACAGGCGTCTGTTCCAAGCCCAGCGGGCAACCCACCTCTGCCCTGGGAGTGGCTGTGGTTGATGGCGCTCCGCTGTGTTTTTCAGATTACGACGTGTGCGCCGAGGCCCCCTGCGAGCAGCAGTGCACGGATAACTTCGGCCGCGTGCTGTGCACCTGCTACCCCGGATACCGCTATGACCGGGAGAGGCACCGGAGGCGGGAGAAGCCCTACTGCCTGGGTGAGTTCCTGGCTCCACCGGAGGATGGGCCCCACACAGATAACTTGTCCTTTGCGGAACTTTCTTCAGCAGCTCTTTGGGTCTGCCTCCATCTGGGCCCCTCCCCCTACATCCTGATACCTGTCAGGGGAGTTGGGGTTGGTATGAGCCTTGGGCGGGACGAGGCAGGGCCTTCACCAGGATCATGAAAATTAGGGCCAAGGAATGATTCTTCCAGGACTTGGTGCTGGTCAGATCCGAGCTGGTGTGAGATGGGGAGCAGGGAAGGGTGGCAGGGACATGACCAAATGTAACCAGAACGGAGTCAAACAAAATATGCGTCAGCAGAGAAGTGGAGATGCAGAAAGGAACAAGGATATGTGCTGGGGAGGGACTAGGAAGAGGCAGTAGTGGTGTGGGAGGTGAGTCTGAGCTGCTGAGCCCCCGCCCCCAGCCCCGCCTGGGCCACAGCTGAGCACTGGCCTCTCTGCTTTGCCAGGCAGATGGATTCCCACCTCTGACCTACCGTCCCTGCGCTCCTTGAGTTTCTGAGGTAGGTGGTGGTCATTGACCACTGGAGCTGTGTGTCTTAAAGCGCGCTCAGCTCACGACTAACCTGCCTTACAAAGCTCTGGGGTTTTTTTTTAAAGGCCTCCTGGCCTCCCCTTCAGACTCTCAGACACATGCACAGTGAGGCTGGGAGTCAGCCGGAGGAGCCTGGCCGCCGGCCCACACGGACTGTAAGTGAGCCCAGCTGAGCAGCCCCAACTCGGCCTCCAGATCTCATAGTTAAAAGCTCTAGATACAGGCAGACCTTGGGGGCTGGACAGCTGGGTTTCTGGTTACTGCAAAAATGTATTGCCATAAAGGGAGTCACAGGACGTTTTGGGCTTCCCAGGGCATGTGGGAGCTCAGCATGCGCTCCACTGTAGTTGCTGGAGCAACCACTCATGTCTGTCTGAGAATGATGTGCACACCTGATTCCACGCTGAGCTCCTGCTGCTGGGAACATGGCACCAGTAGACTCCCCGAGGTCGGGTGGCCTCCAACCTGCAACTTGTAGGAACTGGCAGTAGCCGCAAAGCTCGACAAAACAAGGTCTGCCCGTGTTAGGTGCTGGCTTCTCCCCTGGGTGCCTGGGATCACAGGCCACAATGACCAAGAGTGGGACTGAGACCACTGAGCGCTCTGTAGGCACCCAGGGCTCCAGTGGAGAGCTTGGTAGCCACGGCATGCCGGGAGGCTGGGCCCTCATCCGGCGGGCGATAGCTCCTTGCTGCTCTCACCTGGAGATCAGGAAAACCAGCCTCTGCTAGAGCAGACTCTCTCCACTCCTCTCACAGGAGAGGCAGCTTCACCCTTTGGCTTAGGGCAGGGCCACAGGAGCAAGGTAATAGCCTGAGGGGTTGCAGAGGACCCTCCCCCCCCCCCCCATGACTTCTGGTCTGTAAGTGACATTGATCCCTGCAGCCCCTGGGCATGCTGAGGCCTGCAGGGTTGGTCCTGGGCAGCTTGTCCTAGCAGTGGCTGGGACACTGTAGCCAAAATGCAGAGCCGGGCCCTCTGCCCACCACATGTGCACGGTCTGGGCGGATTCCCAGCTCCAGCCCGCGGCCCTGGATGTCTCCTGGATGGGGGTCTCCTGTCTTCCCTGGTGGGGAACAGTTTTGTTTCCACCCCATTCATTCGCAAGTAAGCCTCCCCAGTTGCTTGTTTGATGGTATCACGAGTCATTTCCACTGCTCCTGAGGGGTCTGTTTGGGTCACCAATGAGGCAGAAACTTCCTGGGGAAAACTCTCCCCATTAGACCCAGTGTAACTGTTTTCTTTCATCAGAAGCAGCTTTTCCCAGGTACCCAGGAAGGAGCCATTCCCAGGTGACCTGGGGTCACATCATGCTCTTGGGAACCTGCAGCCATAAAGGGGAACGACCAAACCCTGGGCATGCCAGGGCCCTGGCAGGATGCCCCCTCTCTGATGCTTGCCTTCAGAGCGTGTTGACATTGGTTATTTCATCTCTCTTCCGAGGAGCCCTGTGAGGGCACAGGCTGGGTAGCAGGGCTCATAGGTGAGAGCTCCGACGACTAGCAGTGCCAACCCTGAGCCATGTGACGTGGTGACAGCAGAGCCCTAGCCCCTGATCGGGTGGTAACCATGGCAACCTGGATGGCCCATGCGCCCAGCTTCCTGCTGTATTCCAGGCTCCCCCCTGAGGTCTGGCAAAGTGTCCTCTATGGAGAGGACAGAAAGGCAGGCATGATGATGCCTGTTGGGTTGGAAGTGGCTTCCCTGAAACATTCTCTGCATTTGGTTGGCACCCAGATATTGACGAGTGCGCCACCAGCAATGAGACCTTGTGTGCACACATCTGCATCAACACCGTGGGCAGCTACCGCTGTGAGTGCCGGGAAGGCTACATCCAGGAGGACGACGGAAAGACATGCACCCGGGGAGACAAATACCCCAACGACACCGGTGAGCCCGGCAAGTCAAAACGTCCTCTAATTAGAAAGGTGCCTGCATGTGTGCACACATGTGCGCACACATGTACACACACATGCATGCACTCATGAGTTGGGGAGCCCACCAGGGCTCCTCAGGCAGCAGTGGGCAGGAAGGGGCACTTGTGTGAACGGCTGGTGAGATCTGTGTGAGAGAGAGGAGGCGCACACGGCCCAGCCCCTTCCCGGAGAGCCATGCCGTGAGCAGCCAGGGCGGCGAGCTGGCGCATGGAGGGGAACCTCGCTGGTGCAAGGCGGTGTGCTCCCGGTCACATCTGCAGAGCTGATGTCACATCTGCGGTCACATCTGCAGAGCTGTTTCATGCTTAGACCAAAGCAGGTTGAGCAGCGTGAGACACTGTCCGAAACACTGTCCCCACCGAGGAAACAGGCTGTGTGTGAACAGGAGACATTTCCATAGAAGGTAACATCAGGCATCAGAGCTGCTCAAAGCACAGTCTGCAGCCCCTTGTCCATCCATCTGTCCGGTCTGTGTCTGAACCGAACTTGGTTCAAGATTGGATCTAAACAGAAGTTGAGCATGTTTAGAAAGTTCTATGCCATTATGACCGAGAAAATGGGTTTACATCCAGAGACAGGTGCTTGCATGCCAGAGCCCATTTTTCTAGTAATTCATCCTTACTATATTTTACAAATTTAGGCCGCAATGAAGGGGGTAATTTTTCAGAGTCCGAGAAGCTGATTGGCATGCTATCAGTCAGATTCAACTGGACTATCGGCTCCTGGGATGTCATCCGCCTGGGTTCACGGGGATGTCATCAGCTGGGTTACTGATTTAGGATTGGAAGGGAAGAGAGGAACCAAGGACCCTGGTGTCCCACATCCAGCCCTTGCAGGCTGGGAGTCCCTGGCGTCCCCACCACCAGCAGCAGGGGTATTTGTCTCCCCGGTAGAGGGTTCAGCTCTACCTCCTGGGAGGGGTAGGGGCACTAGGTGAGCCTTGGGCCATTCCTGGGTGGGGCTGGGGGCTCTGAGGGCAAATCACAAGCACCAAGAAACATGGCAGATGAGAAGGCTTGAATTTTCTGGGTGCTCAGGAGCTGGTGATTCTGGGTGTAGCCTGAGATTCAAAAATGGGGGGAAGGTGGTTGCTCTCAGCTGAGGACAGTGCACAGCTGGGGACCAGCTGCCTCCCTAGGAAGAACTACAAAGTCAATTTCTGAGGAGCAACAGGGTGGGGTCCCAGGGAAGCCGCCACGTTTTAGAAGTCCATGCAATGTCTGCTGGCAGCGTGCCCGGCTGGAGTGGGCACTTCGGGACACGGCATGGGGGGCTTGCTGGTGCATTTCAAACCCCAAAGCACATTGTCCTGCCCACCCAGAATGTGCTGACAGCAGAGTGAATGGTCTTTTATGTTTCCTGGCATAAGAGTCAAGTAAGAAAAAATGTTTGCAGGCCACGTTTTTTTTTTTTAATGCAAAATTAAGATGACTTCATTTTTTACACTGTGGTGGAGAAGGCAGGGTAGGAGTGGGAGGTATAACTGATCCCTCAAAATCATGCTAAAAAATAGGGTGCAGGGACTTCCCTGGTGGAGCAAGGGGTTAAGCACCACATTATGAAGAAATTCGCAGCCCCTGCAGCACGAGTTCAATCCCCAGCCGTCCAGGGAGCAACCCACATGGCGCAGCAGACCTCTCCTGACTTGCCTGCTGCTCCCCTCAGCAGTGTACTTCAGTCATTCTGCCTGTTCTGTTCCGCACTCTGTCTCTGGTGAACCCTCTCACCCCCCGTATCTCTGGCCTGTACCCCAGCTCTTATATGCATAAATACATAAATCTTTAAAAAAAAATAGGGTGCAGCCTCTTAGCCACGGGGAGGTGAAGATGCCGACCAATTGAAAATTAGGAAAAAGAAGGGAACTTTCTCCATTTCCCTTTTGGAATTGCACTTTCAGCTACGCCCCACGCCAGATAGCCTGTTGCTATGGGCTACTCGGCCTGGCATGCCCCCGCCCCGTGCTGGCCATTCAGTCCCGTGAACTCTCATTGTCATGGGCACAAAGGGGCATTTTGAGCATCCCTGGACGTGGCCCTGCTCACCAGTAGCTCCCACCTGGCTGGTAGCCTCACCTGTCGAGGAGACCCGGCCTAGCAGAGGCCACACAATCAGGTATGATTTCCAGAGCCTGGGGTAAGCTTCCCTGTGCTGAACTTACTTGCTCTTCAGTGGTCTCCTTTGTGTTATTCATAGATTGCCCAACCAAATCCCATCTTGGTCCCCAAGGCCACCAGCACCCCCATACAGCGGCCTGCTGTATGTGTGGCTCCCTCGGGAGGGCTCTGAGGTAGGATGCGATGACAGGCAGCCCCAGTAGGGGGCGCTCGCTCCCGTTCTGCCCTGGGCATGTGGACCCCACCTTCTCTCAGGGCCTCTTTGCTATTTGCCATCTGTCCTGCTGAGATGGTGCTGGGACCCACTCCCATTTCCTTTCCTCCCCTAGGACATGAATTGGACTTCCTAAATTTTTTTAAACACACAAAAAATTTCAGTGCACAAGGTCAAGAATTTTATTTATTTTTTTAAAGGTATATCTTCATGGCTCCTCAGTTTGTCCATGTATTTTATCCTTTATGCCCATTTTGGGCTTCCCTGAGCAAGTCCAGAGCCTACTTAACTGCAAATTTGTCATAAAGATAAAAAAAGGATTTGATTTCAGCGATGACCACTTTGACTGCCAAGGCTGAGAACTCAGTACAAAGTCTGAGCATTTGTCATTATAAAGGGTATAAATTCACAACAGCTTTGCCTCTTCTCAAGTATTACTTTCATTTAAAGACTTTTTTTTTTTTAATTTCAATCATGCATTACAGATTCCCCTGCATTGTGTTCTGCAGAACTTTGGGGTCCTGTGATGGCCCAGAGAGATGGTGGGGGGGCTGCCAGTAACTCTTTCTTCAGAAGCTTCTGCATTTGGGGAAGAACACATTCCTGCACCCACTGCTAAGGAGTCAAGATGTGAGTGCATGAACAGCTCTGCAGGGGATTGTCATTTTAAAAAAATGTTAATTTTGATGAAGCCTGCACTTCCCCAAATCATTTTCTTAAGAAACATTTCATAGATGATGGTGTCCTGAAAAATCCAATTTGGAAAATTCTGACTTGTGCACTTCTGAGACCTGAGCCCTGGGCCTGAACTTGGTGGGTCAACTGGTCGACTTCCAGGCGCGCCTGTTGTCATCACCAGATGTAGCAGCCCCAGCCCAGAGGTTGCTGTCTGCCGCCAACGGCACAGCATCTGCTGAAGGAAAGCAGGACGCTACTCCTCTGTCCTGCCGTGTTCACGGAAAGTTTGTTCCTGTTTACATTGACCTCAGTGGGAACAGCCTCTCTATTAGCAATGCTTATATCATCAAGCTTCACTGTGACACAAAACTTGCTGCACAAATTCGTCCACATTTTGAATTCTCTCCTCCTCCTCCTCCCAGCTCCAAATTCTTTTTTATTTCCCCCAAAACTGAAATATCCCATTGCCTATTATACAGCACGCCCCTCCCCAGAAGCAGCGTTGGCCTCTGTTGGCCGCCTGTGCACGGAGGATGCAAACACTTATTTGGCGTCAGTGTTTTGCTAAGGAAAACATTCCAGTACCAGTAACCACGGACATCGGGGGAGAAGAGCTGAGTCCCTCCTGTTTGTAATTAAAGTGAGCAAGGATAGGCCCCTGGTATGCCCTGAACATTCAAATCAAACCGTCACAGGGGCCACGGAGACGGTGGCAGCCTGGCTTTGCTGGTGCTGCAATAAGATGCAACACCCGGATGTGTTCCTTGGACAGCTGCAATACCATGGAAAGTTCCCTGGCTGGGAAGTTGAGAGAGCTGCTTCCATGTAACCAGCTGAGACCTGGGGCAGTCTGTGGCTTGTGTCCCCCTCTGCAGAGCTTTGAAGACCCTTGACCATCTCAGATCTTTCCCACATCAGTCATGTCAGCCCCTGGCAGCCCCGTGAGTCCTCATTTCCTTGCCTTCCATCTCAGTGAGAGCCAAGACTCACAGTCATGCCAGTGTCCAGGCTTGGCCAGTGGGCTTTGCTGACCGCAGCTGGAAGGTGTACCATCTGCATCAGATACTCGGCTCAAGTACGGGCCCAGAGGAGCCACTGCATCTGGAATATCAGAGGCAGCTAAGCAGTTTCATCTGTTTGGGGCTAATTGATAAGCCCAGTATTTCATCACAGTCATTTTTTTTGATGAAGAGATAATGATTATTGACTGTAAGCACATGTGATCTAAGACCTCTCCCTCTTTTTTTTTTTTTCCTTCTTAATTTTAACTTTGCATCTCCAGTGTCTGTAACGTGTCAGGCAGAGGAATTTGAAGGCCAGCACAGCTGGCCTCTGATAGCCAAAAGGCCAAGGCACACGCAAGCTGGTGACATGCCATCTGGCTGATAGGCCACTTTGATTTTCTCTTTGAAAATCTGTAGCTGGAGCCAGTCGAGTCCTCCCAGCAAGTCGGAGCAGCCCCGATGGGGAGACAAATTAAGGACATGTTGGCTCCATAGTAATTAGCGTGCTGGTCTTTATTTTCAACTTTTGTTTATTTTCTGATAAAGTGACCGAGACCTCCAACATCACTTAATGATGGTTCAAAGTGTCAGGGCCAGCCGAGTGTTTCCTATAACTTTCAAGCTCCACTAATCCGTAGATCAATGGTTCTCAACCTGGGGACCTTTGAAAATGCTGATACTGGTCCCTGGCTGTGACCCCCAGGTGGTTGGGGTGCAGCTAGTCCTGTGGGGGTCTTAAAAGTCCCCCCAAGTGATTGTAGTAGACCTCCGGTGTTGAGAACTAGCACCAGGATATATATCTGCACAATCGACTTGTGTAAACGAACACACTCTGTTCATTTTGTGACACTGTAAAATATGTCAGGAACATTCTTTAGTTTTCTAAGTTTATTAGATATTACCAATATGGTATCTAAAGAATTCTATTTCCAATGCTTA
This sequence comes from Talpa occidentalis, assembly GCF_014898055.3. NCBI lineage: Eukaryota > Metazoa > Chordata > Mammalia > Eulipotyphla > Talpidae > Talpa > Talpa occidentalis. The sequence goes on from NW_023601322.1 coordinate 11,193,769, forward strand.
GATGTGTGTCCTGCTCAACAGCAGTGAAAGTTAGAGCTACTCGCCCCCATGTGGCTACTCAATAATATTGCATCTTTAAAATCAGAACCAGCTAGAGAAAAAGTGTTAGGTAACAAGGTCACCGTCTCCGTGACAACTCCCCTTGGACAGTGGGTGACCAGAGGTGATAAAAGACCAGCTTCAGGGGCCTGCGCTGGAGTCACAGTGCCTGAGCTTGGGGGTCATTGACAGTGCACAAACATGGGCCTTTGAGGGGAGAATTAATCACGTCAGGTTGCTCGCTGGATCCCACCCCCCATATCGGGGTGAGCTGTCAGCATCCAGAGAACTGTAAAATCAGCAACTTCAGTCCCGCACACGTTCCTGTCCGCTGGAGTTCGGGTGCGGAACCTTCCCCCCACCCCCGGCCCCCCGCCTCAATTCTGCCTCTCCAGGGCTGGAGGTTTTCCAGCCTTCTGAGGGGTCTGAGCTCATCTCCTTTCCAAGGGCACGATGAGAAGTCTGAGAACGCGGTGAGAGCCGGGACCTGCTGTGCCACATGCAAGGAGTTCCACCAGATGAAGCAGACGGTGCTGCAGCTGAAGCAGAAGGTGCGTGCCCGCTGGTAGCCATGGCCGCTAGTAGCCACAGCCACTAGTAGCCACGGTCACTAGTAGCCACGGCCGTAAGTAGCCATGGCCTTTAGTAGCCATGGCCGCTAGTAGCCATGGTCAATAGTAGCTGCGGCTGATATTAGCCACCACCACATGCAGCACTTGGCAAGCTAGAGGGAAGGGCACTAGGAAACCATGAGAAAAGGAAATCGTGGCCAGCCTTCCATGGAGCATCCTCAGAGGTTGGTGCCAGCTGGGTCTGGATGTGGGTGCTTTGCTAGACTCCCTCAGCACCCCCAAAGGCCATGGAAGGCAGTGATGGTGTGGGTCAGGTGGGCGGCTGTTAGGTAGATCCGGGTCTGGGGCACATGGGGAAGCTATGGAGAGGATGCACCGGGGCTATTGGGACTTTATACAATAACCCCAAGATGCACAGCTTTGGAGAAGACTGTGTCTCTCTTATCTGAACTTTTGTCTATATTTTATCAAATAGAGAACATCCTTGCTATTAATTTCCATAAACTGGTGGTGAGTCAACTGTAGCACCTTTATCACATTGTAAACATCCAGCCTGTGCTCTGGGTGCCACTCATGTCGGGAAGCAATCATTGGGGTACCTCAAGGCACCCGCAGTGAAACTCTCTTTATAAAGGTCTCCACTCATGCCTGAAGGATCAGCTTTCTAGTGACGCGGTTCTGCTGTGAGTAATGCCCCGGGCTGGATCTGTGGTCTGATCTCTTGACCACCGTGGACCCAGATAGATGGTATTTGATGATACCTTAGGTCAAGCATCTTGGCTTGTCAGCAAATCAGAAATTATTCTCATGGTGATAAAACATACCCTCACTGGTGGGTTGGTTTAATCACTTCCGCTCAAGGCTGGCGTATACAATCTGTTTCACTGCGGCATCCAGTTAGTCCAGGGGGCAAAGGAATAACATGAGACTGCATTTTCCATGTTCACCAACGGCCTCTGCTGAGAACCGAAGCTGCCAGTGAAAGAGCAGATCAATAGGTGGAGAAAAAATGGCTTTTCGGGCCCCCTGGGTTGCTGGCAGCCACGCTCTCAACTTTAACAGAGGAATATATGGCGCTTGCATAATCATGATCCTTATCATGATAGTTTGTGATCTAATAGGGAGATGAGGCAGAAAGCTTCCAAGCATGTCAGTGGAAACAGAGATAAATAAATACCTCCCACGCAGACAGCCTCACTTGAACTTGGGCTGGTATTAGTACTTGTTGAGCAAACCCCCAATGAAGGTTCATGGAAGACACATGTCTGCCCTTCACAGACCAGGGCATTCAGGCTCGGGGAAAGCAGTTGAACCATGTCCCAAGACCTGAAGTTACCCCCAGTTATCTCCCACCCCCACATGGTTAATAGTTCAAGAGCTGGGGGGGGGGAGTCTTTCTAGCATGGACAACCTTTAGGATCTGTGCTGCTAAATCTCACAAGTTTTTCGGAAATGCAGTTACTAAGTGAGAGGCTGGCTCGCCTGTAACCTCCCTGCTGTGTTTGAAGCTCCATAAAAGCAGCTGGACACTTTGTGGTATACCTGTCACCTTGACAGGCCCCGCCACAGAGCTCCCCTCTTGCAGCATTGGGTTTGGTGGGGGTGGGGGTGGGGAGGGACTGTTTCGAGCAGTGTCTATGGCAGCAAGGAGATACAAGGGGCCAGTAAGCTCTGCCTTAAGTTAACTTACTGTCTTATCCGGGAAACCAAGCCAGCAGTGTGTGTCAACCACAAAGGGCAAATTAGGATTGCCACCAAAATCTAGTTTCCATATAATTGACCCCTTGTTCCCGATTTCCCAACCTCATCCCCCTTATTTTCTGGTAACTGCCACTTAGTATTTACAGTCTGCAAGTTTGTTTTTGTTTTGTTTTATCTCTTCACTTGCCACATAGGAGTGAGATCTTAATGGTGTTTGTCTTGCTCCATGTGGATGCATTTGTAAATCACCACCATCACTATAGCCGGGTTATTTGGAAGGTCAGCCCTGAGCATGCCAGGACCCATAGCCACATGCTTGCCCTGGCTCACAAGGCTGTGAGGTCTGAAAGGTCAGGTGACCAGGTCCTGCTCACTGTTATTTTGCCTTGGAAATCAGCACAGAGCTCCACAGAGGTTTGAGACATAAAGTAATTAACAAATTAGAAGTCTGAACCAGATAGCTAATTAACTGGGTAGTTATGATGATGATCAGTCCAGGTTTGCCCACTAACTAGCTGTGCGATGTCTGCAGGTCATGTCCACGAGGTCTGTGGGGTTAGAAGGGATTCCTCCGGTCCCTGTGAACTCCAGTTTGAAACAAGGGGAATAGTGTGAAAGACCTTGCGGCCTCCGCAGAGGACACAGATACAAAGGCCCTCCCCGGCAGGGGAACCATTGCTTCCTGTGCAGCATGTCCTCTTCTCTTTGCAGATCGCCCTGCTCCCCAACAGTGCTGCAGACCTGGGCAAGTATATCACCGGCGACAAGGTGCTGGCCTCCAATGCCTACCTGCCCGGACCCCCTGGCCTGCCTGGGGGCCAGGGTCCACCTGGTGAGTGTGCAGAAGGGCAGAGACGTGACAGTGACCAGCCCAGGCCTAGCTGAGGAGAGCTTAGGTTTGGTGGGGGTAGGTGAGAGCAGAGCTGGAGTCCAGGAGCCCTCACACCTGTGCAGGGAGAGCACCTCAGGACATGGGGTCCCCCAACCTGAGAAAGCCTCCTCACCTGCTGTCATTTGATGCAAAAATGTGATTGTCCTGGATTTAGATAAGATTCTTCAAGGTCATTTGAAGTTATAGAGAAACAAGAAGAAAATACCTTTTAATCTTAACATTTGCAAAGGTAGAATGGTCTCATGAACCCCTCTGGCCTTATCACCCAACCCTTTCTCTCACACCCGGGTCCCCAAACCTGTCTCTTCTTTCCCCTATTAGTTGTGAACTCATTACATTTCTCTTTATTTTAGGTATAAATATGAGGATGCACCTGTATATATGTTTTTCTTTATAAGTCACCTCTCTAGAGCCACACTTTGTTCCTAGTGAGTGACTTGCTGGCGGACCTTTGCTCTTCTGCCATCGGTTTTCTGACATGGTTTGAGCTGTCCAGGGTCCTTGGTGGAGCAGAACGTGATTAGCAACTAGTTTTGGCAAAACTGTGCCCTGGCTTTCTCCTCCAGTTTTGTTTCCTTCTCACTTCTTACTTTTCGAGCATCACAACTTACGATGCCAGCTACTGAGAGGCAGCTAAAGAGATCATAAGGATCCTTGTGGCCTTAAAGTAAGTCCAATGACAAGGCCTGTGACGAAGGACAGACTGGGTTTCCTATGTCATAGGAACTTATGCTGGGCTGAAACTCATCAGCCTTGGGATGGGGTGGGGGTGGCGAGAGAAGGAGGACAGCAACTCCGCAGTCCCCACTCCACATCACACCCCACATTTGAAAGGCACTTGATCCTTGACCTCTGAAGTTTATCGATTATACAAAGAGAGGTCAGATATGTCTCTAGCATCATGCTACTGGAGGTAAATGATTTAGTCTAGGAGGGATCTGACCTCCTGCCCAGATAAACTCTTGGACGATGTACCTGGAACCAGCATGGAGAGTAGGGGTGTGAGACCCTTGTGGCTGCAACTTTGGCTTGATGATTATCTGAGCTGGCGAAGACTCGCCCATGTGTAAAAAACCTGTGGTCTTGGCTTCTGTTTTCTGGACCTTCTGTTTTCTGTTTTTCTTCCACTCCACCACTGCTCTGTCAATAGTAGGGGTGAGGTGTGACCCCAGAGTAACAACTGTAGCATCTGAAAGGCTTTGCCGAGGAGTGATGGGGACACAGCAGTCCCGCCTCCTCACTGCAGGTGCAGAAACCTGCATTTTTATGTGAAATTTTTCAATTCAGGAAATTCAGAGGTTAATAGTACACATACACATGTTGTCGGTATGTGTGTATGCATGTGTACATGTTTGCATGTGTATACACACTCACACATGCATCTTTACATGTGTGTGCATTTGTTTAAAATGTGTATGTCAGTTGTCGCTTGCCCAGGTGTGGTGGGGGCTGCGGAGGGCCTGACAGTTACAGGTGACCTCAGAGAGTGAACATGTGCAGCACAGTCCCTGAGTGGCTGAGGAGCGGTGGATACAGGGAAGACTAGAGGAAGAAGACTCTCTGGTGTCCGGTGGGAGTGGGAGGGGCGGGAGGCTATGGAGGAGGAAGAGGGACGTCCATTTGCTCTTGTTAAGTTTAAGAGGCCTAAGGGGCAGCTCAGGCTGTCAGACAGGGGACCGCGTGCACAGACAAGAGACTGAAGGGGCGCCCTGACTCACCTGCCATGGGATGCGGAGCTGATGCGCTGTCCTTTGCTTACAGGCTCACCAGGACCAAAGGGGAGCCCCGGCTTCCCGGGTATGCCGGGCCCTCCCGGGCAGCCTGGCCCGCGGGGCTCCATGGGGCCCATGGGGCCATCGCCTGACCTGTCCCACATTAAGCAAGGCCGGCGGGGCCCTGTGGTCAGTATCTTTGCAGAAATCCACTCGCTGGGGGCCATGTCCTTGTCCCATGCTTTTCCTCCCGTGAAACTAGATCCCTTTGTCTCGTAGGGCCCGCCAGGCGCACCCGGCAAAGATGGTTCTAAGGTAAGTCAGTCTCCAGCTGGGCAGCACCCAGCGGCTCGGGGCGCCCAGGACTGGCCATGGTTTATATATATATATATATTCTTTTTTTCCTTTTTTCTTTTTTCTTTCTTTTTTTCTTTTTTATATCATTGTTCAGTTTTAAAGAATAGTTGCTCCCCCCACCCCCTCAGGTGTGGTCCCCATAGAGTTTCCTTCCCCAAGGCCCCTGGGCACCATCACCTCAGTCCCCTGTGCTCCTCCCTCCCTCCCTCTGATCCCTCTCCCTCCTCCTCCCCTGCAGGATGGCTCTGGTTTATAATTGTCTGTTTTGCTTTGTTGTGTTTGTACTATTGTTATTTTTTTACACTGATGTCTTATTGGGTTCCCCTATATTCCTGCTATAAGGGAAACCATCCGATATTTTTCTTTTACCTTCTGGCTTATTTCACTGAGCATCATTCCTTCTAGCTCCATCCACGTTGCTGCGAATGGCATGAGTTTATCTTTTTTGAATGCTGAAATAGTCCATTGTGTGTATGTGCCACATCTTCTTGATCCATGGCTGGCCATGTTTTGCATGTGACAAATCAAAACACAATCTCCCTGTTCCCCCTCTGCCCCCGAGACTGGGCACACCTGAAAACATGTTTTCTTAAGATATCAAACAACCGTCATAACAAAACCAGCAGCAAAACCACTCCTGAGACAGAGTGCCCCCCCACGTATCAAAGGCACCTCTGTTGTAGTAGCCACGAGGCCCCCTCAGCCAGGAGCGTTGTTTGGTGGGGCTGTCCTGGTTCTGCTTCCAGGACAGAACCTTCGAGTTAAATACAGGAGAAGCTCATCTTCGTGCCCGTGGGTGGAGGGCTGCCTGTTACTAGCTCGTAAAGCAGCCAGTGTGAGCTACTTTTGGAAGCTTCTTAGTCACTCCACATGCTCTCTGGAAGGGCAGGCATTCCTCTCTTCAGCTCCGGTTTGGAAATAACTGGCTTGGGGGAAAATGGAAATGAGAGAGACTTAACCCCGGCAGTTCTGTTCAAATAAGGGCTTCCTTGAGTCCAGCTTCAAGGTGACTTTGGTTTCCGAGAGAAAATCCTGGCGGTTGAGTACAGGGAGATGGTAACCATAGCAGCAGCATCACCTTGGTCCAGAAAGCTAATCCTGTCTTTCTGCTTTTAGGGGGAGAGAGGAGCGCCTGGGCCCAGAGGGTCTCCAGTAAGTAGCACTCACTACCTCCCTCCCCAGAGGAAGGGTCTTGGGGTGGGGGAGCCCTGATACCCCACATGTTGGTCTAATTAGTCCAAGTCAACCCATCCAGCCACAGCTCAGCCCACCAGAACAGAACCCGGTGGTTGGGGAGAAGCCTAGAGTGACTGGTTGGGATTTATTTTGAAAATTTATTTTCTGCTACTTTTTCTGTGATGGCTAATCCTTACTTGGAAGCTCTCCATTTAGGATTCAAAACCCCCAGTCTACTCTGAGTGTTTCCAGGTAAATAAAACATATAAAGGGACTAGAAAGGACTGGATGGTGCTAATTCACAACCCTGAGTACCTGAGAAGTCAGCCACCCTATAGGTCTAGTTGGCACACGCTGTGCCCTCCAGAAGGGCAGTGCTGCTTGGGGCCACTGAGAAGTCAGCTGGCGCATGCGTGCTATCTGGGAGATTGCACATGAAAACCAGTAGTATCCAGAAGCTCACGACCACCATTGCTGATGCAGATGTCAGGGCATTTGGGGAGACAATGAGGTATGGTCTTAGAGGCAGAGAGGTCTGAGTTCCCATTTCAACGCTTCCACCTGTCCTCTGTGGCCTTGTCATTTCGCATCCATACCTGCTGTCCATTCCCTCGCCTGTGCAATGCCCAGGGGAATCTGAGCCGCCACACCTCGCATGGCTTTTGTGAGCATCAAGTGACATCACCCATCGCTCAGTGCTTTGCAGAGCTGGGCTGCTGTTCTAAAGCAGAAGCCACAGCAAATGGGGGCGAGAGAATGAAGGTTGGATGACGCACGAACAGCAGGCCCAGAATGCGACCCATTTTCTTCACCATGCCCACAAACCATTATGCAGAAATTTAGGCTTCGTCAGTACCATATAATGTTAAAAGGCGTTCCCATCATTGGAAAAATTAGGAAAGCTTTGTTTGAACATTTCTTGATTGATGAGAAAGGATGACTTTACCATATACCTTCAAGTTCATTTAGGATACAGTGAAAGCCAACATCCTTCTCAACATTTTAATAATTCCACTTTTAAAAAAGATAACCTATTTAAGCATTTGTTATGCTCCATGTCCTGTGCATGTATTAACTCACTTAACTGCTCACCTAGGAACCCCTAACCCCATTTTATGAATGAGGAGGCAGAAACCCAAAGAAAGTCAGTAACACCCAAAGCCACATGGCTCGGAAGCGGCAGAGCTAGGACTGAACCCCACTGTACCCCTTAACCACCCCTCCGTGTCCCATAGACATCTTCCAGGTTTGTTTGGAAAGGCCCCTGAGCGGGTGGTTGACTCTTCCATTCTACCGGATTTGCTGTAGCTGACAGCTAGGAGGAAAGAGCAGTGAATGTGTCAGGAAACCTCATACAGGAGGTGAAGGAATTAAGAGGCAAGAGCAAGGGCCCCCACCTGCTGTGCTGGGTCCTTCTGTGGCTGCATTCGGGACGCAGCGTTGCCCACCTCGTCCTTGCCAGACAGCAGTAGGACCCACTGGTCCCCCAGCCCAGGGCAGCCCATGCTCTGCAGCGGGCTGCGTGAGTAGCTTCTGGCATTGCTCCCTCCTGTGTGTGCGCAGGGGCCCCCCGGTTCCTTCGACTTCCTGCTGCTGATGCTGGCTGACATCCGCAACGACATCGCAGACCTGCAGGAGAAGGTGTTCGGGCACCGGACGCACTCTGTGGTGGAGGAGTTCCCGCTACCTCAGGAGTTCTCCAGCTACCCCGAGACTCTGGACTTCGCCTCTGGAGATGACTCCCCGAAAAGGACTGACACGCGAGACTTGGGCCGCCCTGGAGACTTTTATCCTTAGCACACCCCAGCATCTCCGTGCCAGACGAAGAGCGAGCTCACCTGCAGTTACACCAGTGAAGGGGTGGGGAAGGAACACCACTGTAGAAAAGATACATTTTTGTTATCTTTACTCATTCCCTGCTTTCTCCCTACCTCCTTCTTCCAAATACTATATTTCGAGTCCCCTGCTAGACCAGCCAGGGCCCAGGTTGGAGGTGAGAGAGCAGGTTGGCGAGGACTCCATTGGGGCTTGTCTTTTTATTTTTTCAGGAACTTCTGGATGTCTGAGGGAAGTGCTCTCTCAATGTCTTAAAATTTGGCAGAATATCAAAAAGAGAAAATGGCAAGATGTGCGCTAAGAAAATGAGTTTGCTTATAGAAAACAACAATAACACACATCCCCAAAATGGAATGCGAGGAAGTATGTTGACCTTGGTGGATAGCTCTTTTTTCCTTGGCAGTCTAATAGGTTTTAAATAGTCTATCCTCTTATGCAATCTTGTTTCCTAGTTTTAATTAAAGAAAGGAGAGGAATGGATATTAGAGAAAATGGAGGAAAATGATGGTCCCATATTTACTGACATCTAGGTCGCCACACTTAAAAACTCAAATCTGACTGTTAAAGGACCCTGCCACGCTTGCCTCGGAGTGTCCGGTCTGGAGAAGAAGGTGACTCTGGCTATTATAGTAATAAACCCTGTTTTCAAGAAGTGGGTGGGTGAAGTGCCCTGATTCGCTTTAGAGCAGTGGGCTGCTGGTTGGCCTGTTGGTTTAGAGAGTGGGTTTGCGCAGTAAGTCGCAGAGTACATGTTCAGTAAAGGCACTGACCATTGGGCAGAGGCGCAGAATCCCCTGGCTCTGAGCAGGTGCCCCAGAAGTACTGTTGGGCCAGGTTCTAGGCTGAAGCGAGGCACAGTGGGGCCCATGCCTGGAAGGGGGTTGCTGGCTTGGACTGTTGGCAAGGGTGGAAGATGAACCTTGGGCAGGGGTCCCACGCATGCCTTAGCAGCAAGTAAACTTGCTGTGCTTGGGGATTAGAAGTCCTTGTCTGGGCCAGAGTTGCTGGGAACAGAGAACAGTACACATTGCAAGTTCTCTTGGGTGGGAAGGAAAAAACAGAAGTTTTTCTTGTTTGGCAGAAATTTCTTTCCTACGATTCCCATTTTTCCTTGATTTGCTTAAGGTAGTCCAATTCCAGTTCCTTCAGGCCTTCCCCTTGATTTCCCTTCCTCAGCAAATGGGAGCAGCAGTTCTGAGAGGGGTCATATTTCCAAACCTGCCCCGAGGTCCGACTTATTTTTCAAGAAGGCAGTGTTTTATTCTGCATTTGTGTCTTTGATTCTGATCCAGTGTAGAAAGAAAGGCAAACTGTCATGGGCTGGCTGAGAGCAGTGTCAGAGAACTTGACAAGTTTAAGAACTACATGGAAATTATGAGCCAGTCACCACAGAGTGCCCTCAAGCCTAGTTTCCTAAACTCGAAGGACTCAATCACCTTCAAAGAAGGACTCAATCACCTTCAAAGAGGGACTCAATCACCTTCAAAGAAAACTCCAAACTCAGCCCTGTATCTCCAGAGTGCTCCTCGCTCTTCTATCCACCCTCTGGGTGCCAGAGGGAGCATCTTCCCAAAAGGATCTTCTCTGGATCCACAGAAGCAGGGGCCCCAGAGACCAGCAGAAGCATCTGCCCCTTTGAAGACAGTGGGGAGCCCTTGGTCTGCATGGCAGTGTGCAGGGGCCTTCACTTACCCGCTAGGAGGCCTTGCTTGCTGTGTTGAGCCTCACAAATGACCGTCCTCACAGCTCATGTTCGTGTATGTTGGGGTTCCCCTCCCCCAGCCTTCAGTTTCCCCCTGTATTTCTGGGAGATTTCTTTTTCCTTTCCCATCTCCTTTTAGTCTGTGCCATTTAGCTCTCCTCCCGGGACAGCTTGTTTGAAGAACACCGCGGTGGGGATGTGGAGGCTGGGATCCGCGCTTTCTTTTCCTTTTTTTTTTTTAAGACCTGACTCTGGAGGCTGATCTCAAGTGAAGACAGCCTTCCTTCCCTGGTTCCCATCACCTTAGACATGCAGGACTTCTGTCTGTCAACTGCGGCTGAGCTTTTCACAAACATTCTTATTCATGCGAAATCCCCAGGAACTGTCCATCAAACACCATCAAAGTATAAAGGCTGGACACAAACACCTTCTCAGTGTTCCTTTGCTAGCATCTTCCATGTCTTCAGAACCTGATCTTCACAGCAGAGTGCCTTCCCAACCAGGGTTCACAAGGAGACCGACGCTGCAGCCGCTGGTTCCCATCTGGAACACTCGACGTGCAGAACAGCATTGAAAGGGTATAGAGGGGTGAACTCTACAGGAAATGAGGCGCGGGCTCTATGAGAAATGATCGGGACCCTCTTTGATTTTTTTATAAAGGAGAAACTTTATTACCTTTTCGTAACGGTGAATTATGTTTAGAAACGTAATCATCTGTAGTGTCAAATGCCCATCAAATGCAAGCAAGCAGTAGGCTTGGCCATAGACTGGGATCTTATATTATGAGTGCACTGAAGATCACCGCAGCTGGGATTCCTGAGACTCTTCTAGACTATATTCCCCAGCAAAATGCACAATAGCCTGTATTGTATAATCTCAATTTGCTGGATCAGAGCAACGTGTAAAATAATTATTCATCCTTGATTTTCAAAGCTTGAACAACTGCTACGGCACCAGGTGTGATCTCTATGTGTCCAAATTATATTTTTCATAGAGAAGTCATACTGAGGCACTGTTGCTTCTAATCTATCTTTTGTTGTGGCTAAACAACAAAACTCCACTGCCGAGACAGGATTTCTCAAAACTAAATGGAAGAGCCATTGTGGGGGAGGGAATTTTGCTACAGTTATATTAAGCTATTTCTCATTTCATGGAAAAATCTTTGTATAGCTCCTCAACCTTCCCACAGAAATGTTGACTTCAATTTTTTGCCCCCTGGTACACTAAGACTTAGAATCAGATTTAATAGCTTGCTTTAAAGAATAGGAAAATCCTAAGGGATCTTGCCAGAGAAAGAAATGATAAGCCTTATTATGGCAAAGGAAGTGGAGGGTACAACGGAGAACCTTCCTTCCCAAGCCTCCTGTGTTCATTCGAACACCTGCCAGAGAATGACTTGACCTGCTGTATAAACTCAGGCAGGTGTGTCCATAGCCAAGTGGTGTATAAGCTCACGGTGATGTGGGGTGGAATACCCCCCAAATACCAGGCAAAGGACCTCCTTTCCAGAGTTCGTGACTACTCTGCCTGAGGGCCCAGCCCTCATTTGAGAGCAAATCCCTCTCATACTTTAGACGCTGTTCCCACCTCTCCCCACCCACCTCTGCCCCCACCCACAGCCTGTGGCAGAGAGACAGCAGCCTCCTTGTGCAGAAACTTAACACCTTTCAGATAACCCTCCTGAAAAGGAAATTTACTTGCAGGAATCTAGGCCAAACGACTAGTAGAATAAAGCCATCTAAAGTTATTAATAATGAGTTCAGGGAAATAGATGACATTTTTCCTGGCACTGTCAGCCTGTCGGTTTCACAACAAATCAAAAAATAATTTTCCATTTGAAAACAAAAAACAAAAAACCATGACCGTAATTGTGAAAGCATAAAATCTTGGACTCTATGTACTTCTTCAGCAAATGTTACTGCTTTAGGGAAATCATTGAAAAAGATCCTTTTACCCCTACCCCAGGGACCCCAGCATTCTTTATTAGCTCCCCAAAGCAAGCGCCCTGAGCAAGTTCACGGGAGCCCTGACCTATTTCCCAGTGTGTAGGCATGTGCTCCGGTAGCTGTTGTTGGTTATTTATAACAGGTCCATGCAGCCGTGAGCTGGCATTCCAGCAGCTGTGGATGTGAAACTGTGGAGTGTGCTGGTAAGATGATACATGCTTAATAACAAAGTTATTTTTCTTATGTGATTGTGCTGTGTTTTGTCCTTCCTGGCAGTCCTGTGGAATGAGTGGTCTTTTTGCAAGATAAACACAGGGGAGTTGCTCTCCAGCGCTGGGCCCTGCTGGAGCTCTCCCCCAGGTCTAAGTATGGTCCAGATTTTGGAATCTGAAGACCTAGACCTTGAATCTGACCTCAAAGGCCCCAATCCCCAGCTGGGGGATCCTCTGGGACTCCCAGGGTGGGGTTTTCAAACCAGAGACTCTGGGGCTCATTGGAGAAACCTTATGTTGTGGTGGGGGGCCGGGGGTCTGAGAGTTTTAGCTGCCCCTGGCTACATGGGAACAACTAAGTTTTCTCTTGGTTTTAGATTACAATTAAATTCACATGAAGTTTCTTCAAGCAGGGAAGAAAGTTGACTGCCTAAAATAAAAATAACAAAGGTTAAAATAAATAGACTGGGAAGGCTAGAGCCCGATGAGCTGGTAACAGGTCCTGTGTGTGGAGCGAAGAGAAAGGGGATTTTCATCAGTTGGGCCATATGGAGGGTGAGCAAGCTATAAACAAAGGAAAACAGTGACTTCTAAGAGATGCTTAGCATCCCTCCCACATCCTGAAGTTAACCTGCAGTTATTCATCTCCCTTGCGCTGAGCAGTCATTTATGAAATGCTTGCTTTAAGCTGCACACTCCGCCTTGCACGGCAGACACAATGGGGAGCGAGAAGTCATAATTCCTGTCCTGGAGATTCTTGGCAACACAGACAAGGATCCTAACAAGCCAAATAAATTAATCACACAAATATGCAATTACAAACTGCGATAAGTGTTAGGAAGGAAAAATGCTACAAGAGCCAGTAGCAGCTCGAGCCAGCAGGAGCCACCATTTGCGCCGCTGTGTTCCCTCCCCAAGTGTGTCTCTGTCTCTCCCTCTCTGTCTCTGTCTCTCTTCCCACTGTCGCCTTCCCCCAGGCGCCACACACACGAACACATGACCTCCAGCCCTCGCGCACTAAACTTCCATGAATTCTCTGGGTGAAACAGCAGGGGTGGGAATCTCGGAGACCACGTCATACATTATTTTTCCAGCCTTCTCAATGTAAAAAGCAGCCCACAGGACCCAGTGCTGGGGGACAGCCCGCGCTGCCCCCGATGTCCCATTTGAATGGCTGTTGGGTCACCTGCTTTTTCCCAACCAAGCACTGAAGCTTTGCAAACTCTTGTGCTCTTGACTCCCCTCACCCCTGACTCATGTCAAGGGATCGGTGACGGGAGGCCGAGCCGCAACCTGCACACAGCCCTCAAGGAAAAGGCAATTCAGGCAGCAGTTCAGGACCCAGTTCTGGGGAGCCGTTGAAGATGTCAGGAAGAGGCTTTGTTTCCTGGGCTGGCATGGGAATCGCCACACTGGGAGGCTTAAACAGCAGCGATTTGTTTTCTCTCAGTCCTGGAGGGGGAAGTCGGAGAGGTGTCAGGTGCCAGTGTCTCTGGAGGCTCGGTGAGCAACCACCCAGGTCTCTCTCCCATTCTGGTGGTTTCCAGTGACGTTACGTGCTTTCAGCCTCACCTGCCATTCTACCTGTGTTCTCTGTTTCTCTATGTCTTTACCCGGGGATCTCCTTCATGGGTATTCTGTCTCTGTTTCCTCTGCTTGTAAAGACACTGCTCACTGGGTGAGGGCCACCAGTAATCCAGTATGACCTCAGCAATTTTACTGGTAAAGACACCATTTCCAAATAAGGTCACATTCTGAGGTTCCAGGTAAATGTGAATTTGGGTAAGATACTTTTCAATTCAGCACAGGGAGGATATTTTCTCCCTATCCATTAATTTGTCCTAGTCTGTTTGTTTCCTTTCATAGTATGTTTTCCAATCTGAAATTCTTGCTCACTTTAATCAATAAAAGCTTATTGAGGGCCAAGGATGGAGTACTGAAGAGTGTAAAATCCCTATTCTAATGAAGTATGCCTTCTAGTTTGGGAAAATAGACATATATTAGGAGGTTTCTCCAGAACAACAAATAGGATGTATATATGTATAGATAAATATAAAGATATAGGTGTTTATATATTTGTATATACAGAAAATTTATGTAAAGGAGTTGTCGTGATTGTAGAGGTTGGCAAGTTCAAAATATGTGGGTAGGTAAACAGACTAAGAATTGATGTTGCGATCTGAGCTCACTGTCAGTCTGCTGGCAGAATCCCTCCTTTAGAATACATCATTGTTTTTTATTAAGAACATCAACTGATTGGATAAAACTACACACATGAAGGGCAATCTGCTTTACAAGAAGTCTATAGATTTAAATGTTAATTGAAGCTAAAAAACACCTTCACAGAAACATCTAGAATAATGTTTGACCAAATATCCAGGTATTGTGACCTAGGCAAGTTGACACATAAAATTAACCATCATTTTATATATATATATCGGTGTTAAAGAGAGCTATGGGGAAAAAAATTAGGGTAAAGGAATAGAGGTTAGAGGAGGGTATGAATATTTTATGTAGAATCTTCTGGAAAGGACTCACCAACAAAGGCACCTGAATGAGGTCATGTGGAGTTTGCTACTTTTTTTATAAAGTGTAGTTTCCCTGGAAAATGGTACATCCTAAGATAATATCAAATAAAACTTGTATTAATACAATAGCCTATAGGAATTAAGCTGATGGCCAGCTTTTCCCTGGCGGGAAGATGGGCACACAGCAAATGGGCTTTGCCCACGACCCCTCCCACATGGGCCTGGCCTGACATAGTTTGCTAATAATTTGGAAACTGGGAGCACAGAAATGAAGTCCCCGCCGGGCTACAACTCTGCAGAGCTTGGATCACTGCCTGCTCTGCACGATGGGGTGTCTTCCCCAGCATCCCCTGGCCATTTGGGGACTCCTGATTCTCACCCACTGCTGGCAAGAGGGTCACTGGCATTTTGAATTCTTACTTCTCCTCTAGCCTATTTTTTTCAAGATCTTTTATCCTTGTCAGCCTGTGACCACACTGGCGTGGATGCTGGGTGGGGAAATGATTAAAGCGGAAGGAACGCTGTATCGTGTTTTGCTTTACAAGTAGTTGTTATGATATATGTGGATACAACTGTGTCCAAAGCCAAGTTTGGTTGCTTTTGGTGGTTTTAACTGCCACCCATGGGCGTTCTTGGCTCCCTCTGCCTTGCCTGTCTGCCCAACACGGTAATTGTGCTGGATCTGCCCCAGGAAGCCCGGAATTGGCTGTCAAGCCTTTTACCCCCAGCGGTCTGGAAGAGCATGGCATCTTGTCACACCGCCCTCCTGCCATGTGACCGGGAGACCGTGTCATGTGGAACACTCCTCCATGCTCCGATGGGGTCGTTCATTTACAGTGCAGGAAAAGACGCAGCCAAATCCAGCCGAGCATGTATGTGACTGGAGAGAGGCTTTGTGGGCCGTTTGCCTTCTGAAAACAATCTGGAAAAGAAAAAGGTGCTACAAATTGAATTAGGCTCAGATTATTCAGAAAGGAAATAGCAGCTGAAAAACATTAAAAAAGAGGTTCCTTCTAAACAGCCTTCCGAGGACAGCAGCCAGTGTGCCTGCCTTCCAGCGCTTATGCTGTGGCCTTGTTGGCTATTGAGCTCAAGCCACCTGCCAGACAGACACCCGTTTAATAGAAAAACTCGTGCAAGGAGGGACAAAAGCCTCTGGAGTGATAGGGTCTGATTTGGGTGTTTCAAATAAATGAAGTGAGCCCCAGGGAACTGGCTCTTCCAGCCACACAGGCCTCATTCTACCAACAATCAAATCTATGATCGGTACCTGCACCTTCCTCTGCTGGCTCCACTGGTTCCTGGCCTTGATGTTCCGTGGTCCCTGGTCAGATGGGACTAGAGGGCTGTGGTGACCCCCCCCCCACACACACACCCATTTTACAGAGTGGTACACCAACACCTCATGGCCGTCCTTCCTCAGGCAATTCAGTTTCTCGCTTGTGTTTTACTTTATTCCAAAAGCCCCCGCTGCACACCAGGGAATCTGGTTACTGTTCTCAGGGGCGAGTTGTCCCAGAGTTTATTGGTGCCAAAGTGGAGGTGGTGAGGATCTCAACTGCACAGAAAAGCCTCCTCTGAGGAGTAAACCACCCTCTGTGGGAATGGGCACTTGGTGACAGACAACCTGAAATCCCAGCCCCCCGAGTCTGCCTCAAGTCCTCATCACAGATGTCCCTTCTTGCAAACATTCACAGTCACAGTTTTCAGTGGCCAGAGCCGTTTATCATTTACCAGCCGGTACTTGGAGATGTTACATGCTCGACTCCAAGCCATGTTAAGGGACTTTGGAAGATGGAATGAGGAAAACCCAGAATTAATCTCAGAGCTGAACTCAGGCTGGTTCCCAGAGTAGGAGGGTGGAATCATAAGAGAAATCGAGACAACCCATGAGCTGTGTCCTCTCAACCGCATCTTCTCTTCCAGGACCATGAATGCCTTCTCCACTCACCCTCATCATGAATTTGGGGGGCTCCTGTGTTACTTATATTACTAACAAGATGGCCCCATGTCATACTAGGGGAACATAACGGAAGGGGTTCAGGCTTATTTGGAACAATCTGGACCAGGCTGGGCCAGGGGCTACTCTTATTGGCTTTAGGGACCAGTCCTTGCTTTCCCCAAATGGAGTGTGGCAGCCTTATAGGAAGGTATTTGTCCCAATCTCTCACCCATTCTTAGCCATACATTTTTTGAGGACAAAAATTAGCCATGTTCATAGCTGCTAGAGAAGTACTTGGTGCACAGTAAAACCTCAGAAAATGTTGATAGAAAACAATCATTAGCTCAGGATACAGCCCCCATCCGTTCAATTATTCAACAAATATGTGTTGGCTGTCCCCTAGGGGACTTACGATGTGTGAGCACTGGAAATAGAACAACCCAGCTCTGACGGATCTCTATAGGATTATGGGATTATAGTCTAGTGAAGGAAGTCTCAGGCCAGCGGCCATAAGTACTGAAGCCTTGCCCATTTTTTTCCCCTGGACCCTCAGAACCGGCCCCTGGTCCTTTCCAAACAGGCAGGACCAGCCCTAGCCTCAGCTCCCACTGGAGTCAGCAGTCTTAAGTTCAAGGTAAAAGTGTTTTAAGTGAACGGACCTGGTCCTATATCCCAAAGGTAACCAGAAAGTTATTCAGTTATGATTTCATGAGCCCCAACCAAAAAAGATGATTCCGCAGAAGTTGAAAAGCACTGTCTCTCCCCAGCGGGTGTAGACCTCCCTCTCGACCAGCTACAGCAAAGATGCGTTTTCTTTCTTTCTTTTCTTTTTTTTTTTTTTTTGATTTAGGAGGAGGGTCTCTGCACAGCCAGATTTTTTTTTTTTAGATTTATTTATTTATATAAGCACCAGGTACAGTCAGAAGCACGGGAGGGCAAGAGAATTCACCACAGCCAGAGCGGGGAACAGAACAGAACAGTGACGAAGTACACTGCTGAGGGGAGCAGCGGGCGCAGCCCTAGAGGTCTGTCGCCCCATGTGGGATCCTCACCGGCGGCTGGGGATCGAACCGGCGCTACAGAGGCTGCGGGCAGCTTCGCAGCCCAGAGCTCAACCGCTACTCCACCAGGGGAGGCCCAGAGATACGTTTTCACGAGCATTTTCAAGTCCACTTTATGGCTCGGATTTGGCGTCAGTTGTTTTTGTGAGGGAACCACCTGTTTATAAATCTTAAGTCGTGGGTCTAAACGCTCGACGCCTGGGGAGATGCGGGGTCCTCCTGCTGAACTCTCTTCTTAGGGTTCAGAAGACAGACGTGGCTGCCACTGCCATTTGGTGTCTCAGCGAACGTCGCCCTAGAAATGCATGTGGGAAAATCCATATATAGGCAAGGATTCCTTCCAATGCATGGATGTGTACCCTAAGTTAGAGCACACAGCCAGCATCCACGGCGTGGGGGGGGTGGGCAGAGGGCTAGGGAGGTACCTTTCTCTTAAGAAAAGCTCTGAGCCTCCCTTTCTAGAATCATCACCATTTTAGAGAATTGGTTCTGTCCTGAGGAAATTGGTTCTGTCCTGATTTCAAAGTGAAATCAAATTTCACTTTGAAGTGAAATCCCATCTCTGTGGTTTTGATTCTTTGTTTTCATTCCTTCCATCTGTGAAAGAAGCTGAATTGTACGCCCTTTAATGCCATTCCTGAGTGAGTCCCCCACCCCCAAATCCCTAACAGACTCATCAGTTATTTGGGGATTTGTCACAGTCATTTCCAGACCACCCCCTTGGCCACAGGCAAAAATCACTAAGATTCGAGTCAAACATTTTATTTTTTTTATTTTGTATTGAGCTAATATTGGTTTACGACACTGTTGATTCAGGGGGAAGGGTTCACACCTCCTCAGATACACATTGCCACGCTAAACCCACACCAGGCGGCCCACGTGCTTCACCACAGACCACTGAGACCCTCCGCTTTGTTCCCACCCTGAACCCCTCTCTCGTAGCCTCAATTCTGCAGTCAGATTTCCAGGCTGTTTTGGTTCGGTTATGTCAGTTCCTTTGTTTTATTTTGCTGTGTTCCACATGAGTGAAATCATTTGGTATTTGTACTTGATTCCTTTTTGTATTGTTCTTCTCTTTATCACCAGAAAAGTATAACCAGGGCCTCCCCAGTGGCACAGCGGGTTGAGCGCAGTGCTGTGAAGCTGTCCACAGCCTCTGCAGCGCAAGTTCAATTCCCGGCCAGCCAGGGAGATACCCACATGATGCAGCAGACCTCTCCTGACTCGCTGGCTGCTCCCCTCAGCAGTGTCTTCAGTCAGTCTGCCTGTTCTGTTCCCCGCTCTGTCTCTGGTGAATTCTCACACCCTCCCGTGCCTCTGGACTGTACCCCAGTTCTTGTGTGAATGAGTAAGTCTTTAAAAAAAAAAAAGTATAACCAGACAAAAATAACTGACATGGGTCAAAGTTCTCTACTCAAAAGTGACAATCCCACGGATGCATGTCATTTTAAAAAGTAGGGAGACAACAAAAACAATCTTAGACTCCTGACAAATACAGTGGTTACCAGGGGCAGTAGAGGAGGACATGGACCTGGTGGTGCTAAGGGCACTAGAACGTTGGTGGTGGGTGAGGTGAGGCGTAGTCACACATCAAGGTAAAGCTGTACCCTCGAAACTTACATAACTTTGCAAGTCAATAAAAAATTAATGAAATAATATTTATAAATATATTTTAATGTCTAATAATCCAAAAAGATTAAAAAGCAGTGAGAGTAGGAGGAGGAAAATTCCAGCAGATTCTGCAGAGGCAGGAACAAGAAGGAAGCAGTAGGCTTGCGAGGGGAAAGAGAAGGTCTAGCTGGGCTATTGTGAGAGAGGTGGGAGGGAAGGGATAAAAACAACTTTTTTTTTAAAGATTTATTTATTTTTATATAAGCGCTGGGGTACAGGCCAGAAGCGCAGGAGGGTGAGAGGATTCACCAGAAGCAGAGCAGGGAGCAGAACAGGCAGATGACAGAGATACATTGCTGAGCGGAGCAGCAGGCGAGACAGAGAGGTCTACCACGCCATGTGGGTATCTCCCCAGCCAGCCAGGAATCGAACCTGCACTGCAGAGGCTGCGGACAGATGCAGAGGCTGCTCAACCCGCTGCACCACCGGGGAGACCCCAAAAACAACTCTTGTTAAAAGAGCAGAGTTATTGGGGAACTATGTTTTGGCAGAAGCAAACCCTAATCCTCTCTGTTATTTGCACCACTCAGAAAATGAATTCATGTGTCAAGATTTTATATGTGTCAAATTTCTTGAGTTGATTATAGTCAGATCTGATGGTTTGAACAATTTCAAACTTTTTTTTCATGTATCAGGGAAAAAAATGGATTTGAATTGTTCCAAATGTATACCAGCCTCCCACCAGTGGATGCAGTGCAAGTTCTGCTAAATATCTTCTTTCTGTAAACATACAACCCCTGCCAGGTTTATATTTTGTTTCATTTTCATTTCTATCATATCTTGTGCTATTTTAAGATGAGGAATATTTGGGAGATTGATTCAATAATAAACTAGATTGGTCACATTAAACCAGCCATTTAAAATTCTGATCTCTTTCCAAGGAGAAGTTACATATTCATTCACACAAGAACTGGGATACAGGCCAGAGGCACGGGAAGGTGTGAGAATTCACCAGAGACAGAGCGGGGAACAGAACAGTTCCCCATTTATCTTATACCAACAGGAGTTCCATTTCCAGGAAAATTTTGGAGTAGATATTCAGAAAAACCACCCTTTTTGTGAGCTTTCACGTGATGGACAAAAATTTTGACACTTTTTTTTAAAATGCCTGATTGACCTAGTGGGAAACTAAGGGAATTATCTGAAGTCAGACAAATCCAGAAAGGCAGGTAGGAATGTGAGTTGGCTTTTCTTCACAAGTATCTAGAAGTTCCTGGTCACCTGGAAACGGCATTTTAATGAATCATACACATATACTGGGAAAGTCTTGGGGTATTATGGGCGCAGCCCCCCAGAAGGAAACCCCCCATTCATATACTGCATATCTAACCCCTGATGCATCAGTATGTAATCTTATTTGGAAATAGGGCCATTGCAGATGTAACTAATGAGGTATTTATGTGGGCCCTACTCTGTATAACCCCTGTCTCTGCATAAAGGAGAAATTTGGATGCAGACACACAGATTTTTAGGGACACTCATAAGGAAGGTGGAAGTGGGGTACAGTGTCTACAAGTCATTGATCACCAGAACCTAGGAGTGTAGCATAAAACACTTTCTCCCTCTGCCGCCAGAAGGAACCAACCTGCAGATGTCTTTATTTTGTAACTTCTGCTTCCAGAATTGGGAGGCAATAAGTCTCAGCTGTTTAAGCCCCACCCCTCAGCCTGTGGTATTTGTTACAGCAGGCGCTAGCAGACATAGATGAGAGGTGGATTGGATGCCCAAACCCTGGACATGCAAAGTGCAGCCTGCTTAGTGGGTGCATGAGGGGGAGAATGCACCCATGGAGATGCCAGTCTAGACACAAGCTCCACAAGCCTGACTTCAAACTATTAATACTTCTGTGACCTTGAGGGACCCTGAGAGGCAAAAAAAAAAAAAAAAAAAAAAAAAGATCCTGAGTTGATAGTGCTTGCAGGCACCTGCAGACACAAAAATCCCTCTGGATGAAATTACTTTCAACCCAGACCTCAAAGAAATCTCATAGATACTTTCTAAGAAGGATGAATCCCTGGTCAGAAATCATTAAACACACAAGAAAACATGAGTGAGGGTTGATGGAAACAGTGAAGTGTTGAAAGGGTGCTGTGAAGAACACAGCTATGGAACTTTCGCACATTTGGGATAATTTAAGAAAAAAGACAGTGACTTCACAACCATCTTCCCTGGCTCCAGCCTGTCTGCAGGAATCTATTGTCTGAAGGTAAAGTTAGCCTTTTTGTATTTTTAAGGGCTGGAACGGGCACAGTGCAGGTTTTCTGATCCCATGCAGACCCGGTGAAGGAGGAGTCAGAGTCCTCAGTGGCTTTTTGCAGGTCTTTTTGTTGGGATTTATCCAGTATACAGCAGGTAAGGGTGCTGGGGGGCCGGAAGGCTGGCAGGCCTCCCAGCCCCCAGCAAGTCTTCATTCTATCTGGGCTCTCCAGCCTTCTCTCAGCTTCTGCTTCTCTTGCTTCTCTCTCGGCTTCTCTTTTGGCTTCTCCTGCTTCTTTCTCAGCTTCTGCTGGCGTCTCCGTGATGCAGCCCTTAAAAGCCCAGTCTCAGCCCAGGTGAATCCCATCTACCTATACCACACCCTACTCCAGGTGCCCGCCATCAGGCATGCACTCAGGACCGCAAGGATCCATCATTTATCCTGATGGCGGGAGGGCAGAAAAGCCTGACATTTTTCCTTACCCTACAATATTAAAAAAAAAAAAAAAAAAAAGGTTTAACAATAGGTCCCCAGCATTTGCATCTTTATAGTATGTTCATTAGCAAGGAAAAGGGGAGGGGGAGAGAGTAGGGGAGGGATCAGAGTGAGGGAGGGAAGAAGGGAGGAGCACAGGGGACTGAGGTGATGGTGCATGGGTGCCCTGGGGAAGGAAACTCTATGGAGACTACACCTGAGGGGGTGGGGGAAGCAACTATTGTTTAAAAATGAACAATGATGTAAAAAATAAATAACTTTTAAAAATCCTACATTGCCTTCCTCTAGTATAGGTGTATCTTTGCGTCAGGACAGCTTAGAATTAGAAACCCTTCCTGTCAAGATTACAGTGATGGAATGACTATTCCTATCTACAGAAACAAAATTCCTATCTATAGAAAAAAAACTTGTGTTTATGGGACTGGACATCTCGCTTTATAAACTTTGCTTTATCATTGAGACTTTACTTTCAGTTAACAATACACTTCTATATATTATTAAATGTACTTATAAACTTGCCAATGTGCAGAATGCTAGAGTAACATGGTTCACACTTGTTTACTATGTTCTCCCTAGGAATTAAGGAGTCTAAATATTGATCATTCTAAATTAAAATTACTAGGATTAAGGGAAACATTTCTATGCAAGGAATATAAAACATTTTTGGTAAGAAGAAGGGCATTGAGAATAAGAAGAGGAACATGAGACCATCAAATTTCATCAGGGAAATATGGAGAAGAACAAAACAAAGCCTTGTGTAAATGAAGAGCGAAATGAATTACAGAGAAACTGGTATAAGGAAAATCATATCCCCATTTCACAGATGAGGAAACTGAGACACACTTTCTTCCTCTATTTGTACCGTGTAAAGCAAAGTATCTCCTCACTGGAAAATGTGAGCGTGGCAGTCAATCCAGAATGGATATAGTAGCACTGTGGTCCTTGTTCATGGCTGTGATATTATTCTGTCCTTATTTGTCCAATTTCAACTCTCCACTAATGGAGGCCTTAGAACCAGGCAGAATTCTGTCATTTAGTCACCTTAGGACTTCAGATAAGTTACCTAATGTCTCTCTGTCGCACCTGCCACAGTTCTGAAAATCAGGATGACCCCTACTTCAAAGGCTTGCTGTCGTAAATGAAACCTTCAACAGGAGATGATTTAAGCTAGTGCCTGATGGACAGCAATTAGCTCCCGAAGATCTTGAAAAAGCACGAAGGCAAAGTCATTCAGTCCCTAGGAGACTGGCCCCTCCTCTGTGAGACGGGGTAACTCTCCTCCTAGGGTTTCTCTGTGCTGAGTGTAATGCACAAGCTCCACCTGGAGGCCCTAACAGCGGCCAGGTCAGTCTAGTTACCTCTTCTCAAGCATCTTCTGCAGTTCCTCGCTAACTCGCCAGGGGGAGCTGTTGAACCGCCTCAGCGCCTCTGGCCTGCCTCACCTCCCCAGCAGCTGCCCACTGCAGATTTCACGGAGGCAAACCTACGTTCCTTCCTGAATGTTCATGAGAGCAGGGCAGTGGAACTGGCAGGAGGCAACATCATCAGTATCACATAAACAGTTGGAGCTTTCCTATAAACAACAAGCCACCTGCAGAAATAAGAGATGCAAACTCTGTCCTCATGCAGACAGCAGTGAGACTAGGTGTCCTGAGTATATTTCAAGGGCTGACCTCTTAATAAATTAATATTCAGTCTGTAAATAAGACTGTGTTTGTTGTCTGGATTTAATGCAGATGCATTTAGCTTTTTTGAAAAAAAAATGTGTTGGCCCTCCATTTTTCGGTCCATTTGGCTGCAGGGAAGCTGCTGTTCTAGGCTACCTGCAAGACTGGGATAGGACTTTCAGAAGCAGCTTCACGTGGAGGGCCACTTTCCTAGGTCATTTCTCAGAATTAGATGAGCTTGAGGGCCTCCCTGGTGGCTTAGGGGTTAAATCTCAGCACTATCACAGCGAAGGCCTGCGTTCCATCCCGGGCCAGGGAGCTACATATGGTCCACAAATGGCACAGCAGACCTCTCCTGTCTTGCCTGCTTCTCCCATCAGCAGTGTACTTCACTAAATCCACCTGTTATGCTCCCCACTCTCTCTGGTGAATCCTCTCTCTCTCTCTCTCACATACACACACACACACACACACTCACCTCTGGCCTGTACCCTAGTTCTTCTATGCCAAAAATAAAAACAAACAAACAAAAAAAATGATGAGTTTGAATCCAGCACCTGACTTTCCAGGATTCATCACCATCTCCTGGTTCTTTCTGTTCCAAAAAGCTGGGTTACACCAAATCCACGTGAGTAGAAGACTGAAGGTTGGCACCTCTGTTATGATGGCATCTGAGCAGCGGGCCAGGACAGCCCATGGCCTTAACATTTCAGAGTACAATTTATTTCCATAGTATTTCAGCTCTGAAAAACAGCTGGAGGCTGAAGTTCATTTTGAACAGCATTTCTCACCCCTATCAGATCTAATATTACAAATATTTTGTAACTTTCACCTCTAATATTCCAAAATTAGATGCAACAATACTGCAAACATTATCCACAAACATAATATATTAATTACTCTAGTGTCATCACAGTAATATCAAAAATTAGAGAAAAGTCATCTAATAATTAATATTCATTTTAATATGTAAATGCTCAGACACAACTACAGCTAGAAGATGATACAACTGGGAGGAAATAGTCAAATGCTTGTGCCTGCTCAGCCCACACAGCATATGACAGCCACAAATCCCCAGCCGTGTTGTACTGGTGAATAGCGCTCAGTAAAGTTCCAACCAAATCTAAGTATATTTCCTTAATATAGACAGAATTATTATAAATTGAAGCCATAAATGAAAATTGTTTGTAGGTTAAAAAGACTTAGGTTCTATGGGCCTCCCCAGTGGCACAGCGGTTGAGCGCTGGGTTGAGAGGCTGCCCGCAGTCTCTGCAGCGCCGGTTCGATCCCCGGCTGCTCCCCGGCCACCGGAGGAGGGTCCCACATGGCTCACAGACTTCTCCTGCTGCCTGCTGCTCCCCTCAGCAGTGTACTTCGGTCCTTCTGCCTGCTCTGCTCCCCGCTCTGGCTCTGGTGAATTCACTCACCCTCCTGCACTTCTGACTGTACCCAGTGCTTGTATAAATAAATCTTAAAAAAAAAAAAGAAAGAAAAAAAAAAGACTTAGGTTCTAGACTTCCTAGTCATCATAACAACCACTCCTCAACCCAGCTATACACACACACACACACACACACACACAAACACACACAATTTCCTAAACAACCCCTACGAGGCAGTATTGCTACTATTGAGAACCGCTGATGTGAAAGGCCAGAGTGCCCCAAAGCTTGGCTATGCCTTTAGGTGCCTTCCAGAATTCCTAGAAAGCATGAAGTCTCCAGGTAAATAACTAGATCCTCTCTCAACTTCAAAAATCCAAGACTTGGGCCTCCCCGGTGGCGCAGCAGTTGAGCACTGGGTTGCGAAGCTGCCTGCGGCCTCTGCAGAGCCGGTTCAATCCCCGGCCTCGGGTCGAGGGTCCCACATGGTGCGCAGACCTCTCCTGCGGCCCGCTGCTCCCCTCAGCAGTGTACTTCATCAATCTGCCTGTTCTGCTCTCCGCTCTGGCTCTGGTGAATTCTCTCACCCTCCCCGCTTCTGACTGTACCCCAGTGCTTGTATAAATAAATGAATAAATCTTTAAAAAAAAAAAAAAAAAAAAATCCAAGACTTGCATACCTGCTACTGGATTTTTTTACAGCAAGAACAGAGACCTATCACAGGTGACTCTGCCTTAGATTCTATTATTCCAGACCTCTGAGGGGACAGCACTGCAGCCCACTACAGCAGCCTGGGAAATGCAGGGGAATGAAGGATGCCTGATCCATTGCACCTCACTACCTTGTCAGGCTACCAAGGAAAAGCCTGGAAGTGAGACCCACAACATATGCCCACAGGGCTGGCCCAGCTCTGCACCAACCTCTGGGATCATTTGACAATCAGGAGTGTCAAGTGCTTAACTGAAGGTTCTGGTATCATGACAGTAAATTCACAATTTTATTTGCTTCAATCCTTATAAAAATTTTCTAAAATTCACGAATTCACCCTCTACCAAAACAGTAGTGGTTTAGTTGGCAAAATTCTTGTTTGAAATGAAATCACTATCTAAAAGAGATAAATGCACCCCAATGTTCACTTCAGCATTATTTCCAGCAGCCATCTCATAGAAATGACCTAAGTGTCTACGATAAATGAATGGAAAAAGAAAACGTGGTAAGTATGTACACTGGAATATTAGTGAACCATGAAAAAGAAGGAAATCCTGCTGTTTGCAATAAAATGGATGGACTTGAAAGCATTATGCTAAGTAAAATAAGTCAGAAAGGGAAAGACAAATACTACATGATCTTACTTATATGAGGAATCTAAAAAACACCAAACTTAGAGATACAGAGAAGAGACTGGAGTTGCCAGAATGGTGAGTGGGGTCATCAGAAGATCCAAACTTCCAGTTATAAGATGATTAAGTTCTAAGGATGTAATGTAAATAGCATGGGGACTCTAGTTAACAATACTATATTGTATCCTTGGAGGTTGCCAAGAAAGTAGATCTTCAAAGTTTTCATCACAAAAGTGAGAAAAAAATGTAACTGTGTGGTGTTAAGTGCCCTCTATGCTGATTGTGGTGATCAGTTTACATACATGCAAATATTAAAGCTTTGTGTTGCACACCTAAAACTAACACTATGTGATATGTCAGTTATAGATCATTTTTGAAATTCCTTTTTCTTTCTTCTGTTCTCCAGTTTTCCATAATGGGGTTAAAGTATTTTTAATAGAAATGCAGTTAGTAAAAACACAAGCCCAGCTTTCTGACTTAAAAAGTAGTACATTCTAGAAAATAGCTTTTGTTTTATGTTTAAGAATACTCTAAGGTCTGGGTGTTCCTCCTCCCAATAGTTGGCACCACGGAGGTGCCTATGGAGGGAAAAAAGACTAATGTGGAGGGTGGTCTCAAGAAATCTACTGAAAACTAAATTAGGTTTTTGCTTCAGTTGCTCTGTATTTCTCTATTACATTATTTTTTCCTACAATAAATCTTTTATGCTGTGTCACTTGGGGGTCTTCTGAGAAGCAGATGCAAAGGTGGAATCCAATGTACATGCATTCTACTAGGAAAAAAAAGGCCTGTGAGAGGAAGTGCAGATGGCGCCAGCCCAACCGAGAGCTACCTGGCCATAATGAAAGTGTAATTCCATGAACCTGTGAAGTGTGATCAGGTAGCTAACTAAATAGTGACTACATCTACGAGCCAATGAGTACACAAAAAAGTGAACAAGTTTTAAAACTTCTAAGAGGTTTGATAAAAACATGTAGTCACCATGTTTTTGATGAAATCAGATATGAGTAAGATCACTCTACAAGCTTATGGGAAATTTATTAACATGTACTAGACTTGTACACTTTTATGGAGTTTCAGTGGCTCTGCAATTTAAAGAACCCCAAATTGGAAATCATTGCTAATGCATTAAGGCTGTGATTTGTGCAAAACAAGTGATAAACCTTTCTAATTACTCAATCCTCTATAAACAAGAAACACCAGGTTTACATCTTAAGATTGATGTGAATATACATTCCTTTAAGTATATGCATTTGTTCAGCTTTAAACTAAATGAAAATATTTGCTTTAAGTGTGACAATGGGAGCCTTCTGCATTTGTTAAATAAAGTACACCTGTACTTACCACTAATTTTTACATGGGGGATAATGGAAAAAATAAGATGTTCCTGGACGGAAAAAGTATGTAGTCAGCTTAGGGTTGTGGTTTAGTCCTTTCATTCCATGTACGCACTACATGTGAGATGGAGAAGGTGTGAAATCAAAGTAGGCGATGATTTTGGTGATGGTTCTAAAACCATTAACTGTAGGTGAGTGTATGTATAAATTATATGACATGATATATATAATTCATTATCAATAATGTACACTACACATAATGTACAAGAAAGAAGTGTCAAGGCAACGGGACGCCGGTGACATCAACCCAGGCTTCCAAAGGCCAATTGTTAAGATGGTGCGGAACTTACTGGACAGTGGGTTTTCTTAGTGGTACTTTAGTTAACACTACTTTGTTAAAGGTACAGTACTTTGTAAAAACAAAACAAGCATAATGTGAGGCTGTCTCTGTTCTGCAGCCACACTGATGTCTGATGTTCATGGGCCAGCCAGAGCTATGGACCAAGTTGCCCCAAAGGAGTGGGGGTGGCCAAGGGACCTCTCCTTCCTCCTGATGGCTTTGCCTTTCAAGATTCCTCTTCCTTGCAGACCCAGCTGCTCTTCCTGCTCTGAGACAGCCTTTGGCAATAACTCATTTGCCTTATTGTAGGGTAAGGAAAAATGTCAGGCTTTTCTGCCCTCCCGCCATCAGGATAGATGATGGATCCTTGCGGTCCTGAATGCATGCCTGATGGCGGGCACCTGGAATGGGGTCTGGGCATAGGTAGATGGGATTCACCTGGGCTGAGACTGGGCTTTTAAGGGCTGCGTCACTGGGACGCCAGTAGAAGCCGAAAGAGAAGCTGAGAAGCAGCAGAAGCCGAGAGAAGGCTGGAGAGCCCAGAGTGAAGACCTGCTGGGGGCTGGGAGGCCTGCCAACCTCCCGGCCCCCCAGTACCCCTGCCTGCTGTGTACCTGGTAAACCCCAATAAAAGCCTGCAAAGCCTATGAAGACTCTGACTCTTCCTTAACCCGGTCTGCTGGATCAGAAAACCTGCTCCGTGTCCTGTCCTGCCCCTTACAATTGGCGTAAATTGGCAAGATGATCCACGCAGACGGGTATGGAGCTTCCGAAGACCTGGCGGGACTAAGGAGTAACAGACTGTGTGTGCCTGTGACGATGCTGGAGGCATCATGGCGGCACAGGAGAGGGACAAGGTCTAGGAGCTGCAGGACGAGACCTTGTGTGGAGGAGACGCCCAAGAGGACCAGCCAACGACCCCCGAGGCAGCAAGAATCATTGGAGAAAAAAAGAGGACAACGATTGAGAGCTCGCCAGTGCTGACACAAGAGAGGCCTAATGGACTTGGACTGACAATCCCGCCAGAAGGCAGAGGAGCTTTGGCAAGTTGTTTTTGGGACCCTGGGGGAGAATGCTATTGTTTGTACACCCCACGAGATGGGAATCTGGGGTGGCCAGTGGGCCTTGATGGCCAAAAGCAGCCTGTGTGTGCCCAGCAGCCAGGCAGAGGAGAAAAGCCAACTGAGAAGGCAAAAGCTGGTGCTGATGCTAAGTTTGGGAAGCCCTGAGCGGCTGGTAAGCACTCAGTAAGCTGAGGAAGGCCAGTGAGTCTCGTAAAATCACCTGTGGGGGATGCCCTGCTCGTTGTCGAGGAGCTGAGGAGCCCGTCCTTGGGGGACAGGTGGGGAACGTGGCTTGGGGTGGAGCCCAAGCCCAATGTAGAGTTTAGATCCAAGGATCCCCGACCCATGTGCTTGTGCAGTGGGTTGGCCTGAGTGCAGGGGTCTGTGAGTCGCATGGGTGGCCATGAAGGCCGAATGTTGGAACGACTGCAGACAGAAACCCTGAGGGTTGGCGATTGCCCCAACAGAATAAAATTGCCAATCCCAGAGCTAGTGCATCCTGGGGATGGATGCTGTGTGTGGCTTATAGCCAAGACTACAGCCAGAGAAGGCCAGGAAGCCTGACGGCTCCTGGTGTGTTACAGTAGATGCCGTGAGTGATTCCTCCCCCTCGTATGAGCAGTGCCTTCGGCAGCAGATTTGGTGGCTCATCTGCTGGTACCAATAATTGTCTTTTGCCACTAGGTTGGGGCCCTGCCTGGACTTATTAGTGTTCTGTTGTATTTTGTTTTATTGTGATGTATTTCATTTGCTTTTGTGGGCCATGGCTGCAGTGTTCATATTGCCAACAGACATGTGTTGTGACTTGTATATAGAAACTGATAAAGACTATATGGCAGAGGGCCTCTCCGGTGGCGCAGCAGTTGAGCGCTGGGTTGCGAAGCTGCCCGCAGCCTCTGCAGCGCTGGTTCGATCCCCGGCTGCTCCCCGGCCACCAGAGGAGGGTCCCACATGGCGCGCAGACCTCTCCTGCCGCCCGCTGCTCCCCTCAGCAGTGTACTTCGGTCCTTCTGCCTGCTCTGCTCCCCGCTCTGGCTCTGGTGAATTCTCTCACCCTCCCGCGCTTCTGACTATACCCAGTGCATGTATAAATAAATAAATAAATCTTTAAAATAAATAAATAAAATTGAATACTTGAAAAAAAAAAAAGACTATTGCAGAAAACCCTGAGGGGGTTGACTGTGGGATATGGAGAAATGTCAGGCTTTTCTGCCCTCCCGCCATCAGGATAGATGATGGATCCTTGCGGTCCTGAGTGCATGCCTGATGGCGGGCACCTGGAGTAGGGTGTGGGCATAGGTAGATGGATTCACCTGGGCTGAGACTGGGTTTTTAAGGGCGGCGTTACTGGGATGCCAGTAGAAGCCGAAAGAGAAGCCAAGAAGCAGCAGAAGCCGAGAGAAGGCCGGAGAGCCCAGAGTGAAGACCTGCTGGGGGCGGGCCTACAGGCCCCCAAGCGCCTGCCTGCCGTGTACCTGGTAAATCCCAATAAAAACTTGTAAAGCCACTGAGGACTCTGACTCCTCCTTGACCCGGTCTGCTGGATCAGAAAACCTGCACCGTGTCCATTCCTGCCCCTACACTTGTTAATTGGATTCTTCCCCTCACTGCATAACAGTCTTGCTAAAACATGATTTCTGCATGCAAATCCTCATCCAGTTCACCTGCTTCTCCAATTCAAGCTTAGCCTCTTCTCAAGGAGTGATTGTGAGTTTTACTGACTCACCCACAAGCTCTGGTCCAGGCTTCTAACAGCCCCAGATATACATGTGATGGTCAGGAGGGGAGCAAGACTCTTCTGAGTCACCTGCACGCACACACTATAGCACCACTCCACCGGCTGGCCTGTGGTTTGGGGTAAGATACTTGGGCATTTAAATGACCATTTGCTATAAGGCAAGGACAGCAAGTTATCTGAAGACACGAAGTATGGAGTGGTCTGCTAAGATCAACATTCTGATTATGACATAATCATACATGCTGCTAACTTAAAAATTCAGGAGACCATTGAAAAGTCAATTTTGGGGGGTCAAAAATTGCAAGATGGAAAGTACAGATTCAGGTTTGAAACACAAGATCTTTCCCAAGGAGGGCCTCAGTTGGAGGTGAGGGGAGATGATTCTTAGAAACAGAAGGGTGAGGAAATGGTTCAGGTGCCACTTAAGGTGAAGCTGAAAAGGTGAGGTGGAGGGTCACAAAGGCAAAGCAGGTAAAAGTTCTCTATCACTTCTTTCAAACAAGATATTCTTGTTCTTGCTGGCTTCTTGGAATGTTGGGGGTTTGGCCCAGGCTGGGGGTTTGGCCAGGGACATAGGCTTTTCTGTGCTGGCTTGCTCGGGCTACCCTTAAAATGGTTCCAAAAATGTCAACTGCTAACAGTGCAGCGATAAAAGAAAAATATAAAGAACTAGACAACACTTTCTTCTGAGTGAAATTTAACATTGCAGGATATTAGTCTTACTTCTGAATATCAGTTGTCTTTGTTAACTAGAGTTAAAACTCCAGGCTTAAAAAAGACAAGAGGATGCCAAATGAGCCGTTTCATATCTGGCTTGGGAAGACACTCCTGAGATGTTAATTACATATTCAATGTGCTCTCCACGGGTGTCAAGCTTTATCTCCTCCAAAAACAGCACAAGACCAAAGGTCATTTCCCTTAACCTGCTCTCCAGGATGCCGAGCCTGAGCGAGCTCAGAACACCCGCTTCCCTGTTCCCTGAAGCACCGCACTATCTGCAGGAGTGCAGGCTGCAGCAGACTCCTCCTCCCCAAGGAGTGAAGCCGGGATGCCAGATGACCATCTACAACCACGTTGTGCCAAGCGGAGCGCAGGGGCACAAGGTGCAGTCTTACCCTTGGCCAAGGCAAAAGAGCAGACCCGGAAGGACTGTCGAACAGCAGTCACAGGGGGCTTCACTAGACCTGCAGGGGCATCTAAGAGTTGAATATTGGGGTGAAGTAGACTTTGGCATTTCAAAGAGGATGACAAAAGGAAGAGGATGTGGCTGAGTGTGGCACTGGGGCAATTTAACACCCCCATGCCACCGAGTGGATGTTTGAGAATCTAACCACCCAGAAAGTCAGACATTCTAACTGGGCAAACATTGAGTTTGGGCCACAGAGGTCTGGATTTGCTGAGTGTCATGGGTGAGTAGATGTAGCTCATTGGAGCCAAGGTAGTTACAGGGGCTCCTCGGGGCTCTGGAACATTTTCAAGTGAATAAAACCTACCCCAATGCCATCTAATGACTAACAGGACAATATAAAAATCCACAAAGAAACTTCAGCCTATTCTCTTTTTATTTTTTTTAAAAGATTTATTTATACAGGAACCGGGGTACAGGCCAGATGTGCGGGAGGGTGAGAGGATTCACCAGAGACAGAGCGGGGAACAGAACAGGCAGAATGACCGAAGTGCACTGCTGAGGGGAGCAGTGGGCGAGGTAAGAGAGGTCTGCCACACCACCATGGCCTGCAGGGATAGAACCGGCGCTGCAGAGGCTGCGGACAGCTTCACAGAGCTGCGCTCAACCGCCTGCGCCACCAGGGAGGCCCCTATTTTCTTTTTAAATAAAGTTGGAGGGGCTAGGCAGGGGAATTCCCATTAGCAAGGTTATGTTGTAGTAAATTATATAGTAAATTATGAATTCCATTTTCGAACCAAACAAAAACAGTTGAAACATACCATTTTCTGGGGCTAGAGTAAGAGGCTGCCGGACTTTGCCGGACCTCTGCAGCTAAGCCACCTACCTTCCTGTGGAAGAGACAAATCGCCCCCTGTGGTCTGGTTGCCCTGTCCCAACCCCTTGAGAACCTCCTTTTTTCTCTTTCCTTCTTTTATGTACATTTAGTTCCCACAGGCTTTCTTTATCAATATTTCAATTGGTTGCTGCTGACCTATACTTGAATCCAAATATTTGCCCTATTCAGTGTGAATTGTCCATTCATCCAAATGCTTGATTATGTCTGTGCTCTTTTGAGCAAACTGAATGGGCTACTTGACTAGGTAATGCCGATCTCGCTGGTCATTAGTAGTGTTTGTTAGAATTGACCAGATGCAACAAGGAAGGAGGGGAGCAAAGAGGTTTGTGTTCAGTTTCTCCTTCCAGTGCCACCACAGTGGAGAAAATGAAATTATGTACTTTGCAGGGCATAATTACCAAAGTTGTCCATGTTCTTCCAAACAGACCCTTCGTCTAATGGAATCGATCGGGCTAGCAAAGGAGATCAACGGCAGGGCTCACTGTTTTATTGGCTCATTAGAAAATCACCCCCAGTAAGATGAATATGGAATTATTTTAATGGCGACTAGCACCCTCATTTCATTGTTTAGATAAGGACACAAGATGCAGTGAAGCTGCACATATCACTCACCCTCGGTTAACATGATGCGCTGCGCTGCCATACAATGATGGCATTTTTCTCCACATTTTTCTCAGCATTCAAACTGAACTCTTATGAACATCTAACCTCACGGGACTGCACAATTTTAACTCTATGTTAAGCCATGACCCAAGTGTGTCTTGACCTCGCGCTTAGAAATGTGCTATGCTGCTGAAACCCTTCATGAGGAATAAGACTTAAAATGCTTGGCCCTACCCCAAGGGAGGAAACCAACACAAGTCCAAGGGGATTTTGCCAGAAAACAAGAGTGGCTTTGAAATGAACATGAATTTGGCCAGTGCCCCAGAACAGGAAGTGGTAATAAGAATGTATGGGCGTGTTTGCACTTGGCCTTGAAGAGTTGGTAGCTTATTAGAAAAGGCAGGCATAGAAACAATGTCGAGATGCTAGGAAAGATGAGAATTCTCAGGGAAAGATACAAATTGAGGCCATTGTAGATCAAAACAAAATATGAATAAAAGGGTGCCTGTCCTCTGGGAGCACGTAGTCTGTTGGATGAGATCATCCAGGAACACAGAGAGTGTCCAGGCAGGCTGTGCGCAAAGGAATAACAAGACCAGATGGGTGTTCAAAGCTGGAGTGGTGCAGCCAAATGCACTGGGTATGGCTTAATCTGTATTTTAAAGTCCCTCTTAAAGCTCGTGGCCTTGGTGTTCCTGATGTAGCACTACATTGGGGGAGGGGGGGTGGGCTAACAAACAGAAACTTACCATCTCACAGGTTTGGAGGCTGGAAGCCAAGATCAAGGTGTTGGCAGGACCATGCTCCACCTGAAGGTGCTCAGGAAGGTCTGTTTCAAGTCTGTCCTAGAAGCTTCAGGTTGTTTAGTGCTTGACGATGCATCACTACAATCCTCATCTTCAAAGGGTGATCCTTCCTCGTGTCTGTATTTCTGTCCTCAAACTTCTCCTTTTTATAAGGACACCGGCCACATTAAATTAAACGCCCCCATTCCAGTATACCCCAACTTACTCATTGTGTCTCCATGGGCCCTGTTCCAAGTCAGATCCCATTCTGAAATACTAGGGGTTAAAACAATATGTACCTTTGGGGATAAATAAGTCAAATCAGGACAGTATGTATTTTACACGTCATTGGAATCTTACGTGGAATACGTTGCCAATGAAGCAGAACACATGTCTAACTCTAGAGCTGAATCCTCCTGGTAGAACACTTTATCGCTATTAGTGACGTGACAACAGAAAGTCCTACATGAAGGGTTGCCCTGGCTGAGGTGTCAGGACAGCCCCCCATGGCTCAGTCCTGCACTTCATCTTTTATTTTTCCCTAGAAACAGGGACACACATGGCACCTTTCAAAACTCACGTTAGAAATCGTGGATAATAAATTATTGAGAGAACAAAGGCTGAGCTCATGGAAAAGCGATTGCTCTGTGGGTAAATACAGCCCCACTGTGTATTAAACAAAAATTAAAACCCATTTTCTTGTTCATAGTTAAGTTGCCATCAATTCAAATGGAATAAGGCACTGGACACAGTTAATAGTCTGCAGACCGGCCAGGCCCGGCTTTGAAAGCCTTTAAGCTCTCCTGAGTGCTGCTTGTGCCCAATTATTACTCACTCCTTACCATCTTCATAATTTAAATCTGTCCACCCCGCAGGGGGGAAAATTTTTGCTAATCAAAGCCATGAATGCACCTTTTTCCTTTTGACAGCATTAAATTAAAGCTAAATGGTCGGTTTTGAATGAGTTACTGTGAAGAATAAAGGCATTAATGAGGTAATTTCATTATGGAGACTCATCCAGGCCTATGTGAAAACGGAGGGAAGTAACTGGAGGGGAAAGCTTCGGAGGAAATTAGGGTTCCTTCCACCCTAATTAATGTTTGGGGGCATTTAGTACAGGCACCAAATTAACTGCTCCAAAGAACGCTCATTGAAAAAAATACAATGTTGCCCTCCTGTGTAATTAGAAGACAGTCCAGGGAGAACACTCTTGTGAGGAAAAGCCCGCCTTTAACTGATTCCGCGCGGAGGACCAGGCATTAGGGAGGCGAAGTTTCGGAAGCCCTGGGCAGACAATATGAGATTGTTTAGGTCCTTGGGTTCTGTGAGCTGTAAACAGGTAGCCTCTGAATGAGGAATTATGGGACTCCTGGGAGGCCTGTCTTCCCAGCAAAACAGTCCTCAAAGCCTCCAAAAGGGAGAAAGAAAGGTGAATAGGGGCCGCTAGCACAGGGAACGCTCAATGGCTGTCTTAAGCGATTACAGGGGCAGTGCAGGCCCTCTCATTGAGTTATCTTTACACTGCCTTTGTCTCCTCTAATTGGAGCTGATGAGGTGCTAATTGGAGGCCTTATTTAAAAGCCCACTACTTTAATCATTGGAAAACCTAGGGAGCCGGAGGGAGTGGAGTTAATGAGACCAAAAAAAAAAAAAAAAAAAAAAACTAAAAAACTCTACCAAGTATAAAGCGTAGCTGGACAAAAATAAATGTGTAGTTTGTGTGTGTCTGGGGTCCAGGGTGGAGGGGGTCCGTTGAAAGGGAAAAGTTTGATGGAGAGAAAGTGAAGCAGTAGAGATTTTTAAATCTTGCCAAAGCATCTTCCAGGTTGGCCAGAATAGAATGAATCTGGATCGTCCAGCCCTCTCTGCATTATAATTTCCATCCTGGGTCTGAATTGAGTTCAAACCTTGGTGTTCAAGCTCTCCAGGTCCCTTTCAAAACCACAGAGAGACCACATGGAGACAGGTGTGTGTCTTCCCTTTTTTTTTTTTTTTTTCTTGGCTGCAGAGAGGACCCTGCATCTCCATCCCTCTCTAGATCACAGGCGTAGAGGGAACATGGTTATGACAATGTATGCAAGAAATATAACTGGGGGGATATTGTGCCTCTTAAAATTGGGTGTGTTCTGGGAAAAAAAAGTTGGGCTTCTCCTTTATACTTTTCTATACTTTCAAATCTTTAGCTTGAGCTTGTATAACTTATTTTCAGAAAAATAACATTTTAAGTGTTTCACTAAATATTACTTTAAATTTTTTAAAGATTTATTTATTTATGCATATAAGAACTGGGACACAGGCCAGAGGTGCGGGAGGGTGAGAGGATTCACCAGAGACAGAGCGGGGAACAGAACAGGCAGACGGACCAAAGACACTGCTGAGGGGAGCAGTGGGTGACAGGAGAGGTCTGCCTTGCCATATGGGTATCTCCATGGCCCGCCCAGGGATCGAACCTGCACTGCAGAGGCTGCGGACAGCTTCACAGGGCTGTGCTCAACCCCCTGCACCACCAGGGAGGCCCTTTAATAGTTTTTAAGTAGCAAAGAAACTAGCACAGAGCATGTGCCAGGAGGAGAGGTGTGCCGTGGAAGTATGAAGCACCTTCTGGAGCATACAGGGCTGGGCTTGCCTGCCCTGCCTGGGGAGCAGGACCCCATGGAAAGTGAGGTGGGAGATTCGAAGAAAAGCATCAACACACCATCACATGGGCTTCCGTCCAAATCTCCCTTCCCTGACTTCTGCAATTTATAAAGTATGCCCAGGGATTTAGCACTTTGTATATTTTCTCACAGAATTGTCGGAACTTCAGAAGGTTAATTTCCTAATTCATTCTAACTTACTTTAGGGCAATGATCCTACAGTTTTGTCTTCTACTCCACCTTAAGTCTTCAAGGGCTGAGTTACCTTTTCTATAGTGCCTTAATGTAAAATACAGCCACATCCAGCTGGCTTTAGCCCGTCAGTCAGAGAAATACAAAATTGAAATGACACGGGTTGATGTGTAAGTGTGAGCACAGGATGTGTGCAAAAACCTAGAGGTACTGCATTTTATCCTTGTTGAGAAATCGCTGACACATGCCAAGTGCTTGGAACAGTGCCTGGCACACAGTTACAGGACCAGTCATTTAAAGCAGACCCCAGGAGACTGAGAGTAAGAGGCAAATCAGGGAGAGCAGAGACCTAAAAGGCAAAAATTGAGTGTGCAAGCACAGAGATGCAGTGTTTGGTTTTGAAAACTATGAATCCCAGGAAGAGGTGGGGGGGCATATTTAGAATTTATGACTTTTGTGCCTGAGAAGGTAGCCTGCCAGTATCTTGGCCCAAAGTGGGTTAGATGGTACTCCCCACATGGACAACCTTAGCATCATCGTGCTAGAAAGACTCCTATAGGTGCCACTGAAACAGGGGCAATGAACACAGTCACCCAGGTCCCCAGGAGTGACCGACTAGACCTCTAGATCTCACCTTCCTGGTCTCTCTCTCCACAAATAACATGCAGTCTCACAGGATCAGGAACTGGTCCTCCTCCTCTGAAGGTCCCGATCTATGAGATGAGAGCAGGAGACCTGTGCTGTACACACACATACCATTTACTCACATGCACAGACACCTAACCTGCATGTCGGCCCCAACTGGGGGAACTTTCTTTAATCTCCCTGTAGGATCAGGAATGACCACTGAGCAGGTTTTCTGATCCCATGCAGACCGGCTAAAGGAGGAATCGGAGTCCTCAGTGGTTTTGCAGGTTTTCATTGGGATTACCAGGTATATGGCAGGCAAGGGTGCTGGGGGGCCGGTTGGCTAGCAGGCCTCCCAGCCCC
Organism: Talpa occidentalis; assembly: GCF_014898055.3. Lineage (NCBI taxonomy): Eukaryota > Metazoa > Chordata > Mammalia > Eulipotyphla > Talpidae > Talpa > Talpa occidentalis. Next base: position 11,231,906 of record NW_023601322.1, read on the forward strand.
CAGCAGGTCTTCACTCTGGGCTCTCCGGCCTTCTCTCAGCTTCTGCTGTTCTTGCTTCTCTCTTGGCTTCTGCTACTTCTTTCTCAGCTTCTCTTTCGGCTTCTGCTGGCATCCCCGTGACACTGCCCTTAAAAGCCCAGTCTCAGCCCAGGTGAATCCCATCTACCTATGCCCACACCCTACTCCAGGTGCCCGCCATCAGGCATGCATTCAGGACCTCAAGGATCCATCATCTATCCTGATGGCGGGAGGGCAGAAAAGCCTGACATTTTCCCTTACCCTACACTCCCTCAGACAATTTGTGTCTCTAAACTAAAATCACCAATTAAAGGAGAACCCCTCTCCCTGGGGGCTAACTAGGGGGTGCAAGCCAAACACCCAAAGCCTTGCAAAGAAGTTGCATCAACAAGAAAATAGCTGTCTCCATGCAAATCAGTAACTACAAAGAAAACCCAGACTTTAAGGTTGAGGGCAGTTCCCAGGAGATAAGGCTCTCCATAGGGTCGATTTCAACAAGCCTCCTTGTTTTCCTCAATGCACACGTAACATCATATAAATACATTAACTGGACACCTGCCCAGACTTTCTCTGTGAAAATCCTTGAAAATGTAAACTGTTTTCTTTGCAGACTGTATAAAATTCTCTTAGTGAGACAGAATTCGAACAGCTTTCCTGAGCACCTGGAAGCTCTTCCCAGGCTCAAGCCCTCACTCTTGATTGTTTCATAAACTTGCATGTTTTTGTTTGCCACAGTCTATTTAAGCCACATACCTCATGGGGGCATCTCCATGGGTTCAGGTGGCTCTCCACCAAATGGATTTGTTTGCTCACTCCTGCTCTCATGCATTTAGCATCCAGCAAATACTGGGGTGGCTGCACAGCGCCCTACCCAGTGCTGCCAGGGCTGGGGGGCAAGTAAACCCCAACAGCCTGCCCCACTGGAGTTTACATGCAGTGCGGAGGCATTACATGGTCACAGAATGCGCTGAGCCTGGTGCTGTGAGGAATGTTCTAGAGGAAAACAGTTTGTGAAACCAGTGGACACGAAAGGACACAGTCATTTGCCAATGTCCAGGTGATACTGAGGCAGGTGCTTAGCAACCCTGAGTGCAGTCTGCAGCCAGTGGAATCTCCAGCTGCTACTGAGTCACCCTCTAATAAATTAATGAGCAGCCTGAAGATGGAAGGGGCCTGGGTTGGGCAGCGGGGAAAGCAGTAATCTGCAGAGGCTTAGCAGATGCTTGGGTGGTGGGGAGGCTATTTGCTAGTTGGCTGCAGCTTCTGAAAGCAAGCAGGAGGGTCCGTTGGTGCAGCCTCTATCATCAGTTCAGTGAGCATATTTTTAATACAATTTGAAAACACAGAACGTATAATCTAACACATTTTTTGTTTTACAAATTAATTTGATAAAGTAATTTGCACAGACACAAATTAAATTGAAATTAGTTATGTAATTATTCAATTGACAGCATTAAAAAAATACCTTTATGTGAGGTCTAGGGCATATAGGAGCCAGAAATTAAGATCCCAGCATTATTAGCTGGAGAGGAGAATTTGAAGATTGTCAAGAATTTGAAGATTTATTTATACTTAATAAAGTATAAATAAAGATCCAGAAAGATCAGTGGCTTCTTTATAGGTCATGACAATGGCAAGATTAGAGAACAGGGTCTTGGTTTACAATTGAATGTGCTCTTGAATATTCCCTGCCACATGCAAGTATGCATTGATCTGCTGCAAATTTAAAAGATATCTAGTGAAATATGTGAAAAATGTTTGCACATTATTACTAGTAAAAGAAATGCAGATTAAGACTCCATGACATACCACTCTCACCTATCTGATTGGAAAATTCAAAAATTTCATCTGAAAGCAAGAAAACAAAGATTACTGGGATGGCTTCAATAGGACTCAGAAGTTCCCAGTGGAAAATAATTAAAATGGATTAAAATCCATCAAATATGTCAAAAGTGGGTCATCCCTGGTGGCGCAGCAGTTGAGCGCTGGGCTGCAAAGCTACCAGCAGCCTCTGCAGCACCAGTTCGATCCCCTGCCGCTGGCGAGGGTCCCACATGGCGCACAGACCTCTCCTGCCACGCCTGCTGCTCCCCTCAGCAGTGTATTTCGTCAGTCTGCCTGTTCCGTTCTCCACTCTGGCTCTGGTGAATTCTCTCACCCTCCCGCGCTTCTGACTGTGCCCAGTGCTTGTATAAATAGATAAATAAATAAATAAATAAATAAATCTTTAAAAAAAAATGTCAAAAGTCATGACTTCACAATATTACCAAACCAATAACATAGCTCTAGATAACAATAACAAAAATGCAAAGGTCATTTTTGAAGGATGCCTGGGAAATGACTCTTTAATTTGAAAGTGGTTTAAAAAGAACCAAGCATTCTTTTCTTGCCCTGTAAGAACAGTTGATCAAAGTAAACAAGTAGTTGATTGGAGCAAGTTTCTTTTTATAGAAAAGAATCCATTTATATGGATTTGAATACCATATTTTATTGAACATAATGAGATAATGAATCTAGGAAATGATCATCAGTGCCTGCTAACAGCCAGATTCTACATGTCTTCTAATGGAGTTACACACTCCACATCCTGCCAAAAATTCCAACTGGGTTGACCAGTGCTTGTGATTGCTCAGCATTCTCAGACACGGCCTCCGTCCAGGCCTGAGCAGTTCTCACTGTTTTGCAATGAACTCCAAACAGAACCCTCCAGTGCCTCATGGTTCTCCAGTGTCCCCACCTCAAACCTCCAGTGATCCAAGTAAAATCTTTCGTGCCTGTCCAGTTCTCTTGTGTGACCTTTCTTTTTTCCTTTCTTTTTAAAGATTTATTTTTATTTATTTATGCATACAAGATGAGGGGTGTAGGCCAGAGGTGGGAGAGGGTGAGAGGGTTCACAGAGACAGAGTGAGGAGTAGAACAGGCAGATCTACTGAAATACACAGCCGAAGGGAGCAGCGGGTGAGACAGGAGAGGTCTGCTGCACCATGTGGGTCACCTCCCTGCCCAGGGATCGAACTCAAGCCATAGTGGTGATAGCACTGAGCTTAACCCCTAGGCCACCAGGGAGGTCCTCTTGTATGACCTTTCTAGACTGCATTCCATTTGATTCTGACCTAATTTAGACAAGCCCGTTTTAGTTTTAGACATGGTAAGCCAATGCATGGTTTTATGAAATGTTACCAATAGCAACTACCCACTAAGCCCACAAAAAACCCTTGGAGAAATACTATTGGATATGTTTTCCACTCCGGTTATTTAGAGTGTTTATCAAAAACAATCATGGTACAATACACGAGGCAGACAATTGATTGATGGTGACACGCAGCATATTCACAGTGTTCAACCACCACCGGTGCCGTCCCTGGCCGTTCTCATCACCCCTAAAGGAAACCTTGCATCCACTGAAAGAGCCTCTCTCCATTCTCCCTGAGCCCTCTCCCCAAAACACCAACCTGCTCTGTGTTTCTATGGATTTCCTACTGGGGGTACTTCTCTGAATGGAATCATACATTATTGGTATTTTGTGCCTGACTTCCTTCACTTAGCACGATGTGCTCGGAGTTCTCTGTTGGGGAGCACATCGGTACTTCATCCCTTTGATGGCCGAATAAAATCCCTTTATATGGCTGGACCACGCTTTGTGGTGGGGAGAAAAGAGAAGGGAAGACAGTGTAGGGTAAGGTAAAGGTATCAGGCTTTTCTGCCCTCCCGCCATCAGGATAGATGAGGAACCCTGTGGTCCTGAATGCATGCCTGATGGCGGCACCTGCAGTGGGTCACCTGGGCTGAGAGACTTGAGTTCTTAAGGGCGGCGTCACGGGGATGCCAGCAGAAGCCAAGAACAAACAGAAGCCGAGAGAAGAAGAAGAGAAGCAGAGAGAACACCAGAGAGCCCAAACAGAGTGAGGATTTGCTGGGGGCTGGGAGGCCTGCCAGCCTGTTGGCCCCCCAGCACCCCTGCCTGCCCTATGCCTGGTAAATCTAAATAAAAGACCTGCACAAGCCACCGAGGGCTCCAGGACTCTCTCCTCCTTGACCCCGGTCTGCATGGGATCATAGAAAACTTGCACTGAGCCCATTCCTGCCCCTACAGACGGGAAGGGGAGGGGAGGGAAGAAGAGAGGAGGGAAGCATGAGAGAGAAGAGAGAGACCGGGAAGAGAGCAGAAGTTGAGGAACCAGCAGGAACACTGGACTCTCCTCGCCCAGCCCGCCCTCCCGGGTTTCCCTAGGGGCTGCCTTTGTTTCCCTGCTCATCTTTTGCAACCCCCCCTTCTTTTTTTTTTTTTTTAAGATTTATTTCTTTATTTACACAAGCACTGGGTACAGTCAGAAGCACGGGAGGGTGAGAGAATCCACCAGAGCCAGAGCGGGGAGCAGAGCAGGCAGAAGGACCGAAGGACACTGCTGAGGGGAGCAGCGGGCGGCAGGAGAGGTCTGCGCGCCATGTGGGACCCTCTCCCAGTGGCCGGGGAGCAGCCGGGGATCGAACCGGCGCTGCAGAGGCTGTGGGCAGCTTCGCAGCCCAGCGCTCAACCGCTGCGCCACCAGGGAGGCACCGCTGCGCCACCAGGGAGGCCCCCCCCCCCTTCTTTGGTTGTCCTTCTTCCCTTCACCTTTACTCACCTGGCCTACAATCCGCTCACAGTGCTGAGCTCTGCAAGCTCATCTTACTTTTCTTAGCCCAGTGTGAGATAGCAACGGCCCTGAATGGACAATCCCACTTTTGTCTGCTTCTCCAGAGGTCCCCTGGGCCACTCTCCCAGCCTGATGTGGCCACTCTGGCGGCCCCTCTGGAGAAGCTGCGGGGTAATTAGGTCATAGGAAGCACTGAGACCAGGATTCAGCTGGAGACAAGAGTAAAATTCATCGATAAAGAGGGGCATGGCTTGAATTCAAGATAAGCTAATTTTAGACCTGCAGGCCTCATCTAGCAGAGCAGAGACAATTATATCCTGTTCTAAATGCTTTACCTCTGCTGGCTTTGGAAGTATTTTCTATCATCAAATCATTCAATAGTAATATAATTGTTATTTCCATTTCCCTGGCTTGATGGGTCTGGGAGCCAGTTACCACTCCCAGTTCATTAGCCGACTGGCCACCGTATTAACAGCCCCTCCATTGGGGGTTGCCTTGGAGACAAAGCTTCCTGTGGGTAATCCAAGATTATCTAGCTCTTTATCCTGCATGTGACCCTTAATTACTTGCTAAATTAGAATGGTTTTCTGAAAATCACAAGCAGAGGTTAATATGTTCTTCCAGAGCTGGTCGAGCTAAGATGACACTGAATTCATGGGGAATTCAAGTTACATGATCCCTGAAGGCGTCTCTTTGAGTAAGAAGATGAACTCTCCCCCGGGAGGCATTGCCCCCCCATAGAGCCCCTGTCACTCACTGTTCCTCCGATTGCTTTTCCAGTTGTGGTTTAATCTTCTCAGGACAACTCACTCTGTCAATATTGAGCAGATTCATTCTAGTGCAAGACCTATATCCTTTTGTCTGATGACTGTTTTAAATTTAAGGACATATTTTTACCATAATTGCAGGGTTTTTACTCTATGAATTTACACAATTACAGGGGCGTGTGTGCCAATTTGGGACTCACCGAGCCACTGAATAAAGTATTTAAAAAAACAGAAAGTAACCACTTTGGGGGGGGGGAAATGTTGGAACACTGGAGTGTCCCCTCTAACACAGGCCTCAAAGGGAGATTAGTGGAATGGAGGGACTTTTAGAATGCATTTAATGAGATGCCTCTTCAAATGGTTCTTTAAAGTACATAAAATATGAATAAATGCTCAAATGAGCATTGCTACTAGAGCTTACATTTAGCATTATTAGGTGATCATTCATCTAGACTATAATGAAACTATGTTATAGAATTTCAAAAGTGAAAAATAAAGCCTGTCTTAAAATGTAAAATATGAATACTTCTCAACATCAAGGTATCTGATGAAAAATAGTAAAGAGCCTGCCATCTCACAGGGATCTACCCGAGTGTTTAGGAAACTCAGCTGAATTGAATCATCTTAGAAATAAGCATCACTGGTGGTTTGACACTGCAAATCATTCATTCTGATTTCTGAAAGTTGTTAGTGGATTGCTAAAATCCTACTCAATCAGAATGCTTGACTGATGGCATGTGAAGCTGTGCATGTTTGCGATTGTATTCCTCAGCTGTGCGCCTCCTTTAAATATATTTAAGCATCTGTTCTGTGTAAGGCATCCTGCAGCCTTCCCTTTGTTCCACTGTATCATCAAAGTGGGAATTAGCAGATAAGCCATATGAAAACAGATGGATTACATTTGTTCAGAGCTCAACTATGGTATGGTTTAAACACAGGAAACTGACCATACTTGGATGCACTCAGATGCTCCACCAGAGTAAATTGCTTTCAGAGAGAAGTTTGGTACATCTTGGAGAGGTCACCAAAGGAAACTGAGATTTCTTTGACATGTTTTAAAGTAATTTTGTTCAACATTTCCTGAAGTGTGCCCCACAAGATGGAAATCCTGATGAGTATAAATAAGGATTGTGCAAAAAGGATCAAATCACCTTGGGATATGTCACGTTAAAACAAAATTAATTGGGCTTCACCACTATAGAACTTCTACGAGCTCTGGAAATTTCAATGTTCATGTGAAAATTCATCTCCCAAACTTATTTGCTTACAGAATTCTTGTTTTCATACAACCTTGCAGCATCTCTTGGAACCAGTATCTTAAAGACCATCTTTGGGAAACACCTTTTTATTTTTCTTACCCTGTTTTGGCTGATAGGTACAGATACTGATTAAACAATGAATGGACCAAACATTTCATCATCACACCCTGTTATAAAAGGCACTCTAGTTAAAAACATATCGAGAACAACCACTGTTGTTAACCAAACCTGGAAATTCTGTTTCTTTTTACCAGTAATTAAAAGCAATCCTACCATCATCCATGAGACCCTCTGCACCCTTGCTTTCACCCCCTACCCATTCTGTTGTCAAAGTCCACTGGCATATTTTCATTTTGTTTATTCATCTGCTCTGTTTCCTTATATTATACATATAGGTAAAATCATCCAATATACATCTGTCCTTGAATTCTGGGATAATATGCATGACTTAAAAAACGATTCCCCTGACTTAATTCACTTCCTCTAATCCCCACTGAGTTCATTGCATTTTATTGCAAATGGCAAAATCTCATTTTTTAAATAGCTGAATATTATTCTATTGTCTCTCTATAGTGCATCTTCTTTATTCAATCATCTACCAATGGGCACTTGAGGTATGGTTGTTCCACCAATGCGCACGCGGCCTGCCTTTAGCTCCAGCTTTCATTCCCAGTTGAAATGTTTTGCTTAACCTCCCTTGGTCTGTCCTTTGGCATTTGGCATTGGGAAATCAATAGCTACAAATATTTATTCTGCGGTCAAAATGCTGCAGGATATCATAGTTCAGATGGTCTTCCCTTCTCCAAACATTTCTTTCTCTCTCTTGCTTTCTGTTCTCCTGTCTATTTTTTTCTGTTCACTCCACTACACTTTCAATGTGTGAAAGGAACAAAAGACAATGCTTATCCCAAAGGAGGTAGAAAGGATAATATCATTGCTGAGTTTTTCATGTATATGAAAAAAAGAGTTTTTTAAAGTATCATACCTAACACAAACATTTTGGTAAAATTCCAAATTAAAAAAAAAAAAGTAAAGGTTGAAATGGACTCATTCTATCTAAACATAACAGGACCCAGAAAAGCATCTTCACGTACACTGTATAAATACACAAATACTATTCAAAAGCTAATGGATCCCTAACCCCTATGTGACATGTTACTACATAGATAACTGATCTCAATGCATATTGTATCAATTATGACACCTTTTCCTTTTCTTTCCTAACCTAAACTGCATCCAAAGCAAGTCTTTTTTTTTTTTTTTAAGACTTATTTATTTAAGCATACAAGTACTGGGGTGTAGGCCAGAGGTGTGTGTGGGGGCTGGGGAGGGGTGAGATGATTCACCAGAGACAGAGTGGCAGCAGAACAAGCAGACTGACTGAAACACATTGCTGAGTGGAGCAGCGGGTGAGACAGGAGAGGTCTGCTGTGCCATGTGGGTCAGTTCCTTGGCTAGGGATCGAACTCATGCTGCAATGGCTGCCAATAGCTTCATAGTGCAGAGACTTAACCCCTTGTGCCACCGGAGAGGTCCCAAAGCAATTCTTATATTTTATTCATTGGCCAAAAGGTAAATGGGAAGAAATCAAACTGCAAATTTTATTATAATTAGCAATTTGTTTTGCATTATCATTACATATCACACAATAAAACAGAGCAAATTAATCATATTAGCTCTGTTCTTTCCAAATCTGTGGAAAGAGTGAAAGGTCTGCCACTCACCTAAAATGTCTGCTATTACCTAAAAGAAGTTAGGTAACTTACGTTAATGTAAACCCCACAAATACTTCAGTGTTCACTGTCCAAATCTGACTGTACTGGGTATGTTTTCTTAAGGAGAAAATAAGAGCTGGGGAGAACAAATGGAGCGTGTGTTCTGATGAAGGCAAGCGTGATGAGATTGATTTAATGGGTCTGAGTTAGACTTCATGGCTGGCAGTGGAAAAGGGGAGAATTGTCATTAGCATAATTAACGTTTACTGGGAACTTATTAGGTAGTAGGCACTGAGTGCTTTCTGAAGTGGAATGATGTAGGTACAGTCATTAATGTCCCTTTCCTAGGTGAGGAAACCAATCTTTAACAGAGTTCTTACCCAAAACTACACATTGGTAAATCTAGGATTAACTTCTACTAACTGCAATTGACTCCAAAAATCATACTTATTTACTGATTTATAATTGGCAAAAACTTGGAGAAAAGCTTTAAAGATGGAGAGGTTATTTTAAGAAAGGTGGACATGTGGTTTGAGAAAGAGGCTTTTTTAAAAAAAAGATTTATTTATTTATGCATACAAGAACTGGGGTACAGGCCAGAGGTGTGGGGGGTGAGAAGATTCAACAGAGACAGAGTGGGGAACAGAACAGGCAGAATGACTGAAAAGCACTGCTGAGGGGAGCAGCGGGCGAGTCAGGAGAGGTCTGCTGCCCCATGTGGGTAGCTCCCTGGCCAGGAATCGATCTCGTGCTGCAGTGGCTGCAGATAGTTTCATAGGTTGCCTCTTAACCCCTTGCACCACCAGGGAGGGCCGAGAAGAGGACTTTTTAAAAATGAATGAAATAGCTAGAGCAGGGCCTTGATGCTACATGGAAACACTGAGTAAATTTCCTCTTCAATGGGTGAATGTAGGTTTATCACCCAGAATAGTCCCAGATACACTCAACACACGTGCACTTTGGTATCAGAATGCTGGTAGCAAAACCTGAAAACAATGAAGCGGAATCTCACCTCAGAAAATAAAGGTCTGGAGATAGGAAGACCTGACCCGTCAGAGGGGCTCAAGGAACTCCTGAAAGACGGGGCTCCTCTGTCTTCCTTTGACATCATTGTGGCCACAAGGTGGCTGCTGCTCTCTAGGCACTGCGTGCACATTTCAGACAATAAGAAGGACAAACAGGGAGAAGCAGAGCCTTCATTGAATGAGATTTTCGTTTTGATTTGGTAAAAGACTCCCTGATGAGATATTTCACTTACCTCTCATTAGATACCCAGTAAGCCAGAGAAACATATTTCAGTAGAACACATTGCCACCCTGAACAAAATGGGGTTCTGTTCATCAGGACAGAAGGAGGAATGGATATTGGAGATGGGAAGGTGGAAAGTCCATGAAAAAATAAGTTTAAAATAATAAGAGTAGGGCCTCCCTGGTTGCGCAGGGGTTTAAGACATAGCACTATCGAGCTGTCATCAGCCACCATAGCACGAGTTCGATCCCTGGCTGGCCAGGGAGCAACCCACATGGGGCAGCAGACCCCTCCTGTCTCGCCTGCTGCTCCCCTCAGCAGTGTATTTCAGTCAGTCTGCCTGTTCTGCTCCCCGCTCTGTCTCTGGTGATTTCTCTCACCCCCTGCATCTCTGGCCTGCACCCAGCTCTTACATGCATAAATACATAAATCTTTGAAAAAAAAATAATGAGTATGAACAGGGCTAATGAAATAAGCAATTTAAATCATACTGATTGTTCTCAGATTTTACAAAAAAATCATCAAGACATCTATGAAAGACAAAACTCAGGCTGATCATTAATATTTTAACAATGTATTTTCTAAGTAAGGGAAATAAGATTCCTCCTTAAACTACAGCGCTTTCATGTGGAGTCAAAACCAACACTATTTCAAATGGCCAGGTACTTTGACGCTCCCTCCAGGGCGCATAGCCCTCCCACCAAAAGTAAACGCAGATTCCTTTGAATGCACAATTGCTATGATTTCAAAAAGTGGAAAACTCTTGGGATTAAATTTTGGAGGTAAAATCTGAGTGACAAAGTCATAGTAATTCCTGATTCAACACCAAGAAATACATCCCAGTGCTCTGCAGTCTTGTAGACTGGTTCCCAGTTTCAAATGCCTTAACACAGGTCAGGTGGGTGGAGCCCAGCAGGTTTGAGACTGTTAGTATTGTACTTTGTTTCAGGAAAGACTTGTTCCCGCAAAGCACACCTAATGAAAACCCGATACTGGCTTCAGGACACGTCCAAGAGCACCTTTCTTCCAACAAACAGGTGTAGAGTAAGGTAAAAGTATCAGGCTTTTCTGCCCTCCCGCCATTAGCATAGATGACTGAACCCTGCGGTCCTGAATGCATGCCTGGTGGCAGGCACCTGGAGTGGGGTGTGGGCATAGGTAGATGGGATTCACCTGGGCTGAGACTGGGCTTTTCAGGGCGGCGTCACGGGGACGCCAGCAGAAGCTGAGAGAGAAGCAGAGAGAAAGCCGGAGAGCCCAGATAGAGTGAAGACTTGCTCGGGGCTGGGAGGCCTGCCAGCCTCCCAACAGCCCCCTCCCAGCACCTCTGCCTGCCGTGTGCCTGGTAAATCCCAACAAAAGCCTGCAAAAAGCCACAGAGGGCTCCAGGACTCTCTTCTCCTTTACCAGGTCTGCTGGATCAGAAAACCTGCACTGCGTCCTTGCTGCAGCTACACAGTGTGAAAATTCCTGCTAGCCAGGAAAGACTGATGTGCCGGGGGTCACCAACTCCACCTTGAAGGTAGTTAAAATGCAGGAGAAAAAGTGTCCTGCAGCAGGTATGGATGGGGTCAACGGCGTCAATACACCCCGTCACGTGGGAAGAGAAAACCGGAGTCTCTTTCCCGCGCTGGTAGAAGATGGGCGGGGCGTACAGGCCACACCCCCTCGCCCCGCCCCTCGCGAGTGGCCCCGCCCACAGAGGCTCCGGAGAACGCGGCCTCCCGGGGAGCGCGGGCCGGGGGCGGGGCTCAACCTTGCCCCGGGTCCCGCGGGCTCCGCCAATCAGCGAGCGCCCTGTTGGCTGTCCGCGGCTCCGCGCCCCTCCCCCTCCCGCCGGCCTCCGCGTCCCAGAATCCAAGATGGCGGGGTCCAGGCGGTGGGGTTCCCGGGCCGGAGCGCGGCCTCTCCTCTGCGCCCTGCTGCTGTCGCTCAGTCGGTTCGTCGGCGGCGACGGCACGGGAGGCGACCCCGCGGCCGCCGGCGGCGCCAGCACCCCGGCCGCGGCGCCCCATCGCCGCTTCGAGTATAAATACAGCTTCAAGGGGCCGCACCTGGTGCAGAGCGACGGGACCGTGCCCTTCTGGGCCCACGCCGGGAGTGAGCGGGGCCGGGGGCGGGGGGCCGGGGTCCCCTCCCGCCGTGCGCCCACCCCTCTCCACGCCCCCCCCCCCGCACACCCCTGCGCTGTGGAGGGGACCCTGCTCAGCAGCCCTTCTGCAGGCCGGCTCTGGTCCTCCAATCCCCACCGCTTGCCAGCCCCTCTGAGCCCCCTATCCTGGCCGCCCCCCTTCCTCGTGCCCCCCGTTCTTTGATCTCTTGGGTTCTTTCCGTATGATCTAGAGGTGTTTTGTTACTTGCTGCACTTGCCTTAAACCCGCTTGTAGGCATCGTGTTTCACCCTAACTCCACGTCTCCAGGGGAGACATCCCACACCCCCTTCCGTCCCAGCCTCATACCTGCTCCAGCAGCCCCCCGACTCCTTGTCCGCTTTCTCGGGGCCCTCCCCCGCTTTCTTTTCTCGGATATTAGCAGTGGGTAATGCTCAGGTTGTTGTGCATGCTCCCTGAAGACCCCAGAGATGGCATATGGTGCTTACATAGTAATTTAAGTCTTCATGTCAGAGGACATTCTTGTCCTGTTTGAACTGCACCTTACATTTGCCTCTCTTGGTGACTTGGTGTAGGTCTTTGAGCTTTTCTCCTGTGTTAACACGTTATGTAACTTATAGTCACATTCCCTTGAGTTAATAGAAGGAAAATATTTGCTGGTAGTGGTTTCTGAATCTTGAGAGGAAGGATAGCATATCTACAACCTTTGGGGGGGATTAAGGGGTTGAAATAACCTATGCCCCATATTTTTATTCATTCTGTGTGTTTATCACGGTTAGTAAGTAATAGAGCCTTGCTAGACATTTACATATGTGAAACTAAACACATCTACTTTTTAGTGCTGATGTGTCACTGCTGACTAAGGAATCAGCCTTATACTTGGCATGCTATAAGTTCTGCTCAGTGACCATCGGGTACACTCTTAGAAACAAGCATAGAATGCCTTTCTGTAGGGTGGCAATTGGAACTCCATTTTTATGTGTAATTAAGCAATCATTTATTTAAGATTTGTATACAAAAGATTCCATGTCTGGAAAGTAATTACTGAATAGGAGGCACATTTTTAGGAAGGACCATTTCACTGAAATTAATGTGTAATTAAAAGGTGCAAATTGCAATTTGACTTAATGACCAAGTCATTAAGTATTTGAAGTACAGTGCAATTATTTTGTTACTCAGCAGACATGCATTATATGCCCTCTGAGAAGGGAATATTATTGGGCTTTTTTTTTTTTTTTTATAATCAAGGCAACATTGTTTTTACAAAGATGATGTGGGTGTACCAGACACAAGTTTGGGGACTTTCTGTTTTTCTTTTAGTAGCGATGATGCATTTTTCAGCAGTGGTGATGAATTATTTCACTTCTGCACCTCCTTGCCTGCTTGCTCTTCTCTTTCTCTCTCTCACTTATATGAGCCAATTAGGAATGTTATTCAGTTACTCAAATTAGTTACCATAAATTTCTTTACAGAGCTTGCTACCAGTTAAGCCATCTCCTGGGGGAAATGCCAGATAATATACCTGATGATTTAAAGTTGTATGGCTAGACTGGGTTTAAAATAAGGAAATTAGTATTCTAGCTACTACCTACTGGCTCTGGGAATCGCTGCTGTGGCTCTCTTCCTTCCCTTTGATGGGACTGGGATTTTTACAGTCTCACTCTTCTTAATTGATCATTTTTTTCCCTTTTCATTTTTTCCTGAACTCCATTACTTAAAACAATTCTTAAAGTAGAGAGATTTAAAATTACAAATAGTACTTTATATTCATCCCCAAATGAAGAAATATGGTGTTTCTCTTTCTTAACTCTAATGACCTTTTAGTACTGTCAGTACACATCCTTGGGTCCATAAGGGCAAAAATGATAACAGCCATTAGTAATCCTTTATAGGCCTCAGAGTTCTTTCACCTTCCTTCTCTGATTTGAGCCTTACTAGTAAGGCAGGTATCACCTGTCTTTAGATGACAATGTTCAGAAAGATGACATAGCTAGTGTAGAACAGAACTCAAATCCAGGTATTCTGGGTCTGTGTCCCGCACTCTTTCCAGATGTCTGCCTCCCAGCCTTTATGCGTTGAAAGTGATGGTGACAAATAGTGATCTTACCAAAGTATCTCAGAGTGTCTTTTCATCCATTTTTTTTTTCCTACCTGTGAAAAGAAAATTCAGTCATATCCCAGCATGAATGTTAGAACGGGTTAATATCTGAGAGGGCATGCCAGAACGGTTCAAATTTAGGCCTGATAAGTACCTTAGTAATTATCTAGTTCAATATTAGGAATGCTAACATTTATTCAGGTATTTATATGCACTTATGTAAGAACTTGTATGCTTATGAGGTTATTAGAACTAGAGTAACTTGTCTATGATCAAAGAGTCAGTAAATGGTATATTTGGGACTTGAACCTATCTTGGAGGAGGTGATGTGAACCATTTGGAGGATCATTATTTTCTGAGAACCTGCTCACACTGAAATTGACTTGAAATTCAGTTGACCCTGGAAGAATATATATACACAAGGCTCTGCATATAACTTTTAGCATGTATGTGGAAGTGATTGAGCCTAGCTCCTTTGTTTTACGGTGAACATATGGTGAACCCCCATAAGAGAATTATTTGCTCAAAACCACACAACTGAACTGAAACTAGAAATAAATCTTTTGATTTTTTTTTATGGTATGTTCTTTTCACAATCTGAACTTTCCTAACATTTGTAAACAGAAAAAACATTGCAGTTTTTAAAAAATAATATGCAACTCTTTTATGTCTTTGAAAGAGAATATTTTGACAATCAAATGGTTGGTTTGCTCTTTAAGCTATAATTTCCTTCCTTCTGTCCCTTGAATTTTTAGTGTATGGTTGTAGCTTTATTTATTTATTTTTTACAGAGATGTTTTACTTTTCAGAAGATAAGGAGGTGATCAAAAGCCCTAAAATTTTCAGTGATGAAACTGTAACTGTAATATTTTTTCATAACACAATTATTTTACAGATTACTAAGTTAAAATTAGGTATCTATAGGTATGTGTAACAGTTTGGCAATGGTTCATTGAATTTTACCTAATTATAACTTAAAGCTTTTCTTCCCTGATTTGTGTTATAGATGCTATTCCAAGTTCAGATCAAATTCGAATAGCACCATCTTTAAAAAGCCAAAGAGGATCAGTGTGGACAAAGACAAAAGCAGCCTTCGAGAACTGGGAAATCGAGGTCACTTTTCGAGTGACAGGAAGAGGTCGAATTGGAGCAGATGGCCTGGTATGATCATTTCTTTAACTTGAAAGAATGTACATAAGTGCACAAAAGCCTCTAAATGTTTCCTTTTATATATTTACAGGCAGTTTGGTATACAGAAAATCAAGGCTTGGATGGTCCTGTGTTTGGATCAGCTGATATGTGGAATGGTGTTGGAATATTTTTTGATTCTTTTGACAATGATGGAAAGGTATATTTGTTGTTACCTACTTTAATGTATCTGCTAACAAAGTTAATTTGTAAAAAATTTAGCTGACTTAACACTTCTGTCAGTTTAATTGTAGAGTACCTCTCAGGCTGTAGTTTCATTTAGAAGGTTAGTCTTTATATAGTTGGGATTTTTATAGATTTAAAGGTTGACAGCATGATTTGTCATGCACCAACTTGAGGTGATAATGAAACTGTAACTCAGAACTTTGCACCACCTTGTGTGTGCTTAGGAATTTGACAGATAAACATGATTCTTTTTTTTTTTTATTTTTTAAAGATTTATTTATTGATTTATACAAGCACTGAGTACAGTCAGAAGTATGGGAGGGTGAGAGAATTCACCAGAGCCAGAGGGGAGAGCAGAGCAGGCAGATCGATGAAGTACACTGTTGAGGGGAGCAGCGGGTGGCAGGAGAGGTCTGCATGCCATGTGGGACCCTTGCCCTGGCGGCTGGGTATTGAACTGGCGCTGCAGAGGCTGTGGGCAGCTTCGCAACCCAGCACTCAACTGCTGCACCACCGGGGAGGCCCCAAACATGATTCTTTTAGGTTTAGGCAATGAAACTAGTAGTGTTTAGAAGACTCTTACAGTTTGTTTTCAAGAAAATAACCATGTGCATTACTACTGTTAGCTGGCATATTAATATCTTTTTATATGTTAATAATTTGTTTTGATCAGTCATTTTCTCTGATGGTCCCTCCTAAATGAGTTAAGAACAAAATACACTTTTTATTGGGAACATTACCTGTGCTTTGGCAGCTGTATGATTAATGATCTTTGTTGCAGCTCAGTGTTTAGATAATGATTTTTCAGAGGTCATTATTAGCAATTTAAAGGAGAACTTTAATGATCCTGGATGCTGAGGCCATGTTAGTCCTCCTGTAACTAAGCTGCTATTAAGTCCACTCTTGTGCATGCTCACTGTGTTCTCAAATATATGTTCAGTTTGATTATTCAAGGATAGAGCACAACATCAGACTTTATTGAGATATTAAGTGACTATTTTTGAATGATTCTAATTTACTAAATTTCTTCTAAATAAGTAGAAATCTCTTGTAAATAAGTAGAAATCTCTTGTATTGTTTTAAAATTTTGAGTCCTGGAAACTTAGAGATGTAAGCGACCTGACAGCACATCTAAAATGATTAAATTTTTTTTTTTGATTTAAGGACTTTAAAACATTTAAATACATTTTATTTTTTAGAAAAATAATCCTGCTATAGTAATTATAGGCAACAATGGACAAATCCATTACGACCATCAAAAGTAAGTGTGTGTTTCTTAAATTATTACTGATGTCAGCTTCTCTTTGAAAGCTTTAGAAAATGTTTCAAGTCTGAATCTCTTCCTAATGAAATAAGATTTTTTTATTTAAAGATGTATTTTGTAACTTAGTAGAAATGTATTTTAATTTGGGTCTGCTTTAATGTTCTTTCTGTGGGCCATCTGAAAGTTCAGGCATGAAAATGTTATTTAGCTTAAAATGACTTAATTCTTTTAAAGGTTTATAAAATGTTCCTGGCTCTCAATGATGCCATTAGCCATGTTTTTTCATCTTTATTAAAAAAAAATCTTTAAAAATAAGTTTCAGAGCCTTCACCAAACTAATGACTAAGCAGTTGATACTACCTCATCTTTCCTTAAAGATTCTCAAAGCCCCAAGTATTCAGTATAATGTTTATAAATTAGATGTGTATATTTTTTATTTTTACATGTTTGTTATGAAAGGAGTTACTTTTTTAGCCAGTGAGTGAGCTAAGGAAATTTACCTATCTGTGCTGCTGTTCGCTGTTTCTGAGCTCTGTCACTTTCAGCCCCGGTGGTGATAGTTCACCACAGCTACTTGTTGTGGAGCTATTTAAAATAGAGATGTCTAGGCCTCCTCCTTGAGATTTTGCTTTAGTTGATTTAGGGCAGATCTAGGAATCTACAAGTTTTAAAAGCTCCCTGTGGAGTTCTGATTCTGCCCTGGGTCGAGAGCTACTGCCCTAGTCTCATGGAGGACAGAACTTTCCCGGTGCCACCAGCACTCAGTGATGTCAGGCTCCATGCATCCAGAGTCCTGACAGGAGTCAGAGGAAAAACTTGTGCATCAGTGTTTTGTCCTCTGAATAAATGGCTTCAAATATCCCTTCAAACAATAAGTTCATAGTATTTTCATCTTCTTAGACATTAATCATTTTAAATAGTGAGGCTCTTAAGTTTCCTGTTTGTTTTCCTTTCCCTTGGGCTATAGTGATGGTGCTAATCAAGCCTTAGCAAGCTGCCAGAGGGACTTTCGAAATAAACCTTATCCTGTCCGGGCAAAGATTACATATTACCAGAAAACACTGACAGTAAGTAACATGCTTTAGAGATAATTACATGAACAGTCATCTGGTGTGACTTTTCATTTTAAATCTTTGATGAAAATTACATGCATTAAATTTGTATATTGTTCATCATTGGTACTGTAAGTGAACAGAATTAGCTTTAGAGCTTAGTCTAAGTGGCCTCATGTTGTAAAACCTTGCCAGTAGGTCATTTAGTCAGTAAAGGTTTAGGCTCTACATGATGTAAATATCCAAGTTTTCAAGATAGAAGTATGAGTAAGACAGGTCGTATTTTCCAGAGAGCTTATAGTCAGTAGTGGAGACACTATGTAGCATTACTATGCTACATGATAAATGTTTCAGCACAGACACTACTAAGGGATTAGGGGTTAAAATTCTATGACACTGGCAAGTGAGAGAGGGAAAAAGTTTCTTAGAGTTGAGCTGCACCTTGAGGGGGAAGAAGGAATTTCCTAGATGGGGGTGCCTATTCTGAGCAGAGAAAACAGGCATCGGGACTTGAGAGAAGGTGAAAAATTGGGGAAAGGCAAGTGGCTTGGTATGACTGAAGGATAGAGGAGATCCATGGGAAGTGAGCGTGAAAGGAGGCAGTGATATCTTGTATACCTCATGAAGTTTATCCATTAAGGAACTGTTTAAAGAGTTTAAAGCAGAAAAGTGAAATGATAATATTTGCAGTGAGGAAGATGACTTAGGCATCAGGGTTCTCACAATGGTATTTATGAAAGGAACAAAGGATGCAGTGATTTAGACTCCTTGATTCTCAGTGGCTCATACTTTACATGCAGTTTCACATTTATTCTTTCCACCAACCCTGTAGGGTAGGCATCTTCATTCTCTACACCATAGAGAAATTCAGTGTGGGAGATTTTGTAACTTGGGCAGTGTCAGACCCAGTGAGTAAAAGAACTATGATATAAGCCCAACAGTTTCTTAATTTCAAGACCCTGCGTGTGGTCTGAATTCAGGGAAAGGAAAGATGGTGCAATGTTGATTAGGAGATAGAGACTTTAGTGCGGCAGGCTGCACCTCCCATGCTGTCTCTTGACATGGTCCGGGCATTGGGGAGACTCCCTAGAAGCGGGGAGTTTCTGTGCTCCCCGGAAGAGGGAAAGTTGTACTTCCCAGAAGAGGGGAGTTCTTGCACTTCTCAAAGAAGATCTGAACTAGGGAGTCTCCATGGCAACGCCTGCTAAAGCTCTCCTCTTTGTTCTTGGTTAATGCAGAAGTTAGTCATTAATTGGCATATGAAAACCCAATTGGGACCTAGACCTAGACGTTAATTGATTTGTTATTCTTACACCTGAATTAGTATCAAAGAAAGTAAATAATGCAAAAGGTATAGCTAGGAAAGAAATGTTCCCGCCCTGAGAACTATGGAGAACAAGCTGCCCTGAACCAACTGTGCTTGGAAGCCATAACCTGACACCTGGGGAGGGGGGGTGGGGGTGCATGTTTGCACCAGCAGTACATTTCCTGGTGTTTGCAAGAGGTCAATAGTTCGCAGGCCCTGTGGAGGTTAGGAATTTCTAGTTAGGAGTTAGACTTCAGTAGAACTTACTTAGATATGATGAGTTATTTCAGACCACTTTGAAGTAATCAATTTATTAACCAAGTTAATTGAGCGCTAGGAGAGAGAATGATTTTAGTAATTGAATATAGAATAGGAATTTTACACCCACTTTATAACTGAGAAAGTTTAATTGATGCCAAATGTTGTGCTGTCATGTATGATTGATCATGTTAGTAAATGAGCTGTACCTAGGAAACTAATTGTTCTTAAGGTTACCAGAGAATTGCCCTTTAGGTGTGAGACCTAGGGAGTCTTTGCATGTTCATGAGAAAATATGTATTGATTGTTTCTGTTCTGCCTCAATGCTTACACTGCTGTAATCCCACCGCTCGCCTTAAGGTATAAATAAAGACCCGCTGAGACCCTCAGCAGGAGATACTTGCACCAAATAAGGTGTCTGTGTCTTCCTCACTCCTACCTTGCTCCACTTCCCCTCAGCCCTCCGAGAGAAAGGGAAAAAGATTTTTCACCGACTCCGTCCTCTCCTTTCTGAGATCCCTGACACGACTTCTAGCTGGAGCTGGTCTCCAGCACTATAGGACTTAGCACTAGTTTGCTTGGGCCTGGGGGTGAATACAGTTGTGGAGTGAGAGATCCTGAATTTCAGGACAAGTGTAGCAACTAAGTGATTCAGCTAATTAGCCAAGAAGCACGTATTTGTGTTCGTTTGAGGGAGGGATGGGAAGACAGAGGGCTTGTAATGAGTTTAGTTGTAAACAATTTGAGCTTAAGGTAATATTTAGGTGGATCTATTCAGCTGTCAATTACAGTAACTAAGATCACAGTGCAGTGCCAACTTTGCTTTTTTTTTTTTTTTTTTGTGGGACCCTCGCCGGCGGCCAGGGAACGAACCGGCGCTGCAGAGGCTGCGGGCAGCCTTGCAGCCCAGCGCTCAACCACTGTGCCACCAGAGGAGGCCCGCCAACTTTGCTTTTTAAAGATTACACAATACTTAGACTTGATTACATAATACTTAGAAGTAAAGAATATCTTGTTTGATTTTTATCTTTTCCCTAAATTACAAGCTAACCTCATACTCCTCCATATAACACTCTGAAAAAGGAAATTCTTTGAAAAACCTTATATTAGCTCAGTCTTAAATTCCAAATTTATACATTTCAAAATAGAGGAAGAGTCCAGCCTATTATGATTGACTTGGCTTTGAGTTCCTCTGTACTTGTTGCACATCTGTACATTTTCATTAGGATCATCATTGAGTCACACTTCATAGGACAGAGCGCAGACACTGGTGTGGCAGATGCAGGCGCACGGTGCTCATGGTTGCAGACTGTGAGCCCTATCCCAGTTTCCAGAAATAGTTGGATGATTGTATCCTTCCAGTGCAGACCTTATTATACCTGTGTTCCTCATAGTCTCCAATCTTGTACTCAAGAACTGTTTATGAAGATAGTACTTAAAAATATATATAATATTTAGCTTGTCCCAGTTGTTTCACCATTGGAAGTATCTTGTTCCTGCCAGTTACTGTGTATGACCAGGAAGACATGCTGGCAAAAAGGTAGTCAAAACAAGAGACTTTGTATCTTGCAAGTGCAATGTTTAACAATAAGTTGAAACTAGAGGATGAATAAGAATGTCACTGATGGTCTCAAACGAATGTTACTGGCATTAATCAGTGGCTGTTTTGTACCTGTGTAGTCACAGTCCTGATGTTCCTCCACACTTAAAGTACGATGACTACACTGTGTCCCTTCTTTAATTTAGAGTTAGAACTTGACAATAAGAAAATTTAAGGAAAAAACACTGAACAGTCGAAAGTGTTTAATTTTGTAATTCGCTTGTGATTAACTTGTTTGTTTTTTAGCTCAGAGACAGATGTCTTACTGGTTGTTGATTTTGATTCGAAAGACTTCAGAGGTGTGCCAGTGGTGAATGATAAAACTGAAATAGGAACATCACTGATCAGAGGAAACAGTTGATGAATATTAGTCAACTGAACGGCAGGTGATTTTAGAAAATTGGTAGCACTTCACATGTTTTCATTATGGAGAGATTAACGCTTCATAATGAAAAGTGTTTTATTATCTTACTATCTTGCTAAAAAATGTTACAGTAGGGCATTTCCCCTGTGTGACTCCAGTATCACACTCAAAACTTTACGTCTGGAAGTAATGATGGAATTGCTCTTACCCTGGTGCAGAGTAGAAACTCACATGTTAGTTTTTTCACTTTCTGCCTTTTTATCAGTACGACTTCTGTCACTTTTGCTATCTCTGCTAATTTATGGCAGTTCAGTGAGCTTACTAGTTAAAGGAAGAGAAGCGAATGACCTGTAAGGCACTCCATTATCAGTTTGAAAAAGGTCACTGTTTATTGACTGAGCAGACAGGAATGATCATGGTAGATATCCTGGTTCATTCTTCTAATTAGGGACTCTAATTCTCAACCAATGAAAATTGTAAATTCAGCCTATTTTAATTCTGTCACTGGGTCTCAGAAAAAGGCTTCTTCCTCTTATGGATGAACCATTAGCGAAGGCAATCGTGTCTCCCTAAAGTGAACCATATTCTGTTTTCATACAGATTTTCATGTAACACGATCAGCGCTTTCTCTGTAAGCCTTTGCTGCGTAGTAGGACAAAAACCATCTTCTTAACTGACGGTTCTTGTTTTAATGATACTAAGTGAGGAACAAGGGATTACCTTTATGATATTCAGAGAAAGCGGCTACCTTTTTGATAGTTGGTTATTATATCCAATGTAAAGATTAGATAGTTTTAGTCCTAAACTGGGTACTTGAATTTCATCTTACTGTGTCTATTGTGAAAGCTGTAACTTCAGTCTGTCTTTCTAGGTAATGATCAACAATGGCTTCACACCAGATAAAAATGATTATGAATTTTGTGCCAAAGTGGAAAATATGGTTGTCCCAGCCCAAGGGCATTTTGCAGTATCTGCTGCAACAGGAGGGCTTGCAGGTAAATCTTGATCTCTTTTAATATTAAAAGGTTGTGATTGAGTTTTATGGGGAATGTTGTATTTTGGAGATGTGCAGACTTTTTTACTTAAACCTTTTAAGTCTAATTGTAAGCTCCCTGTAATCTGTAGTGCCAGTCTTTTGCTCTTAGGACTGCTGATTCTCTACTGACATTCTGTAGGTACACAGCCCTGGTCGTCTAGGGCTCCCTATAATCATGTCTGTTAGCGCTTCAGTTTGGCTGCTGTTTTATAGTGAAGGAGTCATATTTAAAGTTGAAGCTCTAAATGGTTAATTGCCAAAAGTTATGGGCACCTCAGAATTGTCATATTATATTTAAATGAGTTTGGTAGCCTGAGAAAATATTACTGGGACTAAACCTTAAGCTATATTTACCATTTTTTTCCTGCATGTGGTGATACATAAGCTTATCATTTGATATTCATGCCACCTTATGTTTATCTGGTGCTGTCTATGATATTATTTCCAGATACATGAATTGTTCTTTACAATAACACAGGGAGGGAGAGAGTATACATTGTGCTTACAATTTTCTCTAATCTGGCTACATTTGTAGACCTGCAAAATATGACAGCTAGCATAGAGATTGCCACACAGCTTGAATTAAGTTCTCTGGCTTTATGGATGTGACTAGGCAGGATTGGCATTTTAATTCAGTGTTAAGTAGTTTGCTTTGTGATGCCCTGTTTTCAGTTTAAACAGTTTGAAATTAATTTGCTTTTTTAATACTATTTTAGATAAAATGAAACTGTTAATATAAGGAAATCAAATTGGGATGATGTACAGCTAGAGCAATCATTATCCAACTGAGGATGCTATGAGAAGAAAAGGGATGCTTTTAGTGCGAGGACAACATGGATAAATCAGGACTGTCCCAGTAAGTCAGGACAGGATAGTATCAACTTTGTAGAAAGAAAGTGAGGCCAAAAATAGCAGGTGCTATAAGAAACCCTCAGAGACAGATAAGTTCAGGAAATACACGAAAGACAGAATTTCATGTTATCCAGCTAGGACATGAACGAGATTTGTGGGGAAATATGGTAGGATCTTGGTGCCACAATTAGGAGTTTGGACTTGTTTGACCATTGATTTATGTGTTCGTTGCCTTGTCAGACATTTAGTAAGCACCTGTCATATGTGAAGCCCTGCTAATTGTTCTAGTTTAGTATTTAAGAAAATGAATTTTAGCTTTTTTTAATGTAAATCTTTCAGATGAATGTCTGTCTCCAAGCTCACGAAGCACTATTGTCTCCACCAAATTAGCTACTTTTTTGCTATTTTCCTTATGTTTATTATATTTTTATTTTTTTAATTTGTAGATGATCATGATGTCCTTTCTTTTCTGACTTTCCAATTGACTGAGCCTGGAAAAGAACCAGTAAGTATAAACATTTTTTTCAAAAAATGTATTTGCAGTTTGGTGATACTGCATTGGAGCTGAAAATTTGGGAAGACTGAAGTTCACATCTTGAAGTTCGCATCTTGTTTCTGCCGGTTGCGTGTTTCTGCCAGTTGTGTGTGGCCTGGCGCAGGCTGCTCTACCTGAGACACACTGTGCCGCAGATGCTTGTGCTGCCTGCCTCATGGCGTCCTAAGCATTAGATAACAATGCACTTGTAGCAAACAGTAAGTGGCCTGACTGTGATTTTGTGGTATTGTAATTATTCATAACAAGGCTAAATTTAAATAAGAGATAACATTTTAAAATTAACTTTTCAACTAGTGGTGATGTTAAGAAAAAAAAGAACATATGTTAAGATTTATCTTTTTTTCTTTTTTTTAAGCCTACAGCAGACAAAGACATTTCAGAAAAAGAAAAGGAAAAGTATCAGGAGGAATTTGAGCACTTTCAACAAGAACTGGATAAAAAAAAAGAAGAATTCCAGAAGGACCACCCCGACCTGCAGGGACATCCAGGTGTGGCATAGTGAGGCTTTCTCAACTGCAGCAGGAGCCGTGGCACCTGCATCCCACTCTGCCCCTGCACACTTTATGTTATTGCTGGGAACAACTTATGAGCAAAGCTTCCATCTTTAAAGGACCTGGAGATAGAGGTTTTTACCAGTGAGCATGTGCTTTAGTGGGTTGTGCAGTGTGGAGTACCATGGTCCAGTGGAGCAGCTTTGAACTACGGGGTGTAAGCTCCAAGGACAGGGGCTGTATTTACTTCTGTGACCCTTAAACCTAGAAACAACATTGCTGATCTAATAGTTAAGACTTAGTGAAATCATCCAAGGTTTATTTCTTCCCTTCTGGTGGCACACAATTACCTTATTAAGGTAGAAATAACACTTGAAAACTACCAAAACTATTACAAGTAATGTTAGTGATTATCTGGCTCCCCTTACCGTTCAGCAGAATTCTGAACTTTAAATATTTACTTTAGATATTTTAAAATATTGGTTTAAGCCAGTGTAATTAAGAACTTAAGTGTGCTTAAGTAGCACATCAAAAATGAAATATTTATTAAGACCAAATAGAGTGACTTCATTTTATTTGCTAGCTTTTCTTACTGGATTATTCTCCAGCAGTTCAGATGATCAAGGCTTATTAAATAAAGCCTGGGGCTAACTTTTGAACTCTCTGTAGTATATAATTCTTTTAATGATCAGCAAGTATGATTCAGACTTAATGAAGAAAAAAATGAAAGATATATTTCTTTTCTTGGATTTGTTGAAGCATTACATATGGGTATATCCTGAAGCATTGTAGTAAGCAAATGAAATTATCTGTTTTCCGTGTGTTCAGGTATAAAAGGAAAATCACTTGTTCTTGACTCCTTTATCCTTTACATGCGTAAAATGTACCAATTTTAAGTGGATAGTATGAAGAATTTTGACATGTGTATACGTGTTTAACTGTCACCCAGATCAGTGTACAGAATATTATCATTCCAGAAAGTTTCCTCAAGCTCTAATGTCAAACCTCACCCTTCTTGTCTCTCCCCAGAAGCAACTGCTGTCCTGGTTCTATTGGCATAAATTAGTTCTGCCTGTTCACATAAATAGAATTTGGAAGAGAAAATGACTTTTAGGTTTTATTTATTTTTTAAAGATTTATTTATTTATGCATACAAGAACTGGGGTACAGGCCAGGGATTTGGGAGGTGAGAGGATTTACCAGAGAAAGTGGGGAACAGAACAGGCAGATTGACTGAAATATACTGCTGAGGGGAGCAGCGGGCGAGTCGGGAGAGGTCTGCTGCGCCATGTGGGTCACCTCCCTGCCCGGGGATCGAACTTGTGCTGCAGTGGCTGTGGGTAGCTTCATAGTGCTGCATCTTAACCCCTTGTGCAACAAGGGAGGCCCAACTTTTAGGTTTTTTTTTTTTTTTTTTAAGATTTATTTATTTATACAAGCACTGGGTACAGTCAGAAGCGTGGGAGGGTGAGAGAATTCACCAGAGCCAGAGCAGAGAGCAGAACAGGCAGACAGACAAAGTACACTGCTGAGGGGAGCAGCAGGTGGCAGGAGAGGTCTACGCACCACGTGGGACCCTCACTCGGTGGCCGGAGATCGAACCGGCGCTACAGAGGCTGAGGGCAGCTTCGCAACCCAGCGCTCAACCACTGTGCCACTGGGGAGGCCCACCAACTTTTAGGTTTAAAAAAAAAATCAGACCTCTTAAAATAAATGTTCAGCCCCCAGAGATTGGGGGGAGGGGAGGGGAGGAGATCCAGTAATTTAATATGGTTGTGTTAATTATCTGCATATATATTGTTTGGGTGATCTAATTTTAGTATATGTTGGCACTTAAAATTAGGTGGTGTTCTAATTTTAGTATATGTTGGCACTTCAGTCACTTCATGTATTTTGAAAATTCCATATGTGTAGGTGATTCTAATTTTAATTTGCAATTTCTATTTAGCGGATGAAATATTTGAGACTGTAGGAGATCGTGAGCTGAGACAAATCTTTGAAGGACAGAATCGTATTCATCTGGAAATCAAGCAGCTGAACCGACAGTTAGATATGATTCTTGACGAACAGAGAAGATATGTCACCTCTTTGTCAGAGGAGCTCTCTAAAAGAGGAGCAGGAGTCACAGGGCAGCAGGGACAGGTGAGCTTTCCAAGTGTGTGAATGGGCCTTGGTCAGCCTCTGATGGAGAAGTAGGAAGGACTTACTACTATGTCCCTGTAGGGTGTCGATTGTTGAGCTGACTAATCACCTTTTTTTTCCCTGCAGATCTCACAACAAGAACTGAATACTGTTGTGAATACTCAGCATGAAATTCTGAGACAAGTAAATGAAATGAAGTAAGTTTATAAAAAAAAATCTGAGTGACATGTGATGTCATTATCCTAACTTCATGGCTTCCCTATGTATGTAAGATTCCTCCATGAGGGTAGGAATCACAGTCTAGGCTCATTTTGTAAGGAGGGGAATGTGAAGTATAAGAACTTTGGGTATTTTGAAACTACAAATGTGAAAATTTTTAAATTGTTCTAAGCTAGAAAAGATGTCCTTTAGCACCTTTAAAAAAAAAAGAGATTTGTAGCAATTGCTTAACCATCAGATGTATTTGTGGAGTTCTAAAACATAAAAAGAATATGAAGTAATATGTAACAATCCTATGAAAAATTTTGTAAGGGAATAAGCTTACATGGAATTCAGGACTATAGTACAAGCATACCTAATGCAGGGAGAGCTTGGTGAGTGAAACCATTTCAAAGACTGTACCCTATGCGACCTCCACTCGGCCCATCCCCACAGGACCCTCCATGTCCTTGGACACTCAGCTCCGGGTGCCAGCTATGTCAGAGGTGTCTAGATGTGCCCCACCACGTTGCTCCCCTGCTAAGTTGGCTATCTCCGAAGGGCAGAAATTTGATTTTTATCAACATGCAAATGAATAAATGATTGAATAGCCACACATTAAGTGACAAATCCTTGTATATCAAAAATACACTTATACATAAGCAAATTCCTGCTTCTAGGAAGCAATATTCCTAAATGCTAATATGTGAGAAAATTATGTTCTGAGATGTCTATGGTCTTGGTAAGTATTTTAGGAGTATTAAAATGTAATCCTTAATTTGGGTTTTAGTGGAAAAGGTCAGACTCACATGAATTTTCTTCAGTATGAATGCCATTAGAAGAAATTGTAATCAACACATGCTTTTTTTAATTTTCCAGAAAGCATTTGAGATATTTTGTAGCAGATTTTAAAGTCTTCATTGCTCATATGTTGCAAATACAATTTTAAAAAACTTTTGTTATACTTCTTCACCCTGATGTACTATGTTATTTCTTTCTAAGTAATTCTGAAATTTAAGTTACTCTTTTTGTTTTCTTCTGGTAAACCTTTTACCTTTTTAAACTAAATTTTACTCCAGGGAAATGTTAGATAACTTACTCATCCATCCAAATTGAACTGTCAAAGGCACTTCAGGAAATCAAGAGATAGGATTAGGAGTCTGTGCTATGTGAGGGAGAACTTCCACATACACAGATAGATAGGAGGTAGGAGAGAGTGTGTGTGCGTGTTTTAATTCAAGGAGTAGTCGTTGCATTTGTCAGGGAAGACTCAGGGGAAGGAAAATGTAGAAGAAATGGAGATACTTGAACGAGGCTTTCCATTTTAGACTTCACTCTTGAAGGAAAGGGGTCAGAACTAGAAGGAGCATCACAGACAAAGGCTTAAAGTGAAGTAGGAGACAGAACTGTGAGCTGCGCAGGGCTTACGGAGACCCTTAAGGATTTTTTTTTTTAAGATTTATTTATTTATAAAAGCACTGGGTACAGTCAGAAGCACGGGAGGGTGAGAGAATTCACCAGAGCCAGAGTGGGGATTAGAACAGGCAGACCAACGAAATACACTGCTGAGGGGAGCAGTGGGCGCGGCAGGAGAGGTCTGCGCGCCATATGGGACCCTCGCCCGTGGCCAGGGATTGAACCAGTGCTGCAGAGGCTGCAGGCAGCTTGGGCAGCTTCGCAGCCAGCGCTCAACCACAGCGCCACCAGAGGAGGCCCCCTTAAGGATTTTTAAAGACTTAATGCCGGTCTCACACATACTCAGAGGTATATGGGCTAATAGTACAGTGAACCTCTGTAGCCATCAATGAGCTTCAGTAGTTGTAAGCATTTTTCCAGTCCAGTCTTATCTACAAATCCAGAAAGTTCCCAGACTTGAAGATACTTCATAATATAAATATTAATGGCATAAATTACTTGCCATTTATAGAGCTTTATGAGAACACCCAGGTAAAGCAATGATAGTTTTGAGAAGTAGAAATTCACATGTATTTCTTCCTTCTTACTAAATAGCCCAGTTATGTTTCTGTCATTACTTAGAGATCCACAATAGTCTCTACTGTGCTGCTTACAGACTCATATCCCAAGGGCATATGCAGTGGCTGCGCTCTTTATCTTACCTCTGTATATTGTAATACACTGTGCGTGGAGATACATGCTGAAATCAGTGAGTGAGGTAAGATGTTGAGTAAGGTCAAAATTACTCTTCAAGTAATACTGTGTTGGCTGCTACCGCACCATCATTCGGTATCCCCAAAAACCAGTTTTTTCCTTCATATTTCAACAGATAGATACTTCCATCTAGTCGAATAGCTAATTAGGTTTGTAAGTAGGGGCTATCTGAAGGAACTGCAGGGACAAATCACATTTGTCCCCAGGACCCAGCTATAGGGTCTGTGGTTTGCTTCAAGTACTCACAGAACCCAGAAAATCTGCCATATTCACACTTGTGTGTTACAAACACTACATACTCCCAATTACATCTCTTAATTTCGGGAAGTGTCTTTGACAGTTCAATTTGGATGGATGAGTAAGTAAGTTATCTAACATTTCCCTGGAGTAAAATTTAGATTAAAAAAGTAAAAGATTTATCAGAAGAAAACAATTCTCTCCTCCCAGTGGAGTGGCAGACAGTGACGTATGACAACATGGGCACAGAGTTGCCAACCAGGCAGTTTGCCCAGGCCTGGCATTCAGGAGTTTATTAAGTCAGTCACATAGGCATGGAACCCTCCAGTGGCTCACCTGAACTTCAGTCTGTGGCCCCTCTTAAGGTGCCAGGCAAACAGAAAATGCAAATCACACTGTCACAGATTACTTGATGTGACCCAAAACGTTCCCAGATAGACAACAACCCAGCTATTCTCTCATTGACTAGGAAGGTGTCCAGGGGCTGATCAAGGCCCGTCCTGAAGACCTTTGCAGGGTTCAAGAGCTTAAGGCTGGTGTATTCACTTTTCACTGCACACCTAGAGAGACTCAACACTTAGAAAGATTTCAGGTCATTAAGAGTACAGTCCCTTATGTTATTCAGTATCCATTTATAATATTGGTTTTAACATATTATTTAGTGTTAACTCTTATGGGTTTTTTTCCCCAATGACTTTTTTTTTTTA
Source organism: Talpa occidentalis (assembly GCF_014898055.3). Lineage (NCBI taxonomy): Eukaryota > Metazoa > Chordata > Mammalia > Eulipotyphla > Talpidae > Talpa > Talpa occidentalis. Next base: position 11,261,365 of record NW_023601322.1, read on the forward strand.
AAGGTTATTTATGCAGGACCTCCCTGGTGTCACAAGAGGTAAGGCAATGCACTGTGAGGCAATCCGCAGCCTCTGCAGCACGAGTTCAGTCCCCGGCTGGCCAGGGAGTGGCCCACGTGGCGAAGCAGACCTCTCCTGCCTTCCCCGCTGCTCCCCTCAGCAGTGTATTTCAGTCAGTCCGTCTGTTCTGTTCCCTGCTCTGTCTCTGGTGAATCCTCTCACCCCCCACATCTCTGGCCTATGCCCCAGCTCTTGTATGCATAAATAAATAAATCTTTAAGAAAAAAAAAGATTATGCATATAAGAACTGGGGTACAGGCCAGAGATGCGGGGGTGAGAGGATTCACCAGAGACAGAGTGGGGTACAGAACAGGCAGACTGACAGAAATACACTGCTGAGGGGAGCAGCAGGCAAGACAGGAGATGTCTGCTGCGCCGTGTAGGTAGCTCCCTAGCTGGCCGGGGATCGAACTCGTGCTACAGAGGCTGCGGATGGTTTCATAGGTTGCATCTTAACGCCTTCGCTACCAGGGAGGCCCTCCAATGACTTATAATAAAAGATAAAACATAATGTTAAGTTGTAGTTTCATAAATTATTTTTCAGTCTTGAAAACAATTCAGTTTTTGAAATACTGATTTTCTTTACTTTTTTTTTTTTAATCAAATATATTGGACTTAGAAATAGATCTCAACCATTGGAAACATTGGCATTTCCTTCATCTAAAGAATTTTTTTCTCTCAGGAACTCCATGAGTGAAACCGTCCGGCTGGTCAGCGGCATCCAGCATCCGGGCTCCGCCGGGGGCGTCTATGAGACCACGCAACACTTCAACGACATCAAAGAGCACCTGCATGTGGTGAAACGGGACATAGACCACTTGGTGCAGCGGAGTGTGGTGAGCCCTGCCCCCAGCCTCCTGCTCTCAGTCTTCTTCAGGAAGGGAAGAACAGACGCCACTGAAAATTCTACCTTTTATTTATTCTACCCTTTTAGTTAGTGCTGATTCTCATTTTTTCTTTTAAGATTTATTTATTTATGCATACAAGAGCTGGGGTACAGACCAGAGGTGTTGGGGGTGAGAGGATTCACCAGAGACAGAGTGGGGAACAGAACAGGCAGATTGACCGAAGAAACACTGCTAAGGGGAGCAGTGGGTGAGTCAGGAGAGGTCTGCTGTGCCATGTGGGTAGCTCCCTGGCCGGGAATCGAACTCGTGCTGTAGTGGCTGCGGATAGCTTCATAGGTTGTGTCTTAACCCCTTGTGCCACCAGGGAGGCCCTGATTCTCATTTTTAATAGCAAGGTAGTATTTATTCCATAGGATCTGTATGTCAGTATGGTCTACCTCATTGCTTCTATAGCCTGTTGAATGGAATGAAAAAAATAAATTGCTCTTCCAATTAATGGAGCTATCACCATCCCAGACTTTTTTTCCTAAATTGTTTCCTAAAAGCAAACACACGTAACTCTTGTTATTGGTAATGCTATTTTTAAACAACTTTGAAAGGGAGTCTCTTGACAAATCCGTTTTTAGATAAACAGGTGCTGAGAACTCTTGTTTCTCTCTGTACTATTAAAGAAATGTATATTTTAAGGGACTTTGTCTTTTGTTTTTTTTTCCATTATTAAAAAGAGGTAACATATTTCCAAAGTTAAACATATGTATGAGACAATACTAGAAGACAGACCTTTGATACGTTCTAAGTTTTTCAAGTTTTAAGTTTTTTGTTATTTATTGGTTTTATGTTTTTTGATCATTCTAAGATTTCCTTCTTTATTTTTTATTTTTTTGGTTTTAAAGACCCTTAAAAAATTCACAAGTGTTGGTAGCATTTACTTCTGCCCTTGGCAATCTAATCTTCTTGAAATAACCAATACTAAGAGTTGCATATGGAATAACCCTATAAAAAATGGCTGGAGAAATTAATAACCTGTACATGGAAAAAGCTCTCACCATAAAATGACTTGCCACATGTGAAAAGATGCCCAGGTTACTCACAGAAAAGAACTGTAAAATAAAACTACTGTGATACCATTTTTTACCTGTCTAACAAAAAGCTGAGGTCTAACGGTATCTAGTCTGTTGCCAAGACTAGAGGAAGCCAACAGCCTGTTCGGTTGCCATAGGATGTGCGTGATGGAATAACTTGGGAAAGGAGATGTTAGCAATAGCTGGTCAAAATACCTACCGTCTGCCTTTTAACCAGCCTTTCCACTGATACATTGACCTAACCGAAAACGGATACCTAGTATGTGGAAGGCTGTTCTTTGCAGGACTGTTTCTGCACAAGACTGGAGATAGAATAGAAGCAGATCATGGATGGCAGTTAGAAACCCAGCCATGCAGGTAATTAATTACACTAGATGTAAATTTCACCAGACTAAAGTTGAGGTAGTTCCTCATATATGCATACGAGATAGAGTCAAAGAAGTCCAGCTTCTAGACTTGTACTTTTATTTCTTGATTGAACATTTTGGCTTCTATGTTAAAAATTGTTGAATTTTGTTGTGTGTCTTTGGATAGTGTCCAACTTTGTTCTGGTCTGCAGTTAAGTCTTTGGGATTAGTTTGACCCTTTCAGGGTACTCATTTTGAGCTTTGTTTGGGTGAGTCTAGTTCAGTGATTCGGGCAGGGATCCTCAGACAGCTCTGCTGCTGTTCTGCACCAGACCCTACCTTCCGTGGAGGCTGTCCTGCGCGAGGAGTGGTGTGCAGCGGCGTGCTCAGCCCCTGCTCTCTAGATGCAGTAGCACTTCCCAGTCAAAAATGCCTTCAGACATTGCCAAATGTTCTGTGGCAAGATAAACTGCCCTGATTGAGAACCACTAGCTTAGAATTCAAGTGTCGCCACTACTAATGCGCACCCACCCGAGGATGCTGGTGGGAGGCAGACCGCTCGCAGCCCTTCATGTGAGCTCTGAGAGTCTGTTTATCTGTTGCCTTCGGGTGGCTTATTGCGCAGCTCGGGGAGCCGCAGCCCCGCACGTGCAGGTCAAGTTCAGCCAAAAATGTGATGGACTTTCTGCACAGCTCCAGAACTTTCTCTGCACAGCTGCCTGATCTTGTAATCTGTCACTCCTGTGCTAGCCACATCAGTGTCCCAAGCTTACACCCCTGTCTTTTCCACCTAGCAAGATCACTTGCTTCTAACTGGGGCTCCTGCCTGTACTGCAGCCCAGAATCTGCCCCCAGGTAGCAGGCTGGAGCTGTCCCTGGTCTCACCTTGTCTGAATCCTCGTGACTATCATGGCAGCAGCCTTTAAAATGGTTTTGTTTATTTTTTCTTGCTTTCTAGTTGTCTAGAGTGGGAGGGCACCTCCCACAGTGGTTAGCCCCTTCCTGGGTGGAAGCAGAAGTTGCTCCTCCCATCCCATGATTGTTTTCTATGGAGTATTTATATTACCATTCAGTGAGCTTTTTCTAATTTCTACTTTAATTTCTTCTCTGATTCAAGGTTGGTTTAAAGTTGTTTGTTTCTCTGACCTATGTGTTTTCCAAAACTGTGTCTAATAATTTCTTGCTATCTTGTTAGCTGACTTTCCCTTCCGTCAGGAAAAGTTCACTTACCAAGTGGTGGTGAGTTTGTCTCCAGTTCTGCTAGTTTTCTTCTCCAGGGCCCTCAGTCCACACTACCAGTCTACCTTACCAGAGCAGAAGTCCCAATCCCTTGTATTTTCTGTGGAATTTTAGCTCTTTCAAACCTTTTTTTTTTTTTTTTTTTTAAAGATTATTTATTTATACAATCACTGGGTACCGTCAGAAGCACGGGAGGGTGAGAGGATTCACCAGAGCCAGAGTGGGGAACATAACAGGCAGACTGACGAAATAAACTGCTGAGGGGAGCAGTGGACGCAGCAGGAGAGGTCTGTCGCGCCATGTGGGACCTTCACTGGTGGCTGGGGATCGAACCGGTGCTGCAGAGGCTGCTGGCAGCTTCGCAGCCCAGTGCTCAACTGCTGTGCCAGCAGGGGAGGCCCTCTTTCAAAACCTTTTTTAAAATCTGTTGTCCTTTAGGGAAAAAAGTTACTTTCCCAAGATCATAAGCTTATGAGTGGTAGAGGGGGAGCATTTAGGTCTTCAACGGCTAATCTTGTCCCCTTGGTGTTTTTGGATAATTCCCTTCTTAACTGTTACAGCCTATGTCTTTTTCAAGTATGGCCTAGTAGTTTTCTTTACTAATCATAAGTTCTTATCCAAAGCATATTGTCTATTCCCTTAGTTGTACTTGAGGTTATTTTACTCCAACTTTAGCTTCCCTTATAATGGCCAAGTTGATGCATTGGGATATATATTTGTACTGAAGAACTTCGCCCCGTGGATGTAGGCATATTGAGAACTACTAATCTTTTAGCCATTCTGTCTCAATATCTTGGTGAAATCTTTATGCCTGGTATTTAATTACCTGCTTAAATTAGGAGAAATAAGAAACTAGGGAGAAAAATAAACTAGGAGGATGAGGGTAAGAGAAGACCATTGTGTTTGCCAGGCTGTTTATTGGGAGGGCAGCTGTGTCATTGTGCAGGAGCACTTCAGAGAGTGAGGGGGGCACTATTAATCATTACTCCAGTAAAGGCAGTGTAACTGGGAGTGTGTGGAGAATTCTGTGACCTAATTTCCATGACCTTCAAGGACGTTAAAATCATCATCACTGATGAAGATGGAGCCAGGTGGCAACGAGTTAGTGGCTGGCCAGTACAGAGGGGAGGCCTTCTGGGGTCAGCTACCCTTTAAACAGCGTGGTAATAAAAGTTAAACATGAGTTGAATGTATGAAAGACTTGCCCTGATGTAGTAAACCATAAATTTTATAAAGATTTTACATTTATTTCTTTTCTATTCTAAGAATGTGACTAAGTGTAATACAAAGTTCTTTGCCTTATAGCCATCAAATGAAAGACCGAAATGCCCAGAACTACCACCATTTCCATCATGTTTATCTACGATGCACTTCATTATCTTTGTAGTGGTACAAACGCTGTTGTTCATTGGCTATATTATGTACAAGTAAGTCTCTTAATGAAATTTAACCCAACATTTGTCTGTTATTTAATTTCAAGTGCTCAGTAGTCTGTGTCCATAGCAGAACTTGCAACACCTGTGAAGTCAGGTTCACACTGAGCAAGTGTTCCATGGAGCTTACACGGTTGCACGTGTTTGGGGTGCATCTTGTCTGAATGTAGTCTATACTGTAGACAACATTGGATTTTGAAATTTAAGACAAGTATTTTTTCCAAAATATATAGAACTATATTCAGCTTTTTTCTTCTTTTTCCTTAGGACTCAGCAAGAAGCAGCTGCCAAAAAATTCTTTTGACCTCCGTTTTCTTAAGTGTGCATCATGTATGTATATACAAAACGTTGTCTTTTTTTTGAGGGAATTTAAGTATTTAAATTGCTTCTGAGTCTAAATTATTAAATTTTGTATAAAATTACTGTTTAAACATTGATTTGCAGTCAGAATAAACCTTAAAACAAAGACAACCACATGTAAATTTGTGCATAGTACGTGAATCTATTTAAATTACAGTGAATTTCTGGCCAGTAGAATACATCCACTGACAAGAATATTGATAGACAAGACCGTAAATAATTCAAAGTGGGGGCTACCTTTCAGATCTGAAAGTTACACCTAAATCTCAGATGTTGGCCGTTTCTTCATCTAATAGAAGCATACTTGGTCTCCTACCCCTCCTCCCCAAATACAAGTCTAGCTACAAGCTCCCATCATGTTTATGTTGCAACCAGTTTTTTTAGAGGTCAGAATTTCCTACTCTAACACCCACTCCTGCAATCCTTTAATGCAATTCCCTTTGAAATCAAAGAGTATTTTGTCTGAGAGCTTTAGGAGCGGGATAAAAAAGCTTCAGAATGTTTATTAAAGTATTTTTTCCTTCTGGTTATCAATGATATATATCACTTTTAAAGGAAATTTGGGGAGGAAAGAAGCGCTTCAAAAAACAATTTAGGTGAAAACATTCCTTTCATAATGGTTTTTATGAGTATTTGCTTGTTAATCTGTTCATTTTTACAGTTGCTTATATTCTCAAATGTTTTTTCATTCCAATGGGGTCAGTTCAACATTATGAAAATAATTTTTGCATTTATATTCATCACTGAAGGAATTTATTTCTCTTATTTGGGACAAGCGTGTCATTTCAGCTCGGAGCGCCGCTCTGACCAAATCTCATGTTCACCAGTCCTGCTGTGCGCTGCAGCCTGGTTCCACTGCCCCACCCTCCCTGGCCCTGTATCTCTGCATACTCTTGTGAATCAAGGAAGCTGTAGAAGCAGTGTTAAGATTTAAGACAAAATTTGAAAAATGGAATGAATACTTCTGATTTCCTTTTTTTAATGCTTTTAAAGATTTTGTGAAGAACTTGCTTGTAAGTTTAACTGGAAATGTCTCGCTGGATGGGGTCTTTGTAGTTCAAAGCATTATAGAGACAGTCTGCAAAAAGACATTTTGAAGGGCCATTTTAATTTTGTATTTGAAGCTGATGTAGACTTATTTTGGCTGGCTTCAAGATACTCTTTTACCTAAAGTGCTTATTTTTTGTCATGGAGTCCAAAATAATACTGTTTTATAAAATAGTTCTATTTCTTTCTTTTAAGCCTTCATAAATTTCTCTCAAATGTCATTTACAGGTTGGGTTTACTGCCTAGAATCTATGCCAAGACTGTGAAGAGTCTAGAGCACCTGACTAGTTCGTGTGTGAGAACAGTTAGCCTCTGTGTCAGCACTTACCCTAGGGCGCTGAGTGAGAAGGTCCCAGGGAGTCCTCACTCTGCTTCATTCACTTCAGCATAGCAAATATTTCTCCAGTGTTTTCCCTTTGTAGTATTAACATTTTGAAATTCATGTTTCAGAGACACCATCATCACAGAATTTACTCTTATCCGTGAAAAAAAATTAATACCTCCTGAAGAATATTTAAGTTGTAGAGTATGAAATTTGGGAAATCCTCTTGAGATAAAAGACTGCAAAATACCCAGTGTTACAAAAATCCCTGGTCACATGTGCCTGAACTTACTAGAGGAATGCCCCATCTATGCAGTGTCTTTTCAGGCTAAATTCAAGAGGAACTGTGGTCATTCCTGTCACAGTGGAGACAGCTGTTAGGAGAGAGCATGAGCAGAGATCTCTTTTCCTTTTTTACTTAGTAATTTAATTTGCTTGAAAATCACTCAGTAAAGCAGTTCACACAGGGCATTTATCATATTATTTGAAATTTTGTTCATTTTCCTCAAAACCATTGACTTTAGTTCATTTCTAAAGAGAAATGTTTCTGTAGAAAAACCAATCACTGCCAGGATTCTTTCATTTCTGTACTATTTTGTATAATTGAATTTGTTAACTTCTCACACCAGCAAGTATTTTACAGGTGCCTTGGATTAATACAAAATTGATTTTAAATTTTAGTGTACGTCATTGTGCTTATGATGCCACTTTTAAAAAGAAATGCAATTACATCATGGATAATGCCCACAGTTAATGTACCAATTTGTGCTCTGTTTGAATGTTTTGCTCATCTTAAACTTTAGGAAGCCACAAACAGTAAATACTGTGTTGTTATGTGGTAAAGGGATGTCACTGTTTCTCACAGTGTGGCCCGTGGATCATCTGGGTCATGGAGTGCTTGTTCAGAATGCAGATTCCAGGGCTCCAATTCAAACTACCTGAATCAAAAGTCAGGGGCGGGGCTTCAGAATAGCCCCTTTTCAACAGGCACCTCAGATGATTCTGAGCACACCACAGTTTGAGAACCACTAAGATGAGGAGTGAAAAACCAAAACAAACTAAGTTTTGTTTTGCTGGTTCAAAGCTGAGCTGAGTGCATAGTAGAACATTTTCATTGTCAATGACGTTAGCAAACGTGCACTGATTCTTTTATACTTACACTACTAAATGTTCTTTTTACTAAAACTCCTGGTTTATTAGTAGTGACAAACTAAATCCAGATTGTGGCCTGTAGCTCTTGGTACTTTGGGCTGATGGTTTTTAAGCTACGAAATCATCTTCACATCATGGTCAAGAAGTGAAAATCCCACCTTCAGGTCGGCCCACAGAAGCCTTTTTGCTTTCCCAATTGTCATTTTTGTGACATTTTTATCTCAGACACTTGTACTTTTTGATAACTTGGGGAAAATAGAAATTACTTGAAAAAGGGATTGCCTGACCTGCTGCATTGCAAAGATACAATCTTTGTAAAGGACAGACATAGCCGTTGTGAATATTAAGATGTGATTATCTTTTCTGTCCATGTGCTTATCACAAGGAGACAGTGAACAAATGATTATATTGGGGATTTTTTTTATTTATAAGATCTAACAAAATCACCATTTGCAACTTTTTAGATCTGTTTGTTGCCTGCTTAATATATTTCTTTTAAAGTCTAAATGGTTTTCTATCTACTGTTAATTTTAATTAGGTAACATTTGTCAAGTGTTTTTTTTCTGATTGTTATTTGATGCTAGCTGGAATTAAATGACATTGACCTTCAAATAAAGAAATATTTTAGTAAATTTACTTTTTCCTTCATTGACCTTGGTAATATGTAGTTATTTATTTCCCAAGTAGGCCCTGCTTTGTGATAGCATCTGTGTATCCTGTGCTGTGCCCGGGCCCTGTGGCATACCACCTGCAGGGCCCACCGGGGAGGCACAAGAAGTCGACTGACGGTGATGAACAGTACAAACAAGTCAGAACAATATATTCAATATTTAAGCCATTACTGATGGCAGTTCAAAAAATCTTTTCATCTTTTGGCAAACACCATTTAACCAAGTCATTCCAATTCAGAGTCCCTGTGGCATGAAAGGGAAAGTAGGGCTTTGGTGTCCGACAAATCTAGGGGTGAGCCTTGACCCTGCTGCTCACCGAAAGGGGTGCTTAGTTTCCCTGTACTGCTCCTCACAGGGTGTAGGGGCAGGAAGGACACAGAGCAGGTTTTCTGATCCAGCATACCGGGTAAAGGAGGAGTCCTGGAGCCCTCAGTGGGTTTTCAGGCTTTTATTGGGGTTTACCAGGTACACGGCAGGCAGGGGTACTGGGGGGCCAGGAGGCTGGCAGGCCTCCCAGCCCCCAGCAAGTCTTTACTATCTGGGTTCTTCGGCCTACTCTCTGCTTCTCTCTCAGTTTCTCTTTCAGCTTCTGCTGCGTCCCCGTGACGCCGCCCCTAAAAGCCCAGTCTCAGCCCAGGTGAATCCCATCTACCTATGCCCACACCCTACTCCAGGTGCCCGCCATCAGGCATGCATTCAGGACCTCCAGGATCCATCATCTATCCTGATGGCGGGAGGGCAGAAAAGCCTGACATTTTTCCTTACCCTACACCTACACAGGGTTAGTAGCCTTGAGAAAGACTCAACAGACATTTTACAAAGTAGTTTCAGGAAATGGTAGACTCAGGGAGGCCCTCGTTTCTTCTCTTGACCTGAGGAAAACCACAACCATTAAGAATCTGCTGCACTGGGGCCTCCCTGGTAGCACAAGGGATTAAGACTCAGCACTATGAGGCTATCCACACCACTGCAGCAGGAGTTCAATCCCAGGCCAGGGAGCTACCCACATGCCACAGCAGACCTCTCTGACTCACCCGCTGCTCGCCTTAGCAGTGTATTCAGTCAATCCGCCTGTTCCCCACTCTGGTGAATCCTCTCACCCCCACACTGCTGTCCTATACCACAGTTCTTGTATGCATAAATAAATAAGTCTTTAAAAAAAAAAAAAAAAGAATCTGCTTCATTAGGCCTCCCTGGTAGCACAGGGGTTGAAGACAGCGCTATCAGGCTATCAGTAGCCACTGCAGCAGGAGTTAGATCCCCTGCAGGCCAGGTTGTTAACCCACATGGCACAGCAGACCTCTCCTGTCTCACCCGCTGCTCCCCTCAGCAGTGTATTTCAGTAGATCTGTCTAGTTCTGCTCCCCAACCTGTCTGGTGAATCCTCTCACCACTACCACCCCCACACCTCTGGCCTGTACACTAGTTCTTGTACGTATAAATTAATCTGCTTTACAAAGTGTCATCGAGTCATCCTCAAGTACACCAGTGAGCTGGAATAGAGCACCTAGGAGTGGTCTGCAGATTAGAGGAAAGGGGACCCATTATGTAGAAAGATGCTGCATGAAAGCATCACGTCATTTCCATGCAGAAGTGTAACATGTCTGAGGAGGTGGCTGAGGAAATCTTCCAGATGTCAGTGAAGGAGCCGCTGGCTTGCCCTGTGGACTTGTCTCAGTTGGGTATAATTTATGTATGAACACAGTAACTACTGAGGCAGGACCGAGACAACCCAGCCAAAAGGCAGCTCCTGGCCTAAAACTTAAGAGTCCAGTGAGATAAAATGATGGATCAAAGGATTATTTTTTGCTTAATGAAGCATTTTGGGTTTGAGCTTCACTGGACTCTGTTTTCAACAGGATGTTTTGCTCAAAGCGTGGAATTTAGAAATTCCATTACAGGCCTGTAATCAGTCAGCTCTGATTAATTTCATTGAAACAGAACTCTAGATGAAGTCTTGCTGTGCTTACAATTTAAATTTTAGAAATGGGTAGGGAGGGGGGTTTGATAATGTGAGGGATTTTTTACCCTCTGAAATGAGCTTAGTGTTTTAATACAGAAGGGGGCAAGCTGCATCTGCTGGGGTGATTTAGTAATCTGAACCATCTGCCTCCATGCTCAGGAGTTCCCCTGTAATCCAGCTCGGCCCCAAACCACTCTTCTCTGTCATCACACCCTTTAGTGGGTGAAGCTGTGCGGGGCCCTTTGCTCAGAAATGTGTGGCTATCGCTGAGGATATTTAGAGATTTTGTATTTGGTTTTTCTTGGGGTTTTGTCTGAGTTTAGGTTTTATTTTTCTGGGGTAGAAACAATGGCTTTCTTTATGAAAAGTGTGATAAGTAACCAGATAAAGAATTTAGGATTTGGTGGCGGGTCTGAAGAAAAAAAAGAAGAAGGAGGTGCTTCTGATCCTGCAGCGGCTCATGGAATGAATAGAGAGGAATACGAGGAGTATCAGAAGCAAGTGATTGAGGAGAAGTGAGTACATCGACTTCATTTCCCTTTCAAAGCAGCAAAGTAATCCTTGCCATACCCTCTTCAGCACCCCAGTCTCTTTTCTTCTTGCCACATGTCTTTCCTTTTTCTATTTACATCTATCCTTAGGAGAGTGTGTTCTGCTGAAAGGAACAATTTCTGAGCATCCGTAGTTATGACATCTTACTGACAGGAATGCTAATGAAAAGTCATAATGAGCCTAGATGCTGTTCATCAGGAGCTTAACATTTTCTGGCCAAGGTATATTTTAACTGCCTTAATTTCATTGTTCAGATGAAAAGTCGTAAGCCTGACTATAATCTTCCTGAAATTCACCCTCCTGACCAGTAGAAAGCTTTCAAATGATAAGAGTCCAGACTTAGCACCTGAAAGAGGGCTTCAAAGAACATTCAGGGCCACCTTCTTGAGCTTACACATGCAGAATAAACTTAGAAAATGAAGCCTGATAATTATGTCATAAGACTTGGCTTCTCAAAGAGTCTAAGTAAATTTTACTGTCTTTCATGAAAATTTTAAAGATAAAAGTAGAACAGTATAATGAATACCCATATATACCTATGTCATAAAGTCAACATGATTGCTATTAAAGTAGATAGATGATAGCTAGGTAGGCAGACAGATAGATCCATTTTTACAGTAAATTATAGACATTATATTACTTCACCCCTAAATATTTCTGCATATAACTCCAAAAGCTAAAGACATTCTCCTGACTATATAAAATATACTGAAGATGAAATAATAGTCACATTTTAGTTGGGTATGATGGAATGTAAATATCAACAATGTTTCCCCACTGAAGAGTGATTCAAATGTTTAAGTGTGACCTATGTAATTTTTTAAGGTAGAGAGTTAATTTAAGAACTTTTTAATAGTGAACTAAGAAGCATCAAGCTTGAGGTTAAATGTTCATATGTTACAAAAGAAAAGTATTTCTTTTTTGTCATGATGGTACTTTGCTAATGATCAATTAGGTAATCGTTGCTTAAGTCCCATAGCTAAGATGATTATAGGTGAAAAGGTTAATGACCTCGAGGAAACCAAGAAAGTTCAAAAGCCTACATTTAATGGAGACCTTGTCTATTGTATTTTTTCTAAAAGAAATTGTGGCTTATCAACTACCTAGAATTTATTATGCTTTGCTCAGCTGTAAATTAAAGTCATTTAAAAAAAAAGAAAATGCAGCTGCAAAAATGATGCTGGTGTTAGGATAACACTGGGCAAAAGAAGCCACTTTTCCTGGTTATTGTCTAGTTTTGCTGATGGCGTGTCAAAGGGACACAAGTATAATGAAGAAACAAAAGTAGAGACATAGAACCAAATGCTTGCAACTCAAGTGGGCCAATGTGAAGAAAATGGTCAGAATTTAGACTATACATCTGATCACACAAAACTGTATTTAATATGTCCAAGCAATAAGTCCTATCACAGAGATAGCATCTGTTTAATTTGCTTAGCTGTGGCTAATGACAAAATTTTCCTTAATTTTATATCTAGACCCGTCAGTGGATTGGGTAATTTGCCAGCTATTGGGTGTGTATGTTTGTGTCTAAATATTATAAATTTATATAAATTTATATTGATGATATGTATGTAGCAGCAAGACGATGGGATCAGCCTGCTTCCTCACACAAGGAGGGACTTGTGGCCTAATGCTTGAGTTTTTAAGAGCTTCATCAACTACAATGCCACATAAAGATATCAAAAATGGTTCATCCCAAGTTACATGTACAGAGTTATAGACATTCTTAAATCTACAACAATTTAAGTGAATGTAGTAAATAAAAGCCTCCTAAATCTGTCCTCATCATTTTGGAAAAGTAGGCTTGATTCTACCAATTGTAAACTAAAACATCTCAACAGTGTACTCTACAGCACATTCGTTTTTATTTCACTTGTTGTTGGTTTTTTTTTTTTTTTTCCCAGTGCCAGTAATAGTACTGAAAGTGGTATGTACCTAAATAGGACACTTGGGAAGGTCTAAGTAAAATAATAGTTTGTTTATCCCTTCATTTCTCTCCATGCTATTAAAACTCCCCTTTACCTTACCCAATTTACTACATGTACTATTTAGTACTAATAGAAAAGTTACTATATTTGCTATGGTGTCATTTGTAACTTGAGCTTTGTTTGACTTGGTCACTTTTTGGAGCTGACTGTAGGCTTGCACTGTGTGGGCTGCACTGAGATAGAGGACTTGGAGTTCCTTCTGCAGGAATTTATGCTCAATTCAGGAGACAAGCTACTGTGACAGTAAACAGAGCAATCTGTTTTTTTTTTTTAATTTTTTTTTATAGATTATTTATTTATTTATTTATTTACACAAGCACTGGGTACAGTCAGAAGCGCGGGAGGGTGAGAGAATTCACCAGAGCGGGAAGCAGAGCAGGCAGAAGGACTGAAGTACACTGCTGAGGGGAGCAGCGGGCGGCAGGAGAGGTCTGCGCGCCATGTGGGACCCTCCTCTGGTGGCTGGGGAGCAGCCGGGGATTGAACTGGCACCACAGAGGCTGCGGGCAGCTTCGCAACCCAGCGCACAACCGCTGCGCCACCGGGGAGGCCCCAGAGCAATCTGGTTTTATGAGCAGTTAGTAAACAGACCCTGGAGGACTGGAATCTGGGTCTGTATGGGGTGAGGGTGGGGGAAATGGAACTTGTACAGTCATTTGATTGTCACCAAATAAACAGAAAAAAGAAGGTCTTTTCAATAAGTGGTACTGAAACAAGTGGGAAAAACTGAACTTGGATCCCTACCTCACACTGCACACACAAAATGAATTTGATAGACATTGCAGACCTACATATAGATGCTAAAATTATAAAGAATTTAGAAAAAGAATAGAATACCTTTGCAACTTTTCTAAGTCCTCTTAAACATGACCCTGAAAGAAATAGCTATAATTTTTTAAATGATCAAAATTTTTATTAAAATTAAAAACTTTTATGCATCAAAGACACATTAATAAGATAAATTAACAAGTCACAAATGGAGAGAAAGTATTTGTAAAACATGTATCTAACAAAGTATGTAACCCCAAAAGCTAAAGACATTCTAAGCTATATGAACAATTCCAGTAAAAAAGTAAGAAAAAAAATGGGTCAATGGAGATAGATTAATAGTCAATTTGAAACGTGAAAATAGATGTCATTACAAAAATGAAAATCACACTGAAGTGCACCACCAAAATGTCTAAATTAACACCATAATTGAATTATATAATGCCTATATAACTCATTAATACCATAATTGAGTTATACAATGTCTAGAACTCTAAAATTGATACCATAATACACAAATAAACACACACACACTAGAATGGTTCAAAGTTAAAAAAAACATAGTACCAGATGTTGACCAGAATGTGGAGCAAGTAGAACTAGTTATTCCAGTTGATGAGCTGAGCGATAGTGTGACCACTTGGAAAAAAGTCTGGCAGTTTCTAATACAAGTAAACTTACTCAACCCGGTCTTCCTTAACTTTAGCAATTCTCTGCCTTGATAGTGACCTAGTAGAAATTAATATACTTGTCCACAAAAAGCCATGTACCAAAATATTCTAGCAGCTTCCCTGGCAGCAAGCCAGCATGGGTAACAGTCCAAGTTTGCATCAGCAGAGAATGGACGAACCCAAGGTGATCTACTCAGATAGTAGATCTACTCTACTATGGATGTCTATGTCTACTCACATAGTGATGTCATAGTGGATGTCTATGTCTACCCACATAGCCGTGGGAAGGAACAGATACTGATAAATAAAACAACCTGGACAGATCTCAGAAGCTTTTATGCTGAGTGAAAGAAACCTTACACTGAAGAATACATAGTGCATGGCTCCATGAGTGTCAAGTTCTGGAACAAGTCAATTCAGTCTGTGCTGGGAAAAAGATAATGATCTGGAAAAAAGATAAGAATCACCAATCAAGCTGGGGAGCAGGTGCTACCTAGGGATGAGAATGAGGGAGTTTTCTCAGGCCACTGTAATGGTTTTTTTTTTATTATTATTTTTAGATTTATTTTATTTATACAAGAACCAGGGTACAGGCCAGATGTGCGGGAGGGTGAGAAGATTCACCAGAGACAGAGTGGGGAACAGAACAGGCAGAATGACCAAAATACACTGCTGAGGGGAGCAGCGGGTGAGACAGGAGAGGTCTGCCGTGCCATGTGGGTTGCTCCGCGGCCCGTGGGGACCGAAACAGCACTGCCGAGGTTGTGGACAGCTTCACAGCGCTGCGCTCAACTGCCTGCGCCACCAGGGAGGCTCCTATTGTAATGTTTTTAGATTCTAATAGGGGTTCAAGTTACACTCAGAAATAGAACTAATTGGAGAAATATGTGTGTATGTACACATGTATGCATTAATATTAGATTTAATATAAAGAATTGATTCACATGATTATGCAAGCTAAGAGGGCACACAATCTGCTATCAGGAAGCTGAAGACTCCAGAAAGCCAGGGTGTAGTGCTGAGAACTGGGGGCTGATTGTTTAAGTTGGTACTTTTATGGGGAATCAAGGGCAGGAGATGGTGGATGTCTAATCTCAGGCAGGTCAACAGAAAGCAGCGAATTCTCCCTTCCTCCACCCGTTTGTTCTGTGTAAGTGCTCAACCTATTGGAATTGCCCTCCCACATACCCCCTCCGGATTGGGGAGGGCAATCGCTTTCCTTGGTCCACCGATTCAAATGCCAATCTCGTCTGGAAACATCCTCATAGATATACCCAGAAATAATGTTTAATCTGGCACCCTGGGTGCCAATGAAGTTAACATATAAAATTAACTATTTAAAGTCTGTACATTTAATTGCATGCAAAATTTTCAAAGGAAAAGAGAAACTATAAACAAATGCAGAGTGGTGTGAGTGGTAGGCATGGTGAAGAGTCTGATGAAAAGTTTACTGAAGTCTGGAACCATGACATGCATCAAAACATAAGTTGGGGCCTCCCTGGTGGCGCAAGGGGTTAAGCATAGCACTATGAAGCTATCTGCAGGCTCTGCAGCACGAGTTCCATCTCCGGCTGGCCAGGGAGCTACCCACATGGCACAGCAGACCTCTCCTGTCTCGCCCGCTGCTCCTCTCAGCAGTGTATTTCAGTAGATCCACCTGTTCTGCTTCCTACTCTGTCTCTGGCAAATTCTCTCACCCCACACCTCTGGCCTGTACCCCAGTTCTTGTATGCATAAATAAATCTTAAAAAAAAAAAAACATAAGATGGATAAATGGATGGAGAGAAAGGGCTAGACAGGTGAGGAAACAAGCAAGGAAGATGCTACTGTACAATGTGATGTTGCGTATTTGGGCTTCACGGTGAAATCCTTCAACTTCCTTTTGTTTAAAACTTCATAGTAAAACACCGGGGAGAATGACGGCCTTCTGCCCAGGTCACTGGCCTCTTGGGAGTGTCACTATTTCCTTTTCCAAAACCATGACACTGCACGCAGGCTGTCTCATGCCTACGCCAGACCTGACCTTCTGTGTGGGGAAATGAGTTCAGAGAGGGCCTCTGGGCCCGGGACCCCTAGTGTAACCCGATGGCTTCACACCAGCCCTCCCTCAGCCTTCTAGGTAATGGTTAAGATGGTTTCAAAGCCCAGAAATAGAAACCAGTTTATCCACCTGAGGAAAAAAAAAAAACAGGAAATGTGTTTTATTGAAAATAATGCTTTATGCAAAGATTCTTCACCAAACCCGTGAGCAGAAATCCCACCAGTCTTCACAGGAGCCTAAACCAGAACCAGAACATTCTGGGGAAACCACAAGCACAGTTCTTCCCTCTCTGGTGGTTGCTTCTGCTTCCTGCATCTGTCCTGTGCTTCTTTCTCAGCAGTCGCTCACTCTTCACTCGGTTACCCAGACCGCATGGCTGGTGGAAAAGGCAGCCACGGCCTCCAAGTTCACTTGGTACTTCCAGCCACACAGGATCGCTGTCCCTCTCAGCCCCAACCCCAAATTCCTAGGAAAGAGATTTCATGAAGTCGGTGTTGTTCTGCCCGGTACAGCCAGAGGGCAAGGCTGAGGGTGTAAGTGGAGCCTCCAGTGACACACTTCTTGGCAGCTGGGAGGGGCTGCGGTTACTGTGAACATTACAGGTGTCCCCAGAGGTGTCTGCTTTTGTCCAGAGCACATGAGCAAGAGAGTCCAATTAGTCACCCCAGGGCATTGGAAAGCTGCCCTCAAGTGTGTGTGGTTGCCACCTCCAGATCCGGGAGGGGAACACTGTCCTGAAACTGGGGTCCAGAGGAGGTGACATTAGATCCCCAAGTACCATGTGCCTCCAAACGACCTGTCCTGAAGACGACAGTCCTGTTCCAGCATAAGAATTGCTCAGGGAGCTTGTTTAAAGCGTAGACCCCTCCTGTCCCCAGGGGTTCTGGGACGGGAGGCCTGGGGTCAGGCCCAATAGCTGCTCCTCACCAAACGCTCCTGTGAGGCTGTTGCTGGGGCTCTCGAGTCACACTTGGAGCAACATGGTGAGCTCAGCTCTGCGTGAAGATCACCACCCTGCCCCTCTCCCCCGTGGCCATCAAGAGATTCCCAGAACCAAGTGACTCCAGGACTTGGGGTCTGTACTCAGTTACCACAGCAGGAGAGACAGGCAGATGTTTGGGGGGAAAGGAACAGCTCCCGCTTTCCCAGGGAACTCACAAGGGTGTTTCGAGTCTGGCTCCTCCGAGAAGGGGCTGGGATGTCCTGAGTCCTCTTTATCCTCTGACCCCTTATTCTGTTCTTTCCTCGAAGGATGGCGCGAGACGCTGCATTTAAACACAGAAAGGCAGAGAGGGCTTGCCTCAGAGTTCACGTCCGGGCAAAGCACAGGCTCCCAAAGGTAAGACGCTAGACACGGTAAGCCTTTATTATAGGCCATAAAAAATGAAGTTATGACCAGCAAAGACTCATGCCCATGAGGGCCTGGGTGTGCGTTCACAGGCATGCAGGCAAACACACGAGTGTATGATCCCTCAGTACAGCTACCTTGTCTCCATCTTCATCTTCATGGAGTGACAAGAGCATTGGACTGAAGGTCACAAAGATTCGATTCCAGGCATGTAGCTCCAGCAGCTTTCCTTTCCTCTCAGCACAACGGAGTCGAGCCCATCGATGCGGTTTCTCACGTAAACATTGTAAAACTGATCGAACTCTCTAAATACACAGAGAACAACAGTTGGGGTTGGCTGAGCTCTTTCTAAGCCAGGCACGGGATCAGCTCCTTGACGCTTCCCGACTGGATTTTCTAACACCACCTCCTCTTCCAGTAGAGGAAATGAGCCGAAGGCTACCCCCGCCCCCAGGAAGGCAGACCCCAGGTCGACCTCCATGACATTCTGCCTCTGTCTCAAAGGAGCCATCGGGTCCCCCTTTTTGGAGATGAGGTTGCAGTGACGGCCATTGCTGGCTCCATCAGATGTGTCTCATGCCTACTGAGGGCGGACGCCCGCAGGCTCTGGTGATGGGAAGAGGAGAGGGGACAGGCCATGCAGGGCTCTTATGCACTGCTCTGGGCTTGTATTGGGGTGACAGTGACCCCAGTGCTGGGCTCGTCTCACTCTTCCACTTCCCCGCCATCTGAGGTTTCCCCAGCCCCACTAAATGACTCCACCTGCACCTTCTGGGTTGAGCGTTCATCTTCACAGGCAGGGGTGCACGCTCCCTTAGAGAGCCTTTTCCACCTGGAGAAGCCAAAGTGGATCCCTCCACAGCACGAGCACCACCTCCAAGTCGGCGGGGTCCCCTGCACATCCCAGGGAAGGCTGACTTCAGGAGCCACCGGCACTCAACAAGGGAAGGCACCCCCTGTCCAGGCAAGGGCACTGTTAAAGTCACCCATGAGTCAAATCGCCCCCTCCTGTGGGAGAGATCCACCCCTTAATGCTCCCTGTCTCATCCAGGGAGCAAAACTCATGCTTGCATTTGGATGAGGGGAACACTTCTAAATACTGTGCCTTCCACTCCGTGTCTGGTGAACTTCCTGAAACTCCCCCAGAGGCCAAGCTCTCTTCTGCAACATGCCCCGGTGGAACCCGCGGGCTCACTGCAGCACTGAAGCCCCTGCCTCCAGCCTTGGGTGCAAGAAAAACAGCCACTTACAAAAGACTTTGCATGCAGTTCTCCTACCCCAAGTCTCCTCTTTCTACTTTTATATTCAAGGTGCCCATCCCTCCACCAAAAAAAATTGGGGGTGCAAGATTGACTCTATGTGACTGAAAACTGCAGTAAGCTTTAGGGGACAATTTGTACAGTGAAGGGCCACAGAATCCCACCACCAACAGCCAGGGACGAGGTTTTCCTTCTCCTGCGTGGCCCAATGGTTTGAAGAGACCGACACCTCTAGGACTAAATTCCAAACACAACCCTAGTATATAAATGCAAATGTCACCTGGAAGCATCTGCCCTTGCGCCTGCATGGAAGAGTTCACCTTCTGAAGGCGTCCCCTTGGGGCGCTAGTATAACATGGCTGCATTTTGTAAAAATGAATTCTGCACACACTGCCCATCTTGTGCATTCTGCACAATTCTGCACATATTCAACAATTTGCCTTCAGTGTGAAAAGTACTAAAAATGCTAATACAACTGCCTGCTTTTTCCCGAGGCACAGGGACATGTGAACACAACCCGCAATCTCCATGAAAGAGTGACTAATAGGAAGTGTCCCGCAGCAAGCCAAGCTAGCACAGCTGTGGCTAGCACCCCAACCTCGAGGCTGCACCTGCCCCAGAAGTTCTGCACCACCGCTGGGCCCCCATGACTAGAAGGGGCGCTGGGGAACAGACACATCTCCCACGCCAAGATCAGCCGGACTTGCTGTCTGTGCAGAAAGGCCCCTCCAGCCCTAGCCAGACGGCCGCTTCCGTGGAGGCGCCGCGGGGAATGCCCGCGCGGGACCAGAGCCGGCTGGCTCGCGCCCCCTGGTGTCCCTGCATGGAGGGTGGGGCAGCAGCTGGGACATGCACCCTCCAGGCCCCGAGAACCATCTGCCCAGCGCGTGTTCTCAGCTCTTCCCGGGCTCTGTGGGCTGCTGATGGAGGGGAACAGAAACTAATATCTGAAGGTGACTTTTATTTTTGTGAAGTCCATTCTTGTGATACTTAGTTCCAGCCGTGGGCCCTCCAGGGAGCAGCTGTCCCAGGAGGCGGCAGTGCAGTGAGGGGCAGGGGTGAGGACAGGCTGGGAGGAGTCAGGTCATTTATGACTATGGAGCCAAGAGTATAATACATGCAAAGGAATGAACTTAGGCCACTATCTCACACCCTACCCAAAAATTAATTCAAGATGGGTTAAAGACCTGCATGTAAGACCTGCAGCCCTGCTGCTTCCATGGTAATGCTGAATCAGGCCAGTGCCCTCCAGGTTTGCTACTGCCGCTGGCCTGGACTGGAGGCAACTCTTAGGTCTGTCTTTGGTTTTGCAGAACTCTTATGCAGACCCTTGAGAATGCCACATGGAAGCCCAATGGGAATTGAAGTGGTAGATGGTCTAATAAGGAGCAAGGCCCAGGAGGGGAGGCAGTGCCCATGGGCATCACTGTGATTGGAAAAGGCCAGGACCATGGCACTGTCTCCACACTGCACTGGCAGAAAAGGGATGAGGGCCAGTCAGTGCTAGACCTTAGAGCAGCGGGTGGGGGGTGGTAGACGGAGGACAGGGCTGGTGAGGAGCTGCCCAGCTGGGGATGGGCCACAGATTCCCGAGTCATTATGTCCCTTCCTGGGGTTGCCATCTTGCTTACTGTGCTTATTGATTACTTCTATGATTACTGCAATTAAAAAGGTCATCTTGATAATTGTCTGTGCAATGAAATATTATTCGGCCAGATAAAAGGTCATCCTGAAGTCGGTGAAAACATGGATGAAACTTGAAGACATTGTGCTGAATAAAATAAACCAGATGGAGAAAGGCAAATACTACACGACTTCAGTTATATGTGGAATCTGAAATAACCAAACTCGTGGATAGAGATCAGATTGGAAAAACGGCAGGAGCAGTGGGTAAGAAGAGTGGATGAAGCTCGTTAAAGGTACAGATTTCCAGTTAAGCCCTGGAGACGTCATATAACATGGTGACTCTTAAAAAAGTTTTCAAAGACATATGGACAAATAGTAATGTTATTAACTCTAGCCAGAACTGCAGGAGAGGCAGGGCCAGCTGGGGACCCCCCCCCCCAGCCCTCTCTCAGCTCTCTCCCGAGAGCAGGTGTGGCTCCCAGCGGCCCCCAGGCATTGGCTCCTTGGCCAGCTGCTGAGTGGTATTTCTTTTCATTGAACGTCTATTTTATACACAGAAAAGCACATGTCTTAAGTCCTAAAACTCACTGTGTGGTCCTAAAACTCTTGTAAATTGAGGAACTTGGCTGAGGTCACAAGTCCTACCGTGACAAACGGGACGGAGCCTCCTCATGGCTCATCCAGTACTTTTTCATGCCTCTTTTCCTCCACCCCCACCCCCAAGATGGTAGCCATGATTACATCGCCTAAGCGTCTAACGAAGCCGGCAGCGCCGCGCAGAAAGCAAGACTCACATCCTCACTGGCTCCAACAACAAACAACCTTCCCTCCCCTCGCTGATGGCCCAGTTCTCAGCCCTGTGCCAGCTCATAACGTCCACCCCAGGCCAGCAGCTGTGGGGACAGTATTAACCGTCTGCAGGGAACTGGACACATTCAACCTGTCCTCTGCTGAGGAGGACTGCCCGGGACCTCGCCACGTTCCCTGCCGCCCCCAGCCAGTGACATAACCAGCAGGAGGCAGTTCTGGGCCCTGTGCTTTCCCCAGGCCTGACGGAGAGCAGATTTGAGGAAAATGTCTTCCCAGGAGCTGTCAGGTGCAATGAAGATAACTGCATCACGTTTGGGTTCAGAACTGTGTTTTCTGAAGAAATGATGTGGCGGGTGTTTCCCGTGACAAAGAGCTTCCCTGGGTCGCTGACTGAGGGAAGGACATTGGGCTCTCAGGAAAGGGTGACGCAGCCCGAGCCCTCAAGCCCAAGAGGCAAAGGCCCCTCCCGTGTGGGAGAAGCCCCACATGTGGGCTTCTCCATGCCTCAGCCCTATTACTAGGACAGCTCTTGCATCGTTTTTCCCTCTGTTCCCCTCAAAAGTGAGATTTCCAAAATGTAAACCTGGTCTTGTTCCTCCCTTGTTTATTTGAAAAAATAAACTTTGGAGATCAGTGTTCTAACCCCCCAGCCAGGACGCCATGATAAGCCTCCTGTCTCTCCAGGCTTTCCTCATTCTACTCGCTGCCTAGACTGAACATTCCTTCTGGTTTGTCCCCTAACCCCTGCTTCCTGTGTGCCTTTCCTTCCTGGAAGACTCTGGTCTAGTGTCACTTGTTCTAGAATCTTCTGTGGCTCGCTCACCCCACCTAAGACTGGCTTGGGCCACCCTCTTCACGCTCCTATAAAGTCCAAATGGCAGCTTCTTCTTATATTGTCGCGGTCCTGAACGTTCTCACCCACCACCCTGTGCACATCTCAACGAGGATGGCTGACTTTCTTGTCTTTGTCCTCAGCCTTGTGTGGTGCCTGATACGTGGGAATTGAGCAAATGCACACACACACACACTCACGTTCAAAAGCTTTGCCAAATGATTGACATTTTTGGGAAAATCCTACATCTCGAAAACAAAGGATCCGAAACAACAGAAGGCATTTATCTGTCACAGAATTATATTAAAATAAAATTTCATGAAAAAAGCAAGTCTGGATTTAACATTATAATTTTGTATAAAATACATAGGTTTCTTCACCTCATCACTGAGATGTCTACTTCTTCAACTAGAGGAAATCATGTCTTAAATAAAGCCATAAAATTACATCAAAAAACAAACATGCCTCTCTCCCTAGCCAATTCGAAATGTATATGTAAGTCAAGCCAAATTAATAAGAGAAAACAGTTCCACAGTGAGCACTAATCCTATTAACAGAGTTGTCAATCTGGGGTAGTCGCTGAAGAATAATGCAGAGCCTCCTGCTGAGCTATATGATTTAGTTACACCTGGTGTTTGTCTGCTCTATTTAGGGCATGGTTTGCTTTGAATAAACATGAAGACAGAAGAAAATCTATCCAAAGAATAGACTTTAAACACCTTACGTCGAAAGCCCCATTGGAGTTGAATTTAAAATTTTCCTCTTAAAAAAACAGATACAATTCCGTGCCCCTTTCTTGGCCAGCCTCCATCAGATTGGGAGTTCTGGGGCTGCCCAGCGGGGTCCGAGACACTGAACCCCCTTCCTCCAAGCAACTGTTTCTGGTGGCAGGGCCAGGAGGCCCCAGAGGCCCCGTGGGGCCTGCTCTTCCTTCTCTCCAGGCCGCACCAGCCCAGTTTGCTCCTTCTCCCCACACCCTTGAACTGTGGCTACTTACATGTCTTACTTCGTCGCGCACTGTCCCCCTGGAAGGTAGGAAGATGAGGCCCCTTCCCAAACAGGCAGCTCCGCTCCGAGAAGCAAAGGGACTTCCCAGGGTCACACGGCCTGAAAATGAGGAGGCAAGATTTAACATAACGCCTTTCGGGTGAGGCCACACTCGAGCTATCCAGGGCCCTGAATTCCCCGCTTAAATGTATTCCAGAGACTAACCAGGTCCCTGTGCCAGGCTGGTCCTTCTAAGGCTGCCCTGAGCCACCAGCCTGCGTTCCACAGGAAATGAAGGCGGGCAGGAGCTCGGGCACTGGGCACCGCACACCGGGGCTCCTGCTGAAGGCTGCAGCCAGGGTCGAAGAGTGCCATGAGCCGGGACCTCCGTCGTGGCTCACACTTTAGGTCCCACAAATATAAGGGTGGGTCTGACAGGGGTCAGGAAAGTTGGGTCCACTGAGAAGAGCCCAGAACTGAGGGCCTAGCACCAGAAGGAAAAGAATAGGCCCCGCTTGCTGGAAAAGTAAGGGTGTTTTATCAGGTGCGGGATCTCTAGAAGACTAACTTCCATGAAGTGGGAAGGTTTCACCTACCACCCAGGCTGCAAGCCCAAGGCAATAACCACAACATGGATTTATTGGCGGGCAGCCACGCTCCAGAACCCAGCACACAATTCAAACAGCAGAAAAGGGAAGACTGGCCAGGGTCGGGCGGCTGACCACGCGGAGTGGGTGGAACCCAGGCTGGAGGGTCCCAGAATCTGTCATCTGCAGGAGAAGAGTTGCCACTTCTCGGGGTGAGAGCTCCCCGTGGCTCCCCAAACCGGGGAGAGGCTTCAGGACCGCGGGCATGGAGTCCACAAGCCTCGCGAATTGCCTGAGACATGGTGCCGTTGTTTCGACCACTCCTCACGGGATCACCCGTTCATGTTGATTTGGGCGGGGCCTCTCTGCACGGGCTTTCATCTGTCCTTGCCTTTTGCAGTCTTTTGTTTGCAGAGTGTCCTTATCAATAAGCAGTTGCTTCTTAATTGATAACGTGAGACATTCTGTCTCTATGCCTCCTCCTTTCCGTGCACCGCTTCATCCCTCTCCAGTGCTAGCACAGAGAACAGCCCCATCAGGATCAGTACACGGTCTGTGTACGTGTCAGGGGGCCATTCTGAGGTCCGAGAGTGCAAAGAGAGAAGTTCTTCTGATGGGGCTGACTTCCTGTGCAGGAGACGCAGTTATCCAGTACAAATCCTCCACCCACATCTGAGGGTTACGCCATTTTTGAACCGCTGGGACATGCTGCATAAACTCCAAATAATTCAGTTGTCTAACTAATCCTAAACTATAAGACAAATGATATAACTTCAATTTATAGATAATAAAGCTCAGAGAGGCTGTGTAATGTGTTCAAACTCACACAGCCTGTAAGTGGTGGGGGTAACTTTCATGCTCAGGCAATCTGATTCTCAAGCCAGCACTTGACCTCTAGAATGTACTGTCCTTATGAAAAGACAGATAAATCTTGAAAATAGAGCTCTTTATAGCAACAGAGACCTGCACTTTTAGGTATTAAGTTTGAGGTGGTCCCTGACAATGGCTCACTGCAGCATTCACTGAGCATCTATTGTCTGTTCAGGCCAGACACTCCCCTGGACTCTGAGGCTCGTTGATAAGTAAGTTACAGCCCCTGTCTTCTAGAAAGGTGGAGCGGAAGCTCTTACACTTTAGCAAGCAATAGAATCACCTGTAAGACTTGTTAAATCACAGATTCCTAGTCCCACCCCCAGGGCTTCTGAATCAGCAGGACTGGGTGAAGCCCCAAGATGTGTTTCTTACAAATTCTGGGGAGAAGTCTAGTCTGCAGACCCAAGGAACCCCAATTTGAGAAAAACCTTTGGTAGCCATTGCGATGATCATGAGTCCCTCTGTGAGATGTGAGACAAGGTGGAGCTCCATGGCCCTCCCTTCTCTAGACAAGAAGAATAAGGATGAAATACTCCTCACTGAGGTCCTCCCTGAAGGAGGAAGTCACCCCAAAGCAACTCCATCTCCAGAAGCAGCTGGCTGAGGTGGCAGGCAGAGGCGAGGCAGGGCGCCGTGAGCAGTCTGCAGTGCACAAGGCCTCTGCAGCCCCAGCAGGCTGGCTCACATCATCTGTCCACCCCACTACCTGTCCCTCTAGCCCCCGTGACTGCTCTGTCCAGGTTCAAGCCTGGTGACATCCATGGAGCTCTTATTACCAACTAGAGGGGTGGGGGCAGTGCCAGAACTCCCAGGAATACCTTTTCAAATCACCTATATTTTATTCGGGGTACGTCAGTGAGGGTAGATGTCCTACACTGACATGAGCTGACGATCACCAGGCTGCAGCCACGCTTGTCCTCCCTCCCTGCAGTGCCCAGAGGAGGACGGATCCCGAGGGCAGGCAAGCAAAAAATAAATAGAAATAGAAGGTTGGCTGGGAGCCCCTGGGGATTAACTAACTAATTAATCCCACAACAATTTGATGAGGAACTAATTAATCCGTTAAGCACTTTGAGGGGCCAAGAAGCAACCAAGTGCGAGCGAGGCGCCCCTCACCTGGGCAGCTGACGCAGAGGGCACCCCCTTGGAGGTCTTCAGGTGAGGACTCTGCCTCCCAAATTATTCATTCCTTGTGCATCTTGTCCCTCATGCTATTTCCAGAGCCACTCTGCCCAGAGAGCCAACTAAAAGAAGGGAGCCCAGGGCCAAGGCTGTGGCCTCTTGAAGCATCAGCTGGAAAAGCAAGGAGACTTGGAGCCTCAGAGCTAGATGAGCACCAGGAAATCCACTTGGAGATGGAAAGCAGTTTACACATTACCCTGGCGAGCATTCCTGCCGAGACCCACCCGCACTTTTCCAAGTTCAAAACAAAGAACAATTCCCTAAGTAACCTCTGGAGGGTCTCCCTCTCCACCCTCAGGAGTGGGGTGGGCGAGGGGAACAGCATCGCCTCCAGAGGGAGATGCAAGTTTGCTAATTTGCCCCCATGGTTTGGCCCCATAGTTTGCTAATTTGCGCATGTGTGGGCCTCCAAGCTCAGTTAAATATCAGCATCCTCACACCTCCAGCTTCTGCCTCTGGCCCTGGTCTGCAGCGAGAAAGCCAAGCACACCAGCCAATTCCTTCCTTCTCAACAAACCTGTGTTTTCCTGCTACTTTTAATATGGCTGTTTGTGTGTCTTGGAATGGTTCATTGATCTCTGTCTACACGTGTTTTCCCACCAGAGTGAAATGGACGAGAACCAGATCCAGATGGCTGGAGATGATGTGGATTTGCCAGAAGATCTCAGGAAAATGGTGGCTGAAGATCAAGAAGAGGAAGAAGACAAGGCTTCCATTCTTGGGCAGTTACAGAATCTTCAGAACATGGACTTAGACACCATCAAAGAAAAGGCCCAGGCCACCTTCACAGAAATCAAGCAGTCAGCGGAGCAGAAGTGCTCTGTGATGTGAGGGCAGGCGCGTGGATGGGGCAGAGACCCGGTCACGGCGGAGGTGACCGATCTCCTCACTGGTGACCGATCTCCTGTGGCCATCCTTGGCGGGACAGACTTTAACACAGCGAACGCAGTTAGGAAAACCACGATGACCAAGATCTCTACCGTCAGGTAGACAGAAGCCTGATTATTCTAGATGTTCCTGGTAGCGACATGACTAGCCCCTGGCAGCAGGAAACATACTTTGCTTTGGTTAGAAGTGTAGTGAGTGAACGATCAGCTCTGCGTGGTGCAGAGCACAAATCTGCTTGAAGAGGTTCTGGACAGCAAAGGACAATGAAAGGCAAATGGCGTTTCCCCTCTGACTTCCTTCCTTGGAGGACAAGGTCTCCCATCTCCAACCATCATACCAAGCCAGGTCCCTTCATCAATGTGACTATCAGGGTGCCCACCCCGAGCTCAGGCTGCAGCTCAAGGGCAAATAATAACACACCACCTCTCACAGCCAAGCTCCAGGGCATGGCTGATGCTTCTCATCAAGTTTGGCACTTGAACAGCCGGAAGCCAAGGACAGCAGCAGGGATGTGGCAAAAGATGCGAAATGGAGGCAGAGAACAGACCCCACCAGTCCTTTGAGGCCCATCATTGTTCATACAATGAATGGATTGGGGGCGGGGGGGGGGGAGGGGGGGCGTGAAACTAGAAGCAGGGAGGGGGGCAGTTGGGGGAGTGATCGCTGTTTCTCATTCAGCATTATCTCCTTTCGCTGATGATAGCAGGCCCTTAGTGAACAATGAAAAGGAGGGCTTGGGGTAAAAATAAAGGGGTTGTAATTGTATGGGGAATATAAAAATTAAAATTAAAATTAAAAAAAAAAAGAAGTTCTCTCTCTTCCTGCCCTTCTCTCTTTTCCCTCTCATTGTCTGTCCTCAAATACATGTTTGAATGCCTGATTTCAATTTCTTTGAGTGGAATTCCACCTGGAAGTAGAATTGCTGGATCATCCTTAGGTTTTTTATCTATATTACAAGCAGCAGTCTGGGAAGCTACAAAAAGTACCCTTAGAAAAATGTGACAGAATTTGGTATCATACAAATTTAATTCAGATTCAGAAAACTTGAATATTTTTGGAAAAAAACCCTTATTTGGAAAAATTTCAAAGCTAACCAGAAGTAGAAAACCATGTGTAACAAATTCTCATGTACACAAGTTTAGCCTCCTTCTCTTTACGTGTTGCTGTCCTCGAATAACTACGTATTGTCACTATTTCATCCTCAAACAGAAGATCTCATTCTAAACTCCCGGAGCTCTGGCAACAGCAGAAATGGACGCAGTGCTGCTTGCTTGTGAAGTCATTTCAGAAACCCCAAAGGATTTCCAGGTTGTATAGCTTTAAAGTTCATCCCTTGAATTCATGATGTGGTAAGCCCCTGACACTTGAATGAGGACACTTCTGGGGAGCATCTTGAAAACCCTATTCAAAGCATCTGGAGTTTAAAAGGGGCTAATTAGATTGGGCAGCATATATAAGATCAGCATTTTTAGGGCTTAAAGGGTCAAAGGAGAAAGTACAATAAAAATTGACACACAAATGTGCATAAAACTGCAGTCAACTGTAAAAGTAAACTAAAGCTAACGGTCTGCAGCAGAGTGGCTGGAGCCACTTTGGGGAAACAGTGCATTCCCTAAGAGGGCGCACCCTAAGAGGGAGAACTCACTGTGGCTCTGAACCCCGTGGCAGTGCCAGTGCCAGTGCAGGGGAGCCCTGTCTCTTCCTTTAACTGAACACTCACATCAAAGGTGGTGGAGGAAACCCCGCCAGGGCTGATGCTAACAAGACGGGCGTGGACTGAGTCTCCTTTTGAAAGTGATCAAATGATTTTTGTGAGCTATTTGGGAAGGAGAGCAAAGAAGTTTGATATTTTCCAAATATCTGGGAAATAATACTTAAGAAAAACTCCAGTGATAGATTATAAGGATGTGAAAAAATATACAATCACACTAATTAATAACAGTGCGAAATTAAACAAGTTACTTAATCTGGTTGCTCATTTGTAAAGGAGAGTCCCTCGCAGTTATTCATTATACCCACCACCACCTGGTGCAGCATATGTTGTGGGTGCTAGGGATCCGGGGGTAAGGTGCCTTTCTAGAGCAGCTTAGATTTGAATGAGGAGAGATGGTAACAAACAAGCAAACAAATAATAGATATGATCATTTTGGGGGGGGGGAGTGGAAGGGGCTATGAAAAAATAAGATGCCAAGAAGGATAATGTGACCACTTGAGGGAGGGCATTTCAGGCAGTGAGAATAGTCCATGCAAAGGTCCTGCGGTAGGAAGGGGCTTGGAGGATTTCAAGAAGAGTAAAAGGGCCAACGTGGCTGTAGCTTACTGAGCAAGTTAGGACAGGTGCAAGAGTGGCCAGAAGTATTAAATGAGGCTGCTGAAGAAGTTGGAGGGATTATGTCTTACAGAACAGCATACGGACTTGGGATCTTGCCCTACATAGCAGTAAGTCTTTGGCGGGTTCTATTTAGGAGGGGCATGATCTGATTTACATTTTTGAATGCTTCTCTGACTGCTGAGTGGGAACTGGAGGGCAGAAAGCTAAGAGTAGTGGGAAAGAGGGCAGTGAAAAGGCTAATTCAGTCCAAGCAAGAAAAAAGAGTGGCCTACACTGTGATGTCGACGGAGACGAGCGTCCACATGAGAAATATTCCAGAAATAGAGCCAACTGGCTTGATTTAGAAAGAATAGATGGACTTCATAGAGTGCTGTGAAAATGAAATGCGGATCGAGAATTGTTACATGTCCTTTCAAAAAGAAGAGGGGAGAAGAATCCCAGAGTGGCCAAACTCGAGGGTGCTGCAGGAGGAGGGGTCAAGGCTGCTGCAAACGGGCATCCCTGGATTTGCCTTCTTAGCTCTCTAAGAGGATTGATGGGCTTCAGGACCATCATCCCCTTGAGATAAATGTCTCTGTGCTCCCCCTAGACACTCTGAATTCAATTAGTTTAATTAGAAAACAAGTAAAGAGGAATTATCTTAATATAGCTTTGCTCCCAACAACTCAACAAAGCCCATTTCTTTGGCAGCCGTCCAAGTTTCCCTCTTTTATTTACACATTCTGAGATAATGCTGTGAATGTTCCATTTGAGGGGGGTGGGAAGGTGGGATCTGTCTTCCCCAAAAGGTCATACTTTCGTTTTATTAGTAGTACTTGCTGATTTAATGAAGTAAGAGCCGTAGAAGTGCTGGTCAATTTCTTTTCTTTCTAATCAAATTTATTGTTTGCCAATTTCCATGGTGAAAATACCATCACAATGGCTGATTTCAGACGACCGTGTGAGGTCACTGAGCACACAAGTGGGAAGAGATGCCCCCCATTCGCTCTCCCAAGGCAATGAGAGCTGGTTCCAGCATGCCAGTGGGTAGGAATAGCTGTCGTTTGCCAAAATGCTTTACAAATCAATTGCCAGCGGGAATTTTTTCTCTTCCACAGAAGCTACTTGCTTTGGCATCAAGCTCATCAGCAAGCTCAGAGGCCTGGTCATTGTTTTGGGAAATGATTGGGGAGTAGTATGAGCAGTAGCTTCGCTGTGTTTGTACAATAAACACACTCCTCTGGGACCATCCCAGGGCAGGTCCTGAGCGCCCAGGGGTGCTAGAGTTGCAGCAGCCCAGCGGGGTCTGGAAGCAGGGAGTCTGGGCTCTCATCTAAGCCCAGTCACCGAGGTTGTGTCTCATCTCATCTCAGGCAAATCATTGAGTTTCTGTGGGCCCACGCTTCTGCATCTAAAAAGGAAAAATAGGGGCTAGAAGTGAGAGAGCAGACAAGATAATCACCAAGATTTCCCTTCTAACCCTTACACATTCGATCTTATGAAAGAGCAGAGAAGTGAATTAGAGACTAGTTTTAAGTGATGGTATTCCCAAAAATATTGTATAATTTCAAAATTTAACCTGTCTCTGTAGTTCAACGCCTGCTCCTCTTTCATTAAATATTGCCAACATAGGGCCTCCCCGGTGGTGCAGCGGTTGAGCGCTGGGTTGCGAGGATGCCCGCAGCCTCTGCAGCATCGGTTCGATCCCCAGCTGCTCCCCGGCCACCGGAGGAGGGTCCCACATGGTGCGCAGACCTCTCCTGCTGCCCGCTGCTCCCCTCAGCAGTGTACTTCGGTCCTTCTGCCTGTTCTGCTCCCCGCTCTGGCTCTGCTGAATTCTCTCGCCCTCTCGCGCTTCTGACTACCCAGTGCTTGTATAAATAACTAAATAAATAAATCTTTAAAAATGAAAAAATAAAAGTTACAGACTTCTTTAAAAAAAATCACCAGTATTTATACACACATATACATTTTGCACATAAACCTCTGAGAATGCATTAGAAATCAGGGAACGGGGAGAATTCCCTAAACTTTATATGGCAGACTTGGGAAATTGAATTACCATTCAATAGTTACTTTATTATTTTGTCCAAAGACAAATGAAAAATATTAAACAAATTATAACTTCTTTTAGTCTGTAATTTTTAAAGACAGTTTTGCTATTTATAGATTTTGATATTGAGTATTTTTTAAAAATTTTATTGAGATGATAATTTATATCACCATATATGATTTAGAGATATAGGTTCATACCTCTTCAGATGTGCTACCACACTACACCCACTTTGTTTTTTAGCATATCTGTTATCATTATATTTGACCAAATATTGTATACACTAACCATCTCAACTTTTTCAATCCCATGTCATCAAACACTGACTCATATTATTCTTGTATTATATTTTTCCTTTGATTCTCAAAGGAAACTTTATTCCTGGTTCTCTTACAGCCATGGAGGAGTTAACAGTGCATGTGCCTATGCCAGTGCCCTATTGGGGGGTAGTGCACATAGTCATTAGATTCTGGGGGGGAAAAACCTGGGTGAGAGTCCTAGCTCCATCTGAAACTCACTGTGCATCCCAGGGGAAGTGACTTAACCTCTCTGTGTCTCAGATCATCTGTAAAGTGAAAATAACAGTATTTAGGGTGATTGTGAGGATTAAATTAGGTAATCCATGTACAGTATATACTTGATAGACTATTGGCTGGCATAGTTAGTTCAACAAATAATAACTTCCGGTCTATTGTTTATAACTGGGCAATTGAATTTTTTGAACTTCAGTCTGTGTGCATGTGTGTTCAGTGATTATAAGAGTTGTGACGTCTTTAACTAAAAGTAAAGTTGCCAGTCCCGGATGTGTATCAGGGGGAGAAGGAGGCCCCCCAGTGTGGTATGACCGGCACAGTTATTCTAGGATTCAAAAACCTCTACTAATGGGGATAGTTACATGCAGACAATCTATTGGATTTGCACACTTTATGAAATAATATCCTGCAGACCTTTAGACATTTTCCACTCAAACCTAACAGTACATTTCAAAGTGAGTAACTGGAGTTGAAATGGCCTCGACTCATGATGGACACTCATCCCTGTCCGTCCAGTGCACAGGGGAAACTCGCCCTACAGATGCCCATTTCTCTTTAGCGTGTCATAGGTGAAGCTGTCTACATAGAATCTTCCATAGATGGGACCTCCTGCATACACCAAGATAAAAGAGACATTTTATATTGGTCCCTATCCCCTTTCTTCTCAAATCTCCCTGCCAACTTCAATTGTCCTTCTGCCTCGTCCTTTCCACTCTTAAGACACCCCCCATATCCCAATCACCCCCACTCTCCTTGCATCTGGAAATGTTTCTCCAAGTTTAAAGGGGCTTTAGCTGTGATTAAGGTCAGCTCGCATGTGGGGGCTGGGCGGAGGAGTTTGCTTTGATCTAACTAATGAATTAATGAATGAAACAGAGGTGGAGTTCAGAAGCCAGGCTCCTACTTTTGCTGAAACCTGGCTGATCATGAGCTGGAGTAACTATTGGAAAAATGCAGCTTCGTGCTAGAAGAATTAGGGACATGGCGGAGTCCATTCATCTTCCCTAATCGAGTTCTTGGGAAATACACATGTAGATTAGCCCCTAACAATGACCCCCGGCTGATTGCTTGGAGTACCCTCCACTGCGCCCACAATGGTTTTGACTA
Organism: Talpa occidentalis; assembly: GCF_014898055.3. NCBI lineage: Eukaryota > Metazoa > Chordata > Mammalia > Eulipotyphla > Talpidae > Talpa > Talpa occidentalis. Next base: position 11,294,308 of record NW_023601322.1, read on the forward strand.
GCTCTTTATGTCCTGCACAAAGGAAGCTCCAACCTCTCCTTGTCCGGCTCTGCCCTGTTTCCCTGGCGTTCCTCGCCAGCGGCTGTTGAAGCCTTTTCTGCTTTTCTCCCGAGACTCTGAAATAAACAGTAAATAAAAGCTCACCTCACCTGGGCCTATTAGGGAGAGCTGGGCAGTTCCAGAGGGAATTAACTTTGGAAAACAAGGCCATAAGCCCCTTAGCCGTGTGGGCAGGATCTTAAAACGCTGCCAATCTTTGTTTAGCGGTGATTCTAGAGATCAATTTAATATTGGGGAAGTTTGCATAAAAAGCATGTCAGTCAAAAGGGAAGGCCCAAATAGCAATTAATTATCTCTAGGGCTGCTCTCTGGTCACCAAGCATCAGCACCCAGCCACTTGGTCTCTGTAACTGGCCCATGGGACCAGGCAGTAGGAAGGGACTATTCCAGGTCCTGAGGAAGGCCCTGGGGCGGGCTTGAACTATGGCAGGAGGCTCCGGAGGCTTTGCCAGTCCTTCTGGATGCCCGTGTCCACAGGCCACTGTCCAGGGTCTCTGACTTCATTTCCTTAGGAAGCTAAGCTCTTTCTACCTCAGCCTCTTAGATGCAGGATCAGTCTCTGCGAAGGATTAAAGCCAACTGCAGACTAAGACATACTCTGATTTGTTTCAAGAATATCACACTCAGGGGCCCCCCTAGTGGCTCAGGGGTTAAGTCTCTGCATTATGAAGCTATCTGCAGCCACTGCAGCACGAGTTCGATCCACATGACGCAGCAGACCTCTCCTGCCTCGCCCTCTGCTCCCCGCAGCAGTGTATTTCAGTCAGTCTGCCTGTTCTACTCCCCACTCTGTCTCTGGTGAATCCTCTCACACACACCCCACCTCTGGTCTACACCCCAGCTCTTGTATGCATAAATAAATAAAATAAATCTTTAAAAAAGAATATCACACTCAGCAATAATAATTACAAATGAACTGCAGCAAATAAACCCTGGACAAGGAGTCCAGGAGCCCAGCAGTCTGAGTTCTAGTCCTGACCCCTCCACTCAAAACTCTATCACTTTAAGCCTCTGTTTCCCCTTCTGTAAAATAGAGCTTTCTGCTCACCCCACAGGCTTGTGAGGATCAGATCACATGGCAAATATGGAAGGATTCTGAAAACTACAAGATGATAAATGCAAGAACTATAAAATGCATATCTACCCTCATTAACTTCCCTATCCCTCAAAATTAATTTTTTTGACAAGTCAGGAACTGAATTTCCTTCTACTGCAAACTCACATGCTTGCTCTCTCAACTTCCATTGTTTATTGGTTTTATTAAAAACAGAGGCATTTGTGGGATGACCCTACCGCCTTGCCCATCGCAGAAAATTAACCACTTAACCCTCCTCCGCACGAGCACATGCCCTTGTGAATGTCCTTCCAACACGGTTGGGAAGGCCGTGAGGGGCAAGGCCTACTTTCCTTTTGTTTGGCTCTTTGTCTAGTCTCCACGCTGGACGTGAAACTCCTCAAGGCCAGCCACCCTGGCCTCCCCAACGTGTGTGATGGCGGGTGTCCCCCGCGGGGCTGGCTCCTCGGCAGGGACTCAGAAACGCCGTCTGCGCGCAGTCGGGAGCAAACCAGGCGCAGGGGAAAGACACCGGTGCGTGGAGAGCCGCGCACAGCAGCCAAGAAGATTTTAAGAACGTTGCTTCTGTCAGTTCCTAGGCTTCTAGAAGGCGCTCTGGTGCACCAGCGGGGCTGACCGTGCCCCCGATTTCAGAAGTGCCAGGGTTCCCAGCGCCAGGCACCAGCAGCAGGGGCGAGAACGCTCGCCAGCAAAACCATCTTCACATTTAGCCTGTGAGTCACTCTGGGCCACAGAAGCCTCGAGGGGTCCCCAAAGGAGAAAGAAATGCAAGCGGATAATGCCTTGAACCCTCAGAGCAGCGCAGGCCCTTCTCCCCAGAGGCAGGTGGGCTCCCAGTCGGCCTGGAGTTGGGTTATCTCAGAGGCCAGGGGAATTGTTGTGGGGGGTGCGGGGGTAGTGGGACCGACCAAGAAACAACGCGATTCCCCCAGGGCTGTTGAGAGTGAAGAACCTCCACCCAGGGGCCTCCCCGGTGGGGCAGCGGGTTGTGCGCAGCGCTGTGAAGTTGTCCGCAGCCTCTGCAGCGCCGGTTCGATTCCCGGCCAGCCAGGGAGATACCCACATGGCGCGGCAGACCTCTCCTGTCTCTCCCGCTGCTCCCAGCAGTGTACTTCGGTCCTTCTGCCTGTTCTGTTCCCCGCTCTGTCTCTGGTGAATCCTCTCACCCTCCCGCGCTTCTGACCTGTACCCCAGTTCCTGATACATAAATAAAATCCTTAAAAAACAACAAAAAACAAAAACAACCTCTACCCAGCCTCCTGTGAGGCCTGAGCCCGGCTGTCCCCGGGCCTTCTGGATCCTGCTGGGCCGAGGAGCACTTGAGGTCGTCGGGCCTGCGGGCACAGATGGTCCCACCGCCTCCTGGGGCGGCGCTGGAGTCGTTAAAGTATCTACACAAAGTAACCGCGAGGCCCAGGGCTTCAGACTAAGGGGCAGAAAGACGAGCGCCTGCGGGGTGAAAAGGAGGGAAGGAGAGAGAGGGGGAAATGCAAACTTTGGGGGTGCGTGGACTGACCTCCCCGGCGGTGGAGCCGGGAAGCCTTCTGCTGGGTGCTTGGGGGGCTCGTCCTGCGCGCCCGGCCGAGTGGAAGACGCCAGCCGGGGCCAGACGCCAGTCGGGGAGGGGAACACTCTGGGGGTGTCCTGAGCTCTAGGGGAGTCGCTAAGCCCGAGAGGAAGGTGCGACCTAGGGCGTCGGTATCTGAGAAGCACCACCGCGGGGAGCCGGCCCCCACCCCGACCCGGGTCCCCAAGTCTGTCAAACACCCACCTCCGGACCCCGGAGCGTGCTTGGGGTGCCGGGGGCGGATGGAGAGGTGGGCGCTGCGGGGCTCCGAGCGCTGGCGAGCGCGGGGCGGCGGGTCGCGGCCCCCCGGGCCCGGCGAGGGGAAGGCCCGCCCCGCGCGGGGGGAGGGGCCGCGGGGAGAGGCGAGGTCCGGGGCGGGAGGGGAGGAGCCGGGGCCGGCGGGCTCGCAGCCTTTAGCGCCCCGAGTCGCCGCGAGCGGGACTCCCACCGTCCGACTCCCGCAGGGGCCAGGCGGCCTCGGGGCCTGCGCTCGCCACCTCTGAGCGCGCGCGGCCGGGGCCGGGTTCCCCGCCGGACCCTCGGGGTTGGGGTTGGACGGCGGTGCTCGGGAAGAACCGGCCCGGCACCTCTCGGTCTCCCTAGGAGGCGGCGCTGCCCAGAGCTCGGGCCGCGCCCTCCGGCTTCCCCGCGCGCCCCATGCACCTGCCGGGCTGCGCCCCCTCGATGGCCGACGGCAGCTTCTCGCTCGCCAGCCACCTGCTCCGCAGCCCCGGCGGAGGCGCCTCGCGGCTGCACAGCATCGAGGCCATCCTGGGGTTTACCAAGGACGACGGGATCCTCGACTCCTTCCCGGCGGAGCGGGACGCCCGAGGCGCCAAGGAGCGGGCCCGGAGGCCGGGCGCGGGGGCCGCCTGCCCCAAGGCGCCTGGCGAAGGCGCAGAACCCTCCCCCGCGCCCGCCTTGGCTCCGGTCCCGGAGTACGAAGGTAAGTGAGCGCCCCCAGGGCCTGCGGGGTCCTCAGGGAGCCCGATCGCAGTAGCCCTGCCAGAGGAGAAGGCCCCGGTCTTCACTTTATTGACTTTGGGGCGTGAGGCTGACGGTGTGTGTTTATCAGGCGCTTCCAACGCGCATTCGGAGAACCCCTGGGGTCCCTCGCAGTGGTCTCCCCCACCCCCCTCGACCCATCTCAGAGCGCTCGTCGGGCCGGCCAGGGCCCCTGGGTGGGCGCGGCAGGCCCAGGGACAGTCCTGGGGACGGCCTCTGCTCCTCCCAGGTCTCGTCGCCCCGGCCCCGCGCCCCTACTGCCCCGAGGCGCCCGGGGAGGCGCGGCCCAGCCCGGGGCTGCCTGTCGGGCCCGCCGCCGGCGACTCGAAGCCGTCGGAGGAAGATCAGCCGAAGAAGAAGCACCGTCGGAACCGCACGACCTTCACCACCTTCCAGCTGCACGAGCTGGAGCGCGCCTTCGAGAAGTCCCACTACCCTGACGTGTACAGCCGGGAGGAGCTGGCCGGCAAGGTCAACCTACCCGAAGTCCGGGTGCAGGTAAAGCGCCCAGATGCGTCCCTGGGAGAACCCTAGTCCCAAGCTGCATCCCATACGCCCGTGATTCCCGGCGTGGCCTGAATTTATTACCTTTCCATTGGCCTTCCCCACTTGGCTCACCCAAGGCCCGCAGGAGCTTGGCGAATCTTCACTGTGCCCTATGCATCGCCTCTGACAGTCTGTTCCAGTTTGTAGCACGGTCTCCCCTTTGGTGGGGTGGGGTCTCCCTCCTCTAAGCTAAGAAGAGGAATTGGGGCTGGCAAGATGGGGAGGCGGACAGCTCCTCACTGGAAGTCAGGATTGGGAGGGTGCAGCACTAAGTAGAGAGGAAATGTAGACAGTAGCTGGAGGAGGGGGGCCCCCAATGCCACCTGAGTCACTAGCTGAGCCACACCACCTTGAAAGCGAGGGCCTGGCGCTTCACCATTGAAACTTTCATGGATTTACTGAAGAAACTGACTTTTGCTTCTGGGGGCACTTGCAAACAAACTTCCCGCGGCTGCAGAGGCCTTTTCTTTTTATTGTAAAGGGCTTTTCGCTTTAATTAAAGCTGAATTATCTTTAATCCTTGATCATTAAAATATTTGAAAGCTTTAAATATTTGCTAGTCATCTGTGAAAAATCTGGGAGGATTTCCAAATTGGGAGAGTTTACAGAAGCCTGAAAGGGAGACACTGGGAACAAATTGCATCTGAAAGGCAGTGGGACTAAGATGGGATTTTGTGTGTGTCTAATGAATTAGATTTCCAGGAACTGGGGATCCTCAGATGTTTGGGGCCTTTTAGCCCTGTCTTAAAAGTAACAGGGCGCACACTCTTCCCTTTGTCTCTTCTCCTTAGTTAAGGGGTTTAAAGTAATGAGTAAAATGTCATGGTTTGAAAAAAAAAGTGGTTCCCTAAGGTGATACAGGACTAACTGCCAAGGATGGGTCCAATTTTTTTTTTTTTTTTTTTTTTGTAACTGGGGGCAGAGGATCTGCAATGATTTCATTGGAGGGGTGGACATTTTAGCACCTGCTTTTCAGGCAAGACAAGGGAGGATGACTAGAGAGAGGGAAAAAATACGAGAGAATGAAGAAAAAAGAGCGGCAAAGCCTTCCAGAATACAGGCGCGGCCGGGTCAGGGGCTGCCTTCAGACTTGAACCTCCTCTGTCCCCCGTTCTTTCTTGCCTCCTTTATTAGTTCAGAGATTTTGGCTTTTCCTGTAAGTTGTGAGCTTCTTGAGAACTGTGTCTGTGACTTCTGGTGGCCACGGGGCCAGCACAGCATAGGGTGGCTTCTTAACCCAGGGCCGTGATGCCAGCAGATGGGCATGAAGAATGCTAGGCAGGTCTCCAGCCATGTCGGGGCTGCAGGAGTGCAGTGTAAGAGCTGACTATCCCAGTCTTTAGGCCTCTGTCTTTGGAAACTGGATACTAAACCCCAAGATTCTAGCTTGCTGGGGGGGGGGGTGGTGGAGGATGGAGTGGGACACACAGGCAGGGAGGAAGCAGGGGGCTGGGAATCCTCACCCCTGCCAGTTTTTCACTTTTCTCTAAGATTGGCAAATATCTAAGATTTCTGGGGGAAATCAGCGGTCACATATGTAGATGAACATTTTGGAAGGAAGATTTGGATTTTTGGAATAGAAGGGGTGCTTCCATTTTTTTTTTCTCCTTTCACCCCAAATCCCAGCCTTTCACACCCTTGCTCTGGTGCTGGGTAGCTGCTTTCTCTTCCCTCCTTGGGGCCCCCCTCCTTATTGATTCAAAACTGTTGTCTCCCCTCTGAAACCAAAATTCTCCTTCATAAAAATATCACTGAGGCTACCGGTTTGGCCAAAGTACTACCCAGATTCCCCACTGAACTGGATTAGTTCTCTGTGCCCTCTTCCCGAGGACGGTAACTTGGTGGCAAATATTAATTACACCCTGTCTTGTACTTTTATCAAATCAGTAATGGAAGCTTCATGGTTAAAACCCAGACTTTCAGTCTTACCAAGGACTTTCTATCTGTGAAGGGAAAAATGAAAAGAAATTCAAACTCACTGAACTGGTAGATGATTAAATGCAATTATTGTAATCAGCCACTGAGCATACAAGACAGATCAGAAATACTAAATGAATATTAATTAAGTAAAATAGAAAAAAAGATTAAAGATAGAATCAAATATGCTTAGGGTAAAAAAAAAACAAAAACCCACACACTTTTGGCTACTAGTTCTGATAACCAGAAATTCATGGAAATGGCTGCATTTTTAAAAAAGATTTATTTATGCATACAAGAACTGGGGTACAGGCCAGAGGTGTGGAGGGTGAGAGGATTCAAGAGACACAGCAAGGAACAGAACAGGCAGACTGACTGAAACACACTGCTGAGAGGAGCAGCGGGTGAGTCAGGAGAGGTCTGCTGCGCCATGTGGGTAGCTCCCTGGCCTCCAGGGATCCGGGGATCGAACTCGTGCTGCAGAGGCTGTGGATTTCTTCATAGTGCGGTGCTTAACCCCTTGCACCACCGGGAAGGCCCAACAGCTGCATTTTGACATCTACCGTTACCAGTTCGAGAACTTACTCATTAGCTTGTAACAGAGGAAAGGCAGGCAAAGCAGAAAGCCAGGGGCACTGCCCAGCGCTTGAGAGCTGCGCCAGGCAGGGAGGGAGCGAGGCCTCCAAGTGTCAGGAGGAGCCGCCAACCAACCCGTAGGTCACAGCAATGGGGGCCGGTCTGCTTTTAAGAGTCCGATTTCCAGGGTTCTCTCCACTTTCTCTGAGCACCTGCTTGGTGCCGGAGGCTGCGCGCGGATGCGGCCACAGCTGTGCGTGCAGTGGCCGCGGGACAGGTGGGGCGCACGCAGGCCGCGCCGCGAGGAGATCCAGAGGGGCCAGCCAGAAGGCGGGAAAGTGGGGCGGGAAAAGGATAACACGGGGCCCGAGTAGGGGCGGGGGTGGGGCAGGAAAGGAGCAGGTGCGGAATAGCCGCGCGGGTCTCATTCGGGTCTGGGGGCCCGGGGCGGGGGGCGCGCGCCCCTCCGCCGCCCGACGGCCGCTGTGCGCCTCCCGCAGGTGTGGTTCCAGAACCGACGCGCCAAGTGGCGGCGGCAGGAGAAGCTGGAAGTGTCGTCCATGAAGCTCCAGGACTCGCCCCTTCTCTCCTTCAGCCGCTCCCCGCCCTCGGCCGCGGCGCTGGCGCCCCTCGGGGCGGGCCCGGGCCAGGCTGGGGGCGCGCTGCCGCTGGAGTCCTGGCTCGGGCCGCCGGGGCCGGGCGGGGGCGCCACGGCTCTGCAGAGCCTGCCGGGCTTCGGGGCCCCCGCGCAGAGCCTGCCCGCCAGCTACACGCCCCCGCCGCCGCCCTTCCTGGGCGCCCCGCCGCTGGGCCCCGGCCTGCCCGCCCTCGCGCCGCCGCCCGCCTACGCCTGCGCGCCCGGCTTCGGGGACAAGTTCCCGCTGGACGAGGCGGACCCGCGCAACAGCAGCATCGCGGCGCTGCGCCTGAAGGCCAAGGAGCACATCCAGGCCATCGGGAAGCCGTGGCCGGCCCTCTAGGCCCGCGGGCGCCGGGTCGGGCCCGAAGATCCTGGGGCCAGAAGCGCATCCGCCCTCGGTCCCCTCCCTCGGTTCCCCGGCCGCCTGCACGTTGCCGCCTGACTTGGGGTGTGGACTCCCTCCTGCTCGGGACTCACAGGGCTGGTCGAGGCCCTCTGGCCACCCCACACCCTCAGGGACCCTTGTGGCTGTCCGCGGAGAGGCAGCGCACCCCTCCCGCCCCGGGCGCTGGGGCCTCCAGGCTCAAGGGTGAAAGCGCCACACCTTGACTGTTCCAGGGTGGTGGGAACCCCAGAAAATGAATACTGCGAGGAACGGGGGTGGGGGGGGCAGGAATAGAGTTTGAGGAACTGTTGTATAGGTAGTGTCAAAGTATTTGGAAGGAGAATTAAAGATGTGCTGGTTTGGTTTGACTCTGGCTCAGCGGCTGGGGACTGTGGCCTGGGAGGAGAGGCAAGGCCTGCGTGAGCAGGGACCAGAGCATCTCCCTCGACAGACCCCGTGGATCAAAGAGAGCAGATGGGTGCAGAAGAGCTGGGGCTACCACTTCCTGAGCCTCCTGGGGACACCATGCTGAAGCAGAGAATTGTCCCATTTCAGGACTAAGGCTCCCTGGGTTAGGCGCCCTTCTGACGCTGTCCGGTGCGGGTCGTTCAAAGCTCAGCTTCTGGGCATACCTAGGCCCTCACACGCCAACAGTTGCACAGTGGCTGCTGCTTTGAAGGATTGATTCCAATGGGAATGTCTACGCCACCTTCCTCAGGGTGAGGGCTGGACACCCACAGGCCCCGGCCTCCTCTCTCTGTGCAGCCCTCTCTGGCCCCGGGTGCTCTCACATCGCTGTCCAGGCTACCAGGTCGGCGCCAACTTCCGCGGCCCCGGGTTGATGACATTAATTCTCTGAGGGTGGGGAGAGCAAATTTTCCTTTTCTGAGTCTTGGGTCCGTCTCTCTCTCCTCCCAGCCCAGTGGCTCCCCTTAAGGCACCCTGGGTTGGCTGCTGGGCTTGGGGAGACTGTCCTGGAGCACTCTGCACAGATGCCTGGGGGCCCATCCTCACAGGGGCATCTGAGAGGCGCCACATCTGTGATTGATCCTGGAAGCTGGGCCACCCCCAGAATAACCGGAATTCCCCTGCACAGGTCCTCTGGCCCCCTCACTAAGCTCACATCTAGGAAGCCAGACAAGAGCCTTAGCATCAGCCAACTGCTCTCTGTGGGTCCTGAGCCTGTTAGGGAACCACCCCAGCCCCCTTTACTCATCTGGATGAACCATACCTTCCGGACAAGTGGGGAAGATAGAATAGGATCACCTGTGTGGGTTTTGTGTGAATGTCAAGGATCCAGCAGGAGACACACACTGTGATCTTGCAGTGTCCCTGAGCTGCAGTGGGGCTAAAGAAAGCTGGGGTGGGGTGGGGGAAGGATGATTATCTGAGATAGCGGTACAGGCAGTGTCACCCTGAGATTTAGGTTCTGTCCTGTGAGATCCTGAGAGGCTATAAGCATAGCCAGGGCTGTGAACCCCTAGACCCTCGTCTGTGGTCTTGTGCATAATAGGCTGGTCAGTAAGAATTTATTTGCATCGCTTGCTTTTTCCAAGAGGTGAGAGTAACACCTGCACTTTCTCTCCCAAGGGTGTTCCCTGGGGAAATGGATGGAATCCAAGTAGTACCAGCTCTTGCCAAGAAAAAGTAGGTAAACTCAGGATGGAGGTTTTAGTAAATTTCTTTCAGTTGGCCAGTCTCCTCTTTCTTTAATGCCCTCATTCTATCAGGACTGATTTCCTCAGCGGACCCGCATTCTCAGCGGCGGGGTGAGGACCACATCTGCGCAGCTCCCCTTCCACCTGCACTTGGCATCTTCTTTGCTTCCCTTAGATCACTTCACCATTATTCATCTTGTCTCCTCTTTGCTATTATGTATTCTACTTTCTTCCCACCCAAAGTTTTACCTCCTCTTTTGCCATTTAGTTTTGTCTGAGAGTTGCTGGTCTTCTCAGCCATCTCTCTAGACACCAACAGAGCCAGCCAGACCTGGAGTTCAGGGGCCTTGGAAAGTAATAATAAAAACACTAACAGCTACTGATGGCTGAGAGAGTAGCTTGTGCTAACGCCCTTCCAAACGGTCTCCATCTACTGACTCCTTGAAGCCTCATGAGGACCCCATGGGGAAGATACTGTTTTGTGAACAAGGAGAGGTACAGAGAGGTGGCACCAGTTAACCCAGAAAGGGCATAAACGGGGGGGGGGGGGGGCGGGGTTCTGTCATCTCAACATCACGGAGCAAGTTCAGGAATCATTTCCTGCACAAGTGAGTGCTCCTGATTTCAATTCCTAAGAGCAGCTCGGAAGCCACGTCGGGAATGGAGACCCTGTGGCGTGGTTGCCAGCCCGGAGTGCTTTCCTGGGCCCTTGGGAAGGTCTGGACAAAGCAAAGCCTCCGCTGCTCCTAGGGCTCCTAGGACAGCTTAAGATTAGCGCTGCAGGAGCAGGGGTGCTGGCATCCGGGGGTGAGAACCCGTGACGAAGAGCATTCAAGCCCCAGACGACCCGAGACCGGGAGACACCTGCAGGGCGCCGGCCAGGTGGAGCGCGCGCGGCTCCGACACCGGACTGCTGCCTCCTCGTTGGGGGAGGGCCCGATCTTTCAGGGACTCCCAGGGAAGGGCCTCCCCAGGAAGCCTGCATCACTTGGGAGCCGGTTCTTGAGTCTCCATAAAGAGGACAAGGGCGTGGCTCGACGATGTCACCACAGTCCCCCGAAGAGGCACTAGAACCAGCGCGGAGGAAAGACCCCGGCGGGCGCGCCCAGCGGGGAGGGAGGCAGCCCTGCTTCAGGTCGACGAGGATCCAGTCAGTTCGATCGCGAGGCCTTGGGGAGCCCCTCCCCAGAAGACACATCCTGGTCCCTCGTCAGCCGGCAGAACCAAGCAAGTGGGAACCGCTGCTTTTCCGCCGCTGGGAACCCCAGGGGTGCAGGGTGGAGGCGGGGGAGAACGGCTCGGATTGGGCCTCTCCGAGAGAAGGGGGGCGCCCCGGCGGGGCAGGGGTGGGGCTTGCCTTCCGAGGCGCCGCGGACCCCACCCTGCGGCCCTGATCTGCCCAGCGCGAGCCCAGCCTCGTCCTCACGGAGGGGCCTTTTCCCCTTTGTGGAGGAGTCTTTATGCGCACGAGGGCGGCGTGGCCTCTCTGCACCCCACAGCGTGGCCTCACTGCACCCCACGGCTCCCCCGGGGCACCGACGACTGAGGGTGCCGCTTCTCCCAGGAGAAGGGGCTCTCAAACCGAGGGGTCCAGAGGCAGCCATCCCCTCCACGCGGGCCCTCAGGGGAGTGTCCTGTCCACCCACCCCCCACCCTCGCCGCAACACCCTCCCGCACGCGTCCCGCCCACCCGGCTCCCACCCAGGCGGCTCGAGGCTGTGCACCCCCGCCCGGGACACCAGCCCTGCACCTGCTGGCCCGGGCGCCACCCCTGATGCCCTGAGAGGGCTGGAGGACCGGGGGCGACCCCTCAGGAGGCGCGGGCTTTGGCCACGGACTGGCCCGGAGCGACTCTGCTGTGGTTCATTATTCAAACGTGCCACGACCGCGGAAGATGCGAAATGCCAGCCCGAGGACATGGTCCTTGCGCGCCTCCGCCTGCGCCCGGGTTCGTTCATCCAGAATCGGGAGGAGGGGGAGAAGGAAGCCCAATCCCCGGTCTCCCCACAAAACCCAAGGCTGAGCACCCCGGGATCCGGGCGCCTCTCCCCCTGGTCCCACTTCCAAGCGCTCCTTGCGCTCACAGAACCCAAGCGCACAAATCTGGAACCCAAACCCCGGGAGCCCGACGGGAAAAGACTTGCGGGGCAGAAAATATCGGAACATTGACGTTTCCTCTCTGCTCAGAAGCGTGAGCTCAGCCCTGGCCTTGGGGATTCGAACCGCGTCCAAACCTGCCCGAAACCAGGCCTCCCGCAGCGCGGTGGGCGCTTTCCAAGGGCGCCTCTAGGTCGCCTTTCTCGCCGCCCTGAGTGCACCCTCTGTCCCCTCACCAGCGAGCTCTCTCGGGTGGCCCCTGCCCGCTCTGCACACTCCCCCAGGATCAGGCTGTTTCCTCGTGTTGTCACCCCCACCCCCTCGGTCCCTTCTGCCTCCCCTGCTGTTCTTTAGAGCAAACAAGCCCTCAGGAAAGGTGCCTGAGCCTAGTGAACTCAACTGAGCTCAGGGCTGAGGCTCAGCCTGCAAGACGGAGCTCACGCAGAGGTCGGTACTCAAGCAGCAGCTCCTGCTTTTGCAACATTCTGCTTTATTGGGGGGTGAGGAGTTCTCCTGCCAGATTACCCCCAGAGAGGTGGCTGGACCCTTCCTCAGGAGCTCGCAGGAATCCCAGGTCTGCCATGGGCTTGATCTGTGACTTTAGGCTAGGGAGTCTCTGGCTGAAGTTCCTCTGCTGGAAAATAAAGGGACCAGGCGACCTGCGCCCTCCCAGCTGCAAAACTATGAGCCAGGAGTCAACTTGCTTCGGTAACTGGACGGAGGGTGCCATCTGCTGGCTCCCGGGAGCACCTCACGGGCGGCCTTGCGCCTTCCTCGCAGAGAGCCTGTCTGCCCGCATCCCCCGCCAGGAGAACCGCCTTCCTTTCCGAGTCCTCCCAAGTCGGGAGACTTCATGTAACTTTTTGGGGAGAAACCCCCCCCCTTGTGGCACTCAGATTCCCACCCAGTCAAATCAACCCAGATTTGGGGAGCCTGATATCATTAAAGTCACTGTAAGAGAAGCAGGAGGCCAAGAAGCTTCTCTTTATGTGTTCTCACCTACTCCATCACTCGGGATAGGAATTAGGTCTAAATTGTGTATATGAATCAAAATGTGGTTGACAATCTCTTAAACCCATCATGTGTTTTTCACATGCTGCATCCTCAAGTAGGGTAATTTTTTTTTTTAAGATTTATTCATTTATACAAGAACCGGGGTACAAGCCGATGCACGGGTGTGTGGGAGGGTGAGAGGATTCACCAGAGACAGAGTGGGGAACAGAACAGGCAGACTGACAAAATACACTGCTGAGGGAGCAGCGGGTGAGACAGGAGAGGTCTGCTGTGCCATGTGGGTGGCTCCCTGGCAGGCAGGGATCGAACTGGTGCTGCAGTGGCTGCAGATAGGTTCAGTGCTGAGACTTAACCCCTTGTGCCACCAGGGAGGTCCGACACTATTATATCTTGGGCTTGGACTTACTGCTTACAAAATGGGAGGGGGCTTGATCTGAGCTTTCTGCTGCAGCAGGAAATTAAAAACCAGCCAAAAGATCCCAGCTGAGATCTACAAGAAGCTAAATCCACAAGTCACCTCAGCAACTATAAAATCTCAAGGGGGTTTCTTACCTTGATGAATTTCTGGAAGTCACATGCCTGGAAGATAGGCTGGGGGTTACCCTGGCAACCTACCAGCTATAGCTAGAATCTTTTTTTAAAAATAAATTTTATTGTTATATTCCCCATACAATTACAACCCCCTTATTTTGACCCCAATCCCTCCTTTCCCTGCCCCCCACCCCCCATAGAGTATCTCTGGTTCATAGTTGTTTGTTGATTTTGATATTTTCTTTCTTATAGTTATTCTTTTTCCTGCTCTCTTATTTAAGTTTTCTAGGTTCCTGCTATGAGTGAGACCATCCGGTATTTTTCTTTTTCTTTTTGGCTTATTTCACTGAGCATGATCCCTTCCAGCGCCATCCATGTTGCTGCAAATTGCATGTGTTTATCTTTTTTGATTGCTGAGTAATATTCCATGGTGTATATAGAACACATCTTCTTGATCCAGTCATCTATTTTTGGGCATTTGGGTTGTTTCCAAAGCTTATATAGCTAGAATCTTGTACCTGACTTGCTAGTATGTCTGTAACAAATTCCCTTTAAGTTAAAAGTTTAAAGTTTAAATTTTAAGCTTAAAGTTTTAAGTTTAAAGTTTAAATTCCCTTTAAGTTTAAAGTTTAAAGTACTAAGTTAATACGTTGCTTTTTAGTGTTTAACTGCTAGATGGTTGGGACGGCATATTTTGCTTGTGGCCATCCCCAAATGAAGAAAGTCGGTCCAATGGTCCAGAGGAGACGGAATAAATCAAGCACAAGCCTAGGCCCCAGCACTAGCAAGCAGGCAAGAGTCAGGAGGGGTGGAGAGAAATCCCTTACCCCACCCACCAGCACCAAGATGGAAGGAAGACATTTGTTGCATCTTCAAATTGTGACAACAATGTTTTCATTTTACCTCTCTCTCTCTCTCTCTCTCTCTCTCTCTCTCTCTCTCTCTCTCTCTCTCTCTCTCTCTCTCTCGCTCTCTCTCTCATACACCCATACCCACCCCCCACCCCCAACACACACACAATTGTGCAAGTTCTTTCTCATTATTCACTGTAGGGTAAACGATGGTCAGGCTTTTCTGTCCTCCCGATTAATGAGGGATCCCTGGGGTCCTGGATGCATGCCTGATGGCGGGCACCTGGAGTGGGGTGTGGGCATGCATAAGTGGGTACACCTGGCCTAAGACTGGGCTTATAAGGGCAGCATCACGGGGATGCCAGCAGAGCGAAAGAGAGTGAAGGAGCCACAAGAAAGAGAAGGCTGGAGAGCCCAGAAAGAGTGAAGCTACGCTGGGGGCTGAGGGGCTTGCCAGCTTCCCGGCCCCCTGGCACCCCTGCCTGCCGTGTCCCTGGTAAACCGAATAAAAGCCTGCAAAATCCACCAAGGGCTCCAGGACTCTCCTCCTTTACCCATCTGCATAGGGTCTAGAGAATCTGCCCCGTGTCTTCCCGCCGCTATACCCTGGAAGAAGAGAGACTTCAGCAGCTGACCTCCAAAGAAGGGAGAGAAGCCAGAATCTTCGCAGAGGAGCCCAAGAGTGTCACAGAGGCAGGGCCAGCCACGCCTGCCTGTGGCCTGCCTCTGACGCCACCCGGAAGGAGCACCTTAGGCCCCAGGGCCTGGTGTCTCAAAGACCTGTTTGTGGGTGTGGGCCAACAACTTACAAAGAGCTGCTGACATGCTGTGTCTGGCATCGCTGGCACTGCTGGCCAGTGCCACCCAGCACTATGGGTGGGTGACAGGCACTGTGTCCGGGTTTCCTCTGAGAGCTGCTAATCATCTGGCGCTGCCTCCTGGCGCTGCTGCCTCCCGGGCTGTCCATCCCGACCTTCAGGTGGCACTGGGGCTGCGGTGGCATCACCGCAAAAGCCCCACCTGGAAGCCTCTTCACCTGGGGAGTTGGATCCTGGCCGACAACTTGCTGGCTACCATGAGCTCCAGGACTTCCTGGATGGGACGGCACCATTTTGGATGAGTGGCCTTTTGTTTAGGACTTTTGGGTGCTATCTGGGGAGCGACAGCTGGCCATCTTAGAAACTCTTTGTTTTCCTTGTTTGTTAAATAAACCGCATTGTTGTTCCCAGAGCATGCGTGGTCTTGCAATTGTGTGTGGGGGTGAAGAACCCACAGTGACCGGTCCTCTCCTGGGCACTGGTCTTTTGAGGGCCATAGATAGCCCCCCTATAGCACTCTGCTTCAGTTGAGCCACAAAGTCCATGGTTTTCAGCAGGATTCTAGGCAGGACCTGCTCACTTTGTTTCCAGATGCACTGAGATCTCTCAGCAAATGAATCTCTTCTCCTATAGCATCTCAAAGGGAAGGGCCACCACCTAGCAGTTTTGCCTCTTTAACAGACTTCCTTATGACCAGTCAGGGAAGGGATAAACCTTCAAAATCAGCCAGGAGAGCAAATACATGTGCCAAACACCCTCCTAAAACAGTGCACGACCAACTAGAGAGAATCACAAGTATGAGATCATTTAAACAGTATTGTCCAGTAAACCATGAACTAGTCCCCCTACTCCCAACATCTGTGGTAGTTAAACTGCAATCAAACTCAGTGTCTTGAGTGGGTGGGCAGGTAATATAAACAAAAACAGGCAAGGGTGCACACTAGAGGCTGGTGGAGACTGTGGCAAAGTGGTGAATGTGAGCCCAGACATAGGGGCAGAGCTAGGTCCCAGTTGTCTTCAAAAAGAAGGCAGGTCCTGTGGCAGATCTCAGTTTTGCAAAGTTTACAGCATGGATCTGTATGTCAAATACCTTGATTTTTTAAATGTCTGCAGCTGATTCTTATTTTTAAGATACTGGCCAGGAAAAAGTACTTCTACCAGCATTATCTTACCAGCAGACTGCCAGCTCCTGATGACTCAGTTAAATTGTACCCCCTGTTACTCACATTTTTCCTCCAACCCCCGGAAGTTAAATGGGAAGAAAGAACTTCTACAATCTAGTCTGGGCATTTTGTTTTTTAATTCAAGTTCAACCCCCAGTCTGTTCATTTAGGCGGCCTCTAGCTGAGGCATCTTGGGAAATTGCCAGGAAGAGGAGAGCACAATTTGAAGCTCTATTTCCTTTTCATTTCTGTTTATTTCAGCAGTGGAGTCAGAGGGACAATTACGTTGTTACAATAACGACCACTTGTCTTGCAAGGCGAAGAGATGAGGGGGCCAGACAAAAGAGAGGGGCCACCTGCCAAGTGTAATCACAGCATTAGTGCTTCCGGTGAGAGAGATGGACCATTGCTTGCTCTTAAGGGCTCATGGTCTTAAAAGTTTCAGAAGATTTTTATGCGCATCCGAGAAGGGACTAGAACCCAGCATGGTTACACTTAACAGCAGTGACTAATTTTTGAAATTGCTATACTGCTAGGACCAGGGTCGTGTGAGGTCCTAGGAAACCAGGCTCACGGTGGTGGCAGACGCTGGTGGCTGCCCATATCCAATCCATTCCACCCTCTCTCCTGACTGAGAGCTCTTGACTTGGCTCAACTTCCTGCTCCTCCCATTACATGATTCATTAGCAAGTCCTAGCCAGGTGGGGTCAATCAGTTTTGAACCAAGACACCCCCCCACCAGTTTCTGAGAAGATGTGGATGGGAGCGTGCACATACTCCCCACCGTGCCTCAGTAAAGACAGGTGTGATGCAGCATGAAGGGCGTATGCTCCATTCATTGGAAACTTTCACAGCTTGCGTTTGCATTTAGAAATTCAAGATTCAGCCAATCAACAAAACACGATGCTGTGGCAGTGCCTTGTGTGCAGAGACCAAGGGCAGGTGAAGCCCAGGAGGAGGCACACTGCTTGTCAGCCAGGGGTTTTGGTGCTGGACACTCAGAAGAGACATGGGCAGAGCAACTTTGTGTTAACGCTGGAGACCATTGTCTGGGAGTCCTCCTGTCACGCTAGGCGTAAGTCACAATTTCCAACCTGATTCTTCCCCAGGATTCCTGTAGTAGCTGACATAGCAAACACTGCCTGTTGTCGATACAACAGATGTACTTTTCTTAACCTTAAAGAGAAATGTGGTGTAGGGAAAATGGAGTTAAATCAGGCTTTTTTCCCACCTTCCCTCTGCTAGCTAGCCTCTAAGGCCACACCTGGGGTCTTGCATTTCTCCTGGGTTGTGTTGCCCACAGATGCCTGGGGTGAGGGGCATGGGTGTGGGGTACATGCATCTTTGATTACAAACACTTGGGCAGCCAGAGAGCACAGGCCTGTGCATATGTAAGTGCAGACACCTGGGCTGGGGAACAAGGGTTACAAGCGCTGGTGCTTAGGGGGCAGTGACTCTCTGAGGCTAGTGGGCTCGGCGGATGTCTCCCTCTCTGCTGGTCTGTGTCTTTTTTTTTTTTAAAGATTTATTTATTTATGCATACAAGAGCGGGGGTGCAGACCAGAAATGTTGGGGAGGGGGTGAGAGGATTCACCAGAGACTGAATGGGGGGCAGAACAGGCAGATCTAGTGAAATACACTGCTGAGGGGAGCAGTGGGTGAGACAGGAGAGGTCTGCGTGCCATGTGGGTCATCCCTGGCCAGGGAGCGAACTCCTGCTGTAGTGGCTATTGATGGCTTCATAGTGCTGAGATTAACCCACGCGCCAACTGGGAGGTCTCTGGTCTGTGTCCTCATTCAGCATTAAAGGCCTGCAAAATGATATCGAGGGTGCCAAAATTCTCTTTTTGTCTGCAAGAATTGACAATGAACCTACCCTGCCTGGGATGGTTGCACAATATGTGGGTTGGGAAGGTGAAGGGAAGGGAGGTGGTAGCAAGCTCCCAGCCATAAAACTACATTCCTCAGCCTCCTTTGTTGCTGGAACCGTGACACAGTTCTAACCAAAAGAGAAAAGTGAAGTTTCTGAGAAAGCTTTGCCTTCATGATATAGCTAGGCCCCATCTTTGCTGTTGGCCTTTATTTCCTGATTGGAGTTGGAGTGCATTGGCTTGATCTCAGCAGCCATTTTGTGACCCATCATGAATGGAAATCACAAAGATCTTGTCTCTGAATCCTTTAACCACGTCACAGGCCCTGCCCTGCTAGCCCCTAGACTTCTTATGACAGGAGGGAAAATTAAATCTCTATCTTCCTTAAGTCATGGATATGTTTGTTTTATTTTGTTAGGTGTACACAAGTGCAATCTCTCATCACATGTAGATACAACTGACAAGGCCCCATGTTCCCAAAGGAGAAAGTTCTAGGTTGTCCACCATCACCAGTGCAGTCAATAGGGGAAATCCCCTATTTGTAAATAACAAACTAAGTAACTAACATCAAAGTAGATTTTTATATTTAAAAATACATATAAAATTACTACTAGAGTGAAATAATTTAGGAGGCAAAGTGGATTTTTATAAATATAAATGATTTAATAGTCATGCCCACCGTGTCATTTTAATATTTAGTTATCTCTCACAATAGGAACTAAAAAATCCAAATAACACTCTTGGGGGAAGGTAAAGCTAGAAAGATCATGAATTTTAGCTTGCTTGTGACATAGAAGCAATGAATCTCACTGTTCCCATTTTATAAATGAAGACACCACACAGAAAGAAGCTGCATGCACAGCCCCTGCTCTTAGAGAATTAAAGATCCAGTTAATTGGGTTAATTGATGAAAGAGAGTAAGCAGTTAAGATGGAGGAGGAAAGGCCCAGGAGGAACCACCTGCTTTTGCTGAACTGGTTATGTCAACATTTCTCCTCACGTGGCCACAGCCTCTGTTTTTACCAGTTTAAAAATAAGATGAAAAAGGGACTTGGACCCTCTCACTTCGGTTGATTCACAAAGCCTCGTAACTGTAAAAATTAAACTTCACGGGCCTCCCCGGTGGCGCATCGGGTTAAGCGCAGCGCTGTGAAACTGTCCGCAGCCTCTGCACCGCGGGTTCAATTCCCAGCCGGCTGGTGAGAAGCCCACATGGCGCAGCAGACCTCTCCTGTCGCACCTGCTGCTCCCCTCAGTGGTGTCTTCGGTCTGCCTGTTCTGCTCCCTGCTCTGTCTCTGGTGAATCCTCTCACCCTCTCGCACCTCTGACCTGTACCCCAGTTCTTGCATAAATAAATAAATATTTTTAAAAAAGTTAAAAAAAAAGACATTGGGGTAGGAAGATGTTAAGATATTAAAAAAAATTAAACTTTGTGTCTTCATGGGAAGTCCTGGCCTTTTCAAGGAGGGAGTAGGGATGAAAATGATGCTCTCTTTGGACGTGTGACTTTGAACCCAGCAGCCTCAGTCTCTGTGTCCACCCCCCTTCTTCCCACAACCCTTTTCTCCCATTTTATATCACCAGGCAGGCCGTCATGGAGTAGGCGCAAAGTAATTTGATGACGAGACTCGAGAACCAAAAAGCACTTCACATGTCAGAGAACGTGTTCTGTGCCCTGCAGAAGCATGGGAAAGTGGCATCTGCTGCCCCCGGGAGCCCGGGAACAGACAGGACCTGCCTCAGACCTGGGAGAGTCACAGGTGGAGAAGGTGGGGTAGGGCCCTGGGGGGCAGGGGCTGGCGGTGATTCTAGTGTCACAATAGGACCATAAGCACCTGGTTCTCTCCCGAGGCTGTCAGTCCACCTGTGGTTGGAGCTACCTCTCTCTGTCAGTCAGGCTGTGTGTTATGCACAGTGTGTGAGCCAAGCGCACCTTGGCATTAGGGTGCTGATTCTAACATTTGAAAATCCAGGTGTCACTTTGAACTCTCCCTGTAGCCTGTTGTCGATCCTTACGCATAATTCTTAATTGATGCTTTCATGTGTGTTATATATATTATTATATATTATATATAATATATATTATTATATATTATAATTATATATAATATATATTATATATTATATATTATTCTTACAATAAAGTAGGCCAGAGGGAAGAAAATGTTATGAAGAAAATCATAAGAAAGAGAAGATGCATTAACAGTACTGCAATATATGTGTTGGTACCCTAACTAATGCTGGGTTTATACATACATATACATATCTATGTGGGTTTGTATATATACATATATGTGTGGGTTTGTATATACATATATATAAACATACCTTTTATATATAAAAGTAACTATAATGTATTTATTGGTGTCCTGACGAATGTGGGTTTATAAATATAAACCGAAGGATTTCAAAACCATGTTGTTCAAGGGTCCACTGTACAGTGGAAAGAAAATCAGGGATCACTAGAGGCCTATTGTTTTTTCTGGGTCAACTTAAGGAGGTGATTAATTGGAAGATAGAAGCCCCAAGAGAGGATATGAGGAGGCTTTTCAGTCCATGAGATGCCCTGTTCCTTCTGTTTGGTAACTGGCAATAGTTCATTGTGGGTTTGCCTCGAAGGGCTATTTCGGTTTCTGATTAAAGCAGACTGTGATTGAGGAAATGAATAATACAAATTCCACATTTCACTTAGATTGCTCCCTACACATCCAAGCTAGGTTAAAATGCTCTACAATGATCAAATAACCCCAGTAGGAACTGAAAGGTGGGTGTTGTGGGGCCAGAAATTGTACTGCACTACTTGAAATGCCTGTTTAGTGTGTTACTGAACCTTTGATTGTACGTGAAGACTGCCAAATTACCCAGAGCAGTCCACCCTGTAGCACTTAAAAAGAGAGAGAGAGAGAGACAGTTTTTAAAGGAACAAATTTGAAGGCAATGACTGCTTCCTTCCCATTTGGATTCCTGATTAGCCTGCTTTGTTGCAAGCACCTCTGGAAAATGCCCCCTATTGAAAGCAATCTTGTCTTCCTGCTGTGTGCACATCCTCACCTGTGTGCTGTAGAGAACAGCCACCAGGCTCTTTCCCCAAACCCTGAGCTGGGTAGTAACTCTTCTCTAGAATAGGAATGAGCAGCAATCAAAAGAAGGATTCTGTTCAAAGGCCTCCCCTGGTGGCACAGGTGGTTGAGCGCTGTGCTGTGAAGCTGTCCACAGCCTCTGCAGTGCCGCTTTGATCCTGGCCCCAGCCAGCGGCGAGAGGCCCACATGGCATGACAGACCTCTCCTGTCATGCCTGCTGCTCCCCTTAGCAGTGTATTTCATCAGTCTGCCTGTTCTGTTCCCCACTCTGTCTGGTGAATCCTATCACCCTCCCGCGCATCTGGCCTGTACCCCGGCTCTTATATAAAATAAATAAATCTTAAAAAAAAAGAAGGATTCTGTTCAAGTAAAAGATAACAAGGACATCTTTATCTGTGGCTGACCATATATTTTAACACCCTATTTTCCTTATAATTGGATCCCACAATTTTAGTTCATAGTCTCCATGTAGGATCTTAAAAACTACATTTCCCAGTTGTCCTCACAACAAGTTAGACACATGACCTAGGGCCCACCCATCAGACAACATTCAAAACTGATTTGCAAGGGGAGGTGGAAGGGAGCACAATGCTGCAGCAGAGAGAGCGGTGGAGGCATTGGAAGAGAGTGCCAATTCAGGCCATTGTGCAGAATGCTTAGAAGTAGCAATGCAGCGGTATGAAGGCGGTGGCCATCTAGCAAACCAATCTGAGGCCCAGCTTTGAGCATTGAACCTGCAAGTTCAGCCTGGGCTCATTTCTCTGGTCTTCCTTTCCTACTATCCTTTTCTGCTTAAACTACCCAAGATAGATCCTGTCTCTGAAGCTAAAACTTACCTGACCCACTAAGTGCACACAGGCAGGTGATGGACTCCACTTGCAAACAGGTTTAAGAAAGTGCTCCTTGTAGGAGAAAGCATGTCTCTTAAATAGGGGGATAGTAATCTTGGTCTGGGCTTGGTATCAAGGAACCCTCCTGAGTCAGAAGATTTGCATGCACTGTTCAGACCATATGAGAAAAAATTGATTGCAACTGAAACACAGGATCACATCTACTCTCAGGACAAGCCAAGCAATTGGCAGGCTAGGTGGGGTTACTGTAGAAGCACTGCCTTTTCTCAGTGCCTAGAATGTCACCACAGAGAGATTCCACAGGGTGCAGAAGGCTGTTTTCATCTTTGAGTGTCCTACTGGAGCTCAGCATCACGTTTGTGGGAAAGAGGCACTGGGGGTTCCCAAGAAGAGAAGATGCAAGAGGAGGAGGACATATCTCATATGTTTCCCCTTGGCTTGGTGTGAACCAACATGACTTTAAAAGAAATTAAAGAGAATGCATGACATCTTACATGATCCTCTGACAATCAAAACAAGAGCAAGATAAATCTCTTTACTGTTCAAATGTGATTTCCATAAATGAAGGAAATCTAAACATATGGCAAGAAACTTTAAAAATCTGTTAATGTGTGAATGTCATGATAAAAATGGAACTGGTGAGTGTTACGAATCACCAGACCATGTTCTCTGAAAGTGTAAGGGAATCTCTTGAACTCGTCTCTTGCTTGTGCGGGGAGCTGAGGAAATCTGGTGGTGCAGACTACTTCTCCCGACCTACTTCTCCCAGACTGGCAATGAAATTTCGAAGAAACAGAGCAAGTTGCCAGGCTTCAGTGTACTGAAAGGGAGATTAAAATGAGGGAATGCGACAGACAATCTGGTGACTTTTGATGTTTGTTTTTTTTTTTAAGATTTATTTATTTATGTATACAAGAACTGGGTTGTAAGCCAGAGGTATGGGGGGCAGGGTGAGAGGATTCACCGGAGACAGAGTGGGGAGCAGAACAGGCAGATTGACTGAAGTACACTGCTGAGGGGAGCAGCGGGTGAGGCAGGAGAGGTCTGCTGTGCCATGTGGGTAGCTCCCTGGCCAGCGGGGGATGGAACTCCTGCTGCAGATGCTGGCGATAGCTTGCTAGTGCTGTCTTTAACCCCTGTGCCACCAGGGAGGCCAGACTTTTGATGTTTGAATCCCATTTCCATCTACCACGTGACTTTGGGCAGATTCCCCAGCCTCCTCTAACCTTCTATCTCCTCATCTATTAAATGAGAATGAGCATTCTCAGCTTTATAAAACTGTTATGAGGAGAAGGTCAATACTATCGGCAAAATACCTGGTCAAATTCAAGACTAAAGAAATGGGAATTATAAAGTGATGAATAAGACCAGCCTCTGCCATCAGCCTAGCTCACCTGCTGGCAATGATAAGGGTGCGCCAGCTCCTGGGAGTAGCCACTCGAAAGGCTGTAAGTCGGTATAAGGATTCAGTAAGTGGCCTTCAGAAGGGACAGCTAAGAACTCAGCCTGCCTTCTTCAATGAGCACAACGATCATGCAGCTGTTAACCTCTGCTATTTGTCCTCCATTTGGTATCGCAATAAGAGAACTACCTGCCTTTGGACAATGCATTTAAGCTTTTATTGTGATTGGTCACAGTTCGGGGATGGAAATCGAATTGACAAATAGCCTAGCTGTAAAAAGCATTGAATTGGAAGACTTTTTGGACAAGTATTCACAGCAAACAAGTTCGAACCAGAAGACATTGCTTGAAAATCATAAATTTAGTCAAGGTTGAAAGATACAAGAATAGTTAAGTATTTTGCACAAAGGAAATCTTGGTGGCGGTCCAGTGGAATCGATGCCTGTAGAATGCAGTCTCTTAGGGGTTTTATTTTGCTTCTTCGAGAGAGGCAGCCATTGTCAGTTCAACTGGGGCTTCCTTGCTTCAGATGGAGAGCCTGGAGGAGAGTCCACCAACTTAAAAAGTGTTTAGAAAGAGGTAAACAAAGTTAATGATGCCAAAGGCTAAACTAGAATCCAGCCCCAATCCCAACAAAGCACCTGCTTCACGTGAGAGCTTCTTGGAAAAGCAACTTCCTACCTCTCCTCCAGGCCTTTGGGGCAGGACACAGTGATCTGAGCTTTCACACATTTTCCAGATGATTCTGGGCATATGATTATTTGAGAAGCACTGCTGCCCCTTCAGAGCAAAATGAACTTCCTCTGCTTTTTTTTGAGCCACATCATTTTGGGGTCTTTTTGTTATAGGAACTTAACTTGTACCCTGATGTGACCCCTTAGGTATATCTGGATCTATACTGAAAATGAAATGTATTATCCCTAAGAATTTGTTACTAAAGTGGCAGCTGGGTATGGGGACAATTAGGAAATGTGGAATTTTAATTCTTATACTTGCCTGCTCTGGCCATGCCTCATGACACAAATAAGGCTTGTTTGTGATTATACAATTATGCATTATAAGCCCACGACTGTGAGTGTAGTAATGTGGGCAACTTGGGGAGAGGACTTAATTTGGGTTTCTGCCAATTCTAAATTTATTGTGGTTTGCTAATCATGGCTTCTGTTCAAATTAACTAAGACGGAAGAAAGAATGAGCTGTGGTAATTTTAAAATATTTCTTTGTTCTCTTTTATAGCACCCTTTACCAGCTGAGATGAAAAAACACTTTTCATCCAGACCAGAGCTTATTACTCTTTCCAAGATTCTCTGGCAATTCAGATCCCCCAATGTCCAGACCAACCATTTGTTTTTAATAAGGGAATTGCTGATATGCTCAGACTGGTTATTACCTGCTCTGTGGCTCAACTGCTTTGACCAGGTGCTAATGAGGCCAGAGTGGGGTAGGGGGTAGGTTCAAGTCCCACACAGACCAATTAGCTTTGGCTTCTTCCAGGAGATCGCCAGTCTGTGCAAAGACACTGCTCTCCACCCTACAGTAAAGCCACTGGCCCACAGTTGGGAAAGGGGCATGCTGAGGATGCAGGAAAGGAGCCATCCATGTGCCCTCATTGGCTCAAACGGTTGAATATGAGTTTAACTCAGAGGAATGGAAGTAAAGCTACAATGGAAAGAAGAGTGTGTATCCCAGGTAAGGTCAAGGACTGGGAAGCAAGAGAGGGGTCTTAATGGGGGTGGAGAAGCTGTGTTTGAAGTTTAACCTGCTTCATTCAGCTCCTTCCTAGAAACTGTCTGGTTTATCAGAGGATTCTTGAGCTATTCTTGAGTCAACTTTTTCTATATTTGGAGCTTCCTTTGGAACATTTAAAATATTAAGAATCAAACCTTTCTATTCTCTGGTGAGATAGTCCCTTAGAAATGAGAACAAGTTTGCACATTTCTTTCCTTTCCATAACACCCTCTATGGTGCTCCAGATGTCTCGTTCATGTCCACCAAATAAGAGAAGGGGAAAAATCCTATGGGTATAAGGAATAGAAGAAATAGACTGGGTCCAATTGCAAATGGCACCCAAAGGCCAGCGTCAACCTTCACCAAAACTCAAAACAATCTATAACTATACCCAAGATTATGGATTAGGCCCCAGGGCTGAGCTGAGCATGGCTGTGCTATAGAAACCAGGGACTAAAGGTCATTAGGTTTTTCGTTTGTTTGTTTGTCTGTTTGTTTTGGGTGAGAAGGCGCCAGTTCAAAGAAAGATTAGCCTTGACAGTTACTGGCCATAATTGCTAATTAAGGTCTGGACCTTGTTTGCCCTGATAGAACAGTTTTGATTCAGTGCGCATCCACACAAATCTTTTCTGAATTAAGTAAATATCTTTGTCATTAAAATTAGGAAGAAGCTGAGTTTCTAGCTACAGCTCTGGGAGGGATGACAACAGGACTTGATGTTTTATTACTGAAATGGGAGAGGAGCGCATAGGGGATAGTTTCAATTTTAAGAAAAGTCCTCAGCCTCTGATAATTCCCGCGGCTAATTCTAGCAAAGCTCGGCTAAGTTATTAAACATCTTTCCAGCACTCAGAGAGATCTGGATTTCTAATAAAACTCTTCTCCTCGTACACCCTCTTCTTGAATAAGAGAATTGTAAGATGTTTTCTATTCAAGGCGGAATTTCCAGAGCAAGAGGAATGATTGATTGTGTGGGACTATGCAAAGACTAAGCTAAGATTGACTTTTTATATGACTGGGAAATATATTCAAAAGAACAGGGCTGATGTGTGTGATCGTTAATTATTTAGCTTGAGGAAAGAAATGGGATGAGCTTTCTAAACTTGTAAAAGAAAGAACAAAGCATAAATACATCTAGCAGAAAAGCAAGATCTGATTCTACAAAGATGATTTTTTCAGCTGCCACAGAATACTGTTAATATCGTATTCTTTTGAAGCCATCCCTTTGAAGCCGTCCTATCCTCTTGCCTCCCAGAAACTTGAGGAGCTATTCCTTTGTAACTGCCTTAGAAGTTTACAAAATACTCCTCTGAACATGTTGGAAAATTTTCAATCCTTGAGGAAGGAGTTGAATTTTTCAAAAACATTCCAAAAGCCAGGTTAGAGGGAATAAAGGAGTTCAAAGTGGAGACTTTTAAAAATGAGGTTTTATAGGTTAAACCACATGGTTGGGGGGTTATGAATGAGATATGAGGTTAAGTGCATTTCGATGTTTGTAAAATTGTTTTGGAGGGTTTGAGATAGAGACCATTATTTTTCAATGAGAAGATTCTGCTGTTGAACATCTACCCACAAAAAGTCCAGCAAAGCACTTAGCCAAGAAAAGACCTGGCCAGCCAGCAGCTGAGAAAATAATCGCACACTCAAAGATCCCCTCAGGGCTGTGTCATCCACCCACAAAGAAGGGAGCTGGTCACACAACACCTGTGATACAGGTATGGACAAGAGACTCTGCCTGGGTATTGTACAAAATCCATACTTAATTCTGTACTACTTCATTTAACCCAGATTTCCTTTTCTGAATAAAGGTAACCAGAGTCTAGATGCTGAATATAACATGAACTTTTAATCTGCATTTAGCACAGAGAATGCACAGAAGAACAAAGGGCAGTGAGACCGAAAGTGTCCCTCAGAGTGTGGCAAAAGCCCACCAGGCCTCTGTGAGCAGGGTCATCGCCCAGAGGAACTGCCATGAGAGAGGGATGAGGGAGCCCCAGCTCTGAGAGTGGAGAACATTGCATTTACTATTGGAAACAGCCAGAAGCAAGGCTGCTACTTGTCCTGCATCCTTCATATTTCAGATCAATGAGGATGTCCCTACCCCAAATGATGTCCCCAATAGCAGGAGACTGCCCAAGGTCCCAGGATCCTGCCCTGGCTACATCTGCTTGCTCACCTCTAAAATGGAGAGAATATTAGAATCTTCCTCCTAAGACAACTATGGGCATTAACTGAGAAAAATGAAGGTAAATCTCTTCAGCTAGTACTCACAGTAGAAACTCAGTAAAACTAGTTATTATGATGATTACAGTGCCCTAATTATTTTTTTTACCTTTTTTCATAAATTTCATGGAAGTAGAAGTTAATGAGAATCACTTCGTTTTCAGTTCCCTTGCTTTCTTCTTCGAAGGTTTATTCTCTCCTACTTCCTGTAGCCAAATGATGCCATTTGGTAGGACTCTCTTCCCTGTCCTCTACAGAATTACACACAGGCATGCACCAGTTGACTCGGTGTGTTTGCCAAGTTTTGTAATATTTGGATGCGAGCTGAACTAGGTAATCTTGGAACAAACTTAAGATGTTTTGCGTGACGGGTGGCAAACAAGAATTCTCTCCTCTAAAAATATCTGAAAGAAACATCTGTAGACCCACAAGCTTCGCTCAAATAATCTATGGCCTCACTATCAAAATATTCCGGTAGATTTTAAAAATGCCATCAATGCACAATTGCTAATACAATTCTCAATATTCCTAGAGTGGAGTTTGCAACCTTTGGATATGCTGAGAGGAAGAACAATGTTTTATGTCCAAAGAAAGGGCAGCATGGGAACTGTCTAGTCATTTTCTGAGTGTGTTAGTGTCAGCCTAATGCAGAGGGGCGAAAGCTCACATCCAAGACAATTTTATTCTTTCTGCTCAAATGGCCCCTCATTCCAACTCTCCCCAAACACCTCCATCCCCAGCTCCTCCAGTCTGTTCTTATACCTTTGTGTTTTGAACTCACATCTTTGACGGTCCTGTTATCCTCTGAATCCCAAGTAGTCTGGTGACTGCCCAGGGGTTCCCAGTGAAGTGACCGATGGCTTCTGGTTCCCTTGGCTTCCAAGAAGTGGAGCAAATTTCTTGTGGCTTCTTCCCAGCTCACGTACTCATGTGGCTGCTGCTTCAGATTCCCTCCCTCATAAATATATGAGGACTCTCCTGTGCTCTTTTTCCCCATTAAGTGCCCTATAAAAAAAAAAAAGAAAGAAAACAGAGTGACTCAGATTTAAATCAGGGGAATGAATGACTGAGAAATGAAAAAGGACACCCATTATGTTTATGCTATTTGCTCTTAAATGCAGAATATTTAGCATTTTATTATTAGGAGCTAGTTGATACATACTGTTAGATTTTACTCCCTGGTTAAAATGTGCAATGAGTTGGAGGAAATTAAGAATGTGACTCAGGAGTGGAAGCACCTCAATTAACTAGCCAGGGGACCTCTGCCAAGACATTTATCATCCCTAGTCTTCACTTTTATCAACTATAAAAAGAACGGTTGTACTAGATGAAATCAAACGAATCTTCCTTATCTAAAATTCTATCACCAATTCTGTGTGCACTGAATTCTATTCCCAACTGAATGGTGGAGTTAACCTCCCCAGTCAATTGTGAATTGCTACTGAACAGAAAAGTGATGATGCTTTCTTTGTGTGATTAAAAAAGAAGTACTGCTTTCCTCTCTTTCTTCTTAAGGTAATACAAATGTATCAAAGGAAATTATTATTTAAACTTTCTCAGAGTTTTAGTTGTGATCAAGTCAAGGAAATGTCACCTAGAAACTACAGTTTGGTTAGCATTTAGTTGAAAACAAGTTCTGACCAACATTTCTCAGCCACAAAAGTGCAGAACAATCTCTTGGATGTCGAAAAGCATCATGGGAAGTCTCTAGATGGCTCCAGGAGGTGGCCCTGCCACCTGTAACACCTGCCACCTGTAACACTTGCCACCTGTAACACCTGCCACCTGTAACACTTGCCACCTGTAACACCTACCACCTGTAACACCTGCACTTGTAAGCAAAAGCTGCAATGCAGGAAGCCTTGACTAAAGTGAAGGACATTCATGTGTCTAAGTGGGGATTGTTCTGGCATGAGAATTCAAAGTCCACATTCACAGCAGTGAGTTAGTCTATTCACATGATCGTATTTATTTTCTTTAGCTGATTTCTCCCACATCTGTCACGGATCTTTTAGCACTTTCGTGTTTCTCATATAAATAAAACCATGGTGCTTTTGATTTAAAGCTCACCAGGGAAGAGCTCTTTGTGATTCTAACGTTGACTGACATTATAAGTATTGAAGTCAAATGTTAAATACTTGTACAAATAATAGGGAATAATAGTTGATGGGCCTTTTGTCACTTAAAACAGCCCCATCCCAGCAGCTCTTTCCCTCATTGTGACTTTATTACTGGATGTGTATTGTAATGTATAGTCTATAGTTTGTTTAGATGTGGATTATTTCATTTGATCTGCACTGTAACCAGTTTGATGAAAATGAGATTTGCCAAAGGTCACAGACATGTGAGCAAAGATTCTAGGATTAACATCAGCTCATTGTCCAGACTCTACAATGTTGCACTGCTTTGACGAGTCTCATCATCCTAGGACAATAGGACAGTCAGAAATCATTCTGGTTCTGGAAATAAGGAGCAGTAAAGACTACAAAAGGCTCTCTAATATATAAATAAAGATAGATCATGTGTCAGTATATCATGACACATTATGTGACCTAGAAAAATGAGGCCTGTGAGTATTGGGGAGAGTAAAAACGAGGTCTTACCGCCTTGCTGTGAGCACTTGCAAGTCACTTATGACATGACGCTTCAACTATCAAGACTCTATTGAGGCCTCTGAACCAACTAAGGTTTGAATCCTGAGTGATGGGACTCCCCACTTATCTGCCTGGTCAACTCGGTGCCCGGATATCCACTAAATAACCTTGCATTTAGCCATAAGACTGATTAGGTTGCACAGCTTCCCAGGAAGACGCGAAGCATTTGGCTGTATTCATATGGAGGAAATTGAATCATGATGATGGGAAAGCAGGATTAGAATCTGATGCTCCCTACAATGACCTCAGTCACTTTTGCCCTCCTTAATTGGCCACCATCTGGTTAGGACGCTGGGAATGAGAAAGGGGTTGTGAGAAAGAAACGGGGGTGGGGGGTGGGGGGGAGCAATTAGGATTTTTTTATAAATAACTTCATTTTTCTCATGCCTGAATACTTTTGTGATTTTTTTTTTCCTGAAGTGGGAAGGTAAAGTAGTCCTTTATGCCATGATTTAACACAGATCCTTATGACATTGTACTGAATTTCAGTATTTGCCTAGTGGGTGGGTGGGTAGTGTTCAGATTTCCACCCCCAGATCCACAGACTGGTATTAAAGAAAGTGGGCCATCTCTGGCATCCCAGGGAAGCTCAGTTACCCTAAGTCCTATTTCACTTTGCCATTGGCTACTGTCAACGAAATACCTATCTCCATGGCAACGTGGCTACTATGCCCACTTGCACCTCTTCTCCCATCATCACTTATTATGTGACCATGTCCTAAGCATGGAGAGCTCAGCATAGACAAAAGCAAGCACTTGAAAAAAAAATAAAACCTTGCCCAGAGGGAAGAAAGCTTTTGTCCTTTTTAACAACTTCAAAATCCCACTAAAACTGGCAGGTTTGAAAAAACTGCATATCCTTGAGCTGAAAACTTGAAAATTACTGTAACTGAGGAAAGACATAAAGACATAAAGTGGTGACTACTTCTAAGAACTAGTTTTTCTGGAGTGATATTTAAACTGTGTTTCAGTTTCTGGAGAAGCACGAAACAGAAACCCTTTCTGACCTGAGCACTAGCTAATTCAGAGTTGATGTCTGCAGGTTCTCCTCACAGCGCCCGCATTTCTTAGGCTTGTGTTATGGCCGGTGTTGATGTATTTTCATGGCACAAACCAAACATTTGCACCAGCTTCATCCAGTGGGTGAAACCACTTAACAAACCTGCAGATGAGTGCTGACTACTCCCTCATGGACACCAACAGGTAGTTTTAGTTTCGTCTAATGAAAACTAGACTGTATGGCTTCCGTAGTTGGGAGGACAGCCATTTACTTCCAATAGTGGAAAGTCAAATTTAAAATCTAACACCACCTTTCAAGCTTGCGAAGGTTCACATTCCAACAGAGGGCCTGTACCCAAAGCACACTTTTTCACAACTACAACATTCTCTCAGATCCAATGTGGTTTTCGACCTCACCTCCCTCTGTCCCCTGTTCTTCATCAACTGCCCAGTCAGCCAAGAGAAGAAAAGGAACAAGAGTGTGGTTGAGAACAGGAGGGAAGTGAGAACATTCGAGGCTGATCAGTGTCCTCAGGGGTTAGGAATGCCCAAACACTCGGGGAGGAGTGACTGTATGTGGACGCTCTAAACATCTGGGACAGAGGTGCTGGGGACACAGCAGCCAGGGTTGGCTTGCATCACTCCCAGCTACTGCTCTTGTCTCCCCCTTGGCCTGCAACTGGTTTTGTACTAAACCTTTTGAGTACAAAAATGGGCCCGAGGTGATAGGCTGGAAATCTGGAGTCCTGCTCCATCCTCCGGGGCCACTGGCTGGTGGCTGGATGGGACAATGGCCACTTGCTCTGAGCTCCCAGAAGCCCTAGGAAGCCTCCACTCTAGCTTTCTCTTTTAAAGTGAGGGAAGCTGGGCCTCCGCTGGTGGCTCAGTGGTTGAGTGCTGGGTTGAGAGGCTGCTCGCAGCCTCTGCAGCGCCAGTTCGATCCCTGCCACCTGCGAGGGTCCCACAAAAAAATAAAGTGAAGGAAGTGGGGGTGATGGGGTGGGGAAGAGGCTGTTTCATCTTTACCATCCAACCTCTCCCTCTGTAGCCCCCTCAGAGATCACAAATACAAATACTTTCATCCCAGGTGCTGCCAAGACCTGACAATTTTTTTTTTTTCAGTAACACCCCTGGGTCCTGGATTCTCTGAGAAAAGCACAACACACGGAGCTGAAGATGTGACGGTTCCTGTCTGAGCCCCATCACGTCTAAGGACACACACACACACACACACACACACACACACACACACACACACACACACACACACACACACACACACACACACACACACACCCCCTTAAATCTCTTTACCGATCTAGCCGCGTGCAGCGGGAGGGCTGGGCGCGAGGAAGTCGGGCGCTCCGCATTTGCCAGCGGCTGAGCTTGGCACAGCCGGAGCTCCCGGGTGACGCTGGGGGAGCGCGAGGCGGCGGGGCGGCCCCCTGCGTGGCTTGCTGGGTCTCCCCGCACCCCGCGGGGGCCTCCCCAACGCGCCGCTCCCGGAGAGTCGCGCCCCCAAGCCCCTGCCCGGGGAGGGCGCGCGTCGGCCGCGGGGCGCGAAGAGGAGCTGCGGGAGGGGCGAGGTCGGGCTGGGGAGGGGGAGGAAGAGCGGGCGCCCAGGGGCGTGGGGAGCCGCGGGACGGCTTGGGGAGCAGGCGAGGTTCCCGAGCGTCCGGCCGCGTGGGAAGAGAGGCGGCGGGCGGCGGGCAGGAAAGGAGGCCGCCGCCAAGGCGAGAGAAGCACCGAGCCCCGCCGGGCGCGCCGCAGAGCCCAGCGCGGGAGCCCCGCGGGGCCCCACACCTGTGGCTTTCCGGGGCGCAGCGGCTCAGCCCGGGCGCGCTGGGGTTGGCGCGAAGGCCTCCGGGCGGGGCCAGGGGCCGAGGCGCGCTCGGGACCACCCCGGCTCCCCAAAGTTGTCCCGGGAGAGAACCGGGCCGCACGGGTTGACTCGGGGCAGGAAAAGAGCGCGCGCGGGGAGGGAGCGGGGCGCTCCTCCGGGGGCCGGGCGGGCGCCCCGGGGCGAGAGTGACGGGAACCGGGGCGAGCTGAGGGGCCAGTCCCCCCAAACCCCCGAGGGGGCGACGGCTCCCGGGACCGGGAAGCGCGGGGCGGAGTTTTCGGGGCACCGGGTGGTCCGGGCGGCAGGGCTGGAGCCATCCCAGCGCCCCGGGCCGGACCGCGGAGACGCGGGGGTCCGGGAAGCCGCGCGCCCCGGGCGCGCCGGACACTCACCCACCGCCCAGTGGTTGCCGCGCGGGTACATCTTGGCCAGCACGGTCCCTCCGTTCCCCGGCACCGGGGCGGCGGGGCCCCGCGGCGCCTGGCCGAGCACCAGCGCCAGCAGCACCAGCCGGAGCGCGCGGCCGCGCATGGTCCGGGCGGGAGCCGGGCGGGGAGTGCGCTCTGCCCGGGGAGCCGCCGGGACCCGACCGCGCAGGAGCTTCGCCGCCGCCGCGCGCGCCGCTGCCGCAGCCTCCTCGGGCCCCGACTTTATATGGGAGCCCCGGCGGGGGGGCTGGGGGGCTTTTGCACCGGGGACCCGGGCGCTCTGACGTCTCCCTATAGCGAGCCCGAGTTCTGGGATAACTGGCCGGGAAAATCATCCGTCTCCCCGCCGGGGGGTGCAAAGGCTGTGTTCCTTCGCCCTGTCTCTTTCCCTCCTCGTCCTGTTCGCCTCCGGCATTAGATTAATTCAGATCCTGGATCCTCCACGCCTTGGCGACATGACAATTGAGGGAACTTCTTGCCCCAGCCTCACCGGCTGCCTCCCCTGTTTGCTGCTTTCCAGTCCTGCAAAAGGGAGCGTTTACCCTGATCTCTGGCACAGGGGTGGACAGGTGCTTTGGGTTGGCCTTTGCTGGAGGGATTTGGCATGGAAGAGCGAGGGACTTCTGGTTCTGTGACCCCCCCCCAACACATATACTCCACACCCCCCACGGCCCTCCTCTGGGTCCCAGCCCATATACCCCCCCATTCCTTTCCTTCCTGCAGCAGACCCCTGTCACCACCAAGACCCCTGCCATCACCACCGCCAGTGATCCCTTCCCCCCACGCGGTGGTCACAGGTCCCTGTGCCCATCTGTGTGGTGAGCAGGAGGACTAAGCAGGAAGGATATTCTCTGTGAACAGAGCTAACAATAGTTTATTGTACACCTGGTCCTTTTCGCAAGCTTCCTTTTCACATTGCTTCCATGTAATAGATGGAGAAGCTGTTTCTATGCCAATTTCCCTAGTCTTGTGTCTACCAGAAAGTTCAAAGTGTCTCCAAACTGCTTACACACCTCTCTAGAGTCGTTCAGCCTTTCTCTGTTCCTGAGGTTCTCAGGCATAAGGAATGGCCACTGGGCCAAGTCTCCAGATTCTCAAGCAAAGGGGACGGGCACGGTGGCAGAGCAACAATAAATAGAAGCTGGTAGGAAGCTGTTGCCCGCATTCAGCTGCCAGAGCTGGGGGTGTGTTTGTGTGTTCCTGCGGGCCTAGTCCTCACCACGTGCTGGCAAATTGTTTCCTGGTGGGTCCCTGCTGTTCCATGGCAACGCTGGTGTGGATATTAAAGATGTTGAAGTGGCACAATTTTCTCTGGATAGCTGGTGATTCTATACATTTGTGCTGTTCTTCGTTGACTCCATGGGCACAGAGCATGATTGACTGTTCTTGGGCTTGGAAGAGAATTTCCATGCATGTGTCTGGCTATAAGATTTTTTTAATGCTAAGTTCAGGATCACTATTAGTACTCAGGGAAATATGATCATACTGTCTTGGGGGAGAAAGCCAAGTGAAAATTAAGAGGAAAAAGTCCATGGCTGGCCTGGACACCTTCCCTCCTGGGTTCCCAGTTCTCTGCATTCAATCCCCGGCCCCATCAGTAAGCAGGTGTTCCACTGTCAGGCGTGTATCCTAGACTTGGCCCCTTGAGCTTGCCTGGACACGTAGACTTGGTGCTATTCCTCTGTGTGTTTGCTGAGACTCTGGTGGAGTGCAGTAAGATTTGATGAATGAACCAACAACCTACAAATTGGTCAGTTAAAATGCCTTCTACAACTCTGGATCTTTACAAGAACATGAAGCTCTTCTTAGATCAACTTGTAGAAAAATGTCCTATGCCCTTAGTTTTCAAATTACTTTAGAATATTAAATAAAGTTTTTCTCCCACGAGACCAAGGAGAAATGATTGTAAATACATATAATGTAAGAATAATTCTATAGAGAGTGCAAGTCATCTGCTAATTCAGGCCACCACTGTTTCTTGTTGCAATCACAGGCCAGCATCTCCATTCACCTCAACTCTTGCTCTAAGCACCCCAGCCCATAGGTATTCTGCACCCAGCCTTGAGCTTGGCTGTGTGACTTGCCTTAGCGCTCAATATGGTGGTGCTTGTCTTTGTTGGGGCTGCCTTCAGTGTGCCTGGCCCAGTCCTATGCCTAGAGAAGGGGCTCAGCGGATGTGATAGAAGCATTGTTCTGACAGGAGCCTCCGTCCAGTCCCCTAACCAGAGAAGACAATGAATTTTTACCAGTTAAAGAAAGAAGCCATTGTATGTCTGATTCAGCCCTTATTGATGAGCCTCAGCGGACCCTGGCTGTGTAACCTCTCATCTCCCATTTAGAATCTGGCCCTGCCAGATACAGATGATCAATTTCCATGACTTAGGGGGAAGCTAAATTCCTACAAGCAAGAGATCTCACAGTGCAACAACACATCCAAAGGAGAGGTGTTTCTCTGTTGTGGTATAGTCCTGGGTCAGTGTTCTGTTTTGCCAGGCAGCTCAGCTCCACATGGATGCTCAGGAACCTGTGTTCATTGCACGTCATTCTCGGTCCTCTATGGTTCCATGTTGTGCTGGTCCTCCAAGCAGTTCCTCGAGCAGATGAGGAGCTTGTGCCAGTATGCAAATCAATACACTGCTTCCTTCAAGAATATCTTATCATGGAAAAGCATGTCCGCTGACCTAAGCAATGTGTTTAGTGCCGCCTCTGATATGCATTCTGGTACCAGCTCTTGTAGATGAGTAACACGAAGATTGAGGATGAGCAAGTTATGCAGCATCCTAGCTTGCTGTGCCTGTTTGCATCACCCAGACTGCAGCTGGCCGGAAGGGGAAGGTGAGAAGTGACTCCTCTCTCTTACTCTTCAGCCCCAAGAAGCACTTACCTTTCCTGCCCACATTTTAGTGACAAAAACTCAACTACATGCTCACAGGTAATTGGGGCCAATTGTTCAATCTATCACAGTGCGGAGACAGTGGAGGGAAAATGATACAAAGAGTAACCTCTATTAAAATAATCTGGCCAACAGGATGGTGTTCACTCTTCTTTGGCTAGACATCCCTGCAGAAGACCTTGGGGCCAAACACCTCCACTCCCAGGTGGCTGTCTCCCCCAGGGGGCGCTGCACTCCCTGGGCAGGAAATAGACATCTTCTTAGAGTCATAAACAACTTAGCTGTCCCTTATGTCTTCTTGTTATACTTTACCCAGAACACTGCTCTGTGCTGTGATGTTGGGAGTCTTTCCCCAAAAGCTTGGGCGATCTGGTCCAATCAGGCCCATTTGTAAGCTGGGGAGACATTCCCATTAAGTTAGTACAAGCAACGTGGGGTTTGTTCTAAAAATCCAATGGAGATTTCAGGAGACACAGATAGGAATGGGTCTCACGGGGGCTAGGACTGCCCTGACACCCCAGAGCTACTCCTCATGAGGTACTTCCTCCTTCCTCTCCACATCTGCTCCATTTTCCACCCTATGGGCTGCCATCTTGCCCAACCATATGTTTCCATTCCCACTCCTCATCCTCCCCCACAGCGTGGTCCTCTGCACTCACCACAGTTTCCTCTACGAGGGTCAACTTCTTCCACACCCTTCTGTCTTCAGCCCCTGCTGCAAACTGCCTCCATCTTTCAGTTTCTTAATTCCTGATTTCCAAGGGAGAAACATGATGGACTCAGCTCGCTATCTTGAGTCAGACACACAATCGTAGAGTGCCCAACAGCTTACACATGAATGAGTCCCAAGTGTCCAGTCAACACTTGTCAGCGGCCAGGAAGACAGGGTGATGGATGTAATGGAGTCGTTCCACTAGGAAGGGCCGTGTTCCCCAGAAAAGAAGGCAGCAGGGCAGGGACCCGGATGTCTCCACATCACAGCACAGAGCAGTGCTCCATGTAAGATGCTACTAGAAGTCCTAAGTACAACTAAGTTCTTTATAACTCTAAAGTGATGTCTATTTCATGCCTTGGGGAGTACAGAGCCCGCTGGGGGAGACAGCGCCCGGGAGTAGAGAGAGGAGCCCAGGAGTTTGGCCTTAGATGTCTCCCGCAGAGAGTGGGATGTTGGGCCATACAGTATTTCCAGCTTTTGAGATAAATCCAGATCACTTTTCCCACCAGTTCACATCCCCATCAACAGTGGAATAGGGTTCCTCTTTCTCTGCATCCTCCCCAACACTTGCGGTTGTTTGGGTTTTTTTCCCTTTAATATGTGCTGTTCTCACGAACGTGACATGATGTCTCATGGTAGTTTTAACCTGCATCTCTCATTGGAAGTGACGATGGACATTTTTCCATGTATATGTTGGCTTTCAGGAGATTCTCTTTGGCCCAGATCTGCTGCCCACTTATTAATTGTTTGTTTTTTATTATTGAATTGTATCTTTTTTGTATATCTTGGTTACTAACCCTGTGTCGGTTGTGTACTATGTAAATATTTTCTCCATTCACTAAGATGTCTTTTTAAAGTATTTATACTTTCTCTCTATAAAAGCTTTTTAATTTGAGATAGCTTCAGTTATTTAATTTTTCTTTTACTTCTCTTGCCATAAGGACCAATCTTTAAAAACATCTTTATTATTGATGTCATGGAACATACCAGTGTTTTCTTCTATATATTTTATATATTTTACTATTTGCAGGTTTTATACCTAAATCTTTAACCCATTTGGAATTTGGTTTTGTGCATGGAGTTAGAGAGTGATCCCACTTCATTCTTTCATGAATATCATTGCCCAAAGGGAATTTCAGGTTGGGAGTCTGCTTAAGATTAAGGGGCTATTTTTGCTAAATGAAAACAACTCATCAAGGGGAATGCCTTCAGCTGTCTCAAGCTGTAACTTGTCATCTATCTGCTGGTGCCTGCGAGAGCTTTGAGGGTAGCTCTTGCTGTAGCATCCTAGGATGCCCAGATCCAGGTGAAAGCAAAGGAGGCAGGCTAATAGGGGGAATGGTCATATTGTCCAGTACAAGCACGGAGTCGAATTCCGCCTCTGCCATTGGGGAGCTGCTGTGTGACTTCAGACCAGTTTCTTCATCTGTAAACTACTTCCCCTAGGATGTTAAGAGGATTAAATGAGGTCTTATGATATTGATTGGCAACTACTTATTTATTTTAATGAATAATAATGGAGCACTGTAATTAGAGCAAGCTCATTTCTGTCTTGGATTCTGAGTTTCAAGATGGCATACAATTTCCTTATTCAGCACCCAGTGCAATGCTTTGTGCTAGTTAGCGCCCTTGAGGAGGTAACCATACAGATAATCGCCGCCACAACGTGAAGGCTGCCTTCTGTACCCAGGTGTTGCGTGTGCATCTGTTCATGGCATCTTCATAGATGAACTATGAAGTCGATGTTATTCATCCCATTTTACAGATGAGGAAACTGAGGCTCAGAAAGGTTAAAAAACCTTTGCCCAAGGCCCTATTGGCAGTTAGCAAACCAAGAGCTGACCTCAGACCCAACTGATTTTCAAGCTCTACATGTAGCAAATCTAGTAAAAATGAATTTCTTTGTGGTTACAGGACTTTTTTTGGGATTTGATAAATGTTATTACTCAGAAGGCATAAAAAGCATATTAAAATAATTTTAGAAGAGGTATCAGGGACCGTGTTTAGAGGCCTTTGAGGGAAATCTCACTACAAACTCCTTGGTTTGCTGGTTTCCAGCTCTTCTCCATCCCCAGCCCTCTCCCCACCCCCAGATTTGCACACATCACCTTCCAGCTAGTATGTGGCTGTAGGCGGAAGCAGTGGGTACATATAAATTTGCTTTGGGGAGAATAACAGGCTCACAGTTTTGGCTACAGCAAGGGATGGCCAGAGTCCCAAAATATAGCCCACAATGTCTGAAACTGAAAATACATTTCTAAGATTCATCTACTTGAATCTTGCTGAGTGATCCTCCTTGAAATCTGGATATTCTTGGAGTGTCACTGATGCCTGCCATGGAATTCTGAATCACGAGACAGAGTGGAGAGAGTGATTGCCCTAGACTCCTGCCTTACAGTTTGTCTTACTGAGTTTCTCAACTTCTGCAATATTTAGATTTGGGGGGCTGATAAATTTTCATTGTTGGGGCCTTTCACAAGCATTGCAAGATGTTTAGCAGCCTCCCTGGCCTCTACCCATTCACTGGATCCTAGTAGCCCTCCTCAGCTGTGGCAACTAAAACATCTGCAGACTTTGCAAATACCCCCTTGGTGTGTGTGTTGGTTGGAGGATCACCCCTCGTACAAATGAGCCATATGTGAACACCCTTGTAGCCATACATGAACACCCTCAGTGCCGGGAACTCACTCGTCCTCATCTGTGGAGAACACTGACATTCGAGAATTCTTCCTTACAGTGAACTCAAATGTCTCTCCAGCTTCCCCTCATCATGTGGTTCTATTCTGCCCTGCCTGGTTATTCAGACACTCCCACGGGTGTCCCCTTTAACTTTGAGAAAGTGAGAAACAGAACCTGAGGCTCTTTCCTGGAGCACCCCCAGGGGGAGCTGAGCATTGGTCAAAGATTCTGGTGAGCAAGGGACACTATTTTCCAGAACTTTCCACAGGCATGTACCAACATCCCTTGGTCTCCTGGGGAAATGAAATCCCTGTATAAGCAGTTGTGGATTCCAGGTCAGTGCTGCTTGGAAAGATTCGGGGCTTCTATTATCTCACCCCTCAGATAGCACAAAGGTGAGCAGTAAGGTGGGAACAGGGAAAGGGCAGGTGTGGGTCTGGCACTGTTCTGGTTCTTTCTTCTAAGGACCTATTCACAGATGCTGTGCTCCTCATCCTTCCTTTCTCCTAGGATGTTTGTGAGGACAAAAATAAAATAGATCATGGGCATGAAGCCACTTCGTAGAGTCTATATGGAGAACTCACTGCATAAATCTGAAGTAGGACTGTCTCTGCTCTCCATTCGCCGCCAGCTGGCTTCTCCTGGCCACGGTCTGTCAACTCTACCTGAAGTCGCAGCAGAGTTTCATAGCAAGTTCCTAAGGAAAAAATTATTCAGAAAAATCTCTGAAATGTCATTAGCTTAATCTGATTTGACTTATCAAATCAAGCATATTAAATATGCTTATCAAATCCTTTCATCAATCTCGTGTGCCTCCTTGATGGCGCCCATCACGGTAGCACCCAGGTATTCAGACCAGCATATTACATTACAGCGGAAACAGGTGTCTGGAGGGTCAAGTACACACATGGATTCACTGGGGAAAGGGTGGGTCCTGTCGCTAACAGGGTCATGTAGTGGAAGTAGGGTCTCCGAAGCCTGCTGATGATGGTGATGAGGGGAGTGAGGTCAGCTCAAATGAGTCACCTGGAAGCCGCCAAAACCACTGATGGAAGTACCTAGTATGACAAGTGTGTCCTTCCTTCCCACCAAAATCGGAATTTCAACTCAAGTTTAAATTAGGTGGATTCTGCTAAGGTTTCAAGTAGCGTGGACACTATGGCTGTCATCTAAGACTTTGGGGGGGGGGTGGCGGGGAATGTATCGTGGTGTCCAGAGGCAGTGCAGGAGCAGTGCTGGAGCTGGGGAGACAGCTCCTGGGGGACCTAGTCAGTATCACACTGCTTTGTAGTGAGGTCTCCTTGAGCCCTAATTGATGAGAACATGATTTTATTCTTCCCAAAGGAAACCAAGCGCTGGTCTGTGATCAGGCTGCTGGCACTGGGGACCTGCAGGATGGGGCAGACCTGGCCCTTAAACTCTACTCTTCATCACTAACATTCAGGCAACAACTCGAGCAAAAAAGTGTAATTCCATCACTCTACCTGTCTGCATTAGTCAGAGTTTTCCAGAGAAACAGAACCAATGGGATGTGTGCATATCAGTATATGGTAGGGCGGGGAAAGATTGTAGAGAACTGGTTCAAGCACTTATGGAGCAGATCAGTAGGCCGGAGATCCATGGGAAGGTTGCAGAACCCAAAAGCAGATGGCAGGCAGAATTCCCTTCTTGCCTGGGGGGACCTCAGTCTTTACCATTAAGGTCTTCAAATGATTAGAAAAGGCCCAGCCGTATTATGAGGGTAATCTGCTTTACTCAGAGCCTACTTATTTAAATGTTAACCTCATCTTTAACCTCATCTTTAAAATGCTTTCACAGAAACAGCCAAAATAATGTTTTACCAAATATCCGAGTGCCAGGGCCCAGTTAAGTTGACACATAAAATTAACCATCACGTTGTCCACTGCCAACTTGTTGAACTTGCGCAACTGCCATGAATGCTGCTGTAATCTCCAAGGCACCTGCATTTCCTGCAGGTAATGGGTAAATACCACTTTTCCTGGAATTGTGCCAAAACAAAGGTGGAATTTTCCAAAAGGGACTTGGCTGGGAAAAAAAGCAGCCAAAGGAAATGGGAAAATGGAGACAAGGGCAAGAATTTTTAAGAGTAGACACAGCAGGGCCTCCCCGGTGGCGCAGCGGTTGAGCGCTGGGTTGTGAAGCTGCCCGCAGCCTTTGCAGCGCCGGTTCGTTCCCCGGCTGCTCCCCGGTCGCCGGAGGAGGGTCCCGCATGGCGCGCAGACCTCTCCTGCCGCCCGCTGCTCCCCTCAGCAGTGTACTTCGGTCCTTCTGCCTGCTCTGCTCCCCGCTCTGGCTCTGGTGAATTCTCTCACCCTCCCGCACTTCTGACTGTACCCAGTGCATGTATAAACAAACAAACAAACAAATAAATAAATAAATAAAAATGCCTCTATAAAAAAAAAAAAATCTTTAAAAAAAAAAAAAGAGTAGACACAGCATATAAACTGACTTTATTGTGGTAACTTCACATATTAAATGTGCCTTTAAAAAAAAAGATTTATTTATTTGTGCATACAAGAGCTGGGGTACAGGCCGGAGATGCAGGGGGTGAGAGGATTCACCAGGGACAGAGTGGGGAACAGAACAGTCAGATCTACTGAAATACACTGCTGAGGGGAGCAGCGGGTGAGACAGGAGAGGTCTGCTGCACCATGTGGGTAGCTCCCTGGCCAGGGATCGAACTGTGCTGCAGAGGCTGTGGACAGCTTTATAGGTTGCATCTTAACCCCTTGCGCCACCAGGGAGGCCCTTAAATGTGCCTGTTCTAAGGGTTATGTGTTGAGTTTGGACAGATGTGTACAACCACTACCATAAAGATATTGAATATTCTTGTGATGCCCCAAATTTCTCCCAGATTCAGTAAACCATGGACAAGATTTCTGTTCCTACAGATCAGTTTTGTCTTCTCTAGCATATCACGTAGATGGTTTTCTGCAATCCACATCTTTTGCTTCTCCTGTCTTTCATTTACTATAAAGCTTTTGAGACTCAGACACACGGTTGAACGTATCAGGTATCTGCTGACAATAGCATTCTGCCACGTGGCTGTCTCTCAATGTGCTTTTTTATTTGCTCCTTGATGGATATTTGGGTTGCTCCTGACTTTTTGCTTGCTTTCCGGCTAATAAGAATAAAACTGCCACAAACATTCATGTCTTTGTGTAGATACGTTTTCATTTCTCTTGAGTAAATACCTAGGCATGTGGTAATTATATGTTTAATTTTCTAAAAAATTGCCCGGAATTGTTTCTTGATACAAAAACTGAGCTTCCCTGTTTGAAGGATCCATCGAGTTATCCCTCCATGTTGTGATGGCTCTAACTCTAATTTTATTTACTACCAGCGATGTCCGGTGGACCCCTTGCCTGGTCAGCATCTGAACTCCTCTGGGAGGGCTGCTTAAGTCTAGCAGACCCACACTCCTTCCTGGCTTTGATGCAGGCATTTTACCCAGATTTCTTGCAACCACAAGAGAAAGATCAAGAAATACACAGAGGTTGACCCTGGCACTGCTGATGTGGGACATGAGCACTTGTACCTGTCTACCTCTGTCTTATTGTTATGATTGACAAATAAATCCCTATTTGCTTAAGCCACTATTAATAATTTTTTAATACAAGCCAAATAAATCCCTAACCAATAAAAGAAAGTTCTGAAAAAGGAGCTAACAACATTTTGAAAGCAAATGTTATGTTTGTTTGTTTGTTTGTTTTTTGACAAGAGTCAATCTTGCCCACAAATAGAATTTACCATCTCTCTCAAATCTGCCTGGAATCACCTAGGTTTTTCCCCAATTTCCCCTGCTGTAGTCTGTTCTCTCAAAGAATATGGGCTACTAATCCCTTCTCTGCTATTTATTATGTGACCTGGGGTAAAACACTTAACCTCTCTGCATCTGCTTCCTCATTTGGAAAATATGGATAGTAAAACTGGTTGTGGTGAGGATTGAAATAAAAAACTAAAGCGAGTCGTTTAAGAGTCTGGGCCTCCTGGAAG
Source organism: Talpa occidentalis (assembly GCF_014898055.3). NCBI lineage: Eukaryota > Metazoa > Chordata > Mammalia > Eulipotyphla > Talpidae > Talpa > Talpa occidentalis. The sequence goes on from NW_023601322.1 coordinate 11,337,595, forward strand.
GACTCAGTTGATGGTGACAATGATGATAAAGACAACAGAATGGCCATGTGACTGAGTGCAAAGCATTGTGTCATTTTGTAGACATAGGAGGGTCCTGATTCATCGCGATTCCATCTTCCTGTAGCAAAACTTTGTATCTCCAAATTAAGAATTCAAGAGCAGCGGGTTCATATCTGCCACTTCCCACTTTACCTGCTGCAAAATCTCCCTAAAACACAATATGCTGAGTTATGAAGCCAACCTTGTGAGGCGTGCAGGAGGAATACCAAGTTCCCCTTGGTGTATCACCCGCCTGGCTGCTCCCTTGTGTGTTGGAGCTGATTACTCAGACCTTCACATGTAATCAAACCCAACTGCGTAAGAGTTTCCTTTTTCTCATTAAATTCCTTCTTATTTAGTTCTGACCAACGTTCTCAAATGTCCAGTCCTTTGGTAATTTTAACTTTAATTCGTCTCCTGTGTTTGCCATTTCTCACTCATTCTGTATTATCCACAAATTTAATCTAAGTCGAATTTACTTTCTCCTCCAGGTTGTTAATGAGCGCTGTATATTGGATAATACAGTTTCCTGTACTGAGCCCTCTGGGATTCTTCTTGATTCTTATTCACATTCAGATCTAATTTAAGAAGCCACTAATTATTACTTTGCTGACCATTTGTCAACCAAACTCCAAACTGCGTTACTGTCAAAACCTTCCCGGCCTACCTCTTTAATTGCTCTATGAATTGCTTGGGTCAGAGGTTTCATATCAAATAAATGTTGAAATGATTTCCACTGAATTCCCCTGTGGGGTTTCAAGTCCGTAATTGTGTTCAAAAATGGCTGTGCTGGTAGCAGGAAGAATAATTTGAGACTCTTGAATCTGCCTGGATTGTAGCTCATCAGATTCTCTTTCACCACGTGTGGACAGATCCATTTTCTTATTAAATTTCTTAAATTCTTAAATTCTTACCTGGTAGGCAGACCACGAGAACATTCATTTCCTGAGTCGTGTTGATGGATTGTCCTTGGCTTCTGGCGTGTGGACTCGTGCAGATTCCAAGATTCTGGTTATCTCCATGATGTGTGCAAGGGGGTTGTGTGCCCCCCCAAAAGTCTGAAATATCCCCCACTTCTGTTTAAGCACTGGAGTTTAAGGACCGCTTCCCTGGCTAGTTAGTAGTCTACATTATCTTCTATCCAGTGGTTCTCATTACTGGTAGAGTACTTTTTATATTATCTTTTTTCCTCTCTCTTTCATTTATTTTTTACATCATTGTTCATTTTTAAACAATATTTGCTTCCCCCCACCCCCTCAGGTGTAGTCCCCATAGAGTGTCCTTCCCCAAGGCACCCGTGCACCATCACCTCAGTCCTCTGTGCTCCTCCCTCTCTCCCTCTGATCCCTCTCCCTCCTCCCCTGCAGGATGTCTCTGGTTTATAATTGTCTGTTTTTGTTTTGTTGTGTTTTGTATTGTTATTAATTTTTTACAGTAATGTTTTAGAATATTTATATCTCAAAGGGGGAGAGAAAGGTTTGTAATTGCTCTAAAAAAAAAAAAAAAGGATGTCAGGGTGGTGTAGTCAGTTTTCAGGTGAAATAGTAAATTCTTTGACAATGTCAGGTTTGCTAGATAGGCATTTTCAGGGGGCTGGGGTCAGTCTGGAGACATAATTTTGGGCTGGAAGGAACCATTCGGTCACCTCTCAGTGTCAAGGGCTGGATGGAGTCATTCGCAGTGAGGAGTTTTGATCCTCAAAGGGCATGGCTTTCTGTGGTCCGAGTCTCCCTGCTCCATGACGAGACTTTCTTGTTGACCAAGACCTTCCTTTCCTGGGAGGAGAGTTTCAGAGTATCCTGAGGTTGAACTCAATCTATATTGAGCTATATAAATATCTTCACTCTTCATCAATCCTCAGTGAACTGAGGTGTGGCAGGCACTGTCACCTGTTCATAGATGGCTTGTAGTCCAGTGAATATTTTGTTAAGGTTGTAAAAAAAATACAACTGTCTAGAAGTGAATATGGTAAAATGTTCCCTTTTCCTCCAAGTTCAGCACAGATCATGATGAATGGTGTGTCTCTTCTGGCTAAATACAATCACATGGCTGTGGCAGGTGCTCTTATTAGTCCCATTTTACAGATGAGGGAACCCAGGCCTCCTTCTCATGCCCAGGGGGACCAGCTGGGGAGAAGTAGAATCAGAATTTGTTTTGTTTTGTTTTTATAAAGTTGTTTTTTAAAAAGATTTATTTATGCATACAAGAACTGGGGTACAGGCCAGAGGTGCAGAGGGATTAGAGGATTCACCAGAGACAGTGGGGAACAGAACAGGCAGACTGACTAAAATACTCTGCTGAGGGGAGCAGCAGGTGAGACAGGAGAGGTCTGCTGCTGAGTCATGGAGGTAGCTCCCTGGCTGGGGATGGAACTTGTGCTGAAGAGGCTGTGGATAGCTTCACCATGCTGTGCTTACCCTCTTGCGCCACCATGGAGGCCCAGAACCCAGGCCATCTGACTGCAGAGTGCCTGTGCTCAGCCAGAGTGGCTCGTGTTGATGCCTTTTGTTTTCTTTTTCCATTGGGCTCACATTCTATTCTGAAGCTTGCTGTATTCACGAAACAGTGTGCCAAGGAGCTTCTCCATCACTCCACATACATCTACCTTCTTCCTTTGAAGGACTATTAACCCTTCGTGTGTTATTTAACCTGTTTGGGATCAACAGTTAAGTTACTGCCCTCTCTTGCTGCTGCAGACAGCATTATGAGTGACACTCTTACACACGATGGTTGTGTGGGTATTGCTGTAAGATAAGAGCTAAGAATGGAATAGCTGTAGCAAATATGTTCACATTTAGAATTTCCTGGGTTGTTTCCAAATTGTCCAGAGGACACCTTAAAATAGAGCCTCACCTGTCTCACTTTTGCCTGAGATAGTTGGTCTTCCCCAGGTACAGACTTCTCAGGTGAAACAACTAATTGCTGGTTGTCAAAAAAATGAGTGTTCTGGGCCCAGAGCTCCCAGGGAGACTCTTTAACTGCTCTATGAATTGCTTGCGTCAGAGGTTTCATATCAAATAAATGTTGAGATGATTTTCGTTAATCCTTAAGAATGGGGTCAGTGGCGCAGCGGTTGAGCGCTGGGTTGCGGGGCTGCCCGCAGCCTCTGCGACGCCGGTTCGATCCCAGCCACCGGGTGAGGGTCCCATATAGTGCGCAGACCTCTCCTGCCGCCCGCTGCTCCCCTCAGCAGTGTACTTCGGTCCTTCTGCCTGTTCTGCTCCCTGCTCTGGCTCTGGTGAATTCTCTCACCCTCCCGCACTTCTGACTGTACCCAGTGCTTGTATAAACAAACAAACAAAAAAAAAAGAATGGGGTGGGGTTCATTTTGACTAGAGAGGATCCAAATCATCTTCCATAATTTATACGTATAAATGAAATCACAACTGACTTGAATTCTCCCTTAGGGATGGATTTTTATTCTTTACCTGAGGCTTAACTACCCAAGAAAACAGGTTCAATGAAGAGTAGAGTTGGTCATGAGGAAATTTTTCACCTGAAGCCAAAAAGCAACAGCCTCTTAACCCTCCTACAATCTAAAGAAGCAGAAGAACCATTTTCAGTTGACTTAAAAATTACAAAGGCCAAAGAGTAGCCCCCTAGTGTGAGGGAAGATGTGCTACAGTTTGGTTCTATTTTTTCAACCTCAGGCAAAATGATACGAGGATGAGCTTGGGGACAGGAAGCCATTAGTGGTTTTAATGCCGGTAATCTGGTTGTTTTTCCATTAAAGTAGTATGTATGGAAATGGCAAGAATGAGAGACTAAAACTGCCACACATTCGTCATCATTCAGTTGACAACATGGTAGCTAGAGTGACATCCAAATACCAGGGCTGGTACGATCTGAATATATTAGACCTGACAGTAAGTGATGTGTCTGTCTACACAAGCTGAATGCTTCAATGGAGGGAAATTGCTAGAAAATGGAGTCAAAAGCACACAACACAGGGTCAAAGACAACACAGGGTCAAAGTTTTGTGTGTGTGTGTGTGTGAGTGTCTGATCTCCCAAAAGTTTGTAATCCTTATGGAGAGTTGATTAAGTTATAATTTTATTCGTAGACTTTGTTACTCCTTCAAGCAAGGAATAAGTGAGCAGAAAACCACTCCCTCTACCTGGCACTTCCCAAGCTCACCTTCCCTACCACACACCTGACAGGACCCCACCACATACCACCCCTCATTGCTTGTCTTTGCCTGTCCTGGGATGGCTCCCTCAGCCCACACACTCCACTTTGTTCTTCCTGCCCTTCTAGGGGTGGCCCTTCTAGGGGTGCCCTTCTAGGGGTGGCCCTTGGGAAATCAACAGGTCTCCTGCCAGCTCTGGGAGCTCACTCTGAGCTCCTCCTATCAGCTTCCTCCCTGGGTGTGGCCTCCTGTCCCCAGAACCCAGGGCACCAGCACTTCAGTGCAGGGAAGCAGGTCTCCCCTGTTGTGATACCCGGACACCCACATTCTTCCTACCTTTGGGTGGGCAGGAATGCCCTCCCCACACGCTCAGTTTACACGGACCCCACCCTTCAAGGCCCAGCCCTCCAGGGGGACTGTGGCTGTCCAGAGGCCCCCAAGTGCACAGGTGGTGTGTAGGGGCAGGAATGGACACAGTGCAGGTTTTCTGATCCAGCAGACCGGGTCAAGAAGGAGTCAGAGTCCTCAGTGGCTTTGCAGGTCTTTTATTGGGATTTACCAGGCATATGGCAGGCAGGGGTGCTGGGGGGCTGGGAGGCTGGCCCCAGCAAATCCTCACTCTATCTGGCCTCTCTGTGGTGTTCTCTCTGCTTCTCTTCTTCTTCTCTTGGCTTCTGTTCATTCTTGGCTTCTGCTGGTGTCCCCGTGACACCGCCTTTATAATCTCAGTCTCTCAGCCCAGGTGGACCCACTGCAGGTGCCCCCCATCAGGCATGCATTCAGGACCGCAGGGTTCCCTCATCTATCCTGATGGCGGGAGGGCAGAAAAGCCTGATCCCTTTACCTAACCCTACATGGTGCCTCCCCTGTTCCACGGTCACCACCTTCTTGTCTAGCCGGTACTTACTCTCCCCTCTTGGCTGTAAGTGACTTGAGGACTGAGACCGCCTCAGCCTGGAATATATTTAACTGGCAACTGACCTGGGAGCAAGGTTCCCTTGCACACCTTAAACACCCGCAGAAATGGTCGGAGCTGACCCAGCTGCTTCGGTGACTGCGGCGGGGTCCTCCTTCACGGCAGGGGGCGGCGTGGGGGGTCTTCACCCCTTTCCTTTCTCTTCCTCTCCCTGTCTAAGCCCCCTCGGTGTCCTCTGAGTTCCCTTTGCTTTTCTCATATAAGTTCCATCATTTGTGTTGATGAAGGAAGCTTTTGCACCTATTTGCCTGCGGACCCAGCACAGCTGCTCTGAGGAGGGCCCCGGAGCGGGCTGTCCAGTACAGGCCCGGCTGCAAGGCCTGCACGCCGCCCAAGGAAGGGGTAAGTGTTAGCCCACAATGTTCAGATCAAGAGATGAGGCTCAGAGAGCAATGGGAATCACCCGGGCATTGAAGGGCAGAGCTGGGAGGACCCCAGGCGCCGTCAAATATGAAGCCTGTGCTTCTGAGCTGGGTGTGGGGTGGTCTCCGCCAGTGGGGCCCCCTGAGTTTTAGGCCTCATCACAAATTATGGCATAAAAGTATCTTTCTTCACTACAGATATTCTAGGCAGCAACCCAAGAGAAATGATCTTTGCCTGGGAAGGGAGAGGGGCATGTAGAGACATCCCTGAAATTGTTACTGGGGAAGGTGTGGAGGCCGCCTCAGAATCCCATGCGTGGCCAGACCTTCTGACAGACAGGCCCCTGCCCCTTGGGGAGTGACTAACCCCGTCCTGGGGGAACCTGTGTCCTTTCTCATGTCTCTCTCAGTACCTGGAGCGCCCCAGGGCACCCCACACCCCCTCCCCACTCTGGACCCCTCCATTTAAACTTTCCTGGCAGCTGGGGCCTCCCTGGTGGTGCAAGGGGTTAAGCACAGCACCATGAAGCTGTCCACAGCCTCTGCAGCATGAGTTCGATCCCCGGCCAGGGAGCTACCCACATGGCGGGCAGACCTCTCCTCTCACGCCCGCTGCTCCTCTCAGCAGTGTATTTCAGTCAGTCTGCCTGTTCTGTTCCCCGCTCTCTCTGGTGAATCCTCTCACTCCTGCACCTCTAGCCTGTACCCCAGCTCTTGTATGCATAAATAAATAAATCTTTTAAAAAAAAATAAACTTTCCTGGCAGCTGGCTCAGAAATCAGGCTCCTCTCTCATCTGAAACCCTAACTTCCCTCCCATCTAGACTCAAGATTCCCTGGGGTCAAATGCACATATGTGTGTGCACTTGTGCGTGTGTGCACTTGTGTGTGTGTGTGCATTACTCCACATTTAATGATTATTCCTGTAGTTCCCAAGACACAGGCACAAACACTCCCCCTAACTCCCTCTCTGCTTCGTGTCTTCTCCACCAGACCTTGCTCCGTGGCTGTCCCGCTCGGCAACTGCAAACCTCTTTGTTTCATGAGAGTCCTGACAGCAACTCGAGAGAGGACACAGGGATCGGGCAGGAACTCGATAAATAACTACTGGCATCGTGACTGCTCCCAACTCAGGGGAAACCGGTCCCTGCTGCTGGCGGTGTGAACGCAGACTTCACACTTACTGCCTTGGAAGTCCAAGGGGAGCAGGAAAAAATCCATTTCGCAGCTGGCTACACGTACAGCAGGCTGTGGCCTGTCCCCAAGCACAGCCCCGGCCCCTCGTCAGAACTGCTCAGAGCTATTTTAGCAGCTGTGTCCACGAGGACCCTCTTCTGACTGGCATCTTCAGAAGGTAGGTGTCTGGGTGTTACCAGCTTTGCAGCTGAATAACTTCCATCTCTCCTGTCTGGCTATAAACACCATCTGTTTGGGAGAAGTGGTAACAGGAAAAGGAGAAAGTGCTAAGCAATTAGAGAAAAGCAAGCTGTGTGTGTGAGGGGCGGGGTCCACTTCAGTGAAGAGGCAGCCCCAAAGGGATGGGGTGATAGGCAGCTGGGAGGGGCGTTTTTGCCCAAGCAATTTGAATTCCACCAATGAGGAAGCCAACCACTGGGGAGAAGCCCTGGGGTATAGCGCCTCTGTGACCTTGAGCATGGCTGGTAATGAATAGAAGGGTGACTTTATGCCAGGTGACATGGAGGATGTCTCCACCCGTATCTCATTCTTTCCAAACCCATCAATACTCCCCACCACCACCACCACCACCACCACCACCACCCCCACACACGCACTATTTGACAGGACTGTGTTTCCACAGGCACCGGCACCCACATGGTTCCTCTGACCGCACACCCCTGGTACAATGGTGGTGTCTAAACATACACTGACTTCCCTCCTCTGCCATCACATTTCCTCAGGAGCCCACCCCTTGGCTCAGTCCTCAGCACTGTGCTTCCCAGCAGCGACATCAACAATTCCGTGACGAGGGCAAACAGGTGTTTGTCAAGGTGCCAGTTCTAACCGGAATAGCTGCCTCATGGATGACACATAGGACACCTAAGTATTCTCCAGGTTGGGGCTTGGGACTGAGCCATTGGGAGGAAAGAGAGTTTTACAAGATCAGTATAAAAACAATTGCACAAGGAGAGAATAAAATGTCAAGTTTTTACAAAACAGGGAAAGAGATTTGGGGGGCTACTTACTATGGGAATCTAGAAAAGGCAGTAATGGCACATAGCTGCTACAGGAGCCATGGCCACTTGAAGCTGTGCACTCACCACTCTGATACGTCCATCCGGATGGCCTGGGCAGGGCCAGCGCTCCATGCCGATGGGGTTCTGGGTAGTGGGGACTGTCTCATACAATGCAAGGAGCTGATGTTGAATGTGCAGATTTGAGAGCACTTCCCGGTTCTTGCACTTACGTTGGCTGATTTCTTTGGGCCTTCCGTCTTAGTGATTTGCTGTGTGTGAGTTCTTATGACTTTGTTGCCTCTTCAAAGGATTGCAGAGAGCATCCAATAAGCTAAGATATTAAAATGGGCTATTAGGTGGGGCTCCCCGGTGGGGTGGCGCAGCGGTTGAGCACTGGGTTGCGAAGCTGCCCGCAGCCTCTGCAGTGCAGGTTTGATCCCCGGCTGCTCCCCGGCCACCGGCCACCGAAGGAGGATCCCACATGGCGCGCAGACCTCTCCTGCCGCCCGCTGCTCCCCTCAGCAGTGTACTTCGGTCCTTCTGCCTGCTCTGCTCCCCGCTCTGGCTCTGGTGAATTCTCTCATCCTCCCGCGCTTCTGACTGTACCCAGTGCTTGTATAAATAAATAAGTCTTTAAAAAATAAATAAATAAAAGGGCTATTAGGAATCACTATGTCATATCTGGTTTTCAACTTGACATCTTAGGTGTGCATATTAGAGTATGGGGGGGGCAGGTGGAGAGGTTGGGGGTGCCCAGTGAAGATGGCAGTTCTCTCCACCAGCAGGAACAGCAGAAGGTCCATGGATGGAGTCAGACTTGGCTGATTTATTGCTTTGTTAGTCCAGTCATCTTAGCTAAATTCCCTGAGCCTTGGTTTGCGTATCTGTGCTGAACACAGGGATAAACACAGGAATTTGGAGATTACATAGAATCCTTTCTCTAAAGCATGGAGCATCTACAACAGGTGTTCAAGGTTGCTCCTTTCCCCCCTTTCTGAAGGAATGGTGTCCATGTGCCCAGGAGGAGGGAAGTCTGAAGAGGGAACAGTTTGTAGTTTTCAAATATGTGAAGGGTTGTCATGTTATGTGTGGCTTTTGAAGCTAAAAGCGATGGGAGAGAGTCACAGAAACTTCAATAGGAGAGTACCAGGGCCTTCCCTGGTGGCGCAGGCGGTTGAGCGCAGTGCTGTGAAGCTGTCCGCAGCCTCTACAGCGCCAGTTCGATCCCAGCCGGCCAGGAGATACCCACATGGCGCAGCAGACCTCTCCTGTTGTGCCCACTGCTCCCCTCAGCAGTGTATTTCATCAGTCTGCTTGTTCTGTTTCCTGCTCTGTCTCTGGTGAATCTTCTTACCCTCCTGCACATCTGGCCTGTACCCTAGTTCTTGTATAAATAAATAAATCTTTAAAAAAAAATAGGAGAGTACTTTCCCCACAGTTCCCCAGACCACGCCACAGCAGCCTGTGAGCGAGCCGTGAGGCACAAAAGCAGGACTTGATTCACTACCTGTCCAGGTGTCGTAAAAGGCATCCATGCTGGGTGAACAGAAGGTCCCTTTCCACCTTAAAATTCTGTGATCTATAACTTTATGTTCCTTTAATTCCCTCATAAACCTTTTCACTCATAGAGGAAAAAAACCTATAAAAGCTCCCCTTGGAGGGCTATAAACAGTCGCTTCAGTGTATGTGTGACTTTAGAGAATGAACTCCTCAGCTTCACTTGGAGGAAAACTGTGGAAGGAATTTGGGACATTCCCTGCCACATTCTCTCTGGGAAGAACAGCGCCCTGGTGTCTGCTGAGAAGCAGGAGCCCAGACAGGCAGCGTGAAGAGCCAGTGGCCAAAACCAGACGCTGACTTTGCCCATTTGGAGTAAACTTTGGCAAAATTGTGATTTGGGGAAAAGGGTTTTTTTAGGTCCCCTCACCCTCAGTATTTCAATTTACCTTTTAAAATATATAGGAAAGAACAGAATAATATGTATTTCGTGCATGTCAAGTATATTTAACAAATCTTAATCCTCTTTTTTAATGACTTAGCCTCAAAGTCACACAACCTTATGTTCATTTAGCCCATTGCGAGAGGTAGCGCCAGGTCCCCACCCAGATTCAAGGGGGCATCCCAGACCCCAGCTCTTGGCAGGATGAGAGTCTGTCACATAGACGTGGCAGGGGAATATGGGGCTGGGTTTATCAGGTGTGAGCTGCCCACACAGCCACGTTCCACAAGAAGCCTCAGAAGACACGTTTCTAGATTTTTAAACTGAGACAAAGTCAGTACCGTATGATGGGACTCCTAGGGAAGACAAAGAAGCAAAACAAATGAACAGACAAAACCAAAACAAACTATTAGATTAAGAGAACAAAATGATGGTACTAGTAGGGCTGGGGGTTGGGGGGTGAGTAAGTTGAGGAACAGGGGTTGATGTAGAGATAGAAGGAAACTGGACTTCAGGTGATTACAATACAGTAGGTACAAAATAGGGTGTGGTCCCGCTGGAATCCATACAACACCGTAAACCACCGCTGCTTCAGTTCCGTTTAAACAAAGACTATCTCTGTGTTGACCTCCTCTACTGTTTCTTTGCTTTTGATTTAACTTTTTTCTTGATTTTATTATTTAAGTTTCTTCTATGTTCTTTGGATTTTCTCTGCTGTCTTTTTTTTTCTAGATTTTTAAATTTTAAAGTTCACTTCTTTTTCTTTTTTTAAAGATTTATTTATTTATTTATAGAAGCACTGGGTACAGTCAGAAAGGCGGGAGGGTGAGCGAATTCACCAGAGCCAGAGAGAGAACAGAACAGGCAGACTGACGAAATACACTGCTGAGGGGAGCAGCGGGCGGCAGAGAGCTCTGCACGCCACGCGGGACCCTCGCCCAGGGGCCAGGGATCGAACTGGTGCTGCAGAGGCTGCGGGCAGCTTCGCAACCAGTGCTCAACCACTGCGCCACCAGGGGAGGCCCAGTTCACTTATTTTTCATCTTTATTTCTTAGTGAAAGTGGAAGGTTATAAACTCACCTCCAGGTAGCACAATGCGTGATTATCTTATTGACATCTAGTTGGAATTATCTTCTTGTTTCCACCAGGGAACCAGTGTATGCATTGGTTCCTAAGTATGCCAAATTTTAAATTGATTTTTCATTCATTGTTTGAAAATCGAGTCTTAATACTCTGTGTGTTCTTGAAGGGAGTACATATTACCTATTGTTATTGGATGCAGATTTCTGTAGCTCTATCTCTTGTGTCAAATGTTTTTTGTCATGTCAAATAAATTTTCCAGACTGTCTCATTTTATTGGTTACTTGATCTAGAATTCTCTAAGAGAGATGTGTTCAAGTATTCCACCCTAATTGTGTCTTAGTTAAATACTAATTACTAATTCTTTTAGTGATGCTTTATATTTCATGTTATATGTTCCGTGTGTACAAGATAATGCTTGTTTTAGCTCAGTAGCTTCAGTTCTGTAGCCTCCTGCAGTCTTTCTTTTTCCTCAGTAACCTTTTGTATTAAATCCTATTTTATTTGTCATTAATCTTTAAAAGCTCCCTTCGATTAATATATACCTCGAATATCATTTCCCAAACCTTTCTTCTTAAACTTTCACTGCACTAGAAATTTCTGCATTTGATTCATTGTTATCCATTTATTTTAATCTATTTAATGGTCTCTGTCCTTTAATAGGTAGGTTGATTAAATTTATATTTATTGTGATCACCGCTAATACATTTGACTTATTTCTACCATCTGGTTTCTCTTATCAGCTTTGTACTTTTCTTTCTTCTTTTCTGCCTTCTGTTGGGCTAATAACTTTTTCTATATTTTCTTGGGGTTTTCCCCCTCCTGTTTCTGAAACTCTTGGCGGTATTTCTATTCTTTTAGCATTAACCTTATTTTTATCAGTATCTCTTGTCCCTTCCAGAATTTGACTATAAAGGAAAATATATGACTATAAGTACCCAATACATCTCTGCTTCTATGCTACCTCATTTACTTACTCATTCCACAAACACTGAACACCTCCTGTGTATGAGGTGCTGTCCTATGGGCTTATAGCATAGCAGAGAGCAAAGCAAAATGCTCTTTCTCAGGGCATGTACAATCTAGTGAGAAACTGACATTCACATCTTATTTTTTCTGATAATTGTCAAGAGCTTCATCGTTTAAAAAATTTGCACAATATTCTCCTGCTTGTTTTTCTTCTTTTAGTAATCAATAACCAATTAAATTTGCCAGTTCCTTTGTTATTTCTGTGTTGGCTATTGTTTCTTGATTCCATTTGTTTTTCTGCCTGGATACATTATCCTTGCTGGGTGGTCTCAGCAAGGCTTCAGGGGTAGTAAACTCCCTTAGTCTTTGTCTGTCTACAAAGATCATCCATTTGCCTCCACTCATGATAACAGTCAAGCTGGGTAGAATTCCAGGCTAATAGACATTTACCCCGCACTTTGACAATTTTGCTCCATTAAGTGCTAGTATTGACTGTGCTGATGAGAAGTTTCCTAAATGTCCCTTTTTAGGCAATAGGTCATTTCTCCGTGATAACTCCAAAGATTTTTCTGTGTATCATTGCTCTTCAGTTCCACAAAGATATATCTATGTCTGGGTTGATTTTTTTTTCTCAGTACATAGAGAATATCTTTTATACAAGGGCTCATGGCTTCATTTATACAATTCATTCTGGAATATTCTGATCTATAAGATAGTCAGTTCCCTCTTTTGTATTTTCTTAAGTCTTGGTGCATGGTAGAGTCTTTATCTCACTTCCACATCTGTCTGTCTCTTTTCTTTCTTTCCTTCTCTCAGGTGCATTTTGTAGTATTATCTTCAATTTACTTGTATCTTTGCCTGTATCTGGTCTAAAATGTATCCGAACTACTGCATTTTCATTATATTACTATATATATATGTTTTTATACCTGAGATTTCCAATTGCTTATTTTTCATATCTTCTTTTCTTCATTCATTGATGCCTGGTTATCGTTTCATCATATCGTATTGATTTCTCTTGATCATTTTTCTTCATTGGCTATTAAAGAGCCTAAACATAATTAGTTAAAACTTCTTTTCACTAAATTGGTCTTTCTGATACAGATTTTCCTCCTTTTTTAGGCTCATCTTCTGTAGGAGGTTTTGCTACTGTCTCTACCAGGCCCCTCCCCCTCATGCCCATCATGAACAATTCTAAGGCAGGTCTATGAACACCTCAGGGTCATTACCCAGCCAGTCACAGAAACAGGCATCAACTTAGCTCCAGTCCTGCTTGAAAGAATATGTCTCTGTCCTCCTAACCCCCTTCGAGGCCATGCAGCTGTGAAAAAAACAGAAATCCAGTCAGCTGTGGGTATCAACTTTTTTATTTATAAGGAAGAAGCCCACCCCCACTCTGCTCTTAAGCAGAGACCCTGGTTCAACTTCTGACCATGGAACAGCCATAGCCCTGTGGCTCCCCAGGAACTAGACCCCAGCCCAGGGCTGCCTCTTTGTGGTTGAGAGCCCCGTAGGCCAGCACCCTGGTTCAGAGGTGGGGGGACCAGGAGCACAGTCTTGATAGCCAAACTTGTCAGTGCCACCCAAGTCTAACCATCTCCACGTCTCCCACACATGCAGTTGGCATAACGAGAGCTCCAAAACACGGTCTACCACGTCTTGCCTTCCCTCCATCACAGCACAGCTTCTTAGGTATCATCCTCCTTAACCTCCAGCTTCTCTATTCAAAACTAGCTGGGCCTTCCCCAGCCCGACCCACCCTGCAGCTGTGAGCAGTCTCACAGTGAGTTTATGTTGGAGTCAGCTCCGGACTCCAAATGAAGAATCCATTCTTTGAACCAAACCCGATGTCGGTGAGAGAGTCTCTGGTGTCTGTCTTCCTGGTGACACTGCACTGTCCTGAGCTGCCATCCTGCTTTCTTTTATTTCATTTACTTATTTTACTTTAAGAATTTTTATTTATAGATTTGACTTCAGTGACTGAATTTTGCCATGGCTAATGACGTAGCCTTTGTCTGAGACTGGGAAATTAAAAGATTAGATTCACAAATCAATGTTTGATTTAGATGGTCTGGCAAGGATATTTGTTTGTCTCCAGAAGAGGCTGGGGCTCTGTTATAGTCACTGCCATCCCTTCGGCAAGTGAAAATGCATTTGAATTGCCACATACAGGTTTCACTGGCACATCTCACAGGAACCAGGATCTCAGCCTCTTGAGTGCTGACCTTTAACTCCCAAGGTCAGATTAAAACCAGCTAAAGGTCCTTGTACTTGGTGGTAAAAATAGGACATGTTGGATGGATTTATTTTTTTCATTTAAAATAATAATACTTATCATGGTACTTGTGTGCACTCTTTAGCTATAACAGACTAACACCACACACAGCGTCATCCGGCAGTGATGGAGAAGGTTCTCTTTCACCATAGAGACCTGGCAGCATCGGCTGGCGAGCAGCACGCGGTAACTTTAGTGCCCTTCACCAGCACGTTTCTGCCACCAGAACTTTTAATAAATAAGCACAAAAAATATGAAACTTCATCATCCTTTGTTTTTCTCTTTCCTTTTTTTTTTTTTTTTTTTTTTGGCATACTTCAACCACAAGCAGGGAGTCGGAGAATTCTAATATTAACCATTTACAGGTTGGGTAATCAATTCCCAAAGGTGCTAGTTATCTGTCTTTTTGCAGAATTTTAAAACAGAGATGGAACTGGTGTTTCTGAAGGACAATAATGTAAGGAAACTAGAAGCATAACCTGTTGACCTATCATAATCAGAGAATTCTGAAATAGCCAATTGAAGCCTTGTATATTTTCCCAAATTCCAAGGAACAAAGACAACTGATTTTCATGGAGATTTTAAACGTGGTTTTGCAATCTACAATTTATTGCTCTGCTCTGGCCTCAGATACTTTTTATGAGTGTTCCATTTTTCTCCAGTCCAGGAACTTCACTCTGTCATTCTTAATGGTTCTGCTTTACGTGGGGCTGTCAGTAGTCATTTCCTTGTGGTTAGCGAGGCAAATGGCCTTAGCCTTCCCCTTAGCCTTCCTCAGAGGGTCGCCAAGGCCTGCCTAATTCCTCTGCTGAGAACAGGCTTCATAAGAGACTGCACTTTCTGCAGCCATGGAAGGCTGTGTTTGGGGAAGAAATCCCACTGGTGGCAGCCAGCATGGAGATGCTTGTGGTGGGGGCCCCGCAAGTGATACCACTGTGTCCTCATGCTGGTGCTGCGGAAATAAGGATAGGAATATTCAAGCCAATTATTGTATTTACGTTCACACACCAAATGTATTCCCTGAGCACCCACTCTTTTATGTGTGTTGCTGAGAAGGCGCCTCCGGGCTCTAAGAAGTCACACATGGTAGGAACTGGCTTGTGGCAGTTCAGGCAAGAGACAGAAGGGGTTCAGGATAACCAGAGCAGCCTGAGATGGGCAGGACATGGACAGGGGAGAGACGGTCCATCCACGTTGCCTTGAGGTCGTGGTTGGTTTCTGAGGCTAGGCCTCATATTTCATTCCCTGGGCAGGAGAGGACATGTACTCTCACCCGGGATCTGGTCTTAGTGCAGCGCTGAGCCCAATCAGTGTAGTCACATCCAACTCCCTCCAAGGTCCCCCTCGCTCCAGGGACGCTCACCTACAGATCCATTTGGTCCAAATGGAAGCCCCAAGGCAGGGTGGAGGGAAAGAGCACCCAAATAGCTCCCTGCTTGCTATTCTAGTGGCTTCTCTGGCAGCAGCATAGGTGGCCCTGGGAGCTATAAGAAATGCTCAGGCCCCAGAGCAGGCTCCTGTAGAGGAATCTACATTTAACTAGAGCTCCAGGTAAAAACAAACAAACAAACAAACCTCCAGGTGGCTGTGGGGGGGGGCACCAACTAGGGGCTTGTATGGGTGGGGAAGCAAAGCACTCCCCTTTTCTCCGCCCTCCCCCAACTTTTTCAGACACCCCAGGACCCATCTCAGATATCATGGGGCTGCAGGCATAGAGGGATTGGTGGATCCCGCAAGGAGGAAGGAGGAGGTCAGTGAAGAAGGCAGCTCAGGGGAGGCCTCTGCACCAGGGGAAAGGCCAGGTGATAAGTCCAGAAACTCCAGCCTTTGAGAGCTGGGATGCAGGCGTCTCTGGTCCTGAGAATATCTTTGGGAAGAGGAATTCCTGGCCTGTTTAGTGGGGACCCTTCTCCCACACAGGGGTGAGAAGTCTGTTTCCACTCAGTGAGGCCACCCATGGGAGTCACCTGGGAGCTTTACAAGAGAGTCGCCGACCCCACCTGCAAAGAAGGTCTTTTTAGTCTGGATGGGGGCCAGGTGGCCCGGTCAGCCCAAAACCTCTGCTGGTGGGAAACTAGAAATGAAACCTAGAAACTTCGTTAGAATACACTCCACCCACCTGCGACTTCCTGCCCGCTGCTGGCCTCTTTCTCCTGCTCTTCTTGCTCCCGCTGGGCAAAAGCTGAAATCTGGATGGATGGAGGGGGCAGGACAGGGACTCCTGAGAGCAGAGGGGTGGATGCGCGTGGGTCCTGGCGGCAGACACCCGTTGTGTTTAGGAGGGGAACCCCATCCCACTCTGGGGACCCCATCCCACTCCCACCTCCCCATTGGTGTCGACAGGCCACCCAGCTCCAGCCTGGAAGAATTACAGGTGCGTCTGGGGCTCTGCTCTCGCTCTCGCTTGCTTCTTACTTATCTTTTTATCTTCAGCTATTTGTTCTTCAAATTTCCTCTTAAACACCTTAATCTCCGTAACACCTTAATCTTTACATCTTACTGTCAGAGCTGAGCTGGGATTCTCATTTTGTAAAGCCGACTTGGGATTCTCATTTTGTAAATTCCTATCAGTTGATACAAATGTGTTATTTTGATTCTCTTATTTAACCCATTTGAGCCAAAATTTTAAGCTAGCGGATCCATCGAAACCTCTCTCATGCACACCCAGGGGTGAGCATGTGTGTGGAGCTATGTAGTGGGGGGGTGGGGCAGACATTCTGCACTAGTCCCTTCCCTGGGGGTGCAGCCTGCTGGGCCCGTGGATGCACAAAGTTGCTTGACTAGACACCACCCTGGCTGTTTAGTCAAAGTCAACTTGTGCCTCCATCCACTTAGGGGAGTTAACACTCCTCCACACCCCAAATTTTCCTGCCTCAGCTAGCGTGGTGTCTGTGATGACCCCCATCTGTGTGACTTTCCCGTGGATATTGAAGCTCTCTTTTCCTAAATTCACCCCTAAGATGTAAACATGCCCAAGAGGTAGACCTAAGCCCCTGCTAGTTACGATATTAGGCAAACTAGAAGAGGCAGCTTGAGGGGGGAACCCCAAGGACACAGAGAGCACTGGGGTGGGAGGTGGAGCACAGTGGGAGGTGGAGCACAGCGGGCCAAGGTTCTTTCTTTTCCGCTCTGGATTTTTTTCAGCACTGACTATAAAGATTAGTCTGCAGCCTGGGAATGATCCTCCCCAGCTGAGCACTGTTCTTAGAGTCTGTCCATTCACCCACAGCCCAGCAGGGAGCTCTTGCCTCACAGGGCGAGCGAATGAGTGGAGGGGACAGACAGGCAACCACACGCGGGTCAGGTGCTGAGCAGGACTGAGAGCCACAGCCCTGAAAGGCTCTGACTGGCACCTCTACTCCCCTAGCTGCCCCCCTCACCATTCTGGGCCCCACCCTGTGTGAGCATGTAAGAATAGAGCATAACAGCAGCCATTTTAAAGCACAGCAGCCATTTAAGAGCTTAACTGACAGTGAGGTTGCAATTCCTGGAATCCTGGATTCTAAGGACCGGCGTCTGTAGCCATTAGATTATCCTAACAGTCGGATTCCTAGAACCCACATCTGAAGCTGTCAGATTACCCCAGGGATCTATTTTGTATGCCTATATAAACTGCTTAATTATGGTGCTCAGGGTCCAATGCTGCCTGGGCGCGGTCGCTGTGTCGGTTCCACTCTGGGGGTCGGCCCCTAGCTCAAGCGAGCTTATAAAGGCCACTTTTGCTTTTGCATCGAACTTGGGTCTCAGTTGTTCTTGGACTCAGCACCGGAGTGCTCTAACAAGCAGACCCCAGAGACAGGCGCCCCACTCTTGTGGCTCAGACTGGGACTGGCCAGGACTGGGCACTGCGGTGATGATCATGGAGCTCGGTTATCAGGATGGGAAAGCAGGGCCAGCCGTGTAAACACGGCAGCTGTGAGCCGCAGGGGATTTAGCTCTCAGGCCCTCTTGCCACTGACTCAGAACTGCTTCCTTAAGAAACAGGGGGGCTGCTAGGTTCCTGGACACATGGTGGGGTGGACACAGCAAGAATAACAAAGCCCCCCTGAGATGCAGGATCTGGGATTTAGAAGAAGCTGACCTGGGAAGACCTGCCTCCCAAAGCCAGGACCTAGAAACCTCCAGGTGTCTATCAGAGGAAACAGCTGGGCTCTGAGTCACACACATGCAGGTGACCCTGCTCCCTAACAGTGTGACCACCCAAGGCCTGCAAAAGCTTCTGTCAAGGACCTTCAGAAGGTCCCAGGGGGTGCAGAATCAACCCCCAAATACACTGGAGATTGATCAGTGAAGGTGTTGATAAGATAAAATATTTGTGAAAAATGAAGTCAACCCACATGAACATTAGCAATTGCAGATGTGAGTGTGGATTAAGAGAAGGTCATTTATGATCTGGACGCAAAGGAAGTTCTATGCGTCAGTCAGGAGAAGAGAAGGGAGCGGCCATCTAGAGTTTTCTGGGGTCCCCTGTGGCAGGAGGCTGTTGAGAACTTGCTACTCAGGACGCGGATTAGGAGATAAAGGACTTAGGGGCACCCTAAACAGGAGCCAAATGAGTGTGGTGGAGGCCCGGAGGGGCGTGCCATGCCAGGGTCCTGGCAGCCGAGGGTATTTCTCTGATGCCCCTGAACTATGGGCTGTCTGGAAGAGAGCAGGGGATGGTGTTGTGACTCTGTTATCAGGATCCTCTCCTTGTTATAAGCTTGTCCCCAGGTCCCGGAACCAATGTCTGAAAAGGCAGCAGGCACTGGCGACCCCCTACAGAAGGGTGGAGAGCGCCTCCAGATAGGCAGCAAAGTCAGGCCAGCTTCCTGAAGCCCACCCTGTCCTTCCCCTGTGGGCAAACCAGGCAGATTAGGCATGGCCAGTGCATCCCTCTAAGCCCCAGCTGGCAGCTGACAGCTGTCTGGGCGCACAGGGCGGCAAAGCTCCTGGCTGCTGCCTCAGGGGTGCAAGAAGAGTCTCAGCCGTTCAGCAGCTGAAAGTTTAGCTAGAGAAAGAAAGCCACTGAGAAGAAGGTAGACTGGCTTGCTTAGGCTGCCCCGAGGTCAAAAGATATTATATGGAAAAGCCTTCCAGGCAGACTTTGTTTTATTGAACTTCAGTTTATTGCACTTTTCAGATACTGTGTTTTACAAATTGAAGGTTTGCTGCACCTGCAGTCAGCCCGTCTGCCAGCATCATTTCATGTCTTTGTTCTCATTTTGGTGTTTCTTGCAGTATTTCACTTTTTCGCTATTATTATATCTGTTACGTGATCTGTGATTAGTGGTCTTTGATGTTACTCTTATGATTGTTTGGGACACTGAGCCTCGCCCACACAAGACAGTGAACTTAATAATGTGTGTTGCGTGTTCTGACTGCTCCGCCCACTGCCACCCCCATCTCTGCCTCTCCCTGGGTCTCCTTGTTCCCTGGGACACAATAAATTGAAATTAGGCCCGTTAATAACCTGACCCCTGAGTGTTCTAGTGAATAAGAGTCCCACACCTCTCTAAATCAAATGCTGAAAATGATTAAGCTCAATGAGAAGGGTATGTTGGAAGCGTCATAGGCCGGAAGCTAGGCCTCTTGCACCATCAGCCGAGGTGTGACTGCAAAGGGGAGCAATGCACAGAAGTTTCCAAAGGAAAATAAGTGCTACTCCAGGGAGCATGTGGATGATAAGAGAAACAGCCTTAGTGCTGATATGCAGAAATTTTTGATGGTCTGGATAAAACATCAAACCAGCTGAGCCCAGAACAAGACTCTTACTTTCTTCAAGTTTTACAGAGACTGAGAGGGCACAGCTTTGCACTCAGGGAGATGAAAATATCCCACTTTAAGGATGATTTGTGTGAATTGCTGGGCTCTCTTCAAGTCTTTACTCCACCATGGAGCAATGTCCCCACCGCTACCTGGCCCCAGCGCCCCAGCCCCATGTGACCCCACATGTCCTCGCTGCAGCATCCCCCTACCACTTGGGTAGAACTCTAAATGGCAGCCTGATTCTGTTATGCCCCATGTTTTGCTTAGTGAGAAGTCCAAGTCAGTCTATCCACTGTTAAATCCCTTGATCTAATCAAGAGCTCTTGAAATTGATAACTAGGGGAGGGGGGTGGATGCTGAGCCACATCAGATAAGCCGGATGCTGTGGAGGAAATGAGGCATGTCGCTGTGAAACAGAAAAACAGCAGAGTGTGTTCCTAGTGATTCTCAGGGGTGGAGAGATGCTAGTGTTTCATACCAATGCACACATCAAGGAAGACAGGTGAAAATCAACTTGAGACCTAACAAAAGGCAGGAATTCTTCTTCAGAAATAGGTTTGAGGAATAAAATTCACAAATGATTATGGCAAATGAATATGGCAGTGGAAGCTTGCATGTTTTTTTTTTTTTTTCAAATATAAATACCTAGTGAAAATACTGCAGCATGCATACTAACAAACTGATTCTAAAGTTTAGGTAGTCAAGAAAGACCCAGAACAGACAACTTATATTAAAGGGGAAGAACAAAGTTGAAGGACAAATACTACCCAATACCAAGGCTTGCTATAAAGCTACAGTGACCGAGACATGGTATTGGGGAAAGAACAGACAAATGGATCAGTGGACCAGAATAGAGAAATCAGAGACAATCCCACAGAAATAGTCAGCCGATCTTGGACAAAGGAGCAAAGGCAATACAATGGATTTGTGATAATCTTTTCAAAAATAATGGTGTTGGAACAATTGCCATCCACCTGCGAAAATTGAATCTAGACACAGACCTTACCTGCGCCATAAAAAGTAACTCAAAACGGATCATATATCTAGATGTAAAATACAAACTATAAAACCCCTTGAAGGTAACATTGGAGGAAAATCTCAATGACTCTGGCAGTGTCTTTTAGATATAATATCGAAGACTTGGTCCATGAAAGAAATACATATTAAGTTGGACTTTACTAAACTAAAAATGTCTACTCTGAGTTACAAACCAGAGACTGGGAGAAAATATTTGCAACAGATTCAGCTGATAAAGGACTGTTCTCTAACATAAACATAGAACTCCTCAAGTTTAACAATAAGAAAACAGGGCCTCCCTGGTAGCGCAGTGGTTGAGTGCTGGGTTGCGAAGCTGCCCGCAGCCTCTGCAGCGCCGGTTCGATCCCCAGCTGCTCCCCGGCCACCAGAGGAGGGTCCCACATGGCGCGCAGACCCCTTCTGCCGCCCGCTGCTCCCCTCAGCAGTGTACTTCGGTCCTTCTGCCTGTTCTGTTCCCTGCTCTGGCTCTGGTGAATTCTCTCACCTTCCCGCACTTCCGACTGTACCCAGTGCTTGTATAAATAAATAAATTAATTTAAAAAAATGAGTCTGTAAGTTCCACCTCTTTAAAAAAAAAAAACCAATAAGAAAACAAACAACCCGATTTTAAAATGAGTCAAATATCTTTTTAGACGCAGCACCAAAGAACACACACAGGTGGCAAATGAACATATAAAAGATGCGCCCCATCATGTGGCACCAGGGAATTACAAGTAAAACATCAACAAGATACCACTACACATCTAATAAAATGACCAAAATCTGGACCATGAAAACAACAAATGCTGGCAAGGATGTGGAGCAACGGACACTTTCGTGCATTTTCCCTGGGAATGCAAAATGGCACAGCCACTTTGGAAGACAGTTTCTTACACAAATAAACACTCTTACCATATGATTCAGCAGTTTTGCTCCTTGGTGTTTACTCAGATGAACTGAAAACTTGCCTCTGCACAAAAGCCCCACACATGCGTGTTTATAGCAGCTTTATTTGTAATTGCCAAAACCCGGAAGCAACCAAGATGTCCTCCAACAGGTGAATGAATAAACAAAACTGTGGAACATGCAGACAATGGAGTATTACCCAATGCTAAAAAATAAAGGAGCTATCAAGATATGAAAAGGATTTAGAGGAGCCTTACATGCATATCACTAAGAGAAAGAAGCCAATTTGAAAAGTATAAAGCAATTTTGAAAAAATACTGTATGATTGCAACTCTAGGACATTCTGGAAAAGACAAAACTATGGAGACAGTACAAAGATCAGTGGTAGCCAGGGGTTTAGTGGAGAGGATGGCGCGAACAGGCAAACTGAGGGAAACTACTAAACCCAAAGAGTGGTGTGGGTGGATCTTGGCCAGAAACTTCAGGAAGAGACTAGCCTGACTGCCTGAGCGCTAGCCCAAAGGCTGCTTCCTAAGGCAAGGAGAAGGAGGCGTTTCAGTAGGAGCCCGTTGGACCATCAGTGGAGATTGTAGCGTCAGCTTGGTGTGGGGAATGGAGCAGAAGAGTGGCATGTAGAGGTGGGCCTCTCATGCCATTTGAACTTGACTTCATGAAGATGAGAGAGAAGGTCTGAACCATCAAGCCCCCTAATCCCACTTACTCCGGGCTGACTCGTGCAGATGTTTCTCCATGGCTCTCAGCCCTGATGGCATAAGCGTCACCTAGGGATGGTTTTGTAGAGTACAGATGCCCAGCAGCATCCCCGAATTTACAGTCCTCACTCCTTGCCTACTCAGAAAGATCAGGCCCCCTCCTCGTCCCAACAAGCTTCCATCTGAGCAGGCTGGCTGGGGGCGGTGGCAGCCATGACATGTTAGAGGAGCCATTTCAGAGCCTGCTGTCTCGTTGGTGCAGTGTGTGTGTGTAAGCGCGCGCCCTTGTGTGTAGATGCACCTCCATTCTCTCACACACTTGAGGCGGTGTTTGTCCAGCACTTACAGGACCAGCACCTTCACTGTCAGAAGGGAAAGACCTAGGAGCTGGGAAATCTGAACTTCTAACAACTTCCAAAAAAGCAAAAAACTGAAGCCTCTTCCCCTAGAGGAAACCTTCCAGTTTTTCATGGAAATCCGCATGGATCTTCGACACAGAGCACCTTCACATCCTCACAAGCTCCTCTGCTGCCTCCTCAAGGCTTTTGTGAACCGCCACGTGGGCCGTCTGTCCCACACTTAGTGGCACCCTGAGGTCTTTGCCCCTGTTTTAGACTCCGTCCTCTTCCTTTTCGGTGGTGTTGCTTGTTTGGCCAGTGTCCAAAGTGCTTTGCTTCGAAGCTGCTGGACGTGGAAAAGCAACTGCGCAGCCACGTGAGAAACGTGTCCCTCGAGCCCGGGGGAGCACCGCAGAGGCCCCGCCTGGCCAAGCAACTGCAAGCGATGCAGTCGCTGATTTTGTCTGCTCAGGTCCAGGCCCGGCTCCCATTGGTGTTCCAGACACGGAGGCAGCAACCGAGACCCCCAGACAAAATCGCTTCCGCCCGGCACGAGCCCCCGTCACTTCCATGTCATAAGGACCCAACAGCCACCGTCCAGCAGCCCCGGCCAAGCCACGGTAGGGTTCGTAGCTGTCTTCATACACTTATTGCAGAATGTTGGGTATGCCCAGAGAATTGCCCCAAAGCTTAGCCGTTTTAAGAGATTTTCCATTTATAATAACCAACTACCGAACCCCAGGAAGATGATAAAATAATGACGTTTTGACGGAACATTTTAAAATCCCATTTTTAGTTAAGGGAAGAAAAAACCTGTTTTTCTTAGGAAAATAGTTTATTAAAGGGCACCAGAGAATAATGGTCTTCGAAAGGATCCTTACCTTTTTTTCCCCTTTCATTTTGCTGATTTCAGTAGGATGAGGCCCATTATTATTGCAATAGCCTATTTTAGCAGCGATAAAGGATGAAAGGGCAAGCTGCCCCCCACGGACCACTCCCGCTGCTCACTGCCGAACCAGGAGTTCACTGCGGATGTGACTGTGCAGGTGTGCAGCGAGGCACAGGTCTGACCGAAGAGGAAAACAGCACGAGGGCTGATGTCCACTGCACGGGGACTGCGAACGCGCCGGCTCGGGCCAGAGCACTCAGTGAGCCACTTACTGCTGGGGTGACCGGAAGGAGGTGCGCTTCTCCTACCCCGCTGGAGGCTGAGGGAAGTCAGAGTGACTCGCTCAGGGCCCACAGGGGGATAAGTGACTTTTAGGGAGTCAAAATTCTTAGATCAGAACTGGGCAAATCTAAAGGAATGAGGTAGACTTGTACGTTCTGACAAGATGTCAAGGTCATCCTATTGCTCAGTGAGAAACTCTTTGTGAACCCAAGTGTGTTTGGAGCCCCGACTGACTCCCTTCTAGTGTGGCCCAACACCAGCAGCACTGGCATCCCCTGGGGTGTGTGAGCTGTGCAGAATCTCAAGACCACCTCCCCATACACCCCATCCACCCACCCCCAACCTCCTGAGTCAGAACCAACACTTAACACCAGAGCCAGGTGCTCTGCCTTCGGGGGTCTCTGCACCTGCTGGAATGTTCTTTCCGAGATGTACAAGCCTCCCTTCCTCCCCTATTAACTACGCTTAATATCGCCTGCTCACAGGGTCTTCCCTTGCCTCCACCTAAATGCAATATCCCCATCACCCTCT
Organism: Talpa occidentalis; assembly: GCF_014898055.3. Lineage (NCBI taxonomy): Eukaryota > Metazoa > Chordata > Mammalia > Eulipotyphla > Talpidae > Talpa > Talpa occidentalis. Next base: position 11,361,983 of record NW_023601322.1, read on the forward strand.
TTCTCTCCTCATAGGCACAGGCACCCTGAAATCTCACCCAGTTCATCACCCTCACTTCTCCCACTGCTACCTCCCTTTGAGCTGGGGCTTTGTATTCCTAACACCCCAAACCCTGGCTGGGCTGGACGTGGCTGGTAAATATTTTAATGACGAGCCACTTAGATGCAGGACTACATATGATGCAACTATGACGTAACTGAAAATGGTGGCGATCCCTGGGGAATGAAGGGGTGGCTGAGGAAACGAACACGCCTCTTTTCTCCTTCTGTACTCCTTACCACTTTCCAAAGGCATGTGCAGGTTCCGCGGTGTACAGACACTTTTCAGAGAGTTTACCCAACCATCTCAAGATAGATCACACCACGGAAACAAAGCAATAATACCTCACCTCCTAAAAAAGTCTGAGGCTTTATTGATTTGTCAGTCCACACTCTAATAAATAAGAAGCTATCCCTTTCGGGGCCTCTTTGTTCCCCCCAGAAAGGCTATCATGTTGTACAAAGCATTTTATTTTTGAGGTTCAGACATCACACCTATACCACGTAGACAGTGTTGCCCTCACTGGCAGGCAGGCCCAGGGCGCTGCCTGGCCCCGGCTGGGTACAGGCCCTCACACGCAGCTTCGGGTGACAGGCTCAAGAGTAGGAACTCAAGCAGATTCAAATCAGAGTCCACAAAAGAAAACCATGTTTACTGATGAATCATTTATTTGGACAAGACAAAAACGTCTCCACATTGTTTCCTTTTATACAGAAAGTGGAACATTTCAAATATATTAGTTTTTCTCTTTTTTCCAGCAGAATTCATTTCAATCTGGTTGCAGGGACTGCTTCTCGTTTTAGGATTCACGTTTTAGTAACACATACGCCCCCATCACAGCCAAAAGAGCATACTGTAAAGTAAACACAGTGGAAAATTACTGCCAGGTCTACAAAGAAATCTGGCCTATAAATACATTCAGATGCAGTCCGTTCGATACTGGACAGAGGACAGAACCCAAGATGCCCTCTGGCCCCAGCCTTGTTCTCCGGAGTAGCTGTTCAGTGCCGCATTAAGGTGGAACACCCCAAAATACATTGATGGACCAAAGATTAAATGCCCTACAAACACAGCTAGTCCACAACTCGTTCCTGCGGGGGTGTCCTACTGTTTCTGAAGTGATTTTAAAATATGTACAGATACCATTTTTGTCAAAGTTGGGAGATAAGCATTATGGGATTTATTATGCTGTATTTTTGGCGTGTTTAAAGATTTCCATAACAAAAAGCCACAACTATAAAAGTGTCTCTTTAGAATACACTATGAACCTAAAAGATAAACACAGCTATTTTAAATAATTCATTTCATTGTTGACAATTTAAATGATTATGTTCATTTGTAGTTAATTATACTCTGCAGGAAAACTGACTAGCAAAACATTTTGAACAGAGAACATCATTACAACTGCACATGTGCAAGCTCTAATATTCTTTTATAACTACAGATACACACACGAATCCCTACCTTGAATTTTGGATAGTCGTTCATTATTATGGTGACCATACCAACATATGGTAAAAACCTGAATTGTGGAATAAAAAGCCAGAAATATAAAAATTATTTGTGACATGATGATAGCAACATTTGAAAACGCTGTAAAATCCGCCTTATGAAACATGTCTTCCTTAGGAATGCCACTGATGGGGCCTGTGAGAACCATACTCATTTCATTCTTTTTTTTTTTTTAAAGATTTATTTATGTATTTATACAAGCACTGGGTACAGTCAGAAGTGCGGGAGGGTGAGAGAATTCACCAGAGCCAGAGCAGGGAACAGAAGAGGCAGAAGGACCAAAGCACACTGCTGAGGGGAGCAGCGGGCGGCAGGAGAGGTCCAAAGCAGACATTTCTAACCAGAGTTACATGGAGTGAGAAGGGAAGACCTGCCTTTTTTGTTTTTTTAAGAGGATTCACTCGTTGTGTCACTCAGAACAGAATCATTGCTGGAACAATTGTGCAGAGATGGACACTAAGAGATATATCACAGAACTGCTCTTAGTAGTAAAGAATAGGAAATAATTTACTAGTTCACCAAAAGAAAACTGGTTAAATAAATCATGACTCTCAGGGGGCCAGCATATAACCATCTGAAAAGAAATTTATTTGACACAGAAATCTAATTCCAACTTCCTATTGGGAAATAAAAACAAATTTTTTTAAGACCAGAACAGGCAGATTTATTCACATATACTGCTAAGAGAAGCAGTGGGCAAGACAGGAGAGATATACTGCATCAAAAATCAAATTTTTGGGCCTCCCCGGTGGCGCAGTGGGTTGAGCGCAGCACCGTGAAGCTGTCCACAGCCTCTGCAGTGCGGGTTCGATCCCAGCCAGCTGGCAAGAATCCCACATGGCGCAGCAGACCTCTCCTGTCTTGCCTGCTGCTCCCCTCAGCAGTGTATTTCAGTAGCTCCGCCTGCTCTGCTCCCTGCTCTGTCTCTGGTGAATCCTCTCACCCTCCCGCACACCTGGCCTGTACCCCAGCTTGCGTATAAAAATAATAAATAAATCTTAAAAAATTTTTTTTTAAAAATCAAATTTTCCTATGCAAAATTATATATTATCTATGCATACTCACATCTACACCAGAAGAGGATATATCTAGAATATTCACCAAGTATTAGAGTGGTTACTTCTGGAAGGATTTCTTGTAATTGCTATGTAAAATCCACAAATACCCCATTTCTAAGTAAGAATTTCAAAAGAAGAATTAAATCCACAATATAGATAATATACTTGTATTCAATTTAAGTCTTTAGTGTGTTTGGCATTTTATTCAATCTTCATAGTACAAACTAAAACTACTTACTGCTCCACTGCCATATAATATTTATAATGGATGATTCCACTATTCTATAGTTTCGTTGTTTCTAAATATCTTTCAGGTTTATGAATCTTCCTTAGAACTTAAAAGTCAGTTCTCACCCTCTGGCTCTTCCCACCACGTCCTTCTTTTCGAGCCAGTTCTGGCCTTCTTTGTACAAGCCTCTATCGTCAACTTCATTATTGTCTCCTTTTGTCAGAAATTTGATGTCACCATTATCTCTGGAAGGCAAAACAATGTTTCTTCAAAAATCATTTTCAGCACAGCACCATTAGAAAAATATTAGTTTACCCAACACTTTACAATCTGGCATGGGCTTTTAGAAGCAATCAAAGATAACTTGATCTGTCTTGGTCTGAGACGACAAGACAGACAACCATCAGCCAAAGCACAAATCTAACAACGGTTTTGTAGACTTAATTCTAAAACTCTCGAGTTACCGTGACAACCAAAAACCACAGCCAAATACTAGGCAATGATTAGCTTGCTACGGGTAACTGTCTTTATCCTCTCAAGCTCTCAAGGACCAAGTTGTTAACATGAATTGTATTCATCTTCACTCTAGATATGAAATTGGTCCCAGATGACAAAGATCTGATCCCAAAGTAATTCAAATGCTTAGCTCTTGTCAAACTTACCTTCTCTTACCAAGTGTAGAATGTGCTAATGCATTACATATTTCATCACTGAGCAAAGTGGTGTAAAATCCAGTTTGCAGTGAATCACAAGAGCATAAACCCAATGTGCTAAGAGACACTTGGGATTCATTTTAAACATTGTAGCCTGGTGCTTAGATAGCCTACATGCCAGAAACACAACATTATACTACAGTATTATAGGGCTATAAAGAGAGTCTTCTTCTGATAAGATGAATAAAAAAATGTATTATCATAATTTCATCAAATGTTAAAAGCCCACAAAGATCTGCAACCACGTCAAAAGGAGCAAGCTGGTTTGCAGCCATGGTGATGAGGATATCAGGAGGATAAATATCGAGGCTGTCTCTCCCAATTCATGGAAATGGCAGCAAACTCTCAGCATTTCATCTACTCTGAACAGTCTCTCATCTTTAGAAGTTATTTTTAAATCAGGTGAGAGTACTGTCACGTTATCACCGAGTGTATGTCTACATTAATTTGAGTAGTAGACAAGCAATACTAGTACAGTACCAGGGAATTAACACAGACTGAAAGGGAGGCTTCTAAGGTTCAGAGTCAAGCAAGTGAATGGTTAAGGTATCAGCATCTTTGGACACAACACCTAGAAGCCATAAAATGAAATGGGAATCTAAAACTAAATGTACAAAATTATGGACACACACACACACACGTTGAGAAATTCATTATTTTAAATACACAAATATGCATACCTAAACTTAATCCCATGATTCATGCAGGTAAAAAATGCTAAACTAAGTTGTATGAAGTTAAATGACTGACCAAGGTACATAAAATGTAACATTTTTCACTAATCCCTGAGTTGTATTTTCTCAGAATTTAATATATTGGCGCTAAAAGCAATTGTACCAGAAAGTATCCTAGGTCATTGCTGACATTTACGGGAAAGGCAAGGCCATTTTTGGGGAAAGGAATTAATGTAGGTGAGTGGGGTGAGGAATTCCTATCTCTCCAGGGGTTAATATTACTGCCACTTGGTCCAAAGTGACACAGAAACAAGTAGCCTTTTTTGCATTTCAGAAGCTAATTCTCACATCAAAATAATCCTTAACTACAATGGGATTCCATTTCAAGACTGCTTCAAATAACTAATATTATGCTATAATAAATTCCACCTTACACTGAGCACCAAATTAAGTTTTTAAGTGCTTTAGTAATCATTGATTTGCTTAATTTTCACCATCACCCTTGAGTTATTGTAGGTAAGTTACTGTGTTAACTTAAGTTCTTGTGCTAACACTCACATTATTACATTAATTAACTGAAGTTATTGTGTTAACACTCCTATATTCCAGGCTAAGTAACAGCACCAATGTCAAATAGCTAGAAACAGGAGAACATGGAACATAAAACAGTGCTTTAGCTACTTTCTGATTAAGCATTAAGTATCTACCAAAAATTTACAAAGCCAAACCAGCAAGAAGCAAAGCCTCTTTACTTTTCATGAACTTTGATCACTCTGTGAACTATTGGAATGTCTCGTCCTTCAACTTTAAAAACAACGATTTCACCAGCTCGAATGGGATCTTCCCGGAAGTTTGTCAGGAACAGCAGGTCGCCCCTGTGGAAGGCTGGCTCCATACTGCCACTGGAACGAAACACAAAGTCACACCCGAATTACCCTGGGGTCAAAGGCGAGCATTTCCATCCATAAAGATGGTAGATGAAATATCTGAGTTAAAGTTCCAACTCATATCCCTGACCAAGTCAGTCTTGGTCAGCCACAGAGGATTCCTTCTGCCAGATGTTATCAGAGGTGATAGCATGATATGAAAAAGGAAACAATTGCTTCTTAGAGTTAAATATGGGAAGGGTGCTAGCAGCCCCTCCGCAGTTTGTAGGAGGCAGGAAAAGAACCAATAATAACGTGATATTTTTAGAAAAGAATCTCAGTCTGAGATAACAATTGAGGAATGAGGCCGGCCACCCCCAGGTCCATCTCAGAGACAAGAGGAACGCACTGCGGTTTGGCCTCTGGCGTCATTAGCGTGTCCTCCCAGGAAAGCAGGTCTTTGAAATGTCTCACTGACATCAACTCATGCTTGCATTCCTCATGGGCCAGTGGCTCCCCAAGATCAGGGTTCCTCAGGGTCAAGTTTATGTTGACAAACCACACTGCTTCAGAGTGGTGACATGTGATTAAAAAAATAAAGCCCCTCCCTCCTGCAATTTCACGATAATTTCTCTGTGCAAGTGTGTTTGTGTTATGTGAGGGAAGCTGTGGTTTGGGGTCTGCCAAAAGTAACTCTGAGGTGCAACTGACTTGGCCTCGATGGGCGTCAGGTTCCTTACCAGTTAAAGTTTTCACTTTCTTTTTGTGAAGTCTTAAAATCCTTATTTGAAGCGTACTCTCACTAGGAAGAGTAACGAGCACAATACATAAAAGCAGGGCTGCCACAATTGAAGCCAGGCTAAGGCATCAGGAGCCCGTGAGCTAAGACACCCCACCCCCAGTCTATCCAGCTGGACCCCAGTGGATTCGAGGCCCCCTCAGCTCTGGGTGGGAGCTGTGCTATCCTAAGGCTCCTGAGTTTATTATAAAACGCTGCATATCTAGTTGTGGGCCTGAGGCCAGTCACCCCGGAGGCCTGGTAAAGCCAGAGCGTTGGCTGTAGCCCTGTGACATTGCAGCAGGTGGTGGGGGGAAGGGCCCTGGCATGGGTGCTGAGAACCCTGCATGCAGGCCTTGGTCCCTGCACTGGCCGGCTGTGACCCCGCTCAAGTTACTGCTACACCCCTGAACCCCACACCCCACCTGTCACACCCTCTATCCACCCGCACTAAGACTCAATAACCTAAGGTTGGATAGAGCATCTAAGGCACCTCATGACTCCAGAACATGCTTATTTAATTTCAAATGGTGGTTTTTCCCTTTGGATGTCTGCAGGGGCACGTGAAGTCAACTGAAGTGCGAACTTTCCTAAAACTTTCCTGCTGTTTTTTAAGAGTAATGGTCACCTATAAGAGTATGGCTGAAGAAGTGTGAGAAACTACCACACGCTGTGTAAGATGCTGGGGATGCACGCTCTTTGCCCACTGGGTACAAAGAAGACAGAGAACTCATTTTAAATTAGTTATGTTTAAAAATCCATTTGTGCAGGCCTCCCTGGTGGTGCAGCGGGTTGAGTGCAGTGCTGTGAAGCTGTCCACAGCCTCTGCAGCACAGGTTCAATCCTGGCTGGCCAGGGAGATACCCACGTGGCACAGCAGACCTCTCCTGTCTCGCCGCTGCTCCCCTCAGCAGTGTATTTCAGTCAGTCTGCCTGTTCTGTTCCCCACTGTCACTGGTGAGTCCTCTCACACCCTGCACCTCTGGCCTGTACCCCAGTTCTTGTATGCATAAATAAGTCTTTAAAAAAATGCAAAAGTTAGTCAGTTCATCGCACTGGAGAACAAGCACCAGTGTGATTAAAGCTCTAACATGCCTATTGAGAAAGATGAGGCTTCTCAACGGGCCAGGAAAAAACACAGCCCTAGAGACATCAGTGAAGATGATGCTAACACTGTCACCGACTGACCACTGGGTCCCAGTAGCCCCTTGGGCTGCCCCAACGGCAGCGCCACCACCTACCTGAGCACCACCACAATGGGGCTTTCGCTGCCCGTGAGAACAATCAGGCCCTTCCAGATCATGAGTGCAGAAGACACGATCATGGCGAAGTTCAAAACCTGGTAGTAGAGCTGGAACAAAAAAGGCCAGACCCTCAGTGAAAACCCAGGGCAGAACATCCACCCGCCCTAAACGGCACAAGTGTTCATTGCGATTTTAGGACATGAAACCAAATCACACAAAGCACAAGATCACGTAATGTTGCAACTTTTGTCCGTGGAGAGAGCACCCCAGGTCTGGCTCCCCTTCCCAGACAGGAAAGGCGGGAACAAAAACCAGAACTGTGCTTAGGCCCTGCTTTGCTAAAGCTTCTCTAAGACTGTTTACCTCTGGGGAATCCTCAAACTTTCAACCCTGAAGGGCCTGCCACTCAGGTTGCACCTGCTGCTCCCTACGCAGTGCTCAGGTCCAGCCTGAAACCACTCCCTCACCCCAGGGCCCTGGTGGCCCCCTCGAAGCCTGAGTGCTTAGCAAAGGGGCCGCTCTGCGTGTGACATCATACTTGAAAAGTGAACAAAAGCTTTGAACACCTGCATGTTTAGATCTTCCATACCTTAAAGGCAAATACCTGAACAGGTGAACAGCAAATATTTATTTTAGAAGTCAGGCGGGAAGGCCACTTGAGGCAAAAATCTTACTTCCCCAGCTGACCTTGCCCACCACAGACCACTGAGCTGAGCCACACAGGTCTTGGCCTCACTCTGGTACCTCACATGCTGAAGCACCAGGCTCTTCCTTGCACCACTGCCTGCCCCCGTCAACCCCTGGGGATGACGGGAAAAAGCAACACTTGCCCACATCACAACACCCTGTTGGGCTATGGGTGACCTGTTACCCAGGAGTCTCCGGTCCTCCAAGAGGCTGTAGGGACTGGAGCAGCCTTACTGGACTTAAGCCCTCAGCACGGCCACTGGACTGTGCTCCAGGAGGGCTCGTTTCTCTGGCAGCTGCTTCAACCCTCCGTTTCACAGCCCCTGCAGCTACCCAGGGGACCTGACGCCCCAGTGGTGATCCCTCCAACACTGGCAGCTCAGTACTTAGGCCTCCGCATCTCCACTTGAACCATACCCTCAGCAACACGCCTGGCACTGAAGACCCTCCAGCCCTGCATCTCCAATCCAATTCTCCCTCAGCCTGACCACACAGGCCTACACTCCAGGCCTCTGTGCTCACCTTCACCCCTTCACCTGTCTTTCTACCACCAGGCAGTCCCTCAATGGACAGGATCCACAGCCTCCATGAGGCCTGGCTGCCCTTACTCCAGAACTTCTGTTTACCCCTCCAGGATATAAACTTCTAGAAAGTTCTCTACCTGGGAGGGGAGAACCTCCAAGTGGAGTGGGGGAAGACAGGTAGGCATGTTTCTGCTTTCCCAGCCTTTTTATACACTCCATGTATTTTAACCCCACCTCCTCCTCCACCCCCAGCCCTGGGGATTCCTGGCACAGCCAATTCTTGAGTCTTTGAAGATTCTGCATCACAGACTGTTTCCCCACTGCTGGCTCTGGCTCTGTCAGATGCCACTCTCCCATCTATTTTCTAGTTCCTGGTGTCTGACTGAGCATCCTATCTTGGTATAGCTGATGACTTTTCAAATCCCCTTGTTATAGTCTGAATGATGTTCCAGAAAAGAAAAACAAGCTAGGTTTCATTCCATCTTAACTACCTCCCAGCTCACCCAACCAGCTTTCAAGAACATCCTTTTGAAATGAGTTTGGAACTTCTTAAGTCTCACTTTAAATCCCAGTTCCTAGGGGAAGCGTGCCCTGACCCACTAGACAAGGAATCAACAAAATTTTTCTGTAAAAGCTAAATAATAAATATTTTTGGTTTATAGACCCTATAGTCTCTGTTGAAATGACTCGACTTTGCTATTGTAGTAGGAAAGCAGCTATAAACAATAAGTCAAAGAATGAACATGGCCGTGTTCCAATAAAGTGGTGGGTGGGGTGGAGTTTACAGACCTCAGCTATAGAGCCTCGGTCCTCCTGTTGTATGTTCTCACTGCGCCCTGTGCTCCTATCGATGCATATTCATTGCCAACATGTCTTTCACAACTGACTGGAAGTTCCACAAAGGTGAGGAGTGTTCAGCCTTGTCCACAGCTGTATCCCCAATGTTCAATAATGGCCTGACAAAAGGTAACTACTCAATTTATTGAATAGTGATAAAATGAATGTCTTTAATATACGGTGAGCACAAACCAGTAATAAGAAAAGCATTGAAATCCAAACCAAAAAACCAAAAAGAGGTAGAAGCTTAAAGGTATTACTTTTCCAAGAAGAAATACAAGTGGTAGAAAACACTTAAAATGTATAAACCAAATCCTGCCTCTACCCTCTCCTGCCTTTAATTTTTCTAGCAAATTTAAAGGAATTTTGTTTTTTAATGCCAATACTCAGTGCTTGGCAAGGGTGCCTTGTGATGGAGGTGCAAGTTGATACAATTCCTTCTGAAAGTGATTTGGCATTAGAATCCAGAGGTTAATCTTGGCTCAGTAGTTCTAGGAAATTGTCTAAAATCAAGGCAGATAGGGAGTTTTTAGGGGTTTTCTAATAATGGGGCAGCGACAGATCGCCACATCATTCAGAACATACATAAAGAATATTCGTAACAGGGCCTCCCCTGGTGGCGCAGCGGTTGAGCGCTGGGCCGCAAAGCTGCCAGCAGCCTCTGCAGTGCCAGTTTGATCCCCGGCCACCGGTGAGGGTCCCACATGGCGCGCAGACCTCTCCTGCCGCCCGCTGCTCCCCTCAGCAGTGTACTTCGTCAGTCTGCCTGTTCTGTTCCCCGCTCTGGCTCTGGTGAATTCTCTCCACTTCCCGCACTTCTGACTGTACCCATGCTTGTATAAATATATAAATAAATAAATCTTAAAAAAAAAAAGAATATTCATAACATCACAAAATACTTAACATATGTTGAGTAAAAAATGCAGGCAGCAGCAGAATCTCCACAAACTGTAACAGTTCAGAAAGCAAATACATAGAGATACCCCAAGACGCTAATAGAGGCTTGCTTAGAACAGTGGAATTAAACTTCTTTCCTTTGTTAAACTACAATCTATTTTGTAAAATTCCTACAACGAGCATAGATTAATTCCAAAGTCGGGGGCAGTGTTTTACGGAAGTGCCATTTAACAGGATAGTATATGGTTGTTAAGATAAAAATTTTGAAGAATGTGACAAAATACTGCCATATGATAGAAAGAGCTTAAAACTGTCCTTTGCTGATAGTATACCTATAGGAAACTGTGTGACTTAAGGTAATTATGGAGGATATGATGAAATTGGGAACATTAAAAAAAGTGAATTAAAATAATTTTGAAGATATTTTGACATAATAAATAAAAATAGGAAATTTAATGTGTCAATAATTTAAAGTTACACACCATTTTTGAAAACTTCTGGGCTACTGCATCAGTAGCAAATTATGAAGTTACATTTATATTTCCAGGAGAGCATAAAAAGGAAAGAGAAGTGTTAAGTGATGGCCTTTGTTAAAGTGTTGAGCTAGAAGACACCGAAGGGGTGCATCTAAAGTATAATCAGTCTTGTAAGTCACATCAGCCCAAAACAGAAGCTGTTCACTAAAGGTCACGCTCAAAAACTCCACCTGCTCCTCTTGACTTAAAAGATTTGATGAAGAAATGTTGTTTCATTATGAATCACAGATCTAGTTAGGAAAGCTCCCAGCCATGGCCTTAAACAGAGATTGCCATTTTCAGAGAAATTTTCAAACAATGTGGCCCACCCTGATAAATGCAAACTATAAAATCATGCCACTTACCTACTAAAGATTGCATACAAAAAGATATTCGAACATACATATTATATTTTTATAATTTCTTTTCTTAACGTATGTATTTTACATCACTGTGTAGTCCCCGTAAAATTCCCACCACCAGTTCACCCATGAACCATCACCATAGTCCCTTGTGCTCTTCTCTCCCATGTTTTGATTCCTTTTCATCCCCCTCCCTCACAGAATGAACATATATTTTTTCTAAGTTTGAAAAATACATTGAGGGGAAATAAAATCAATTTCTAAAAAAAAAGTCCTATGAACAAGATATCTTATTTGCTAAAGAAACGCCAATTATACTGAAACCTAATGATCATGCTAACTGCACAACTAGAAATCACAATCTCACTACACTGGGAAATGTTGATCAAGCTACTGACAAGCTGATTGGATTCTGAAAAATACACTACCACGTTTCACAGTGCCTTTTGTTGTTGTTCCTTTTTGCCCACCAACTCTGTATGCTTGGCACTTAACCCCAGCAGAGTTCAGATGCAAGTGCACAGTCAGTCTTTGTGAACCAAGGATGAAATAGCCAGTGTCTAAGAGTTTTAAGCAAATATTTCAGACCAGATGTTTTGGCTGACAGAGCAGCAGAAAAGCCAATAGCTGTATTTCTTCCTCTCTTTCTCACTGTGGAAACAGAGAGTCCTTGTATCTGCATGTGGCTTTTGCTTTAATTAGCAGCAGAGAAAGGAAGTCCCGCTTGCAAGATCAGTGGGCATGTGTTCTGACAAGGTGTCACTGGATGCTACTTTGGAGGGAAAAAGAAAAAAGCAAAAGGACAAAGCTTTTTTCAAAAAGTACCAGGAGGTATATTTGAGCTTCTGAATTTTAACTGGAAGATTAGCAAAGCACAGAGAGTGCAAATTGCTACTGATGAGCCTTATCACTGACAGTGGGAATGTATAAGTCTTTCAAAAGGCAAACTGGTGTCAGGAATGATGCATTCATCAGGCCTTCTCTGAATCTGCAGTAGAAGCATCAGCAATCAGAACCAATTTTAGAGACATTTTTAAAACCCAGCCAAAAAGGCTAGATTTTTAAATAAAGCTCCATTTTCTGGAGAATTTTCTTGTAAAATGAATGCTCTGGGTATTACAGTTGTTATTCAAACTGGTGATAATCTCTGCCACAGTTCACTGTAATTGTAGAAACTCCTAGGATCTCATCAGCTATGCAGAGCTAGGAACAACTAGATTTTTGAACCACAGTTCATGAAATTCAAGTCACCAAACTCTTGCACTCTATGGCAGTAGTCTGAAATTCTACTTGGGAAAAAAAAAAAAACAAAATTAAACCATATGCTCAAAGGAATAAGTTGTGCCCTGTTATGGGTGACCGCACTCGGTAAAGGGAGATCAAGGGAACAGGATGCTGTCCAAATTCTGAGAATTAATACCATTTTCAAAGCAATGAAAACTTCTGCATAGGAAGTGTCTGTTTTTCTTAGCATAACTTACTAGTAGTATGAATAGGAGTCTTAGTTTCCTTTTGGAGCCACCAGGATCCATTATATCTGGGTCCTAGGGATCCCCTACATTCTAAGGGGCTTCAGCAATCACACTTTTCCTGACTGAGAGGGGTTCTTTTCCAGTCCCTCTTCACCCTTTAAAAGCAGAGATGCAGGGGCTTCCCTGGTGGCCCAAGCTGTTAAGACACAACCTATGAAGCTGTCCTCAGCCACTGCAGCATTCCCAGCCAGCCAGGGAGCTACCCACATGGCGCAGCAGACCTCTCCTGTCTAGCCCGCTGCTCCCTTCAGCAGTGTATTTCAGTCAGTCTGCCTGTTCTGCTCCCCACTCTGTCTCTGGTGAATCCTCTCTCCCCCCACATCTCTGGCCTATACCCCAGCTCTTGTATGCATAAATAAATCAATCTTTAAAAAAAAAAAAAAAAAGCAGAGATGCAGGCCAGGAGCTGGCTAAGGAGAGAGTAAAAAGGAAGCTTTCCTGGGAGGTCCTCTCAGAGTGTCCAGTGCAGGAGCTAGAGAGGGCTTCGCTGCTCCCCTGGAACGCTGATCCAAGCCACAATGAGTGAGCACCACCTGTGAGCTCTGGCACAAGGAGCTTTGTTCAGACCCTGTGCAAGGCGAGGAAAGCACTTCCCCAGCCGGGAAGGCACTTCCGTGGGCGGCATGACCGGACAGCCCCATCGACAGACAGGTCTCCGAGTCCCTGCCCTTCTGCCCCTGCCATCGCGGACACCCCCCTCTGGGGGTCAGGCCTCAGCAGCCCCAGGGCAATCTGTCACCCCTTTCCAGCAGGCAATCCCTCACGCAGGTGCAGACGGTTGTCACTCACGCCCGAGCCACGGCTCCCGCGTCTCGGCCACACCCGCCGGCCCCAGGCCCGGGGTCACAGCCCCTTCCCCTCCCGGCCGCCCCCCCGCTCCGCGCTCCGGCCGGGGCAGGCGGCTCGCGCGCGCGCCCACGCGGGGTGCGTGCAGATGAGCCCCGGGCGGGCAGCGCCAGAGCGGGAGCGGGGCGCCGCCGACCCCGGCCGCGGGGCGCGGTCCTTGCAGCCCCCCCAGGACGCGCGGCTCCCCGCGGGCACGGCGGGTGCAGGTGCCCGGGCGCGCCCCCCACGCGGGCCCCCGATACCTGGCGCTTGTTCATTTTCCGTAGGTCCCCGAAGATGTCCAAGCTGGACGCGGGGAGGTGCGTCCCCACGGCGCCCGCGCGCACCATGGCGGGGTCTCGGGGGCCGAGGCGCGCGGCGAGCTCCGGGGTCCCTGACAGCTGCGAGCACCGGCCGGCCCCGCCCCCAGCCCCGCGTCCGGGGCCACGTGACCAGCGGTGCTCTCGGGCGTCTGGGAGTCGTAGTCCTGCGCGTCTGGGCGACCCGTCCGCCCGGAAAGGGCCGGAAATTAAAAAACTACAGTTCCCAGAATGCTGCGGGGCGAGAGCCTCGTCCACTGAAGACCCAGGGCTGCTCCCGGGGTGGACGGCGGCGGGGCTCGGGAGCCTCCTGCGACCCCTCCGAGGGAATTTGGGGGCTGATGACCCTCCATGTGTCAGGTGCAAACGGGGGCCAGTGGCTGCTCAGAAGAAGCGAGCTCCCCGAGACTCTGGTCAGGCGCCAAGAGGACACCTAAAGCGCCCCGCTCGCACCGAGCCGTGTGTCTCCGCCATTGGACGGCGGCGCGGGCGGGCGGGGCGCGCGGGGCGGAGCCCCAGGGGGGCGCGGCCGGGGCGGGGCTGGGAGGTGGCGGGGACTTTGAAACTCTGAGCTGCGGCGGTAGGCTTGGAAAGCAAAGAGGCATTTTTGCATCCCTTTCATCAGATTAGGTCGCAGCGGATAGGAAGGGAATGAATAACCAGTGTATGTTATGCATGAGGACACAGGCCCCCAGGTCAAATGCCACAGCCAAAGTTAAGTGGCAGAGTCTGGAATAGAGCTCAAAATTTAAAAAAAAAAATTTTAAGATTTATTTATTTATGCATACAAGAGCTGGGGTGTAGGCCAGAGGTGGGGGGTGAGAGGATCCACCAGAGACAGAGTGGGGAGCAGAACAGGCAGACTGACTGAAATACACTGCTAGGGGAGCAGCCGGGGAGACAGGAGAGGTCTCTTGCGCCATGTGGGTAGATCCCTGGCCCGCTGGAGATTGAACTCGTGCTGCAGAGGCTGTGGATTGCTTGTGCGGTGCTTAATAGTGCGATGCTTAATCCCTTGCGCCACCAGGGAGACCCAGAACTCAAAATTTTAAATTGGCAAATCCTGGATTACTGCTGTCCGGACCCTAGATTATCTTTAGTTCATAATTCACTAATTTGGGCATTGTTTATTTCATTCACTAGTTCACAGATTTGGGGGGAGCACTTACTATGCACTTCACCCTGTTCTAGGCACTTGAGAATTAGTGTACAAAACAAGCAAAAACTCTAGCCCTCATGAAGCTTACATTGTAGCAGGGGGAGATTTCATAAATAATTACACAGTATCTGGAGGAAATAAGAAACTACCTATATGTCTTCTCATAATAAAAAAATGAGAGAGGCTGGGGGCTCTGGGGGAAAGGCGCCTGTTGCTATTTAAGATGTCCCAGAAGCTGACTTCCGATGAAACAAAGGTAAGCTTTGGGACTCTTCAATTGCAAAATCCCCTCCCAAGGCCTTGAAGAAAAAATGATCATATGGCCTTAGAATATTTTCAAAAGCAAGATATTTGAATTGCTATTGGTAATGAGTCCTGTTTTTTGCATTTCAAGATCTCCTCTGTGATAATTCCTTTCACACTGGAGGACAAGGAGCATTTTGAGGATTCAGTTAAGGAGAAGTTGAATGGAAGATACATTTGCTTTGAATTTAGAGGTTATGTTTACGTGGTTCCTGGTCATCTCCTGCCATCCTGATGTTGGAAAGTTTTCTCCAAATACTGTCCCCATTGTGCCAATTCACCTGTTAAGCAGGCAGTGGCACTAAAGATGTGAGAGTGGCCACATCAGTGGCATCCTGATGTGAGAGTGTCCTATAGCCCTTGGCTTTGCAAGTAGGTGGGCAGTAGTGGAAAAACAAGGCTTGAATCAGAAGTAGTCTGCGTGAAATTCTACCAAAGATCAGCTATACACACTTGTAAGTGGAAAATACTGTTGCCCTCAGTCCAGGAAGATACAGTGGTCATTAAAACTAGTACTAAAAACTGAAACTAGGTGGTAGCAGTGAAAATGTTTAGATGTGTTCAGATTCTGGATTTATTTTGAAGGTAGAGTCCTCAGGAGTTTAAAGAATGGACAGAGGATATGAGAGAAGAAATGAAATTAGAACAACTCTGGGGTTTTCAGCCTGAGGAGCTGGGAGGTTAGCATTGTCCTTAACTGAAAAGAAGGCCGCTCGGTGCAGCAGGTTTCGAGAAGAGTTCACGTGCTTGACCAGCGAGCCAGCGCTTTCCAGTCCCCTGTTCTCAGGTCACATCCTCTGGGCTTTGCCTCTGCTCTTGTGAATTTGTTTCCAAGCAGTGTATGTGGAGAGAGAGGGGGATGGGGGCGAGGGGAATTCTGGAAGATTAGATCCTGGAAATTGAATGACTGAGCCAAAGCGCATGAACACTTAAAGTTTACATTTTCCTGCAGAAAGGCTAATTTCTAAATCTGTACAGTAAAGATGATAAACAGTCTTGGAATGTCAAATTGGAAGGGACTATAGACATCACATAGTTGCAGCCCAAGGGGCCACTGATGGAGGATCAGATCAAGAAGACATGGTATAGCCATACAGTGGACTACTGTTCAGTCGGGAGAAAGATGAAATGCTGCCATTTACAGCAGAATGGAAAGAGTTGGAGGGAATTATGTGTAGCAAAGCAAGTCATAATGAGACAGGAAATATTGGATGTTTGACAAAGCAAAATATTGGATGTCTGACAAAGCAAAATATTATAAAAACATCAGACACTAATAAACGTAGTGAGGTCCCTGACACTAAGCAGGCCTGGGGAAGGAGAAAGGGTCAGATGGGGTAAAGGGATGGTACTGGGAAAGAAAAAAGAAACCACGTAGTTAAAATCTTTTCACCTTTTTGATGGTGAGCATAAGGCTCAGAGAAAGAAATGACTTCTCAGTATCACACAAATTAGCTAAAACAGGAAGAAGCAAGAAACTTAAATTAGTCGACTAGACCTTAAGAAATTTGATTTTTTTAAATAGATGTTTAAATCTTGTTAACCCAAAGTAAAGTGGTGAGCTGAGGCAATTTTTGGTGTCATGTTATTGCAAGGGTCCCACATTTCCAACAAAATCACCTGGGCTTCAGCCATAGGTGACTTTGAAGCCTGAATTACCTACCCATTAGCCAATTGCTCCATTTAGAGTCATATCTCATACTTCAAAGGGCCTATCTAGGTCAAATCTCCACCCACAGCTGGCATCTTCTCTGAAAAGCTGGACAACCATAAAGCCTTTATTGAAACGATATTGAACAGCTCTGGCTAGCTCTTTGTCAGAGAACCTTGAAATTCTCTAGCAAAAATAGAGCAGGGAACAAACACTTATCAAAAAATTATGCTCAACAATGTTAAATTGCACTTCCTTAACACTAGGCCCTTCAAAACAAGGAAAGAGGCCATTTGATATAGGGGGAAAAGGTAGGAGCTATGACCCCAACTGACCCCCACCCCTTGCAACCTCACACACCTGGCCACAGGGCAGGGTCCACCCTCAACATGCACCTGTTCCCTCTGCATGATGCGTCTGTGATGACGTCATCTGGGAGCTCTGTTGTGCATCTATTTTTGATGCTACTGGGCCCAGTTTTGTCTGTTTGACTTGTTGTTATAAAGGAAGTTATTTAGGTCAATTGAGGTCTCAAAACACCATCAAGCCCCCCACTCCACTTGGCTGGGACTCGTTTCCCCCAACCCCCGTCTCGGTCCTCATCTCCTGTCTCCATCTGCAGCACTGCTGTGATGTCAAATACAGTCTTTGCTCATACGCGCTCATATTCTCCAAAGGACTTGGACAAGGAGCAGAGTTTACTTACCTTTGGCTCTACAGCTAATATCTGGGGTGACCTAGTTTAACTGATGTCATAAAGCAAGCATTCCTCTACCCCAGTCTTGATCCTTATAGGGTTTTCTTTGATTCATTATGTATCTTGGTCTCAACATAGTAGTTCTTTATTTCTCCTTTTTCCATGGAGAAATAAGCATATTAACTCTACTTGTAAAATCCCCTCAACCCAGGCGTCCATCCTCCCAAATACTCTCACTCCCCTCTCGTAAGATAAGCAGAAATAGCACTTTCAGAAATTTCCCATGCAACAATTGGTTCGCTCTCTAATTTATTGATGGATTTGGTCTGTTGGCCACTAAGAATCCAGAGGCCCCGCTCTTAGGACCAGCTGAAGCTGTCAGTGTGCAGACCTGATTCTAGGGAGGCTGTAATAAAAGGTGTATGTGAGAGTTTAAACCTTAGCGCATCAGGATAACCCTTGTGAGTGGGGTGTGGGATTGCCATGGAGGCAGTCAGCACCAGCTAACATTGGTTGCATGTTTATTTTCTTATCACTTAAGTGCTTCTCTACCGTCAGTTTCATACTTACCCAAAAAGCCATTTTATAGAAAATAGAAACTCACAGATGATCTGCAACTTGCCCAATGTCACAGAGCTACGAGATAACAGTTAGAACTTGAATCCTGGTTGTCCCGACCCGCGGGATTCGTAGGCACGAAAAGAGAAGGGCTGAGGATTGAAATGAGGGGCTGGAGACAACTTGACGCTAGCGCATGCTTCTTTATCTTTCCTTTTCCTTCTCTTACTTTTCCATGTCTTTCTTTGCCCTGTCTTTCTTACTTCCCTGGCCTTCTCTCTGCTCCTCTCGCAGCACGCTCCTCTCTCGTGGTTCTCTTAAATCTCTTTTCTTCTCTCCTCTCTCCCGCCTTCTCCTCTTACACCCTCGTAGCTCCTCCCCCCGTACCTCCCAGTCTCATGTGATTTACAGGAAAAACCTGTGGTTCTCCGAAAGCGAAACGGTAAAGCGAAACTTAACTCATGGCACGCATATGCAACACGGCGCATGCTCCGGACGGCTCCGGACATCTCCCCCTTTTTTCTTTTAAATGAGACACCTGGCCTGTCTTAGGTTGGCACATCCCGTGGCCAGCCTTACCCGTCATTGCTAGTCCGGCACACTTGGTCCGGACCGCTGTCTTAGGTTGGTCTGGACAGGCTACGCTCTTACCCGTCTTTGGCTCACAGGTTCTCTAGGACTAAGTTGACCCATCCAGGTGCCACTGGGGAGTCCTGGTCAAGTACCATGGCGCCAAGTGCTTGCCTGACCGCCATAGCATGTTCTTTGTTTCGCCTCCGTAGCTGACGGAGAAACCATATGCCGAATACACAAACAGCAAAAAACCAAGAGCTAAGGCTACCACCCTGCCCCAAGCTTACAACTCCGGGAAGAGTCCTCTAAACCAGGCAATGAGACCCTCACCCGTAACAGGGGTAACACAAATAAAACGGTACAGAGGGTTACAAGGTATGTGAGCAGTTAACAAATGTGTGTCTATCCCTTTTTACATTAGAGCTATCTGCTGACCAAGCACAAAAAGTCCATTCCGCAAATGTCCATTCATATCTTACTGTGTTGACAACGCAGAAGCAACACTGGCAGCTAAACTGTCCATAGTGTCCGTATTTGCAGCAGCTTGAGTGACAGGAACGGCGGCAGCAGCCGCAGCCATGGCCACCGCTATTGAAACGGCGACAATAGCTGCCGTGATGCTAAAATCACGTCTCCTCCTAGGTGGAACAGGGGAGAGGTGTGCAGAAACAACCATGGGCATGATTAAAAGTAGAAGGTAGACGAATGATCACCGCCCTCTCCGCACTCCAGGCCCAGCAGGCAGAGAGGGCGCAGGTCTCCGCTGAACAGTCCAACACAGTGGCATTTCCTGCATTATTGGAGAGGACAAGAAAGAAGGGAGGGGACAGACAGACAGCAGCAGACAAACTCCCCGACCCATTATTCTGGACACTAACGGATTGTTCAAAGGTACTGTTTGCAGAGTAAGTGCCATTATATAATTTCACCTCACCCTGGTCCACCAGGGCAAAAGGGCACCAGTCCAGACATGAATGGTTATTACATACACGAATATCCTAAAAAGTCTCACATAACCATACAAACTAGCCGGAGCTTTCCAGGGTCTGATAGCTTCCTACCACCACTTATTAGCATTTTCAAAATGTAAGCTGTTTAACTATCGGTAGGGAGGCATCAGTGTTACCTAGAATTCGGCCAGCTGCAGTCATCAGTCTTGCTAGGAACTCCGCTCATGGTTCTGTCGACCCTTGAATGACCTTTGTTAATTGAATGTCGGCTCCTCCTCTATCTCCTATTGCCTTATTCCAGTTGGCACTATCGACCTGGTCCTGCTCCAGAAACCACTTACTAGTGATACTAAGGGTCTCTACAAATCTTTTTAGAATTTTTCTTACTAAGAGGAACCCCAAACTTTTTTAGGAGAGCTTCCAGGGAAATAACTAATCGCCCCTTGGACATTGAATTGCCCATGATCCCAGCTACCTTATCTTACTTTACTTGCCGGCTCTCCATAGCTGGTCCTTCAGTGGTTCCTTTGTTCTTTTTCGTGCCCCACGTTGGGCGCCACCTGTCCCGACCCGCGGGATTCGGAGGCACGAAAAGAGAAGGGCTGAGGATTGAAATGAGGGGCTGGAGACAACTTGACGCTAGCGCATGCTTCTTTATTTTTCCTTTTCCTTCTCTTACTTTTCCCTGTCTTTCTTACTTCCCTGGCCTTCTCTCTGCTCCTCTCGCAGCACTCTCCTCTCTCATGGTTCTCCTCGTAAATCTCTTTTCTTCTCCCTTCTCTCTCCTGCGTTCTCCTCTTATACCCTCGTAGCTCCTCCCCCCGTACCTCCCAGTCGCATGTAATTTACAGGAAAAACCTGTGGTTCTCCGAAAGCAAAATGGTAAAGCGAAACTTAACTCATGGCACACATACGCAACACGGCGCATGCTCCGGACGGCTCCGGACACTGGGCCTCCCTGATGGCCTAGGGTTTAAGTCTCAGTGCTGTCACCCACCACAATCACCACAGCAGCCTAAGTTCGATCCCCAGCCAGGGAGCTACCCACATGGTGCAGCAGACCTCTCCTGTCTCACCTGCTGCTCCCCTCAGCAGTGTAGTTCAGTAATCTGCCTATCCTTTTCCCCACCCATTCTCTGGTGAATCCTCTCTCCTCCTGCACCTACACCCCAGTTCTTCTACACAAAAATAAATAAAATCTTTTTAAAAGATACTTTAAAAAAAAAGAAAGAACTTGAATCGTGGTGTGCTCACCCCAAACACACTCTCTCGTTTGCTACACCACACAGCCTCTCCTCTCTAATGCTACCCTTGGAAGCCCCAGGAGATGCATGAACAGACACAGCTCCAGGTGGGAGTTGCAACTTTTGGTTTCCAAGTTCAAGTTTCCCTCTTGAACACATGGTGACAGAAGCCATCAGCAAGTCACAGACACTGCAGAATCTCGGGTCCTGGTCTACCGGCGCCCCATAGAGAGCAGTAGGGCTCATTTCTCATGGAGGGGGGGCAGTAGGATATCTGATGGGACACTGGGAGTTTGGTCAGTGCTAGAGGACCTCCAGATCCTGGCTGGCTGGGGAGGGATGAGTCAAGGCGTCTCAGATCTGAGTCAGCCGTGCCCGATGAGTGGCACCGTGACCAGCTGTCTGAGTCACTCTGCGCCTGTGGACGGATGTGTCTCAGAAGAACTGCCGTGTTATCCAGGGGTGTCATCAGCAGAAGGTGGGGGTCTGGGCTGCTGCTCCCTCCTCCTCCATCTATCTCACTCTGTGGCCTAAGGGCTCTCGTCAAAATAAGCCCTTTGTCAGAGTAACCCGTGTGTGGGTCAACTGACTCTTGTCATTACCTTTGCTTGTTGTCAAGGAGAGATTTTATGGTAAGAAAAGCATCAAGGACAGGGGAGGGAGTGGCGGGTGCCAGGGAGAGAGAGAAGGAGGAGGAGGAAGGAAGGAGGGAGGTGTTTTCTTCTACTTGCCTCATGGACAAGGTCAGGGCTTTCTGCGAGAGTTTGGCAGACACAGGCAGAGGACACCGCTCCCCCAGAGCCTGGCCTCGCTGGAACAAGACTCCAGAGCGGGTCGGGCCTCCCTGGTGGCGCAGTGGTTGAGCGCTGGGTTGTGAAGCTGCCCGCAGCCTCTGCAGCGCCGGTTCGATCCCCGGCTGCTCCCCGGCCACCGGAGGAGGGTCCCACATGGCGCGCAGACCTCTCCTGCCGCCCGCTGCTCCCCTCAGCAGTGTACTTCGGTCCTTCTGCCTGCTCTGCTCCCTGCTCTGGCTCTGGTGAATTCTCTCACCCTCCCGCACTTCTGACTGTACCCAGTGCATGTGTAAACAAAAAACAAACAAACAAACAAACAAATAAATGAATAAAATACGTGCCTCTTTAAAAAAAAATCTAAAAAAAAAAAAAAAAAAAAAAAAAAAAAAAGACTCCAGAGCGGGGCTGCCCACCTGGCTGTGCCTGTGTCACCTTGAGCCATTTGTCCTCTTCTTGGGCCTCAGTTTCCTCAACTTTAGGAACCAAAGCGTGGCCTCTCCTGGCCTGTGGGAGTATAAATGTCACAAGGAGCAAAACGTAACCATATTTTTTCTATAACTTGGAAAATTTACATTAAAGCTCCTCTACCTGGTTTGCAGCAACCAAGTATAGTCATTTTCAGTGTTAAAACTGGGTCAATTTGTGATTATATAAAAATTCTTTCCTACCCCACCCCCTTCTCCCCAGATAGCAGTGGAGTTAAGGGGTCTTTGTGGGGGCCCGCATCTCCCTCCCCCCACAATCTGTCCTGTCCTACCGCCTCACCTTGTCCCGACGTGTGACTCCTTCACCGCTGAGTCTTTGGCTTCCGTCCCTGCACCCATGAATGCACTTGAGGTCTTGTCCTGCTCCAGCTTCACACCCTCCTGCTCGCCAGTGGTGTCGCTGCCAGCCTGGGCTTCTCGGGTCTACCCAGTGTTTGGAGTGAGGCCCTTTCTTAGCCAACTTCCCGAGCCTTTCTGACTCCTGGTGAGTCTTGGCTCCACCATGACGCCTGCAGCCCGCTCTGGATCTCATCTTCCCCCATGGTGCCTTGGGGGCGCCGGCAAGGCCTCACAGGTGCAGCTGATGAAGGTTGGCAGGTTCCAGTCAGCTCCCCATCCTGCCCACAGGTCCTGGCACAGATGCCCGATGGGCCAGCCACAGCACCCACACCATCATGGCCCCAGTGGTCCAGCTAGGGGGTGGGTCCTGCACAGCTGGTGCAGGAGGCCTTCCCCATGCTTTGAGGTGGAGACTCCCTGGTGCCTCAGGCAGCCTGCAGTGCTGTTTCCTCCAGGAACCAGGAAAGAGGCCCCAGGCGTAGAATGAGGGGTGAGGAACTGACGGGATGCACAGTGTGGGGCTGGGTTGGAGCTGGAGTTCTGGGTTCCAGAGGCTTCCAGGGTGACCTCATTCCTGTCCTGGGTTCCACACGACTCCCGGTATCTTTTTCGCAAAGTCGCCTTCTGGTTTAAGCTGGAGAGAGCTAGGTTTCTGTCACTGGCTACCAGAAAAATGTTAACCAAACAGAACATTCTTCCAGCTACACGAGCAGGTGCCGTGGAAACAGGGAGGCAGTGACCACCGTCCTTCCTCACCTCCCAGGCCCCTCCGCCCCCAGGAGGCTGTCTGGAGCCCGGGGAGGAGCTGCCAGACAGCAGCCAGAGGTACCAGCTCAAGTGCCAGTTTCCCCAGAAGCTGGTAACTTGATGGCAGCGCAGATGCTTTGCCAAATGTTACTTAATTCATTAGCAATTGTGCGTTTGCCAAAATATGTGTTTGCCACAAGGGCCAGCACATTAGGGTTGTGTGTTTGTTAAAATTGAACAAGATCCCAAGGAGCCCTGGGGAGGGTCACAGGCCACCTAGCAGATTGTGCCCCAATTCCCCACAGCAGGGAGGGAGCACAGCACACCCCACAAAGCCGAGGCTCTCTGGGAGCCTCCCCCTTCCCTTGGCACATTGCTGAGAGGGCCACAGCTTGGACTCTTCCCTCATGGGAGACTCAGCCCAGCCTGCTCAGCATGACCCCCCCCCCCCACAACATCCTGCTCACTCCACAACCCTCTCCAAAGGGCAGCCTTTGACCTGGTTTTATCTGCAATTTATACTCAATTCTCCATCCTCAGTGTTCTGATTTCCCTCCTCTTGTAACAGGGGGGTCCCCAGGAAAGGGGGAGGTTCCAGGTTCCCTGCCCCACCCAAGGGAGGGTGGAGCTGAGCAGGGAGAGAAGAGGCTGCCGAGGAGACTGAGGAAGGAAGGAAGCAGGATGGAGCCAGGAGACCTGGAGGAGGCGCAAGGAGCCTAGAGACACGTGAAGAAACTGCGCTTGTCTTTTGGTCGTGGACTGGGTGACACAGATGTGGGTGAGACCCGTGGGGAGGTGACAATGGCAGCTTTTATCTTGATGTTGATTTTGCTCTTTTCCTTCTGGGCTTGTCTGGTTGTTTCTGACCCTTTTCTGTGGGTCCCCACCGGAAGATGCTTTAGACTTGGGGCAGGCTTTGGGGCCTTGTTCTGGGCCGATCCCATTTGGATGGAGTTTTACCCACGAGGGGACGGGTGACTTTGGGTGCTTCATTTAGAAACTAGATTCTTCACCTTTCCTGTATTGTTTCCTAGTTGTATTAAAGTTCCTTCCCATTAAAGTCTCATGTTTTGTGTTGATGCGGTGGATGGCAGAACCCTATATAGAATAGGCAGGTTTGCGGGGCTTGGGCTGCCCCTCTCCCTGCCCTGTAACACTCTGAGCCACACTTGCAGTGATATTTAAATGGCCCCTCCACTCCCTGCCTTACACACGTGGCAAAAAGCAAACTTCTTTCCACGAGATTCCCTTAACTTCTCTAGGGTACGGTAGTCCTGATTTTCTTTGCAGCAAATTCTCTACTATTCTTCTCAACCTTCACTTGTCTGACATCCACAACTTGCCTTCATATCTTTTGCCTTTATTTTTGAAAGATTTTTACACTGAATATGGATTTTTTCCCCTTATTTTAAATATATCATTCCATTGTCTTCTGGAATTTTTTTTTTCTGAGAAGCTGTTATTCTTATTCCCCGATCTGCTGCCTTTTTATACTTAATATCTGGCTGCTTTTAAGCCTTTTTTCATATCTACTTGTTTTCATCATTTTTGGCATGTGCGGTGTTCTTTGTGTTGGTCTCTCTTGGGGTTTGCTTACTTTTTCAATCTATAAATTGCTGTCTTTGATCAAACTGGTCAATATTTGTTCAAATGTTTTTCCTCCAAAAGTTCTCTTCTGTAGTCAATGTTGCCAATAAATAATAATGGGTTCAGATTTGCAGAGGAACGTCTCCCTGTGCATTTGACAGCCTCTCACAGCCTGAGGAACACGGTCCTGACAAGTTCAAGGGTGTTCATGGATGTCCTTCTCTGTAAAGTGCTCCCTCAAGTGGCTTCACCCCCACTGGCTCTGCGTGTTTATGAGTGTGTTTTCACACACAAGAGTGATATATTCTGAGCAAGTGTCTCCATATGTGCTTTGCACCTGAGTGTGGAAACCACTTAACAGTAATAATTCTGTCATACAGATTCAGCCAAATAGTACTTTTAGGTTAACAAATTTACATAATCTTGAGTCTAGAATAATGTTTATGATCAGGAATTGTCAGAATTCTTTGTGTTGCAAGTGACAGAAGTCTGACTCCAAGTTGATCAGGTATGATGGGGCATGTTTGGGTTTCTGCTGTCTCCCTGGGGGAGGGGTGGGGGACACTGAGCCTCGGGACTTGGGACTCCTTTCTCTCTCTCTCTCTCTCTCTCTCTCTCTCTCTGCTTCTCTTCCTCTTCCTCTTCCTAATATGTCAGTTTGATTTGCTCAGATTGGCTTTCTCCATTAGACCAAAATCTATCAAGCAGTCTATAGCTCAGGGCACTACCTTCCCAGCTTCACCGACAGAAAGGAAAACAATGACTTAATTCCAGGAGGGGAATGATGGCTTGGGATTTATGCCACCGCTGTGGGCAGGGGTAATGGAGGTATTTTCCTTCTCTCAGAAGGTGCTGCTTAGCACATATAATAAACCTCTAACTGCCAAGAAGTCAATTGGAAGGACTTTTCATCAATATGTCAGACTAGATATTCAGAGAGAGCTGACTACAGCACACTGAACTTTCTGGTTTTTTAACTTAATGCATAGTTGAAGTGTCAGGAAGATAAAGGAGTTTCTCAGAGAGCAGAAATTCAATAAAGAGGGCGGCAATTCAATAAAACTATGCCTGGCCTGTATATATATTTTTATCCCAGGTGGCCTAGAGCCTGGGTTTTTGGTCCACATAGTAAGTGTATTTTTCAAAATGTTTGAAAAACAGAATCTCATACAAATACATAGTGAGCACATGACAGGGTGTTATGTAACTCATTAATGAGAGACCCAGTAGAAAGACAAAACAGCTTAAAGGAGGATATAAAAATTTCATATGGATGGATGGATGGATGGATGGACGGATGGATACATAGAATGTTATAGTTTCTGAATTTTATTTTTTTAAATGACTAACTAGTCTACAGGCAAAAAAAAAAAGTCGTAACTTTTGGAATTGCCTCTCTTACCAGCAAAAACCATTTGCCTCTATCAACAACTACATATTAACACCTAACCTTCTAGATTATAAGGATTCCAAGCCCCTAATCAACAGAAAATACTAAAAGGAACAAAAGTGCCTTTCCCTGTCTAGAGAGTGGATGACCTTTCAGAAGCTCGCTGGACAATGCCAGAAATGACAGTGAAACATGCCATACCATACAGAATAAAACTGATTCTCATCTTAAACAGTGTATCCTGACATTGACAAGGAACAGGGCGGAAGTTGCTAGGAAAGAACTCTCCTTCCATCTGATATAGTTGCCTAGACTGTTCCCTGCATCAGCTGTCCTGGGGCATCTTCCTCTGAATGTTCTAAGATTATCTGTGTGGAGCTAGGCTCTGAGTCCATGCATGCTCTCAGAATTTGGACAGAAGGGCTTCCTGTTTCCTCTCATCAGTTGGGCTTCATCTTAATTTGCAAAATAATGTATTTGCATCACTTTATTTTCCTTGATGTTTATACAGTCTCCCAGCTAGTTATCTGGCAAATAAAGCCTCAACATTCTAGTCTGTCTGTCTCCATGAAGCTTGCTGAAGTGCTGTTTGCCAGGAGTGTGTTCCTGAATTGGAGCATGGAGGTTAATAGGGGCGCACCTTTGCCAACAGCAAAATGCAGCTGGTGAAAAGCAGGGACAAAATCATGTTTGCAATGACCTGTTTGTCTAGAAGCCTTGGGGAGGGCCTCCAAGGTCCACTTCATCTTGAAGTAGTGCCCACGGTGCCTCCTGAAGACAGTCCCCACATGCTTGATGGACTTCTTAGCATCAGTCATCAAACTTGGCAGCTACTGTTCACTTTCTCCAGGCCTCTTCTCACCACCTGCACAGAGAAAACAGAAGGTACGAGAACAAAAACCTTGAGGGTAATTTAACCCAAACTTGTCGCCCCTCATCCCTAGTGGTTCTTCTTCACTCAGAAATATTATTTGTGTTAACTCTAGACTCTGTGAAAAGAAAATACTGTTTCCTAGAGGGGAGAAGGTGGAGAGAGGGGGCAGGGGATGGGTACCGGCCCTGGAGCTATGGCGGGGGCAAGGAAAGCTGGCACCATGTGAGGGCGTGAAGGTGTTCTCCCCAAATCACCTAGCTTCATAAACAAATGGAAAATCACTCAAGTTTGATTGAAAAAATCAATAGCATTTTTTAATATGACGTTCAGAACCTCGTTTCCTGTGGCTGACGTCCCGCCTTGGCTGCAGCCTGAAGCAGGACACAGAACCCAGCCTGCACCTGCTCCCTGGCGCCACCCTGTGCCAGCTGGCCTCGGGCCGGGCCAGAGCTCCACAAACGGGGAACTTCGGGAACAGAGATTTGCCCTCCCGGAGGCCAAGATCACGGTGTTTCTGTCTGAGGCTGTGAGAGGGAATCCCACCCATGCTCTCCCCTGGCTTCTGGAGGGCCCCAGGAACTATGACCTTCTTTGACTTGTGCTGCATCACCCCACCTCTGCCTTCATGCCACAGGATGCCTGTGTGTGTGTCTGTGTCCAAATTTCACATGCTCAAGTGTGTCAGATTTTTGAAAAGAGATAAAAAGCAAGCCTTGGTCACCTCCCTTGAGGAGGTCCCCTCCAAAACACAAGTGAGAAGTTCCCCATGAAGACGAGCACAGCAAGCTCTCTTGGCACAGTCAACGGCCAGAAATACGGAAGGGGTCCGCTCCGCCGCACCCACAGCAGCAGTTCGTTACCTCATGTCCCCACAGCCCTCGCCTCCATGGGTTCACCTTAGTAGTTTCTCGCTGATTTACAGGGAGGAGCAGGCCTGCGTCAGTCATTATCACTCATGCTATCACAAAATCAATATAAACAATTCAGGAAAGATTAAACGTCTTCAGAGTCGCCCCACACCCATAAACCAAGCAGAGTTTGGGGCCTGCCATTCAATTCAGCCATAAGAATCAGGGAAAGAAAAAGAAGGAGGTTGAGCAGAAGAGAAGGAGCAATGGTGAGGGGGGCCAGGACCCCAAGGTCACGGTTTTGGGATGCCACAGCTCAGTGGTCTGTCCCGGGGCCTGGTGAGCTGCTAGATTTGTAGCCCCCCAAATGGCCAGGTTTTCCTGCCTGAAGCATCTGTGTAACTTCAAAGATACACAAGGGAAAAAAAACCCGGTTCTTACACAACATGGCAAAATCTTTTTCAGGGCCGACCAAGGTCGGGCAGGACACGGGAGCCGTGGGAAGAAAGTACAAGGCAGATTTAGCCCAGGGAATTGTCTGGCGTTAGAGACACACGTTTGTACAGGGGACCAGTGAGGCTGAAGAGAAACCAGAGTCAAATGCCACGCAGCCTCCAGAACCCAGCAGCTTCAGCAGCTGCCTTTCCACAGGCTTCATCTGATGACACACGGCGTAATCCACGCCAGCCCCAGCAGGCTGTGCTCTCGGATTTTCCTCAGCCTTGGGATTTTGCCATGTCTTTGACTGTGATTTTACCACCGACTGCTGACATTTCCTTCCTGACCAAGGGCCTCCCCACCCTGCCTGCCTGTCCTTTGGTCCCTCACCCATGTCACCACAGCCCCAGGGCCTGTCCCCAGCCTTGACAACCATATGATGGCAGAACAAACAGAAGAGAATGTCGTTACCCCCAAGACATGGGCCCTTCCAATGAGAAACATCAAGGAAGGGACAGCCTGGCCTTTGTGCCCAGTTCCTCCTGTTCATTGTGCTGATTCCAAGCTGATTCAGAGCTGGGCCTCCCAAAATCCTGCCCCTTCATGGGACCCCCTGCTGTTCACCCCACACACCTGCATGGTCATCTGCAACCACACTGCGTTTTAGAGGATCCTTGATGGGTGAGTCCTGGTGCAGCCCCGGACACCCCTTCTAAGGGCTGGCTCCTGCCCACCCTTAGGTGGGTCTGATGCTGGAGCCCAGGCCAACTGCTTGGGTCAGGAAGCACAGCCGGGCGCCTTCCTTCTGGCGTCTTTGACTGGGTGCTGGAGCCTGAGTGCCCGGAGGAAGCAGATTCACCCCACAGCGGCTGTTCCTACCGTTGATTTCCACAAGCATCGCAAACATGGCAAGCTGTGAGGAGGGAAGGACATTCGGTTCCTCCAGAACCAAGGGAATAGCGCCCTGGCCGGGCAAGTTTGCATTTTAATGTCTTGAAAAGCAGCCAGCTTTGGGACGGCACTTCCGCCATTTTTTTTAAAGGTTTCCTTTGTATTCTCCTTCTCTGACAGCGGAGGCGGTCAGCAGTCGCCTCGGAGAGCCTCTGGATTCGAAACCGAGAGTTTGAAAGGCGTGCTTCCAGGGCTGCGTCCCTCCCTCCCCCAAATCCCTACGTTGAAGGCCTAAGAGAGCGACCTCGTTTCAGAGTCACTGCCCAGATAACTCTTTAGGATGAGGGCAGACTGGAGGTGGGTAGGGCCCTGCTCCAGCATGAGTTGTGTCCTTGTGAAAATGGGAATCTGGACATGTGTGTGCGAGTACACACACACACACACACAGAATGGAGGGTCACCATGTGGAGACGAGGGCAGAGATTGGGGTGATGCCGCAGCCAAAGAGGCCAGCACCCCTCTGGAAGCCAGAGGAGACCAGAGTGGAGTGTGGAAAGAATCGGAAAGAACCAACTCTGCCCACACCTTCATCTTGGGCTTCTAGTTTCCAGAACCATGAGAGGTGCAGTTCTTTTTGTTTTATTTTTTTTTAATTTTTTAATTTTATATATATTTTTACATCATTTTTCATTTTTGCACCACGTATGCATTTTCAATGGGTTATAGTCCCCATACAATTCCCACCCCCCTTATTTTGATCCTGGAGCTCACCCCCAAAGAAGCAGCGAGGGTGGTGAGCCAAGTGGAGCCACCCAGGGGGGCACAGCACTGCCCCGCCACCACAGAGCATCCCTGCAAGTGGAGGGGGCGGGGGCAAGGGGAAGGGTGAGCTCTTTAGGGCCAGGCAAAGCTGTGCACACAGACCCAACAATAGAACGTTTTAAGGAACAAAGAATGTTCTTTGTCCAGTGATGGCTGCAGGAAAGCCCCCTCCTGTCTCCCTGCTGGCGCTGCTGCCATCGTGTGGATGGCCCTGGAGGCTCCCTGCCGCCTGCCCTCGGGCTGCAGGAAGCGGGACAAGCACAGGAAGCCGGCAGGGTGCCTGAGTCCCAGGTGTGCCCACACTCGGTGCCTCTGTTGGTGGAGCTGGCCCTGGGCTCTCCCCCCAAGGGAGGCTGGGAATGGCGTCCAGCGGGCAGCCTCCCAAGCTGTTCGTTACTGTCTGCTGCTATGAAGGAGGAGAAAATGGCTGTGGGCACAGAGAGCGGCCCTTCTGACAAAAAGGTGAAAAGGTGGAGGGGCAGGCGGAGGGAGAGTGAGAAGAATGAGGAGACAGAGAATGAGAAGAGGGGGGAGCCTCCACTGGCTGGGGGAGAGCCCAGGGGTGAGATTCCATCCCCGCCTGGCCTTGGAGCTCAGCTCCCCCTCCCTAGTCCTGGGCTCTGTCTGGGGCTCCACACTGTTACAACAGTGCTCCTGCTCGCTCTTGTTGGGCCACGTTAATGAAACAAATTGACCAGATGACCAGAAACAGTAACTGGACGGGAGGGGCAGCGGCAGGTCCTCTTCTGGCTTGACGCCCCCCGCCCCTTTCCTGCCCTTTCTGTGGAGGCTTAACTTTTTTAAAAGTTCTTGCAGATGCTGCCTCATCTCTTTCCTCCAACAGCTCTGCCCGAGCAGGGACCACGAACCCCGGGAGGGCACAGGCCCTGCGGCGTGCGCGAGCCGCAGACCCGCCATGGCCCGGCCATGTGATCTTCCTCAGCTCGCTCAGCCCCTCTGATCGCGTGTCTCTCCACTAGAAACGGGGCTATGCACAGACGGCGCCTACAGCCAACGGTTGTTCAGTGCCTACTTCATCGGCTTGTCATTGAAGCGAAAATATATTATTGAGCAAATGAAAATAATAAAGATTCCAGCAGCACTTCCAGCCCTGGTGCGATGAACACTCCGCTGCAGGCATCATCCACAAGTTTGCTTAGCAGCAACTTCCCTTGCAAGATTCATGGCCAGGGCCTCCGCACTCATAAAGTAGGTCGGGCAGCCAACTGGCTGGTCTCTCTCTCCAAGGCCATCCCCAAATGCCTGCATCTTTCCCCCCATTGCCTGCGCCCCCTCTTGTCTGGGGACTTAGCGGCGAATGGTTGTGCCTGCTGAACACCGATGCTATCCGTGCAGATATAGACACAGTTGTCTATAAAAGGAACCCTTGGTCTTTAAACCGGGGCTCAGACCTTACGGGGCTACCCAGGTCTGGGACCTCATGCACGAGTAATAAAGCTTCTCCTGACCTCCCCTCTGCCTGGGTAAAGGGCTAGAATTTATTTCTGCAACATCATGAGGACTGAGTGAGTAATCATGTGCACACGGTGTGCACTTTACAGATGGAGAAACTGAGGCTCAATTCCCGCGGCCTAACTTCCCCTTCTAGTTCCCCGCCTCAAGGCATAGCTTCTGGGGGGTCAAATAGGCAGGCCAGTGGCTTTCTGGGGGGGAATGAACATTAATTGAAGGCTATGAGGTACTCCAAATATGTGAGAACAGGAACTCCAGAGTGGAGATGGCCAGGACTATCAGAGAAGGCCCAGGTGGGAACAGGATAAGATGGATTGAAGGGGTAATGGCTGTCAAGCCACCACAGCCCTGGCCTTTTCATTTTCCAGAGGAGGAAACTGAGGCACACAGCAGTCCCGGGCAATCCAGCAGCGAGGGCTGTGGGATACGGATGGAACCACTTCTGCCAGAGAACTTTCTCACCCTGGGGAGAGCTGCTGAGCCACCATCAGCATCAGCCTCTGTGCTCACAGTGACGGTTGGGGACCATTTCGGGATCTTCCCACTGCTGGCCACACCTGCCTGAGCCAGGTATAACCAGAGGGGGAGCAAACTTGCTCCCCCTTCCCTGTCACACGCTGTTCTCGCCTGTTTTACTTTCAGCCCTCTAGGAACAGGAGACAGATAACCTTTGAATAATCTGAAACCCCAATAAAAAGAGTCTCTTTCTCTGAAAAGTACACAGTGTGTGGAAGGCTTTCGTACTTAGTGGACTTGCAAGATTTGTATCAGCCCTCCAATTTCTCCGTGTGCTTTGGAGGCAGCGAGGGGAGTGATATTAGCTGTATAAAAGGTCACCGCCCCAAGAGATGTTTTCAGCCAAGTAAATTTGACATGGCAGGCTGGGAAGCTCTTGGTAGATAATAAGTTGCTGATAAGACCCTGGATCAGGTGCAGAGTCACTTCTCACACAAGCAGGCAGGGCAGGCCATGCTCTTGCACGCTCTTGCTCCTCTTGCATGCTGCATTTGCTCGTCAATCTTTTTCTTCTCTGTTTTTATTCTTTCTGCTGCCTCACTGGTTTCATCTCCAATTTGCTTCAGGTCTCACCTGAATTTGCAACCAGGAACTTTTCCACTTCAATGTGGTTTTGCTGGTTCTCCAACTTGAACGTGGATCAGAATTGTTTGGAGGACTTTTGGAACACCCCCGGAGTTGGCAACGCCTGAGGTCAGGGGTGGGAATGGAGAATCTGCATTTCTGACAGGTTCCCAGGTGATGCGGGAGAGAAGGGCTTGCTGAGAACAGCTTCCCTTCAGTGTCTCCCTGGGCTCTGCAGGAGCCAGTGCCACCAAGTCACTCGGCACTTTTGTGTCACCAAGGGCCCAGGGAGAGCTTCAGAGCACTGGCAGCTGTCCAGTCAAGCTCCAGAGACATACCAAAGGCCTTCCTGGAGGGGCTATTCTGGTGTGCCTGGGAGCCAGCAATGCCGGAGTGCACTGAGCCTTGAGCATCTGGCCCCTGCAGGCACTCGGACTTCCTCTCACTCCCAAGGGGATGCACTGGTCCCTGTACAGCCAGCTGTGCAGGATCAGACATCCTGGGTGGCTCAGGGCAGGAATGTCAGCACCCCCAAGGGCTCCTCTTCACTCTTACCTGGGTAGGATTGGAGGTGAGGGCACTTCTTGGTGTAAAGATCCTGGAACTTTGAGGTCTAGTCTGAGAGGCAGTCCTTCTTTTAAC
This sequence comes from Talpa occidentalis, assembly GCF_014898055.3. Classification (NCBI taxonomy): domain Eukaryota; kingdom Metazoa; phylum Chordata; class Mammalia; order Eulipotyphla; family Talpidae; genus Talpa; species Talpa occidentalis. The sequence goes on from NW_023601322.1 coordinate 11,395,140, forward strand.
ATCAAAAACCAAATAAACGGTCTCCCCGGCGGTGCAGGGGGTTGAGCGCTGCACTGTGAAGCTTTCTGCAGCCTCTGCAGCACGGGTTCGATTCCCGGCCCGCCAGAGAGATTCCCACATGGCCTGGCAGACCTCTCCTGCTTCGCCCGCTGCTCCCCTCAGCAGTGTTTTCGGTCTGTCTGCCTGTTCTGTTCCCCGCTCTGTCTCTGGTGAATCCTCTCACCCTCCCGCACCTCTGACTGCACTCCAGTTCTTGTATAAATAAATAAATCTTAAAAAAAAACAAATAAAACATAAGGTTCATTTCCAGTCCTCAGAAAGAAGCCAGTGGAAATCATTAAAAAGAGAGGTTCCGTTAAACATAACAGCTGTGTTGGATTAGAAATAAAAGACATCTTTCCAAATAGGAATTGAGTGGAAACTTAATTCTGGTCCTCAGGATAATCTAAATGTCCTTGTGCTGGCCACTTAGGAGGTAATCACTCTTCGACTCTTCCTAATTCACAGTTCAAAGGGTCCACGGTTTTCCAAGAAATCCTGTGGCCTGCGGCCCTGCACCCGGTTCTGGGGCTGCCCTCCGGTGGCCGCCTGGGTTCTAGCAGCTCCACCTTTCCTCTGACTCAGCCTATCTGCCTGTTTAAAGCAAAGGACCTGCCTCTCCCACTCAGGGAAGGTAGTGGGGGAAGGTGGGTGGTGGAAGCAACCAGAGGGGACATGTGGCCGCGGGTCTGAAAGTGTTGCCTGAGCGGTCGCTTCATCAGTTTCTCACACAGAGCAGGTGAGAGAAATCATCCAGACAGGTCACTGATTTTTGTGGATGTTAAGAGGAAACGCGGCAAGTGTGATAGACAGCAGGTTCTTCAGTGCAGAGACGGATACAGGCACATCCATTTCCAAAACCGAGGAAGCATCCTCCTGCTCCCCGCAGCTGCGCCTGTTCTGCGTCTCTGCAGCCACCCTGGCGAACTCTGCGCTGGTCCCTCTGTCCCTCTGTTCCCAGCAGCTCCTCAGTGGTCCAGCGAGAGACACTCCGCCTCTTTCTCCTCCTCAGTGCCGCCACTGTAAGCTGCCTCACTGCTCTGTACCAGGTGGTGACCAACAAGTCAAATTTCTGATTCTGAAAACAGTTATTTCACCAACTCAATGTCTACATGTCAGGCCATGGGGGAACATAATTATTTTGGATTTTCAAAAATTTTTAATTCAACCAGGGGCAAGATTACAAGTCCCGGCATGCCATGAGCTGGACTTCTGAGCCGGGGAGCAGGTGGGAGCTGCAGGGAGCTGAGCAGCCAGGGGAACCTGTACAGCATGGGAGGCAGGTGGGCTGTCTCTCTTGCTTCTGCAGCCCTGCTTGTACCCAGGGCTGCTGGGAAGGAGACTTAGAGATGTGTGGAGAGACATGGAGAGACACTTGGAAGGGACCCCATCCCAGAACTGGAAGGGATCATGCTCAGCAAAATAAGCCAGAAAGAAAAAGAAAAATATCGGATAGTCTCACTCATAGCAGGAATTTAGAAAACCTAAATAAGGGACCAGGAAAAAGGCTAATTATAATAAAGAAAAAATCAAAATCAACAAACAACCATAAACCAGAGACACACTAATGGATGTGTGGGGAGGGAAGGAAAGATTAGGGCCAAAATAAGGGGAGTGGGTATTATACAGGGACTATAACCAAGATGAAAATGCATACATTGTGCAAAAATGAAAAATGATGTAAAAATTATATAAAATAAAATATAAAAAAGAATAAAATTAACAGAACAGGCTTAAGAAGTTAGAAAAAAAAGGAAAAGAAAAAAGAAATTCCATCCAGACTCCCAGCCGGGGTCAGCATCTCAGAGGCCTCACCCAATTTGTCATTAAGTGTTTTGGGGGGATTTATCACTACTCTCGCCCATGTCAGTGTAAGATCAAAGGAAGCAGAAATGGCATCTGTGTTGGTTGACATTGTAGTCCTAGTGCCTAGCACCAGGCCTGACACATAACAGGGCAAATATCTTTGTTGAACATACAAAGCTATGGGTGAGTGAGTGAGTGAGTGAGTGAAGACCACCTGGGTCCATAAATGACTGGTGACTGCTTGTGGAGAACCAGCACCCCCCCCCACCCCTTGATGAACCCACAATTGAAAAGAGCTTTGTCCAAAGGATACTTGGTGGCTGGAAGAACTGATAGTGTGTCCTAAAGGGAGCCTGTGAGGGACCCTGTTTGGCCCGAGTGCTTGCATTGAGTAAAAGACCAGGCATGGCTGGAAGAAGTTGCTATTTGCACATGAATGTCATAAATTCAGGGTGCGTGATTTTGAACCACTCATCAAGTCCTGTGGTTCAAAAATATCAATACTCACCAGAATCCTTGGGGAAATTTTAAGAAAGGAAACTACTATTGAGTCCCTTCCAACTTGCAAACCTCCAGAAGTTTCTCTGGCAACTGTGTTTTCTTTTTAAAGCTCCACAGCTGTTTCTGTTACAAGCAGCTGCCATAATCCCACATTTGAGAACCTCTACTCTGGTCAAACACTGTCATTTTACAGAGAAAGAAGCAGACACCACAGCAAGATTGATAGAGTGACTTTTTAATGAACAACAGAGTTCACTGCTAATTTGCTTGGGACCAGCCATGACGGTGTGTGACCCACCACAGCACGGAACACACGAGCGCTCAGGGGCATGGAAATGAGAGCTGATTGAAACAGCGAGGGCCACTTAGTCTCAGGTCCCCTCCCTGAACTCCCCACTGACCAGGGCGGATTCCCCACAATCAATGCAACAGGACAATGTTGCTAAGCCTGGACCTGGGCCAGTCTGTCCCTCACAGCCTTGCCCCAGGGCTCCCACCCCGTGAGCCCACAGCAATCATGCCAGGATGCTCTGATGCGCTCAGCCTGGGCACTCCCGACGGGACTGGGTGAGAGGCGAGTCTTTGCTTGGGGAAGGGGCAGCGGCCTGTGCTCTGGAGCTTGTTCAGCAGCCGCCATGACGTCTGCCCCCAAACAACACTCAGCACTGTCAAGAATCTGGACGCCACCTCCTACAGCTCCCCGAGGTTCATGCATCTTGGGGAGTTTCCTTTACCTTCAGGATCCGCACTCTCCAGTTGAGAGAGCTCTGGACTGACATGCAAAGCTGCAGACAGACATCGGCGGGTATTTATAACTGTGTATTTGGGGCTGTGGGTCTGACTCAGGGCATTTTACTAACCAGCCTCGGTTCCTCTGCTGTAAAAATGGTGAGAGCTGTTTGACAGAGTTCTGGGGAGAATCAGGGATAATGGATGTCATGAGCCTGGCTCAGAGCTTGATAAAAAACAGATATTCACCAAAGGCTAATTTTATCAATTTTTAAAACACTGTCTGCTGACACTGCCAGATCTCTCCAAGGGGCAAATCACCCCCTTTTCCACAAGACTACTTTGACTTCACCAGTCCCCTCTTCAGAGAACTCAAGTGTTTGCAGCCTGAGACCAGTCCCTCCTGAGCCCAGGGAGAATCTGTAAAAAAACAATTCTATGGATCTCATGACCAAGACCCCAAAGAGCACAAACTCAAAGGAAAGGAGAGGACTGATAACTTTGCCTGCACTGAACTGTAAAGCCTTCACACACAAACTATACACGAAGATGCCACAGACCCGAGAAACTTTATGGAACACAAATAATCAACAAATGCGTAATCTTCAGAATGCAGAGGGGACTGCTCAGGACCAGTAGCACAAAGACAAGCACCCCCAAGAGAACAGGCAGGAGTGAAGAAGGCAGTGGGTAAGAAGCAGCGCTAGGTGGTAACGATGTACTTAGAAAATGCGCGGGCCGGCTGCCAGGGGGAGCATGACCTGACATCGTCAACGCACCCGCACCTCATCAGGATGCACAGCACCGTGCAGGCTGATACTATTGGGGGTGGGCAGGGCGGGGAGGGTCTTAGGAAACAGCACCTCCTCCCCTCCCGATTACCACTAGTGGGAGAGTCAATTGGTGAAAATCACTTTAGAAAACGGTGTGAATTATCAGCTAAAGTTGAATAGAAATACACCCTATCATTCCCTCCCGGCTCACTACCCTGCAAACTCTCTCCCTGAGGAAACACAGAGGCGTGTGCTACAGCCCTGGGCGCACGTGCAAGCAATAGACACCATTAGCACTGCAAAACAACGGGCTGGGGAAAACCGAACTTTGAAAGGATAATACGGTAGGGATCCAATTATAGAAGCTGTTGAGGGACACGTGCGTGTTATTAGTATAAATAGGAAACCGTGGATGAAATTTGGACCAGGAGGAAGTGGTTTACACTGTGTTGTGCATTGTGTTTACACTGTGTGTTTATAGGTGGCTTACATTGTAAATATTGTGTTTACAATGTTTTTATTTTTTAAACAGACAAAAAGAAACATTTCCTAAGAAAAAATGGCAAAATGTTCACCTGTGTTAATTGAGAGGATGGAATCATTTCAAGTGTCTCTTTTAGGCTTATTTGAATATTTGAAATATATTATGTTTTTTTAAAATGAAACATCTAAGAATCAATCCACCTGGGAACAATAAAAGCACAGGAATGAGAACCATGGCTAAGCGCTAGGTGGGGGTACAGACTGATGAAAGATGGGCCCCAGGAATTTGAGCAGTGACAGGTCTCCACAATGTTTATAGGGGTGGAGGCACAGCTATGTGCATCTGTCAAAAATGCACCCTTTCAAAAAGGTGAATTGGGCCTCCCTGGTGGCACAAGGCAGCCACTGCAGCATGAGTTCACTCCCTGGCCAGGGAGCCACCCACGTGGCGCTGCAGACCTCTCCTGTCTTGCCCGCTGCTCCCCTCAGCAGTGTACTTTGGTCAATCTGCCTGTTCTGCTCCCTACTCTGGTGAGTCCTCTCACCCCCCACACCTCTGGCCTGTACCCCAGTTCTTGTATGCATAAATAAATAAATCTTTAAAAAAAAGAGAAAGGAACGAAAAAACTGACTGGGAGCTCTGAGTCTGGGGGAACAGGTGTCCCAGCTTGCCCAGGCCAGAAGAGCGCACGGAGATATGGCAGGTATGGCGCTAAAACAGACCCCGCTGCATGACTTGCTCTCTACTCTTTATCCACGGTTTGAACCTGTCAACGTTGAGCTTCCCTAGAGCGGACCTGACGGGACACTGAGGGGACCCTCTTGTGTCACAGACTTAGGGTTTTCATCTTGGGCCAATCAGAATCCCGAGAGAAGCAATCCAGCCTCTCAGAGAATCAAGGCGTGTGCGCCAGGGTTGTGGAATCCTTCAGGGACAGTATCCTCACCACCCGAGTTACCCAGAAAGCCAACTTGGTGCCCCTTATTACAGACAGAACACGTCAGGTGGGACCTGACTTCTCACTGGGCAGAACAGACCAGACCTGGGGAGCTGGGCACCATCCCCTAGGCCCGCTGGAGCTGAGCGCGGTTACTGACCATGGCCCTGGCGAAGGAGCGGAGGTTGATGGTCCCACCACGAGAGGGCGCCGGGTCAGAGCTGGTTGAAGGCAGAAGGCGTGTGTGTGTGTGTGTGTGTGTGTGTGTGTGTGTGTGTGTGTACGCACCCACAAATTATTAAGCAACTTTGAGCGCCTTGGTTATTTATAAATCCTTCAGTTATTAAGACAGCGTTATTATAAGGGGTGTGAGATGTGTGGAAACAGGTGTGCCTCGTGTGAAATTCACACCAAGGCGAACACAAGCTGAGAACCCCGACAAGCAGATTCTCATCTGTCCTTATAATCTCACCCCAACTCTTGGCCTCACTTGGAAGCCAAGAGTGGGGCCAGCAGCCCCTGCTTCTGTTAGTTTTGTTGAGGGACCTTACCTGCTCCAGCCTCCACAACAAAGCACCACACACTGGCTGGTTTAGCACAACAGAAATGAATCCTCTCACCAGCTTGGGTCTGGAAACCCTAAATCGAGGTGTGTGCAGCCTCTGAGAGCTCTGGCAGGAACCGTTCCTTGCTGTTTTCAGTTTCTGGTGTTTGCTGGTAATCCTTGCTGTGCCGTGGTTTGTAATGGCCACCTTCTCCCAGAGTCTCCACCTCGCCTTCCTCTGAGCACAGCTGTCTGTGTCCTGATGTCTCCTTTGCACAGGACACCAGTCATGTTGGGTTAGAGACAACCCCCACTCCCACCCCTTGACCTCATTTTTTTTTTCTATTTATTATGCATAGAAGAGCTGGGATACAGGCCAGAGATCCGGGGTTGGGTGTGTGTGTGTGTGTGTGTGTGTGTGTGTGTGTGTGAAAGGATTCACCAGAGACTGAGCGGGGAGCAGAACAGGCAGGCTGACTGAAATACACTGCTGAGGGGAGCAGCAGGCGAGACAGGAGAGGTCTGCTGCGCCAGGTTGTAGCTCCCTGGCCGGGGATCGAACTTGTGCTGCAGAGGCAGCTAATTGCTTCACAGTGCTGCGTCTTAACCCCTTGCACCACCAGGGAGGCCCTGACCTCATTTTCACTTGATCACCTCTGCAAAGACCCCAAACTCCAACTACAGTCACGTTCTAAAGAATGATGGGGAGAAAGACTCAACAGAGTTTTTTCATGGGGCAAAATTCAATCCATAACAAGGCCCATGTGCAGAAAAGAGAGTGTATGGAGGAGCTAAGGTTGCAGGAAAAACAAGAGCACAGAGTATCATAATAACACAAGAGCAGTTACGACGTGAAAACCGCATACTGTAATTTTTACCAAGATAAAGGATAGTATAACCCAAATGACATTAAATCCACTACATCTGATGTTTTCCTATGACATTTGATACAGAAAATAAGCCAGGACAAGATCCATAAGTGCTCTTGGCCAAAAAAGTATCAGAGGGTGACTAAAAAGATTGTCACGGGACTCTTAATGGAAAACACTTGGGAACTTGCATTCCTGGGACATTTGCACAATCAAACCCACATCCAAGGAACACAAGCATTCACGACACGCACAAGGCCACCCCTGCTTTGAGTATCCCCACCAGCAGAGTGTCATCCATTCTGTGGAAACTTCACGGCCCCGCAGGCCCTGGTTCCAACAGGCCTCGCTTCAGCCCAAGTGCCCCCATGCTGGCCGCATGACGTGGGGCAGCTAGACTGCCCAGAACATTAGACAAAAGCATAAACCAAATGGCAGAGCTCTTCTCTGTGCTGAGGCTCTCCCGCCAGTAACAGGAAGAACAATAAACCTCTCAAGGTGCAGTGGGGAGGGCAGGCTTCTCACAGCCAGCGGGCTGCTTGCTGCTGCAGAAGAAAAGGTGCTTGGCTGAGCTGGGCCTGGGAGCAGACTCACCATGTTGGTGTCAGTGTAGTGAATCAGTGTCCGTTGTACAACCTGCAGCCCGTCGTAGAGGAGGATCAGGATGGGGTGCACCAAGTAGCACGCGTAGCTGATGCTGGCCAGGAAACCCCAGATGTCCCAGGAAAGCAGCCGGTTCACAGGACCTGCAGGAGGGAAGAGGCACCAAGCCGATTTCAGAGTCACTGGCCCTCTGCTCCCGATGAAGCCCGCACTGCGTCACATCGCACCCGGGGGCTTCTGCGTACAGCCCGCAAACTTTCCCTAAGGTCCTCATTTTAATATTTAAAAGAATATAGCAAAAAAAAACAACTTGCAATTGCAGGAATAGGATATAATGAGAGATGTTGGGCCTCCCTGGTGGAACAAGGGGTTAAGTCTCAGAGCTATGAAGCTTTCTGCAGCCATTGCAGCACGAGTTCTATCCTGGGCCAGGGAGCTACCCACATGGTGCAGCAGACCTCTCCGGTCTCCCTGCTGCTCCCCTCAGCAGTGTGTTTCAGTCAGTCTGCCTGTTCTGCTCCCCACTCTGTCTCTGGTGAGTCCTCTCACCCCCTGCACCTCTGGCCTATACCTCAGTTCTTGTATGCATAAATAAATCAAAATAAATCTTTAAAAAGAACATGCGAGATGCTAATGCTGAGTTTACAGTGAGTTTGCTTTCTTAGCATAAGTTCAAGCCCAGAGCACAGAACATTCCCCAATCAGAACTAGACACCAAGTCCTTTCTCTAGCCTCAGGGCTGGTTCTCATGTGTTGCTCCGAGGACGAGCCACTTAACCTGGCCGCTCGGACTCCTCACCTGTCCGTGAGGACCTTGCCTTCCATCACCTTCCAGGTCCCTTTCAGGACAAATATTCTGCAACTTGGTGTAGCTGCTTGACTGCTGTCCTATAAGATAACTATCTGCCACAAGACTATTTAAATTAATTAACATTAAATACAATGGCAAATCCCTCTCTGAATAGGACCCGCTGAGATGTGTAGTGGGGTGAGTAGTGGTCCCCCAAAAGGGAAGTGCACCCTGGAACCTCACATGGAATAAGGTCCTTCTTTGCAGGAGGAATTATGGGAAGGAACTCCAGGCGGGTATGACCTGAACTCTTGACCCCGCTGCTGGTCTTTTTTCTCACTTCATTACCCTGCCTGAGTTTCCTCTTCCAGCTTCTAAACCAACTGTGAGAGAGGCTGCCAGTCTTTCTTTCAGGGCCTGCATTTATACATGAACCCGTGCAAGGATCTAAAACAGAATATGTATATCAATACACCAGTTGATGTTTGGGGGTCACTATCATAATTCATTGACATTCCAGCACCCTGGGAGACCTGGGACCCCACATCTTCACACTTGTGGCCTCAGGAGGACCAGCCTGTGAGCCTGGAGCCGCGCCTGGGCATCTACCTCTGTAGCCGTCGGCACACGCCAGCACCACCCAGCCCATGGCCGCCTCCCTCAGGGCCCGGTGGATGGCCTGGCAGAGGGCAGTGAGCTGGGCAAGGAGCTGGCAGAGGCGTCGTCCACCGTGTACGCCAGAGCGACCACGACGAGCAGGGTCAGGGCGGCGCAAGTCCACCCCAGCAGCGCCTGCACCTGCAGGAAGGAAGGTGCTTCAGAGCCGCCAACTTCCTTCTCTGTGTGCCACTCCTGCCACCTTGCCAACCTGAATCCGTGCCCGAATTTGACTAAAACAGAAGTTCAGAGTTGTGGTCACCAGGGGTTACAGTTGGGGCAAGGCAGGGACAGTAGGGTGGGTGGCTTGGTTAAACAGCAACAGTAGATCGAGATGGGGTCGTTCACGCCAAGCCCACCAAGACTTGATGTCTAACCCAACCGCAGTGTCCGCCTCTCCCCAAAGGGGAGTTTTAAAGCAGTCACCCCAGCACTTCCCGGTCAGCACTAGGAGGTCACCTGCACGATGAGAAAACCCCCCTCCCCATCCCCCAAGAGAGGGTTTTCAGCTTTGCCTGAAATAATCCTCTCTTTTGCTAACAACCTTGTCCCACCCTCCTGCTGACGATCAAACACCTTCCATTTTGTGCGAGTTCCCTGCAGAGCCTTCCTACTTGCTAAATGAGGTGCTGCTCAGAGGCAGGAGGGATCCTTACCTTGGTTTTGAGAATGCTTGCCCGGTGGCTTGGGTGCATGAAAATGCCCAGCAGGAGACCCACGAGGAGCGGCCAGAACCGGCAGTAGGGCTTGGTGTAGAACTCCACGAAATACAGCACAGTCACGTCCTCGCTAGGAGACACAGGAAATAGCCAAAGGGTTAGGTTTGATCTGGTTATGGGAAGGGGAATCCTCAGATGTCTGCTGGGGCAAAGAGAAGTTGGGGTGGACATTTGTTCATTTCCTGGGTGATGATCCACGAACGGTGACCTCATGAGGCTGTGTTAGGCCACGGCCGACGGGCAAAACTTCTCCCCTGCCTTGGGCCATCGGATTCCAAGGAAATGTGGTGACCATGTTTATTTATGCTCAATCATGGTTTCTGGTGACTCTGGAAAGGGGTTTTTTGTTTGTTTGTTTGTTTGTTTGTTTGTTTTAAAGATTTATTTATCTATGCATACAGGAAAGGGGGTTTTCAGAAGTGAGCCTCTTCTGAAGAAGCGAACATCTCATGGAAGCTCTGACAACATGGCCTTCCAGACACACCCCTGGCGATTCTGATTCAATTGAGATGATTGTGCTGTTGCTTTCTGAAATCTCTGGGCTGTCAAAATTCTATGGGTGACTCTAATGCACACCCAGAGCTGAGAACCACTGGCCTGGACAGGAGCGAGCCTCCTGGGTCAGCTGGCCATACCCACGCAGGCCGAGGGGCAGGATGCTCCCCGGGCATTTCTTCACTCCATGCCCCTCACAGACATACTGAGCATCGTGTCAGGCGCTGTTCTGGGCTGTTTTGTATCAGTGAGGGCTGCTCAGGTGACCCTGGCACAGATCCCCAAAGACAGTGAAGGGGCAGTCCTGCCCAGATTGAAAGGAAAAGCATTCTGGGGTGAGGGAACAGCACGTGCAAAGGTCTTGAACGTGTGCTTTATGGGAGGAGGTTAGCACCAGTGCGATTGGTCCAGAATCTGCAGAGGGGCGTGAGAGAGGAGGTCAGACTGGGATTCTACTCCGGAGCATTGGCGGCCCTGGAGGAATGTGAGCAGGTCACTGGCCTGGTGAGATTCCCATTGCCAGCACTCTGCGGCACTGAGGACAGAGGAGAGTGGTCCTGCCGGCTTTCTGTTGCGCATACTTCACTGGGGAAGCAAAATTACATAGTGGGCAAAGCGCTAGCTTCAGTTCACCCCTATCCCACTTACTACTAGCCATGTGACTTGAAGGGGGAACCCCAAATTCCTGCTCTCCATTCCCAACAGGGCTCCCCAGCAGAATTTCTCCACTGGAGAAGAGACACAAGGCAGCCACGTGGGGGCGCTCCTTGCCTCCGAGAAGCATTTCATTACACCAATGACCCAGTGTAAGTTGAAAGCTTCGGGAATTTAGAAACAAGGAGTCAATTTTCCCATCCAGGCTCAACATTCCCACCCAGTAGTTCCTTGAAGCGATGCGTAAGTGCAAACAGTCCTCCCCAGGGGCTCTGGCATTTCTGCGGGCCTGCAAGGGCCTGGGTGGGGGTATAGTAGGAGGTACCTTGCTTCTGACAGAGCTGCGACAGGAAGGTGATAAACCAGTGTGAGCGGCAGTGAGTGGCAGTGAAAGATGCCAAGAAGAGTGCAGCTCCCAGGAGGAGAAGGACATGTTTACTTCTGCAAAGAACAGAGGAACAAAGGTCAGAGCACATTGACAGGAGCGCCCTTCAGTTTCCTTCCCGGCAAAATGTGTAATGGTATTTTTTAATTTTTTTTTTTTTTTTTTTTTTTTTTTGGGTAGAAGAACTAGTGCTATCACCTCGATGGCCTGAGTTTGAGCCCCAGGCCAGGGAGCTGACCCACATATGGGGCAGCAGACCTCTCCTGTCTCATCTGCTGCTCCCCTCAGCAGTGTCTTTCAATAGATTTTCCTGTTCTGCTCCCCACTCTGTCTCTGATGAATCCTCTCTCTCTCTCTCTCTCTCCCCCTCTCCCTCACACCCCAAAATGTGTGATGATAAAAGGCTCAAAACCCTGCCGATCAGAGGCACTTCCTGCCAGGACTGCCTTTGAGGGAGGCTGACGTGAGTGGTGTGGCTGTGGCTGAGCAGGGGAGAGCTGGGCTGGCGTGGGAGACTCTGAGTTAGCCTTTGGACTTGACATTTACTATCTGCCTGACCTTCAGCAGGACATAGAACTTGAGTTTCCTCATCCAGACAGGGAGAGCAACGGCGTCCTTGACTGTCCAACCCTGACATTTACTGTGCAGACCAAAGTGATACCAAGCTCAGGAGTGTCCCTTGTCACCTACGAAGTATTATATGGACATGAGTGGTGGTTATTTGGGGAGAGTTGGCTGTCAGGCGCAGTGGGACACAGGAGACACAGGCGCCCACTGCAGGACAGGGACATAATAGGCTAAGAGGGGCTGTCTGGGGGTTCCCCCCACCTTAATATAGTCCGAGACAAACACCTGGCTGCAGGTGGTTCATGTGGGAGTAGGACTGTCAGGCATGGGTGGTGGAAAAGGGAGGCAGGACAACATGAGGATACAATGCATTTTTCCAGAATGTTCACATTATGAAATACACTGAAAACTGTGCTGGGAAATGAATGAGGGAAGCATTTTCCTTTTATTCCCCCCACCAACACCCCTTTGCTCCTTTCTCCCTCCCCTGTCCCTCTTAGCCTCAGAACCCTCACTTCAATTATGAGTCACCACCATTTTACTCATTTCGTAAGTATTTTACTTTGTCAGATTGCCCCCATGTAAATGTCCAATGTTTGTCTCTGTCGTTCTGACCTGCTTCACTTCACATGATCCCCCAAAACCTTCCGTGTCATCCACGAGATGGGTAAACACCAAAAGACTAACAGCAAATTCACCTTTTTTTGAGGGAGTGGGTTTACAGTGACCTTCGCCTCTCTTCGCCCCGGTATTTTCTGAAATTGAACATGTACTTTAACAACAACAATAACAAATTTTAAAATGGCACCAACAGTCCATAAACTTTAATTTTCTCCAAGAATTACTGATACGGGGCCTCCCCGGTGGCGCAGCGGTTGAGCACTGGGTTGCGAAGCTGCCCGCAGCCTCTGCAGCGCTGGTTCGATCCCCAGCTGCTCCCCGGCCACCAGAGGAGGGTCCCACATGGCGCGCAGACCTCTCCTGCCGCCCGCTGCTCCCCTCAGCAGTGTACCTCGGTCCTTCTGCCTGCTCTGCTCCCCGCTCTGGCTCTGGTGAATTCTCTCACCCTCCCACGCTTCTGACTGTGCCCAGTGCTTGTATAAATAAATAAATAAATAAATCTTTAAAAAAAAAAAAAAGACGAAGAAGAATTACTGAATCCTTAGTGTTTTTCTAAAACTAACAAAAAAATTAAGGGGCAAACTATCCCAGGTGAGAGTGGGTGCTGTGCATGGCTTCACTCTTCCCACAATAGGTCACGAGCACCACAAAATTGTTCTTACCCTTTGACCTAGCAATTCCACCTGCAAGAGGCAGAGTTGTGCATTCAAGACACTCACTCACAGTGATGAAAACCTCGGAGCCATCCCGCAGAGGCGCAGCCTTCAAAATGGCACATGAACCCTAAAACTGACAAGTGTGCGGCGCACGTCAACATGGAAGTGTTGAGAAAGCTGAGCGCTAGCTAACACACAGGCACGGTGATGGTCTTGGCAAGGCCACACCATGGCACAGACTGGACAGGAGACCTGTCCCTCGGGTGCAGGGTCCAATCTCTCCAGGAGGGATGGGGTGGGGCAGAAGCGGCTTTATTCTCCGGAACCCTGGAGAGAATGGCCCCCAGGCAAGTGAAAAAGAGACACAGGTTAAGTGTTTCCCACCAACATGAACAGTCAAGAGCAGGTCTCCGTGGGGAGCTCTGCACACACTCAAGGCCTGGCAGCCTCCCGCGTCCTCTGGCAAGTCTCTCAGGGAGGACACTGCCTGTGTCCCAACCAGTCAGCCCCGGGAAGAGACCATACTCTCCTCCATGGCCCTGGTCACAGGTGGCCCACCCGGGGCCCACTCAGGAGGATGCCGGGCACCCTGTGAAGCTGCAGGGACAGGAAAGAGCCGAGGGCCTGGTTGGTAAGAGCTTAGGTGCATCCCCTTGGGCCCCCTTCAGCAACTCCTTCTGCAGTGGCACATGCAGGCAGATGCAAAATGAGAGCTCGTTCCCTTTCCTTCCCTCCAAGTTCTGGTGAGGTCACAGGGGCCTTAGGGAAGTCACCTGTATATACCGACCTGACTGCTCTGTCTGATCTGACTTGGAAAGGAATAAAATTCACTTGGGGGCATGTGATGCCACGTTGTCTTTCCAGACAGGATTTCTCTGTGGAGATAAATAAGTGTCTGCCCCCTCAGGGATGGAGCAGCCTCAGCTGCATCCGGGACATGCGCCCACACGGCTGACCCCTCAGTGCCCACTGCTCCCTCCCACCACCTTGCAGAGTAATGGCCCCTGCGAAGACAGGTGGGGTTGCACCCACTCCTTCACAAGAGGCCAGTCCCCCTGCTCACAGCCACCTTCCTACAGCATCACGACTACTCCAGAACATGCCAGAAGAAAGGGGCCCAGGCACAAATGGGCCCTTGGAAAACAGGCCACTCCATGTGAAGTGAAACCCGCCCTGCGCCCATCTGCCCCTGGCCAGCCCATGGCATGGACTTACCGCCCTCTGCACTGACAGGAAGTTATTTAGCAAGAGCAGGTTCCTCCACCACGCTTGGTGACAGTTATCCAGGTGGGACTTGGGCACTTCCCAGATGGGTCCCCAGGGAACGAGGGAGAACAGCCCCCATAGTGAATACAGGTGAAGAGGCTGCAACCTGGCAGAAGGGGCCTGGAGTGAGGACGTGATGCCCATACAGACCACTGGGCGCAGAGAAGGGGACAGGGCTCCGCAAGGATCGTGCTGGGTGTGCCAGCCTCCCCTTCCCTCAGCTCAAATGTCACACACCCCTGGGGCCAAAGTCTTTTCTTGAGCCAGCCCTTCTCATGCACTGGCTCTGGAGCTGCAGCTGCAAAACCCACCCTGCAGGGCTTTTCACAGAGGGAGCCATGCATGCCGGGCCCTGCCATAGGAGCTTTCAAGATATTTCTAAGCCTCACAACACTCCAGTCACGCAGCTGTCAGCTCCATTTTACTGATGAGCAAATTATAGCTCAGAGAAGTTGGAGTAACTCCCCCAAGGCGTCCCGACCACATAGCAGTCCTCACTAAACCTCATGGACTAGTTCTGGAAACTGCCATTCTGTCCGAGCTAGACATTTTCATCACAAATGATTTTTAAAACGATGATTTTTTAGTGGTCTCTAGTAGGAATAATCACACAATTTTAAGCATCTGGAACATCTACACTCATTTCCCGTAAGATAACTGTTGCTCTGATTTTCCCCTAGAAGTTGGGTTTTGGAGTTTTCTTATAACCTCCAGTAGCTCCCAACTGGTCTCCAGTTTTTCTCCCCTGACTTCCTACAGTCTGTTATCTGCGCTGCAGCCAGGGGTTCTTGCAAAATATGAAGCCTGACCATGCACTCCACTCCTGGCACTCTGCACAGGTCTCTACTTTAGGATAAAGTGGACCTGCCTTTGGGGGGTCCACAGGCCCACCCGGCCATCCCCACCCCACCCCACCTCTCACATCTCCCTCCTGCTGGTCTCGCTTGCTCACGCACTCAGCACTGTGGGAATCTCTGAGGCTCTTTAAGTGCACAGACCACTCTTCCTCTGCAGGAGCTTTGCCAATGCACCTTCTTCCCTCAAGTAGTTTCCTGGCTTGGAACATCCCCTTACTTCCTTCAAGGCTCTTGACAAAGTCACCTTCCCAGAGGAAGACCCCATCTCTCTTCCTGCTCCAAAATATCATTTTGTGCTAAGGGTAAGATTCCAGACCCTTCTCATAAATGTATTTGCATATTGCAACTTAATGTGGCATATTGATTGTCTCGGTTCACCAGGACATAACCTCCGTGTGTCAGTCTATCTGTGTGGTTTATTAGCTGCCTAGTCCTGAGGGCTTAAGACAAGCTGATGCATGGTGTGCCCCCGCCCCGCCTGCCCTGCAAACAGAGAGAGTGGACAAAGGCTCTTATCTCCAGCCTTCTTGGAGGCAAATAGTCCAGTAATGAACCATAATGGGGTAATAGCAGCAAGTGCTTGAATGAGAACATCAACATGGCAGCTTTCCCCTGGGTTTACCTTAAGGAGGGTGAGTTCAAACTGTGTGTAGGGGATGCTTCCCCTGCTTCCCAACAGTGTCATCCCAGGCGGGACTCATTCTCTTCCTGGCTCCAATCTGGCCTTCTTCTAAAAATCCCTAGCTCAAAAATACCACCACCATCCACACAGCAGTCGGATGCTTGCTCATTCGGCCAAGCGTCTGAGTGTCCTTGATTTGCCTCTCTCCAAATGCCCAAGGCCAGTGGCCAGTCCATCTCCTGCTCTCCTGCCTAGATAGTGCCCTTGTTTTGACTCACTGGTGTCCTTGCTTCCATCTTGCCCCTTAAGGTCTTACTGCACCTCCCCCAATTACACCCCCATGCTCTTCCTGCCCCCCACTAATGCTCTATCTGCTGCTAATTAAACATTTCCAGCTCCAGGAATTCCCTCTGAAGCGTGTTTCCCAACAGAAGCCGCCATGTTGTTGGCTTCTCTTCCCAACCCCCAAAGAACCCACCTGAGCACTTATCACCTGAACGCCAGTCCCCCTCCTCTAGACCTCAGGGCAGGACAGGCCACTTAACCCAGTGCCATGCACCCAAAAGATATTGAAAGAATAAGCATCTGCCCTTCACAGGATGAGGCCATATTTAACAGAGCTTAGAAGAAGCCACAAAGGCTAATAGGGGAAAGAAATCAATAAAGGCCTACGCCTTAGGTCATACTCATTCTTAACCTACTTACAGGAAAAGTTATAAAGTACAGACAAGAATAATGACAGCTTATTGAAGGTTAACTATGTGGCCCCCACTTTTCTAAGTCCTCTTCATCTGTTATCTCAGGGAATCTTCACAAGAGTCCAGTGAAGTGAACGCCATTTGTAGGAAAATCAGAGTAAGTTCTTCCTGTAGGGATGCCATCTTAGTTCTACAACCAGTAACAGGTCTTCGGCCCTGGGGGATATCTCCAGTGTCCCCCTTGTGTTTTTCATGTGTATTAACCTGTACTCGTGATCCAGACACGGCGTCACTGATTTCAGTAGAACAAAGTCGCATGTGGCCTGTTCTCCAGACATGTGGTGTCATTAGTCCCACTCAAGGATCACACGCACAAAGCAGGGCCCAAGGAGACTCCTGTAAGGCAGGGCAGTGTGGATCCTGCCTCGACCTGAAGCCTAACCACTGGCTCCTGTACTGAGGACACCAGTATGTAATTTGCTCTTAATTAATAAGTGTAATTAATGGACATGCCTACTGCATTCATCAGATTCAAACCACCTTCTCAATTTGGGGAAACTTACTTGTTCCCACAGCTACACACTCTATTCTCCCCATTTTTGAAATATGAAAACTTAAGCACAGAAAGGTTAAGACACTCAAAGTCACACAGCTGATATATCATTGAGCCCTGATACAAGTCCAGCGGACAAATACTGGAGTCAGCGCTCCTCCACTTCATTTCACCAGCCCAGAAGATTGTTTCAACACCCGTATCTCGTGAGAGTGCCATGTAACGAGAGGGGCATGGACTATGAGCAATGAGAGCAGGAGTCAAAGTCAGCAACTAAGCATGACTTAGAAAATATATAAATGGGGGGGGGGTTTGGATTACATGAGAAGAAGTTTCCTTTTGTCTCTAAACTTCTACTGTCTTATCACATTCCTGTCCCCTGCTGTCCCACTGCTGCCATGGCCCGTCCCAATTGTTCAGTCCCTTCTGCCCCAGCCAAGCACACGTTCTAGGGATCATTATCCTCTACCTCCCTCTCAGCAGGACAGCCATGGTCAAGCTCCCACCGGCCCCTCTCCTAATTGCATATTATTTTATTTTTATCATTCCCACTAGTACTCTTATTTACAAGACTAATCACTACTCATTTACAGGAGTCATGCAAATTCTTCTGTTGATAGACTCCATGGGAATCTGACAGCACATTTCTTGAAACCTGTCATCCATCAGCTGAGGAATAAGGATGTTTTTGCCAGTGGAAGATACTAGTTTTCATGGGATTTCTCCTAATAGAATTTGAACTATATTAAACCAGTCAAAAATAAAGTGTGTAAAAGGAAATCAATCATGTCTCCCGGTTTATTTTCCTTTGAAGTTTTCTTCAGAAGCAAGCTAAAGACCAAGAACTAATAAATTATTACACTGCAGTAATGAATTGAGGAATTACCTACCTTGTAAGGCGACTGAAAAAGTATCTCAGTACGCTACAAAGGGTTATTCCTTTGTCTGAATTCTGATGCATTTTTAAAAATGACTTTGCATTTCACCAACCACTGAGAGACAAAGAAAAACAGTCACAGGAATTACTTATCAAGGATACAGCTCAATGTGTGAGAGATTCATTTTGGTTGTCTCTATCGGAACACAATAGGTTATGCCGAAATAACTGAGCATCTCCAAGACTTAAAATGATACTGTTGTTTTTCTTGTTCACACTACGTTAGCTCAACTGGTGACCTTGGGTCAGCATCTTCCTCATCAGGGATCCCAGGCTGATGGAGCAGCCACCTTCTGAGAGTTCACCAGTGACTACGGCAGAGAATGAGACAATTGTGGAGGGCTTCAAACCAGCAATTAAATGCTCTAAGTCAGAAGCGAAAAGTTTAATACCAAACCACATCAAGGACGTGTGCCAACCCACCACAGTGGGGCCAGGTATAGAATGTTACCAAGTGCCTGGAGTGGGTGAGCAGTACTAGCATTTCCACACTGGTCTCCTGAGTGACGTCAAGACCTTCCAATTTCCATATTGTCACATCGTTTTCAAAGCCCTTTCACTGATGAGAATGTTTTTGCTTCTCCAGCCACACTAAACTACTTTGGAATAAATGTTTGTTGACTGAATGATGGACTAGATGAATAAACAACCCTGCTAGGTAAAAGGGAAGATCCTACCATTCCTGCCAGCCTAGTCTGGAATTGAGAATGAGGTGGGTTGTCCCAGATCACAGTTAGAATTCTTACCCATCAGCATACCCGGATGACAAAGTCATCAAGCAGCTAAAGAGAGCCAGGCTAGTCCTTCAGGTTATAACCCAATGGTAAGCAAGTTTGTGAGTGTCTTTCCCAACCTTTTGACATTTATACAATAATTCTTGAGTGGGGGGAGGGGTTCCCCAGCAAACTAATGTATTTCCTATTGTGAAAGAGAGGTGTGTGTGTGTGTGTGTGTGTTGGGCAGACTCTCAACAGATCATGGAGAGCAAGAAACATCTTTATTCTTTGCCAGCTAGATTTTGTTGTGAAATGCAGCAAATAGGATTCACTTTAACAGGAGAAAATGTGTAGCAACATCTAACAGAGAACCTGAGATGGGGGAGGGCTGCCTCAGTGCAGCTGCCTCTTACTCGCAGGGAATTGTGAACCAGGGGCCTGAACAATCCTTTCTTTTCAGTCTGACTGGCTCCTCTCTGCCAGCTTGGTTGCTAAGCAAGCCGGGCCCCCCTCTGTGCGTGGGCATGCACTGCCCAGCCTTCAAAGAGGAGACACAGAGAGCGCCTGCAGGAAAACAGGCTCCGAGCAAGAGAAATATTTGCTCTAGGGACAGGCTGGGAAAGAGTGAAATCATGCCGCAGAGATGCATGAAGCCAGCCTGAGACACAGAAAAGGATTCCAAAACCATCACCAGTGATCACGACATCTTTGGTTTTATATGTGAACGTGTCAGAGACTTGGTGCTTAGGACCTGGTTTGGGCCTAAAACAATACATTTAAGCTCAGATTCTCACTCTCCTGGGGGGAGTGAGACAAATGATTTCATCTCCAGAAATCAACTCAGATTCTCATCTGTAAAAATCACACACACACATACACACACACTCTCACAATGGAAACCCAACAGGTGGTCCTTGTTTGCTTTACCCATTGACATACACTCAGGGCCCAGAACCATGTCCGCAAATAGGCCGTCCATAAATCATGGTCGGATGGAGGAATGCTTAGCTTTTTCTTTTTTTTTTTAAATTTAGTTATTCATTTACACAAGAACTGGGGTACAGGCCAGATGCACGGGATGGTGAGAGGAGAACAGGGAGACTGACGAAACGCACTGCTGAGGGGAGCAGCGGGCCAGACAGGAGAGTTCTGCCACGCCATGTGGGACCCTCACTGGCCAGGATCGAACCGGCGCTGCAGAGACTGAAGACAGCTTCACAGCGCAGCGTTCAACCGCCTGCACCACCAGGGGAGGCCCATGCTTAGCTTTTGATAAAATCAGCTGCCATCTACCATGACCACCTCCCTAAGAAGGGATATTTGACCCATAATTGTCAGAGACAAGCCAGTACTCTGGCTAAGAGCACTGACTCTGGAGTCAGAGTGCCTGCCTTTGGATGGTGGGTCCACCAGGAATTACCCTGTTATTCTCAGTGAGGCCGCTCCATAAGGTGGAATAGTATGCAGCCCTACCAGGAATGAATGTGTCACACCCTAGAAAACCTCAAAAGCATCATGAAGGAAACTGAGTACTGAAGGCCACATATCATGTGCCCCATTTATAGGAAATATCTAGAAAAAGTGACTCTACAGATACTGAAAGCAGACTCCCAGGAGCTAGGGAGAAAGAACTGACAGTAACTGTTTAATGGGTGAGTTTTCATTAGGGGATGATGAAAATGCTTAGGGACCCGAAAGGAGTGGCAGTCGCACAAGATTGTGAACATACTTCAGGTCATTTTGTTCCCTTGACGTCGTTGATTTTATGCTATGTGATTTTTCAGCTCATCAAAAGCAAGAAAGAAAAAAATGGGGATTTTAACCATGGGGCCTACAATACAGGGACACCATGAGGATGGAAGGAGGTAATGCCACAGAGCCCTACACACAAGGCCTGACATTCATCAAACAATTGAGAAAGTTTATCTCCTGCTGGTTAATTGAAATAAACATAGATTTATGAATCAGCATGCTGTTTTCTTATTTTTCACATTTCACTGTAGTGAGAACTAGAAACATTATCTTGGATTTGCATTAGTTAATGAACCAGAATTTGAGAATCAGTGAACCAAACAATTTTGAAAAATAAAATCACCTTCTATAAAAGGTCCACTTCAGAAAGCCGCCCTAACCCATCTAAGAAACTGGAGATACAGAGGTGAGGACAACAGTCTGACCAGAGGTAGACAGAAGCAAAGGCCAGGGCGTCACTGCGAACAGGTCATTCAGTTTTTCTCACTAAAGTGAGATTGGCTGCGCACATATACACCCCCCCCCCAACCAAACAGCAACAGGCCCAAAAGCAGAGAAAACTCCTTATTACCCCATCAGGAAAAACGTATCAACCCCAAGGTAGAACGGGCCACTCCGAGAATAAAGGCACGGGGGGGTTTTAAGCACTCTGCTCCCCATTCCAGCACATTATCTGGAACAAACAAAAAACCAGAGTCTTATTGTTTGTTGGGGAAAAACTCGTATTTATCTTTTCAGCAAAAGCAAAAGGAACACCTTCAACTTCCAGCAGAACAGTCGCGGGAATTATGCACGCCCATAATTACTTCAGAGGAGAACCTAGCATGGGAATGAGAGATGGCACCGAGGCACCTGAAGTCCCCAGGCTTTGTGCCCCTCTGTGCTCTCACCTGGGCGCAGGCAGCCCCCTTAGGCCTACAAGAGCATCGCCTGCTCTCGGGCTGGGTCACCGGGGAGGTTCGTTAGCTCCTTCCCCTTAGTTTTGATCTATGTTTGGCCCCCTTTGGCGACAGCACTGCTCTGGATGGCTGTGATTCCGGAATGCAGCACCGGGAGAAGGTCAAGAAACACTGACTAAGAGCCACTGCACAATATTTATGCTTGTTTGCTTTTCCAGGAAGTTTAAAAAAAAAAAGTTGGTTTCTGGCTTCACCAGTCATGATGCGAGGGAGCTCAGCGCTTCAGGGGAGGAAAGCACAGCACTCAGGCCCCTGTACTCACCTGGCAACCAGGTGCCCGGTGCATACCCAGAAGGCAGTAAAGCAGCCTCGGGACAGGCCTGGGACACTCCGAGGTCACAGCTGTGTCTCTAAGGGAAGGCTGCTCAAAGGAAGTCTGCGGCCTCCATCCCATGGCCCCCCACGTGACACGACCCCCTCAGGAAGGAGTCCCTCTTCCTTGTCTGCTCATAAAGGCCAGTGGTTCTGTGCACCCAGATTCAGCCAGGCTGTCATCTGCCCCGTGTGCCCCAACAAGACCCAGAGGAGGCCCAGGACCCGGATGCTGTTCGGAGTGGGGGGCATGTGCGACCCTGTGTCTTTGTGGTCCAGATGGCTGGTGCGTTCTCCTGCCAAGAAAAGCACGTCAGAGCGTGGTCCACGGCCTCCGGGAATCCTGGGCAGGGGAAAAGAGGTCACTGCCCCACTGAAGGCAGCCTGGTCCGCGAGCCCATCGGCAGCACCCACGGGCACCCATCGCCCCCTGCCTGTGATGGGACCCCCTAGTCAGTTCCCACAGCCCCGGGGTCGGTCTCTGCACCGTGACTCCTCTCCCTGCCCCAGGATCCTCCTCTCCCTCCCAGACCTAACCCTGCCTGGTGCCGGATGCTCTGCTATGTTCAGGCCCCAGGATGCCAACGCCTGACCCCCATGGTGTTGAGGGAAGGGGACCTTCGGGTCACTAGGAAACCACAAGAACTGTGAAGCCTGCATTTCACTTGAAATGGCATTTCTGGCCCCCTCCCCCCGCAAGGCGATCCCCATGTAAATAAGTGCCTGCCAGTGCACAGGGGTGGAAAGAGGGGCAGCGGCCAGGTCCCAGGTTTCTAGGCCGCCAGGTGGGTCCCAGCTGGGCAGCCTGTGTCAGCGGTGCCCGTGGGGAGGAGGGCCCAGCTCTGGGGGGAAGGCCCTCGTCCATGTCCTCATGCTCCCCGGGGCAGAAGTGAGTGTGCTGAAACCTTCCTGAAGTTGCAGGAACATAAATACCCGAGAGCACCCCTGGCAGCATCTGGTGGCCCCACCTAGTCCACAGGCTCGTCCACCATCGGCTCTGAAGGTGAGTGAGGAGAACCTGGGCACGGCCCAGGCCCTGGGGCCACAGCACTGGTGTGGGCCGGGACAGCCCGTGAGCCGGGGGACCCTGGGTTTGACCTCTTTACCTGCACAGTCGCCCAGTGCACTGAGCTTCCATCGCTCTGCTTCAGGCAGCAGATGCTTTAAACTAACAGCTTGGTTGGTCATGAAACTAGAGAGAACAGAGGGGCCGGGGCACAGCCACGAAGGGTGCGGGCCTGACAGTGCATCCCCCCAGCTCTCGGGCTGTCCTTCACGGGCCTGTGCCCCCTGCAAAGTGAATTCACTTCTCTTCTCTGTGCTTAAGTTTCCACATGTGCAAACCGGGAGTCAAAGAGGGGCTTCTACTCACAGGACGGCGTGAAGAGCCCGTGGGGAGGCCACAGAGCTGCGCCCGCCATCTTCAGCCCCATTGTGGTAAGAACGGGTAAGCCTCCTATTTAATTGATTCCCTTTAATGTCTTAAACTTTCATTTGACTCATGCCAAGAGTCAGGTCAGTGGCTGGAATTGTGAAATGGGCGACTCCCAAGAGGGAGGCAGCTCTGCGGTCTCGGCTTCTCTCCTGACTCGGCCTGGTGCTCGTATCAGCGCCGTTGCTGAAACATACTCACAGATGAGATCTGCTCACTCCCAAACTCTGGAAATCGAAGAATGCAATAACCAGACATTCTGAGGTTCCAGCCACAGCCATGAGTGTCTCCACGAGTGGCTGTCAGATGCACCTGCCTGAAGGCCCCAGCGTGCCCTTCTACCCAGAGGGACTTTCGGTGCCTGTGTGGTGTGTATGTCTGTGACTGTGTATATGAGCCTATGTGTGTTGCATGTGTGAGTGATGTGCTTGTGTATGTGTAAATGTGTGAGTATATATGTGTGTGCAGGTTCACATGTGCATGAATGTGTGTTAGTGTGTGTGTATGTGTGTGTGTTCCATTTGCCTCTCCACCCGAGCAGGTAGAAACGAAGGGACTGCTCTTGGCTTTACTGGAACCCGGCACAAGCGGCTCTGCTCCTCAGCCTCTCGCTGACTCTGGTTCTGGTTGGCTCAGGTGTGCTCTGCTGCATTTGTGTCCTCGGCGTGGCACATCCACACCCCTGGCATCTCCATGGTTCCGGGAAGCTTCTCTGAGTCACCGTGTAGTGGTGACACTGACCATAGATGCTGTGGCCGTGGGATTGTTCCCCGAGCACGACTGGAGTGACCCCCCAGCTCTGTTCTGACCTCGTCTTTGAGTAGCACAAAACACACTCGACAACTGTTTCAGAGAAATAAAGGCATTTTTAGCGACCTCGCCTTACCACACCGCCAGTAGGCAGAGACTGAGCCGTAAAAGAACAGACCCAGTGTCCGCGGCTGCATTTTGAAGCTGCTGGGCATTGCCTAGCCCCCTGCCCTGCAGGCAGGGTTTGCCGGCTTCTGCTGGCGTCCCCATGACGCCGCCCTTAAAAGCACAGTCTCAGCCCAGGTGAATCCCATCTACCTATGCCCACACCCTATTCCAGGTGCCCGCCATCAGGCATGCATTCAGGACCGCAGGGATCCATCATCTGTCCTGATGGCGGGAGGGCAGAAAAGCCTGACATTTTTCCTTACCCTACACATTGTTTGATGATCCCACTGTCCCCCTCTGCAGGGGCCGAGAGCAAGGAGTTATGAGCTACTTACAATCACTGTCCACAAGCCCTTACTGTAGCTGTCAAGAGTGCCCTTGCCTAGGCTCTGTCAGGCTAAGTTCATCTTGGGTTGGTAGAAATTCAAATTCTCAGGTCCCCCCCCCCCCAACACTGTGCCAGCAGCTTGCAGGGAGGGGAGGCAGGAAGCAATCGATTTACCAGCCCCCCAGGCAACTCCGAGGCTGCTGAAATTTTCATCCACCGCCCTAGGCTGGCCACCAGTGTCTTCGCAAAGGATTTCTTTCGGTGACTAATTCGTTGTGTCCTCAGTTGAGGCTTCTGAGCTTCATTTCAGGAGGCTCTTTCCCCAGCCCGTGGGCTTTGGTTGCAGTTTTCCATCTCACATCTCTCTTGCAGAGAGAGGAATCAAAGATTTAAGCAGCAATGGCACTGTTTAGGGGCTCATTCCCAGAGTTTTGCCAGGAAAGGGGGTGAGAGGCCTGTCAGGCCGGGAATTCAGGAGTCTGGTGGCCTCTTTCACTGAGCCAGGCGTACCTGGTCGTGCATTTCAGCATCTTGGCACCCGGTTTACTATACTTGTAAATCAGATGTTAGAGGTTAACATCAACACTTGTGTAGGGTAAGGTAAAAGGTATCAGGCTTTTCTGCCCTCCTGCCATCAGGATAGACGATGGATCCCTGTGGTCCTGAACACCTGATGGCGGGCACCTGGAATGGGGTGTGGGCATAGGTAGATGGGATTCACCTGGGCTGAGACTGGGCTTTTAAGGGCGGCATCACGGGGATGCCAGCAGAAGCCAAAAGAGAAGCCGAGAGAGAAGCAAGAGCAGCAGAAGCTGAGAGAAGGCCAGAGAGCCCAGAGTGAAGACCTGCTGGGGGCTGGGAGGCCTGCCGGCCTCCCGGCCCTCCAGCACCCCTACCTGCCATATGCCTGGTAAATCCCAATAAAAGCCTGCAAAAAACCACTGAGGAATCTGACTCCTCCGACTCCTCCTTCACCCAGTCTGATGCATCCTAGAAAACCTGCACCGTGTCCATTCCTGACCTTACACAATGTTATAAAATTTCCCAGGGGAAACACCGAGATTGAGTCCCTAAGGGTAGAAATATGGAGCCCTTCAAAGTCAAGCCTGAATAAAATTTACTAACTCAATGTTAAGCCAAGCCCCTTCTTTTTCAGCTGTAAGCTAACCCCGCCCCAGTCCCCACAAGCAGGTAAGGGGGTTGCCTTTGTTCAGATTTATCTACTGCTCATCTAGCACATTCTAATGGTGGGGCCCTGGGCTAACCGCAGTGAGTCACTGAATCCCTGTGTCCTTTAAGAGATCTCAGATAATCTAGCCAAACTAGAAACTAGCTAAGAGATAATGTTTGGGGTTGCATTATGTCCCTCTAAAAGGTTTAAGTCCTAAGCCCTGAGAATTGTGAGTGTGGCCTTATTTAGAAATAAGGTCCTTCAGATGTAATCAACTTAAAATGAGGCCATACTAGACTATGTTGGGCCCCAAATGCAATGTGGCTGACATCTTTATACAAAGAGGGAATTTGGACACAGACACACAGGCACAAATGCCATGTGATGATGGAGGTAGAGATTGGGGCGATACATCTGAAGTCCTTGTTTACTTTGTTTCAGGAAATACAGAGATGTGAGTTGTGGGGCATCTAGGCTCTAACCTGGCTGGTAACCAGTTTATATGGTCACACATGAATTTTATCTAGGCGCCCACTTTGAAGTTACATATTCTTATTCTCAGGAACTCCCACAAAGTCTGTAGGTTGAAACTGTTATTGAGCAACCCTGATATTAAATGGGTTCCTGGCTGTGGGTCCTCACCCGCGCACTTTAAAAGGGACTCATGAATACTCTACTACAGGCACACACAAAGGGTTAATAAAAGGTTTATTTACAAGAGAAAAGGAAATAAGGAAAATGTACAACTCAGGGAGAAAATAGGGAAATAAAGTCTTTAATGCGTCCTACCCGATCCGACGACCTAGAAACCCAAAGTCACTCTCAGAGCTGGCCGGACGCTGCAAGCTGGCGGAGAGCCAAAAATGGGGATCCCCAAAGCCCACGTGTCTGCCTTTTATATCCACCTGGCTGCTGAACCCCACCCTCAGGTCCTAGCCACCTTCCCTTGGGTGGTGATGGGATTTGGAGTTCCCAGTGTCTTTGGCTTTGGCCTGGGGTGGGGGTGGAGTCCACAAAGCCTATATGGAATTAGCTTTAGGACATCCTTTTCCCCCTAACAAAACTTCACAGCCTCCTGTGGCCTCCACACTGTGTGGGTTGTTTTTTTTGCTTTTTTTGTTTGTTTGTTTGTTTTTTGCCTAAAAGCAATACCCTCTGACCTGCCCAGAATCTCTTTCTCCCTCTTGGCAATACTGAGCTCAGTTCTCGGTTTGTTAGTTGCAGTCTCCACCTGTGAACTCCCAGTTCTCACTCCAGATGTTTGCACAAGTAGCCTCTTGCCTGCTATTGCTAAGCTGGTGGCTGCCACATATGTAAAGGAAATATTGGTGACTCCATCAAAAAGCTTTAAGGAGTAGCTGACAAATCCATTCCAGATGGGGACCTTTTCCCCTGGGCAGGCAGTCTTGTTTCTATCAGCTGCCACTGTGCTAAGCCAGCAAAAGCCCTGGGCAGCCAGGACAAAGTTCCACAATCCACCCAGTGAGCTCTTACTGTCTCTTTCCATTTTCCAAGTCCACAAGAAAACTAGCATCCTGTTTTTCTCCAAATGTTACTTCCCCCAAATATCTTTTTATTGCTAATAATTATTTCTTTCCTTCCACTTTATTCTAGTGTCAACTATGACTAATAAAATTAGCATTAGCTGGCTAATAAGTAAATCTCAATAATAGGGAGTCATGTGTTGACTTGCGATACTAATAAATGTTGAATTTAACAACAGCTCTGCAAATTTATGTTTCAAGACTATTTAGGGCTTATCCAACAAGAATTCAAGTTGATATCTGATTTATGAAAATTGGTTTTCTTTTCAACAATACATAAAATATTTGACTAGGTAAGTAGGTAGGTAGATAATGTGCCCGAGCTCTGGAGATAATCATAAATTCAGAGGACCATTTACGATTATTGAAAATTTATATCAACACTTTAAAAGAGGGCTCCAAATAGCATGTGTGATAGTATGAGATAATGAGAAATCAACATTTGGGCTTCATTCCTCTCCCTGGCACAGCACTCCCCAAATCCCTTGTAACATCCTGAGTGGGAGGAGTTATTTGTAGCAAGCACTTTTTGCCCAGATCTGAGCTTATGCTGATAAGGTCAGTCTTGGAGAATGGGGCTGTGACAGGAACCAACGCCATGATTAAATCATATTTCAGCCCCACTCCCACCCTCTAGGGAGGAGAGAGGCATTGGGGGTTCAGCTAATCACCAATGCCAGTGATTCAATCAATCAAGCCCAAATAATGGAACCTCCATAAAATTTCTAGAAAGACATATGGAGGTACAGGAAGAGTTGCACTCAGGTGAGGAGGCGGCCCCCTGCCCTTCCCGTACCCTTGCCCTGTTCAACTAATCCATTTGTCTGTTCTGGAGATTTCTCCTTTAGATTCAACCAGAAAGAGAAAGGAAAGTGTTTCCCTGAGCAACATGAGTGGTTACAGCAAATTATGGAATTTGAGCAGCGGGTCCTGGTACCTCCTGATTTATAGCCAAGTGGGAAAGAAATGTCACCTGGTCCTCTATTTATGACTGGTGTCTAAAGTGGGGGACAGTCTGTGGGATGGAGCCCCTAATTTGTGGCATCAGCACAACCACCAAGTGGTTAGTGTCAGAAGTGCTTCATCTGAGGGGGAAACCCACACCTTGGCTGTTGGAAGTGTTCTGTGAGTAGAAAAACAGCGTTTTCCTTTTAATGTAGCGTGTTCGTTCTTGTTTGGCTAACCAGAATAAACACAGATGATACCAATGGTAAAAATCTTGGGCTTCCAAGTTCTTCCTTTGAAAACTTAGAAAGACTTTGAGGTGATGAAATCAGTTTTCATGTGACCTACGATGGGTTCCGACTTCTGGCTAAGCTCAGGAGTGACTGCAAGGCTCTAGACTTAGAACCAGGCTGAAATTTGTCGCCCACCCCTCTCTGTACAGAAGAGGCTGAAGCTTGGGGAAATTAAGTGACTTGCCCAAGATCACACAGCTGGGAGGAGACAACCAGGAACAAATGCTGGGGTCCCCATGCTAATCAACACAATACAAGAGTTCACACACTCCTAGTTCACAATGGCCACACGTGGGCTGCTGCAGAGAAGGCAATATGGCAACCAAACACCACCCACCTCCTTTTTTCAGACCTCACCAGGCAGTGGTTGGGGTGGGGGTGTGAAGATTATTTAGATGCACAATTCTATTACATAATAATCTGTCTCCTACTTTCTCTTGCCTTTCTCCTTCCTAACTACTCTGTTCCTCTCCTCCCAAGGCCCCCAAAACTCCATTTTCTTGCCTCACTGGATTTATCAGGACGAAAGGCAGGTTCAGTCCTGCAGGAACAGTTGCTTTCAGCTCCCAGGAGTTGGGAGTTTCCCAAACTTACACTGAAGCAAGAGTTTCACTGGGTCTTCCTCTGGACCTACCCAGCTGAGACAGCACAGTCACGTCCTCCTTGGAACAAGAATCAGGGACACACACGCCCATGCTGTAGTAGGCGTCACCCTGGGGGACACAATGCCACAGTGTTCTTTAATTTTAGGGTTCCTAGTTTTGAAAAAGACATTTGTATTTAAATTTCTCTCTGCACGGGCATCTCCCTCACTGTTCTGGGAAGTGCTCATCTCCCTATGTCTTTGCATTGGGGAAAGCAGAGCTTAAATCTGCTGTCTTCATGTACTTGCAGTCCCTGGTAACCTCCCTAACTGACCTTCTTACTTTCTCCAACCTTGTCTTAGCCAAGCTGTTTAAGATGGTGTCTAAAGCCTCAAGCCTCATGAAGGAGTTCATCACTTCTGTAGGGTTGTCCCTGTTCTGGAGGAGGTGTACACATGTGTTTTTTTAAAAAGATTTATTTATTTATGCATACTAGAGCTGGGGTACAGGCCAGAGATGTAGGGGGGTGAGAGGATTCACCAGAGACAGAGTGGGAAGCAGAACAGGCAGACTGACTGAAACACACTGCTGAGGGGAGCAGCAGGCGAGACAAGAGAGATCTGCTGTGCCATGTGGGTAGCTCCCTGGCCAGCCAGGGATTGAACTTGCACTGCAGAAGCTACAGATTGCTTCATAGGGCGATGCTTAACTCCTTGCGCAACCAGGGAGGCCCTGTACACATATGTTATTTTGAAACTTCTTTTTGACATTTTCTCTTATCAAAAGAAATTCTTGCTAGTCGGATCACATATGCCTTTCTAAGTAAGGCGGCTACTGATTACCCATGGAATAACCACAAAAGGAGAGAGAGAAAAGGGTATTAAAAGAAGTTTGTTGATTTCTTTGGAAATGGCTTTTCCCTTGCAGAGCAGCTCAAGTAAATTTACAAAACATCAGAGGCACCCATATTTAAATTAAAAATATGCTCTAAGGCTTAATGTAACTGGTTATTTAAAAAGAAGTCGCCGATTTGGGATAATCTCTGCCCTAGTTACAGGTCAGTAAGAGTTGTTGACTGTCCTACACATTCCAACAAAATTGCCAAGTTGCCATTTCTGCATAGTAAGACACGCTATTCAAGTAAAGACTTATTAATAATAAGTCAAGCCAATAATTATTGGAATGTCTGTCTGTCTCAATAACACAAAGATCAAATTATAAATTTAAATTTCTGGGATGCTTTTACTAAACCTATAACTTAACATGATTGTGTTGGCCTGACCTTTAGCTCTGATATCAAAACTATTCATCTGCTTTGGAAATAGGATATGACATTTGCACACACTGATTACACCCTCAAGCAAGCACAATCATAACCTTCAGGAGGACAAATGGAGGCAGGTGGTAATCTCCCTACTTCCAAGGGTTAACCATTTAAGACCATTTTATAGCATTAATATCAAAGAGCTTAGATTTCTTATTGCGTAGAATATCATTGGTATTAACCAGTCAACAGAGTGATTCTCTCCTAGCGCTGCGTGGAATGCATAAAATCTACCTTTGCAAGGGCTGTGCGGGCCACTCCTTTTGTTTTCCCATAAGCTGTGACTCTGGCCGGCTGACTTAGTCATATATTCAAAAAACTCACACCCCATCCGCTGGGATGACCCCACTTTCACATCTTGCAGCTGTTTCCCAGGAAGGGTGTGGGTACTGGGAAACCCACCTGCCCCTTGGTGTTGCAGTTTCTGGAATACCAGGAGTTAATGCTCAGGAACACTGACTTGAGCCGGGCTGTACCACGCAGAAGTGTTCCTTGGCAACGAGGATGCAGAGTAAGGATTTGGTCTGGGAGAACACAGAGTACCCTCCAAATCCTAGTGGAAGAGAATTCCTAGGGGACCCTGGCAGGGGTTGCCTGAGCAGAGCCAAAGAGCCAGTGAGTGCTACCAACATACAGAACCTCATTAGAGAGGTTGCGACTGGGACTTGACCTTGGATTCCCCGTGAAGGTCATCCAGAGGTCTTACTCCAAACAATGTAGGGAGGAACTCCCAAGTCCTATATGGTTTGTAGACGCCTTCATAGCTTGTCCCCCCCACCCCAGAAGATGTAGCACGTTTCTGACCACTAACATCTAGTTTTATTTTAACTTTTGCAAAGTACCTGGATAGGGTTTTGTTTGTTTGTTTTTCGATCAAGTAAAGCAGTCATGGAGCTGCACTGGGTCTCATATCGTGACGTCTGCTTGGCATTGAAGGGCATGGCAGGGCCCACACTCACCTGCGGGAGATGGAGCGTGCAGTACTGGCCACGGAAGCGCCCGGTGGCCGTGAGGGCGGAGAGACACTCGCTGTAAGACCCCAGCCTGTCCACGTTCCCGTGAAGAACATTGCTCCCAAGTTTGCCGACGGAGTCATACACTGGATTTCAAAGCAGAAGTAGGCAGAGTTGGCTCTCTGTGTGGCATGCGAGTGATTTTTTTTTTTTTTTTTTTTTTTTTTGCCATTTAAAGTCTCTTGTCTATCTGATTATCTTTCTGGATTTTTTTTTTACAATTTCCTCAACTTTACCTTCTAGACCCTTCAAGTTCGCTGGAAAAATCAGAAGGACAGATACAGGCTGTTGCCACTCTTCAAGCCTGCATTTTGTACCCACAACCATTTCCTCATCCAGGTAGAACAATGACATGTGTTGGTTGCCTGGTCTGTTGAGGAGAAGTAGTGAAGGATTTAAAAGGATTTCCTTTCAAAACTAAATGTTTGGGGCAGCAATCCCACTGCCCATCTGTGACTATGCAGGTGCCTCTTTTCACCAACTCTCTCCCTCTGCAGGGCAGTAGCCTCCTGCCTTCCCATGACCTGTCAAGGCCACCTGTCTACAGCCATGCAGGCCTCTCTAAGCAAACCTGTCCCTTCTGGGCAGCTCTTCCTGCCTGCTTGTGTCTATGCAAGTGTCTTTAACTGTTTTATCCCTTCCATAATAAACCTGCTCTTTAAATATAACTAACTAAATAAATAAATGTTTGGTGAGAGGAAAAAGGTGCAACTAAAAGTGGGTAGCTTTTCTGTCTTCCCCATGCAGCCAAAAGAAAATACTCATGTCTTGAATGTGTTTGTCCAGTTCTGTGGGACTTACTTTGGAGAGAGCTATTTTTTCAAGGAGAGGAAGGATAAGAGGTCACCAGCTTCCACAGTAGTTGGTGGGCTAGGCCTGGTCTTGCAAAGCTCTTCTGTTTGTGGTTCTGCAGATCCTTCCTTCCTTCGCTATGAAAAAGTCATTTCAATCTCCTTCCTCTCTCCCTTTCTCTTTCTCTTCCTTCTGTTCCTCGCACCCCATGTGTCTCTCTCCTTTATCCGTGTTCCTGTTTGGAGCCGGTGCATTTGTAATGCGGGGAAGTGGCTAGGCACTTCAGCGCTCCTGGCTGCATCTTGCTGCACACTGCTGTTTAGGGCGGTGCTGGGCTCATTCGCCCAAGGTTCTAACCACTGGATAATGGTTTATCACATTTTAAACCTAGCTCTTCCTCGGCTGGAACACATACATGAACGTCAGCCCACAGAAGCACCGAGATGAACCTCAAGGCGTAGGATTTAGCTCAAACACTTACATCCGTGACCAGGATTGCTGCTGCGGGAGGCACAAACGCTGCCAGTCCCACCTTTGCATTCTGGACATGATGGCACATCCACACTGCCCAGGGCTCCTGGCTCGTGGCTGGTGGCTCCTGGCTCTTCTTGCCACCACCCCCCGCCGCCAACTTTCTCATTTTGGAGCAGTGAATAGATATAAAAGGATGTCCAGTTGTTGTCTGAATTTTCATATCTCTAATTACAAATAAGTCAGGATATTTTCGTTTGTTCATCAGCCATTGAAATGTCCTCGTCTATAAAGTACTGGCTTGTATCCTTTGCCCATTTTTAAATGATTTTTCTCCTTTTGATTTGCAAGGGCTCCCTGTTACTTTTTATGTTGGTCCTTGACTGTCTGCGTCATTGAAAATATCTACCGTCAGCGAGTTCTCTTTTGTCCTTCACTGGACAAAAATCCATACTTTTTGGGTAATCAAAACCATCAATATTTTGTCTTAGCGACTGTGCTTGTGTTTTGTTAAGAAATTCTTTCCCACCAGGGTCACAAAGAGACTCTAACATGACCTTCTTCTACTGTCTTCATAGTTTAGACACATTTAGACACAAAGATCATATTTAGATCTTTAATTCCTCTGTGTCTTGGGTGTGCTTTTCCCTCAAAAAAAAAAAAAAGAGTCAATATTCCCAAACCATCACTAAACCACTTTGCCTTTCCCTGTGAATTTTTGACGCCAGAGAAACCCCACCGACTGGGAGAACATTTTTGCACACAACACTAATGATAAAGGACTGATCACAAAAATCTACAAAGAGCTGACGAGACTCAACAACAACAAAGAATATAATCCAGTCAAAAAATGGGCAGAAGAGCTAAAAAGAAATTTCTCTGAAGAGGAAATGCAAATGGCCAACAGGCATATGAAAAAATGTTCAGCATCACTTGTCATCAGGGAAATGCAAATCAAAACTACCATGAGATACCATCTTACACCAGTGAGAATGGCACATATTAAAAAAACTAGCAACAACAAATGCTGGCGAGGGTGTGGAGAAAAAGGAACTCTTCTGCACTGTTGGTGGGAGTGCAAACTGGTCCAACCACTGTGGAGAGCTGTGTGGAGATTTCTGGACCTACTAAACATAGAGCTTCCATATGATCCAGCAATTCCACTCCTAGGAATTTACCCAAAGGACACAGAAACATCAATTCCAAAGAGCACCTGCACCCCTATGTTTATAGCAGCACTGTTTACAATAGCTAAGCTTTGGAAACAACCCAAATGCCCAAAAATAGATGACTGGATCAAGAAGATGTGGTCCATATACACCATGGAATATTACTCAGCATTCAAAAAAGATAAACACATGCAATTTGCAGCAACATGGATGGCGCTGGAAGGGATCATGCTCAGCGAAATAAGCCAGAAAGAAAAAGAAAAATACCGGATGGTCTCACTCATAGCAGGAATCTAGAAAACTTAAATAAGGGACCAGGAAAAAGAATATAAGAAAATGGGCCTCCCCGGTGGCGCAGTGGTTGAGCACTGGGTTGCGAAGCTGCCCGCAGCCTCTGCAGTGCCGGTTCGATCCCCGGCTGCTCCCCGGCCACCAGAGGAGGGTCCCACATGGCGCGCAGACCCCTCCTGCCGCCCGCTGCTCCCCCCAGCAGTGTACCTCGGTCCTTATGCCTGCTCTGCTCCCCGCTCTGGCTCTGGTGAATTCTCTCACCCTCCCGCGCTTCTGACTATACCCAGTGCTTGTATAAATAAATAAATAAATCTTAAAAAATAAAAAAATAAAAAAAAAAGAATATAAGAAAGAAAATATCAAAATCAACAAGCAACTATGAACCAGAGATACTCTATGGCGGGTGTGGGGGTGGGGAAAGGAGGGCTTGGGGTCAAAATAAGGGGGTTGCAATTGTATGGGGAATATAAAAATAAAATTTAAATTAAAAAAATTTTTGATGCCATTTTCTTCTTACATCAGAGTCTCTTATCTAATGATCACCCATGAGCTCTGTTTTGTTTGTTCTAGTCACGACCAGCTACATCACCATTGCACCATTTATTTGTTCTAGTCACAGCCAGCTACATCACGGCTAATGCAAAAGGAAGGCACAGGGCCTCTTGTTTAAAATGTATTAAGAATTTCAAGATGGTGACAGTAAATACAATTAAAGCAAACACAAAGCCCTTTTAAGTGTGGGAGACTTTGAAGGGCAAAGGTCACATACCTCTGAAGCCAATCCAGCCTTTAATACCAGAACCATATGGCTTTTATTATGATGGATTTGTAGCTGCTTGAGTATTTTGCCTTTAGTCTTCTTTTTCAAATTTGAGTTAGATATTTCTGGACCATTACTCATTCACACAATTTTCAGCACATGTTTATTGAACAGCTCAAACCATCCAGTTAGAATATTGATTGAAATTGCTTCAAATTTATAGATTCTATGGGCGAGGGAGAATTGACATAATTTTTATAAATCATCATTGGAAGTCATGCGATTTATTTAACTCTGTTGTGTCCTTATGATTTTACATTTTTTCCTTGGTGGACTTAAAACAGATTACATAAACAATTCCTAAAGGGTATATGGTTGGTTACTTTCCTTGGTATTTTATTCTAATTATATAGACTCATGGATGGTTGCTGGTGTGGATACAGGCTATTGAATTGTGTCATTTGTTCTGGTACCTGGGAAACTGGTTGAACTTCTAAGTGCTGCTTCTTTCTTCTTCACTTTTCGTCTGTTGTCGATCTGATTATCTTTCTCTCTGGATTTTTTTTACAATTTCCTCATTGTTTTTAATGTTCTTAATTTTTAACACAGTCCGGAGATATAGTCAGGTCTGAATTCTTTATCACAAAGCTTCAACATTCTAAAAACAATTTCAGCCTTTTGGCTCTGGTCCTTCTTTAATTCTATAGAAAATACTGCTACTCTGTTAAATAGTTCCTTCCTTCATTTGCTTTGTTATGTTTCTCCTGTTTCCTATCATCCAACTGTTGGCACCTCCAGTCTCAAGTCTCTTAGTTTTTCTTTTTCATTCTCTTATCCTTTCCTGTTGTTTTTGCAAGGTCTCCCATCTTCTGGTGCACTGATTCTTCTTAGATCATCCCAACCATTGTGTTTTTATTTCAATGGTGCTATCTTTACTACCTACACGTTCCTCTTGACTATGGGCTTCAGTGGAGGTTGTGGAGACATGCCTCTGTTCCCCGAAATCACAGAGTGTTGTAAGGAGAAAAGTCCTCTTCACTTTTCTGGATGATTTCTTGTTCAAGCCTTGCATCACCAGTATTGTCCCTTATCCCTTTGATTTTATGTCTTGTGCCTGTTTGAAGTCCTCAGTGCCCCGTCTGTTCCAATAACTCAGCTTCCTATAGAAAATATATTGCTTCAGTAGACTGTCATCCTTTCATTCTCTCCCTCCTCAGGGATGTAGGCATTTGGCCTTTGTTAGAACAGGGCATGGGGGGAGCGTGAAGAGTTGCTCAAGAGGCGCAGAGCACAGAGCCAACTCCACAGACTCACTGCCAGTCCCATTGGCTGCTCTGCCTGGCAGCTCCTTCAGTCTGGAATCTTCCATCAAATACTAAGGAGACATAATGTCATGAGTCTGATATCCACACTCCCTAAGGGTGCATGCTCAGAACATTCTGGGCCCACAGAGCCGGGGAAGTGGGGTTTAGGGGGGTGTGCCCTGATGATGCATGCCTCTGTAAGGCTGCCCTGGCTGTTGTGGATTTCTCCTTCAATGGCTTTGGTTTTTTAAAGGTTGGGTTGTCCTAGAATCACCTAGAGGGCTGATAAAAAAAATTGCTGGGCTCCAACTCCAGAATTTCTGGTCAATGAGCTACGGTACTTTCATACTTTATAATATCATGCAACCGGGACCCTCTTAGTGGTGCAAGGGGTTAAGACGCAGAACTGTGAAGCAATCTGTGGCCTCAGCAGCACCAATTCAATCCCTGGCTGGCCAGGGAGCAACACACATGGCACAGCAGACCTCTTTTGACTCGCCTGCTGCTCCCCTCAGCAGTGTATTTCAGTAGATCTGCCTGTTTTGTTCCCCACTCTGTCTCTGATGAATCCTCTCACCCCCCACACCTCTGGCCTGTCCTCTAGTTCTTGCACGCATAAATAAATAAATCTTTTTTTAAAAATACCATGCAACAACTCAAAAGAACTAGATCTATATTTGGAATATGCTCCAAGATGTATTATTCCATGAAGAAAAAGTATCAGAACAGTAAACATAGTTTTCAATTTTACCAACAAAATCAGATCAACCTAGTAGATACACAAGCATAAAAAATGGAAGGAGAAAGTTCTGGAAAGTTCTAGGATACGCTATTTCCCAGGAAGGGGATTGGAACTTGAATGAGGAAACAAAAAGGACTTGAGGTTTGTTTGTATGGATTAAGTTCCTTTATAAGGAGAATAGATTCATGTATGATTTCTGTTATAAAATATAAGGGCCTCCCCGGTGGTGCAGCAGGTTGAGCTAAGCCCTGTGAAGCTGTCTGCAGTCTCAGTAGTGCAGCTTCGATTTCTAGCCGGCCAGCGAGATTCCCAAATGGTGTTGCAGACCTCTCCTGTCGCACCCGCTGCTCCCCTCAGTAGTACTTTTGGTCAGTCTGCCTGTTCTGCTCCCTACTCTGTCTCTGGTGAATCCTCTCACCCTCCCGCGCCTCTGGCCTGTACCCCAGTTCTTGTATAAATAAATAAGTTAATTAATTAATTAATTAATTAAATGTAAAATGTTTAAACCAATGTATTTTTAAAATGCTTCCATGTTATTCCATCGCATGGAGCAGGAGTAGGCAAACTGTAACCCTGCTTTTTGGGTTTTGCTGTTTGTTGTTTCTATTTTTTAATGTTTAGTCCCACCGGTTTTTATAAGCCAAGTCTTATTAAAATACAGTATCTCATTTGTTTACATACTGCGGATGGTGCTTTGGCAATAGTGGCAACACCTGAATAGTTGCGACAGTGGCCATATGGTCCACAAAACTGAAAATATTTACTATCGGGACCTTTAGTGAAAGGTCTACACCTGGGATTCTACACCCTGGGCAGACATTAGAATTACCTGGGGCATTTAAACAAGTACTAATGCTCAGGGTCCACCCTCACAAAGGATAACTAAATTGGTTAGGGGTGGGGTTTGGTATTAGTTGTTTTTCAAAATCTCCCAGGTGATTCTAATGTGCAGCCAAGCTTGCGTGCTCTGATCCTTAGGAGACATTCCAGTCTACTGAGTGTGGATCCAAGGGCCCATTGACACCTGCCCATTGCTCCAGCCTCATCCTCCCACACCCGGCCAACTCCTCTGCCCCGCAGTACAGAATGCACCAGGCCTCCACTTGTCTGTCTCTCTGCCTGGAATGTCTCTCCTTCCGGGCTGCCTGGTAAATGCTGAGTCACCCTGGGAGTCTAGACGCAAGGATGGTCTCCCCCAGGAAATGGTGCAGACTCTCCTGAGTGCCTTCCACTGTTCACCTGTGTCCCCTGGGAAGGAAAGATCGTGTCTTCATTCATGTGGAGCTCAGAGGAGCTCAGCAAACATTTGCTGAATTAAACTAAACTTTGGAAAAAATTAAGTTCAAGTGCCCAAAATCCAAGTCCAGAATATATTTTGCGGTTCTCTCTGTGTCGAGAAAAACAACAATTTTAAAAAATTGGGTGTATTTGCTGTAAATAGACTCACTGATTTCCAAATTCCCTTCTCCATCACTGAGTAGTCTGCATTCTGGAGACTGAAGGTTAAGAATCTAGAACTATCAGAGCTGAAGAAGACTAAAATAAGAGAGGTGTCAGTGCCAAGCCTGCCTTCACCCTTAGGGGAAAGCCCAAGGGAAAAATTAAAGTTTTCTTCATTTGAGAAGATTAAATTCTAGTTTTCTTTCCCAGTTGGTATTTTGCTTTGTATATTGACTGGATTTGTGATTTTCTAACTGAGATTATTTTGTGTGTGATGCAAATTTTCAAATTGTATTTGTTTCCTTTCTGAGTCTGAACTCAAACGGACAAGTTGCCCTTTCTAGATTCATCCTGAATTACTTTCTGTCAAGAACCTGAGACACCAGCCCATAGGATCCATCCAAATCAAAACACTGTGATTGTCGTGGGAGGAGGGATAGAATAAACTAAAGATTAATCCCACCTGTCACTTCAAATCATGGGGCAGTTGTTCCAAGTTTCCATTTTCCAAAGATTAAAAACAACTCGTTTCAATTTTGCTGGGCTAATTGGCAGACAAATTTGCTTTCTCGCATGGTGGCAATGATATGTAGATATTAGAACAGAAGGTGGATTAATCGCTGGATTTGAATGAATGAAAGGCCTGTTCAGTCATCTTAAATTTTACAATATAAATGCATTTATATAAGATGAGGGTCAAGGCAGAGAAGCTTCTAGAATGCTAAACTACAAACAGATCTTGAAAGTAATGTGCATCTTCAGCATTAACAGCAAATATTTATTAAGCATCTAGCAGATTACATCTTAATTGGAGGTTTCCAAAAACTAGAATTAAATCATCCTTATGCAGTTGATGATACAGGGCCTACATGTAAATTCTAACCATCTCCTTGTGGTAAGAAAATGACCTGAAAATGCCATCTAAGTTCCTGAACAGGCTCTTTGCAAACATCTCCTGGCAAAGTGATCTTGGACTTGGAGAATAAGGATGGCATGTGTAGTCATTTCCTATGATTGTTATAACACATTATCGCAAACAGGGGTGGAATTTTCCTCACCTTATCCAGTAAGGCATGTGCGAACAAGAAAGATGTATCTCAGCACTCACTTGTCCATGACTTGGGCAATGTTTTTGCTGAATTGGATGACAGTTTTCAAGCACTGGAGACCATTTCCTCATTTTTTGTGCTACTTATAATGTGACCACTAGAGACAAAGCACACTTGTTAATTTGTTTTGCATTCGTAACATTTTCTCCCACAATTTCTGTAATTGAGATAGTCCACAAAGCAGTAAATCGAACCCCGACTTAAGCAATTGCTGGCTTCAGTGGTGGAGAGGTTTCTACCACTTTTAACTTTCGGCTCTGACCTGAACTTGCAGTTGGAGGTTCACAGAGGTGCATTCCAACCTCACAGGCCCAGTAGACACAAACAACTTCAAAAGTGCAGTATCCACTCCCTACCTCTGCCCTTCAAGTCATCAACATGTCCTCGGAAATTTTGACTTTAAGCAAAACAATGTTTAAGGAAACCAGGTACTCCCACAAGATCCTTTCATTCAATACAGGCTAGGATTTCTTTTTTCCCATC
Organism: Talpa occidentalis; assembly: GCF_014898055.3. Classification (NCBI taxonomy): domain Eukaryota; kingdom Metazoa; phylum Chordata; class Mammalia; order Eulipotyphla; family Talpidae; genus Talpa; species Talpa occidentalis. The sequence goes on from NW_023601322.1 coordinate 11,434,754, forward strand.
AGCATTAGAACAAAACTTCATTAAACTTATTTTAGAACAGCTGTATAGACAGGAGCTGTGTGTGATAAAATAATTCTGAAGTGATGAATTTTGACTATTCATTACTTTTGTGGTAACACAATTTATTTAATTACAAATTCATGTGATGTATGTGCAACTGTGTTTGTCAAACAGCCTGAAAATTTAACAACTGGTTCTCACATGCTAGCACAGGCCAGATGTAGCAGACTGCTGGGCTAGAACTCGGAATTTTTTTTTAGGGTCCAAGATGTCTGTCTTTTTTTTTTTTTTTTAAGGCCGCATTGGTTGACAGCACCATACAGGTTGTAAACACCTTTTCAGTTGTCTGTCACCACACCACACCCACCACCCAAGCACCCAGACTCCCCTACCGCAGTCCAATGGAAATTGGCACTTTTTAAGCTGTGGCAGGTTTTCAGAGCTTGGGGACCACGCCACCTTCACCTCACAGGTGAGGAAACCTGTCTGGTCAGGTGGTGGCATGGGTGAGGCTGGCGGCAGGCTCAGGAATAACCAGCATGAGCCCATAGGCCCTGGGGCTGCTGCCCTGGAGAGATTTTGATGACTCAACACCCTGTTCCTAAAATGTGATTAGTTTTCAAACCCTAGAAATCTGAGGGCAGAATTGAGGCCCTAGAGGGGGAGGGAGAGGCTGGGAAACAAATGGGACAGGACTCCACGGACTGTGGAGAAGATTATGGGTCTTCGGTGGTGGGCATGGCGAGGTCACCTACATCTGAAAGGGTCATCAACAGGTCCTTGCAAACTTTGACTTTAAGCAAAACAATGTGTAAGGAAACCAGGTCCTTCCAAACCCTGTACCTCTGAATCATATCTGTGTTGTAAATGAAATTAAAATGCTGAATAAACATGGTTAGCTTTCAAGAAAAGCAGGAGGAGGAAAGGAACTCGGTGCCTACGGGAAGTGAGGGTGAGTCAGGTAGAGAAAGTGGAGGACGAAGGTGCCAGCAGCCATCCCAGAATCAAAATCAGACAAGTTTAAGGAGGAAGCCTCTTACCACCAAGTGATCCAGGAGAAAGAAAACTAAGGGGGACGGCCTCCTTGGTGACACAGGGGTTAAAGACAGCGCAATCAAGCTATCGCCAGCCTCTGCAGCACGAGTTCCATCCCAGCCGGCCAGGGAGCAACCCACATGGCGCAGCAGACCTCTCCTGTCTCTCCCGCCGCTCCCCTCAGCAGTGTATTTCAGTCAGTCTGCCTGTTCTGTTCCCCACTCTGTCTCTGGTGAATCCTCTCACTGCACCTCTGGCCTGTACCCCAGTTCTTTTATGCATAAATAAATAAATCTTTGAAAAGAAAAGAAAACTAAGGGGGGGGAATAATTAACCAGTAGGGAGGAAGACAGAGATGGTCCTACCTGATCAGAAATTGAATGTAGATTCCATTCTGGGGGTTATGGAATTTAATAACAAACAAACAAACAAAACGCAGAAGCAGAGGGAACAGGACTCTGACCTGAGGACCTGAGCTGTAAAAAGGTGAAAAAGCAGCTGGTAACCCATGGGAGTAACAAAATGAAAGCTCACAGGAGTGAGCTGGTTCTCTTTAAGATGGCGGATGTGAAATGGTGGACGTGAGTCAGGAAGCAAATGGAGAAACCCAGTGAAGGGGGAGAAGTAGAACCTCATCTTAGAGTTCTCATATCAGTCTTTCCTTCCCTGTACTCTATCCTTCCCCCAAGCAGGTTGAGTCTCTGGATCAGTCCCTTGTGTTCTGGAAGAGCCAGGACTTTCATTCCCCTATGCCAGGACAGCCCCACTAGAATTTCAATGACCCTGTCTCTCCGCCGTATTCCGTGGACCCTCGCCCATTAGCCAAGGTTCTGCTTAATATCATGGCTGTGCCTTGGGTGAAGGACAGAGATCCAAGCCATTACCAAGTCACACTTAATATATTAGAAAGGCAAAACGAGAACATTAGAAATCCGTGTGTTCCCATCACTCAGCTTATCATTGGGAAATCAATGCATCCCCCACTGCATCCCACCATGGCCACCCCGCTCCGAGGTGATCTGAATTTGGAGGTGATCAGTCTCATGCATCCCTTTCCAAGTGTATCATATACCTGTTTCCCTGCAAATATAGCACCTTGATGTGCTTTTTTATTTATTTTTTTTTAAAGATTTATTTTTTTATGCATACAAGAACTAGAGCACAGGCCAGAGGTGTGGGGGTGAGATGATTCACCAGAGACAGAGTGGGGAACACAACAGGCAGATCTACTGAAATACACTGCTGAGGGGAGCAGTGGGCAAGACAGGAAAGGTCTGCTGTGCCATGTGGGTTGCTCCCTGGCGGAGGATCGAACTTGTGCTGCAGTGGCTGCAGATAGCTTCATAGGTTGTGGCCTAACCTCTTGCACCACCAGGGAGGCCCTTGATGTGCATTTTTAAAACTTTATGTGCCCCATGTGTTTTTCTTAATGGTTTTCCAGTGGATTTCCTCCACGCGGATACATGTAACTCTGCTACATTCCTCTTTGCTGCTGGCTTTATTTTGGTTTTGTTTTTTCTTTGTTGTTTCTTATAAACAGGCACTGATTGAAAGTGCAGTCATGGGGATCAGACGTCTAGCGTTCAAATCCTATCCCTGCCACTTACTTTAGGTAAAATGGTTTCCATTTACCTCTAACTCAGTCTGCTTGTTTATAACCCTCCTTAAAGTGGGGTTGTTAGGGTAACAACCACTCCTTCAAGGGGCTGGAAATTGAGTCTGCCATGTAAAAATACAACCTAAATATTGACTCTTACTATTTTTCCATCCACATGGTTATCAGGAAATGCAACATCAAAACCATAAACAGGGCCTCTCCTGGTGGCGCAGCGGTTGAGCGCTGGGCTGTGAAGCTGCCCGCAGCCTCTGCAGCGCTGGTTCAATCCCCGGCCCCCGGTGAGGGTCCCACATGGTGCGCAGACCTCTCCTGCTGTGCCCGCTCCTCCCCTCAGCAGTGTGTTTTGTCACTCTACCTGTTCTGTTCCCCGCTCTGGCTCTGGTGAATTCCCTCACCCTCCCACGCTTCTGACTGTACCCAGTGCATGTATAAATAAACAAACAAATAAATAAATGAATGAATGAATGAATAAATAAAGAAATAAACAAATAAACAAACCATAAACAGCACTCAGAAATCTCAGGGAAAATATCAAAGCAACAACATCAAGCGTTTCTGGCGCATTATCGTCACTGGCTACAGGTAGTGCTATTCACTATCTCTGTCTCTCATCTATCCCCCTTACGTGAATCACTCCATTCTTTCCCGGACCACTCATCCCGGAAAAATTGTTTTAAATAAACAAAAAAGATTTTCCATTTTCAAGCTCGTACAGATAGAACATGGGTTAGTGGATGACTAGAGTGACTTGGAGGTGAATAGGGTTAACAAGACTGTGACTGGGCCTCCCCGGTGGCGCAGCGGTTGAGCACTGGGTTGCGAAGCTGCCCGCAGCCTCTGCAGTGCCGGTTCGATCCCCGGCTGCTCCCCAGCCACCGGAGGAGGGTCCCACATGGCGCGCAGACCTCTCCAGCCGCCCGCTGCTCCCCTCAGCAGTGTACTTCGGTCCTTCTGCCTGTTCTGCTCCCCGCTCTGGCTCTGGTGAATTCTCTCACCCTCCCGGGCTTCTGACTGTATCCAGTACTTGTATAAAATAAATAAAGAAATCTTAAAAAAAAAAAATTAAAAAAAAAAAAACAAGACTCTGACTAAGGAAGAAATATGTGCAGCTTCTTCATCACCAGAAATCTGAGCCAGTCATTACACCTTCTGGATTGTCTTGGCAGCTTATTTGGCTGGGTTGTCAAAATGTTCCCTGTTAATACCACCAACCACTGCAGCAAAACATAATTATTTCCAAAAAGAAATGTCAGGATGGCTGTTGAAATCGGATTTATATTTTCCCATTGTTTTATTATATGTCAGGACATCTAATCTAGTGTAGAATGGCTATTGCTTCAAAGCATGTGTTATTTCTAATTACCCGATATTAGATCAAAATTATTGTTTGTCTCTATGGTGTACATTATGCTACTATGAATTTTCCAATGCAAAATAAATTACTCATGTGTTCAAAATGGAAATGGAAATTGCTATGTCAGTTTTTCAAAGAGCAAGGTTTTACATTTTTCTTTGGGGGGGCGGGTTGCATCAGCACCAACAATGAATCATTCTACCAGAGAGGTTATCCCACTGCAAAAGCATCTGTTTGCCTGTCCCCTTCCAGCAGGAAGGTATGTGTCACTTTAGTTGTGAGAATAAGTTTGGGAAACAAAAAAATAAATGGCGGCTACCTGAAGTCCATCCCTATCACATGCAAATTTCTTCCAGCCCGAGCCAGTACATTTACCAACAGAATTTATTATCGAACATATAATGGGCAACACTTGTTCCCTGAAGAGTGAAGCAACTCATTATCAAAAGCAGGCAAATGTCTAGAAAGAGAAATAAACTGAACTATCTCATTCAACAATGAAATGTCATCAATTTCAATAATAGACAACACCACACAATTTAAAAACAACGCTCGTCTTATTCAAAGTTTGGTCTTCACGCCATTCCTTCTGGCTAGAATTCATACTCCTTCCTCTATTGCCTTCAGCAATAAAAATTCCTCCTCCCACCTCGATCCCTGATGCAATTTGCAAATGGAGCCTCCTCTTGTGTTCCCTCTCTGACCGTTTTTAATTCTCAAGAGTTTTCTATAACCTCAGATTGCCATGTGTTCACCTACCCAAAGGGCCAGCAGAACCTACTTACTTCTTAGAGCATATTCTCTGGGCTCCATTGATTTCAGATCAGAAAGGAATTCATTGATGTCTTGCATGCACTTGAGGGAAATGTTTCTTGCAGAAAAAAACAAAAGGCAATTGAAATTGCAAAGAGAGTAAGACACAAGAGGAAAGTCAGGGCCATCATGGTGGCTTAACCTGTCAAAGAAAAATAAAATCCTTTTTAGACAAAGAGGCTTATATTTATGAAAGGTGGATCTAACACGTTGGGGAAATGTGGCATCATTCCCGACATAGCATCCAACGAGCTGCGTCTCCTCAGCCACCTGCAAAGCAGCCGAGATGAACGAACCATGGAAACCGATTTACACACAACTTGTAACTGCTGAGTAAAATGGACGTGGGAGCCGGTGACCACCTGGCTTCCTTCAGTTATGCAGATTAACATTTCCAGCTAGAGTGACCCGGACTAGGCTTCCTCAAGTTCATTAGTCTTATGTATAGCTCTGGGTTTAGCAATAAAGGGAGGATGGTAAATGGCAATATTTGATTAGGAACTTCAGAAACTTCCGGACAAACAGCAAGCAAAGAAGGGCTTCCTTGTAATCATTTAAATATTTTCTGCATCTGTTAAGGGTCGTGTACCTGACTTTGAAGGTGACACAGCTTTGGGTGGGGGAGCGCCGCCCCCCCCCACCACCGGGGGAGCCAGGACAGATCCGCACCCATGTCCACACTGGTAGCTCAGAACACACCTCCTGGGCAGGAAATGATCCTGAGAAAAAAACCTTGTCACGATGCACGTCCCTTTCTAAAACATAATAGTGTGCGCCTGGATTTCTCATGGTGTCAATGTTTTCCTTCCAGAAAATCTTTCTTCAAATAGTTACTTCGGGCCTCCCTGGTGGTGCAAGGGGTTAAGACGCAACCTATGAAGCTGGCCACAGCCTCTGCAGCATGAGTTCAATCCCCCGGCCGGCCAGGGAGCAACCCACATGGCGCAGCAGACCTCTCCTGCCTCACCTGCTTGCTCCCCTCAGCAGTGTGTTTCATTCAATCTGCCTGTTCTGTTCCCCACTCTGTCTCTGGTAAATCCTCTCACCCCCCACACCTCTGGCCTATACCCCAGCTCTTGTATGCATAAATAAATAAATATTAAAAAAAAAAATAGTAACCTCCCTAACTACCTTAAAATGGGACGCAAATGTCATGGAAACTTGCTGACACTGCCAGAACACATCCGAGCCGTTTCGGGTAATTGACTCAGTTGAACTTCCTGCCACTCACTGGCTTCGCAGAAGCCTCTAGCATATGGGACCCCCTACTCTTTGTCTGAGTCCATTTGGGCTTGTATCACAAAATACCACGGACTGAGTGGCGTTCTGAGTGGCTGGTAAACAACAGAAACTTATTTCTCACACTTCGGGAGATTATTCTCACAATGCTCACAAACACTGCATGGCGGTGCTGGAGAGACCCGGTGTCTGGGTTCATAGCCAGCCCATCTCCCTGTGTACTTGCAGGGTGGAGGGGGTGAAGAATCTCAGTGGAAGCTCTTTTACATAAACACAAATCCCATTCCTGAGGGGCCCACCCTGAGCATCTGTCACCTCCCCAAGAGCCACCCTCCTGATGCCATAATTTTTGGGCCTCAGGATTTCAGCAAATGCATTTTAGGGAAACACATTCTGACATAGCAGCCTTCCTTGCACACACATTCCTCTCCTTCAGCGCTCTGCCTTTGCTTCTGTCCCCAGTGCTGTTCTCCCAGCCCACATCCCTCATTTCCCTACTCCTACTTATTCTTCTAAGTAGATGTCAGCTCTTCCAGGAAGACCTCCTGGGTTTCCCTTCTGTCAGGATAGGTGCCTGTTCTCTGTGCTCCCTAATCTCCTTGTAGCCCCTCATACTGAAGAGTTCTATTCTGCATCCTTCTTCCCTACAGCCTGGAGGCTCCATGAGGGCAGGCCCTGTGCCATTTTTTTTTCCAATGCTTTTCTGAGGGAATTTATGTAACAGCCAAGAACTAAAACTGACACATACTATGTGACCTAACAGAATCATCTGTCTCAATTACTTCATGTCGAAAATTAGGACAATAGTTTCTACCTTTTGGAATTGTTGTGTGATTTAAATAACATATTCAAAGTACTAAGAGCCTATCTGGTCCATTTTAAATACTCACAACATATGAGCTATTAGTAGGTTTATTTTATAAATGCTGATACATATCTGGTGATGATAACATATATTCCAGATACCCAGATAATAGAGATACAAGGGAACCTGTGGAGTCTGGCTGGCACTAGACCCTTACTAAACAGTAGCTATTGTGGCAATTTATTGTTATTATTTGCCACTGTTATTAAACTAAAAAGAAAAAAAAGACTCAGACACATAAGTGAAAATAGTTTAAAGTGCTATTAGCTGGATTCCTGGGGGCGGGGGGAATATCATTAGATGCAAGGTACAAAGGATCAGTTTTGAAACAATAACAAAGAACATTCTAGTAGTCAAAACTACCCAAAGCCGATGGGCTCTTTCAAATGGTATAGATATCTCTACCTTGGAATGTTCAGATGATGATAGGATGAGGGTGTAGAAGAACAGCTTCCACATTTACACAGATTTAAGTTCCTCTCTGAACTTTAAGCCTCTGAGTCGACCTTCAAAATTATATTCTGCTATTAATGTTTTGGTTGTTATTACGGACCTCAACGGAGGTTTTTAAAGTAGAAATTAACAGTTGAATGAAAGATAACATCCAACACGGAACCACATAGAAAGCCTCAATTTATACTTTTAAAAATGCCCTAATTGAGCACCAGAAACCAGAGTGTAAGTTCTGGCTCCATCACACACTGGTTCAATGTCCCCATGTGCAAAATCATAAAATGACAGTTGTTTTCTAGTACGAGATTAGAACTCTTGAGTCCCAAGCAAATATTACTCGGCTTTAGAGCTCTCAGTTCTGATTCCATCTCTTGTGTTTATCTTTCTTTGTTAAAAAGGGAGGTGAGGGGCCTCCCCAGTGGCGCAGCGGTTGAGCACTGGACTGTGAAGCTGCCTGCAACCGCTGCAGCGCCGGTTCGATCCCTGGCCACTGGGAAGGGTCCCACATGGCGCGCAGACCTCTCCTGCCGCACCTGCCACTCCCCTCAGCAGTGTCCTTCGGTCCTTCTGCCTGCTCTGCTCCCGGCTCTGGCTCTGGTGAATTCTCTCACCCTCCTGCACTTCTGACTGTACCCAGTGCATGTATAAATAAATAAATAAATCTTTAAAAAAAAAAAAGGACAAAATTCAAAAAAAAAAAAAAAAAAAGGGAGGTGAGGGCTGAGATTTAGGTGCTATTTCAAAATGATTGAACAGAAAAATCTCAGAAACTTGGATTTATTTCCCAGTCAGTTCTCAGTGTTGTGCCATTATTGCAAATAAGAATGATATTTTTAGAATTCAGATTTAAATACTCAATCTTTTGAGACTGGAGAAGACCGAAGGACACTGCTGAGGGGAGCAGCGGGCGGCAGGAGAGGTCTGCGCGCCATGTGGGACCCTCCTCCGGTGGCCGGGGATCAAACCGGCGCCCCAGAGGCCGCGGGGAGCTTCGCAACCCAGCGCTCAACCGCTGCGCCACCGGGGAAGCCCTCACCAGGCAACTCTTGACTTGCGATCATGATGACCTTCGCCACCAGGCCGCCAGGACAGTGCGTGTGACTACACTTCCGCTGTCCCTTCTTCTTTGCAGCCACCTGCTGAGAGTGAGGGCAGAAGCCTGGTGATGGCCACATATGGGGCAGTCCAGGCTGGGAACAGGATGTGGGATCAGGGACAGTGAACTTCTGGCTTCCAGAATAGGAAGCCAGATCCAGCTCTTGTTGATTCATACAAGAGCAGATTCCCTGATCCTGGAAGGCAGTCGGATGCTGAGCTAATCAAATCAAGAGAAGCCCATCGCCCAGCTCAGAAATACATCTCCCACCCTTTGCAAGACAGGGTAGACTCAAGCAGCTCTGCTTTCTCCTGCTGGGTCAAGATCACAGTCCTCTCAAGTCAGCAGAGCTGTGCCTTCCTTGTTCTTCGTCATCAAATAATTAAGTTCATTCCCCAGAAATACCACTCCAAGTAAGCTTGACTTGACCTGAAGTTCAGAAAATTACTCTTGGGCCAACCCCACCCTTTCTGGAACTGAGTTGGAGGTGTGACATTTGAGCTTTAATTACAGGCTCCCCCGGATAGAAATACAGTGTCGTAGAGGACTGTTTAGAAAGAGACCTGCCACAGTAGGTAGTGCAGCTTGCAATTACACTGTAAGAAAAGGCCAAGGATAAGCAGCTTGCCATAAAATAGCAAAGCAAATTGAATAATCAGTTCCTTTAAATACAGGGAAACATTATAAATAGTGTCACTTTATGAGTCAGAATTAACCTTCAAGATTGAATTTAGAAAGTAGCAAAGAATATTTCTGGGAAAAGCTCTTCTGTTTCCTGAAGTAAAAATAACTGCGAGGGGAAGGGTATAATTCCAGGATAAACCTGGGTAGGTAAATTAGGAAGAAAAGGTATATGTGGAATCCAAGTGCCCTACTCCCGCTGACAGCAGCCTGCGGGGGATAAAATGCTGGTTGACAGCAAAACAGGTGCAGAGTGAGCCTTCCGGAAGTTTCCACTGGGTGCCTGACCAGCTCGCCTGCCCGCACCCTGCACCCTGCTCTGCACTGACGTCACAGGCTATGACCAGGCTTTTATTCCACATGGGCAGTGGGAGGTGTGGGCAGGAAATCTGCGAGTGTAACGAGATAGTTTCCCTATAATTTTTCCTCCTAAGCCCCTTTTTTCCTTAGGTCTCTGGCTCTGGTTCTGGCTCTGAGGTAGAGTCTCCCCAGGCCCCCAGCCCCTGCCCATGCACAGCCCCAGCCCTGGCCCTGCTGGGCGGTTCTGAGTGCATCCCTACTTGTTCCAGCCCACAGCTGCGAATCTAGGCCTCCCTTAAAAGTTAAACCTTTTCTAGTTTGCAGTATCCTGCAAGGGTCCCCATTCAGTCTACTGGGCACCCCTAAATCCACCTGTCCAACAAAGGTAGTAAATACTTGCAGAAAAACACAAGTTAATAGGATGGAAATTTTATCATTCAACAATCTTTATGAAAGAGTTCACCAACATCCACAGGATACAGGAAATGATGTGGCAAGAGAAGGCTGCTACAGGAAAGGCTGGCCGTAGGCAAATACACATCCAATTCAGCCTCGCACCCAACCCGTAAGAGGTTGGGGTAATGGTGACTACAGAGTTACAACTGGCTAGTCCAGAAGCTTCCAGCAGCAGGAAGAGAGGCTCTTTTTACAGACTTAAGGTCACATTGGCTTATTCCAAAGACTTAGGATTGGCAGGATGCGAAGTTATTAACTACAGAGAAACTCAACGTAAACAAGCAGGTTCAAGTATCCATTTTGGCAAAGAATGGATTGTACAAGAGTAGGAGTACAGTTTTTAAAGGTAATTATATCTAAGGCTTCTTATTTAGAAAGTGTATGCTTAAATTGAAGAGCTGGTGTGTGTGTGTGTGTGTGTGTGTGTGTGTGTGTGTAACTAAGTGGCATTAACAGCCTCCCACATTTGGCACACTTTTCATTTCCAGACTATTCTCTGATATAGATGAGAAGTTCTTTTAAGACATTTCTATTTTGTGAAGTTCTCCCATTTCCCATTTTCCTCAATTACACTTTAAGGAGTGCTCACAGCATGACGACTATATTAGTATGAAATATTCTATATTCATCTTGCCAAGGGTGTCAACAGGAAATTCCTCAGCTGGTCAAAGCTCCTGGGATGAAACTCACCAGCCCGCTGACCCTGGAGAGCTGCCTCCTCACCGGAGCTTCAGGAAGGAGCAGCCGTTCTTTGGAATACTTTTTGGAGTTAGAAATTTGCAGAGAATGTGTTTGGGAGGAAGCAGTTTCTACCACGTAGCCTGAGCCTCTGCTCCCCTTTTTTTCATTTTTAAACATCTACCTACCGTGCTGGCATTCTTTATGAATTGGTTACTCGGTTATTGGTAAAATCATCCAACCACATACATCCCAACAAAAACACATCATCTTGCTCATATCTTGCACATTTACTTCCATATTTCTATTTAAGTAGTCTAAAATCTTGGGAAAATATCAATTTAAGAAATCACCTAGCTGTGAACCTTCAGAGTAAATTTATGTCTGTACCCCACAGCATGAACTTCTCTTGCTATTTCTGAAACACTACATGTACAATGAAGTTTGTTTTCACGCCGACCCCACCCCTCCGGGTCGAGTCCTCACACCCACATGGAGCTGTTGGCACCACAGCTACATGGACTTACCTTTAGTCCTGTGATCAGTTTTGCCAACGTGCCCAGCCTCTGTCCCCTTGCTGCACGGCAGGGTTCTGCTTTCTGGCCATGATTAGTGAGTTATGAGAAGTGACATCTGTCACTCTGCATCAGAGCATTTAATGGCAGTTTTCTTCTGCCACAGTAGCAACTTTTGGCATAAAAGGACAGGGACTGGAGCAACACTTCCCATCAACGCATAGTGGACATTGTGAGCGAGAAGGCAGTCTTGTTCTAAGCTGAAGATTTGGGGTTGTAACCACTCAGAACCTAGCTTACCCTGGTTGATACTCTCCCACCACTCACCCTGATCACTCTGGCCCAAGTAGCCCATTGCTGTCAGGTGAACCCCTCAGTCCATCTTCCCAGGCCTTTTATACCTTGGCCCACATCTACTCATTCAGCCTCGTCTCCCACTTCCCACCAACCATCCCAGCAATTCTCGGAGCCTGTGTTTCCTGCCTTCGGTCTGGTGATAACTTGTTTCTCAAATGCCCAAGGGACAACCATACCTGACACCTACAAATAATGAAGAATGGGTTAGACTCAAAAACCTAAGGTGGAGTCTTGCTCCGTGTTCACCCCGTCTCTTGTTAGTGCCTGGGAATTTTCCACACTGGCTCCTCCCAACTCTATTCCCTTCCAGAATCCCATTGAACTTGTTGGGCCTTCTCGTTTTGTCCCTCTTGACTTCTGACCTCTTTCTCCTGCTTCAGCTCCTTATCTCTGGGCTGTCTTCCAGGTAAGCGGACCACGCACCTTCCAGTTTAGTCTCTCTTCCGAGAGCCGCCCAGGCCTCCTCCCCAGGCTTCCTCCGTGTGTGCTGTCATCCTGCTGTGTGTGTGTTTCTTCTTCATTCTGCACCTGTGGGCTTTTTTTTTTTTTTAATGTTCTTGGATGGGCCTTCAATAAATGCTAGTTCCTATTACCAAGCATTCCCGAGTATTTGATTAGATTACCGTATAAAAGCATAGTGACAAAGACAGAAATTCTAGTATCGTGTTTTGCACATACTTTTTATTTGTCAAATAAGTGAGTATTTGTCAATATGTACATAAACACATAGAGCGAACACTCGATTTAGAGCAAGGAAATCTGGGTTCTAATACGCAAAAGCCACTTACCAGCTATGAGGGCTTAGGCAGAGAACTTAATCTGAGCTCAGCCTCCTCAACTGTAAAATAGGCTATTAGGACCCGTGCAGCCCACCACACAGGTTTATTGCAAGGTTCCAATGCAGAAACATAGGAAAGTGCCATGAATACAACTTAAGAGCAATACAAGTATAAATATAACAAGTAACAGCAATTGAACTTCAAGTTGAGGAATACTCATTCACGCCCTCGGGCTATACCGATATATGGCTGGAGTCAACAAGAAAGTGATAAAATATCTTGATGACAGGTGAGAACGAAGATGCCGTTCTTCTGAGTGGGAAGAATTCTGCAATATCCTGTAGCCTGTCCCTGCAATGAATCATTTCCTAAACGTAATGAAGACGTCAGAGCCCCACCATCAATGATTCTCTCCCAGAAGCATGGGGGCCAGTGTCCCACGTTTATTTACATACGAAATGTATTTAATACAGTGATGGATGTAGTGCCTACACCTGACAGCAGCAAGACCTTTCGAGGAACTGAACGTTGGCTACATCTACCATGCAAGTATCTATATATACACAAAGGTTTTCTTTTAAAAAAAAAAAAAAAAGTACAAAACATGTTTGGGGATAAATACAAGATATAAAATGCAAAAGAAAACACAGAACCAAAATGTGTAACTCTCCCAGAGAACTATGAACGGAAGGGACAGGAGTACCCTGCTGCACGCGGGCAAAGCAGAACTACTGGTATTAGAAACACTTATTGAAGTGACCGACCTCAACGCGGTGGCTCAGCACTTAACTGGAGGGCGACGGTGCTGCAGGCCGCTTGTGAAGTCGGCGCGGAGTTGTGCATCCAACTCAAAGTACCAGGACATTTGGCGGTAGCACCCAGAACAGGAAACGCCAACTCTTCAGACAGCAAAGGGTTAAGTCAACAGTGAATAATTTTTTTTTTTTTTCCTGTCAAGAGCCAAAGAAATACTAGATATTTTTAGTTGTGTCTCTGTAATGGTTAATAAATGACACGACAGGAGCTTGACTACCAGAAATCCACCGGACTGACCGCACCTGTGCAACCTCTAGGGTAGCCCAGCCCTTTCCTGACCGGACCCCCTCGTGCTATGGACGCCAGGCTCGCAAATGTGCCCAGAAAGACAACCAGCCCCTGGTTTTTCCCTTGAGGACACCCCACTCCCCGGTTCTGAGATGGAGTTAAGGGAACCCACACTCCTTTCTGGCCTAAGTTGTTACCCAGACGTGGAAGAAGCTACCTGAGGGCGGCCCGAGAGCCGCCCGCGAGGCCCGGGAACAGGCCGGGCGGTCCGGGAGAAGTGTGCGCTCCCCGGTGAGAGCAGGCACGTGGAGGGTAGTGCTAAGACACTTAGGAGTCCCCAGAGTGTTTGAGACCCACGGAAATCTACAATTTACGTAGTGAATTCTAAAAATTAAAAACACTAAAAAAGGCATTATCTTCGCCTGTAATTAGTTAACCCATTCAAATCCGTAACATACAAAATGGTTTATTTGATTTCAGGAACTGCCCCTGTTACTAAGAACTCCGTTTTAAAGAAACAGTACAAAAAGAAAAACTCTAGCCCCCCAAAAAACCAACAAAACCTCAAAACGTTTTCCACTAAATACTGATACAAACATGTAACAAAGAGTATAAAAAGTTATTCATTTAAATATATACAAACTCTTTTAAACTCAAATACTGCTTTAATGCTTCTCGAGGATGGACCACCACCAGGTAAAGGGATGTGGAGAGAGGAGACCCCCAAACAGCCTGGCCTGGCTGTCAGCGCTATTACACTGCCAACTTTTTGTAACAAAAATGTCTTTTTTACTCCAATGTGGACTGGGATTTTCCTCGCGGGAGGGCCGTGGCTATTTCTCGGCTGCACTGACTCTTTTGGACTTGATGAAGGCCATGCCGTGTGTCCGCATGTGCGCGTTTAAGGCAGCTTCCGTCTCGAACGTCTTTGCGCACACCTTGCACTTCCTGTCCGACGGCGTGCCGTCCGCCGCCTCGTCCTCGGGCCCCGGCTTGTTCTCCTGCTGGTGGTCTTCCCCGGCCCCGTTCTGCTTGGACACAGGCTGGGGCTCCTTCAGCTTGTGCACGATGAACAGGTGCCGGGACAGGGAGACGTGCGACGTGTAGCAGAGGCCGCACTCCCGGCACTGGTAGGACGAGCCGTCCGACTTGTGCTGCGGGATGTGCTCGTGAAACTGCAGCAGGTTCTCGGTGGTGAAGCCGCACACGGCGCACTTGTGGACCTTGAAGACGTTGATCTTTAATTTCTTCAGGGGCTGGGTGATGGCTCCTCTGGGAGGTCTGAACTCCAACACGGGTTCTTCCAACTTCCGCTTGGGACTAGGAACCTTTGGGGAGAAAGCAGAACAAACCACATGACTGGACCCCCTAGTGCACCACGGGGTGGGGTCTCTCGATGTGAGTGCTGCTGGGGGAACAAGAAGGCCTGCACCCTGAGCTCCGGACAGGGTCCTTGGGCAGCTGCCTGTCCCACCCACCGGGCTCAGGCTTCTCAGCCACCACAGGAACCTGGACCACCAGAGTCACTCTGGCCAACTGGCGGGCGATGGACAAATGACGCTCTGCCTTCTAGAAGGGAGTCTCCACAGATCAGGACAGACAACAAAAACCTGGAGAGTCATTAAAAGGAGAGCTGGGAGGGGTCCTTGAGGCAAGAGGAGATGGGTGGGGTTGTGAGGGTGCTTAATGGGGTAGGGGAGGGTCTGAGATGGCCTCAGGGATAGATAGGTGAAACTGGAGAAGAGGCCTGTGGCTGCAAAGGCGTGAGTCACACAGTCCTGCTGCGAGAGAAAGGGCCAGGCACTGGAGCTGCCAAGGACCCCATGTGGGAGCCAGTATTGGGCAGAGGGTCAGCGGGAGCCAGGTATGGCTGGAGCAGAGGGACCGGTGTGTGCATGAAGCTGGACAACAGCAAAGCACCTTCTGAGGGAGAAGATGTCAGAACTTTTGCTTTTCCTGAGACTGAGCACCACGGACACTGGCCTGGTCCAGTACCTGTCTCTCCTGCCCACTTACCTTCCCCACGTCTCTCCCACTGCCAGCCCGGTCTGTTTCCTTCCTTTCAGCTTTCTACATTGACCCAGCTAAGTTTCCTTACTTCGAACTTTCCAAATATCCAAGCCTACGCGATATTGCTCCCCACTCCATGGCACATCTTTCCTGCCCCATCCAAGGAGCATCCCTCATACATGGCCTTGACCTGAAACTGCCCTTGTATGTATGTGGTTCATTTCCCCCTCCTGCCACCACCAGCACTTGAGGGTAAAGACAATTTAATGGACACTCAGATCTGATTTGTATACTGATGAGACATTACTCAATGATTAACTCCCTGAAAGCACAAATGGGCCTTTTTCCAGAACATTCCAGACACAGCACAGTGCCAAGGACAGCAGGATCTCACCAGCATCTGCCACACTGCTGCTTCAGCTCAGGTGGTGCTTGGCACACACCTGCCCTATAAACAGGTTAACACAGGCACTGCTGTCTGATTAAGGTCACTATCCACTGATCAAAGAGTAAGGCATGAACTTGGAATTTCAACCTTGATCACTACAGAGGGAGGCTAGAAGGAATCCCTGCGTTTTTATTAGGTATCTGCCACCACCAGTATGTTACCAATTAAGAATCTAGTTTTACATATTCCTTTTGGCTTAGGGACAATTTCCATGAGTCAACATAAAATTTTTTAAATTAATCTATCAAAGTAGAGCCCTAAAGCTGTTCCTGGAAGGATACCAAAGAAACTTATTGACAAAGATTTTCTTTTGGAGCAAGCTAAAATAGTGTAACTGAAGAGTACCTATTATTTCCCACCTTTATATATAATCTGAATTTTCACAACTGCATATTAGTAGGGCAATGTCAATGTAAAGAATGCATGAAAAAGAGAATTCAATTGACAAGAGTTTCCCCTATAAGGACATCTACTGCGTTTGAACCTTAGTATCTTCTTTTATTTCTGTTTCCTCCTCATTGGTGGCTTCTGTCATTTCTTTCAAGTCAGGATCCTTAATACCATGCATAAGCTGGATGTGCTTCTCCAGCATCAACCGTTTCGTAAAGGTACGTCTGGAGTCTGGGCAGTGCCTGTGGGAGCAAAAGGCAGGAAGATAAACTACTTGCCAGCAAGTTCTCAACTGAACAGTAACTGCTCGCTGAGAGATCTTCAGAGCCAAGAGTGCGCTCAGGGGTCAGGGTGACCGTGTGAACATCAGAGGTGTGACCTGGTGAACACAGGAGGTCGTGACCCTTGTGAACACCACAGGTGGTGACCCGTGTAAACACCAGTGGTCCAGAGCTAAAGAACAAGTTTGTTATGAGATCACAATTCTAACTCATGGGGGGAGAGTTTTTGCAGCTTTTATTCAAAGTTTTCTGAGCCAAATTAACCTAATTTGGTTCAAAAAGAATATTTATCTTCAAGGTTTGGCTAAAATATTACTTGATTCATAACTCTACCTTTGATTTTACTTGTTTTTTTTTTTTGTTTGTTTTTTTGTGTGTGGGACCCTCGCCGGCGGCTGGGGAACGAACCGGCGCTGCAGAGGCTGTGGACAGCCTCACGGCCCAACGCTCAACCACTGCACCACCAGGGGAGGCCCTAGTTTTGATTTTAAAATAGAGAATATTAAATTTCAAGTATTCTTACAAGGACTCAGAATGTTCCCTCAGAATTTACATCCGGAGGGAAAAAAAAAACAAACAAAAGAATTTACATCCTGAGATGCAAAGTGCCTCCCTGACCCCTCGTGCTGACACTAACTACTGGGAGGACAGCAGACGCTCTCAGAAAACCTCAAGGACACCCCAGAGGTGAGGGCTGAAGGACGTAAAAGAACCACGCTTAATACCTTCAAAAAAGCTTCTGCTAATTTTTTGTGACTCTTTTATAACAACCTCAAACCCCGATGACTTCACGTCAGAGACCCCTTTACAGGAGCTGCGGTGGGGGTCAGAACCAGAAACAAGTGCCAAGAAGAGGATGGACAGCAAATGGGGCGGGCAGGCCTCAAGTTTTACGACAGCTTGTGGAATTCACAGGGAAAGAAACCCCATCAGATGAAGGAAGCGCGACGCCAGGCTTCCTTCTCATCTTCTCAGCCCAGGACTTCTTTCTAAATCCTCCACATCTTTCCATGCAGTCTCCGCACACAGATTTTATTTTCAGAAGTTTTTTATCTCACCCAATCACTCCCAGTATCAGTCCCACTGAAGGAGAATCTGTGTCCCTACAGCCCCGCCCAGGACTCTCCCCAGCTGACCGGGCGCAGTGCGGCCACCCGTCTGCAGCCGGCCTGGGTGGGCGCCTGACCCTCCCCACCCTGCCGAGCTCACAGCACATACTGGCTATGAGGCACCTGTCTCCTCGTTCTTGTTTTTTTAAGACAAGTACCAATAAGTAACCAACCCGGCTACAGCAACCCCCTTGAGGCACGTTCTGGGTGGACGGGAAGGAAGCCTTTTCACCAGTAACTTACAATATATAACGAGCTCTGATCTTCGCATACACAGGCGAAGCTCACAACTGTCCACTCAGCTCTTCCCATTTGGTCTCTGAGGCAATGGTGTATTTGGGAAAGGCTGCCCTGCACCGGATGGGGGGCTGCAACCTGGGGCAGAGGGGCCAGCCTGGGACCGCATCCATGGCCAGCTCTGGCGTGGGTGGCTGTGAGCAAGGCAGCCCGAGACCAAAGGGCATCTCACGTAACTCAGCACTACAGATCTTCTCTCCCCCAATTCTCAGTGACAACATAGACGCCGTATATGCCTCCGGGCCACACAGAGGACGACGTATGCAGGATGTGCAAGACGCAGCTCTATTTATTTTCCTATTTGTGTCACGGCCCCAATGCAGAAGCTCTATGTTGAAACCACAGAGTATGGTTCAGAAATGAAACCTTTAAACTGGGGCAGAGGATGGGGAATGGAAAGTGAATTAAAAAAACCTTCCAGAAGTTGCAGCCTAGTCCTTTCACTGTGCCTCCCCACATTAGAAACCGTGACTTACGAGCAAGTATAAACTTTCCTGATGCCTTTGTGCTTGATCCGGTTGTGGCGGCACAGGCTGTGTGATGAGCTGAAGGATTTGTCACACTGGCGGCAAGGGTGTTTTTTCATTTGCTTTATCAGGAGAAAAAGAGAGAGAAAGTCACCTGAGAGGACAGGACAAAAATGTTCCACAAATTAAGAACATTATCCTAATAGCATAAGTTAAATAATC
This sequence comes from Talpa occidentalis, assembly GCF_014898055.3. Taxonomy (NCBI): domain Eukaryota; kingdom Metazoa; phylum Chordata; class Mammalia; order Eulipotyphla; family Talpidae; genus Talpa; species Talpa occidentalis. Next base: position 11,453,261 of record NW_023601322.1, read on the forward strand.
ATTTTTTTAAATCAGTACAGTAACAAAACTAAAGGTTTCTTAAGCAGATGAAATAAAAAGGGAAAGTCAGTGACCATGAAGGGACCAGTCTCAAGAGAATGGGATAAGGTAGATCATAACAGGTAAATACCATGTTTTTTTCCTCCCTCAAAAACATGAGTTTGATTCAACACAAACACCCAGATATTTGAAAAAAGAGAAAATATTAATACATTTTCGTTGCAAGAGAGATGTTATTTTTAAGCAGTAGATTAATATATGAAAACATAGTTTCCAGTAAATGCCAAGTAAGTCAATACTTATGCACCAGAAAGAGTATGTCACCTTACTCAGTGTGCCAGTTTAAATCTCTGGCTAATTTAAACATTTTAACTTTTCCCTCTCTAATGACTAAGTAATTATCCTTATAGAAGAGATTTCCAGAAGGTTTTCTATTTTAAATAATACCATTTGGTTATCTCAAGAACATGAAAGTTTGAAATCGCTTTATAGAGTTGCTTATTGGTATATGGGTGGGGGAGGGAGAATATGAATGTGTGGGTAGGAGGAGACAAGAAAAGCTATCAAGAGGTACATAAAAATAAAGTTTCCTACTTTGGCTAAGACATAACTCTGTTGTTTTAGCATAGACCCATGTGGAGCTCTGACGGAAAATTAGTGGCTTAACTGTAAAGCACAATTCCTTGGGTACAAGGTGCACTGCAGTCGCGAATTAATATTGTATTGCAAGGAAATATAATCAAGGAAGAAATGCCAGCCTCATGAATACAGCAAAATTTGGCTCAATGCTCCTTAAAAATAAGGTGGAAGTGGGAATAAGTTCTTATGTGAAATACCATTGCTATTTTGGCAATAAGAAGAAATCAAGCAATTACGAGCTAAGTGATAAAGAAACAGCTGTTTTTTACATCATTTTTACATTTACCACTTGACAAATAGCCTGGTAAGGACATGTATTCAGTAGCTGAGTTAGGCTCTGGGCTCCTGGAGATGGGTGGGCAGCTGTTTCTGCTGCTTGTATGTTGTGGCACCGGGGGATTCTCCCCCGACACTAAGGGGGTGGTCACAATGGTGCCTTTCTCAGAGGTGCGGGGGCGGTTGTTTGATAAAGCAGGGGGTCAGCACAGCGCGCAGGACAGAAATCCTCAGTATAGACTCCTCTGCTAATGACGGTAAAGTTACACATCCAATCTTCACTTTAGAGAGCGGAAAATACTGTCTTTTAAGTAAAGCACATCAGTCCCTCGGGTGTTCGAAAAGGTCTTGAATCCAGACTAAGGCAAAAGAGAATGTTTCCTCTCCATGTTAAAGACGAAAGCTGACCCTTGTGTTACTGCTTTCCTCAGTATATAATCTCTGGGGGAAAAGAAGAGGACAAAGCAAAAAACCAGCTGGGCCCCTGAGAGCCACTGTCCCTTCTCCCAGAGGAATTCCATCAGCATGTTTCAGTGAAACAAAGCAGACCACCTGCAATGCCCGGTCTCGGCAGCGTGAGAACGAATGATGTTTCACTTAGAATGAAACTTCAGGAAGAAAACAGTTAAGAAGGGCTACACGCTGACTGTATGTATTAATATCTAACGCCTTTGAATGCTGTACATGTTAAACGGACAATGTTAAGTTCACCCTCAAGAGTCAAAACACAAGACAGCTTTCCGAAGCAGGGCGGCTGAGCAAATAATCACGACACACAGAACTCAAGTGTGTCTTTCCACCAGCACAGGGCCAGCGGTCTCAGAACCATAAACTGGATTTTCCTATGAAGGTGAAAGGCTTGATGCTTTATTTCTTGCTATGATGCTGTTATATCAATATCAAATCAAGTCTTTAATAGAGAAATACCAACATGGAAATCCACAGGAGATAATGAAGAGCAGCTTGGCTGAATCAATAATGTCTATTCTCAAAGAGCTGACAAATATGAGAAATTCTTCCTTTTCAGCATCTGCATGAAACACGCACAAATGAACTGTGAAATCCCTAAACAATGACGCAGAGTTTCAAAATCACCAATGACAAGAAAATTACAGGTTTGAACACTAGCTTCCAGATCAAACCTGCCATGTTCACAATCGCTAACCAAACAAATGACTTTCTTCTTTGCTGAATTTTAAATACTAACTTACTTGAAGGTGCACCACCTACTTTATTTCCTATCTCCACAAAAGCTCTTCAGTAGCCTACTAGCTCACACTGCCACTTTGTGATACAGAAAGTTTTTACAAATCAAACAAAAATGGGAAAAACAGTAATAAGCAAGTGTGGTATGTGTCATGTCGCATGTTTAAGGCCACCTGCCTCCTCCCGGCTCCAACGGAGCGTGTTGTTCAAGGGCCGGGGATCTGTGGACTTCCTACAAGATGACTAAAACCAGGAATCAGGTTTTCCCACTTGATTCTGCGTTGTTTCGTTTTTTAACTAGAACCCTCTAAAAAAAACAGTGAACTACTAAGCTGGCAGGGCCTGAAAACCTTTGCAACACTTTTGAGGAAAACATCACACAGGACATACACTAGGGGACACATCCTTCCTCAACTTTCTCCCCAGTCTCCAATTTTTTTACTTTCCTTTTCAATTCTGTAGGCTAGAAAGCGCTGGCTCCTCTCAGCAAAGGCCTCTTCTGTGAAGCCCTTCGCCTAGGGAGGAGTCTGAGCTCCTGGAGGGGTCTCAGGGCTGGGTTGCCACAGTCTCCCTCACAACCCACTTCCAGTTCTCGTAACTAGTCCTGTCTTTTCTCTTGGCTTGAAGGCTTTGGTTTCAGGTGGCCTGGAAGAAGTTACTGGGACCGGGGAGGGGGTGCGGTCACATCATCACACACCATCGGCCACAGGAAGCTTCCCCCTTCTGAGACTGCTATTCCCAGAGGGATCTGCTTCCCGGCAGCAAGCAGAGGCTCTCAACGGCAGTCTCACATCCAGAAACACAAAATTCAGGTGACAGGGAGAGACTTACTTCCAGACCAGGTGGACAAAGAACCTCCAGGTCTATCAGAACACTTCTTATGAAAACAGAAAAACCCCAAGGCCATATATAGTTGGAACACACCACAGCAGCAATTCCCCAAATGTACTGATAACTCCTGAAGTTTCTGGACCCACATGGGAATCTATGCTGCAGATCTGCACACATGCGGGACTGTCGATTCTGCTGCAATTCGACACAGTACTTCAAAAAGTCACCGCGCTGTGCAAAGTACGGCAATAAAACCCATGGGTTTCTAGTGACAAGGGGGTCGGGGCACAAACTCAAAAACTCTGCCAGTGACATACGCCGTGACAACAGAGCACGCTGCACACATTGTTGAATGACTAAGAAAGTATAGACTGTGCAAACGACACGTGGTCCTTTCCCTTGAAAAGGCCTGCAGTTGGCCCATGGAAGTGGGCGGTGGGCATCAGAGGGCGGAAGCTGGCTGAGTTTTGTGAGTGGTAGAGATTTCCCTCTGAAATCGGAGGGAAGTTTTAAAACCAGTTGTGGGCCAATGAGACGCGACATTCGGAGGGCCAGGGGATGGCCTGGGCCTGAGGTGTGCAGGAAGCTGATATACTCCATTTCACAGCTCTCTGTGCTCCTGGGATATCTCAGGGTTGGGAATCACACGTGAGCGAACTCAGAACTCATGATGATCTCCAACTGCTCCCTGGTAAATCACCCGCAGCAGATGTGTGTCTTCGACACAAACATGACACTTAGCAGAAGGCTGTGCACTGCAGTGCAGGGTGTAAGGGGAAGGATGGGGGAATGTGGATCCATCAAAGGAGACCTGGAATCCTGCGGGTCTTGAATTCTAACCTCCTTATGAGAGATCTGAACACTAGCACTCTGGCGCAATGTTCGTGTGCTAGTCTTGCCATAGCCAGAGGTGGACAAACAAATGACAGGCAGGTGAACACGGCTCAGGAAACTCCAACTACTATGTGTAAAAGCACCAAGAAAAACAATTTTTGAGGACTAAGCCATCCAAGTTTTTACAAATTGAGTGGTTTGGTGGAAATACATAAACACGAGGTATAAATTTAGATCGGAGGTTGGCAGGCTTCTTTGGTAAAGGGCCAGCTAGTAAATATTTCAGGCTTTGCAGGCCATAAAGTCTATTGCTACTACTCAAGTCTGCCCCGCAGTTCAAAAGCAGCCGCAGACAGTGGTACCTAAATGAGTGGTGTGTGTCAAAATCAGGTGGTGGGCCTGTGACCCACAGTTCATTAACCCCGATTTAGACCGGCCTCACATCTGCTAGAAGACAGTCAAGACTCAATCACTTGGAAGGAAGCCTAATTAGTAGTCGGTCACCAGTCTAGGTAAGAACACATCAGGACTATAAAGTCAGGGGGGTGATTTCTTTTCCCAGGCCATGCTCTGAACATCTTGAGTTCCACCAGTATGTCACTGGGCTGTGTCGAGGTGGCTGAGAACTTTCAAATGAATGGTGTGTGTTTGTCTCTGGCTGTGCACATTTAAAACAACCACCAGCAAGACCAGCCTCCGAACCTTCAGGTTAGAAGACTCTGGTTTTCTGATAATATCAAACGACCGAAAAAAGTACAACTCAGAACGTAATCCACCCGGGGTGAGAAGAGACGAGATCCAGCACGGGAGAGAAAGCCACCCCACTGCAGCCACTGTCCCAGACACTCCCCAGTGCCCTGGGACGGTCACAGAGTCCACATTCAGGGCGCCATGGGGTCACGGGGTATGGTGAGCACCGCAGAGGCCTGAGGTGCTAGTACAGACCCCCCAGACAGACCTCACACTCACCGGGAGTCCTGACCGGTCCCACCCTCTCCCCTTCACGACTGACGAGAAACGTAAACAGCAGGTTCCCGGATGCAAAATTCAGACATCAGGCTGCGTGTCTGTGAAAATAAGCTTCGCCGCCAAATTCTTCTGGATCTGGCTGCACTTTGCACCCCATCTTATGATGATGATGGTTTGTCGTGTCTGTGAAGCCTCCTTGGTACCCAATGTGGGCCTACGTATGGGTGATTTCTCTCTGATTTCCGTGCCTAGGGAATCCAGTCCAAGGGAGGAACAGAGAAAAGGTTTTCCTCCTACAGCAATTTTTAATACAATCTTGTTGCCCTTTTTTATTAAAAGGCAATCTAAAGAGAAAAGGTCACTGTAAAAGATTCCCACTCCCCACAATCACTATTTTATAAGAGAAAAGGACCGTCTTACAGAATTTTAAAAAATCAAAACTTGCTCCTCAGGTCTAAACACCTAAGGAGAATCTTCCTGATATTATTTTATTTCTACAGATCAAAAGACAATAGAAACTAATCTTTCCTTCTGAAGTAATGTTTTTCTCACATGTAAGAAAGTTAATAAAAAAGTAAACAAGCACCAATACCTAAAAAGCTAACATCAAAACTGACTGAGTCCAACTGCGGCACTGCGCACGGATTCTTCCAGGCGTCTAAGCTGCGCCGGCGAGGCACAGCCGGCAGACACCGCACCCCGCAGACGTGAGCACAGGCCTGAAGATTCCAGGGCGCCTCTGCTCGGGGCTCCTTGCTACTGCGAGGCGCCTCTGTGTTCTCTGTCTTGTTGGTGTTGACTCCAGGTCTGTGATTACTCAGCTGTGAGAGGTCAAGCAGGAGAGCTAGGCCCCCAGGGCCCCCTCCGCCCTTCCCCAGCAGCCTCTGAACTCTGCAGCCGGGTGTGCACATACTGCAGTTATGCGGATGGGTGAATTAATGGCCTGGGAAGAACCTTCTTCCTTGCTCCAGGCTCTTCTGCCAAACAACAGTTTTGCTCTCAGTCGTACATTGGGTGACAGCTTAAAACCTGTACCCCGATGCAGAAGCGAGTGCCCTGGGCGCTGAGGCAGGTGTTGGCACAGGGTTGAACTCCACGAACCACCTGCAGTGGCTCTGGGGCTGAAGTGTCCCATCTGCACACCGTGAAGCAGAACCACTGGGTCACCTGCTGCCTAATAATTTATGATTCCGTAAGCCAGCCATGGCCAGAAAGGCTTTGCATTTCCTCTGACCTACCCTCTGTGGCATGTAAAATTAATGTTTTGGGCTTTAAGGTAGTATCAACTTAGAATTGTGTGCTAAATTCTTAAAATCTAAAAATCCAGTCCGCTGGTTGGATTTAAAGAAATTACAAATGCATGTTGCATTCCTGGGCAAGTATTGTAAAAGCCCATCCACATGAACAGAGAAGCACAATGCTATCCAGGTATCTGAAAGCCTAGACACCGCTTTCAGCACTGATTCCAGGAAGAAACCCAAGCCCAGAGCAAATCCGGGTAGTACTCCTCTCCCTGGGAGCTCCCACTCCACGCTACCTGCAGGGAGGGACCCTGGCGTAGGAAGGGGAGAGACTGAGGTTTGACAGGTAACAAGGGGAGGCGCTTCAGGGCCCATCAGTCTAGGGCTGAGGCAACAGAGGCAGAGAGAAGGAAAACTGCTGCTCTGTGACAGAGGTGAAACTGAGTCCTGGCTGCAGGTGATTTTTTTAATAATAAATGTTCTCATACACACGAGGGGTGGCACACTCACCCAAAGCAGATCCCAACAGGGCCCAAGTCTCCTATTTCTCCTATCTGGCCACAGCACCAGCCCAATATCAGGGAGCCTCTACCTCCTGAGCCTGGAAAGATAAACAGGAAAAGCCCCAGGAGGAAGCACCTTCTCCATCTCCAAAATCGCACCAGCCCTGGCGCTCCACAGAATGTCGGTGAACACTGAGTCACCGTGTGCAGAGCACCACCCTCTAACCAGATACTGCTAGATTCCTACCCGGCTCTCCCCACAAGCCTGCCACTACTGGGACCGAACATGTTGCCTGCTAGTGCCTGTCATTAATTTTATATTGTATGGGTTGTGACTGGGGTGTCTATGTTTATTATGCAATGGAACGAGCAATAAAAACAGGCCCGCCAGAGTGTTATCAGGAAACACGCACCCGTAACAAGAGGAGGCGTTATTACGGCTGTGTTACTGCTTTAGCACATATCACTGAGCAAATATATATTTACAGCCCTTCAACCTTGCTTATAGAAACCTCTGTTGAGTTTACAGAAAAAAGTCTCCTAAAAAAGGCTTCTGACCAGATACAAACATTTCACACATAGGAGCAAATCTTCCTAGGAATCTGAAAAATGTCTCTTCTGGCTTCCAACAATTTAGAGTAGTATTTTATAGTCACGTTTGAGTCATATTTTCAAAATAATGTAACTCAAACGGCACTTTTATTTTGCTTCATTTTCTGTCCTTCGTGAAACAGTACATTTCCGAAGTGGAAACTGGTCATTCATCTGTTTCCTTTCTTTGAACTCAGAGTCCCGGATCTCACAGCCCCATCTCTGCATCTCTCCCTTTATTTCAGTGAAGCAAGGCAAAGAGTGGCCTTTACTGGAAAGGCTGGGGCTTTCCAGGCTCTTGCTCAGGATTCAAAAACAAACAAGTCTGCTCAAAGGACTCAACCAAAATAAGTTTTAAACTAACATCAAGGAAGTCATCATTAAAGGTAAATGGCCATGGAGAAAAACTTGCTGTTCCGTAGTTATTTTTTTTTTTAAATAGGAAACCCCTAAATTGACAGCATCCTCCAATCTCACCTTCCTGTTCATAAGCAGCTTTTGTAACTCTTAGCACTAGAAGCCAAAAGATGAACGCTCAGCTCTCAGCTGCAACTAACTTAATTCCTTAACAGCAGAACCCCAGGAATACAGAAAGGGAGGCGCGGATGTGGGAGTCAAAGTAAAGCACCCCACTGCCTAGAGGAATGTAAAGACATCCTTCGTCCCAGGGGCAAACTCATTCTCTTGCCCCCGGTCCCTAGGCCCAGACCAGACCACAGGACACAACTAAATTTCTTGAGCACTGGCTCAATCACTCTCCAGGAAGCCCATCAGGCTACCACCCAGTCCGCCACTGAGAAATACAAGCTGCCCTGAAGCACCGCATGTCAGAGAGATCTGTGCCACTGATGAGCGACACCACCACTCTACTAATCACACCCCGACTCTCCTGTAAGGTGCTGTCCCGGCTGTACACGCCCACCACACTCAACGTCCTTCCCGGACTACTGTGTTCACTGAGTGAGGGCATGACCAGCTTTAACCAAGACTGAATGGCTAAATTAAAGTGACAACAGCTGGAAAGTCCTGTTTTTGCTAACTGTTCCTATCTATATTCAAAGATTCAATGACAGTAAAATGAAGCTACTTTTAAAATACTGACCTCTACCACTTACGAGCTGTGTTGCTTTCCACATCTATAACATGAGATGAGGGGGCCTCCCTGGTGGCCTAAGGGGTTAAGACTCAGTGCTATCACTGCCTCGGCCTGAGTTCAATCCCCAGCCAGGGAGCCGACCCACATGGTGCAGCAGACCTCTCCTGTCTCACCTGCTGCTCCCCTCAGCAGTACATTTCAGTAAATCTGCCTGCTCTGCCCCCCAACTATCTCTCGTGAATCCTTTCACCCCCTACACCTCTGGCCTATGCCCCAAGTGTCGAAAGTGTGTTTCAGGACAGCACAGACTGACTACAGCAAGAGCTTCAAGTCTCCCACACCCAGTGCACAGACAGCAAGGGATACCCGCTGTAGACTGAGAGTTTGCAAACTTCATGGGAACGCAGCTGGCCACCAGGACTCAACTCCATCTGACACGCTGGGCCGAGCTGCTCCTTTACTCACCTACACTGAGCCCTAGTCACTTTGCCTGTCCCCACCAAGAGTGACAGTGAACAGGTGCAAGGTAACACAGAGGTGCAAGCCTGGGCTTGAGGGCTGTTGGAGGCAGGTCACTGGTGACAGTGCTCTTGACCCTGATCACACACCAAGTCACAGGAGCTATGAAAATGCTGGCGGAACCGGCTGCCGAGCTGGGGTCTTGGCTCTCCCTGCGACATTCCTGTGAGGCCACATGTCACGCTCGCCCTCCACCGCAGCCACCAGTGACTTCCTCCTGGCGGTGCTGCTTCAATCTACTCATCACAAAACCATGAAAAGAGATGCTCTTGACAGAGGGATGGCTGGCTCTGACCATAAACACCGCCTCCGGGCTGCCATGGCCACTGCACAGCGCTACCACAGTGCTTCCACCTCGTCCAGAGCCAGGCCTGAGGGCATCCTTTCTCTTCTTTCCCTTCAGCTGGACAGCTGGCCCCGCCTGAACAGCTCCTGCCCCGGGCAAGTGGGCGCTTCACTCACACCAGCACCACCCCTGACCTTCCAGAGAGGATACATCACCTGAAGACAGCTACCAAAGTACCCTAGGACCCACCTTTTCTCCCCCTCCCAGAATTGCCTCCAGACCCTGAGGGCTGGTTACCCCACTCTGAGGGCTGCACGCCAGCACCCAGCCACCAGCATGAGAACCTGAGCCCCCCACGCTGGATCCCATAGCCACCATAAAGGCAGGTCAGCACTGCTACCCCCACCCTAGACACCCTGAAAGCACACTCGGTTCCTGCAGCTGGTCTGCTCACATGACTCCTCCTGGCCAATGACACGCACTGCCCGACACATCTGTGATTCTCCAGCCTCCCCACCCTCCGCGGCAACATCTGCGTTGAGATGGTGGTGCTGTCCCTGAGCCCCAGGAACGGCTCCAACCCACAGCTGGAGACGGGAGATCTGGAAGCTTTGCACACACATATATGAGAAGTGAAGCTACGGGGCTAACTGCCATTTCCCAGAGAGGGCGAGAACGGGAGTGTCTGGTGTTCCCAGGGCAGAAGCCTAATGGGTTCTGGCAACCACAGGAAAACCCGGGAGAGGGCGGCGCACACGCTCAGGGGAGGGACTCCCTCCGGAAGACGGCAGGGGCAACCAAGCCAAGCCAATCAACCCGAAGGGGTCACAAGCAAAGTGGGCTGGGTGACGAGGAGGAGCTGCAGCACAAAGGCGGCTGGCTGGGAACAAGTGGGAGCGACAGAGGGCAGACGGCAAGATGCCTGTGTGGCTGTCTGAAGGGAAGAGAGAAAAGACAGAGCACAGGAAGCTGAAGTTTGGCGCATAAAATGGAAGTGACGTGCCCTGGCTACCCTGACAGAGGGAAGGAGAATGGGAGGCTGCAAGGATGCCTGCGGGCGGGGCTTGGGAGGGGTCCCGGTTGGCAGGGCAAGCTCTGGCCTCAGTTTCCATGAGCTCTTTTCATGTCACCAGCTTGTAAAGCCGTTTCTTCCCTCCACTGTCCACATCCCATTAGTTCTTCAGGAGATTCAGGGAACAGAACTGAACTGTCACCTAATCTGATGTGCCCCCTCCAAAGGGCAGAGTCTCGACTTCTTCAAAGGTGACCCGAAAACCCCAATAAGCCAAGCACGTTCTCCGTGATGAACAGCTGAGTGGCAGGTCAGTGCACACGAGTGTGGCTTACACCAGGTCCCCACTGCCATCCTGCAGGGAACCCCCGAGGGGTCACGGTCAGCTCACCCGAGCTTCCCCAGGGCCGTCTCCGCGCCTTATAGTCCAGATGCAGTAACTGTCAGATGTGCAAACTATAGCTTTTTTAAAAAAGGAAAAGGGGAAAAAAAGAACCCTAAAATGTTCCAAGAAATCTCAAATATACAAGAAATGTAAGTTCTGGATTGCGAGGTAATTACTAAGGTCTGCTCCTGTTTTAACACTTGTGAGATCCACTTTGGGTGCCCCAGAAATGACTTTTCCCAGAATGAGCACATCGGGCTCTGAGAGAACTAAGGTAGTGTATTCACACAGCAGATTTACCAAGCAGTGCCCTAAGGAGCACCTGGTATTTACAATGCAGACAGCACGATGCCCTGGCTGGTAGGTAGCCTTGAGTGGATATGATTAAGTTAGCAACATGCTACTAATGCCATATAGATTCTATAAGCAGCTCATTTTTTTTTTAATAGAGGCATGTTTTTATTTATTTGTTTGTTTGTTTGTTTTGTTTATACATGCACTGGGTACAGTCAGAAGCGCGGGAGGGTGAGAGAATTCACCAGAGCCAGAACGGGGAGCAGAGCAGGCAGAAGGACCGAAGCACACTGCTGAGGGGAGCAGCAGGCGGCAGGAGAGGTCTGCGCGCCATGTGGGACCCTCCTCTGGTGGCCGGGGAGCAGCCGGGGATCGAACCGGCACCGCAGAGGCCGCGGGCAGCTTCACAACCCAGTGCTCAACCACTGCGCCACCAGGGAGGCCCTAAGCAGCTCATTTTTTAAAAAAAAGATTTATTTATTTATGCATATAAGAGCTGGGGTACAGGCCAGAGGCGTGGGGGGTGTCTCTCACCGGAGACAGAGTGGGGAACAGAACAGGCAGACTGACCAAAGTACACTGCTGAGGGGAGCAGCAGGCAAGACAGGAGAGGTCTGCTGCGCCATGTGGGTAGCTCCCTTGGCTGGCCGGGAATCGAACTTGTGCTGCAGTGGCTGCAGATAGCTTCATAGGTTGCGTCTCAACCCCATGCGCCACCAGGGAGGCCCTAAGAGGCTAATTTTTTTAATGAAGAGATGCTGAATTAAGTGCAGTTAGACTAAATATAATCATACACCCTTTTGCAGTTTTTGATCACCATGAGCAATGCACAAAGGCAAGTCCACACCATCTGGACACCAGCAGGTAAAACACGTTTGCCTCCCACAGATAAGTAAGGTTACGAATGCTGAGGTATTTAATATAACGAATTTTCTGGCATCCAGTATGTACTAATTATAAACCAATTTCAATATATTCTCTTAAACAGGGTCCCAAATGATTAACGATTTAGTTTTACCGGCTTAAGTTAAAGCAATAGGATGGTTCCCTTAAAAATAAAATGTAGGGCCTCCCTGGTGGCACAGTGGTTGAGAGCTGGGCTGCGAAGCTACCCTGCAGCCTCTGCAGCACCCGTTCGATCCCCGGCTGCCAGCAAGGGTCCCACATGGCGCACAGACCTCTCCTGCTGCGCCTGCTGCTCTCCTCAGCAGTGTACTTCGGTCTTTTGCCTGCTCTGCTCCCCGCTCTGGCTCTGGTGAATTCTCTCACCCTCCCGCACTTCTGACTGTACCCAGTCATTGTATAAATAAATCAATTTTTAAAAAAAAAAAATGTAGCTGAACTCACTAATTCACTAATTGAGCCCAGTGACACTAAAACTGGGACAAGCTGGCATTAAGTGCCTCAGGAAGTGAGACACAACACAGCACCTATCACGCTCTCACCCGAAAAAAATTCAGCCTGAATTTTTTTCAAATTATGGGACATAGAAAAACTATTTTTTTAATTTTCGTTTTAGTGTTGGGTCCCATTTTTCTCTTCCATACAGACACGATCCACTCACACGCCACCACACCACTCGTGCCAATACCCCTTCTGTCTCCCTCCCTCCTTGTTCCCTAACTAAATAACGTCAAGAGGAACCTAATACCCAAAGCCAGAAATGCCATCCTCAGGTCACATAACCCATTGTTCCCAAACACATTAAGAAATAAAATTAAATGGAGGGAGGATCACCACAAACGAGAGAGTTTTAAGCTGTTGGGCAGACGGCAGACGGTGGATGCAACTGCAGACTGTGGATCCCGATTGGAAAAAACTATATTAAAAGATAATTTGATCAGTGTTCGTAAATCTAACAGCGGCTATTCAGAAAAATCCTTATCAACAGAATACATGTACTTACTGTTTTAAAAAGGGAAAAATACTCATTTTGCAACTCAGGATTTTTGCGGACTTTTTAGTGACAGAGTCTCTGGACAGTCTGAAAATATGGCCCCTCTTCCCATAACCAAGCCCAGGAGAGAATATAGAAGCCATAAAGCCACAAGCAGCTTTCAAAACATCCACCTTCCCTTCTCTCCTCCCTCTCTCTCATCTGCCACTGGGCTAAGAGTAGAGTCAAAAACATTTGTAACTTTGGTTTACCATTGTTCTGCATTTCCTCGGCTCAATGTAGCTGAGGATGTAGCAGACAAGTCTGGGGTGCACACGTGAAGTAATTTATACTCGAGATCCCAGAACAAGACTGGAAGGCTTTGGAAAGGCCCACGTCATCATGACACTGAGGCTTGGAGACACTGCGTCTCCCCTCGCTGCGGTCAGAGGCTGGCAAGCACCAGGTGGGGCGGGCGCCTGCCCTGTGCACACTCACCTTCCCATGTTCCTTCCTCACGTGAGAAATGTAAACGTCTCGTTGGGTAAACAGACGGTCACACTCCCAACACGTCCACCCAGGACTGGCCACTTTCTTGGATTCCATCGATTTTTTGACAGGAGATGGAGATTTCTTCTCCAATTTCTCTTTCCCGTTCATGGATCTGGTGTCCTCTTTGTTGTTTTGATTTGCTGAATTCTGAGTTGCAGGCTTAATGCTCAAAGGTAAGTTTATTCCCAAGTTTGGAGGGCCTTCAATACTTTTCAACGTTCCATGCATAGACTGTGTTACAAAAAGAAAAGACATGTCTGTCACATGTCTGTCACATCACTAAATGAAAGCAACTACATACGAATACATTAGCAATGTCAGAGTCAATACAATGGGAGATTCACTCAGAAGCATTTGTCAATATATCAAGAAAATCTACGCAAAATATATACTTACAAGGAAGACAGGGAGACTAACTTTTAGAGTTGCTGTGTTTCTAGTCCCAAATAATTTTTTAAAGCTTATTTGCTTGTACCATTTTATAATTCTTTGAAGACAGACTTCTGGATTGAGTCCAGTTATTCCTGGCACTCTATGCTCCCCAGTTATCACAGTGTGTCCTCTCTATATCAGACCATGCTGGGGCAGAACATTTTACTTTCACATCTACCTGGAAACATTTAAATAGACAAATATACTGGCAGGTGTTCAACTTTAACGAGTACATAAGACCAATTTATTAACGGCAAGCCTTTCTACTTCCCTTTCATGCCTTTTACCTTTTCAAGCACTTGTAAGCATCTGGGCTTTGAGGGCGGGGGGTGAGTTTAATCTCCTTACACTCTACCCCAAATCACCGGACTCATGAACTAGATAGTACTCAAAAAGCCTTTTTAAATTGCCTAGCTATTCATTTACTGTTACTACGTAACAGCCACAACAGGAATCTTCAACTCAAATTTACAGGTACTTATGGTGGCATTGGTACAATTTGATACTAAAGACCAGCTACTTTGGTGCTCTACAAGCATGCACACTGAAAAAAAAAGGCAAATAAGCCTATGCCTATTGCCTCAACGCACAATATATAGATATCTGAACAGCGCCCCTCTTCTTATTGGTGCTCAGTTTGGGGCCTGGCTGTGAGTTCCTGAGCCTAGGGAAACTTTCATGTACCATCAGGTGTCCTAGACCACGGAGACCTCACTGTGTAGACCTCAGTCCCACAGTGCTTCCTGTGTATTCAAGTAAGAAGCTATTCCTGGGCCTTCCCGGTGGCGCAGTGGTTGAGCGCTGGGTTGCGAAGCTGCCCGCAGCCTCTGCGGTGCCGGTTCGATCCCCGGCTGCTCCCCGGCCACCGGAGGAGGGTCCCACATGGCGCACAGATCTCTCCTGCCGCCCGCTGCTCCCCTCAGCAGTGTACTTCGGTCCTTCTGCCTGCTCTGCTCCCCGCTCTGGCTCTGGTGAATTCTCTCGCCCTCCCGCGCTTCTGACTGTACCCAGTGCATGTACAAACAAAACAAACAAATAAGTAAATAAAATAAAAAAAAAATGCCTCTAATAAAAAAAAAAAAAAAAAAGAAGAAGAAGCTATTCCTTCTGCATCCTAGCCATCAACCCTTCTCAAGTAAGGTCTTCTCTCAACAGCTTCGAGAATCAGCCAACCTTCTCCAAAATGGCCTTAACCCACAAGGACAATAAAGGGTTCTATAATTTTCTCATGAGCAGAGGCTGCTACACCAGTCTATTGAAAAAGCGCCTGAGCTAAGTGGCAATGTTCCTTTGCAAAGAGAAAATCCTTTGCCAAGATAGGACCTCCTGACTGCCAGAACCTGTGCATTTGCTGCTTCTCCACCACGCAGGGCAGAGGCTTTGTGTTTCAGTGGTCTTTCTCAAAAAAGAAGTCAAGTTTTTAGGTTTTCACGTTTAAACCCAAAGGAAAGAAACCACAAATCTTCTAATAAGCTGTTCATGTTTCTAGGCAAGTACATTTTCACTAACTAAAGAGATGAAGAGAGGGTAAAGTATTAAAGTATCCTTTCAAAAGATAACCTTGGAGTGTTACAGAAATTACAGAAGCCACCAAAAAAAGTCTGCTGTGGCAAGAGGGAGTGATGGAATGTGTTAAGATGAGAATCTTTAATTTAAGTCGTTCAGTTCATATTGTTAAATAAAAATAGGATTTCTTAAACACTAATGTCTCTTTTAAAATAAAGGAAATACAGCTAATCCTTTTAGAGTTGATTTTTTTACTTGGATCCTGTAACTCTAAGTAACTTGAATGACTATAAAGTAAATTGAAAATTACTTTAAATGTAAATACCTACATGTAGTGTAGAGGTCCTCGCCAGTGCGTAGATCTTTATTTTGGCAGAACAAAGAAACTATGAATTGAATTCAATGGGGCAAATAAAGTTCTGCCTTGAAGTGGGTGCATACGTGGACAGCCACTATCCCTATTTATCTCTTAGGTCCCGCCATACCAACAGCTGTGTAGGCACTAGGCCATGTCAACACATTTCACAAGAGCTGGAAACATATTAAAAAATAAAAACAAAAACAGGTTGCCCCTGAAACCTTATCTTCTTATTTCCCAGCACATAAAGGCAGGGTCATACTCCAAAACGTATAGAACACACTTGAAATGAGAACATTAGTGAGTATTCCTACTACTTTCGTTATCACGTAGTCTTGTAAAGGCTGGATGAATAAAAACAATCCTTTCCTCCCCGTGGCCACAAGATGTTAATTATGCCCCTCCAGCCCCCGACTCCCAGAACACTGTAGCCCTCCAGTCACTACCCACACACGGAAGACTCGACTGGAGCTGATGATCCCACTGCCAGATGTCAAGATGAGTTCCAGAAAGCAAATACCTTAAAACCTTCTAAAGCAGTTTTTCTTGTTTCCCGGCCTCCAAAATATGTTAAAACAACATCCCTACGTTCTGATTGTTCATTAAATATTTAATGTCAAGATCACTTTGCAACTTTAGCAAAAAAATCTTTAAAATATCTTAACGGATTTTAGTGCACTTCAAGTGAGAGTGAGGACATGTCTCCCATGCACTTTATGCCTCTGGTCAGGCCCACCGCCACTACCTTCACCCAGGCGAAGACTCCCCGAGGCGTGAAGTGGACGGTCACTCTCTGGAGTGGGCGGTCATTCTCTCTGAACTGGGATACATTTAATACAGGAAATTTCAAGGATGGATAGTCCACTCATTTAACTGACATGAGACTAGACTTGATTTGTTCCTAAAATGACCTTTCCTGTGCTGTATGTTAAAAAAAATGAAAAGCTCAGAGAGAGAGAGACTGAGTTCATGATAACATTGGACCTGTTATTTCTCTTTTTAAAAAGTCAAGTCACTTTAATCTCTAAGAGCTGATGGATATTATCTCCTAATGGCACAAGGGGAAAATGCTTAACCCATCGCAGTGGACAGTTAAGAGGCTAGGACTATGCTCTGTCCCTAGGGAGCTTAAAAGGCTGTAGAGATTTAGGTGTTCCTTTGGGGGTTAAAGTGGGTCATCCAAATCGGACACTTTATCCATTTCATTACTTGAACCCCCACCAAGTGCCAAACAGTGCGCAGTGTCCTGGATATTTCATGGCTAATTTATAGGCAACCTGACTGAAGGGAGAAAAAAAATAACTAAAAGATCTAGGGGCATTAATTACAATGCAAATTTCACTACTTAAATAATCTCATGTGCAAAAAACCTTCCTTGTTCTAGCCATACCCATATTTATACAAAGCTCAGCAGAGTCTTTATCTATATTTGTATCTCACACAATATCAAGTTCTCAAAAAAAAAAAAAACCCAAACCAAGCTTCACAGTCGTCACTTTCACTTGCAGAAAGACAAGAGCTCTATCACTTTATTATCCTTTTAAAATCGGGGCATGCATTTGTTACTTTGCATTGGTCTTTTATGGTTATGTCAAACAGGGTCAGGAATAAAAAGCATCCCTCTGTCAGGTGAACGTACAAGGTAAGCATGTCGTAAACTGCAGGCTACCAACAACCAGCCAACATCTTGTGCCCCAACAGCAGCGGCTCTATGGTATCTGCAGCTCAGCCTTGATTCAGGACAATGAACAAATCTGCAGTTCACTTAAAGGACGCGAGATGCACACACACCTTGATATGGTCCATCATGAGTTGCTTCTGTGCATATAAAAGAGAACAGTCTGGACACTTGAAAACGGACACCTTCTGGTTTTCGATGTGTTGGTCAAAGTGGCGATACAGCAGAGTTTGCAGGGTAAATACCGTGTCGCACATGGAACACTTATATATTATTCTAAAACACAAGAAGTGCATGAAAACGTCAGTCAACCCTCGTCTCCACGGCAATGCAACTGCTACTTCACATCTCAAGAAATCAGGAGGCAAAAAGTAGTGAGAATATGCAAACACGATAAAAAGTACAGAACAGTTTAGCTTTGAAATAAATGTTTGAAAGCAACAGGCATCAGTCGAGTGTAGGTCAGTCTTAACATTTTGGGTAAAGATATATTAACTGCATCTGCTTAGAAGTCCAAATTAATACCATTTTACTACTCACAGCTCTACCTCTGATACATTTTTATAAGGTCTTCACTCATTAGTCGCTTGAACACAGAGAAAAAGCACCCAGGTTTTTGGGGGGGACTTTTATAGGTCACACATAGCTTGATGGTGGTACCCTCATTTGAAGAACTTGATGAATGACCTAAGTAGGCTCACTCAACTCCAATGCCAGAACAAAGCTGTTACTTGTCCCAAGTTTTCTTCTAGATTTAGGAGCAATTTTATGCTTGAACATCAACATTTCTTTTAACCATTCTTAACACAGAAAGCCCTATGACAGAAAACCACTACCCATGGACATCCAGAAACAGAAAAGTCCACCTTACAGCAGCTTCAAACTCAAATATCCACTGTGCTTTAGATGGTCTGACCTGCTAACTGTCCACTATACACCAGTCCCGCCTCTAGTACGCTACTCTCAAGCAGCCTCCTACACTGACCCAGCAGGTCCGAAGCTGCTGAACAGACCCTCCTGTCCATCAACACCAGACTCTGAAGCTAGGAAGAGCAGTCAGGATGAGGAGAACCACAGCCCCCTGGAACCAACCCAGGCATCCAGTGGACTGGCCAGTCACTTGCAGACACACCGGCCACAGGTCACCTTCAGCAACTGTTCCTAGTTATCCTGGTTCTGCGGCGGGGCCTAGGGCTCCCATGCCTCCTCTGAAGCACTGTGGACAAAGGTGCACAGAATGCTGGCGGGCAGCTTGGGAAAGGGGCAGAGAGAAACTGACTGAAAGGCAGGAAAAAGCCCCAGTGCTATTTCTATAGCAACACAGGAGAGGAAGACCTCGTGCAGGCCTGTCCCTCAGGGCCTTACAGGAGCATGTCTCATGTAACCTTCACACTTCAGGTTGTGTTTTCGTCAAAAAACATAGAGGTGACCTTTTTGTTCTTTTTCCACAGAAGATGTGTACATTTAATGGCCTGAGTGACACATGTGTCTACAATGTTTTGACATGTTAGTTACTTGAGCACAGAGCACACTTTTGTGTGTGTATGTGTAGATCAGACAGGGTTTTATGGGACTTAATATCTCAAAGGTGACACACCATGATGTGTCATCAACAATTTCACCAAGTGTGACCAAAGGTATTTTCAATTATGATGCAGCAAAGACGTGGGAAGATTTCCATGAAAACTAACAGGTAACAAAAAAAAAGTGATCACATTTTCTAAGGGGTGTTAAAAATAGAGGTGCATGTAGCCATTATCATCCCTGCTGGATGGTAACACCTGGATTCTTTCTATTGCTTTGCTTGTCAATACATTTCCTGATTTTTCTGTAACGAGCATATAACAGTAAGAAAAAAAGAACAAAAATTTTCTAGTGGCGCTAAGAATTTTCTTAGAACTCTAGCCTTGCATTTTCAACAAGCAGTTCATGAAAGATGGCAGCACGCATTTTGTACCTGCCACATTCCTTTGGGGGAGAGGTTCTGGTTGTTTTGTTATGTTGCTTCTACTCAATAGCCAAGAAGCACAAACAGGTTATAATGTATTTACTGGGGAATGGCTGTTGGTATAGTAATAGAATGCCAACCACAAAATGCTAACAGATATGAAGGGGTAAATGGTGGTTTCAGGTGGAGAAATCTGCCACCAGCTGGACTAGGTAGAGGTCAGCAAGAGCACCAGAAAGACGGGAGGCATTGCCTACCGCTGCGTCACTTGATGAGAAGACAAGAAAGCAGTAACGCACTGGGGTGGGGGTCATTCCCAGCACGAAAGTCGTGAGTGGGGAAAGACGAAGCAACCAGTTGCAGGTAGAAGAACACTGATGAGACATAACAACTAAATGTAAAACTTGCTCCTGGGTAGGATTCTAGAGCAGAGAGGAGGTAAGATTAAAACAAAACAAAACAAAAAAAGCTCTGTCTCAACCACTGGTGAAATTTTCATGGGATCTATGAATTGGACGCTAACACAATGGACGCTGACTCCCGGATGGGCAGGGCTCCTTGGTGGTGATGTACATGAGGCTGATTTCAGAAGGAGAGGCAGGACATACATGGATGCTTATGTCATGATGCCCCATCATTCCAAAATATCTCTAGTATAGAAAAGGATATATTAAAAAATGTAATTGGTGCAAATATTTAAAAAGAGCCAAAATAAAGGCACCGTGCTCTGTGAGGACACCCCCAGAGGGCCAGAACATGGAGTTGGAGCCAACTCTACAACTATAATGGAAAAAACCCAGGGAGACTGGCTGGCAGAGGGGAGGGAAGGCCCCAGGACTCTGAACACCAAGCCTGAAAGTATGCCTTAATTCTATATGCAAGACTGAGAGGAGAGTAGGGTAATCACACAAGTGGGGGAGCAGAGAAAAGGAAGCGGGTGAGGAAGAGGAGGGAAGAAGGAACAGAAAGCTAAAATGCCCACATTCCATTCAGGTCCAGCTTATAGCAACCACATTGCCCAGAACAGAGGGCAACACTTGGAACAAAATGTAAAAACAAACAAAGGATTCTAAGCTCTGAAAATGCAGCCAAGAATCGCCTATATCACCAACAAATGGACCCAAGGAGGTGCAAAGCACTCTCCTGGGCATCCTCCGATCCTCACAATCCTCATGGCTTCATTAGGTGAAATTGCAGGTGGGAGATTAGATTCCAGAGATTAGAGAATTCACTTGATGTCATGTAAATTCCTGGGCCATGGTTCAAACTCAGCTTCTCCCAACTCCACAGTCCTCTACTGTGTTGCTATTATTATTTTGTATCTGTTTTATTTCTTAGAACTTGTTCATAAACTCTTTCTCCCACAATTCTTCATGTGGACGCTCTCGTTTCTTTAAATACATTGAGAAGTGGCAAATAAAGGCGGGCACAAAGGGTAAAAGACACTACTGCTGATCAGATGTCAAGGAAACGAGACAAACAGGCCCAAAACTGTAGCACCATCAAATCCAATAATGGAAATTCAACATGATCTTGAATTACCCAGAAAAGATGAAAGGGTGTGTGAAGTTCCCCTTCAGACAGCAGGGAAATGTGCCGGAGCACACACTGGGAAACCAGAAACAAAGTACTGGAGCAGTACCTGGCACACAATGAACATTATAAACGTTTGTTAATAAAAATCTAGGGTCATGCTTCTCAAATTGAGGAGCTGGGACTACTAGACTATGGGTACAATTTCATACTTCCCTATACTCTCTAGAGAAATGGGGGGAGGAGGGATTTTTATACTGATCTTTAAAAATTAAAGTCAGGGCCTCCCCAGTGGCGCAGCGGTTGAGCGCTGGATTGCAAAGCTGCCCGCAGCCTCTGCAGCACCGGTTCGATCCCCAGCTGCTCCCCGGCCACCAGAGGAGGGTCCCACAGGGCGCGCAGACCTCTCCTGCCACCCGCTGCTCCCCTCAGCAGTGTACTTCGGTCCTTCTGCCTGCTCTGCTACCTGCTCTGGCTCTGGTGAATTCTCTCACCCTCCCGCGCTTCTGACTGTACCCAGTGCTTGTATGTATGTATGTATGTATGTATGTATGTATGTATGTATAAATAAATAATCTTTTTAAAAAAATTAAAGTCAATCACTGCATCTCTTGAGTCATATGCATAACTACCTGTTAAGAAAATACTCAGAAGAGATTTCAGTGCCTAAGTTTCCACTGCTGAGGGGGCTCCCGAATTATTCTGGGGTGATTTATATAGAACAGAGAGAGATTTAAAGTCAAAAACAAGGTATAGGGTTGGAATCCAGACCACATAGCCTTCTAGTGTGGCTCAAAAAGGGAGGTTTCCCGGTAGCCTGAACAGACACAGGCGGGAGGGAGGAGGCCCCAGGCCAGCCCAGGAGCAGCCCCTGTGGCCACAGTTGCGGGGAGACAGGGCCTCATCCCTCCGAGCAAGTCACCCTGAATGAAGCTGTCAACTTAAACTCGCTGGTTTTGGTGTTTCATTGCAGTTCATTTGTAAATTTTTTTTTAGTTTTATAGTTTAAAACATAGTAGCTAATACCCAACTTTACATTTGGTCCTTGTTAAAGAACCATGTAGTTTTAAAAAAAACAAGTAACAACAACAACAAAACACATACACAAAATAAGACACTTTGGAGTATTTTTTCCCTAGACATTGCTCACATTCGAGGAATACTGTTTTAGCTTATTTTCATCGTTTACTGTCCTGTATTCCCAGGTAACAACTACTGTTCCATATTTCGTGCATATTTCAGTGAATACAGTATCATCTATTTACAAAAGAACCAATTCATAAACTACTGACTGGGGAGGAGGAGACCATGGCAGTGCCCAGAAAGGTGCCTAACTGCCATGAACACTGAGGATGCTCACCAAAATTTATTAATGTCCGTCCTTGGAGTTAAGACACCAAGTTGTACAGGGATCCCCCAATTTGTGATTTGTTTCATTTTGAGGATCTACGAAGATCAGAATGAAGGTTCTATTAGACTAAAATCCCATTTTATCATAGATTTGTAGTAAACAGAGCCACCATTGACAATGCTTTGTCAAAATCATCCCCCCGACATACAGAATGTATGTGTCTGCACACCTCCTCCCTGATACTTCTTGATTGCGGCATTAAGGGCAAAACCACTGCTAGGTTTGGACAGCAAATCTAGCTACCAGGATGACCCAACGTCACCCCGCCATCAATAAAACAGTAATAAAGCAAACCTAGCCAGGAGCGCCGTGTGCAGCGCTGGGTGTGCCAGGAGGGGGAAGCCAGGAAGGGACAGATGCAAAGTCCTCCCCACACAGAGGCAGGGGCGCTGTGCTGCCCATTCGAGCCCGTCCCATCTCGTCCTCACTTTAGAGGGGAGAACGCAGAGGTTGGACAAGCTGAGTGCTGGCCCCAGTCCTCATGGGGTGTGGGGACCAGCACTCTGGCTCTGCCCTTCCCTCCATTTTGTGCAGTCACCCCCTGCTGGCAGGCGACTCCAACAACAGTTGACCAAAGAGCCGCTTCATTGCTAAAGACCCCACAGAGAAAAGACTGACAAATGTCAGAGCAAGATTAAGGCAAAAGTGAAAATTTTCTTTAATGATCAAGGACTTGTATTGGCTAGGAAGTTATAGTCAGTGACCATATCTTCAGTGGACTTCTCATAAATGCTACTGTGAAAAGTGTATCCTGGAGGAGAGAAACTCTGATGAAAGTTTAAAGGTAAGTGTGTAATTGTCCTATGACTTACTTTTCCTAAAGAATAAAACTGGCAAATGTTCACTTGTTTGGCAAAAGTTGATGACAAGAGCATAAACAGCAAGTGACACTTCTGGACAAAGACGTCACCTGGGTGGGACCGACAGTTTCGGCAGCTAGGGGTGGCACTTCGCAGAGGGCAACATCTGCACGGCGACAAAGTGTTGTCCACGGCACCGCCACCGCCTCGGAATCACTAATGGAGCGTGCGTCAAAAGGCAGGGTGACTTACTTTGGCTCTCCTATCTTGATGCCCGGATGCTGGGTGTAGGCATGAGAATGTGTGCTGGGGGCCGACTTAAACGCCATTGGACAAATAGGACACTTGTAGAAGACTTCACAGTGGGAACCCTGGATGTGCGACTTCAGAGCAGCCACATCAGAGTACACGACGTTGCAGTGGACGCACCTGTTAAGAAACAAACGCAGGTTGTCAGCGCGAGACCACCAGGCAGTGGGACCTACCTGCGTCGAAAGTGGGTAAAAAGAACATGTTCTAATAGCCCTTTTAAGTTTCAAATGGTTTTTTGAACATGTGTCTTGCCTTTCCCTACTTGTAACAGATCAAATTACTTCCAGGAAGATCACAAGGAATATAAAACTCAAACAGTCTGGTTTCCAAGCATCTTGATAAAGTTTCCAGGAATGAAGGTGCAGACTCAAAAAGGTGGTGAGGCCAAGGCATGGTGGGCGCCCTAGCACAGCCCAGGACACAGTTGGACCCTGCGGTCCCAGGCTTTGGAGAAGACTCCACAGGCTGCATCTGAGGTCCCTACCGATCCCTTATACCCAAGTGGTAATTCCTGATAAAAGGGATCAACAGAGGACAGAGAGGAACCAACTAGCAGCAGTTCCCAGCCGCAGCCACCGTGTCCTGGGACACTAACATGGTGGAGGTTACAGGGGACCATCAGGTAGAGGTCAGCCACCTGGACTTTCTCCTGGAAAAGAAATTTTACTGCATTTGTATTTGTTTAAGAACTGACATGAGCTGCAAACATTTGAAACACCTATCAATAAACTGCCTCTCTAGCTAACCTCTTCTCAGATTTCTAATAATTTGCTTGGCCCATTTCGCATCCAAATCTAGTCTGACAGAAAGAGACTTTAAAACAAAGCTACATTTCTCCCCAGCCTCATCTCTCTCAAGCAAGCTCAGCAACATTTAAAACACATCCACCTGGGAACCTCACCATTCTCCGTTGTGCTCATCTGAGAACTATGAGGGGGTCTCTGCAGACTCTCAGGCACTGACAGAGATGCACCCTGAGTACACCTGACAGGTGTTTTCCTGATGTGACGGTGAGAGCTGACCTGGGAAGCAGGTCTGCAGCCCGGGCCTGCCTTCCTGGAGACCGTGCTCAATGTCTTCTACATGAACTGAAGACACTTCTTAAAGCCTCCCTTCTAAACTCATGGATGTGCTTCCAAGTCACACACAGGAGAGGCACGCTCTGAATGGCATATAAATGGCATATAAAGCATGCCATGTTAAGCTTGGCAAGCAGTTTATTAAAATCATAATTAATGCACTCACATTAATATACAGACATGTAGATAAATTTCAATTGACTTAAGACTCAATGCCCAGCAGCACAGGCATTAAAAGTACCAAGTACTACAGGAGGCTAATGAAGGACAGCGCCTCCATCCTTTCTACTTGAGTCATTATTTTAGGCACAAAGCTACCTAAGCATGAAAAGTTATTTTGGGTTAACTTGAACTTGGGTTGTCTTGGAGACATTTGTGATCCTTTTTCTGGGCTGGTTTTTCATTTATAAAATGAGAATAGTTAGATTAGGTCATTTTTTTAGTCCTTCCGACCCCAGCAGTCCATGAGTCCTACTACAAAAATTAAAAAAAAAGGGGGGGGGTCGCAAGAATCCTCTTATACCATGAATCATAAACAAAAGATTTTTCCCATCAATGGTGTGTTTAAAAGGCAAAAGACCACAGAGGGATGAAGGGCTGTTCTCTGAAGCCTCCTGGAACCAGGGGAAGACTTCATCCTAAAGCCATAAGCAGGAAGGGAAGTGATTAGGACTAAAGCTGATGCTAGAGGTTGCAGGGCTTGGTCCAAACAGCACCCTGGAGGCCAGGGAAACCCTCCTTAACTGAGAAAACAGAGAATTTCAGAAGAACTGAAGAAAGAAAAATACAAACTATCTGCCTATAGGTGGAGGAAAGGGTTCAAGATCAACAGAGGCCAATAAGGAATACAGAGACCAACAGTAGAAGGCAGCATTTGAATACTTCCTATGGCATCCTAACACTTCCAAAACTGCAATCTAGTAATAAATATTTAATATACCTGAAGCCCTCAGCATTCTCGGCATCAATCAAGTTTTTTTTTTTAACTGAAAAAAATGCTTACAGTATACAATGCTGTAATTCCCCTTTCAAGATGCAGCTAGAAATATTAAAAGCAGGGAATTTCTGAGGAATATCTGACTTTGCCAAATCAAGCCAAAGCTAGAAGTGACCCCTCTTGGTATCTGGGAAATGCAGCAGATACAGGACCAGGCAGAGACAGGAGAAGCCAGTGACTCAAGACGAGACAAAGGCAGGCGTGCAGCCTTGGACAGACTCCTCTGGCTAAAGAATAAATTGAAAATGATTAAGCACAGGGCCAAAAAGGAGGGGAATACAGCAAGACCGTGGGCTGCCGAGTCCCAGTCAAATATTAGACTGAAACATGATTTGAAACAGCAGGGGGAAAATTTTTTTCATCTATAGCAGTAAACATGAACTGAGCTTCAGAATACACAGTATTTTTACAGCTCTTGTAAGTCTCAAGTCTAGGGAAAAAATCGACACGAAACACAAAAATTTAAATAAAATCAAAGAGTCAAATTTAAGCAATTCTGTGAAAGTGGAGAGAAAAGAAGGGAGGGGGAGGGGGATGGTGGGCTTTTCAAGTGAGTTGATCGCTTCAGCCTATCTGCAGGGCTTCTGGCCTAATTCAGAAAGACCAGCAACAGCTAGAACTGAAGTCGTGCTTCTTTCACATACTCAGGCTAAGTTTACTTTCATTTTATTAGAAAAATAAACTAAATATTTGAGGAAAACTTGGCTTCACATAAAAGACTAGCACAGGAAAAAATGGTATAGAACTGCTTTCTATTATTAAACAAAGAATATAGTAGCAATAGTTTCAAAACATGGAATAAGATCCAAAGATGGTCGTGCCTGGATTTCAGAGTCGAGGGCACCCATGCCGCGCGGCTCTCCCGCTGAGCACTCGGGCTGCGCCAACCATCCCATCTTTCCTGGCATCCCAGGCAGGGGAGTCAGGCATCACACCGGCCTCACAACACACATGGTGGCGGCACAGAGAAGATGCTCAAGGCACCACCTGACCAGGGGCAGAACTGGCCCCAAACCTCTGGTTTCTAAATTTCCAAACCAAAGGTCTTCTACTGGGGTGCACCCCAACCCAGTAAGCGCTGGCACATCACAAGATGGGGGCATGTGAGAGAAAGTGAAACAAGCTCTTTCGGTGTCAGAAAAATGGACAGAGCCACCCGGAATCAGTGACATGGTGCCAAAACCTAAATTTAGCTGAAATAAAACTATCAAATTATACCATGCAGACTTTTTTATAAAACATTGTGTGACATAAAAAAAAATCACTATTAATAGTCTAAATTTAAAGTTACCAGGCAACCAAACACAATTAAGTTTAAGAGAACCACACAATACAGTAATACCTCAATTAACAAAGACACTGTGTATCAATGACATGTTTTCTTGGTGGCCCTTCACAGGGTCAAAAGAGGAAAAAAAGCACAGAATGCATCTGGGAAGGTCCCAAAGTTATCAATACTAGCTGAACTAACATTAGATCTGCCCGATGATGTAAAGACACACCCGGGAATCCCAGCGGGCAGTGAGAGGGAGCCTCCTTAAAGAGCTGTGCCGAGAGGAGTGCGGCCTGGGCTCAGGTGGTGGAGGAGGAAGGGCCAATAAACAGCTACTTGGAGGGGGAGGCTCCTGCTGGTAGAAAAGGACACAGACCTGATCCTTCAACAGCACAAAAGACATGTAAGAGGCCCTCACACCCTTTGTTTTGATTAGAGCCTTAATTTAGAGGCCCAGGGATGCTTGGGATTCCTGTAGGGCGAAACTGCAGAGAGCATGGCAACCAATGATGTCGGAAAGGCCGCAGGATGGATCAGCCCTCAGGGTCAGTCCACGCCACAGCCGCTGCGTGCACCAGCGACCAGAGGATGGGCACCACTCACTCTGGTGGGGATTCCAACGATCAACTCGACCACCACGGGGGAAGGGTCCCAGAGGCTTTGTTAATGGAGGTATCACTGCATGACCCTGGAAACCACGAGCACAGACCACCCAAGCGCTGTGCAGTTGGCAGTGAACAAGCTTTACTCAGGGGGTAAGTGAACAATATACTGACCGAAAACCAACTCTCCGCGTGTAGTGCAGACAGTTCTTGGTGACGTGGGTCTGGAAGTGCACCGACCTGCAGATGGCCCCGCACTCAGGGCAGGTGTAGGGAGATTTGTGCTGATGGATTCTCTGGTGGGATGCATAACTGCACTGGTTAGGAAGCAGCATCTGGCAGATAGTGCAAGTCTTCTAAATAAACCAAAGGGGGAAACAGGTTGGTCCTAACAGTATTTTCCAATATGCAAAGACGCTTGGTTCAGCTCAGAATAATCATACATCGCTCATTTCAAACACTCCTGTCAGTGCCGCAAAACCCAAGAATAGAGCAAACTTGACAGTTACAGGTTCAAGGTAACATTCCTAATCCTGCAAAATAAAAATTATATGTACTCGGTAGTCAGATTCATCCCAAAGTTTGAGGTAAAAGGAATGTCAGCTTTAGGCAACGTTCTAGCTTTGTTACTTGTGCTTTTTGTTTAGTGTGAACAGGTGGTGCCGGGAGAGGGATTCCTGCCAGTGACGTCAGCACATCCACTTTAACGTGGGACGTTTATGGGCGTCTATCCTGACAGTGGTCACAGCTCCCACAACTCATTCAAGAACTTTCAAACTAATAAAATTCAATTAGGGAATAATCCACTTTTCTTTTTCTTTAGTCATTTCAGTTATTTTAAATATGAAATACAGGAATGCAAAAGAATGGCAACAGTAATTAGTTGGGGTCTTTTTTGCACTTAGCCTTTAAATGGATGAACTGTTCATTTTATAGTTAAAACCAATGAGCTCAAGTTCAGATACACAAATTTAGAATTAAAATGAAATCTGGTAAGAGTTTTTTAAAATCTGATCACATATATAATAAAGACTGAAATCCTCTTTTGAAAAGGCCTACATAATTAACTACCCAGGAAATACTCAAGCATGCTATTATTTCTCATGCCCATGGATGAAAGCACTAAACAAGGCATATTTTTAAAACAACAACAAAAAAAAGTAAGAAGAAATATAAACTGAGGACTTACTACTTTCACCCTGAAAATAAACCTAATAGCATGATAAAAATGTCTTTGACACTATTTAGATATTCATGCAACAAGTTATCTGCTACACAATTTATACTCAAGTCAGTTATAGAAGGCCGCAAAATATAAATTCTAACAGATGTAAAATAATCATATTGATAACAGTTATAAAATTTTAAACAAACGTTTAAAAATTCTTTTAGCACTTAAATCAAGCTCCAAAAGTATGGTTTAAACTTTAGACCATGAAAAGTAGGAAACTCACTTGAAAATTCTTTCTTGGTTTTCTCCTGAAAGGTCTTAAATACAAATTTTATCCCATAAAATGTTTATTGTAATTACAAAATAAGAACATTACAGGCAGCTTTGATGAGGTTAGCATCATTAAAAAACAGCATTCCTTTTCTAATAACATATATTCCAAAGGTTAAAACAAGCCAGAACAAGGAAACCAGGCAGTGTAGTCCTTAATTATAAGACCCTGCTAGCATCTACGTACCACAGGTGATAATCCTCTGTTGCTGTGAACTGGCCTCCCATCCACATTCGCCAGTCACATAACCCGGGCAGTGAGTAACGATGTCTGAATTTCCACAGGCATCTTAAAAGTATCTTGCACTCACTTGGTGAATGAAACCAGTATTTTTTATACTAAAGTCAAAACCATTTTATATACATGTATCAACCCCAATTCACCAAGAGCCAGGAGGTGAGCCAAGTGAACAAGTAAACCTAAACTTTTGTCATTTGATTCTCGTAATAATCTAATGGGTAGATATTGTTTCCACTTTTCAGAAGAGGAAATGAGGCTTAGAGAAATCAGACTGGTCAAGGCTCCACAGCTATGAAGGGTAAGAACAAGACTGGAACTGGGCCCTGAGCAATTCCAGGTCTGGGATGGAGGGTTGCGAGGGGGTGGAGCTAAAAGGCGTTTGCAATTGTATGGGGGAATATAAAAATAAAATTTATTATTTTTTAAAAATAAATAAATAAATAAAAGGAACCAACAAAAGCTCACCGGGGAAAACTTATAGCAAACACACCTGGGAGCCAGCGAGAATCATGCCCTGTTAGGATTGTAGGTGGGGCCCACCTCCCTCCGCAGCCTCTCTTTTATCTAATATGGTTACACTCCTTTTATAACAGGAAAAACCGCAACAAGAAAATCTAACAGGCAACAAAGCAAAAGCATTCCCCTAAAAGCCGGGAAAAAATTTTGTATTAGTTTTCATCAAGGTATGTCAGCAAATACCTTCACAATACATATAAAATTCACAATGAGTTATTGAAATAGTAATTCTCTTTGGATGCCTGCAATACATCTGTAACTATATAAGCAGTTATGGGATATGCTGGTGGGTGAAAGGATTTTGCTACTCTCAGGTTGACTAAAATAAGCAATGAGATTATTCAAGGGGAGCTTTTATGAATCGTTACAAATGTTCTTTACAACAGCAATCTCTGACTTGTGCAAAGAGTATCCCGGTCACCTGAACACCAACATCTCAATACCAACCTCTCCCCCACCAGGTCCTGGCAAGGAACAGCCTGGTGATCTTCAAAGGCCACACAGAACTCCTTGTGGACTAGAGGGATCCCCACCCCGACCCCCACTGACGACAGGAATTTGTACTCACCCTCGTTAGATACAAAAGTACAAGGAAAAAGTGGGACCCAGTCTGACCTACAGCCCCTAACCAAAATGCTTTCATTTTTGCGATTACTAAAATAAGAAAATTCAGCCACAGGGTAATCAGGTTGGATAAAGACTTTATCTTTCTGAATCTTTCTAAACAAATGCACAAAGATTTACCCCACACACTGTATCTACTCCCACTTTTCTTTTCATTGACCTGCTTCTACCCCATTTAAGAAAAAGCAAGCTGTGTTGGTTGTAGACCTTCTCCTGGAGGCTTATGTGACAGCAACAGTCCTGAACTCACTATGATGGTGCTTATGTAATGTCCTCCCTCCCCTCCAGCTGTGTTCCCTGGACCTGTTTTGGATCATGCTGTCCCTGCATCCCCTGATGGTGATGATGCACTCTGACTGCACAAAGGCTGTCTCCCACCAGCTTCCCTGGGGTTCTCTGAACTCGTGGCAATGTCACACAGCGTCTGGATTTGGAGCAGAGACATATTTGAGCAAAGGGGCAGGCTGGATTTCTTTGTGATCTAAAAGAATCTGACTTTCCTTCCTTTTATTTATCTATTTTTTTGACTCACACTAAAATGTATCCTAAATAAAATTACAATGTATCTTTAAATTCTTCACAAGTTGAAGCTCATACACAAAGCAGTGTACTGTACCTGCCTTTTTAATACAAAGAAAGTATAGTAAGATGCACATAGATTCATGTGTTTCCTGATATCTTACAAAGGTCATCAGAAGATGGACAAGTGTTTCCAGGGCCCACGTAACAGACGGCGAATTTCTATTGTGGGACTGACTCATTTACTCATCTAACTCTGGGACTGAGCCAACACTTTCAAAAGTTAATAATTTTCAATATCCAGGTAATGCTAGGAAGCTACAGGAAACCAGAGTTAAAAGGAATCCTGTTCCATACTTGACAGTTCCTGGGCTCCTGTCTCTGCCCAGTCCAGGCCCTGAAAACGAGGGCTGGCTCTGGCTGCAGGCTGGGGTGTGGGAGGAGAGATGACAGCTGGGCTGGCCTCCTCCCTGGACATGGGAAGGATCAGCTGAGCAACAAGGCAAATTATTCTGTGAGCTCCAATTCATCTTTTAGGAAGAAAAAAATGCTGGGGGAGGATGAGAAGGCCTAGAGAAATGTGAACAAATACAGCATATACTTATGCTTACATTTCACACAGACCAAAAGCCTGCAACAGCCGGAAACCCTGGATCTAAAGGTCAAAACGCTGCCAGTTCAGCAGTCAGCACAGATGCTAAACTGCTTCTGCCTCATTAGCAGCCGTTTTTGACTCACACTAAAATTTATCTTCAATAAAATTACGATGGATCTTTAAATTCTTTACAAATTGAAGCTTATACACAAAGCAGTGTAGTGTACCTGCCTTTTAGATCCATGGTCTAATTACCAAAAAAATAATTTTAAAGTTTACCTTTTTGTTTTCGGGCTTTTGCAGTCATCCAGTTTCACAGGAGAACACAGACAAAGCATTTCCCTTCATATCTCACGTCCATGCAAGCGACAGAGCAAACACTACAGCTGAAATGACTACATACACCTTTTGTTCCTATCGCTAGTTGGCTGTGCTATGGTTTTATCCTCAATTCATTCCGCTAAGCTGAAAATCCCTGGTAAAATTTGGCAGTGAACTGAGCAAATGTACAGGAAATATTTCGGTCGCCACACACAGGCTACTCAGATGATCATCATTACAAATATTGGGTATGCAAATACTACCGATTTTGGCAAATATAGGTAAGCCAGGAGTAATTAACCCAAAAATATAAATTGGACCAAGACTAGTCACATCAAAATTGAAATTAAGCACCTAGGAAAGCAGAGTCAAAAACCAAGTTGTGAGCCTTCAGCCAACAATGATGATTTTGGGCCAGTGAAGGGACAGAGGCAGTAGGGGTTCTGGAAGAAACTACTTGAGCAAGGCACGTCTAGAAATGGGGGTGGCAGGGGTTGCTTGGGATAATTTAATATACTCAGTGTCGTGTTAATGACGCCCAGAAAGTTCCTGAAACTAAACTGAATCAGTTCAGTTCTCTCTAAAAATGAGAACCATTGCTGGGCCTCCCTGGTGGCCTAGGGGTAAAGTCTCAGTGCTACCACTGCAACGGCCCACTGTGATGGCCTGAATTTGATCCCCAGCCAGGGAGCTACCCACAAGGTGCAGCAGACCTCTCTTGTCTTGCCCACTGCTCCCCTCAGTAGTGTATTTCAGTCGATCTGCCTATTCTGCTCCCTGCTCTGTCTCTCGTAAATCGTCTCACCCCACCCCACACCTCTGGCCTATACCCCAATTCTTCTATGTAAAATAAATAAAAATCTTACAATAAAGGAATAATTCTTTTAGAGAGAGAGAGAGAGAGAGAGAGAGAGAGAGAGAGAGAGAGAGAGAGAGAGACAACCACTGCAGATAAGTCACCTTTATCTGCATCCTTAGAGCTGATCTGGAGGTAACCCTCAGGTCCAGACTCACAACATTCTGTTGGAAAAAAAGGATACAGCAGGCCCAAAATGTAGTCACTTGTGCTAAACCCCACATCAGCAAATTAAGATTTACTACCTGACCTAACTGCACTTTCATCCTCTTCCCAAAATGTAACCTAACAGGATAATGTGGAATTACCTAGTCCGTAGCACCCAGGTAATCAGCCTGATGGGCCCCTCCCATCCCCCAAGAGAAGATAAGCTGGTCCAAGACATTCATGGCCTTATCTGCCCCTCTGTCTTTAAAAGCCTTCCATTTCTGTGCAGCTCCTGGGAGGCCCTTTCTACTTGCTAGATGGACAGGATGTGGCCCTATCCATTAACCATTTAGTAAAGCCAATTAAAACTTAAATTTAACATAAATTCTTTAAATTTACTCATTTGAATTATATTTTTTAATAATTCCTATGGAGCCTGCAACTATAAAATTCTGTGTTTGCATATCTTAGCATGACACATGACACAGCATGACACAGCGGTAAGAACAATGAACCAGCAATAGAGAAATCTTGCTTTGAGTCCCAATTTGCCCACTACTGGGCATTTGCTTCTTCAATTGTACAATGGAAGAGTTGACCAAAGGACCTATAATAATGTCCTCTGATTCAATGGCTGATGAAGAATCTATAAAAGAAAACTGATTTTACCAATTAAGAAATTACAGTATGCACTTCCAGTACTACTGACTAATTTTAGTCCTGGCTTTACTCAGAGGTGAAGCAATGACATCCCAACACATTAAAACATCAATTATTAAAACCACAGATGTCAGCGCATCAATACTTCATGGAAAGGACAGCTTCTCTAGTCCTGCCACGCACCCCTCTTCTCACTGAGCCACAAGAAGGGATTGTTCAAAAGACGGGTCAGAATACAAACCCCCAACGAGGGCAGATTTACTGGAGTGAAAGTCAGGTTCCAGGAGCTGCATGTTTATTTTGCTGCTTGGGTCCGTGAAGCTGGGAAGCAAATGATCTACTGAGGACACTCCACCTCCCCTTCCTTCTCAGCTGCTGGCTCCTCTGTGGGGTAAAAGCAGATGCAGGGAGAAACACCTAACCGGGCCCTGAGCATGTAAGGGTCCTTGTCCCAGCACGACCTGGAGGGTGAGGGAACCCCATCACTCAGATTCAGGCTTGGGGAATGTAGGACAGGACAGAGGCCTGAAGCTAGGCCATCCAGTCCAGCCTAGCTCTTAGCAGGCCTGGAAGGTAAAAGGGTGGCCGGGGAGCTAAGCAGAGTCAGCTAATAATAAAACGGCACTCTGGTTCCTATGGCAATCATTACTTCTGTACAGACTACCCACAGGACATTTGCAGAGAAGGAGTCATTGGCAAGGGGGAATTAAATGCCACCAAAACCTTATTTTCTCTCATTATATACAGGCAAAGCCTCAAAACGCCAAGCCTTTGTGTACAGGGAGGTGGTAAAAGGAGATCAAGCACATGCAGCCATAGCTGGTGTGAACAGGACAAGTGATCCTTTGCTGGGTTCAAAGAAGCACCCCTGGAGGGCTGGGAAAGGATCTGTTCAAACCATACACAGAGTCCAAATATAAACAGGGAGCGAATGGAAGATAAAGAGGAAGAAGAGAGCTGGGACTGTGCTAACCCCAGAAAAGGTGGTTCCCAAGAGAAAGGCAGGGTTCCTAATATGTCCTTAACACTTCCAGGAAAAACAGAAGTGCTTTTCCCGTTCTTCCATTAAGCACAATTAAAACCACTAGGCATTGTATATGTAAACACAGAAAGTCTCTGGAAGGCAGGCAAACTGGCAGGGGTCTTGGGAACCAAGAATGGCACCATGGTTGGTGGGGGGGGGGGCCCTTCTTGCCTCATCTGGAGCTGAAAACACTGGCAACCCAGAAATGCCAATGTATGGAGATTAAAAACTCCCCCCAACAAAAGCCTGTAGCTCCAGCCTAAAGACCGGGAAAGGGGATACAGCCCAAGGAAAACTTTCAGTTTTCCCCCACTCCTATCAAACAACACAGGAAACACTGGGCCCCACACACCAAGCCCAGTCCCAGGGAGCCCACACCATACCCCTCTTGAGCGCTATTAAGGCATCACGATACCTCGTCCGGATATGTCAGAGAAGACAGGCAGCTGGGGACCAGGAATTTCATCCTTACCCAGTGATAAAGAGTCCCTCTAACAAAACGGGGGGGGGGGGGGGGGGGCAGGGGATAGTTTTAAAAAAATCCAAAAAAGCAATCTTCAGGTCCAGGTGGTTTTACTGGGGAATACTAGCAAATCTTTAAAGGAAAACTAACTTCAATTATTTGCAATCTCTTCATTATATAAAGCTAACACCAGGTTGGCCAAAAACAAAATTTAAAAAAAATACGTATTTTTAAAGCATCTATGATCACAGATGCAAAACTCCTTAACAAAGAGTAGCGGGTACAACACACAATATATAAAAAGAATTATACAACCTGATGGAGTGAGATTCACTCCAGAGATACACAGCTGGTTCAGAATTTGCAAATCAATGTAATCTACCAGCTCCCCATGAGTTTAAGCAAGGTTAGGAATACATGCTGAATATACAAAAATTAACTATTTCTATATATGAGCAATGAACACCTAAATAATGGAAAATACAATACCATTTGTCATTGCAAGGGAGGGAGGGCGGCAATAAAATGTACAGAAGATCTGTATGACAAAAGCCATAAAATGATAAAAAGAAATCAAAGGAGATCTAAATAAATGAAGAAACATTCTACGTTCATGGACTGAAAGACTCAACATAGTAAAGATAGCAATTCTCTCCCAAACTGATAAACAAGTTGGATGTATCAAAATACCAACAAGATTTTTTTGAAGACAGAAACCGGACTACCCTTGAATTTATATGGAAAGGCGAAAGAACTAAGATAGCTAAAAACAGTTTTGAGAAAAAAGAATGAAGCTCAGAAACCAGTCTACCAGATTTTAAGATACTCTACAGTCACAAGTAATCAAGTCTGCGCAGTCCTGGTGCAGGGATGAGACAAAGATCAACGGAACAGAATGGAGTCCCACATGCCCAGTTAACACCAGACAAAAGCCAAAGGGCAGGCCTCTCTGGTGGTGCAGGGGTTAAAGTCTCAGGGCTATAAAGCTATCACCAGTCACTTTGGCCTGAGTTCGATCCCCAGCCAGGGAGCTAACCCACATGGCACATCAGACCTCTCCTGTCTCATCTGCTGCTCCCTCAGCAGTGTAAATCAGTAGATCCGCCTGTTCTGCTCCCCACTCTGTCTCTGGTGAATCCTCTCACTCCCCCCCCCCCCGACCTCCAGCCTACACCCCAGTTCTTGTATGCATAAATAAATAAAAAATCTTTTTTTTAAAAAATGCAAAGGCAAGTCAGGAGGAAAGTAACTTTTGGGCATGGCGTTAGAGGAAGCAGACAGACATGCACAGGTGAAAAAATACGAATTACAAACAAAGGTAAAATATAAAATTATAAAGCATTTAGAGGGAAAAAAAAAACAGGTTAAGTTTTCAGGAACTAGAGCAAAAGGGTCTTGAACCTGACACCAAAAACACAAGCCCCAAGAGAAAACTGATAAATTGAACTTCATCCAAACTAGAAACTTTCACTCTGCTCAAGATTACCAAGATGAAAAAAAGAAGCCATTTGAGAAAAGACTTGTAATGACACATGTCCATTATCTAGAATATATCAAACACTGTTAAAATTCAAAGTAAAATTTAAAAAGGACTTTTAACTAGAGAAAGGGCAAGAAACATAAACAGGTATTTCAACAAAATCAAAATATATGGAAAGATGTTTACTATCATTTGCTATAGGGGAAATAAACAAATTAAAACCATAAGGTATCGCTACATACCTATCATAGTGGCCAAAATAAAAATGATTCCCACCACCAAACGCTGGCAAGGATGCAGAGAAATTGAATCACTATGCCCTGCTCATGGAATTTCTTAAGAAACCAAATGCACAACTCCTGTATGAGCCACACCTGGGCATTCACCCTGAGAAATGAAAACTTACGTTCACATGAAACAACTGGTTAAACATCCTGCGGGAGGACCATAGATGGAATACAACTGAGCAATAAAAAAGGAATATTCTGCACGTTGACTGCACCAATGTCAGTACCTTGGTTATGGTATCATTCTACAGTTCCCTAAGACACGACCGCTGGGGTGAACGG
The DNA here is from genome assembly GCF_014898055.3 of Talpa occidentalis. Taxonomy (NCBI): domain Eukaryota; kingdom Metazoa; phylum Chordata; class Mammalia; order Eulipotyphla; family Talpidae; genus Talpa; species Talpa occidentalis. Next base: position 11,489,816 of record NW_023601322.1, read on the forward strand.
GGGAAGGGTACACAGGCTCGCTCTGCACCGTTTCTTCATAAATCTTCAACTTTATCAAAACAAAAGGTTTAATTTAAAAAACTAAATGATTTGAGAAGGAAGACCCAGGACATCAGCCCAGAACACTTTCAAATGATCAGGTAAAATTTTTAAAATATCACAGCGACTGCAGGTAGAAGACACGCAGGAAGGGAGATGGGAAGGAGGGCGGAAGGGAGTCGGGGCAGGGAGGGAGGGAGGCCCCTGCTGCGGGTGACTAGCACCATCCTCTCTGCCAAGCAAACTCAAAAACCAAAAAGCAACGAACAAAGGATGGACCAGCTGGGACCCCGAGGTCAGACCTTGAGAGCCAGTGCAGGAACAGGCTACTGCGGGAGACACCAGAGATGACTGCAGAGAACCCAAAAGCCGGGGGACCTGGAGAAGAAGGAAGAGCCCTGCTTTCTGCCCACGTCCTCTCTCCTTGCTAGAAAAAGGATCCCAAAGGGAACAGACTTGGTTGAGGGCAGCTCGAAAGGCCCTAACTGGTGAGAGCACACAGGCTGGGAGGGGAGGCGGCGAGACCCCTCAGAAGCCAGGACGACCCTGCCACCCCACACAAAACTCCAAGGCACCAGAACAGGCAGAACTGAAGGAGCGGCTTTTTTTTTTTTTTAATGCATCCTTTTGGTGAAGGGAGTCACAAGAAAAGAGGGTACTAAGTAGATGTCGGGTACCAAAGCATCACTGGCTGCCTGTTTTACTGTCAGAGCCAATAAACATTAAATATCCAAAGCTCCACAAATGTTTTCAAAACTCTATCTTTTCCATTTCCATGACATTGAATTTCCAGAGGGGAAAGAAATGACAGAATTCTGGATCATCCCCAAACTCCTACAATGGAGCTGCAAAACCCTATGGCTGCCCTTGAACTGTGAAGGACAAAAGAATCACAGTGTAAACCTCTCGTTAACAAGTCATAAGAGGCGAATGAACAAAAGGTGGGTTTACTGGGGTCTTCGGAAGCAGGACTTGGAGCCAGAGTCTATCAGCTCAAACCACTGCCCCCTTTCCATTCCGTAAGCTTTCTGGCTTGGACAGTAACTTACAAGGCCCGTGGCTCAAATTACCTTCACTCAACACGTCCAGCCACTGCCTGATAATGTAGAACGTGTATTTGCAAAACACACTCATCTGTTAGTCAAAAGTCGGCCTCACGGAAAGTAGATGATAAAGGGCTGAAGGACGCCCACTGTGAACTGTCTCCAGCCAAGCTACACTTCACCACAAACAAAAGCTGCAACAAATGCAAAGGCGGGCTACTCAAATGGAAACGGTGCCTGCGCAGTTTAAATTCACTGCAAGAATGAAAGATATGAACATACTTCAGGACCAACTTCCAGCGCAAACGTAAGCAGGCACACCATTAAAGTGGGGACCAGTGAGGTATGTTTAACTATGATGACTTTGCAGTAATTATAAGTAACAGGAATTTTTCAGTTCCCACAATGATCAGTAGTGACTCCGTACGTTGGCGACAGTCTGATGAACTGAATACAGTGAGGTGATACTCTGCATCTCAGACCTGAGAGGCAGGTGATATCGTTAAGAATGCCTTCACTTACCCTAAATCTAAGGTGCCATACCTCAACTAGTACGGTTTCTCAGAGAATCATCTTCTGCAAAAATTGTTTTTACAAGATTCACCTTCCAAGACTGCTCTATTCTATGAAAACAAATCTTTCTTGTGTACTTTTGAGTACACAAGACACACACACACACACACACACACACACACACACATAACTGAGCACCCACCCCTAAAATCAAGGGCACCGTACAGAGTATTCTTGTGTATAGGTCATCACCGAAACACCAGAACATAAATGATACTCTACTTGTCCACTCGTGTCTGCGGCCTGCTGGAAATGTGTCGCCAGTGACGTCTCGTCCTGGAAAACTTCATTACACTCCAGACATTTCAGACTGTGCCTACAGAGCTTGGAAGGGTCCTCGTCCAGGGGCATCGCCGGGACAATGGGCGTGCTCGACGGAGCCGATATGACCGTCCCCGTGATGCCAGACTGAATTTTTGTTACAGTGTGTGTGCCAGCTCCCGCGGAGCTCGGAAGAGCGGAAGATGAAGTAGAAGTATTGCTTGACGGAGAAACGATCATCTGATCTGCTGGGACCGGCTTTAAAATCAGGTGTGAGCACTGCATCACCACCCCTTTCTCCTTGTGCCCGCGGGCATGCGAGAGGAGGCTGCACTTGTTGTAGAAAACAAGGTTCTTGGTGCAGTGGTTGCAGGTCACCTCGATGCGCACGCTGCGCCTGTCGTAGTGCTGGGTCAGGCTCTTCTCCAGGGCGAAGGAGTCGCCGCACTCCAAGCACTTATACCCCCGGGTGGGCAGCGTGATGCCCGCGTTGGCAGGAGGACTGAGGTTGGGGATGTAAACTGGGACTGGGTTGACGCTGCTCAGCACCTTGTTGAAAGCTTCCACCACCGAACTCTGCAGGGAGGACACCACCTGGACCCGAGACACCTTTTTGGGGGGCTGCGAGGCTGCCGCGTTGATTATTGCCTGCTTTATTTGCTGCTGAGGTTTGGTTAGCACTTGGCGGAGCTCAGAAGTGGCCTGGGCGCCCTGAGGCAGAAGGTTAAGGTTGGCGAGGTGCACAGTCTTTGGCACGAGTTTGGCGTTGGCCAGGCTGGAGGCGGGCACCACGACGGTTTGCTGTTGGATGGCGTTGGCCGCTTTGATGATGGCGCTGCTGGCGCTCTGAACAGAGGCCGCAGATATGACCGTGGCTTTGACTGTCGTGTTGTTAGCGAGCTTCAAATTGATGACCTGAGACCCTGCCGTCTTCACAGCAGACACTGGGAGGAAGGCAGTGGCCACAGGCTTAATAGTGACCTGTTTAGGGGTCAACTCCGCAGGGGCCCCCGTGTTGGTGACCACGGCGGACTGCAGGGGTGCCCTGGGGGGTGAGGACAGGACAGCTGCCGAAGCAGGAGAGGACAGGAGCGAGGTCACGGAGGCCATCACCGCCCCCGTCTGCTCGGAAGACTTTTTTCCAGCGTCGGGATCGACCTCGGGCAACACCCTGGTCACAGTTCTCTTTATCTCCCCTGAGGACGTCTTGATGGTTTTGATGCGGACCTTGGGGATTGCTGGTGTCGATCCCGCGGGCGAGGAGGGCGAGCCCTTGCTGCTGTTCTCACTGGAGATGCTCCGGGGGCTGTCCGGCTGCTTCAGGGGGGCTTTCTTCGTCCCGTCGATGAGACTCTGGGGTTCGGGGGACTTCTCTATGGCTCTGGGGCTGTCGTGGGCCTCTTTGGGCGAGGGGGAGGGCTCCCGGGAGTGGGCCGCGGGCTCCTTCCCGGGGTCGGACGCCGCCTTCCTGGCGCTGAGCGCCGCGATGGCCGCGATGCAGGAGGAGAGCTTGGAGGACGGCTTGGCCCTGCCCGGCGGGGCGCCCGGGGCGCTGTCGTTCTTGTCGGGGTTCAGCTTCCCGTCGTGGATCCTGTTCTCGGGCCCCTTCTCGGCGTTCTCCTTCAGCTTGTCCTCCGCTTTCCTGGCTTTGAAGGGCTCGTAGACGCCGAGGTTCAGCGAATTCGCCTCCGTCTCTCTCTTGACCGCTTTGCCCTTCTCGCCGGCGCCCGCGGCGGGCGGCGCGGCCTTGCCCAGGTGCTCCCCGCCGAGCGCGCGCAGCTTCTCGTAGCCCTGCGCGGGCAGCGGCCCGGCCAGCAGGCTGGCCCTGAAGCCGGGGCGCGCCTCCTCCTTGTCGGGGGGGTCGTCCACCTCGATCTTCTCGTCGTCGTCGAACTCCTCGGCGCTGGAGATGGGGCTGAACTGGCTGAAGGCCGCGTCCTTGAGCGCCTCGGCGGCGGGCGCGTCGCCCTTGAGCGCCTTGGGCCCGTCCTTGCCGTAGCCGTCGAGCGCGGCCGCGGCCAGGAAGCCGTTGTGCAGCCCGTTGCCCGCGGGCGCGTGGCCGTCCTTGTCGGCGCCCTCGGCCGAGTCCACGCTGCGCACGTTCTTCACGATGACGCTCACGCCCACGTCGGAGGCGGCCGGCGCGTGCGCGTCGTCGTCCCCGTGCGCGCTGGGCTTGGCGTGGGCCTCGGCGTCGTCGTGGCCGGACTCGATGGCGGCTTTGGGGTCGACCATGTCGGGGATGTCGAACGCTGCCAGGAGGTCGTCGAAGTCTGGGGTCTTCATATCCCCCATGGTCATGGGTCCGCTCGGGCGCTCTGTGGAACGAACAGAAGAGAACGCTCAGCAACGGGGGCGCAGGGGGGCGCAGGGGGGCGCAGGCCCCGCGGGGCCCACGCGGACGGCAGCTCCAGGCGCAGGCGCTGCCCCGAGGCTGTGCCCGCGTGGGGCGCCCGCTTTGGCGAAAACTGCCAGAAAATACATCCTTTGTCACTGAGTCAACCCCACTGTTTTCACAAAGAGCTACTTCCAAGCATTTTCAGCGGACAGCGCTACTTCCACTGGCAAAATGATCACCTTTTTACACAGTCCCCCTCGGATGCGGGCCAGCACGTTAGAGGGATCCCCTTACAATCAAAAGACAAACTGCGGATTTCAGCTCGTGCTCGGAAAAAACGAGCAGCCCGGCCAACCACAGGGTAGATACTGTCAGCAGAGTTCCACCCGGGATAAAAAAAAAAAATCTCTAAGGAGCTGGTTCCATCAGTTTTTATTTAATCCTAATTTCCTCCATCATATTAGGAAAGAAATTCTCTCCCGGCAAAGGCGTGAGGCTCCCTCGCCCTCCCTAGACGAGTGGTTTGAGCGGTGAAGCAGCACCGCTGCTTCCCAATCACCGCTCATCCCGCAAGGCCAGACGCGGGGCTCGGGCTGAGACAGGCGCTCCCAGGACGTGGCGTGCGCAGCCGGCTGGGAGGAGAGGGCCCTCGGCTCTGCCTCTGGCCTGGATCAGGGTGGGTTAACAGTGCTGTGAAGCCTCATTCGCATCCAACAAAGCCCAGGTTGGTAAGAAGTGGAGAGTCTTAGAAAGATGCACAGTCACAGAATTATAAAAGATGAAGGACAGAGAAGTACATGCAGTGCCTGGGGTCTTTAAAGGGGGCCTTCACCCCACCTGCAGAAGAAAAGTGACTGTGGGATTAGATTAAAACCTCCATTAAAGAGGAGCTTTCTTTCTCCTCCCTGAACTGCAGAGCGCCACACCTTACGACTCTATTACTTTCTGGTATGTGCCAGTGTGTGTGGGGGGGGGTGTGCACACGCACATACACACATGCACTTGTGTCTTACCTACTAACCTGTCAGTTGCCTGGAGACAGGCAAAGTCTCACCGACCTTTATACCATAAATACCAAACAATTAACACACTACAAGTCAGGGACTACAAAAATGATTTGTCACAGAAGAATAGGCCCAGTTCACTCACTCTGAGATCCTTAGGAAACAAGGAACCTCTCTGAACCTTCTGGAACCTTTTGGTAGAAGGAGGCAAGCAGCTAGGAAGAGAAACAAAGAAGGGAAGGGAAGAGGGGGACAAAAATAGGACCGTGAGGGAGGGGGGCAAGAGGAGAAAGGAAAAGCAGCAGCAAGAGAAACAGGGAGGAGGGCTGCAAGCCATGGCGGGCAACCTCCGGCGGAGAATCTGACTGACTTGGACATGGGTACTCCAAGACTCCTTCCTGGTACTGTTTCCTTTACCAGTAAATGCCAATATTTACTGCAATCCTCCTTTAAGCCTGCTTTAAATCACGAGAAGTGATTTAAATGTGGCTTCCACACTTTGCTAAAGTATTTAATCATTTTGTTTCCTTGTATAGTATGTAAAACATCATATATTCCTAATCAAAGTACCTATATGAGAGTCAAGGGGGGATCAGGGGACTGGATATACAACGCGAAAACGCCTAGAACCAGAACTCCACACGGGTTGCTGATACACCCTCCCGGATCCACTCACTCCGGGGCATGCCCAGCTCCTGGTAAGGGTTTGGTGGAAAGGCCACCGCTGAAGATAAAATGTAATTACGGTTCAACAGGAGCTTAAGAGTAAATCACCTACCTCTTAGGATGTCTCAAGATGAGACACAGAGCTAGAGAACCCTCTGGGTGATTTTCCTAGAGGAAAACACTCGGGCCACTGTTCCCGTGGACGGGCGCCTGCAGGGACAGGCAGAGAATACACTTAAAGCAAGAGAAAAGGAGACAAAACATTAACCCCTCCGAACTGATACTTGACATGAAAATCCCCAGAGGTCGTACCCTGGGTGAAAGTACATGATTATGATTTTTCTTTTTGAACTGAAACATTTAAAGTGCAAGGTGTGGAGAGTGAAAAGGCCACCCACTAAGGAATAAGCCCTGTTAAGTCACCACTTTTGTTTTTAAGCACCGCATTGCTGTTAAGTAGAATACAACTCACAATGATATGTGAAAATTCAAATTAAAAAAAAAGCAAGCCACAGAGTTGCTGCCACACCCTCACACCACCAGAGCGCCTCTGCTTTCTCTCTCCGACCAGCCCTGTCCACCCAAATGTAGATTCCTGTTTTCAGAGACTGCAAGACAGAGATTCGTGAGTCCCCCCGCTCCTGGAGCTGAAAGGTGGGCTTTCTGATGCCACGACTTATCCAAAGCGTGGACCGGGCTTTAGAAGCCTGGGGTGGCTGGGTTCTCCCCAACTCCCTCCCTTCTTTCTTTACTGCTACTGGGGATTAGTGTCATTTGTCCCCTCCTTAAGACTGCGGTGAGCAGAACATCATCAAATTTCACGTGTTCATCCCAGAGGGCAGTCAGCTCAGGAACGGGAAGAATACAGCACACAGCTCAGGTGCTCACAGGCGGCAGGTCCAGGACACACGCCCCAAGAAATGATGAAAGGGATCCATGTGAAACAAAACTTGCTGGGCCACTGGCAGGTATTCTTACCAATTATTCTGATGACCTCCTGTGTACGCTTAACAGGCCTGGCCTGGTTCACCCACATGCAGGTGCTCAGGCACGACCACATCAGCCCCGCATGGCTGCCACATCAAAGGACCTGCCCACCGCACCCCCCCATCTTTTCCTATCTGCCCACCGACCCCACTTCAGGCTTGGGAACCAGAGAGCAACCTCCCGGCCTGCAAACCCTACAGGGGGTGAGAAGACATTCCCCAGGCAGGAGTGGCTCTTGCTCCGCAGGGATCCATGACACCCACTCCTACTCCCCCTGTGCTACCCAAGGTGTGTACTTCCTGCTGGGGGTCGAGGGGCATCCAGGCAGAAGTCACCAGACACTTTGCAGAGGTCAGTGTGGACTAGCACTGGAGCGGAAAACGGTGCATCAGTCCTCCTGGTTCTCCTGTAGGACAAGCTGACTACAGACTGAAAATGCAGAATGGGCATAAAAGCCAGAGAGCCGCGCCTGAAACCTGAGGTCTCTGTGGCCGGCTCCCCGCTCTGGGGTTGTGTAATGGGTGTAATAAATACTGCTCTCAATAACTGCACGCTTCTTTTTTGGTTTATAGAATTGTTTTTCCTACCCACAATCACATTGTCCTATTACCCTTTCCTTCCCCACCTTCTGGAGGCGAGAGCAAATTTTCCACTTGGGGAAAAATAAAAAGTTTTAGAGCTTAACTTCATTTCTCAGTTACATCAAGTAGAATGAGAAATGTTTATGCTTGCAAGTTTTCTTCAGTTTTTCACCTCGGTTGCTAAGTACTGTTTTAAAAAATACTCTTCTGCTTAAAGACAATACACAAATCTTCTCTCTCTTGAAACACTGAAAGATCTCGTTTTAGCATCCCTTCTGTACAAGAAGTCTGACTTTCAAGCAGAATTGGCTTCCATTATTGTAACAATGTCTTTCATTTCATTTATATCCTATAAAATATATGCTCCTTCAAAGACACTAACAGTCTTAATTTAAAACTAAACCCCATATAAACAACCTGCAATTTACCAGGAACATTTGTGCTTGACGTATAACCCTTTCACCCAAAGACACTGAAAATATGGGGGGGGCGGGGGCAGTTGGCGGCCTGTTTACAAATAAGGAAACTGAAAGAAGTCTGTCACATGACCCCTTTATTCCCTTCCATAAGAGACAAAACATTTCCTTTCTACCAAAGCCTCTTAAAATTATATTAAGCGATTTTGTCTTTGTTGGCAAAAGTCAAAAACAATCAAGTCGAAAGAAAACGCTGTTCACTCCTTAATCAGACTGCCTATATTTTGCAACCAACAAATTCTTCCTCGTGAAGAACAGCTCTCCATGGCTGTTTCCCAATCTCCAGGCAGAGAAGGGCAGCGAGACAGTCATAGCAGATCCTTAACCACGGAAAGCGAACTTCAAATCACCCCACTGAGAGAGACAAGCCTACATCCAGCCTAGGTTCTACTTCCACAAAAGAATAAGCAAAGTCCAATGGACCAGTAGAAACCTATCGACTTCACCACTTAAATGGAAAAACTAACATTTTTTTTTAATGAAAATCAATACTCTAAATCATAATAATCCTATTTCAAGGAAAATCAAAGTGGCTGACCATCTTAACAGTATTACACAAACGTTTCATAAAACAACTATATAACACAAGGCCTCTATTCTCTTTTAAGACTAGGTTTCCTCACTATTTTCCAGCAGGATCTGGCCATTGAAGCCATTCAATTCAAAGAAGCAATTCAACAGATGAATGGCTCTAACTCACGTCCATCCTTATCTTTCCCTCAAATATAAAGTGTTTCTTATGTATGTATCATGCAGTGTTTCACATTTAATTTGATCCTTACAGGAAAAGGACCTGGAATCCCCAGTTTTAAATGTCTTGAGGGATCTGGCTTCTCCGGCCTTCTCTGCGTCCTTATTTCCCCTTCCACCGCGGGCAAGGCCTTGGCTTCCTCCGTCACCCACCCCTTTCTCAGTCAGGCCTCCGTCCTGACCTCTTCAAAACAAACAAACAAAAAGAAATCACATCTCTTTCTCCCCAACTGACCTTTGCTGCTGCTTTCTCCCCAACTGACCTTTGCTTTTACCCCACTTCAATCTGAATTGCTTATCAGGGAAAACTTTTCTCACTGTAATTCCATTCCAAATACCAAGCAGGTTCAGTTATGCAAGTCAGCCTCTGCTTCCTCACTTCCCCGAAACCAGCTGGGGGCAGATGTCAGTTCTGTAGAGTTTAAAACAGCCTCAGTTTCTCTCTAGGAAAGGGGGACAGAGAGGCCGGGGCCCCAACTCTGGCAGCTACTTACGAGTCAAAATAATGCCACCAGGATGAGAAATGAACATAGACACCTGCATGGATGTCTAAGTGTATAGTTTTGAGGGATAAAAATCAAGAAAAATGGAGCCACTGGGTCTCTGGAGAATGACATGGCACATGACGCAAGAAAACAAGGAAGGGTTCGTTTTATCCTCCACACTACTCAGACCCTTAGTGTGTCTCAACAACAGGCAGGTCTGCAGGTACCTCTCGAGCCCCCAGAAGAACAGGATCACTGAGAGTCACGGGTGCCTACTTACCCCCCTCCCCCCCCCAGCACGGGGGCCCCACACCAGGGAAACGTGCAAGGCGTGAGAAGACATTCTGCACAGGGGGTGAAGGCTAGACCACATCTCCCACTGATTCCGTGTGCACTAACCAGAATATTTCACTGTTTCACTCAATAAACTGTGATGGTCCCAATTATCAACACACAGATGCTTTGGTCAAGATAGTGTTTCTTCCTCAGCTGATACCTAGCAATCCTGATTTGATACATAATTGACATAAAAGTTCAAATACTTCTGAGAATAAAGGCAAAGTCAAGGCACAACCTGGGGACAAACAAGACTAAGAGCAGCCCCAGCTCTTGTCTGAGGTCACGCTTCACTTTTCCCTCAAGCTCTCACGGGCGTCTTCCCTGCCCCAGGCATGCATGCCCCCTCCCTTCAAAGCTCAGACTTTTCCAGAAGCTCAACTTCCAACATCCAGCCTACCTCTGGCTTCCCTCCCTCTCATGGAAGGTCACCCCCAACTCCAAGCACCCAAGCTCAGCAGTAACCAGCACCCTATTTTTCCACTCAGGGTCAGAAAGACCCTCCAAAAAGACACCAGCAAATCCTACTCTTTATTTCCCACAGGGTCCTCGGTGTCACTTGGCCCCACTGTCCTCCCTTCCTACTATTAACTCCCACCCTGCCAGCGGACAGGCCGTTTCTGCCTTTCCAAACTCTTACCCACTGCTTTTTCTTTCAGCAGTCAACTTCAAAGACAGCAGGTGCCAGGCAAGACCTCTCCCCACGCCCTTCCTTCCTTCCTTCAGATCTCTGTTCCAGCACAGCCTGCTTTCCCAGCCCATCCTCCGCTGTGAGCCGTCCCCTCTCCTCCAGGGCTTGTCACTCTTGCTGCCTCTACCTAACCAGGCCACTCTGCCCTGGGTCCTGTCTCCTGGACCGGCTGCCTTCACCGTCAAGTCCTCCATCACTGGGTCTAAGCCTGGGTCTCCAGCTCAGTGACAGCCCTTTTTACACCAATCCTCTCCTATTAAAAACTGTAGCAAGGAATTTTGGGGGTCATGGAACTGTTCTATACATATCACAATTGGGGGGAGGGGGTTGGACATCTACAGGCATTTTCCTGCATGCAAAATTTCAAAAAAAAAAAAAAAACAGGAAAGAGGGGCGCCCCAACATGAAAGATTAAGAGCCCCAACTGTAACAGAGACCTAACTGTGTCACAAGTGTGTGACATAACCATGCAGAACAGGGCAGGGAAGGAGAACAAAACTGTGAGTGCAGGTTCTGAGGCCAGAGAAAGGCACCTACTGGACACTGCACAGGCCTCATCTATAATCTTAGCACTGTACCAGCGATAATTTTTAGGTTTGGATACTGTTTTTTGAATACTAATATGTTATAATTATACAAGGTGATCAGAGAAGGTTGCAGAAAGGGTAATGGAAAAATCTTTGTATCATCGCAACTATTCCAAAACTTAAAATTGTTTCAGAATAAAAAATTAAGGGAAGATGCACGCTGTCACATAATAGTACAAACCCACCCAAGGAAATAAAGCAAACGCTGCATAGCTGGAAACACTCCCCAAAGGGTCAGATCCTGTTCTTTGTTCCCCTGTGCCTGCACCCGGCCCCACCACCACCCCACCCTTTCTGGGTGCCCTTGCCAGTCACCCTTTCCTCTCCTGGACCCCACTGCCCTGAGGCCATCTGACCTCCCCCAACCTTCTCCCCTCCCTCTGCATCCCTTTGACTCTGTCATCCACCGTTGCTCAGAGGCAACCTCAGCAGGCCCGCAGCCACAAGGCAGGCAACTGGCACCTCTCCACCTCGCCCTGACTCTATCCTCAGAGTCACCCGATCTGGTTCTAGATTCTACGTGGCTCTCCTAACATTACAAACTTGAACGAAAGCCCTCACATGTTGCCTCCCACCTGTTTTTCTTCCTCCAAGTCCTTATCTGGGAATGAGATTCACCTTCTCTAAGAAAACACGAAAATCGTCAGGCAGCAGGAAATGGAGCCACAAGCTCTGTAGGGTCTTATTTGGCTTTTCACAAACACAAGACTGAAATACGTTTATTAAGGGCTGGATTTTCCAACATGAACAAAATTCTTTCAGGCAGAGTAGTCTCTATTATGCTAATGAGTATTATAAATCTCTGAGAAGAGGGATGCAAGTTTTGATCTAACCACAGATCCTTTTTTTCTGATCCATGAATAAAAATGTCAAAATGATTTCCCAAGAGGCTGCCCCAATTTCTGTCGCTGCCATTATACATTACTTCCTTTAAGCACATCCTGTCCCCAACTTTATAAATATTTATTAGCTAACATCTAAGGTGAGGAAAAGATGCCTTGTTATGTGCCTATTTTTTACATTATTATTACAAAGTTTAAGCTTTTCCCCATATAGTTTGCTTCCTAATTGCAGAAGAAAATCTTGTTCGATGAATGAACGTGTGGAGGGAGACAGTGAATTTGCTATTTTTTTTTTAAATCTTTTTTTTTTTTAATAGTGGCATGTTTTATTTATTTGTTTGTTTGTTTGTTTGTTTGTACATGCACTGGGTACAGTCAGAAGCGCGGGAGGGTGAGAGAATTCACCAGAGCCAGAGCGGGGAGAGCAGAGCAGGCAGAAGGACCGAAGTACACTGCTGAGGGGAGCAGCCGGGGATCAAACCGGCGCCGCAGAGGCTGTGGGCAGCTTCGCAACCCAGCGCTCAACCGTTGTGCCACCGGGGAGGCCCCTGAATTTGCTATTTACCTCTGCAGCTCTGTGAAACAACACTCTTGTCACTTACCTAATAACAAGAACACACACAATCCATCCCGAGTGCCCTAAAATGCATTCATGTCTAGGAACAGACAGTGGCGAAGAATGTCCCAGCCCCAGGACACCCTTCCTGCTCCAATCCAGCACCAACACTCCCTCTGTCAGAAAACTTTCCTAAAAAAAAGTGAGGGTATCGGCATATACCCAGCATCAGGGGAGTGGAACGGGATGGCTGATGCCTAGCTACTTAGAGGGAACTTTGTCATAAATACACAGCACAGGAATGGCCACTGGCTGGAGAACTTGAAGGAATTTTCCTACTTTCATCCCACAACCCAACAACTATATACAACCACAGCCAAGAGACCCGCCTGGCCGAGGAATCGTGGGGAACAATTTGTGGTCAGTAACTTCCTCACTGCAGGGTCTCCAGATTTGAAAGCGAGAAGCTGGTGGGCAGGATGGTCAGGTGGGTGAGGTGACAGTGAGGAGCCAGGGGTGGCAGGTCAGGGGCTCACCTTGTAAACACAACACACACATGCTGAGTGTGTGTCTTCGTTGCGATCAGAACTATGGGCTGACGCAGAAATGACCCACCAGGTCAGGACCTGGGAGGTGGACAGCAGATGTGCCCAGGCCACAGGCGGTGAGACCATCCTCACCTGAGCCCACCTGACCTCCGCATCCCCAAACCACAAATTTATAGGTGCAGCACTTCACAGAGTGCAAAACCTCCTCCTTGCTCCCCACCCCAGCAGTGGCCTCAGCGCTCCCTGTGCCCTAAAGAAACAGTGGGTACTCTCTCCTCCACAGATAAAAATGGAGAGGGGGACATGAGAACTTATAATGAGTGTTTCTTCCTGAATCCTCAACACCCTTAGAAACTATGTTTTCCCCAAGGAAGCCCGAAGAATTACAGCAAATTCTAAGTTTTGAGTCTTAGTGGGGGGGGGGGGAATCCATAATTAACGTGGGGAACAAGAAAAACTAATGTACTGCTCTATCTGTCCTGAGACATGAGTAATGAGAAATACATTCATTTCAGCTTATATTTCACTCCCACTTAACAGCAAGAAACTGCTTCTCAAATAGTGTCTCCCATAAAGGACAAATGCAGGGAAGATGTGAATTTTATATTGTTTCAGTTAATTCACCCCTCACTTAACCCTCTCACTACCCTGGCATTCTGGATCATCTCAGCAGCATCCTAAGCTGGGAATGATTCATGCAAATATCTAGTCCCAAATCTACTTTACTTCACCAGTTTATTTTGCTGTGATATGACTGAATGCCCAAAACTTAATTGAAAAACGTTTTTTAACTATCTCCCTAAGGTCTGTGAATCCATAAGATTCCTGGAAACTGTCACAAAAGATATAAATCACAGACCGAAAGTATCATCAACCCAAATTTGATTTTATTGCAGGATTCCTGTGGCGCGTCAATACTGGAACTCGGACCATATAACGAGACAGCTCAACTCTTCATCTCAGGAATGATGACTTTGTATTGATTTATAAATTCTAGAAATCTGACAGCTTTAAAAACCAAATCCTGGTTGTCTCTGAATAATCCTGTGGAAATACCTGATAGGAAAAAGGAGGAGGTGTGGTCCCACGAGAAGGTGAACACAGCACCTGGCAGAAACCAAAGGATACCCAGCCCCAGGTCTTGCTTTCTAACTCCATTCTCCACTAGCAGCAACCAGGGCTCCTTAGATAAATGGCTGATTCTAAGATTGGGCAGGAAATGCACCAAATGCAAATGCAACCTATAGCAGCTTCTACTGCCAGAAAGTAAGAAAGTGCTGGAGAAAGAAATCTACGTGGACAGGGACATGTCAAAGGGACACAAAAGTCAAGTGAGAGGCGACAATGTCCAAAGCTGGCACAATTTGAATAACAAAGCAGCAAAAATTACAACCTCAAGTGTAACATAAATATCCATAAATCCACATCGGTATAAATGACTGAACAAATAAATGGGAAGAGTAGGAAAATCCCAAATAATTTATGTGGACGCTCCATCTTTAAGGGGGAAGACTAACTTCCTATGCCCAAAACATCTCTTTCAAAGAGGATGGTCTTGGGCCTCCCCCATGGCGCAGTGGTTGAACACTGGGCTGTGAAGCTGCCTGCAGCCTCTGAAGCGCCGGTTCAATCCCCGGCTGGCAGGTGAGGGTCCCACATGGCGCACAGACCTCGCCTGCCGTGCCCGCTGCTCCCCCCAGCAGTGTACTTCGTCAGTCACTCTGGCTCTGGTGAATTCTCTCACCCTTCCCTGCTTCTGACTGTACCCGGTGCTTGAATAAATAAATAAATAAATTTTAAAAAAAAGAAAAGAAATGTTCCAAATAAAAAGCTTTAAAAAAAAAAAACAAAACAAAGAGGATGGTCTTAAAAGGGGAGAGGCAAGGGGAACTTTACAGTGGGGAAGCCTGGCAAACACTACACCCCCACCAGGAGACCAAGGTCACCATCAACAGAGCTAAGGCCATGACTGGCATGTCCTTGGATGGGATGAGAGCAGCACGTTACCCCAGAGACACTTCACCCCAGCCTGAGCAAGAGGAAAACAGCAGATGAACCCCAAATGAGGAATTCCACAAAAGAATGCCCAGTATGTGTCACACCACAAAGGTTCTAAAGCACAAGAGAATTCTGAGAAACTGTCATAGCTCAGAGGCGCCTGAGGATACGGCCAAATGCAGTGAGACATCCTAGGACAGAAAAAAGACATGAGGTAAAAAATAAAGCATCGACTGTAGGTTTTTAAGTGAGTAAGATAAATAACGAATAGTCAGAGTGCAGGAAGGAGTATTAAAATGCAAAGAGGGAGTGGGGTCAGCAGAAGACCCCAAAAGCATAGCACTGCAATGCTTTTACTTCCAAAGAATGTTGGCCAATGGCATTATAAACAACAGATAATGCCTAAGATATTTAAATAACAGCTCTGTATGTCTCCACATATTTAATTTTCCATTTTATCTTAATTTGCCCTTCTTTTTTCACACCCTCCCTCTTAATTTTCATTTTATCCTCTTACCAATAAGCTGCCTCAAGGACAGTCACTGACTCATCAAAATGACTTAGCAACTATTAGATCCAGCGCATTAGAAAAGAACTTCCCAAAGTTCCCATTCTCCTTGCTTTCTGCACACACAGTAAGCCAGGTGATCTTCGCTGCCACAGCCAGCCTGGTCTGTGGCCAGGTACATGATTTACTGTTTCTTTGCCCAGTGGTGGGCAACATGACAAGGAGTCACTCATAATTTACTGTATAAAACAATAGCCTATTAAAAAAATAGTCCTGGGCCTCCCCAGTGGCGCACCAGGTTGAGCGCAGCGCTGTGAAGCTGTCCAAGGCCTCTGCAGCGCCAGTTCGATTCCCGGCCAGCCAGGGAGATTCCCACATGGCACAGCAGACCTCTCCTGTCTGGCCCGCTGCTCCCCTCAGCAGTGTTTTTGCTCTGCCTGCCTGTTCTGCTCCCTGCTCTGTCTCTGGTGAATCCTCTCACCCTCCTGTGCCTCTGGCCTGTACCCCAGTTCTTGTATAAATAAATCAATCTTTAAAAAAAATTAAATTAAATTAAAAAATAGTCCCCTCCTAAGACCTGGCTGTACAGCTTGCATGAAAACAAATCAATGTCTGTCACCCTTCAGGGATCTTCTAACACAGCCCGTGTTTCCTTCTTGCAACATAACTGAGTTTTGCAATTCCAAAAATTGCAAAAAACACTTAAGAGAAACAACTGTTTTCCTTTAAATAAATTATATAGGGTAAAATTTCGCCAAAAGTAAAATCCATATAATCAGTGTAATTAATGGCGCACACACAGGAAAACAAATTAAGGTATACATTTCACCCTTTTTAATTGTGGTAAAATACACATTTCATAACATCATCTTAACTAACACTTAAATTTCACTTGAAGAGACTATAAAATGATAAAAGCAAAAAATCTCCCAGCTATTAACAAAAGAAGGTGAGGGATTAAAAAAAAAATTTAGTTCCGTTGCCCCCAAATACAGCATGAAATTTTCTTAAAAATCTATGGGGAACAGGGCCTCCCCGGTGGCGCAGCGGTTAAGCGCTAGGTTGCGAAGCTGCCCGCAGCCTCTGCGGCGCCGGTTCGATTCCCGGCTGCTCCCCGGCCACTGGAGGAGGGTCCCACATGGCGCGCAGACCTCCCCTGCCGCCCGCTGCTCCCCTCAGCCGTGTACTTCAGTCCTTCTGCCTGCTCTGCTCCCCGCTCTGGCTCTGGTGAATTCTCTCACCCTCCCACGCTTCTGACTGTACCCAGTGCTTGTATAAATAAAAAAAACAAAACAAAAAACAAACAAACAAATAAATAAATAAAAATACATGCCTCTAAAAAAAAAAAAATTAAAAAAAAAAAAATCTATGGGGAACAATGTCTAAATACACACGTTTTCCAGGGTTTAGACTTCAAAAGTCTGATGTTTTCCATATTTTACACAGATATCACAATTCATACATATTCACTAAACACCCACGTGGTGAACACGTGACTCACTTCAGAGAGGGTCAGTTTTGTGGGGGGTTTGTGCCTTTTTCGCCGTTTTCAATCAGATATGTCCAAAATCATTTCAAGTCTTCAACTGAATTCACCATCTACTCTTCAGAATCAGCCTCCCCTTCTTCTACATCATTATTCTCTCAGGTACTCAAACAAAGAACTACACTCATTCTTCCATTCACCAATTCCACCCACTTCCCTTGGCTGTGGATGTTAAGTTTACCCCCTGGTTTGGGACCATCTCTTTTTTCACATTTATACAAACACAAGAACTGCAAAATCCTCTCACTCAGAAGTGCAAATTCTTCTTGCTAAGGGCTTCCCTGGTGGCGCCAGGGTTAAGACACAACCTATGAAGCTGTCCGCAGCCTCGGCAGCACAAGTTCTATTCCCAGCCAGCCAGGGAGCAGCCGACATGGCGCAGCAGACCTCTCCTGACTCGCCCTCTGCTCCCCCTGCAGTATTTGCTGTGGACACTTCTGCTTACTCTGTGCTACCCTTTACCCCAGAGAGCTTCACCTTCCACCTCCCAGACACACACATAACCTCCATTAGCCAAGTATAGTAAGAACCGGACCTTAGCTCTTCTGAAAGAAATACCTCAATTTCCTCATCTCTAAAATGGGAACCACTAAAAAGAACACATCTGAGAGCTGTTATAGAAATGAAAACAAATACATGGAAAGCACCCAAAGCAGAGGCATGAAAATGCTATTTTCTTCTTCTCTGCTTATTTTCCAAATAATAAAATAGAAATGAAAGGAAAACTGAATAAATGTTTTTGGGGACAAGAACATTTAGTGTTTTTGAGGTGATCACGGTTTCATGAGAGGAAAAGAAGAGGAAGAGTTAGTTTGTTATTCACCTCATCTCATCTCAAAATGTGTGGTTCGATTCCCAGCCAGGGAGCTACCCACATGGCGCAGCAGACCTCTCCTGTCTCGCCCGCTGCTTCCCTCAGCAGTGTGTTTCAGTGGATCTGCCTGTTCTGTGCCCCACTCTGTCTCTGGTGAATCCTCTCACCCCCTGCACCTCTGGGGGCTCTCATCCCCCTGTGGCTGGGCCTCCTGTCCTACTCCAGAATCAGGCACTGGGCCTAACCAGGAGAGGCTCCCCTAAAGTTAGACATGGAGAGATATACAGTTCCTCTTAAAAGGCAGCAAAGTTTCAACTCATAAAACAAACATCTCCACGTGTGCTGCTCACTCCCAAGGACCCTCCCCCTTACCTGCACAGTGTCTCCCAGGACCGGCTGCCATTCTGACCTCTCCAACCTTGCCTCGTTTGACCTGCACCTGCAGGCCTCGTGCACACACTGACTGCACAGCACCCCAGATGCCAGACCACACCCCAGATCTGAGCACCACCATCAGCAGCCAGAGCACGACAGGGGTACAGGGAAGGACAAGCCAGGAGGGGCGGGTCCCCGCTCCAAGCCCACACTCTCAGAGAAACTGGCGGAGAACAGGAGCGGAAAACACAAAGCCCAAGTGGGCTGAGAGGCCTCACCAGGCTGCGGGTTCTCTGCATACCCAGTAGCTCTCCAGGAAGGAGGAGCAGGAGGGGAGGCAGCCATGGGGCAGAGGAGCACAGCACAGCCTGGCACGCCAGACACAGGAGTGAGGAGCAGGGACAACGCAGAAGCCTGCAGCCTCTAAGAGGGACTGGGCAGCGGCCCCACACAGGGACCAATAACACTCGCAGCACCAGCCCGAAGTGATGCTCAGATGCGACCCCACTCCCAAGCGCGCCTTCCTCAGCATCCGCACCAGGCCCTGATGCTCGTCTCCTCTCCCTGAGTGGTTTGTCAGTGTCCAAGAGTCCATTTTTCTACATCTGCCCACAGTGATGCCCTCCAGAGAGCAGGTGCTGAGTACAGGCATGATGGGAAGACCCAGCGAGTGACCAAGGAGCACTTCTGTCACACCGCACGTGGCCGCCACTTCCTCCACCCAGAGGACACTACGGGGCCTGGACTCAGGCTGACCTTCCTGCTCCCAGGTCAGCAGCCTTTGGACACATAACTGCAGGAGTCATGGGGACTCGGCGGCTAGTGACCAGGCTCGGCAATTCCCAGCTCCAAAGGACCAAAGTCAGGTCATGTAAAGGGAGTGAGGGGGGGCAGGGGGCGAGCCCCACAGAGAAAAGGTCCCCACGTCTGTCAGAGCACTGCAGTCAGCCAGTGCCCCGGACACACAGACAAGCAGGCAGAACGCTTTCTGCATTTTGCTGTTTTACACAAGGAGAGACCCTCCCGTGAGAGAGTGCTGATGGCAGCGCTCCTCCGGATATCCTACAAAGATGACATTTAAAAGTATTTTTTAGATATATAAATAGCCAGCGAGACAGGAAGGAGACCGTGGCTGCTCAGGCCGGCTGGAAGGAGTGGGAGACAGCTAAGGGCAGGCTCTTCCTGAGGAGATGAAAAGGTCCTGAAGTGACAGGAAAGTCACGCTGTCCGTGACAGGCTGGAAGCCCCTGCCCCGGGCCCTTGGAAGGGAGGGTCTAGGGTGTGTGAACGGCAGCGCAGTCCAGCTGTCACCAAGAACATGGAGGACATGGCAGTAAGAATGGAGTCAGCCAACACGAGAAAGACATCAGTGGAGGCTTGGGAAAGGCAGAGGCCGGCTGGCTCACCGGGGGAGCGGGGAGTCCCAGGCCTCTCCGAAGATGCCCGCCCACAGCGGGATAGCCAGGCGGAGGGACCTTAGAAGGCCCAGCCTGGCAATCAGCAAAGGACACACCCGGCACCTAAGGACGACGTGGGGTGGCACTGAAAATGCGGGCATGGCCATGGGTGTCCAGAGCCCTTGCAGGGTCCCGGGGCATCTGGGACAGCTGGGCAAGGAGAGGAAATTTCTCTGCCTCATCCAAGTTGTGCAGGCTCAGGACCCTGAGCCCGGGGTGGAAAGCCCAGCTTCCGTTTCTCCACCCAAAGGCCGACGGCCACATTCATTCCCCAGTGGCAGAATGGATGGGTTTCCTAACACAGAAACTCTGGAGGCAAGATTCCAGAAGCCGACCTGTGGGACCCTTCAATGAGGAGCCCTGCTCCACCCACAGAGAAGCCACCCCAAAGGGCAGGCCTCACGGGGCAGGCAGAGCTTCCCCAGCTGGTCCTCATGTAAGACAGGGAGCCTCCAAAGTAAGAGGCGGAAACAGTAAAATCAATTTTAAAAAGAGAGAGAGACTACACAGAGTGCAGGATTATACATACAATTAACATCCTCAGAGAAAGAACAGGAAGGTTTTGTCTTGTTAGTTAAATCTTTAATTGTTGCGTATAGTTTCTTTTTATTTTTAATTATGTCTACTAAGGTAGCACTAGTTTGCAACATTGTATATGATTTAGGGGAATAGGTTCTCACCTCTTCAGAGGTGTGTCACCTCAGCAGGCCCACCACCAAAGCCCCCTCCCCTTTGCTCTCCAACACTCTCCCCCTTCTGGGAGCCTCCAAAATGAAGCCTTAAAGAAGTAACACTCAGAAAACAAGAAGCAACTGTTAGAAATGATAAACTTGGGCCTCCCCGGTGGCCTAGGGGTTATTAAATCTCAGCACTATCACCTCTATGGCCTGGCCACAGCCAGCCAGCCTGTGCCCAGCCAGGGAGCTACCCACATGGAGCAGCAGACCTCTCCTGTCTCACCTGCTGCTCCCCTCAGCAGTGTATTTCCATAGATCTGCCTGTTCTGCTCCCCACTCTGTCTCTGGTGAATCCTCTCACCCCCCACACCTCTGGCCTACACCTCAGTTCTACACCAAAAAAAAAAAAAAAAAAAAAAAAAAAAGAAATGATAAATATTAAAAGTTGAAATAAAAGAGAAAACAGCGAAAAAAATAAAGTCGAGGAAATCGGGGTATGACACAGGAGGAGAGATCTGGACAACAGCAGAGAAAAATCACGAACACTGAAAGTTCTATCCAGTTGGTCCAAAATCTGACTAGTTAACACCTTTCGAGTTAGCTGAGCTCCCAGGAAAGGAGGTGTTGGCTGGAGGTGCTCACAACTGTCTGGAAACGTCAGTCAGGAATGTCAAGTGGGAAAGTCACCCTGGAGGGAGAATCTACCCAGCCAGGCTCCCTAAAGAGGCTGAGCAGCTGTGTCTGCAGCAGGTTCAGCGGGTCCAGGCTCGGTCTCCTCCTGAGCAGATTCCTGCTGTCACACGGGGACAGGCAGGTCCAAGGAATAGAGCGTCTTCAGTTCTGGGTCTGATGGAAGGCTTAGGCATAACTTCAAGGTCCGGGGTAAGAACAGAGGCTATGCCATGGATACAGCTTGATTTAAACCTCTTAAATATTTAGGCATATGGTATATACCTTTTAAATATTTAAATATACCTTTTAAATATTTCACTATACCCTTTAAATATTTAGCCATCTGGCCTCCATTTGTTCTCCTGCCCCAGGCCCGTCAATATTAAGGGCAGGCCTGGGGGACCATTATCAGCGCTGTTACTCCTGCTTTATATGTGAGACGGACAAAGTTTAAGTATCTTACTCAAGGACACAGAACCAGCCAGTGACAGGGACAGGCAGAGAACCAGATCACTTTCCGGCTTCACTGCCCAGGCTCATACCCTCTACTGGAAAAAACCATCACAAGAGGCAGGATCTAATGTAAAAAATGATAAATGTTAAAATAAAAAAAATGAAAAAAAAAATAGAAAAAGATTAAAAAAAAAAAGAGGCAGGATCTAAAATGAGCAAGTCCAAATGGAGCAATGTCAGCATATTATTTAGAAATAACAAAGTCAGTAACAGAAGATAACAAAGAATCGAAAATAAGTGTCTTACAGGGATCAGGGCTGGAATGTATGATCTGGTTTTTTAAAAATCTATGTACATGAATAACTGACAAATTAAAATCATTAAAAGGTGTCAAACAGCGATCTTCCCATCTCTTTCCTCAATACGAATAAAGAGTAAAACTCATTTTGCTCCAGTCTCATTTCTCCAAAAAATGCATAAACACAGATTTTCCTGACGCAAGTAGCAGATCTGTCACAGCAAGACGAGTTCACTAATCATAACCCTTAGGGTGTTACTGCACCTCAAAACTGTTTACAGTGTAATACAGCAAATTCCATTATCCCAATTTGTTATATAAATTGTTTTATAACTAAAAACCCAGAAATAGTCATTTCTAATTACAAAATTTGGATTCACAAATATTCAGAAAGGATCTTAAATGTATTTTTCTTCTTTTAGGTCTCTCCTTCCCGTCCCCCGTCCCCCGTCCACCCCCCCATGCATTGAAAGGCTCCTCAATCAGTGAGAATTAGGGGACGGTGGGGGACAGAGGGGGCAAGGGAGGTGAACAGAAAGATTTCACAAGTCAACTACATTATCTATATTCCAGAAAACTACATGGCTTATAAAACTACTTGCTTAATTCAGGAACAGCTGAGCTCTCATCTAACTTACAAAAGCTAAAGGCACACATAAGGAAATGTTAGGAACAGCCCCTCCTTAGTCAGAATCCAGTATCAAAGAGAAACTCCAATCCAGAGAAATTTTTTGTGTTTCTGTTCAAGCCCTGGGAGGGCACAACAGAAAGAAGAAAGAGCTACGACCTAAGACCTGACCCCAGAACAAAGCCCTCTGCAGGATGGAGGTCTGCGTAGCCTTTTCTGTCTCCAGCGAACCAGGCTGCCCGGTTCAAAACCAAGGTCACACAGGGTGGGGTCTTGTCTTCCAACATGCCCTTCTGCTGGCTGATCTTGAGCTGCTCTATTCCCCCTTCTTTCCCCCTTCTAATCTTCCTTCTTTCTCCTCAAAGCCTCCGGAAAACACCACTGATGAATCCTCCTAACATGCTTTGTTCAATCTGTCCAATGTATTTCTCTTTCCAGTATTTACTTATATCATGTGCTGGCTTATTTGTAAAATACCCCTGAAGAATGATTTGAGCCAGTTTACAGTAAGACACACAAATGTAAGGCCCAAAAGCTGTGCAGGGAGAGGAAACACAGGGTTCCAGTGAGAAGCCAGTGGCTGGAGGTTCCTGGCCTGGGCAGCAGCCCCACCCCGCCTGCCCACCCAGACACCAGCGCGAAACAGACGCGCCCGGTAAAAATGCACTTTCCGCTCAGATGAGGGGCCTAGGACAGGAATTCACAGAAACAGGAAGGAGAACAGAAGTTGCCAAGGGCTGGTAGGAAGGGAGAGTTATTTTTAATGGGAGTGATGAAAAAGTTTTGTTGTATACATATGAATGGCTAAAATGAAAATATTATTTTATGTGTATTTTACCACCATTTCTTAAAAACCCTACTGCACTGAATAGGGAAGACAAACGAATTGGAAACTGAGGGTTTTAGAAATGTGTTCTAATGCGTGGCACCTTTTGGACACCGTTAAGGAAACAGGCTGACAAAGAGTCTGAAAGGGGGCCGTCCAGAAGTTTAGCATCTGCCCACCCGTGCTTTCAACACTCCCACCGGACACCGTCCAAGCTGTGCTGTGACGTCACTGTGAGGTCAAGGAGGAGGCCCCGGTGAGCTAGTGAGTCAGCTCCACCTCATGGTTCCCAGCACGGGTTCTCTGACAGATGCAGGCGGAAGAAAAGAGTCCATGGTCTTCCTTCCCAGGACTTCCCCTAATTTTTATCCCATCCCCTTTTGAGCTCTTTAACAGAGTACTGGGCATTTTAAATCACCAGGGCTGGAGCCTGAAAAGTTGATCAAGTCTATTTGACCTCTGGACTTTGCTTTTCCCCCTTTTGGGAAACACCGCTTTATGGAGGCGAGGGTCTTTGGCTGCAGTCGACAAGCAGACACCACCACACAAAGCAGGCGCGGGCGGGCGACTAAGGGGACACAGGCTCCTCCGCAGAGCACTACCAATCCCACAGTGACTGGTTGTGTTAGACTCTCCAGGTGTAACAAGCCAGCTGGATGACAATCTACACCGGAGAGCCCAGAGCCTCTGCTCCACGGTCCCGGGACACAGGGATGTGGGGAAACAAGGCAAGTTTGGGCATCATCTTTTGACCTCTGCTGTCAGGTGCCAAAGTCTAATTTTTCTCCAAGTCTTACATGCACCTCATATGATTCCAAAAGCCCGCACCCCGCCCCGGCCGCCAACCTTCATGTACATTAACTTTTAAAATACTCTTGAAGGGAGCCTCCCTGGTGGCACAAGGGGTTGAGCGCAGCGCTGTGAAGCTGTCCGCAGCCTCTGCAGCATGAGGGTGATCCCCAGTTGGCCAGGTTGCTGCCCACATGGCACAGCAGACCTCTTCTGTCTTGACCGCTGCTTCCCTCAGCAGTGTATTTCAGTCTGCCTGTTCTGTTCCCCGCTCTGTCTCTGGTGAATCCTCTCGCCCCCTGCACCTCTGGCCTGTACCCCAGCTCTTGTATGTATAAATAAATCTTTTTTAAAAAAATACTGTAGGAGGGTACAATATTAACCTAGTTGAAGCTGCCAAAATACCTATAGGAAATTGCTAGGTTCACTCTGGACTGGCTGACCACTGAGGGTGGCCTGGAGGCTAGTGGAAACCAAGTGGATGAAAGGAGGAGCCGAATTGCAGAAAATGACTAATCCTCAGGGAAGCATAAGAACATCAATAATCTCAAAGTCTAGCAAATTAATACCCAGAACAAGCCATGGTTGATTTGATTTGATGAGTAAGAATATTACTTTCACTTATTAGTTAAACCCTTCCTAAACAGACGAAAGGCTCTCTCGGGTGAGAATTACTGTCTATGCTCCTGTGCAAAAGTGATGAGACTGAAAAGACAAATGATGGACTGTGACAACGGGAATGTCATAGAATCTTTTACAAAAGTTCTACTGGTAAGACAGACAAGGGTGTGGGGCCTCTCAGCCACTCCAGTGGCTGAATCTGTAATCACAGGAAACCATGAACACAGGAGAAGGAAAAAGCCTCAAAAAGCCCTGTGAACATTTTGGGTTTTTGATGTTGTTGTTGTTTTTCTGAAAGATCCAGATTCCAGTACCATCAGCTAATCAAAAACAGAGGTACCCCACACAAACGCTGCTCTCACTGGCTTATCCACAGGAAATAGCAGGTTAAACTCTTTACAGATAAAAACAGAATTTTAAAGCCAACCATCTCATAGTTAAGCTAGGACTTCAAGAAGGTCCAGTATATTAATTAATGAGCACGTAGGTCCAAAAATATGTATTAATAAATCTTCCCAATTATCTCACTTCTGAAAGCTGGAACCATTAACTTACTCCATTATAGGAAAAAGATTCATTGACATCTCAAGTAACAGAGAAACGTGTAATTACTCTTTTCTTTTTTTTTTAAATCTTTGATGCACAAATCACAAGTTGCTGATTTGATAGCCTGGAATAACTTGCTTCCTATCAGTTTATTGCCAAGTATTTGTTACAACTTCCTGTGTGTGTTGAGCACCACAGAAAAAACGGTTGGAGAACCCCATTATTTCACCCACCTGCAGCAGAGCCTGGAGTTCTGTGAGACTTTAGCTGCAGTGGTGGCTTCTCACTCCTGTCTTTTTCACACTCCATTTAGGGGCATTCCAGCCAATTTTTCCTCTTAGATTCAAACCTCGATGGGAACATCGCTACTCCAACTTGAATGTCCAGAGCCTCTGCAACCACTTTATTTAGTCAACAGGCTGTCATTTATTCAAAATATCTCTCATTCCCAGATTTTTAAGATGGTTTTATTGTAAGAGTACTGTATGCTTTGTCAAAACTCTAAAATCCAGAAGTGTAAGCAATAGAAAGCAAGTCTTCCAGGAGGGACACGGGTCAGAAAAGAGCTCAGATAACATTCAGGGCATAGACTTCTAAACACCCACACAGGCATAAATGTGCCTATGCTCAACTTTAACAAAGCTTTTTTTCACATTAGACAATATAGCAGACATCCTTCCATATCTATACATGTTGCCATCCTGTCAAAGACGTGTGTCCATGTTAATTCAATGCAGTCATTGCTCATGAGTACACTTCCAATTTAGATTTTCATACTCTACAAAGAATTTAAAGCCAACGCAAGAAACCACAAAAGGGCTTTCCTAAAGAATTCTTGCAAAGAACACTTCAAAAAAGAACCTTTAAGGTATATAGTGTCAAGTCTCACCCATTTGCTTCAAAATTCTGAAGATCTATTTTTACATCATGTGATTAAAACAAAAGTGCAGCAGACATTAAAATCATTTTCCCATGTTCTTAGATTCTTTATGCTTAACATGTCTCAAAGAACAGCTCCCGTCACTTCATCCATCAAGAGACCACACAACCTCCATCCATGAAGCCTACGGATAAACATGCACCCACATCTCTCCCCGTGCCTGGTGTTTCAGTACTTTCACTTTCCCAGGGAATCTTAATCTGAAGGAAATGTTCTGTAAACAATAAACTATGTCCCCCACTCAAGGAAAATGTGAACTTAGAAGAGCGCCAGGCTTCGGAGTGAGGGTGAGCTGGTTTCCTGTCACAGGAGGATGAGAAAGAAGTGGTATGGGCGACAAAGCAAAAGGGTTGGCCAGTTAGCTCTCCCAGGTCCCGAGTCAAACCTGCTCTAAGTAGATTCTCATTTAAGTCTTAAAATATATGCAAAAACATAGACCAAAACCAAGTATAAGAACACTTTAAGAGGTGGGAACCTTTATGGGGAATATAACCAAGACGAAAATGCATACATTGCGCAAAAATGAAAAAATAATGTAAAAAAATAGATAATAAAATATATATTAAAAAAAGAACACTTTGAACTCCGTTTGTATGGCAGAATTCACTTTCATCTGGAGATGTTTTAATGTTCCTAAGTTCAAGGTCCCAGGACCCTTCAAAGAGGACAGGAACAGCCAAGTACCTACCAGGAGGGAGAAGGCTGCGGGGAAGGAACGAGGAGGTGGGAGGGGCAGGAATGGAGGAGACGTGCACCGTTCGCACAGGGCTGGTGAGGGCAGAGGGGTGCCTGACATAAGGCATCGTTCATGTTATACGTCTCATTATATTTGAAATTTTTCAAATAAGATGGGAGACAGAAAAGAATTCCTTTCGTATTTCAGGGGGATATTTGCAGGTAGGTATCAAGTACAGTTAAAGGTCAAAAAAAACAACTGGAAGTCATTAAGGAGGTAGTAACCAATAACCACCCTTGTTTCCAGTGACAAGGATAAGGGAACTGAAGCCCTGGGCACAGTGACAGCCCCCAGGGTGACAGAGAAGCAAAGTTCAGATCAACCCAGGTGATGACAACTAGGTAATGATGACAGTACTTAATTTTTCTTAGGAGTGTGTATTTCTTAAGTACCTGCGCCACCTCTAAGGAAAAAAAAAATCCTTTTAAATAGCATGTATAATGTAATAAGGGGCTTTGTTAATAACTATTTATTTAAAAAGGTATATACAGTCTATTCATCAAGAGGCAAGTAAAATAGGAAAGTAAAAAAACATGGATAAAGTTTGTATCAAAAGGAAGGGCATTATGGGCCTCCCCTGGTGGCACAGCGGTTGAGCGCTGGGCTGCGAAGCTGCCCGATGCCTCGGCAGCACTGGTTCGATCCCTGGCCACCGGCGAGGGTCCCACGTGGCGAGCAGACCTCTCCTGCCACGTGCGCCCACTGCTCCCCTCAGCAGTGTACTTCGTCAGTCTGTCTGTTCTGTTCCTCGCTCTGGTGAATCCTCTCACCCTCCCGCGCTTCTGACTGTACCCAGTGCTTGTATAAACAAATAAATCTTAAAAAAAAAAAAAAAAAGGAAGGGAATTATATCAAAGGGAAGGGAGTTATATTAAAATCTCAAGAGAATTTAAGGTATATACTGGGAAAGCAGCACTCTTAAAACAGGAGGGCCCAGAATGAGTTTAGACCTCTCTCTCCAGGTAAATTCAGACCACTTAACTATTAAATGAAGGAATGAGAAAATATGGCCCACAATATGCTGAAGGGGAGAGAAGGAAAAGTTCGAGTCATAAACATTTTCATTTTTGAAAAAGCAAAGTCAAAATGAAAATATCCAATTTGCATGTACAAAATACACTCGGTGTGGTCTTCCATCTACAGGGAGTTACCCGACGGAACATTTGATTTTGATTTGTAGTTTGCTTAAGTCACATGTAAGTTCCAAAATGCCCAGTTTCCCACGCGTGCCTCTATTAATGAACTACCTAGAAGTTTCATACTGACTTTGCCTCGGCAAAATTAAATATCCCATGAAGGTTGTGTTTTATTAGCCAAGGGCTTAAACTTCCTTTAAAATATCCTGAGTTCTCAGAACTTAGATCTAAGCATAATCCCACAAACCCGTCACAAAGAGACAAGAAGTCCTGCTCTTCAATGTGCTGATTTCCCAGCTTTTTGACCATCCACTGAGAGACAACGGGAACAGTAAACAGTAGGGCAGTAAGAAGCCATTATAAAGCAGGGCACTAACCTAACAGATCACTCTGCAGGATCCTTTAATTCCAAAGCGCCTGCTCAGAGGAAAATCAATGCCTGCTCGTTCTATTCCTCAGCCCCCGTGGGACGCCACAGGGAGCTGGCCGCCCAGGCACTTCCTCAGGAAGTGGAAAGACAAACACACACACACACACACACACACACCAGCTAGGCACGGTGTCTAGCATTCAGAGAGGGGCTAGCTTTTGAAGAGGACAGTTCACCTCCGTTAGCAGTGCCAGTGATTCCCCGTGACGGACACTGCTGGGTCCCAGCCAGGGAAGCTGCATGATCCCTGGTGTCTCCGTGGAGGCCTGCATGGGAGGTCAAAGCCCAGGGCTGCCACCACTGCCCTGCAGCTTTCCTACCACAGCCGTCTCTTCTCCCATCAGAACATTTCACCCACCCAAAGCGCAGGAGACCCTGGGTGCTGGATCACCCTGTGACTAAACCAGCCTCAAACATACCCAAATTAAGCAACTCCAGTCAATCCACATGACCAGTGTTTTCTTTTTCTCACAAGAGTCAAAAATAGAATGGTGCTGACTTGCTGTGAGTTTTAAGCTTCTCCAACAGTGGAATATCTACTTACTGAACACACAAAGCTTCCCAAAATACCTGTCTCATGTTTTTCTTTAGAAAGCAGAATGTACATTGAAAGGCAGGACTGCCCTCGGGTTAGCACTTCAAAATGATGGCTCTGATAGGAAAACTCAACCACAGAAACTAGAGTTTACTCAACACCAAACCACTGCACGCAGACCTGCACAGCTGGGTCACAGACCTGCACAGCTGGCCAAGCTCTGCCAGAAGTCCCCTTGGCCTGCGATGGTGTCACGGAGTAAGTCACCTAACCCAGCCACCAGAATTCAGTCCTCCCCAGAGGTCTCCTTCCCTTCACCACCAGGAATGCCTTTAGGGACCAGGTAATATACCTGCGCTGACCCTCTCCACAGGTACCTAGTGTGTGGTAAGAGAAAGGGAGCGCAGGGTAATGGCCTACACCCTAGTGCCCACTGAGCTCATGAGCTAATAAAAGAAAACCTTCAGCTAAGGAGATTAAGGGATTCTCTCTGTCCAACAACACAGCCTCAACCAACAAATACTTACAGTTCAGAAAAACATCTGCTCTTTCCTTAGTCGTTCCCAAAGAAAAATGGGCCAGGATCCTACTCTATCTAGACATGTTGATGATCTGAGGGTACATGAGTAATGATTTTAACAAAAGAAAATCTTCCGATGTGACGAGCAAATGTAGAAAACTGTTTGGTACAGTTATCTGCAATACTGGAAAATATGTAAATAACCATCAACAGGGAAAAGACTGTGTTAAATCTTTCAATTGTGGTAAAATACACATAACATAGAATTTACTATCTTAACCACCCCCCCATCTTAACCATTTTTAAGTATACAGTTTAGCAATGTTAATCATACTCATGTTGTTCATGGTACAACCTTTTTTATGAAGTACTATGCAGTCATTAAAAGTGAAGTACTGCCATTACAGATAATGACACAGAATAAAGATATACCATCTAGTGAAAATAAGTCGTAAAACAATACATAAACTACATCAAAATTAAAGAGGAAAAATAAGCATATCACATTTTTGTACATGCATAGATATGTAAGATGTGTAAAATGCATTGATATGTAAGATTCATAGGACGACTTAGAAGGATGCACAATACAGACTTTGGACATCTGAATCAACAAAGGGCAGGAGAAAAATGTTTTTCAAAATTCATCCACTTGAGCGTAGACTTGCATTTTCTCTTTTTTGTGTAGAAGAACCGGTGCATAGGCCAGAGGTGTGGGGGTGAGAGGATTCACCAGAGACAAAGTGGGGAGCAGAACAGGCAAACTGACTGAAATACACTGCAGAGGGGAGCAGCGGGCAAGACAGGAGAGGTCTGCTACACCATATGTGGGTTCACTCCCTGCTTGGGAATTGAACTTAGGCCATAGTGGTGATAGAGCTGAGATTTAACCCCTAGGCCACCAGGAAGGCCCCATTTTCAAAAATCTCACATCTACAGAAAATTAAATGGGAGTTTACATTTCCCAGGAAGTTAGAGATAGCCAAAATCATCGATCTTGGCAATTCTGTCAAAGGTACTTTTGCACAAGTCTTCTTCTCATTGGACATACATTCTTTTCACTAAAAGACACTTCTGGGCCTCTCCTGGTGGCGCAGCTGCCCGCGTCTTCTGCAGCACCGGTTCGATCCCCAGCTGCTGGCGAGGGTCCCACATGGTGCCATGGTACGCAGACCTCTCCTGCTGCCCACTGCTCCCCTCAGCGGTGTGCTTTGGTCCTTCTGCCTGTTCTGCTCCCCGCTCTGGTAAATTCTCTCACCCTCCCACGCTTCTGACTGTACCCAGTGCTTGTATAAAATAAATAAATAAATCTTTAAAAAAAAAAAAAGACACTTCTGTTGGCAATTTACTAATTCATCAATGAGTTTATAGATATTGGAAAGGTCTGGCCTGAACCTGTCACCATTAATAAACTTCAGGAAAATTCATCACAGTCTCTGCTTGAAGTGGATTATTCACAGCTTCACACTGAGAAAGCACTGGGGAAAATTACAAATGTCTTCACTGTTGACTATAAACTGCCTTTTTTTTTTTAAGGAGGCATGTTTGATGATTTCTAGTATTTCAAAACTAAGAAATCACTTACTTGTCCATTTAAGTACTAAAAACAAAAGATTCCTAGTTTAGGAGTAAAATTCATGAAGCATTCCTTTGGCATTTTATAAATACCATGCATTTAAGTAGCAGCTCAACAATTCTAGCTTGAAGCAAAGTATAGATCTGCTAAGTGAGAAGTGATATTTTGAGGATAGAAAAAAGAACTTCAAAGTAATTTTCCCTTGTCACCTGAGTAAGCCTTCTAAAATTATTCGCTGAAATCCTAAATCCCACACAGAATCCTTTGTCCTTGAAATGCCCCAATCTATATAGCTGTTTATTCTCGTTCATTTAACAGCTTTTTTTTTTTTTAATACAATACTTAAAATATTTGCAAACCTCTTTGAGGCTTCCAGGATTAGGAGACATGTAAGAAAAAACTAGTAGTTTGAAGGATCTCGCACTTCTTGGAGGGTTTACAGTTCAATGATGCATCTTTGTGGAACAGGTCCGTCCGTCTTCGGAGAATGTTCACTATACCCAAAGCTCTGAAGTCTTGTTTTTGCTGCAAGGCGTTAAGTCAGTGGCCCTCACCAGGGGAGACTTTGCTCCACCACCACTTCCACAGGTATCTAGCCATATCCAGCAGCACTTCTGGTTTCCACTCTCGGGAGGTGAGGGGAGCTACTGACACATAATGGAGTGAGCGGGGGCCAAGGGCGCTGCTAAACATCCTCTAATGCATGGGACAGCCCCGATAACACAGTTACTTAGCCCCAAAGGTCAGTAGTGCTGAAGCTCTAGAAGCCTGTTCTAACGGAAAAGACTTTCCCCATTACCACTCTGCTCTCCCCCGACCAGACCCAACCCTCCTAAAACCACCATGAACCTGTTGCCCCGTCATCCACACCAGAGCCTCCTCCTTGCGTGGAGATCAGCAAGCCGCGGCTCCAGCCTGCCCCTGCCCCTTTCCTCTCCCACCAGCTGAGGAAGGGTGTGGACACATGGGTTTCCTGCATGGCTATCCCAGCTGTTCTGATATCCCCAAAACATGCCATTGGCTAATCATTAAGCAATTCTCACTAGAAGACCAAATTCACTTAGAACATTTTTGAAATTATGAAATGTAGTACTTTCAGCTATAAACTATGCCTGAGAACACGCCCCCGAGCCATCATTCCCAGCATGCCTACTGGCCGTTGACTTTAAAAATAAACTCATTTAACAACTCTCTTCCGGGAAGAGGCAGAAAACAGAACACCACAAAGAGAATTGATTACATCATTTCTTCAGTTGCTACGCTGTGTTAAAAGGAGAACATGGAGCAGGCTTCCTCCATGCTCCTGGCAGGGCCATCTCTCATTCTGTGCTCATTTCATCAAAAACATCAAATAGCCTGGAATAAGGTTCACCCAGGAATGCTCCTCCAGTAACTAAACTGTTCACCAAAAAGGGTCAAGAAGAGACTCAAAAGTCTAAGAATGAAGGAAACCTAAGGCGCACACACACGCGCGCACACACACACCCCCCTTTTTTTCTCGAGATTTCCCTGGACTTTCCATGCTGGTATTAACTGGGATCCAGAGCGAGAAGCATTACCCAAGCTTATTTGATGCTCGATGCTTTCCAGATGAGACATCTTTGGGACCTACTTGAAACAAGGTTTAAGAAGTCATTTCCCTTGGGAACTAGGGAACCGGAGTACATTCTGGAGCAGAGTATGGGGGAGATGCCGCCTGCCCAATTTTCCCCACGTTTTTCATAGGAGGGCCCCTCCAGGGGCATCCCTGGCTAATCCCAAGACAAAGAACAAGTGAGTCTCACACACACACACACACACACACACACACACACAGTGACTCTCCAAAAAGGGGCAATAAAAAGGGACTTTTAAAGGGACTCTGCCTTAAAATTAATGTCACAGACATAATTATTATGATGTCATTTGGCTGGATCTTGAGGTATTGCCAAAATAAAGCTATGTGTTGTCAAATGCACACACACAGAGGCACACATGTATCTAGCAAAGGGAAGAAAAGGGAACCAGGTATCTCCTAATGCTTACCTACTCTCAGTGGCATCAGTCTAACTAACAGAGCAAGCAAGAAATAGCTCTTGATCTTGACAGTGGGAGAAATACTGGTTGACCCAGAAGCAGTGGCTCTGAACCTCAAAGATATTTGAACCTGTCACTAATAAGCTATAGAAATGACACCTCAAAACCACAGCACAGTTGTGGTTAAAAGCGCGGCCGCGGTCTCTGGAGCAAGACAAAGTAGAGCGTCCTGGCTCTTCCCTTTAAGAGTTACAAGATTCTGAAGAAGTTACTTCTTCAAGCTTCTGTTTTCTTGAGTATAAAATGGAGATAGTGAGTCCTACCTCACAGAGTTGCTATGCAGATTAAATAAAACAATCTAGGTGGGTGCTTACTATGGTACCCGGGATGTCGTACATTCTTACTAATGTGAGCTCTTCTAACACCAAAACAAGGTCAGCGACGGGCCTCCAGCATAGAGAAAACATTAGGAGAAATGCAGCTACAACCGTGATGCTCCCAAATAAGCAATGACGACAAAACAGAAGCCACCAGAATTCCCAATGATGACACGAGACAGGGCGTCCTCAAGTGCCTCCTGCAGAAAGGCAGCCCAGCAAGGTATTCTAAGAAGCACAACAGATGCAGAACAAATTTTTCCTATCCTCAACCACCTGAAATTCGAGCACTGTGTAACCCAAGAAGTTACAGCTAAATCTAAAACTCCAGCTGAGGTCAAAAGTATCCTAACTCTCAATGAGGAAAAGAAATGTTCACTCTATGAGTCACCTGTATCAAAACCGTTAAAGCCTACTTATCGTTACTCAAGGGCTAAGCTATGTGTTTAGTCTACTCCAAAAGAAACACTGGCCAGATGAACCAGTCTTGTATTTTGCTAAACAGATACATTCCAAACACCTCTCACATGCGTACCTACCTACAACATAGGAGAGGCTCACGTATTCACCTCTGACCCCATGCTAAACAACCCAAAATTCCCTCCAGTCATTTAGCCAAATTTCGTACCTCCAGGGTCTTGGTCCAACTCATTACTCAATCAGCTTGGCTATGCATTCATGGAGCAAACACTGAAAGCAAAACACACTGTGGTTTTGTTTTTGAGCAAAGGGAAAACAGAGGAAAGACTCAACTGCTCCACTCGCAAGCTCATACCCCTGCCTCCTGTACTGAAGGACAGGGTATGGACCAGAACTTCGGGGCAGAAGGACACAGGTATGACTATCAACTCCAACACTGGCGGCAGCTCAGCCCCAGCCCATTCATAATCTCTCAGAACCTCAAGTTCCTAAAGCAGAAAATGAGATGAGCCCACCCACTTGTCAGGGCTACTGTGAGACCTAATTACGTAGCCTCCAAACAGACGCAGCTCCCCCGCCACACTTCCCTGATGACCCGTCACTGTTGGCTCATCTTCCTGTGACGCGTTTCCGTCACTCCAGGCTCAGCATCTCTATCGTAGGCAGAAGGGGATGCTCAGTGTCCCCTGCACGCGTCTCTTCCCATGCCAAAGCCGAAGCTTTCCCTAAACGTTCTCCTTGAATCATCTTCCTCTTTTTGGCTAACTTTTTTTTTTTAAGATTTATTTTATTTATTTATGCATACAAGAACTTTGGTGCAGGCCAGAGGGGCTAGCAGGTGAGAGGACTCACCAGAGACAGAGCGGGGAACAGGACAGGCAGACTGACTGAAATACACTGCTGAGGGGAACAGTGGGTGAGACAGGAGAGGTCTGCTGCGCCATGTGGGTAGCTCCCTGACTGGGGATCGAACTCGTGCTGTGGTGGCTGTGGAAAGCTTCATAGGTTGCATCTTAACCCCTTGCACCAACAGGGAGGCCCCAAAACCCAGTTTTATACTCACAGCTCAGCGGCATCATCATGCTATGCTGGTGTAATAGGTACATGTGGCTACTGGGCAGAGCAGTTCTAGACAGTTATTCCCAGGCCTCTTTCATCTTTTCTCCACTCAGTGTGCAATCACCGCCGAATCCCAGGGTGCACAACATGAACATCTGATCACTGTCAAGTTTGAGAAAGTGCCAGGGGCAAGGGACAGAACAGAGGCATTTGCTAACCTGCCACCTTTTCACAAACAAGCTTTTAAAAGAAGCAGACAGGGCCTCCCTGGTGGCGCAGCGGTTGAGCGCTGGGTTGTGAAGCTGCCCGCAGCCTTTGCAGCACCGGTTCGATCCCCGGCTGCTCCCCGACCACCGGAGGAGGGTCCCACATGGCGCGCAGACCTCTCCTGCGGCCCGCTGCTCCCCTCAGCAGTGTACTTCGGTCCTTCTGCCTGCTCTGCTCCCCGCTCTGGCTCTGGTGAATTCTCTCACCCTCCCGCACTTCTGACTGACCCAGTGCTTGCATAAATAAATAAAATAAATAAATAAATCCTAAAAATAAATAAATAAATAAATAAATAAATAAATAAAAGAAGCAGACAAACTCCCATCAACATAAATGACACCAAAAGACAGACAATCTAGACTAGAGCCCCTCACTGACTGGGCTGAATTTTTCTAAGAGCACAGAGGTAGTTGAAATACAGAATTGTAACTAAAACTTCATTCATTCAAAATTTTGCAACTCTAAATTAGAGTACAGATAGGAACAAGTACTCTGCCCTCTTGCCTATATTTCACCCACTTTTAGCTAGATCTAGGATATCTGTAACTAAAGACCTTTAGGCAGGAGACACTCATTTGTGTTTTTATGGCACACACACACACACAAACACTCTTACTTATAAATGTAGTAAGGTACGAAAGGAGAAACACCCTTCAAGACAAAGGCTCTTCCCCCAAAAACAGAGGAACACAGAAGAGTTAAGATTTTAGGAGTGGGCCTCCCCGGTGGCGCAGCGGTTGAGCGCTGGGTTGGAAGCTGCCCGCAGCTGGTTCGATTCCCGGCTGCTCCCAGGCCACCGGAGGGTCCCACATGGCACGTGTACCTCTCCTGCCACCCGCTGCTCCCCTCAGCAGTGTACTTCTTCAGTCTGCCTGCTCTGCTCTCCCCTCTGGCTCTGGTGAATTCTCTCACCTTCCCGCGCTTCTGACTGTACCCAGTGCTTGTATAAATAAATAAAAAATAAATAAAAATAAAAATAAGTCCAAAATGTAAATGCAATTTAAAAAAAAAAAAATTTTAGGAGAACTTACCCAGTAAGTTAGGTATTTTATATGCATAGAATCTGCCTAACAACTTTCAGGACAAGTATGACCATGTTACTTCAACTGAAAAAAAAAAAAAAAAGAAATGCATGGCTGAGAATGTAAGTAACTTGCTCAAGGCCCCACAACTAGTCCAAGAAATCCCAGGTGCTTAGCACAGAGGGCTGGGCCAAAAGGCAGGTCACCTCGAGAGACAAAGACAACTGAAATTCTACATGACCTTACCCCCCAGATTTAGCCAGATCACTAAACACAATCAATTCTCAAGCTAGAGACCTCAAACTACTTCTCCCATTCTTGCTAGGTTAAATTAGCAAAACTGTTGAGGACAAGCTAACCAATGAATGCCTGTGTCAGACTTAAATTTGAGTAATAGGTATTTCAGGCTCATGGGATGTAAGCATTATAAACAGATGCCGGCTTACATACCATCAAAACATGATAAATTCTGCATGGCAGATAAAGTAAGATGACCAGTCTTGGACTAGGCGGCCAGACGAACTAGTAAGTTCAATAAGTCTTTCAAAAATCGAATTCTTACTATTCAGATCCCTAGAAAGAATTTGGTCTCCACAAAGAAAATTATCAAAATCAATATCCATTACTATACCCATGAGTCTGCCTTTGAAATGCTGGGGTTATATCCCAAAAAGAAAGGGCTGAGTTGGGAAAACATTCAAGAGCCACTTTATCTACCAGCCTCTATGAGTCCTTCAGCGAATCCTGGAACCTCTAATGACGTAAAGTTACAGTAATATAGACTGAAGGGTAGGGGTTCAGTGGTACAGGAGTTAAAGTCTCAGTTGCTATCAAGCTATCGCCAGCCACCGCAGCCTGCACTGGGCCTGGGAGCTAACCCACATGGCACAGAGGACCTCTGTTTCACCTGCTGCTCCCCTCAGCAGTGTATTTTAGTAAATCTGCCTGTTCTGCTCCCCACTCTCTATCTGGTGAAACCTCTGGCCTATAGCCCAGGGCTTGTATGCGTAAATAGTCTTAGAAAAGAAAGAAGAAAAAAAAAACTGCATTTGAGGGCTCCAAAGGCCATCCACCACAGACTACTTAGTAGGGAATACCTGGGACAGCAAAAAAGGCCTCTGTGAATTTGTCTAAAAATGACTTATATCAGTTTCCAGATTTAGATTAAGCGGGATCTGCTCGCCTCTCATTCTGAAACAGACAGAATTCAGAACTTCCTGTCTGGAGATCATTCACTGAGTTTTTTAAACTAACTGTTTATTTATTGTTGGAAAAAAAAAAGATTTTTCTCAACACCACTTTCAAGCAACTTTGATTTTTGCATCCTTTTCAAAGAAATGAAAGAAAAATATGTCTCTGCTCCTTCTCCCTGCCAACTAGTATCCTCACCCAGGTCCAGTAAAAACGTTTCAAGTCCTTTCAACATGCTATTTTTCTAGCACTGTCTCCCTGCAGATACAGATTCTCTGATCTCCCCATTGACTTCAGTCAGGGAAAGCTGGTTAATTACAGGAGTTCCTCACTACACTACCTCAAAGAGGAGATACATATTCTCAACCTCAACTTTGCCCCATCCAACCTAAACATCACCAGGGCCGCACAGCTGTGCCCTGCCTCTGGCCTCTCCACCTAATCTCCACACCCTGAGATACTTTCCAAGGTCTCCAGGTGCCTCTTTCAAGGGAGAAGAGCCTGGGGCTAAGGTAAATGCTTCGCATTCTCCTCCACTGCCATTTGTGAGCTGCCAGATTTTGGCTGGGGTCTCAGGTTCTCCACCTGCACCAGGGGATAACAGTGTAACAGTTCAGGGCCTCCCTGGTGGGCAATGGGTTAAGTAAAGCCCTATGAAGCTATCCATAGCCTCTGCAGCACGAGTTCAATCCCCAGCCGGCCAGAGAACTGACCCCCATGGCGCAGCAGACCTCTCCTGTCTCGCCCGCTGCTCCCCTCAGCAGTGTATTTCAGTAGATCCACCTGTTCTGCTCCCCCACTCTGTCTCTGGTGAATCCTCTCAAAGCCCGCACCTCTGGCCTATACCCCAGTTCTTATATGCATAATTAAATCTTTTTAAAAAACTAAAAAAAACATGCAACAGCCATGTGACTGTCTTAGCATCACATGAGCCAACACAAGGGCCACCACCCAGGACTGGTGGGCTTGCAGGGGGTAACTGAAGACCATTTCTGCCTTTCTGCAAGTGTTTTGTCCTCCAACTTTCTGAAGCAGGCCACCCAAGTTCTTCAGCACCACCCTCTTCATTTATGGTGTTTACTATATAAACCATGGTCCTAGAGAATCTCAAACTCAAGCTTTTTATGTCTTCCGTCAT
The DNA here is from genome assembly GCF_014898055.3 of Talpa occidentalis. NCBI lineage: Eukaryota > Metazoa > Chordata > Mammalia > Eulipotyphla > Talpidae > Talpa > Talpa occidentalis. The sequence goes on from NW_023601322.1 coordinate 11,528,150, forward strand.
CTCTGTTCTATTCTAATTCCTCCCAATGTAGAGCTGGAGCCCAAACAGAGCCCAGAGAACACCTCCAGGGGCAAGTGAACCCAAGCTTGAACTCATCTACCAAGTCCTTCTACACTCACCCTCCAGCCCTAGTCTAGTCTCTGAATCCAGACTCTCGGAGCAGGAACAAGCACTGGCAGGCAACTTCAGTGAGCAACCTGCGAGGAGTCTGTGTTCCTCCCTCTCTCATCACGCACACCTGATCGGATGCCACTCCCAAAACCCTACCGTGCCACTGCCACTGCCACACTCCCGGTCAAGTCCTGGAGTGTGGGGGATCTCTCCTGGAATGTGGGGGATCCCCTCATCTGACGTCCCTGCCTTCAGCCTGAACAGTCTCCATCCCATCCTCATGGAAATGCCCACAGGACCTTGTCACAGGTCCTTGCCAATGGCCTTAGACCTGCCACAGCTTCAGGCCTACACAAGAAGTCTGCCCTTAATTGACTGTAGCACCCCGAGAAGGCTGGTTCTTAACCGCCTTCTAGACTCATCTTCTAAGCTCCCACATCCACCCCCACTCTCAACACTCAGCTCTTTCAGTGCCTGGCCACACACTGCTCCACTGGACTCTCGTGCTCTTCCCCTGAGCCTCTGCCTGCCTTACATCATCTCACTGATCTTTTATGGTTCAGCTCAGAAGCCATCTCGTCAAGGGCTCCTCCCTCGACATTAGGCATCAGGGGAACCCTTGACATTCCTATCATAGCATCTGCAGGCTACTTCCCACTGTAGTTTTCTCTCTGGACTCCTTTTCCCTTTGCAGTCCCAGCGCCTAACACAAAGGCTGGTGCTTACTAAACACGAATGCAATAATCCCCAAATTAACACTGCTCCCTACTCTCTCTCTCTCTCAGGTCACTTCCCTCTACATCATATCAGCTCCGTCTATTTTTCCTTCCTGAACTTGAAGCTATTTTGTCCTCTTAAAAAAAAATTATGCTTCCAAAACCTCTCTACTTCATAGCTTTATCACTGCTTAAATACTTTTACTTCCTGAAGAGACATCAAAGCTGAATAATAACTTCAAATATTAACACAACACCAATATTTTGGCAGCCCATAAATCAGACAAATCACAATTAATAAGCTGTTTGTGCAACTAAGATTTCAACAAAGATTTTTGGTACCACTTTCCAAAATTTAGATTCTATTACTGTTTGGTGTTTCATTGAACCTGAAGACAAATGTAAGAATTAAACTGCCAACTGTTTCTGAAGAAATTAAAAATAATTGCTATAGGAAAAGGCGGCTATTTTACCACTTGCAGTTTTTTGTTTCCACATTTGGCTAATTCTGATTGGTTCTGGGCTATAAAGCATGTCATCCATCAGCGAGAGTTCTCATCACCATCATCTCATGTGTCTCCAGATAACATTCCCCATAGTCTTCATTGCAGAAGAGAAAGCTACATCTTTTTTGTGAGCTCTAACAAGCTAAATTTATTTTTGTTCAAACTCCTAATTCCTATGTACTTCCCATATGACCCACGCACCCACCCCAAGTACTTACAAAAGAAACACTAAAAAAATATATTTAGACAAAAACCTGTATGCAAATATTTGTAGCAACCTGAGTCACAATCACCAAAAATCGCAAACGAACCTAATTGTCCTTCCATATGTGAAGGGATAAGCAAGCTGTGGTACATCCATACAGCAGGCTGCAACGCCACAACACAACCCAGCCAGCGTCACATACACAATACAGATGAGCCTCCATGAGTGAAAGAAGTCATTGGCCTGACATTCTAGAACAAACGTAAGGACACAACGTATCAGTGGCTACTGGGGCTTGGGGTGGGAAAGAATCTGCCTGCAAAGGGACAGCTGGAAGAAAGACTGGGCGGCAATGGAACTACTTACTCCATCGACTGCGGTGACAGATACCCATGAATACCTGTCTAAAGCTGTACGCCCCAGAGCACATTTTACTGCATGTGAGTTTAAATCCAAAAAAGTTAATTATTTAACCACAATTTGGTTAAAGATCATCCCCCAAATACAATTAACACAAAGGTGTGGGCTTCTTTAATGTTTGCTCTATCTGTTGTTACTGTTTTCTTGCTATTGTATTGCACTGATTAGGATGAAATGTCAAGGTGATGAGGAGAGAGGAATCACGATCCTTTCCTAGACACTGTCAGTTCCCTTGCACTGGCCACCTCTGTCAAGACCACCTCTGCCCAGCCAGGAATAGCTGGGTGGAGTTCTCTCAAGGATACAGGGAAGATGACTCAAAACCAAAGGGAGGCAGATTGTATGCCACAGCAAGGCACGAAAGCACTTCGTGGGAAGGAAGAAAAAGGGCTGGGAGACCATAAGTCCTAAAATTCTAACTCATCCTAATTAAAGAAAACTTTTGCATATTGGCTGCCTCCTTCCTCCACCCTCATTTAAAAAAGAAAGGAGGAAAGAAAGATTCAAGGTGGAGGAGAGCAAGGAAAAGCACTTTGTAACAAAAGAAGGGGAAAGAGGGAGCAAGAGCCTTCCTGAACCAGAGAGTTCTAAGAGCCCTGGATCCAATGTTCTCCAACATGGAAAAAATGATTCCGAGTAGGCACATGACAAAAACAAGCCAAGGTTTCCAGTGTACCCTCATCAGCCAGACCCACACATTCCTCCTCCAGAGGGGAGGGCCGCCTGCCTGTGGGCCCTGGAGGCTGCTGCAGGCAGTCCTGAGCAGGCCCTGGGCTCCAGGTGTGGCAGCCCCCCACAGCGACAAGAGCCCGAATTCCAGCTCCAAGTGTGGGTGCCACCCTACTCCCTCCTGTCTCTCCCAGGAAAGAAAATTCTGCTCCTTCCTCTTCTCTGTCACATTCACATTCCCCAAACCAGAAAACTCAGTTCCCCTCCCAGGAGACCTGGGCCTGCTGCATTGTTCTACCTCAGCACGAGATCGCCACCTGAGACAAACCTCCTTCCAAGATGAGCTCCTGATTGCGGCCCTGGAGAACCAGCTCTCCAACCTCAAACAGCATTTGCAGCTGGATAGGCTAGCCTAAATGCAAAACAAATGCTATTTTCCAGGAGCCTTCTGGGGGGAGGGGAGTAACAAAGCTGAAAAGCACAGAAAGCAAACCAGAACATTCTGTGACAGGCAATGCCCTCACAGAAAGGATTTTAAACATATCAAGAAATGTTCATTGCAAGGAGTTAGCTGCCCAAGTAGAATAAAAATCACCAACTTCCTAAGGACAGGAGTGAAGGGCTACATTATAAAACAGCTTATTGTAGTAAGCTAATTAAGGTTTATCATATTAGCCATCTGAGTTTTAGTTGGCACCAGAAAAGCAGGAGCAGCAGATCATGCAACATGCACTGGGATCTGCTTTGCAAGCAGATTTCAGCCACACTCAGACACAGAACCTCTGGCACTCAAAAATGATGTAGAATTGAAAACCAATTTTAGCACCGTGATTTGTAAAGAATTTGGTTCCATCGTGTAAGCTATTAACGGGTGTATCAGACCCAGATTACATTTCTCTCTATTAAAACACCACACGAAGTATTCTGAGCTAGCCACACACTCCTGCTTCTCTATTGCTAGTTTTATCACACACTGGATGCCATCCTCTGAAAAAATGTTCAACAATAAAAACCCTTGCATACTTGACACCCTTCGCCCACCAACTGCCAGCAGACAACTTAACCAGTTCCAAGATCCTCGGCATTTCTGAAAAGACATATTCTGCTGAATGCAGAGGAACAAAACATCCTTTTCAAAGTAGGGGAGAAATTTCTTTTCAATCATGTCTTCTCTGGGCTCCTCCTGAGTGCACTTTTCCCAAACCACAAGAGAGAACTAGTTCTATCTGCTGTGGAGATCACATTGGATATGATTCTGGAGCTGTTGGCTTCCTGTTTGGGGAAGCTGCAGCTCTATTCACAGGGAACCCCAGGGCAAAATGTTTAGTGTTCCCCTGGAAGCCTTGGCTGCCTTTGTTCTTTACTTTGTTACATTCTGTACAGCTTTCTTCTCTTTGCTCCTCTAAAACCTCTGGTTTGGGAGGATGCATAAAAATGCCAGCTCAAATGTAACTGCAATCTTGAAGGCATCAGACATTTTCTACATCCGCTGCTGTAAAGCTTTCGGTTAACAGGCATCTTCTCACAGAGAAAGGTTTCCTCCTGGTAGTGCATTAGTATTCCACATTAAAATGTATGCCACAAATAATCCAATGGCAAACTCACGGCCAACCACCCCCAAAATCAATACAAAGCCATTCCACCACTTGACTCAAGAGTGAAAAACCTTGTAGGTTAACACAGAGAGCAAGGTAAAAGAAAGGTGATGAATGAATAAAAGGCACATCTACCTTCAGACTCCTCAAATCCTAAAAGGTGGCCAGGCTGCCTCGATTTGGCGAGGTCCTTCCCTTTTCTGTAATCATCAGGAAAACGCTACATGTGTACTGCTTTAGTCTATGCAAAACAGTGCATTCTCCTCCACCAGGCCCTGCCGCCTACCACTCTCCACATTTGCTTCCTCCCAGGCCTGACTCTTCCAAATGCCTTCCACATCGATTCCAGAAAGTCATTCTGATTTCACTGGATAGCAGCAACACTATCATAAAGTCACTCTAATCCCATCAAACTTGGACCGCATGAAGAGTATTTCTTTACCACTCTGACCCCAACATTATCTGCAGGGTACCAAGCCACTGTCAGTCTGTGTCCAAATGGATCTTCAAATAAATATTTAAATTCATGCTCAAAATATTGTCTCTCACCTTGAGAACCTTGACCTGTTGGAAAGACTTTGGACCAGTGTTCAGTTTCTGCCACGCGGTTGCATTCTCTGCAAATATGAAAGGGTTAAAAGCAGCCCCAGTCAACAGGCCTACAAGGAAAAAAAAGACAGCATGTATGCCTCACTGCATCACTGAAACGCATTTCTGCTCATTTCCTAGAACAATTGTTACCTTTCGGCCTTCATAACAGTCAGAAGTATCCCCAACACCCTTTAGTAGCTTCTACAAGGAAAAGCACAAAACAGAACATACCCTGCAAGAGAAAAAAAAAAGCATGCAAAGTAGCATCCGCCAGCACCAACAACCATCAGAAATCCATCAGTTCATTTTGGTTTGGTTTTGTTAAAAACACAGAGAACGAGAGAGAGAGACTCTGCATAAACCAAGTGTCCCCACCCTAGCAAGGCACATTTTTTTCTTTAATAAGGGTCATAAATCTCAGCTCCTTGTCCATCCCTTAAGCAAAAAGAAAAAGGCAGGAAAAGCCCAAGTCATCTCAGACCTCGCAAACCTGCACATTTGTTTCCATCTTCTCTACCCAGAGTCTTTAAGGGCTCCATTAGTCACGTACCAGTGCTGTGTGGTGTCTAAGTGTGCATTCACATACTGTGTTGGGGTGGTACCTTCCTGCAAGCTCCTCTGCTTTTGGCTGCCATGAAGGGAGGAAGCTGCTATCCCACTGTAGTAGCTCAGTGACTGCATTGTGTTCAGGAGCTGATCTGCCTCAAACCAGTTTCAGCCGGTTCTGGTCACCCTACATAAAAAAGCTATGGCAACCCTCGCTGAGTTGCCAACAAGTCCCTGAAAATCATCAGCACAGGGGGCTCTCGCTGGGGGTTGCTCTTCCCTCTTAGGTCTTCGTGAGGAGGGGAAGGTCATCGTGTGTCCCCCCCACCGCCGCACGAGCAGACAGACAGCCTGGGGCAGGCTCGCCTCGCCAGCACCCCAGAGCCCCTCCAGGCCCATCCCCCCGCCCCTGCGCCCCGAAGCCCACCGCAGCCACTGTTTCCCCTCCTTCTCCTTCCCCCACTTACCTCCCACAACCTGGCTCAGATCTTTTGTGTACGTGTGTGTCAGTGTGTGTTCTCTGTGTTGGTGGCTGACAAAGAGCCCCCAGGAAAGCAATCTATGTGTGCTGCTCACACGGGCTGCGTCGGCTGCGGAGCCGGCCTGGCCTCCTGGCAGCGCGGGGCTGGCTTGTTGACCGGGCTCCTCGCAGCCTGTCCCCCCCACCCCCCAGCCCCCTCCTCCCGGCCCTCTGCTCGCTGCCGGCCCTGTCACCAGCCCCGCGGTCCCCCCAGTCTCCTCCTCCCACCTTCTCTTCTTTCAAGCACCTGGGGGAGCAGTCCAAATCCCTTCACCTCGGGGGAGAAGCCAGGGCTGTCTGGGGCGGGGTGCGGGGCAGGCGCAGGGGCAGGGAGACCGAGGGAGGCCGAGGGCCACCGAGGCCTGGGGGCGCTGCCCGGGGAGCAGCGGGGGCGGCGGCGGGCGCCGCGCTCACGTGCCCCCCTCTCGGCCCCGGCGGGGCCTAGCCCGGCCGGCGGGCGCTCGCCCCCCCAGGCGGCCGGCGGGGCGCGAAGGCCCGCGCTCCGGGGCCGGGGTGGGCCGGGCCGCGGCGGTCGGCCGGGCCCAGGGGCCTGAGCCTCACGCGCTCGCCCGCCCGGCCGGGGTGGCACGAGGGGCCGGCGCCCCCGCCGCGCCCGGCGCCCCCCCGCGCCCCTCGCGCCCCCCGCGCCCGGGCGCACACCCACCGCGGCCCGGGGCCGGCCTCGCCGCGGTCAAGCCCGCGCGCCTGGGCCGCGGCTCGGATGACCTTTGTTCAGCGCGGCGCCGCCGGCGGCTGCTGTGGTGGCTGCTGCTGCTGCGTCGCGGCGGCGGCGGCTTCCATGTTGCGGGCGTGTCGGCGGCGTCCCGCCGCCGGGGTCTGTGTGTGCGTGAGCGGCGGGGCGGCCTCGCCCCGCGCCGCCGCCGCCGCCCGCGCCCGCGGGCCCCGGGCCGCCCCGCCGCCGCCGCGGCCTCGCCGGCCGCCCGGCCCGGGCCCCGCGCCTCCCCGGGCGGCGCGCTCTAGGCCGCGCGGCGGCGGCGGCGGGCGGCCCGCCACGCCGGGGCCTAGCGCTGAGGTGCGGGCCGGCGGCGGCGGCGCGGCCCAGCGGCGAGCGAACAAAAGGGAGCGCGGGAGGGGGAGGGCGCCGGGGGGAGGGAGCCCTCGGAGAACGGTGCCGGGAGCGCGAGGCCCCGCAGCCGCGGGCGGGCGGGCGGGCGCCCGGCCGGAGCCCTCACGGCGGCGGCGGAGCGCGGCGCGGCCCCGCCGACCTGCCAAGTCTCGCCCATCCGGGGCCGCCGGCGGGCAGCGGCGCCCCACGGCGGGTGTGGACGGGCCGGGGCGCTGGGGGGCTGCGGGGAGCGCGGCCTGCTCTTCCAGCGGCCTGCGGGCGCGCGCCCAGTGCTGTCCGTGGCCCCGAGCCGCGACTTACTCGAGTGGAAGGAAGCAAGGCCTCGCCAAAGATGGTTGCAAAAGACCGTGAGCCTCTACCCAGGATCTTGAAGCCAAGCTGGTGTTTTGTTCTCCTCGTTATGGTGGCAAATAAGTCAGGAGAGAGCACGCTATCTGCAGAGAAATTAAATCTGAAATTCTCCCTGGAGGTGGAAGAAGGGACGCTCTGCTGTTTAGTTAGTGGTTTGGAGCCCTTTTCGCCTTAAACTGAGCCACAAAAGAATGGAAGGCACCCCCTGGGGTGGGGAGAAAGCCCTGGTGGAAAAGACACACGTTTTGCTCTCACAGAAGAAGCCACTGGGGCCAGATTGAAACATGGCATGTTCAGTTCATGGAGGTTTTTTTTTTTTTTTTTTTTTTAAATGGGGGAATGATATTGAGTAAACAAGATGTAATAGCTGGGTCTTTAAATTCAAGAAGGGAGAGATGGTGTGCAAATGTAACAAGCACGTATTGTACCTACAGCAGGTGGGCACAGCCTGCAGAACACAAAAAGATACATGCATAAGCCCCGTAGACCACAAAGGTGGATAATCGTTAACACATCGGAGAGGGAGATAATGTATCACCCCCGATCAGGTACGCTCTTTATCCAGCCCTGTCTGTCCCGGGTCCTGCAGGCTTCACAGACGTGCACGCACTTGAAAGGTTTTTTTTTAAACACACGAGCGAAACCCTCACGTCAAGCTAATTGTGCGTTCCCTGGAAATAGGGCAAAATGGAAGGATTTGAAAAAAATGTCACCATAACCTCTTAAGGAAGGCCGGTTCCCGTGCCCCTGGACGCTGAAGATTCTGGTTTTGCTGGAGAAGCAGGGTAGACTCCCAGTTTGGGAAGCGTTTCTCAAGGTGTATTATTTTGTGTTAGATGAGGTGGTTAATATTTACAAAGTGTGCTGAAAGTGTGTTTTTTGGTTTTTGTTTTTTTTTAATCTCACTATGCCTCTCCTTTGCATTAACTTCCTTCGAGGAAGTCATTGTTCTCTATTCTGGGGACACTGTGTGATGCAAATTGGAAGTAGCATTTTTGCCACTTAAGGTTTTTCATGTAAATGAACCGAATGATTGTCTCAGAGAAGAGCTGTTGCTCTTTAATTTCAAACAGCAGATTGTTAGGAGTTGCACTTAAACTGGGACACGTATTTACACGTGTTTAGGAAGACCTGTGTTAATCTGCCAATTTTGCCAGCAACGGCATCACATTTATCAGTGTTAGAAGATGATGAAACTGAAACTCTCATCTTCTTTTAGACTGAAAACGGTGCCAGTACCCTGTGGGTTGAGTTTCATCTTTACCTGGGCTTGATTACCTTTGAAAGGAGGCCTTTTTTCCTTCTCCCAAAGGTGGGCCTTTGTTAATATGCATGTGAAAACATTACATGCATTGAAAAGTATACAAAGACCTGCAAATCTGCTATCTTGATACGCTGCATATATTACAACATACGGAATTTCATAACAGACATACCATAGTAAATCCTAGGTTTCCAAGATTTGGAATCTGTTTACTTACAATCCTCTTGCCCCTCCCCCACCTCCTTCTCTGAGAGTTGAAAGCTCAATATAGCAGTGTTTGCACGGTTACAGGAATTGTACTACCAAAACTAGTGTCTGAGTTGCTGATAAAAAGTAGTAGGTTGCAGAATCACCTCCTGACTTCATAATGCAAATACTTTTTGAGCCGGGCTTTCTGCAAAGCCCAGGGATTTTGGTCAAGCTGAAGAAATTGGTTTAAAAGCACAGCTCATCCTTTGCACAAATTGCAACAGATAATATTGCATCTGTTTTTAAAATTCACAACCAACCAAAGGTGAAAGATAATATTACCTGCAAATTATCTCAGTTCCATTTTTACAAAGAGGATTCTGGAGAAACCTCCGTTTGCCTGGTAGACCAATAGTTAAAAATGAAGCACCCATCTTTGTCCATGCTGTGAAATTATTAACTTTTACACTTTAAAAAAAAAAAGGTTTTGGTGCTGGTGGTGTTTTTTCAACACATTACCCCACTTCCAAAAAAAGCAATATACAAAGGCTCATTCTATTATTCCACATCAATCCAGACTACCTGGGCACCTTTCTGCTTTGGGCAACAATAGAAGCAGCAATTGCAAGAATGAAATAAACTATTTGAGCGCTGTAGATAAGAAAGGGCAGAACAAAGACATCATATTATTCTTATGCCAAATAGAAACTGAAGGAATTCCAAATCCTTTGGAATTTTGTTGTTGCTGTTTTTATTGCTAACCCTCAGCGTCTTCCTTTTTTCCTCCAATCAATGTATTGCAAAATTCCAGCTTTTTTTTTTTTTTTTTTTTAATCCTTTTGTGGTTTGAAGCCTTGCTTTGCAGGAGCATAAAGATATCAGTCTGCACATCATTCTTTCCCTCTAAATTCCACCATTAAATTGGGACATTCCTTTGTTAGGCAGAGCACACAAAAGGTGTGTTCCTGGAGAAGAGATGAAAAACAAAAGGAAAGCCTTTTTTCAATCTCGTCAACAGAACTTACACACTGACAATGTGATTTGAGCTACAAATATTTTAGCTCAACACTAAGCTAGGCCTAGTCTTTTATAGTGAATGTAATGAAAAATGTATTGGCTTGTTTTTAAAGGAATTATTATATAAATGGCATTATAATTTAAAGATCTGAGTGACCAGCAAATAAATATATATATATATATATTTAATGTCAAAATATAGATAGAATCAAATGGGGGTTTTTTGTTGTTGTAAATTCCAAAAATATACCCTTGAAAGAAATCATCACCAGATTTAAATTATTAGCCTGCCAGAATTAGCCTGAGGGGAGGTCTTGAAAAGGATTCCCCGAATCCTTTGTTAGTGATTTCATAAGCACATTTTCTCTAGCATACTCACCTCCCTTTGCCCGAACCTCAGTTTGGAAATGCCTGCCAAGCTCTTTCATTCAGACACCTGAAGAGGTGGCATTTGGGTTCTGCTCAAAGATAAACTAAGCATATTAAAAATGTTAAGATTTTATTTGAGCAAAAATTCATCCCAATCAGCAGCATCAAATGGGAAGTGGTTAGGAGTATTCTGTCTATCAGAGTCCAGGGAAAGACCCAAAAGGAAATTGTTTGATTGCCTATGGCTTGAAGCTTAGTTGGCCGTTTTATAGCTGGTTGTCCTTAACATTTGATCCTGTAACCTTAAGGCATCTACAGGCCTAGGTTTTGGTTTGTTTATGTAGGCCACTAAGGCATTAGAAACACTTGCATCTAAAGGCCTCCTTGTTTAATTAATTTAACCTCCTGATATCTGAATAACCCCTTAGGTCCTGGTTACTAGGTGGATCCACTAATCTTTATCTCCTACTGTCTCTTTAGGCCTAAATATTGGATCACCCGCCTTACAAAAGGAAAGAAAAGGGAAGGACCCAAGAAAAGTATTGTTTCTATGAACTCTGGAGAATCAGAAAGGATGGGGAATCATCCTCAGGAACTATGGGGATAAGAATGAATCCTGTTGAAAACTGACATCTCCTAACCCCCTGTAAATTTTACATGATGTCCACCTTCTTTAAAACAAACTTGCTTTGGGGACTGCTTCCTACTCTCTAAATCCAAAAGGAGGGTAAGGGGCCTCCCTGGTGGCGCAGCGGTTGAGCGCTGGGTTGCAAAGCTGCCCGCAGCCTCTGCAGCGCCGGTTCCATCCCCGGCTGCGCGGGTCCCACATGGCGCGCAGACCTCTCCTGCCGCCCGCTGCTCCCCTTGTAACAGGGTGGTCCCCAGGAAAGGGGGAGGTTCCAGGTTCCCTGCCCCACCCAAGGAAGGGTGGAGCTGAGCAGGAAGAGGAGAAGCTGCAGAAGAGACTGAGGAAGGAAGCAGGATGGAGCCAGGAGACCTGGAGGAGGCGCATGGAGCCTAGAGACACATAAAGAAACTGCGCTTGTCTTTTGGTTGTGGACTGGGTGACACAGATGTGGGTGAGACCTGTGGGGAGGTGACAATGGCAGCTTTTATCTTGATGTTGATTTTGCTCTTTTCCTTCTGGGCTTGTCTGATTGTTTCTGACCCTTTGCTGTGGGTCCCCACTGGAAGGTGCTTTAGACTCATGGCAGGCTTTGGGGCTTTGCTCTGGGCCGATCCCATTTGGATGGACTTTTACCCACGAGGGGACGGGTAACTTTGGGTGCTTCATTTAGAAACTAGACTCTTTGCCTTACCTGTATTGTTTCCTAGTTTTATTAAAGTTCCTTCCCATTAAAGTCTTATATGTTTTGTGCTGATGCGGCGGATGGCAGAACCCATTTAGAATAGGCAGGTTTGCAGGGTTTGGGCTGCCCCTCTCCCTGTCCTATAACACCCTCAGCAGTGTACTTCGGTCCTTCTGCCTGCTCTGCTCCCTGCTCTGGCTCTGGTGAATTCTCTCACTCTCCTGCGCTTCTGACTGTACCCAGTGCTTGTATGTATCAATCAATCAATCAATAAATAAATCTTTAAAAAAAAAAAAAACAAAAGGAGGGTAAGATAAGCGGAAACTGGGTAGATATCTAGGAAAAGAAAAGGCAATCAAGCTTAATGCTCTCAAGAGAAGCCAGGGACACAGAGAAGGGACCTGCTTCATTGGTTCCCTGCAGCGTAGAGGCTACCCAGGCACACACGTGAATCTTCATCTTTGCATCTGTCCCCCACACAGCCCCATCTGCATCAGCTAGGACAATGCCTTGCATATCCCTCAGGTGACACTAACTAGTTCTCTGTGAACTAAGGGATAGACAGTAAGCCCCCATGTACCTGAAACGTACATGAGGTACGTTTAATTCCAAATTAAAGGTAGATCTTTTACTACTAGAGTGGCTGCTGTGGTCTTCTCCTTGCTTCGGGGTGTACATCCATCTCTTAGCTCCTGAGGATACAGCTGCTCACCACTCACAGCTAAGTCCCTCTCTGATGGCACTTACTCCCTCTCATACACCCAGCCACACATGCTGTGGATACTACCTCCCAAGCATCTGTTGATACCTATCCCTTCTCTCCACACCCACCACTCCAACTCAATCTCTGGTCCATTCCCTCAGTTTGGAACGACTCACCGGTTTCCATGCCTCCAAATTAGCCAACTAGAACATTCTCTACACTGAAAACTTTCTCAAAATGTCATCTCATCACCCCTATGCTCAAACCTTTCTCTGTCTCTCCATTGTCCTTAGAATACACTCCAGGCTCAGTGAATGTGGTTCTCCATGAAGGTTCTCCATGATTCAGACAAGAGTCCTGTTCACAGCCCTTGCCCTCTCTCCTCACGTTCCAACATCCAGCCTCATTGAACTTTTTGAATGACACCTGATTCCTCACGTTGTAGGAAAGGAGTCTTCCCTACGGCTGTACCCCCTTTCTGGGAGGCTCTTCTTCACTTTCCACTAGTCCCTTCACCTAACTCACTCCCATGTGTCTTTAGGTCTAAGTTAGTCATTTGAAGGGCCTCCCCTGGTGGCGCAGGCGGTTGAGCGCCGTGCTGTGAAGCTGTCCCCAGCCTCTGCAGCACCGGTTCCATCCCGGCCAGCCAGCGAGAATCCCACATGGCGCAGCAGACCACTCCTGTTTCGCCTGCTGCTCCCCTCAGCAGTGGTTTTCAGTCAGTCTGCCTGTTCTGTCCCCACTCTGTCTCTGGTGAATCCTCTCACACTTCCCCTCATCTGGCCTGAACTCTGGTTCTTGTATGTATAAATAAATAAATAAATAAATCTTTAAAAAAAAAAAAATAGTCATTTGGAGACTTCCCTGATGTTTACACACATACACACGGAGTATGGGTGCCCCTGTTATGTGTCCCGAAGTTTTCCTCTTCACATGAGACTGAAAGTGGATTTGGCGCTCTCCCCAGAGACAACAGCTGTCAGTTCAGGGACTGTGATATTCAGGTCCACTGAGGTCTCCCCAGTGCTATCACACACAGCAAGACTTAAACATTAAGTGTTCAGAACATTACATTAGGTGAGTGTCTATAGTTTTTTTCTACAATATAACTCAGAGATAAGAGATCATCAAATACTTTACAATTTTTGCTAAACTCAATGTTAATTTAATACCAAAAGACCAAAAGCCACTTATCACTAGGGAAACACTGGTTATTTCTGGAAAGGTAGAAAACATAAACAAAAGCAAACAAATGGTAAAATATGAAAATAACCAGGAAATATGACTGCAAAATAAAATACATTCATTTGTCAGCAAACATTTGGAAGATGCTTAGAAAATATTGATGTAGATTTGAAGCAACATGTATTAGAATAAATTACAGAGTGGGAGGACGGTTCTACTGTGGAAGGAAAAGTACAGCTATTTCGAACATGCCGCTGCTTAGGGTAGATGCTTGATCCTGTTCCAAGGATGACATATTTGAAAAAAACATTTTTTATGAACTACTTCATAAAAGATTAGCAGAGAAGGTATATTCTAGGCAATAAGTGATTTCTTTCATCAAAGCAATGTTTTGATTTTAACTGTAACAACAACTACAGCAGCTTCGCTACAGGAATTTAAAATTCTGGGATTACATTACAAAATCACAAAATTTTGAAATTACAGAAATTCCAACACACACACCTCATCACTGAATCATTCACAGATAAACTACTATAACCAAGAAACTGAAGCCAGAAGTTCATAGACAGCTACTGGATTAATAGTGATGTTCATTTTATTGAATATTTGTAAAAGATCAGGGGTGCGGGGGCAGTGGTGAAGACTTTACCACAGTCTCTTTAAGAGGGAGTCTACAGTGGGCCTCCCTGGTGGCACAGCGGTTGAGCACTGGGTTGCGAAGCTGCCCACAGCCTCTGCCCACAGCCTCTGCAGCGCCGGTTCGATCCCCGGCTGCTCCCCAGCCACCGCAGGAGGGTCCCACATGGCGCGCAGACCTCTCCTGCCGCCCGCTGCTCCCCTCAGCAGTGTACTTCAGTCCTTCTGCCTGCTCTGCTCCCCACTCTGGCTCTGGTGAATTCTCTCACCCTCCCGCGCTTCTGACTGTACCCAGTGCTTGTATAAATAAAGAAATAAATTTAAAAAAAAAAAAAAAAAAAAGGAGGGAGTCTACAGAACTTTGGTTTTTTATTTTATCATGGTACATTGGGTTTATAATGCTATGTAGGGCCCCCCTGGTGGGGCAAGGGGTGAAGCACAGCACTGTGAAGCTATCCACAGCCTCTGCAGCACGAGTTCGATCCCTGGCCAGCCAGGGAACAACCCACGTGGTGCAGCACACCTCTCCTGACTCGCCCACTGCTCCCCTCAGCAGTGTATTTCAGTCATTCTGCCTGTTCTGCTCCCCACTCTGTCTCTCACCTCACCCCCCCACAGCTCTGGCCTGTACCCCAGTTCTTGTATGTGTAAATAAATAAATCCCTAATATATATATGTATATATGTATACATATATATACATATACATATATGTATACATATATGTATATATGTATATATACATATATATACACACACATACATATATAATGCTATGTATGTTTTAGGAGTACAGGTTCATATCTCTTCAGCTGTATGTTGCCACACCACACCCATCACCAAAACAACAAGAGCCCCACCGTCCGTTGAACACCTCCCCATCCATTGCTCGCACTTCTGCCCTCCACCCCAGTAATCTCAGTTCTGCTCTCTTGCCCTTTGAAAGGCATATGAGGCATGACTGCTGACATCACAGAGAGGTTTGCTGGCTGTTTGAACAAAGAACTTAGAGATAATGTATGCATTGTTCTTCGAAAAAGAATAGTTTTGGGGCCTCCTGGTGGTGCAAAGGGTTAAGACGCAACCTATGAAGCTGTCCACAGCCTCTGCAGCATGAGTTCAATCCCCAGCTGGCCAGGGAGATACCCACATGGCGCCGCAGACCTCTCCTGACTTGCCCGCTACTCCCCTCAGCAGTGCACTTCAGTCAATCTGCCTGTTCTGTTCCCCACTGTTTCTGGTGAATCCTCTCACCCCCTGCATCTCTGGCCTGTACCCCAGCTCTTGTATGCATAAATAAATAAATCTTAAAAAAAAACAAAACAAGGTCAACATACTGAGCTCAAAGTATTGAGGATGTTATTGAGAACAAAATACTTTGTATCACTAATAAAGAAAATTAAAGTTAAAAATTTAAGGCCACAAATCCACCCAATGACATCTTTTTATATTTCTTAGCTGTAAGGAAATTAAATTTTAACGCAGTTTAGACCATCATAATTTCTCTAATTTCTACTATTTCAACATATTAGGCTAGCACTACCTGTATATATAAGTGAATACGTAGGTATCCATCAAAAGTACTGTGCAAATTAATAAACAGAGGCCTGCCTGATGGCGCAAGGGGTTAAGTCACAACACTGTGAAGCTATTGGCAGCCACTGCTCCATCCCCCGCCAGGGAGCTACCCACATGGCACAGCAGACCTCTCCTGTCTCGCCTGCTGCTCCCCTCAGCAGTGTATTTTGCTCAGTCTGCCTGTTCTGTTCCCCGCTCTGTTTCTGGTGAATTCTCTCACCCTCCTATCCCCCGCCCCAGACCTCTGGCCTGCACCCCAGTTCTTGTGCGCATAAATAAATAAATCTTTAACAACAAAATTTAATAAACAGAAATCTCACTTAATCAGAGTCGGAAGGGCAGAGGGAAATTCTCATGAATGCGCATTCAGCACAATGTGCCCTCTCTCCCCTCAATACACACAAGAAAAGACAATTCGTGCATCCAGCACCCACAGGAGAAATAATGCTGCTTTCTGCTCCACCTGGAGGAGGCACCTCCTTGGCATTAACAGCTCAGCCAATCAGAGATGCCATAATGCAGCCAGTGGAAAGCCACTGGACACAAACCTCCGGTTTCTTCCAGTGGCCTCTGCTTTATAGCAGCTCCTTTCAATGCAGCAAAGAAACTTTCTCTTTTGGTCTGAGAAGTACAGCGTGGTTTCTCAAAACACCGCACGATTTTAACTGCTTTTCTTTGTTTCTGAATAAACCTATTTTGCTAGTAAAATAGCCGGCTGCTTATTTGTTTAGGGCAAAGTATAAATGCCACTAGATTAACTATATTTCCTTGAGTGGATAAGCTCAGCTTTGCTGTACACACTGCACTGAGCCAGGATTTGGAGAAATAAAACGCACTCAGTGCTGAATAAACCCATTCTAAGGATCAGATGATATTGCCACACCCTTTTGGATATCGACCTCAGCCTCTCACCAAGTGTAAAAGCAGTAGATCGTATCTCTCAACAGCAGGCCAGATCCTCCCTTCCTGACAGTGCCTCTTCTCTGACCTTTCTCCCATCTGGCCCAACACTCAGTATTAAGTCAATTCAACTGTGGCCCACGGAACATTCAGAGCACAAATCACGACCAGTTAAGCTACTGTAGTAAAGAAAAATAATTTTCTTGGTTCTTGGCTGACTGTGATAAAAGACAGTATAACAGAAAACAAACAGAATTTATTAACATGTTTATCTCTTGTGTATAGAGAATAACTCAGGAAAAGTGAGTAACTTCCCTAAAAAGCCCAAGCCACCACCTGAAATACCATCTTCAGCTAAAGACAAAAGAAGGTGTGTATAGCAGCAGAGAAGCCATTGCTATGGAAGGTTATCAGACCCAGAGCTGTGAAGGAGGGTGGGTCTCTAAGCAGATTTAATCACCTCCTTCTCCTTCTCCGCTGATAAGAGTTTCTGAAGATGTGCTCACCCTTTCTCCCTGGTGCACAGAGAGACACTGTGACGAACGGAGATTTCCCTTACTAATATAAATGTCTCTTACAGAAGTATAACTTCTCCATTTTCTGCTGCTGGTTGGTGAGCGCGCACGTGCACACACACACACACACATACACTACTAGGTAGCTTTGTAAAGAAAGCATTAAATAAGCCCCTCCAGGTGCTGCCCGTCTACCTAGAGTCTCTTAGCTAGTCCATCCCACGCCACCTTTCTCTTGGGTATATGACAAACTGGCCCCTTGTTGCTGCCTCTCTTTGTAACAGAGGCATCTACCTAAAAGAGGGTGATACCATGGTCCCCACCTCCATTTACTTACAGCCAAGGACCAGCTACAGGGAACTAGAGGCTGAGCTGTGCACAAGGCAGGTGGGCTCAGAGACACATGGGGAAGAGGGGTGCTTGCTTCTCAGCCTGGGGCTTGTACCAGGAAGTTGGGGGACCTGGAGGAGAGACATGTAAAGACACTTGGAAGAGGGACATGCCAAGAGACACATAGGTGGGAGACGGGGGTGGGGGAGGGGGGAGGCTGTCCCTGGTTCTTGGCAGATACTGGCAGCCATTATCCTGACCTCATGGTGGATTATGTGGTACATTTTGAATTGCAGGTCTTTCCTTCTTATTGGGAGCTGCCTCATAAGGGGGTTCCCCACCAGGAGGTTCCTTAGAGTTGTAGCAAGATTTCTAGTGGCCCTGCTTCCGGTCAGGACAATTTGGTTAGGCACTTACCCCACAAAGGGATGGGTAATTTTTGGAGTTTTATTAGGGAGCTATCCTTGAAATTCTTTCTTCTCTCTCTGCACACCAATTCTTTTTTTAAATTTTATTTATGCATACAGAACTGGGGTATAGGCCAGAAGTGTGAGGGGTAAGAGAATTCACCAGAGAGAGAGTGGGGAGCAGAACAGGCCAATCTACTGAAATACATTGCTGAGGGGAGCAGTGGGCGAGACAGAAGAGGTCTGTTTCACCATGTGGGTTAGCTCCTTGGCCAGGGATCGAACTCAGACCACAGTGGCTGGCGATAGCTTGACAACGCTGAAATTTTAACCCCTGTGCCACCAGGGAGGCCCTCTTCACACCAATTCTATTGAAAATCTTTCACACTACGAGTATGCTCCCTTTGCCTTTGGGTATGCTGATGGCCAGACCCCATTTCAGAGCCTTTAAGTGCTGGACCCTTAATAATTTAGGGTCCCTGGGTACCCTTCAGTCACCCTCTAATACTTCTACCTTGCTAGTTCCACCTCACACTATAAGTTTTTTTTTCTTTTTTGATGCACCAAAGGCCCTTTTGTTTACCCACTAAGTCATGTGAGACCAGAACCAGAATCGGTGAGAGGCGCTCTGGCCTGGTTGTTAGGGGGAAAAGGATGTCCCAAAGCAAATTCCATATAGGCTTTGTGGACTCCACCCCCACCCCAGGTCAAAGCCAAAGACACTGGGAACTCCAAATCCTATCACCACCCAAGGGAAGGTGGCTGGGACCTGAGGGTGGGGTTAAGCAGCCAGGTGGATACAAAAGGCAGACACGTGGGCTTTGGGGATCCCCCATTTTTGGCTCTCCGCCAGCTCGCAGCGTCCGGCCAGCTCTGAGAGTGACTTTGGGTTTCCAGGTCGTCGGATCGGGTAGGACGCATTAAAGACTTTATTTCCCTATTTTCTCCCTGAGTTGTACATTTTCCTTATTTCTTTTTCTCTTGTAAATAAACCTTTTATTAACCCTTTTGTGTGTGTCTGTAGTGGAGTATTCATAAGTCCCTTTAAAGCGCGCGGGTGAGGACCCACAGCCAGGAACCCGTTTAATATCGGGGTTGCTCTATAACATAGTGACAACTTTTAGATTCACTGCCCAGGAAGAGCTCTAACACAGTCTAACCATTTGCTTGGGCAAATGAGTTCTCAAAGGATAAGGAAACACTAATCAAATAAAATAATGGTATGGCAAATTCATATGAATGTAGACAGTAGGTACAGTTTAGGTTCTCAGTGTCCTGGCTGGGGTGGAGGGTAATTTTTGTTCTCATTGATTTTTCCCCTTCAACACCCTCTGAAGATGAATCTATGCTCATCTTCCTTCTCATTCCTCCTGTCTGAGGTCACAATGCTATGTGGCTGGATAGGAACAAGAGAGCCTTCCTCTCTGGAACCTACTAAGTAATAAAGCATTTGGATAAGAAAAAAAAAAAATCTCAAGAAACAGGTCTGATCTCTTTCTAGCAAATTCAGGAATCTTGCCAGCTGTAAAACCAAGACCATCCATCCCAGGACACCAGGTAGGCAGGTTCTGAGGGACCCAGGCAAATCTGGGAAAAAGAACTGTGTTTAGATTTTTATCCTTTTAATCTATTTTATGTTAAAATATTTCATTGTTCAGGTTAGAAGGCTTGCTACAGATGAAAAAACTTTTCTTTTATTATAATTGTCCTAAGATGCAGATAAGCACTTGCAATTAAACAGCAAAAAATCCATGAATAAATATAAAGCCACAGAAGGTCTTGGTCGGGATGCAAAATAGTCCACCCCAAATTATTTCACTTTGGAATATTATTTTGAATTAAAGTCACTTGAGAAACAGCTGGTATGAGAAGAATGCTCTAAACACCCCTTGTCTCCCAGGAAGCAGGAAATAAATCTCCATGAGAAAGTTACCCTCCCAGGAGGTGGAGAGAAAACCTTATCACCAGCCAGGGGTAGAGGAGCAAACATCTGTCACCCCAAAATACCTCTTTTTGGCAAATTAACTTCAGGAAGGGGCTCTGGGGGCAGGGCGGTTGTCTTTGACATTCCTATGAAAACATCTCTGTCCCTCCGCAAGGACCTCTCCCAGGGAAACCCAATCTCCTTACCTCTTTGCAAAGTATCAATCAATAGAATAGAAGGTAGAACTTAAATCTATTTATCTTTCCTGATGACTGACTTTCCCTTTCTCCCTGGTTCCCACTTTTTCCTGGTTAAACTATATCAGATGGCAATGACAGTCATGAGGGCAAGTTATGCTGGGTCTCTGCAGTGCATCCAGGAGGTGTGCAAGTTATTAAAACTGACTTTTTTCCCTCTTATTAATGGATCTGACACTTGTTTGATTATCTGCCAGCCTAGAAGAACTCAGAAGGATATGGAACAATTTTCTTTGCTCCTGAACACAGGGTTTTAGGGTCTAAAGGTGTGGAAATAAACACTGTTTTTTACTGATTTACTAGCCCAGGACCAGTTTCTTGTCAATTTGCTACAGGGTGTAATTTCCATAAAAAGGGGAGGGTCCAGGTTCTCTGCCCCACCTAATGAAGGGTGGAGCTGAGCAGGGGTGGAAAAGCTGAAGAAGACTCGGAAGAAGACTTGGAGCAGGCACATAGAACAGAGAGACATTCCCCAGCTTTGGAATTGCACCAAGGACTTGGGGGACATGGAAGGAGACACATGGAGTCAAGACATGCAGAGACACTTCGAAGAGAGTGGGTGAGACACCCATGGGGAGGCTGACAATGGCAGCTGTTATCTTGATCTGTACTTTAATTTTGCTCCTTTCATCCCAGACTTGCCTGGTCCTATGCCCCTTTCCTATCACTCCTTGCTGGAAGGTGCCTTAGACTTGTGGCCAGCTTTGGGCCACAGTAGCCCTGCTTTGTTTGAGCCAACCCTGTTGCCCCCATGGGCATTTTACCCATGAGGGGACAGGTAGTTTTGTGTGTGTCATTGGAAAACTATTATCCTTCTCATCTCTCTGTGCGGACCACCTATTAAAGTTCTTTCACGCTACCAGTTCGCTTTGTCTTTAGTGGATGGCAGAACACATTTAGAGCATGCAGGTTTGGGGGTTCAGGGATGCCCTGCACAGTAACAAATTCATCATAAATGTATTGTTTTCTTGTTCAACAGGTTTTAAAAAGCTGCCTGTTTCTTTGGGTCTGCTGGTTTCTTTCTTTAATTAATTCGCTTTTCTTCTTTTAATCTGTCTTATTACAGGGAGTGTCTTCACAAAGAAGCTGGAAGGATAGAGGGAAAATTTATTTTTATCCCCTACACCTCCCTTTGTGTTAGAGCTGTGGACCTCTAGCTTTTGGAAAACCATCTTTGACTTGTTATCCAGGGCACTTTGGGGGTGGGGGGTGGTCCGGATGCATCAGACAATGGATCCTGCAGTTGTGAAATATACATGTAGATGTAGAAATAAATCACTCACACGAGCTATTATGCCTGTAGGATGAAATTTAAAGCTGACCCTCCATCTGAAGGACTTGCCTGCTTTGGACCCAGGCAGCACTTTCCATCCTGGAGGAATGTACTAGCATGAGGCCCCACCCCAGGAGTGGAGCTTTGAGCATGAGTTCCAATTCCACGCTATGCACAGCTCTCATCCACACCACACTTCTTCCCAGTGACCTCAAACAAAAGCAATCAGTAATCCCAACCAACAAACAGGGCTTATTCAAAAACAAAATAATAGGAGAGGGCAGATTGCAGAGAGCATTCATGGTGAGAGCCAAGTGTATTTCCCCAAAGGCAAGACTATCATACCCTGAATAGCCTCTGGAGAACCTCTCCCCCGTCCCACCCAAGGGGAAAACAACATGGTTTCTCCTGGGAGATGCAAGGCATGTTGGGTTCTGTAGTTCTCAGAGTCCTGCAGGGTCATGTTCACTCCATTTTTTAAATATATATATATATTTTAATTTTTGCATAGAAGAACTGGGGTGTAGGCCAGAGGTGCGAGGGGTGAGAGGAGTCACCAGAGACAGTGGGGAGCGGAACAGGTGGATTGACTGAAATACACTGCTGAGGGGAGCAGCAGGTGAGTCAGGAGAGGTCTGCTGCGCCATGTGGGAAGCTCCCTGGCCAGGGACCAAACTCATGTCTCATGTTGCCGGGGGTGCAGGAGGCCCAGAGCCCACTTCTTGTCACTGGAATTGGACCTCAGGCCTCTGCAGTGCTATTTCTGCTCTCTTGGATGCTCTTTCCACAGATATCTACCTGCCTAGCTCCCTCCCTCACTTCTTTCATGTCCCTGTTCAATTGTCAACTTGTCAGAAGGCACCTTCCTACCCAACCTCACTAAAACTAGATTCTTCCATCCTTAGCTAGCCCTTCACTATACTTTTTGGCCCCATAGCACTTAGCATTACCTGACGTTATATTTAAGGTTGCCAGATAAAACACATGCCAAGTTGGCACTCTTTATACAAAAAAATTATTTCTTTAAAGATTTTATTTATTTTTGCATACAAGAGCTGTGGCACAGGCCAGAGATGCAGGGGGTTGAGAGGACCCACCAGAGACAGAGTGGGGAACAGAACAGGCAGGCAGACTGAAATACACTGCTGAGGGGAGCAGCAGGCGAGCCAGGAGAGGTCTGCTACGCCATGCGGCTGCATGTGGGCTGCTCCCCGGCAGGCCCAGGATGGAACTTGTGCTGCAGAGGCTGCGGATTGCGTCATGGTGTGGTGCTTAAACCCTTGCGCCACCAGGGAGGCCCTTAAACAAAAAAATTATTCATTGTTCATCTGAATTTCAAATTTAATGGGCTTCTTATGATTTTATTTGCTAAATCTGGCACCCCTGATTATATGTCATCTTTAATTTTTTTCCCTCCCTGGAAAGCATATTCCATGAGGTAAAGAGATGGTCTGTTGCATTCACTGTTTAAAATTCCCAACAGCTAGGGGCCTCCCCGGTGGTGCCAAGGGTTAAGCACAGCACTGTGAAGCTATCTGCAGCCTCCACAACACCAGTTGGATCCCTACATGGCATAGCAGACCTCTCCTGTCTCGCCTGCTTCTCCCCTCAGCAGTGTACTTCAGTCAGTCTGCCTGTTCTGCCTCCACTCTATCTTTGGTGGATCCTCTTACCCGGTCCCCCGCACCTCTGGCCAGTACCCCAGTTCTTGCATGCATAAATAAATAAATCTTTAAAACAAAAATCCCCAGCATCTAGTCTTCTGGGGGTCCTTCAGGCTTCGTATACAATAGGCGCTTGTGGGTGTTGAGAAATGAAGGCAAAAGCACAAAGCAATATAACACCAACTGAGGACTTAGTGCTAACAAGGCACTGCAGACCACATTCCCACCTGGCCTCGGCTGTCTCCTTGGGAAATTTTCAATTGTAACGGGGATTCCACGGATGTAAACATTTGCTTTCTGGCACAGATACTGGATTAAGACCACCGGTATATACCACATTTTCAAACCCCAAGGCAAAAGATAGCTTACAAAGTGCACTGACACAAATCAGAATTGAGCCATAAATTTGGCAGTAGCCTTGCCAAGTTCCCCATTTCCAGTCATCAGATTTCCTTTCCAAACAGCATTCATGCTGTTTCTCGTCTCATTCTTATTAGCCAGAAAACAAAACTACATCCATCAATGCTGTCCTCAACCGCTGGTCTTCAAAATACTTGGACATGTCTAGAGTGCTAGCTTGGGTAGTTTCATTTGAAGTTCTGACAACCACTATTGTTCGTCCTGACTCAGTTACTTAGAGAAGGCTTTGTAATTCTCTTCCAATCACTCGTGTGTATTTTCTTAGCTAAGTGACTCTTGTGACCCATGTCATTCCTCTCCTGGGTGTTTTTCAGAGGCAGGAAGCCAGAAAGGTAGTTCAAGCTCCCAAAGCACACCTTTGCTATCCAGAGCAGAAGAAGACATGCTCCTTGCTATGGTTTACACAGTGAGTTTTCACCCAGAACGAAGCCAACTCTTTTTCTTCTACCTGCTGCCACCCACCTGGAAAAAAAACAAACACTAAAACATATCTACCTTCATACAAAATAAACTGCCATGTATTTTTCTCTCTTGCTGATTCCTTTAAGCTTTGCTGTAACTTAACCCTTTAGGGTAATTGTCAGCCACGTGTATCTCAGTACATCTTGACGTCAATGATCAATACCATTATACAGTGTGGGATACAGGGAGAAAATGATATGAACTGGGACACATTGTGATTTAAAACTTGCCAAAAAATGAGCCTCCCTGGTGGCACAAGGGGTTAAGTCTCAGCGATACGACGCTATCCTCCACCACTGAACCATGAGTTCAATCCCCAGCCAGGGAGGTGACCCACATGGCGCAGCAGACCTCTCCTGTCTTGCCTGCTGCTCCCCTCAGCAGTATATTTCAGTAGATCTGCCTGTTCTGCTCCCCACTCTGTCTCTGGTGAATCCTCTCACCCACCACATCCCTGGTCTACACCCCAGCTCTTATATGCATAAATAAATAAAATAAATCTTTAAATAAATCTTTAAACAAACAAATAAAATTGCCAAAAAAAAAAATCCAAAGACCCAAGAAACAACCTCAAAAGAGAAAATCAAAACAGTAAAATACCAGGCCTTCCCTGGTGGCGCAGGCGGTTGAGCGCAGTGCTGTGAAGTTGTCCACAGCCTCTGCAGCATGGGTTCGATCCCAGCCGGCCAGCAAGGGTCCCACATGGCGTGGCAGACTTCTCCTGTCTTGCCCACTGCTCTGCTCAGCAGTCTATTTTGTTAGTCTGCCTGTTCTGTTCCCTGCTCTGTCTAAGGTGAGTCCTCTCACCCTCCAGCACATTTGGTCTGTACCCCACTTCTTGTATGCATGAATAAATAAATCTTTAAAAAAAAAAAAAAGTACAATACCAGACCCCTAGGCAGGTGGCTTAGAACAGCAATACTGTACACCGGGTGGTTTTACACTGAATCTTTTGTGCATCTACCAGATTCTGTCCATCATAACAATAGGCCCCAACCAACCATTACAGTGAGAAACAAACCCTCCACCCTCCAGAGACGTCCTGTTCTCAGGCAAAGGTTCCAGAATCAGCTGAAACCCCATGGCAATACAGACACAGATGGCAGAAGAGGGCTAGACGTGTGACCTAGGTCTCATTAGCATGCTGAAGCACACGCTCGCAGGTGGAGAGTTAACATGCTAATGAGACATGCAATGTATGAAGACACATGCAGCCCTCTGACAGCCTGGCCCCAAACTTGCCTGCCCTGGTAATGAAGCCCTGTGAAACCAGGACCCTGAATACTCTCAGATGGAGAGTGCTCTTGTCAGTCGCTGCTGCTCTCCTATGGTGTGAGCCACAGTGAGCATTCCTTGCTGGCAACCCATTAGTGGCTTTTAAAAATTTGTTTAGGATTAGTTGGCCCAAGCCAGAAAAAGACCCTCTGGGAGCTGTTACAGTTGTTCTGGGGTGGGGGGGGGGGAGCGCGCAGGGTGTGCAGAGGAAGGACTGAATCGGGGGAAGCTGGGGATAGGAAGTGGGCACCGGTGGCTTTGCTGGGGTGTGAGAGAGGCTTGTGCACACATGGAGGTGAGACGCTGTGCCTCCAACCTCACACAGCTATAGAAATGACACTTTTTTTGGCAAATTAATAAAATTTGAGGAAAAAAAGAATAAAGTAGTGGCTACTAGAAGGGAATGTTTGGGTAAAAGGGGTCAACTGCATGGTGATGGATGGAAACTAGAATTTTGGTGGCAAACAATGTAGTTGATACAGTTGATGTGTGGGGCTACCAATCAATAACGTTATTGGTTTATAACATTATAAAACCAATGTTATAAACCGATGTTACTTCTATTAAAAAATAGTTGTACTAAAATACATTGAAGTCTTTAGTGTGCTTTGGATGCATATGGCTTTGCACTCTGCTGTCAATGGCCAGTTTGCCAGCTGGATAATACTTCTGTGGTTCTTCCATTTGTTTCTCCTCCAACTCCTGCCATTTTCCTTGAGCTGCCAGGAGTTACTTTTGCCCTCCCTAGGTTCCTGTTCTTGCAGTTCCTCCTTTCTGAGTCAGCTATTGAAACCAAGTAACCAAGTCTGTAAGAACCTTGATGCAACTAAGAGCAGGAGCTCCAAGCTCCTGAAGTTTCTGGCAGCTTGTAAGCTTCCCCCTCCCCCTACATTCTTCAGATGCATTTCAGGCATCTGGTTTTGCAGGACCCATGGTTTCTTGCTGTGTGAGTTGTATGTAGCAAGGATTATGCACAACACTTACTCCACACCAGCAACTGTTCTAAGGGTTTTATTCTCTATGTGTTATCTCATTTAACCTATGCAGTTACCCGCAGGCTGAGTTCTGTGATCATCCTGGTTTACATGAGATGAGGTAATTTTTTCAAACTCTAAGCCCTTAATGATGGAGTCTCAATGGCCTGTTGAATATTATTCAATATGGCGCCCAGGCCTCCCTGGTGGTGCAGGGGTTAAAGACAGTGCTATCAATATTGTGTCCAAGCTTGAAAGGCCTGGCTTATTCAGTCTTTCCTTTAACCATACCTCCACACTAATCTGTATCAAGTCTGTGTACACCTGTCTCTTAACAACCCCAGAGCATTAGGTTAAAACCCAACTCCCTTATATGGTTTATTCAGCCCTCAAATCCAACCCTTGCTTACCTCCACAGCCTTTTGTCAGACCCAGATCCCCTGGCAAGGAACCTTCCCATAGGTCTTTAGAGTCCCATTGTTGAAGGAAGTCTTTCTTGCCTTGAGGGTTTTGCACAGGGACACTCAGGTTCTCCACATTTTCTTCCTGATTGACCCTTGCTCACCATTCATGTTGCAGCTTGGAGACCATTTACTCTGGGGAAGCTCTCAATGATGTTAACCTTTTAGCAAGGAGCTCCAAAAGCACCCTGTTTTCACCCCAACGGTTGCATTTGTTCTACAGCACTGGGGTCACTTATTTGTCTTTTGTGGAATCAGTTTTCCCAAAGGGATCAATAGGCTTTTCTCAATATGCCCATAGAAGGCCTCTTGTTAAGTTGATATGGGAACTAGAGGTCATCACCATCCTTGAGTCTGGGAAGTCAATTACCATTATTTAAAGAATGCAGATTGGGCCTCCCCGGTGGCGCAGCGGTTGAGCGCTGGGTTGCGAAGCTGCCCGCGGCCTCTGCGGCGCCGGTTTGATCCCCGGCTGCTCCCCGGCCACCAGAGGAGGGTCCCACATGGCGCGCAGACCTTTCCTGCCGCCCGCTGCTCCCCTCAGCAGTGTGCTTCGGTCCTTCTGCCTGCTCTGCTCCCCGCTCTGGCTCTGGTGAATTCTCTCGCCCTCCCGTGCTTCTGACTGTACCCAGTGCATGTATAAACGAAAAACAAACAAACAAATAAATAATAAATAAATAAAAACATGCCTCTATAAAAAAAAAAAAAGTTAATAAAAAAAAAAATAAAGAATGCAGATTATTTTGGGTGGAGGGCAGCCAGGGCCCTGAAGGATAGAAGCTTCTGTCTTAAATCCTTCACCCACCCACCTCCCTGGCAACCTAGGAAGAGACACCTACAAGAATGCAGTGTGGGGTTGTCTCATCCAGTTATAGGTTTATCAATGGACAGTCCCCTCCATCTAAGAATTCCCTCTTTACTGTCAAAGTAAGGATGAGAGAGCCCCTCACCCCCTGGTCAGTCATGTGAAGTCTCCCCCTCTCTCTCCTGGATGGCAGCCCCAGGTCCCTAAACCAGGATAAGTATCCCTGCTCCACAACATTATTCTTTAGAATTTACAACCATGTAGATTTCTACATGTATTAGATTATTTTCCCTCTGCTAACCTGTCTGATGTGGTTTCCATTACTTGTCAGGCTGTAGAAGAACCCAGAGGGGTAGGGGATGATTTCCTTTGTGTTCCAACATCTGTATCCCTTGAGAATTGTGGGCTCCATGAGGACAGGAGCCTGTGTCTGATTCATCATTATTCCCTCCTAGCGGGAGTGGAAATGCCCCCGCCCCATCTAGGGGATGTCCAACTTTCTTCCGAGGCTCAACAGACAACATGTTAACATCAAGCAGATTAGTAGCAGAAAAGACCAAAATTTAATAAAACTCATACAGAGACCTTACAAAGTTGTGCACTGTAATGACTAACTGAGCAAACAGGTAATATTTATTCTGTTTAGGGGCTTGAAGCATCAAGGTGGTGGGGGGCTAGCTGTGTTTATGGGGGGGTGGTGCTGGTGGTACTTCACCTGACAGACAAGGAGGAGGTGATCTCATAAAAGGGGGTGCAGTGATGCTCCAATTAGGGAGGGGTGAAGGAGTCAAGGCGGGAGACACACTCTGGCCTTTGGGGCCCTCACTGCTCTCAACTCAAAACAACCTGAGCTCTTCATTCTGTTAGAGGGCAGCCCCGTTTAGTCTGGAGTGGGGGTGGGGTCCACAAAGCCTGTATGGAATTAGCTCAGGACATCATTTCCCCCTAACAATTCCTCCTCCCTCCTCCAACCCCAGGCTCACAGGACCTTGACTGACCTCTAGTTCACAGGGAGAAATGCCTATCTGACTCATAACCCCCAAAGAGCAGCAAAGTGCCTGTGCACATGACCAGAGTAATAACAACCATAGGCAATGTTTAGTAACTCACTCCACTAATTTACTGAGCACCTACTGTAAACCATGGTCCCAACACCATGCGCTGTAGTGCCCAAGATTTTCTCACTTAATTCTTCCTCAAGAAAGACTTTATTTAACCTTCATAACAACTCACCGAACAACCCAGTTTACAGATGAGGCAAGTGAGGTGTACTTTCTCCAGCTCAAAAACAGAAACACCGTCCAAGGTCCCAGCGAACACTCAGAGCTACCTTTAGTGGATGGAAGATGCATAAATGGTTGCGCCCTGGATGGCGGGTGGAGGGCTCCAGAATGGGATACCCCTGAAGGAACTCAGGTTAAAAGTTTGCCTCCTTAGAGGTGAGCTATTAAAAAAGTTGACATAAAAGGCCTGGGAGGCAAAGTCCCGGGTAAGGAATGGAGCCTGCCAAAGCAAGACGAAGCAGCATTCTGAGGGAAGTATTAGCATATCTGAAGAAAGAATGTGTCAATCAGAAGAGGGGGGGTTGGTGAGCTGAGATCCTTGGGAAAACAAACTCCAGTCGGAATCCTGCTTTGACAGCGCGCGACCCAGAACCTTCCCCGGTGGGAGGTGCCAGCTAATGGGGCAGGTGTCGCCGGCGGTAAGGATGCACCAGACAGCTGAATCAGCCGCTTACCTCCCCCGCGCCAGTTCCCTCCGAGCCGGCACCCCGACTGCAGTTCGGCTCCCGCCTCCAGGGAGAGCCTAGGAATAGCTCCCAGGGGTTGGTCCGCATCCTGTGCTAGGCGCTGGCGTGCGCTGCTGAGGCTTCTCGGCCCGACATAGCCCCACTTGGCCCAGGAACTCAGGCCTGGAAAAAGACGGAGCTGGCATTTGAACCCAAGCTCGCCCAGCTCCAAGGCAGAAGATCACCTCGCCTCTCCCTTGCCTGAGCCTCCCACGCGAGCATGCCTGGACGGAGCAGAGCTGTTTGTCTTTGCAGAAAACAGCTGAGTTGGCTTGCTGGTGTATGCCCCTGTCTTCTGTGGGACTGGTTTCCTGTCTTCCCTGGGAAGCGAGGCTGTCTCAGTGAATTGAGATTGAGTCTTTACACTCAGCCCTCCGTTCCCGGCTCCTCCCTGCCCAGAGAACTCAGAAGAACACATAAAAGCTCCCATCCCACTTTGCCTTTCCTGCTTCTTGCCCCCCTTTCAAGCCAACCGCCATCATTTAGTGGTACCTGACATCACCTTTAGGAGCTGAAGGTAAAAGACATAAAGAGGTTCCTGCCTCCCTCAAACCTTTAGCAATCCACTTATCATCCCAAGGGTTACACCTTTGCCAGTAGTGATAGGACAATAGGTATAGCCCAGAACGACCTGCCAAGAGGAGGTGTATATCACCCAGGGCACCTGGAAGTGACCCAGGAGGTGGAGCTGGTCGATTCACCCATTGTATAGGTGACCTTGGAAAAGTCACTTACCCAGTTTTAAACTTAACCATCTGCTAAGGGCAAAATGTCTCATTTCTGCCTTTCTCAAGGAAGAGCAGGATTAAGAAGCAATAAACTATTACATCCAGTGCATGATTTTTAGACACTTCCTCCTAGATGTTTATGGAAAGGCTGTACAGTAAGAAAAATTAGGTGCGTCAGCTTCAAGACCTGAATTGTTTATTCCCCTCTCTCTGCTGCCACTCGGCTCTCCGGTGCTCTTCAAACATCCGCAGATGCCTCATTAAAGACTGAAAACCTTCCCATTAGGTCCAAATGCATGGAAACATATTCATGATTATGCAAATGATCCCGTAATATAATCAGCGCCACCCTCATACATATTCATTTCCCTCAGTGCTAATCACTATGTAATCTCACAAGAGGGTGTGCCGCTGTAATCTTCTTCCCTTTCACCCTCTCCTCCCTCCTCCCTTTGTCTGATATTCTTTTCTTCTCTGCTAAGCCTCCAAAGGTCTTCCTAGGTCTTCATGATCTCATTCAGGGTAAAGTTATTTCTGGTTCTGATCTAAAATGTTCCTTATTTATCCCTATCCAAAGATGATTCTACCAGAAGTACTTCTGAGAGAGACCCAGTGACTGTAGCTGCTCAGGCATCAGTACTCCCTGGAATGGACAAGAGAGGTTCTCTTCACCTTTATAAATGGACACTCAGATCAGAGCAGAACTCTGGGGCTGAACGAGCACCCAGAAGAATAACACCTTACAGTCTGGTGCAGGATAAAAATAAAGTCAGCAAAGCTCTGTAATATAAGATGCAGAATGAAATTGGCAGAGCAAAAGTACAAGACAGCTGGGTGGGAAGAGAGGAGTGGAGCCTGGAGATGTGGTGAGGGGGTATTCAGAGCCCAGTGTGGCATTTAGTGTGGATTCCAGCTAAGTTCCTGGAGAGCTGCACTCACCATCTTTGCCCCATCCCCTTTCCTACCTTGACCATCTGTCATTGATTTCTGCACCCATGTGCAAAGGTAGCACATGAATTTGAGCAAGCAGGATAAGAAAGAGCCCAATAAAACTGAGGAGTTGATGGAAGTTAATCCTTTAAATGAAGCCCCCAAGGAGATTGTTTCCAGTCACTTGGAGTTGCCCAGAGGCAAGGAAGAGCCCTAGTTCTTGCAAAGGACATATGCCAGCGTAGCCCACAGAAAGCAGGACCCTAAGCAGGTCCTATAGTGTCCTTTTCAATAGGACCCAGAGCAGGGCCCAATACAGTCTGTTGATTGCGTCTGAAGTTAAGGGAGAGGCTAAGTCCTTTATATCCTTTGTTGAAAAAAGACACAAGGGACGATGATCGGTTTTATAATTAAGGACTTTGCAATTTCTAGAATGGGAATAGGTATAATAATTAAAGAGAGAAAGGGCATAATAGTGCCTAATACAACCTGCAGGCCTGGATAAAAAGTATCCTGGATTGTATGCTACTCTGTTAGCTAATTTATAAATTTTATAAAAGCACCATTTCCCTTTTCAAGCTTTTTGGATTTTAAGGCTAACCCACTTTGGGAATAAGAAGGGAATAAGAATAATTTTTCTTTTCAAATGAGAAGCAAATTGCTCCTAAGTACTGAAAAGGTATGGGATAAAAAGAGTTGCTCAAGCAATGCACCCAGTCCTTTCCTCTTAAAGGCATGAGAATATGATAGCTTGTCAAGGAAAACCTGTTCCCTTGCCTTTGTAGAAAACAGAACACTACCAAGTAGGAAAACGTGCTGGTGATAGAAGCGATGATCGATTTTTCATGGTTGATTTGTTAGTGGTTTAAGAGAGATAAATAATATTACTTTCTAATCCAAAGATGTCTTACACCTAAGATTTGCAACATTTTTCTTAAATCAACATAGCCTTCTCTTCTTAGGAATTGTCTCAACAGCCCAGAGTCCCTGGTTTGATTTAATGAGATTTACACAAAGGCAGTTGTCAGTAACCACAGAAACAGGGCAGAGTTTTCATAATGATTGTGCCTGAATTGTATTCCAGTCTGAAAAGAGCCTTTTTAATTATAGGTTTTGGGGCTGGGGAGAGGAGGGAGTGGGAGAGTGGGGTGGAGCAGGTGGGGAGTGTGTGTAGTGTTCCCTGGTAAGGGACCGAAATGTCTTTTATCTATTTAAAAGGATAGCAGGTGGGCTTCAGTAAGTCTTAACCCCAGGACTTGGCTTAACCCAGGAGAAAATGATTTTTATTTTCAATCCTATGTATTTGTGGGTTCTTCACTTTAAATTGCAAGCTCTTCAAACACAGCTTAGAATGTCTTAGGGAGTAGAAGAAGGTTCAACTCAGGAGAGTTCAGAGGACTTGAAATTCCTCTGCATAATAGGTTTCTTGGGTAGCTCCGCTTAGTTCTGGGGACAGCCCTGACCTGAGACCCTTTGAAGATGATGACACTGAAGCCTGAGACTCAGCCTCTGGTCTAATGTTGGGGGCTGGGGTTTTTGACAGTGTTGAAGTCCAGCCCATCTGCATTGCTTTAATTTCTCACCTGAAGCCTCAACACATTATTCTAGAAAGACACTATTTAACATTAGCAAATATGTAGTCTAAATCCAAGCAGAGCAGGGCCCAGAAGCTCTCTCCACAAGTGAGCCTTGATTGGAGGTCCAGAATCAGCTAAGCCTCCCTGTCTTCTTAGAATCCACCCTTCCTCCATCTTTCTATTTTTTAAAATTAGGCTTATCAAGGTATAATATATACACAGCTTACAAATTCACCCCCCCTTTGAAATTTAACCAACTTAGTGGTATAGACAGAAAAATAATCCCCCTTTTACACCCATATATTAGGCCTAACCCCCAGTGTGATTGCATTTGAGGACAGGCCTTTCAGGAGGTAACTAAGGTTAAATGAGATCATAAGGGGAGACCCTACTCCAATAGGAATGGAGCCTTATAAGAAGAGGAGGAAGTCCTAGAGATATTTTCATATATATTGTATGTATATGTGCATGGTGTGTTTGTGTGTGTGTGGACAATTGTGTACAAGCATCTCTGCATTATTTTTTCAACTGTTTTTGAATCAACAGTTATCACATTAAAAATTTTCAATTAAAAAGAATTATAAGCAAATAGTCTACTTCATGATAAGTATACTGAAAAGTGTTGGGGTGAAGTGTTCTAGAAAATGCATTTAAAAAAGGATGGAATAACAGATGATTGGAGGGTTGTTTAGATGGACAGACATGGGCTAAAGCAAATAAGTATATGGTGGGTGTTTCAACTTTTCTGTATGTTTACAATTCTTTACAATGAGATAATGGTGGCGGGGAAAGACAAAAGCTGACTTTGGTACAGAGGCTCATTGGTGCCAACATGGACCCAAGATGTATTCTATTTTTTGCTCCATCAATCCTATCAATCCTAGCAAGATGTCCCATCAAGCTTATCCACTGCCCGTCGAAAGCTAGCTGCTGCAGCTGCAGACGGCCCATCAGCCTGAGGGGGAGAGGAAAGGCAAAGGGTTGGATTTCTGTTCTCTGGCCCCTTTACATCAGGAAAGGAAATGCTTCCCCAGAAACCTCCAGGCTGATTTCTGCTTACCTGCCGTTGCCCTGAACTGTATAGCATCGCCAGCCAGACCTGCAGGAAAGGTGGAAAGTGATGAATTAGCTGGGAACATTGTCAGCCTATACCAGCCAATTCCGTTCGTTGGCAAAGGGGGTGGGTTCCAGGCTGAGCAGGTGTGCGTCACACCTCTTGTGGCCACACTGCCTCTTTGCCAAATGTACTGATGCTGTCTGGTGAATGCCCCTTTCTGTGATTCTGGCATCATTTGCTTCCTTTGAACTTCCATGGTAGCTGGGCAGTATACAGACCCCCAAAAACAGGTGTGATTCTAAAACATTCATGGAGACTGTCCTACATGGAGTGGACAATTGCTTCACCCACTGGGGATTGGGGGATCCTTGTGATGTCGTCAGATGGCTGAAAACAGAATTCTAGAAATTCAATAAGAATCTAGAAATGAGATGCATTGAATGTCCTCTATTTTGAGATATTTATACAGCACATTAAAACCAATCACTCTAAATATATATTCTTTGTGTATGCAAATAATCAATCCGAAAACTCCAGAGACACCACTCCCTACACCCAACTCATCTGTGTATATCACTTGGTAAAAACTGATGGGAATGACCTTGAGCCTGAGATAGAGCAGCCACCTCCAGCTCTGTTATCTCAGTACTACCAAGTGTTTTATTGACTTGGAATAATACCTACCTGCGGTTTTACCTTGCACCTCCTCCTATACTCTGTTGTAACTGAACAACTAGTTTATATTATTTTATTAATTGTACTTTTTTTTTTATTGAGGTAACATTGGTTAACAACACTATGTATGATTTAGGGGCCTAGGTTCACACTGCTTCAGTCGAGGGTTCTCACACCTGCCACCAAGGCATCCATAGTGCTCTACCAGAGTCCATTGGGCGCCCCTTCCCCATTTACACCCTATCTCCTTCCGGTAGCCTCAGTTCTGCAGTCAGATTTCTAGGGTTTGTTTGGAGGCAGAGATGGTAGGTTGGTCAAGGGTGTTGGCAGTGCAAAGAAATGGACTAATTCCAAGGAAACTTCAAAGGAATCATGGGGAGGGGAGTGAGCAATACAGTTGTCCTTTTTTTTTTTTTGGTGGGACCCTCGCCAGCGGCCAGGGAACGAACCGGCGCTGCACCACCAGGGGAGGCCCAATACAGTTGTCCTTTTTAAAGTCTCACAAAATGGCCGCTTAGCTCCATCCCCTCCCCGCAGCCCCTGGTTCATGATGTTAGGGAGTTCAGACCACTGCTCTGTGCAAGTGTCATCCCTCAGGCTTAGGTGCTGCAGCGTGTCAAAAGGCGGAGTTTAACTTCTCATCTGCACTCAGGGTTCCTGGGGGATGTAGGAGTCAGGTACTTTGAGGCAGCCGACTGGGCTGCTGGAAAGATACTGGGTTGGATGTTGACACAGCTGGGCCTCTGTTCTCTCTGACTCTAAGAGCATTACTTAGTCCCTGTTTTAGTTGCTAAGGCTGCCATAACAAAATGCCACAGACTGGGGGACTTGACCAACAGAAACTTATTTCTTACAGTTCTGGAGACTGGAAGTCCATGATGAAGGTACTGGTGGGTTTGGTTTCTCCTGAGGCCTCTTTCCTTAGCTCACATATGCTCACTTTTTCCGTAGGTTCTCAATTGGCCTTCCTTGTCTGCACATGTCCCTGGTGTCTTACTCTTCTCATTAGAACACCAGTTGTATGGATTAAGGTCCCACTCACAGGGGATTAAGGACCTCACACAACCTTAACAACCTCTTCAAAGGCTCTTCCTCCAAACACAGTCACAACTGGAGTTAGGGCTTCAACAGATGAACATGTGAACTTGTGGAGGGCACAATTTAGACCTTCTGAACTTTGACTTTTCTTAAAGAGAATTGAAATCAACTGAAGAAATTCATAAGAAACTAAAATCTCAGCCTCAACCAGGCCATTAATTATATGGTTGAGTCAGAGGAGGTGGCAGAAAAAGCTGTGCCCCCAGGACAGAACAGGATGACTTTCAGCTTAGAGGCCAACACCCAAGTCCTTTTATCTCTCTCACCCAGGAGTTTACCATGAGGATCAAAAGAGAAAATACATCTGAAACGCTTTGAAATTACAGAACACTATAAAGAGCAAGTCATTATCTCTTGCATAGGATACAATCTCCTGCTAGGCAGTTATCAATTCTGTCACTAAATGCCACCTTCCTGAGTGCTTCTCTTCCACCACTTGCCACTGAATTAGTAATGATTCGCTTTGACTGTGAGTGACAGAAAACCCCAAATAACAGTTGCTTAACAAGATAGACAAATTGAAGAAGTAAGCAATCTGCTCCACAAAGTCTTCAGGGACCCATCCTTATGGTCCAACATGGTGGCATCAGTCTTCCAAATGCCGGGATGCAAGAAGGGGTGATGAAAAGAGAGGAGCTGTGAGTCACACAACATCACATCCATCCCCACCAGTGGTCAGAGCTCAGCAACGTGGCCATACCTGACTGCCAGGGAAGTTAGCAAATGGAATCTCTGTTCTGGGTAGCCATGGCCTCTGATAAAACTGTTAGTACTAGAAAAGACGAGGAAAAACAAATATTGCCAGAAACTAGGAAACTCTGCCTTATAAATACTCCTCAAGTTCTCTGGATTTCACCAGTTATGTGAATCAACCCACAAGAAGCTGTTGGATAAGACAAGAAATACGGCAGGAAATACTTTGGTGGGGGCAGTTCTATATGAAAAACAAAACTAAACAAAACTAAGTTTAATACCTTGCTGCAGAGTCCACAGGCTCCTTGGAGAATTGAAACATAACCATGTGCATGGAAATGTGAAAATAATACTTTGACACAGTAACATAAGAGTTTTATAATAGAAATCAGGCATTCAGCTCTGCAGAAAGCCTCCTACATCAGGGCCTTCCTGGATCAGGTCACAGTGACTGCATTTTAAAATTTGTACTCACAGAACTTGAACGTATGGAGGGGACAGCAATGACAGGGAGAGGCCAACGTCACAGAAAGAAGATTTTCACTCTTAGATGTCCTGAGAGATGAGGAGTGCCTCGGCTCCCAGGGCTTCAGAGGATCATGGGGTTTGGTATGTGAGAAAAGCGAGAACAAGAGAAACATGGAGGCCAGAACATTTATTGTGTTTTCTGCAGAAACGGTAATGCAGGGCAGAGGAACTGCTTAGAACCAGGTAGTGTGGGGCCTCCCTGGTGGTGCAAGGGGTTAAGTCTCAGCACTATGAAGCTAACCGCAGCCATTGCAGCAGAGTTTGATCCCCGGCCAGGGAGCTGCCCACATGGCACAGCAGACCTCTCCTGACTTGCCCACTGCTCCCCTCAGCAGTGTATTTCCATAGATCCACCTGTTCTGCGCCCCACTCTGTCTCTGGTGAATCCTCTCTAATCCCCAGCACTTCCGGCCTGTACCCCAGTTCTTGTATGCATAAATAAATCAATCTTTAAAAAAAAAAAGGAACCAGCTAGTGTGAATAATTGCTGCAGGCTTTCGGCTACAGGGATGGCTTTTAGTTGCCTGGTACCAGGCCCTGGGATGATATAGGGCAGGGAAATATTGATGTGGAATATGAGTTAGATTGAGGGGTCACTGGGCTATAGATTCAGGATTGGAGATCTGCATAGGAAAGAGGTTCTTCCAGGCAAATTGTATTTATCTTGAAGAATTAGATGAACCCTGGGAGAGGCCGTTTCTCCCTGAGTCTGTTAGACCACCCCCACCCCCACCCCATCAAGTTGCCAAAACACATAAGATACAGAACTAGAACAAATGGAATTTCCAGCACTAGAAATAGTGCTTGTCCATCAACCAACAAAGATTAGGGGCTGTCTGTCTGGGACAGTGATTTCCAAACTATCTTCCTGGCAGGGAGACAGCCTTGTATGACTTTGAGAGAACAGATGTTGGAACCAAGCCTGAGGTTATTGCTACTTGCAGTCATATGACAAGAAGAAAATTAAATGCTATCTCAAAACTTCTTATCTACAGAATGAGCAGAATAATAGAGTTCTCCACACAGAACTCCTGTGAGAATTCAGTGAGATTAGGTCTGAGTATCTGGTTGATAATTAATGATCACTGTTCATCAATTGTGTTAAAAGATAAACTTAGGCAGGGCCTCCTTGGTGGCACAAGAGGTTAAGTGTCAGCACCATGAAGCTAACGGCAGCCACTGCAGCACGAGTTCGATCCCCGGCCAGTGAGGTGACCCACATGGTGCAGCAGACCTCTCCTGACTCGCCCGCTGCTCCTCTCAGCAGTGTCTTTCAGTCAATCCGCCTATTCTGCTCCCCGCTCTGTCTCTGGTGAATCCTCTCACCCCCCTGTACCTCTGGCCTGTACTCCAGTTCTTACATGCGTAAATAAATAAATCTTTTTTAAAAAGATAAACTGAGGCATATTTAAAAAATTTAACAGCTTGGGAAAAAAAAAAGCTTATTCAATTCAAATGGGGCAGGACCACATCTGACCTGGTAAGTATACTCTACCATTGGGCACTGAGGCAAGACTTTTGTAAAGAAGAGCACAGTGAAGTTAGGAAATTATTGATTGGCTATAGCTTAAGGCCTACTTGGCTGTGATTTGTTGCCCTTAGGTTTCAATTTCCTAATCCAGAGGCATTTACAGGCTAAGATTTGGGCTGTTTAGATAGGCCCCGGTGGGGTTAGAACCACCTCAGTCTAATGGCCTCCTCGTTTAATTAATTTTACAGTTGTTATCGATATTATGATTAGCAACCATTTACACATTGATCTGAAAGTATGTAGCGGTACGCTTATGGTCCCTTCTCTGTGGTAGCCACGGTTCTAGACCCCAGAGAAAGGACCAAACACACACGTTCCTGATGGCCTGGAGTTCACATTCTCATCCAGAAAACAGATGATGGATACATGAGGGAGTAGAATACAGGAGAATGGTCATGGGAAAAAGAGCTCTTATTTCCAATCCCTCCCCTCCCCCCATACGACTGGGTGTACTAAGGGGTTTGCAGGTATTTTTCTATTTAATCTTCAGGACAATCCTGTGAGGCTGGTTATTATTCCTGTTTAACAGATGAGGAGACAAATTGAGACTCAAGAGGAAGTATGATGCTGGGAAATAGCAGAAAAAGACTCTTTTGAGTGGTTATTTTAGGCAGCCTGTCTTTTTCTTTTTTTTTTTTTAATGGCTGCTATTTTTAAAAATAGTCTCCAGTCGATGGGAGTATAGTTGTCTAAGTCAAGGAATCTTTAAAATACAGTTCTTTACAGTAATTTATTGTGTACATGCTCTTAAACAAAGACTGTTCCAGAAGGTACACTTTATCTAAATTAAACCAATTCCTAGGAAAACAGTTCCACCAGCTTCTGGGTCCCTGAAGTCAAAAGCTGCATGTCAGCTGCACTCAGGATTGGTTTAATCAAAGGTTTGATTAGTTTGTTTTTCTTCTGAACTGAGGGTCTCTGGCAGAGGACTTAGGAAATCTCACACCTCACAGATTGGGAACTTTTATTTATTTTATTTTTTAAAGATTTGTCTATTTATACATTACAAGAACTGGGGTATAGGCCAGTTGTGGGGCGTGAGAGGATTCCCCAGAGACGGAGTGGGAAACAGAACAGGCAGTCTGACTGAAATACACTGCTGAGGGGAGCAGCGGGTGAGAAAGGAGAGGTCTGCTGCATCATGTGGGTAGCTCCCTGGCTGGGGATCGAACTCATGCTGCAGTGGCTGCAGCTAGCTTCATAGGTTGCATCTTAACCCCTTGCGCCACCAGGGAGGCCCCAGGTTGGGAACTTTTAAATTAGGACCTGGAACAGATGAAGAAGAACAATTATCCATTGAGAGTTTAGAAGAAAGCATACAGGGGCCTTCAATTGGCCACAGGTGTGCACAGCTCTGCTCCCACAAACCAAGTCCCTACAACATGTAACCACACGTTGGATGGGGCACCAGGGCTGAAAAGGTCATCTCAGGGTCTCCCTGGGGGTACCGAGGTTAAAGTCAGCACTATCAAGCTATCCACAGCCACTGTAGCACATCCAATCCCGATAACCCTCATGGCGCAGCAGAACTCTCCTGTCTCGCCTGCTGCTCCCCTCAGCGTGTATTTCAGTCAGTCTGCCTGTTCTGCTACCTGCTCTGTCTCTGATGAATCCTCTCACCCCCATACCTCTGGCATGCACCCCAGTTCTTGTATGCATAAATAAATTTTTTTTAAAAAAAGATTGTCATCTTAGCAACATGGTGGACAAGATCATGTCACTCTAACCTGATCCTCCACTGAATTTCGCCCCTTAGTTTTTTCCCCTCCTCTGACAACTTTTATTATTTTTTCCCACTACTTTATTATTTTATTTATCATATTACTATTATCCTATTTTTTTCACTAACAATTATTACTTTCTCCAACATCCCTGACTTCTTTTTGTCCTGATGTAGGACAACCACTTGGTTTGTTTTTTCATGGTTCTCTTTCCTCATACAGCTGATATGATTCTCTCCTTCCGTGGCGTATCCAATTACAAGGAGAGCAACCAAGACTGAGACTACAATGATGGCAGGATCCTTCACCAGCCTCACTACCGTCAGTTAGCCAGGTTCAAATTCAGGGCTCAGTGAAATGAAGAATGACTAAGCGATATTGATATCTGAGCCACTGATGAAAAGCGAAAACTATTAACACCACAGTACTGAGATCATAGTACATTAATGATTGATTGCTGTGTAGGAAATGACTCCAAAACACAGAAGGTTAAAATAAAACAGAAGTCACTTATTATCTTTCTTAGTTTCTCTGGGTTAGGAATTCAGACAAGGTACAGCAGGGGGAATTGATCTCTGAACCACAATGTCTGGGCTCAGCTGGAAGATTTGAAAGACTGGGCTGAAGTCATCTGATGGTTCATTTGTTTCCACATCTGGGGGTTCACTTCTGTCTGGGGATTCACTCATATGACAGGGGGTTGAGGGATGTTGGTCAGAATATTTACACAGGGTCTCTCCATGTAACTTGGGTTTTCTCACAAAATGGTGGTTGAGTTCAATGGGCAAGCTTAGTAATGGATGGATGGATGGATGGATGGATGGATGGATGGATGGATGGACGGACGGACGGATGGATGGATGGATGGATGGATGGATGGACAGATGGATGGATGGTCCCAAGCAGATGCTGTAAATTTCTACCACCTAATCTCAGAAGTTACATAGCATCACTTCTGCTGTGCTCCATCATCAGAGTAGCTACCACCCAGATATAAAGGGGAATCCTCCTTCTTTTCCATGGAAGGAGTGTTAGTTCCATTGTAGGAAGAGCATGTGAAGTGGTATATATAGGTCTGGCTTTTTCTGAAAAACATAATCTGCCCCAGATGGAATTTAACAAATGCTTATTGAGTAAATCTGTGAGTGCTGGATACTTGTTCTTGAAGAATTTACAATCCAGCTGGTGAAATAAAACACATATTTTTTGTTTGTTTGTTTGAGGCCATAGAACTGTTTTGCTTACTAGCACCCTAAAGTCAACTGGTTGCATGCTTCTTAGCTGTTGTTTGTATATCACGTATGACCTAATAGGACATGAGACTTTCTGGATAATTAATAATCCCCTGTAAGCCTGGATCCCCATGGGTTCACTGCAGTGAGATATGCCCTCTGCTGCCTCTGTTAGCCATGTATCATCTATCTATGGCGTCCAGTCTGCATTTGGAGAAGGACCGTGCTATGGCCAAGTTGACTTCATTTCAAGCTCCAATTTGGGCTCCTTACCTGTTGTGTGATCTTGGACAGTTAGCTAATTGCTCCAAACTAATGTGTCCTCCTAAAATGAGGTAATTAGGGGTCTCCCTGGTGGTGCAAGGGGTTAAGATGCAGCACTATCAAGCTATCCACAGCCACTGCAGCACGAGTTCAATCCCCGACCAGGGAGTTACCCACATGGTATAGCAGACCTCTCCTGTCTTGTCCGCTGCTCCCCTTAGCAGTGTATTTCAGTAGATCTGCCTGTTCTGCTCCCCACTCTGTCTCTGGTGAATCCTCTTACTCCCCACACCTCTTGCCTACACTCCAGCTCTTGTCTGCATACAAATTTTTAAAATAAATATTTAAACAAAAACCAAAAACCTAAAAGGAATTGGTGTCATAACAATTCAGTGGAGGAAGAGACATGAAGAGGTCCAGGAAGACTTTCTAGAAAAGATTTTGTAGAGAAAGACTTTCGAGAAAAGATCTTGGTAGATGTGGATGGCTTCAGAAGGAGGGGAGGGCCTCTGAGCAGAAGGGCGGCCAGTAAGTGGGGGCACCGACTGAACATGGCAGATGCCACTTGGGGGTGTTAGAGAGAGGAAGGATAGTGAACAGCATTTGGAAACTAACCACATGAAAGACTATTGATAATGTCATCACTTCACCAGTTGTAAATTATTACAGTGCAAACCAGTAGTTGTCACGCCTTTAAATTGTATTCATTTTGTTTTGCTCTTTTGTAGTTTTGCTTCTCAACATAGAAAAGGTAGATGCATAGTTTACACTTAAGTCTTCTTGCTCTTGTCTGCACACGCTTGCACGGCTTGCCCTTCCTGGGGTTACTTTAGGAAGGAAATGAAATAGCGCTCCTGGTCACAGGAGCATCCGTGCTACAGAGCGATCAGTGAGGAGAGCTTGTGTCAGTACTGGGGTCGGATTACCAGCTAGCCTGTAACATCTCTACAAAAGAACTCATTTATTGGCTTTGAACTCTTTCTTTAGAACTCATAAATTTTTTATTCTGTAAATTAAAGAATGATCAAGTACAATTTGTGGAACCAACCCAGTCAACCCATGGCGGGAAGTCATGAAAAAAGTAGTACAGTTTGAGAAGAAAGCCTTGATCTTCACCTGTTCTCTTCTCCCCTCCGAGCACGTACTGCTGGCTTCTCTACCGCCAGACCTTGCTTCCCCTCAAGTCATAGTCAACTGTACATGACATAATATTTACTATTTTAATCATTTTAAGTGTGCAGTTAGCTCAGTGGCATTAAGACATTCATACTAGGGCCTTCCTGGTGGCTCAGGGGTTAAAGTCTCAGTGTCATCAAGCTATCACCAGCCACTGCGGCATGAATTTGATCCCTGGACAGGGGGCTGACCCACATGGTGCAGCAGACCTCTCCTGTCTTGCCAGCTGCTCCCCTCAGCAGTGTATTTCAGTCAGTCTGCCTGTTCTGATCCCCGCTCTGTCTCTGATTATTCCTCTCACACACACACTCCCTCCCCCCCACCTCTGGCCTACATCCCAGTTCTTGTATACATAAATAAATAAAAATAATAAATCTTTAAAGACATAAATAATAAGAAATTCACATTACTCTACAATCATCATCATTCATCTCCAGAAAGCTTAACATCTTGCAAAACTGCATCTCTGAAAAAAAAAAAAAACTGCATCTCTGGACCTGTGAATGACAACGCCCTGTCCCTCCAGCTCCGGGCCCTGGCACCTGCCATTCTTACCGTCTGTCTCTCTGATCCGGAAGCGCTTTAGGCACTTCACTTAAATAGAGTTAAACAATATTGTCCTTTTGTGTCTGGCTTATTTCACTTAGCATACTGCCCTCGAGGTTCATCCATGTTGCAGCAGGGGTCAGAATTTCCTTCCTTTTTTTTTTTTTTTTTTTTAAGATTTATTTATTTATGCATACAAGAGCTGGGGTACAGGCTGGAGGTGTGCGGGGGTGAGAGGAGTCACCAGAGACAGAGCGGGGAACAGAACAGTCAGATTGACCTAAGTACACTGCTGAGGGGAGCAGCGGGCAAGTCAGGAGAGGTCTACTGCGCCATGGGGTTGCTCTCTGGAGGGCCAGGGATCAAACTTGTGCTGCAGTGGCTGCCGACAGCTTCATAGATTGCATCTTAACCCCTTGTGCCACCAGGGAGGCCCTGAATTTCCTTCCTTTTTAGGACTGAATAATGTTCCATTAAATGTATATATCACGTTTCTTTATCCATTCATCTGTCAAACAACACGAGTTGCTTCTACCTTAGGCTGTTGGGAATAATGCTGCTATGAAATGAGTGTACACATTTTTTTTAAATGCCCTCTTTAAAAAAAAAAAAAGATGTTGTCCCAGAGACTGAAGCGCAAGGGCTTTTGAAAACTCCTTGTCCAGTTCTAAGCCTAATGGGCTTCTACCCATTTTCCTGAGGTATGAAGTCAATGCGGTGATAGCACTTCAGTACAAAAAATAAAGACTTACTTTTTGCCCAGATCAAAGATTCATGGTTATTGGGCCTCCCCGGTGGCGCAGCGGTTGAGCGCTGGGTTGCGAGGCTGCCCGCGGCCTCTGCGGCGCCGGTTCGATCCCCGGCTGCTCCCCGGCCACCGGAGGAGGGTCCCACATGGTGCGCAGACCTCTCCTGCCGCCCGCTGCTCCCCTCAGCAGTGTACTTCGGTCCTTCTGCCTGCTCTGCTCCCCGCTCTGGCTCTGGTGAATTCTCTCACCCTCCCGCGCTTCTGACTGTACCCAGTGCATGTATAGACAAAAACAAACAAATAAAGAAAAGAAAGAAAACATGCCTCTATATAAAAAAAAAAAAAAAAAAAAAAAAAAAAAAAAAGATTCATGGTTATTAATTCCTCAGTGTTTGGGAGTGACAATTACAGTCCCTGGCAGGTTTCCCAACTCCCCAGCCACCGTCCTGGTGTCAGATCAGGGGAGGAGGCTAGCAAGGTAGTCAAACCAATTAGGTTATTTCCTGGGATTTTGAAAAACTCACCGACAGCAAGCTCTCCAACAGAGCTGATTGTGAGCCTGTGCCATTGCGCTCCCAGGTCTGTCCTGGCCCGGCTTTCACTTCTGAGAGAAGCCAGGATCATCCAAATGACCTCCACCTTTTTGGCCTAAAGTTCACGAGTTCATTTGTGTTGCTTTCTATCAAAGAATCTGGACTGAGCAACTAGGCAAAGATGCTTGGCTTTCATCAAGAAAGACGGGAAACTCATTTGCCATGAAAATGACCTTTTTTATGATAGTCCATTTCTCTCAGCATGTCCTGATATCTACTTTAAAAACATATCACAAAGCAAAAGAAAATCTGTTTTCAGTTTCCCTCTGCATCTCCATTTCTTCTCTGTCTTGGTTTTCTCCCTGCATCTTTGTCTCTCAAAGGAAGAGGAAGAGAAGGGAAGATGAAAGAAGGAAGCAGAAGAGATGAATGTCATAGACTCTGTAATCATAGAAAATGTGGAAACTTCCAGAAGGGTGTTTCTTGCTCCTCAGAACACCGGCTTTTGTACAACATGTTTCTAATTCAGCACTTGATTTATTGTCTTCAGCTTTTGCTGGCATGTGTTCAAAGTAAAGATTCTCTTGGGTTGGCTGG
Organism: Talpa occidentalis; assembly: GCF_014898055.3. Classification (NCBI taxonomy): domain Eukaryota; kingdom Metazoa; phylum Chordata; class Mammalia; order Eulipotyphla; family Talpidae; genus Talpa; species Talpa occidentalis. Next base: position 11,572,810 of record NW_023601322.1, read on the forward strand.
AAAGTTATTCTCATCAGAGTAAGAAGAATTGTGTCTACATTTTCCATTATTTGCTTTTGTGATTTCTTAAAGGAGAGAATCACTCCAGAGTCAGAGATTCTCTAAGCGCTTGAACAACTTTTCTTGGTGGAGCCACAGCACTGGGAGTTTTCTCTTCTAAAGAGCCACTTCTGGGTGCTCTCTCACGAAGCATTTTTAAAATGTGGTGTTGGTCTCTTTTTTCTAAACCACATCAAAGAACACATATTGTTTCCTTTCTGAGAACAAAACTCTTTAATGACAAGAAAGAGCAAGAAACGGAGCGACCAGGCAGCCCTATCAGGAAAGACACCGGAACTCTAACACTGACAGAGGATGGGCTTCTCCATTCTCTAGCCACTATTTCAAATTCAAGTCCAAGAACAGTAATTATGTCCTAGCACATGCCTCTTTAAAATGCAATCACACTTTCCACTTTAAAAACTCTGCATGAATCTGGATTAATAATTAATCCTCACAGGGCAGTTTACTAACACCTGTTAAATATGTAGCATGAAATATTTAGCAACATCACAGATGTCCTTGTTCTTTGATTCAGCAATGTCACTTATAAGACTTTATCCTACTTACCGTATGTATAATAGAGACTATCTACGTATGCTTATGAGCAAAATGACCCATGCAAAAGATTATTTGTTGCGGCAGTTTGCAAGAGCAAGAAATGGAATGACCTTATAGCATAACCAACTTTATATTCCATCTATCCAGTGGAATATCATGCAGCTGTTTTTTATTTTTTTTTAAAGGGGGGAGAATATTTTTATAAATTGATGTGGAAGGATCTCGAAGGCATATCGGTAGGAAAAAAGCAGGCTGAGTACAATGTGTATGCAGTGACTCAACTCTGAATGCACATTAGAGTCGCCTAGGGAATTTTTAAAAATCCTGATGGCTGGGTTGCCTCCCCCAGAGATTCTAACTTTTCTGGAAAGCTTCCCCAAATGATTCTAATGTGCAGCCAAGGCTGAGAAAAGCTGGCATATGGTGTGCTTCCATTTGCTTAGGAAAAAAACATGGGTTTGCTTTTATAAGCTAAGACTATCTCTAGAAGGTTTCCCCAGAAAGTAGTGTCAGTGGTTACACAGAGCATGGGGAGTGGGTATAACTTCATTTGTCTACCTTACAACCATTTGAATTTTATGTCTTGTGAGCACATTACCTCTCTGAAAATTTAGAAATGAATGGAAATTTTAGAAATGCTTTTCATAAATGCTACTTTGTAAGAACAAGGGAAAACTATTGAGCAAAGTGATGTCCTTGTCTTTTTCTTCCACCTACAAGGGCTAATGTCACTTAAGAGGATGATGCATGAGGGAAACAAATATTAAAAAGAATGAAAGTATCAGTTTTCATGCAAGTCCATCCTTTCTGTTTAGCCCAGAAATGGAGTGACGCCATTCTGACTTTGGAGGAAAAAAGGATTGTTCCTGTCAATTGTTGAAAGTAAAACACTTGTCCATGCATCCATCCATCCTTGCACCCATCCATTCATCTATGTATATACCCATCCATCCATTCATCCATCTCCCATGTGTCCACGTATCCATGCAACCATGTGTCCACCTATCCACGCATCAGGCATCCAAGCATCCATCCATCCATCCATCTATACATACATCCACCCATCCAACATTCATCCATCCATGTAGCCACAAATATTTCAATAAAACATCTGTTGAGCACTCTAAATTGTGGCAGACACAGTGTCCCTGCTCTAAAGGAGCTCAGGCAAAATGGGAGAGCGAAATTTTAACCAATAGTAATATAATCCAATGTGATGAGGGTTTTGATAGTGATGTGCCCAGGATGTTTTCATAAATACTTAGAATAGGGAATATCAAACTTACTGACACTATGTTTTCCTACCTTGGAGGCACCAAGGAGGTTGGTATATATCAGAAAGGCAAGGAGCCTTTCTTAGGGCTACAATTGCCAACCTATTGACAAGGAGCATGTATGTTAATTCTGCTTCAAAACATCTTTCCAACTCAGTAATTATATTTCCACATGCTGACAGGCTCTCTGTTTATAAATATAAACCAGGTTAAGTTTATCATTGGCTCCAATACAATTTCCTCTTATTTCTTTGCTTCCAGTAATCCCAAATTCAGGTGCTTCATCTGTAATGCAGTCTCTCTCTCTTTTTTAAGATTTATTTATTTATGCATATAAGAACTGGGGTGTAGGCCAGAGGTGCGGGCTTTGAGAGAATTCACCAGAGACAGAGTGGAGGAGCAGAACAGGTGGATCTACTGAATGTACTGCTGAGGGGAGCAGCAGGGAGACAGGAGAGGTCTGCTGCGCCATGTGGATTAGTTCCCTGGCTGGGAATTGAACTCATGCCACAGTGGCTGGCGATAGCTTGATAGTGCTGAGACTTTAACCCTTATGCCACCAGCAAGGTGCTGTAATGCACTCTTAAAAATTCATTTCAATTAGTGAACAGTGAGTGTCTCCCTATTCAAGGGGTTATGCTAGGCGCTGGGATACAAAATTAAGTCAGACATTGTCTTGTAGCAGGAAAGAGAGTCAAGCAATTAATCGGAATTCATGGTGTTGAACTTGACACTCTAAGACCATTCTGCCCTCAGCCTCCTTCTGAGGGAGCAGCCAGTTCCAAAGTTCACCCAAGGTATGAACACATATGTTGGCTATCTGGGGGAGGGCATAGTTAATGTAAGGTTGGGAGAGGGCTTGGGGTAGAGGTGATGTTTGAATTTGGACTTGAGGAGTATGCAACTTCATAAAGACATTTTACAAAGAATGAAAAACATTTGGGAGGATCTGGAGGCATGCCAGTCTGCGGAGAGCTGGGATCTTGAAAAAGACTAAATATCACAAAAGGGTGCTGGGGGCATGTTGGTAGGCTGGAAAAATAGCCTGGGGTCAGACTGCAAGATAAATTTGGTCTGATTCTGGTGCAGTGAGGAGCCATCAATGCCTTGTAGGCACAGGTATATTTGAAAAGTCTGCTATCAGGGGCCTCCCTGTTGATGCAGGGGTTAAAGACAGCATTATCAAGTTATCGCCAGCCACTGCAGCATGAGTTTGATTCCCTGCCGGCCAGTGAGCTGACCCACATGGCACAGCAGACCTCTCCTGTCTTGCCTGCTCCTCCCCTCAGAAGTGTATTTCAGTCAGTCTTCCTGTTCTGCTCCCCACTCTGTCTCTGGTGAATCCTCTCACCCTCCGCACCTCTGGCCTGTACCCCAGTTCTTGTATGCATAAATAAACAAATCTTTAAAAAATACAGAAAATTAAGGCATACAGTGTAATAATACATTAATGAGTGGAGAATGCAGCCCTCGACACAAAGGTGGTGATTCCCCTGTTCCTGGCTTCGGTCTCCCCATCTGGAAGAGGGAGCTGGCCCTCATGCCTGCCCCATGAAATGAGCTAAGCGAGTGAAAAGCACTCAGAATGGGCCTGCACCAGTGCTGAGTGTTGCCTGTTGCTTTCTTCTTTCTTCTCTTTGTTCTTGTTTCAATCTTTTCCCTTCTCCCATCTCCTGGCATCAACTGTATCTCAGTTCCTCCCTCCCACGCCTCTCGGCCCAAACCTGTCCCTATAACTAAGGAAACACTTATCAGCCTGAGAATAACAGTCATTAGAAAAATGGTCTCTTTTACCCAATTTCCCCAAGGATTCTAACTTTCCTAAGCCCTATCAGCTGTCTCTTCTATGCTCTCTTTTCACAGAACGGATTTAAGCTCCTAAAGATAAATATCTCTCAGAGGTTAAAAAAATGACCTCCATGGGAAGAAAGTGAAATCCTCCCTGGAAAATTTCCACACAGGGTAGCACTCTTTTAAAGAGAAAACTTAAAAAAAGAAAAATTACAAGGATGCTCATAAACATCATAATAAAACGTATTTTCAGATGAAGGTAGTGTCTCAATTGTAAAACTTTACCTAAGTTCAATCTTGAAAAAAGACTTTGAAATAATAAACCATGCTGCAAATTAGGAACGCCAGCAAATGCAGTAATTTCTACCTAAGAGGCTTTGTGTCCAAACATGTCATTTGAGAGCAGAGGCAGACAAAGGAGAAACGGCTCTGGAAACAAGGCCCCATTCAGCCCGGCAGCCCCAGGGCGGCGGATCTCCACCCTGGGCTCAATAACATTTTCAGCCACATTAGGCACCAGCTTCCAACCTGGTGGGAAGCAAATTTAAGTGTCTCTTTTCATGAAAAACAATGAGAATGCTGTATTTCACCAAAGAAAGGAATCCCATCACTCTCGGACCAGGACCAGGCCGACCTGGTCGGACATGTGACAACAGCCTCTCCACAAGGTGTTGAATTGTAAAGATACCTTGGGGCTGGTGAAGCTTATCCCTTAAGGGGAAATGCCCCCGTCCTCCACTGAATACAAGATCCCTAACAACCTAAGAGAAAATGTTCATCCTGCACGTATTTTTTTGTATTCCCAGGTTTAAGTGAAGGCGGGAATGAATGACCTTACAGTTGGCAAGGTGGCCCTCTGGTGCTCTTACTAAAGAATAATAGAGGTTAGTAAAGTGGAGATGACTCAAATCCACCAGTTCATTCATTCGCTCCCTCTTTTATTCAATGAACAGGTAGGTACACACTGATTGTACCATGTGCCATGCGTCATTTGAGAAACAGCAGCATTTGAGATGCAGTAATGGTAGCAGTGGCCTCTGGGGTGGGTAGTGGGGAGACTCTCATACCTGCAGATGGAGCCCACTTTCGGGAGCTGCAGAAGAGGGAAGGGATATGGGGGCACAGGATACAGACACAATGGGTAAGAATATAAAATCAGAGTGTAGGGCCTCCCCTGGTGGCACAGGTGGTTGAGCGCAGTGCTACGAAGCTGCCCACAGCCTCTGCAGCACTGGTTTTGTTATAGGACAGGGAGAGGGGAAGCCCAAACCCCGCAAACCTGCCTATTCTAAATGGGTTCTGCCATCCGCCGCATCAACACAAAACATAGGAGACTTTAGGGGAAGGAACTTTAATAAAACTAGGAAACAATACAGGTAAGGCAAAGAGTCTAGTTTCTAAATGAAGCACCCAAAGTGACCCATCCCCTCGTGGGTAAAAGTCCATCCAAATGGGATTGGCCCAGAACAAGGCCCCAAAGCCTGCCACAAGTCTAAAGCATCTTCCAGTGGGGACCCACAGCAAAGGGTCACAAACAACCGGACAAGCCTGGAAGGAAAAGAGCAAAATCAACATCAAGATAAAAGCTGCCATTGTCACCTCCCCACAGGTCTCACCCACATCTGTGTCACCCAGTCCACGACCAAAAGACAAGCGCAGTTTCTTTACGTGTCTCTAGGCTCCATGCGCCTCCTCCAGGTCTCCTGGCTCCATCCTGCTTCCTTCCTTAGTCTCTTCTGCAGCTTCTCCTCTCCCTGCTCAGCTCCACCCTCCCTTGGGTGGGGCAGGGAACCTCCCCTTTTCCTGGGGACCACCCTGTTACAGTTTGAACCCGGCCGGCCGGCGAGGGTCCACATGGCACGGCAGACCTCTCCTATAGCGCCTGCTGCTCCCCTCAGCAGTGTATTTTGTCAGTCTGCCTGTTCTGCTCCCCGCTCTGTCTCTGGTGAATCCTCTTACCCTCCTGCGCATCTGGCCTGTACCCCGGTTCTTGTATAAATAAATAAATCTTAAAAAAAAAATAATAATATCAGAGTGTAGGGAGATTGCTGATCTCACAAAAAAAAAAAAAAAAAAAAAAAAAAAAGCCAAAGAAACTGAGTTGAAAAGAGAATGGGAAGGTTTTACTGTCAAGGCAACCACCCTGCTGCCTCCCAGGTCTGGGCTATGGGGAAGGGGTTGGGGCAGGAGAAATGTGCAACTTTTCTGAACTTCCTGTCCCAATTTGGGAGAGCAAAGTCTTTGATGTGGCTAATGGGTTTATATGTTAGAGAAGGCCCAGACTTGCTAGGCGTGATCAGCTGTGGTGTTGGGAACCTCAGCAGCCTCCACTGTGCCTGTAAGGAGGTCATGGGGTCATGGTGCCCAGTGAGGTCTACATAGTTGCCAACAGGTCAGGAGTCAAGGTCAGGGTCTGACATGCCAAGGAGGGTGGCCAGAAGCAGCACGGATGGAGACTCCCTGACCCCAACAGTTCTTGCTCTTGTACAAATATTTTCTGTCACCCTTGTGGGAGGAAGAATCCTGACATGCTGTCGCCCCCCTGATTTGTCCAAATCCCAGCATCTGGGAGTATGATTAGATACTGTGCTGTGATGGTGTTTTATTCCTGGACAATGGGGATTTTGCAGCTGTCATTAAGGTTGCTAATCAGTCGACTTAGAGTTAATCAAAAGGGAGATTATCTGGGTGTGCCTAATCAAATCACTGGAGCCCATTAGAGGCAGAGGGTGTTATTCCACCAATAGCAAAAGAGAAAATCAGAGAGATTAAAAGTTAAGAAGTATTCCATACACTCTTGCTCTTGCTAGCTTGAAGATGGGCGATGAGGGGATGAACTTAGCCATGGTTTCTTCCCCAGAACCCAGCTCAACCAACACCTTGTCGTTTCAGCCTGTGATATCCAGAGCTGTTCATCCAGCTGAATCTAACCTACAGAACTGTGAGTTCACAAATAGGTTCTGTTGTAAGCATTTGTTATACACCACAGAAACAAATACAGGGGCTTCCCTGGTGGTGTAGGAGTCAAGTCTCAGCCCTATCACGCTATTACCACTGAGGTCTGAGCTCCATCCCTGACCAGGCAGTTGGCCCATATGTGGCGCATGAGACTGGTGACCTCCTAGAGGGGGCTCTTTGCCCCTTCCAACATGTGATGGCAAAATGGTTGTCTCTGAGGAAACTTGCCCTCAGCAGACCAAACCTGCCAGGGCCTTGATCCTGGATTCTGCACCCTTCAGAACAGTGAGAGGCAAATTTCTGCTGTTTATAAGCCACCCAGTCTGTGGTATTTTGCTATCGCAGCCCCAGTGGACTCAAGCACCATGGAAGCTACTTTGGGGTTTGGACCTAGGTGGGAAATTGAGGGTGGCCCTGGTATTGGCTCACTCATGGGGTATAACCGCCTCCTTGCAGGGGTCCTGGCCTTGCCTTGAAGATATCCTTTTTTGCAGGTGGTGTCCTCAGCCCCCGAGACCATGGCTCTCGCAACAGCAGCATATAGGGATGTGCCCACATCACGGACTGTCTGGTTTCATATTTGAAATTCCCAACAGAGGGGTAACTGCAGCCACACTGAGCTGTTTTCTGCTTCCCAGATACCCTGTGCTCTCTTTCTCTTTGCTACAACACTGTCTAGAAGCTTCCAGATATTTCTTCTTCTTACCTCTAGGCAAGCTCCACTTATTCTCCTAGTCTCAATGCTCTAATTCTAAGCTTTCCAGGATTCCTCAACCTCACAGGATGTGGTTTTACATGCTCCCATCAACGCTTGATTGACATGTTCTGTTGGAATTGTGTGCCTGGAAGGCTTCCCATCAGGCTCAATTCTTGAGACCAGGCTTTGTTTTGTTTTAGTATTTGTACCCTAGCATCATGAGAGCTCAGTAATAAATAGCTGCTGAGTTAATGACTATAGAGTGCTGGACCATTGTGTAGGTGACATTTGGAGAATGTCCTCCACCATCACAGGTGCTCATTATATGTGGGGCTTCTTGTGGGAAAGGAGCAATCAAGCTTGGGAACTCCCTCCAGTGAACCCACCTGACATGCTAATGAACCCAGGGTGAGGGTTCATTTGTGGAGATGGCAAAACAGTAAGACTTTGGAAATTCCGTGTGACAGAGACATTCAGCTTTTGAAGAGTTCTGGTTTGATAATTTATTAGAGAAGAACCAGTTTTCTTTTTTAAAGAATTATTTATTTATGCAAACAAGAACTGGGGTACAGGACAGAGGTATGGGAGGATTCACTAGAGAAAGAGTGGGGAACAGAACAGGCAACTGGCTGAAATACACTGCTGAGGGGAGCAGGGGCAAGACAGGAGAGGTCTGCTGCCGCCATGTGGGTTGCTCCCTGCCCAGCGGGGATAGAACTTGTGCTGCAGTGGCTGGCGATAGCTTGACATCGCTGTCTTTAACCCCTGTGTGATGAGGGAGGCCCTTACCAACCTCTTTAACTCACCTTTAACTTAAAAACAAACAAACTAGGAGACTATGCACCTGTCTGTGCAGTGATGCCATGTAACAAGAAAACCCTTGACATCTGGAAGGCTTATAGCAGGGATCAAGAGGCCTTTTCCTAGAAAGGCTGGGAGTGAATGGCTGAGTGTTGCATTAGACAACACCACACTGACAAATGGGAGTCATGGAACAGGCTGCACAATGCAGGATGCTGCTGAAGAGCAAGATCCTGGCCCTTTTATTGACACACGTAATTGGTTGTAAGGAGATTAAGGAGATTAGAGAAAGGGGAAGGGTGTAGAAGATTAGGGATTGTGAGTCTGCCCTCCAGGCACTTCTAATCTACTTGATGATACACCCTAATCCAGCCATGGTTCTAATCTTATCAACAAGCTGCTGCACTGATCAGCTTCTGGGGTCCCTTGTCACACATTGGTCCTCAGGCCCCCGGGCATTCCCGGTCATACCTCGTGATGTGATGATGTGTAAGTTGGGAGTATGTGTTACGCATCGTTCCTCAGGCCCCTGGGTGTTCCAGACATACCTCCTGATGCACATGTTATGCATTGGTCCTCAGCCCCCCGGACATTCTGGACATACCTTGTGATGCATAACCTTCCCAGTGTGATCCAGCTTTGTGCTCTTGTTTGATTTGAAGGGCTTAAGGGTTGGGCTCCTGTTCCTAACTGGCTGGACCACTTTGACCTTGTTTAGGTGACAAAATGGCAGCCAAATAGGCTGCCTAGGAGTAGCAGACCCATAGCTGAGGCTTTAGGGTCTCTGTTGCCTGCTCTCTTTGTTCGTCTTGACATCTATGAAAAAGCGTAAAAGCTTTTTCTTGCTTGTGGCCAGTACAGAACCAGAATGTAAGCCAGACTTGGTCTACAGGCTATAGTTTGCTTATTCTTGTTTTAGAGAAACAATTTGTTTTGCACCTGCATTTCTGAGGTGCAATATCTACCCCTCCCCCACTGATGCTGGGTGAGACCCGGTGCTTGACTGGGCAAAGGAGGGTTAGTGAATGTGGCACCTACTGGTCAAGGAGGAAAGACATAGGGCTCAGATTTGTATCCAGACCCCAATTTGGAAGCAAGGCCACCAGCTACACCTTAGCTAACCCATGATGTAGCACAATGGCTGGTCAGGGTGTAACAGGGTGGTCCCCAGGAAAGGGGGAGGTTCCAGGTTCCCTGCCCCACCCAAGGAAGGGTGGAGCTGAGCAGGAAGAGGAGAAGCTGCAGAAGAGACTGAGGAAGGAAGCAGGATGGAGCCAGGAGACCTGGAGGAGGCGCATGGAGCCTAGAGACACGTGAAGAAACTGCGCTTGTCTTTTGGTCGTGGACTGGGTGACACAGATGTGGGTGAGACCCGTGGAGAGATGACAATGGCAGCTTTTATCTTGATGTTGATTTTGCTCTTTTCCTTCCGGGCTTGTCTGGTTGTTTGTGACCCTTTTCTGTGGGTCCCCACTGGAAGATGTTTTAGACTTGTGGTAGACTTTGGGGCCTTGTTCTGGGCCGATCCCATATGGATGGAGTTTTACCCACGAGGGGACGGGTAACTTTGGGTGCTTCATTTAGAAACTAGACTCTTTGCCTTACCTGTATTGTTTCCTAGTTTTATTAAAGTTCCTTCCCATTAAAGTCTCCTGTTTTGTGTTGATGCGGCGGATGGCAGAACCCATTTAGAATAGGCAGGTTTGCGGGGCTTGGGCTGCCCCTCTCCCTGTCCTATAACAAGGGGAGGCTAGAGTACACAGGTAGGGTTATTCAGTAACTGCAGTTGTCTGCTTCGCTGATGAAATTGTTTCTCAAATGCAATCAGGGACTACCCATAAAGTCTGATCGGAATCACCTGGGGTGCTTGCTAAGTATCAGTTTCCAGAGACCTCCCCTAAGAGGAACTAATTTGCAGTATCTGGGGGAAAGACTTAATAATGTGCATCAATAAACTCCCTGGGGTTTGAGAACCACATCAGCCTCCATTCACAAGAGTTCTGTGCCTCGGGTAGGTAGTAGCTACTGTTGTCAGCATCTGCAATGCTTTGCATGTATGCATCATTTATTCTGAAGCTTTGTAACAACTATATGAGGTAGGTATGACTCTCCCCATTTTACAACTGAGGAAACTGAGGTTTAGAGTGGTTAAAAAACTAACTTAGGATCACATCTACCAAGGAAAAGAACCAGACTTACCCGTGATTCTTCTGCCTGATGTCCGCTTACTCTGATTCATTGCTTCAGTCGTACTTGGTTTATGTAATTATGCAAATAAACCTGTGCAGTAGCTCCTTCTAGCCAGAAAGTGCAGTGATAGAGACTAAAGGGCGGGATGGACGAGGGTCTGGACACTGGGCCTCTGGCTACGGATTATTTGCCAAGGTGCTGGGGGAGGGACCAGGCGGGGTCACCTCTGTCAGGGCTGATAGGCTAGTTCTGGTTCTTTTAGTGGCCAAAGGGGCTAAAAATCTTTACCATGTCAGAATGTCTCACTGGTTCTGGGTTCGGCCACCCTGCTGCACAAATGCTAAAAAAAGGCACTCTGGTGCAGCAAAAACAAACAAAATTTCTAACCAGCAAGGTAGAGGGAAGGGTCTAACTAGCAGGGGAGAGGAAGCAGGAGATAGTTACCAGTGAAAGTGGAGCTGCAGCTACAGGAGTTGGCAGGGAGGGCAGAGGCCTGGCTGGTTGGGGCAATGGCCTGACGCCCCACAGAGAGGCTACATCATCTCATAGAAGAGAAAGCCCATGCACCTGACTCCCTTTCAAAGGGCCCCTACAAAATGGCCATTGAGCTCCACCCGCTTCCCAGCAGCCACCTCGTTCAGGACATCATGGGCGGGGTAATGGCAGCAGCACTGCTGGGGCCTGGTCCCTCTGGCGTGTAATTAGGCTCCTCATCTGCACAGGGTCACTCTGACAGTTCCTGAGGACAGAAGGACAGGACAGGCGGCAGTGCGAGAGCAAGGAAACTCGGAACCCAGGGGTTTCTTGCTCACCCTGACATGCCTCTCAGTGGAGCCAGACCTCCGAAGAAAGCAACATCACATCGGTGGATGACTTTCCATTAGAATTGCCTGGAAGGGTGTTTAAAATGCTGTTTCTCAGGCTCCCACCCCCTTCTGCGCTTCCACCCCCTTCTGCTGAGCCCTGAGCTGCTGGTGGGACTCCAGCTGTCTTCCTGAGCCTGGTGCTGGTATATTTAAACCACAATTTGAGAACTCTGTACTGAGAAAATGATTCATGAATGTTAGCTTTTTCCCTGAAAAAATTACATAAGAAATATATGCGTAGTCTTAGTTAATTCTAAACTGCAGGAAAGTAAAAATCACTTGAAAGTCCACCACGCAGGGAGACAACTATCAGCACTTTGATGTATTATGTTTTCTCTGTGTGTTTGAGTGTGTGGATTCCATGCACTATGTATTATTACTCTCTAGTGTGAACATACTGGAGAATGTTCTGGGAATATGACCCCTCCCTGATCTGGCAGATGGGAGAGCAGTGCCATCTGCACAGGCTTGAATTCTGAAACAGCTATGCAAGATCTGCTGTCTGTGGGTAGAGCCAGACTTTTCACCCCCACTAATGCCAAGGACCAATTAAAGAAGATTTAATAATGGCTATCCAGTCTTTGCTGCTCCACAGCGCATTCTTTATGAAGAAAGAGATTGAATCCTGCCTTACTTGTCTTTGAGTATAGTTAGCATCGATATATCTTTGGGTTTAAGCCTCTGGACACAGAAGGCACCCCTTCTATTTCCCCCCCACAAGAACGCTTAACATTTTTTAATATCAGTAACTCCCAGTTTCTACCTATATAAACTAAGTTCAAATATGTGTTTTTGAAACAGCTCTCAGAGTAAAATCTGGAGGACTGTTTCTAGGTTTGAATCCTCACTTTGATTATCTAATAAACTCTGTCTAACTAGCAGCAGTTTGCTTTTTGCACTAAACGGTCTTCCATGTCAATAAATTGACAACATGTTTATGGTAGATTATCAGATATTAGTAGAGATACTTATTTGGGGGATAGTCTGGAATGCTTCTTTACCCTCCTTCCACTTGATTTATCTAGCTGACACCTTCTACCCCCTGGGTAAGGCCAAAATTTGGAGTTCATTTTGCACTTCACCTTCTTCCATAGCTGTTTGTTACAGAATCCTGGTTGTCCTGGGAAGCTGGGAGGTCTTGGTTGCTTTTGGGCAACTTTTTGCTTTTGAGCAATCTCAGTTGCTCCAGGGCATCTAAAAGCAACCCCAGTTGCTCCAGGGCCACTAAAAGCAACCTCTAAGGTTAATCCTGAGGGTTTCCGACTCCAAAGTCACTGAATCTGCAAGGCTTGCATCAGAGCTTCCATCAAGTGCCACCTCCCACTCATCGGGAGCCCCAGAGGGGATTGGTTCAAGGATTGAAAGCTTAAGCCCAGTGAAACCAAAGCAGCTGCCTTTGAAGTGAAGAGCTGTCCACCCCCAGCCTCTCCCCTCCCCTGCAGACTCCCAGGTCCCCAGCAACAAAGCAAAGTTCAAATCTATGGCTACTTGGCAGTGCATTTGGGAACAATCAGGGGGCCCCTGACCTCTGACACGTGACCCCAGGGCTGCCCTCCTGACCACAGACTGGGCTCCAGCCCTTGGAACCGCAGGGAAAGAATGTGTGATAGAGGCTTGCTTTTAGAGAAGACATGAACTTAAACTATAACCACAAGTACCTTTTTTTTTTTTTTAAAGAAATTGGGATAATTGACTTCAGTTTGGGAGATAAACAACAAAGCGAACCCTTCACCCTCCTGTCCAGGCTGTAAAGGGGTCTGCGCTTGTATTTTCCTGTTGCTTTTTATGACCTGAGGCCTGGCCCCAGTGCTGCAGGCCAGGGCTACAAAGAGCCCAGCTAATCACAGAGCAACTTCGGAAATGAGGGACTGAAATGGAATTTCCTCAACATATCTGCCCGCCCTTCACCGCCTCCTCCCTGAGCTTCCCCTCTGCCAGGCACCGGCACCCCCTCCTCCCTGCTCCCCACCCAGCCCCAGGCAGAATGGGAAAACAAAGGGGCTGTTTCTGATTCTTCCCTGGAGGCTAGCAAGCTCCAGTTGTACAAAACATCAATGAAAGCAGCTCCCATGTCCCCTTCCCCGTGCAGGGCGGTCAGAAGAAAATAAATCAAGGGCTGATACTTAACGAGTTTGCAAAGTGTAAATCTCTGCGGGGGACACAAAAATGTATCCTGGAAGCTGGAACCTTGCCCTCAAAGAGCTTACTGTTTTGGTGAAACTTCACAGCTTAGCACAGCACAGGGGAGGCGTCAACTTGCGATCCAACACAGCAATGTAGGTGATTGTTGGACAAATGACAGTTATAGCCCTTGTTAGCTCACATCTGAGAGGCACGCTGGGACCCCCAAACTTGTATGTTCTAGAGGGATCCGGCCATCCATGTGCACAAAAGGCAAAGCAGACTCTTAATGTCAACGAACTTTAATGGAATCAGGATGCAGAGTGGGAAGAGAAGAAAGGATACTAATGTCCCAATAAAATACCCCAAATCACTGCATACATTGAATAAATGTCCAGCCCAACAGGGTTGGCCTGAAGTGTGACCGGAAAGCTTGCAAGAAATCTAAAGCACCTTCTGGTGTGCAACCATAGGAAGGGGGTTCTGAAGCAGGTCCCAGAGAGCTGCAAAGCCCAAAAGGAGGAAAATCAATGTACAGATCAAGGTAATGGCTGACATTGTCAGCCTCCTCGTGGGTCGCTCAACCGCGTGTCTCTATGTGTGTCTCCTTCCAGGACTCTTTCCCAGCAGAACCAGGGTACAAGTCAGGTCACAGGAGCAAGAGCTCTCCTCCCTTCATCTTTCTTCCCAAGAGCCTGCCTGCCTTCCATGTTATAGAGCTTCACTTGGTTACTCAGGCCCGCCCTTCATTCCCAGCAGTAAGTCCAAGGCCGCTGCCTGTAAGTGGAGGTGGGAACATGGCACCTCCCCCCCTTTTTTTTTAAATTTTTTTTTTTAAAGATTTATTTATTTATTTATACAAGCACTGGGTACAGTCAGAAGCGCGGGAGGGTGAGAGAATTCACCAGAGCCAGAGCGGGGAGCAGAACAGGCAGAGTGACGAAGTACACTGCTGAGGGGAGCAGCGGGCGGCAGGAGAGGTCTGTGCGCCATGTGGGACCCTCGTTTGGCAGCCGGGGATCGAACCGGTGCTGCAGAGGCTGCGGACAGCCTCGCAGCCCAGCGCTCAACCGCTGCGCCACCGGGGAGGCCCTAAATTTTATTTTTGTATTCCCCATACAATTGCAACCCCCTTATTTTGACCCCAATCCCTCCTTTCCCCACCCCCACCCCCCGTAGTGTGTCTCTGGTTCATAGTTGTTTGTTGATTTTGATTTTTTCTTTCTTATAGTTATTCTTTTTCCTGGTCCCTTATTTAGGATTTCTAGATTCCTGCACCTCCCCTTTTTATGGAGATGCCTCTGCAACAGCTTTTAGGAGTTTCTGTGATTAGTGCTGGGACACACAGGGAATTATCCCACACCCCTCAGTGTTCTTCTATGCTGGCAACAGAAAAATACAAGTACAGACCTCCTTACAGCTTTCTCCACTTCAGGCCAAGCCTGTCTGGCTGGACATTTGCCCACAGGCGATGGATGATTTTTGGAGTTTCATCAGGAGTCTGTTATTTGAAATTCTTTTTTCTCTCTCTCTCTCTCTCTCTGCACAATTAAAGATTTTTGAGCACACTGAGTCTGTTGCTTTGCTTTTGTGTACACAGATGGCTAGGCCCTTAGAATGGGCAAATGTTTTTTTCCCCCTTAGCATTTTAGGGTCCTGGGTACCCCTTTGTTTAGTGCAGTTTCGCCCCAACAGCACTTGGAGCAGATAAGAGTTGGCCTGCCAAGCTGTGTCCTGGTTGTAAACTGTGAGTGCATCAGTGATAGCTGTTTTTGCATCTGCCTTGTTCTCCCAACAATGCCATCAAGACTATATTATTTGGGGGCCTCCCTGGTGGTGCAAGGGTTGAAGACACAGCACTATGATGGTATCTGCAGCTACTGCAGCATGAGTTCAATCCCTGGCCAGGTGACCCACATGGCATAGCAGACCTCTCTTGTCTCTCCCGCTGCTCCCCTCAGCAGTGCAGTTCAGTCTGCCTGTTCTGTTCCCCACTCTGTCTCTGGTGAATCCTCTCACCTCCACACCTCTGGTCTACACCCCAGCTCTTGTATGCATAAATAAATCTTAAAAAAAGACTATATTATTAGTATTATCCTCCTCTTATAGCTGAGACTGGAGGGTAAGCAAGTTATCCAAGATCGACAGCTAGTATGTGAGCTGTCACAAAAATACAGGCTGTGCACTAGGGTCGGTGCACACACCAATTTGGCAGGAATCAAGGATGTGATGTAATTTATTTATACCTTTTGATATTTTCTCTATTTGCTAAATAGTATGTGCACTGCTCTTTAAAAACATGTGTTTTTCAGCAGAGAAGGTAATATGGCAGAGAGCTACTGTGCCAAGTCAAGAGAACCACGGTGCTGTCCCAGGCCTCCCGCTGCCAGTGTCAGTGGGGACCCCTTAGCCTCCCTGGGCTTTCCTGGCCTGTCTCTGCCAGGGCAGCTATGGCTCTTCCTCTGGACTCATGAAAATACCTGTCCTTGAGACCCACCCAGGAGGCTGAATCTGGATTGTAGGGCGGGATGGGGCCTGGACATGAGTGTTTTCTTAAGGTGACCCACCTGCCCTCTGGAGGGAAGCTCCCAAGCCACAGGATTACAGGAGGCCTTGAACGCTGGCTGAGAGCCCCACAGGGAGCAGCATTTGCCTCCGGCTGAGCGTGAGCTGGGAGGGAGGCACGCCCTTCCCTCTGTGTCTATTTGTGGTGCCTGGCTTGGGCCACAGGTAGAAGGTGATCTCATTCACCTCCGATGTTGACAGACCGTAAGTCAGAACCAAACCAATCCCTTCTCCTACAGGCCCCCAGGTCAGATCAGAGCGTGAAGCCAGGCAGCGCCCTGCTGCGGCCCTCCCTTCCTGTGCTAGGGAAGCAAAACCGGTGTCTGCCCTTTGGGGGGGGTGGTTTGTGGTTGTGGACTGGGAAGTGGAGGTGGGGCGCAGGGAGAGTCTGCCTGGGCCTGTGGCCTCCTGCCTCTGCTGGGCCAATGGGGTGCTGCCACCTCATGCTGGCCGGGCTCCCAGCTCCTCTGAAGCCTAGAGATTAGGGCAATTTAATCCTTTGCTCCTCTCTTCTGGCCATTTCTGTGGAGAAGGGGGCTGGGCTGTTGGCTGGTTCCCTCAGCAACAGGACCTGGCTGGGCTGGGGAGGAAGGGAGGGTGGCTGTGCCAGGCCTTGTGGGCTCCGAGGTGGCAGGAGTCGCGTCACCAAGAGCCCTTGGTTCCTAAAGGGGGGGGGGGAGCCTTTAGGGACCTCAGTCCCTCCCTGGGCAGATAAGACCAGAGAGGGGCTGGTGGGCATAACAATGTTTCCAAGGTCAAAAAAACACACGAAACACACCTCCACCATCACCTCCACCACCTCCACAAAATGAGGGGATGGCCAGACAAGGAGATGTCACAAAGAGACCCACCACCGTCTTTCCCTTTGCTGACCAGGCGGCCAATTCCTAACCACCCTGCTTTTGGGCTTCTTGCTCTGACCCTCCTCACCTTCTTAGCCTCATCTCTCCCCATGTGTGGGTTTGTCCTCTATTTTCTTCACCCCCTCTACCCTTGCAAAAATAAAGGAAAATCTCCCTTCCTTTGTAGGTCTCAGTTTTCTGTGAGGATGATAAAAATTCTGACAGACTGGAGGGGGTCAGGACGAGAGACTAGCAAACTCTGTGAACCGGAGACGTGGCCCAGACGGCACCAGTGTCTTGATGTAAAAACAGCTGGGGGTGGGGTGGTGGCCGACTTCCTGCCACTGCTGAGGCTCACCTTGGAGTGCTTCACAAATGTGATTTCATTAAGTTCCTTCAAAGTAGAATAAAAGTCTTCTGCTGGGCACTCGCTGCTTCAAGAAATTCCATAACACTGTTTCCTCCCAAGGAAACAGGGCACTGCACAGGCTCGAGGCCCAGAGCCAGTGCACCCCACGCTGATCCTCTAGGCCCTACTCCCCACACCCTCCAGATGCCCCACAAGCAAGATCTAGTTTCCTGTCTCAAAGGAGGGGCGAGCCTGGACCAGCCTGTTTCTCGCTGCTACAGGCCTGGGATTGCTGGACAATCCAGCTCGTCCCTGCAGCACTGAATTCCTTCGCCTTCCATTTCTGCAAATAGGGTGGTGGTGCGGACTGAGGGTGTGCACTCTTGTGAGCATCTTGGCCCAGGGAGAGGCCCTTTCAGACCTGGGGAACATGCCTGTCCTATCACCTCACTCGCAGTTGCTACTGTGTGATGATTTAACCCCAATTAATAGAGTTGGAAGCCAGGCAGGTCTCACAACTTGCCCAGGACTGTCAAGGCAGGCAGGCGTGCAGCCTGGTTGAACTCCAGCGCTCAGCCACACGCGTGCTCGCTCCAAGGCGTGGGCTGTCTGGGCTGAGCACCACAGGGTTGCTCAGCCTGACTGAGTCCCTGGAGGCTTGCAGGGAAGCCAGCCCACTCCCTCCCGCTTTGCAAACTGCTGGAGGTGGCCCTGCAGTATGGGCTTTCAGAGCTTGTTAAGCAGGGGGAGAAAAAACAAGACTAACGAGTAGAAGTGTTTTGCAGGTGTCAGTTGTGTCTGCTGTGAGTCTTCCAGCAAGGCTGGAGTTTGAAGTTCTTTGAGGAGAATTAGGAGGTGGTTTCCACCGTAGGGGTGGTTTTAGAGGAGGGGAAGGTTTCCTGGGGGCCGTATCCTCTGGACTCACATGGTCTCACAAGCAGGTGCTTAAGGCGTCATTCTCTGGAGTTCTCTTTGAAATGAACCTGCCTTCCAGAAGGAAATCGCCAGGATGGGGTGGGGGGCATCTTCCTGGAAAGCCATCGAGTGTGGCCTCTCTGGGGTGTCTCTGGGTAGTGATGGAGGTGGGGATACTGGCAAGAATAACGAGGGAGAAGATGGAGTAACAAAGAGGCCCAGAACTCACGGTTCTTCCCCAGGGCATCTCAGGAAAGATTTTTGATTTGACATTTGTTTTGTGGTCTCTGCTTGGCTGTCTTGCTCTTTCGTGCCCATTTTTGACCAATGGAGAAAGCTGGTGGAGAAGGGGGTGTGCAGGTGAGTGTGAGTATGAGGGAGAATCTGGCATGGCTGGCTAACCCAACACACACACATTTAAAAAAAAAAAAATTATTTTGCGGGGCCTCCCCTCCCCGGTGGCGCAGCGGTTGAGCGCTGGGTTGGAAGCTGCCCGCAGCTGGTTCGATTCCCGGCTGCTCCCAGGCCACCGGAGGGTCCCACATGGCACGTGTACCTCTCCTGCCGCCCGCTGCTCCCCTCAGCAGTGTACTTCGGTCCTTCTGCCTGCTCTGCTCCCCGCTCTGGCTCTGGTGAATTCTCTCACCCTCCCGCGCTTCTGACTGTACCCAGTGCTTGTATAAACAAAAACAAAACAAACAAATAAATAAAAACATGCCTCTATAAAAAAAAAAAATTATTTTGCGTACAAGAACTAGGGTACAGGCCAGAGTTATAGCGGGGGGTGGGGGAGGTGTGGTGTGTGAGAGAACTCACCAGAGATGAGTGGGAAACAGAACAGGCAGACTGACTGAAATACACTGCTGAGGGGAGCAGCGGGCGAGACAGGAGAGGTCTGCTGCGCCATGTGGGTAGCTCCCTGGCCAGCCGGGCATTGAACTGGGGCTGCAGTGGCTGCGGATAGCTTCCTGGTGCTGTGCTTAACCACTTGCGCCACCAGGGAGGCCACCAACACACACATTACATGCCACACACATGCCACGCAGACA
The DNA here is from genome assembly GCF_014898055.3 of Talpa occidentalis. Classification (NCBI taxonomy): domain Eukaryota; kingdom Metazoa; phylum Chordata; class Mammalia; order Eulipotyphla; family Talpidae; genus Talpa; species Talpa occidentalis. The sequence continues at coordinate 11,591,828 of NW_023601322.1, forward strand.
CGTACATACAAACTCCCCACATGACACCATACCACGACGGCCTTTCACACCACCACCACCACAGCCTGGTGCACACGTCCCACCAACACGCGGCCACCCCTCCCATTTTTAGAGAGTAACAGTGCCACCCGGTGGCCATTCACACGCGAAGCACCGCTACGCCTTCATTGAAGACTAAATTGCGCAAGCGGGGTCATTCTGCTCTTACTCCAGTTCCCCACGGTTGAAAGTCCCTTTTCTCCCTGCAGTCCTTTTCTTAGAATCTTAGAAGCCAAACCACAAAAGCACTTCTGAGAAGCACTTTAACAGTAATTCCTGGTGGTGCCCTGGGAGAGAGAGCGAGAGCTCAGAAAACAGCTTCCACGTGGAACCCCAGCCATGGAGTCTTACTTGGCCATGGACTCCTTGGGAAGGAGCAGCAGGACCCAGGAGCAGAGAACTGTGAGTCCATCTTGGTGTCAGGAATTGATTCCACCCCTATCTGACGCCTTGCATTTTGGTTGTGACTTACGAAAAGCACAAAGAAACCCGGTATTACCCGTTTGTAGGGTAAGGAAAAATATCAGGCTTTTCTGCCCTCCCTCCATCAGGATAGATGAGGGAACCCTGTGATCCTGAATGCATGCCTGATGGCGGGCACCTGCAGTGGGTTCACCTGAGCTAAGACTGTGTTTTTAAGGGCGGCGTCACGGGGACACTAATAGAAGCCAAGAAGCCGAAGAGAAGCCGAGAGAGAAGCAAAGAAGCAGAAGCAGAAGCAGAGAGCCCAGAGAGAGTGCGGATTTGCTGGGGGCTGGGAGGCCTCTGCCTGCCATATGCCTGGTAATCCCAAAAAAAACCCAGCAAAAGCCACTGAGGACTCTGACTCCTCCTTTACCCCGTCTGCATGGGATCAGAAAACCTGCACTGTGGTCATTTCCTGCCCTTACACCGTTTCATCCATTTCTGTTTCTCTGACCCGGCGCAGTCTCTTCGGTAATGGCTCACCTCCTTTTGCTGGAGATGGGAGAAATGCCACCCGTTTGTATCACTGGGTTCCCACCCTGTGGCAGGCACTGCTCACGTAGCTCTTCCCACTGCTGGAGACGCCAGGGCAGAGAGGAAAGCTCACTGGGCCTTGTTTAGCTCCCAGGAACTCAGCCAGCCTGGGCCCAGGTGATCTTCACCTCCCTAAGTCACAAGCTCCTGTATAGAATGAGCATAACTCACTGTCAGGAGAACATACCTGAGATGGAACAATATGTATGCATGCAACTATGAAGCACGCATGCAGCACACATATAACTACTTACATCCATGCAACCACACAACCTACATACCTGCCCGCGGCTGTATGTCCTCATGCAGCTATGTGTCCTCATGGCCCCATATGAATGCATGCCACTCTGTGTATATCTGCCACTACACGGGTATGCGCAATGATGTATGTGTGGCACTGTACACTGTTCACATGTTCTTCTATGCATGGGTGCAGTGATATGTATGTATATAAGGATACGTGAGTATGAGCTCCATGTAGGTATGTACCTAGTGCAGACATATGCAACTAATACGACTACAGAGCAATACAAAATTTTCAGTGCTTTTGGGAGTTTCTAAGGAATTGTTCTAAGACATCAGAATTTACAGCTGTAATGGCAGGAAGGGACGGAGCAGGGTTTCTATGACCCGAGCAGATGGGTGAAGGAGAGAGTCCTGGAGCCCTCAGTGGCTTTTCAGCCTTTTATTGGGATTTACCAGGTACACAGCAGGCAGGGGTGCTGGGGGGCCTAGAGGCAGACAGGCCTCCCAGCCCCCAGCAAGTCTTCACTCTTTCTGAGCTCTCCGGTGTTCTCTGGTGGTCTCTGCTTCTCTTGTGACTCTGCTCACTCTGCTCTTCTGGTGTCCCCGTGATGCCACCCTTATAAACCCAGTCTCTCAGCACAGGTGTACCCACCTATGCACGCCCACACCTACTCCAGGTGCCCGCCATCAGGCATGCATTCAGGACCACAGGGATCCATCATCAATCCTAATGGCGGGAGGGCAGAAAAGCCTGATACTTTTTTTTTTTTTACCTTACCCTACAGCAGCTGTGTGATTTTTTTCACTTATGTAGTTGCTCAAGGAGTTCTTCCCAAATGCTAACTTGTGAAACCTTGCAATCATCCCCTGGAAGTGCCGTTTCAGAAAAAGGAACACTGGCAAGGAATTAACTGAGTCATGTGGCAGCAGAGTTAGGACAAGGAGCGAGCAGTCCTTCAAAACTCCCCAAGTCTGGCGCAGTAAAACTCCCTTGTAAGCAACCTGGCTTGGTCTGTATGCTCTAGGTAAAGGAGGTTCCTTATTGGCCCCAAGGGGGAAGGTATAAAGCTCTGAAGACTAATTCTGGACAGGACACAGGGGGAGGAGGGCTGGGGCTCACACAGGAGAAATAGGATGAAATGAGTGTGGAGACAGCCTTGGGGAGAAGACACATCGGAGAGCTGGAGGGGGACTCGGGGGCTTGCAGGGGATCTGAGGGGAAACCTGTGTCCTTGCCTTTTTCAGCTTCTGTTGACACTGCATTCCTGGGCTTGAGGCCGCTACTCCATCTTCAAGGAGCCTCCTGGCCTCACCGCCTCTGTCTGCACTCATCTCCTTTCTGCTGTGACTCTCCCTGGTTTCTGCTGTATGGATTCATGTGCGGACATGGCCTCCCCCCGCCCCCCAGACACTCCAGGATCATCTCCCTATCTCAAGTTGTTAATTGCATCTGCAAAATCCCTCTCTTGTAAGGCAGCAGCCCCAAGTTCTGGGAATGAGGAGGTGGAGGTCTTTCAGGGCTATTCTTCTGCCTCTTGCACTGGGAAGAGAACTAAATGATGTCACAGGGAGGCCCTTCTCTGTAATTTGGGGCTCTTTCCATACATCAATTTGCTTAAGTCCAAGTCCTGGGAGATATTGCCCCATGAGTTGCCCATTGGCGGTCAGAAACATGTGTATGTGGGCCTCCCTGGTGGTGCAAGGGGTCAAGACACAACCTATGGGGCTATCCACAACCTCTGCAGCACGAGTTCGATTTCCGGCCAGGGAGCTGCCCACATGGCGCAGCAGACCTCTCCTGCCTCACCCACTGCTCCCCTCAGCAGTGTATTTCAGTAGATTCGCCTTTTCTGTTCCCCACTCTGTCTCTGGTGATCCTCCCACCCTCCTGCACATCTGGCCTTTACCCCAGCTCTTGTATGCATAAATAAATCTTTTTTTTTTTAAAAAGATTTATTTATTTTTACACAAGAACCGGGGTATAGGCCAGATGCACGGGAGGGCGAGAAGATTCACCAGAGACAGAGTGGGGAACAGAACAGGCAGACTGACTGAAGACAATGCTGAGAGGAGCAGCGGGCGAGACAAGAGAGGTCTGCTGTGCCATGTGGGATTCTCAATGGCTGGCCGGGATCGAACTGGTGCTGCAGAGGCTGCGGACAGTGGCACAGTGCGGCGATTACCCTGTGTGGTGCTCAACCGCTGTGCCACCAGGGAGGTCCATAAATAAATCATCTTAAAAAAAGAAAAGAAACACGTGTGTACCAGAGTGTTTCCTGACATATTCCTGGGGCTCTCCCGAGCTAGGGGTGAGTGGAAGCTCCTACCCACCTTGCTGTTCCTGCCATCGTTTTCTCAACAAAATCATTGTCCAGGCCTCTGGCTGTTCTGTGAGGTCGGCGCGAGCGTGCCGAGCCTCAGGGTCTACAGATGAGAAATCACAACAAAAGCCAGAGTGGGGGAAAGGTGAGCGCACTTACCCCTGGCCGGAACACTCAGGATGGTTCAGCTGTTGAACTTAATGTGACTGATATTTTGCCCCAATTAAAAACAATTTAAACCAACAGACTGGAGTGGGCGAGAAGGCTGGGCGGTCATGCAGGGCTCGACACCCTGTGCTGTCACCCTGTGACAACCTGCTCTTCGGGGAGCTTCAGCAGTTCCTCTTCCTTTCCCTGCCCACCCCCACTTCTGGGTGGTTTCAGAGCTGAGCTACAGCTGCACCCCGGGGCCTTCCCCAGCCTGGTGGGTACTTGTTGACTGTCCTCCCAGCAGGAGCCTCCCTCAGAGGAGTCCAGCGGCCCCAGGCCATGCGGCCACGACCAGGAGGACAGGAGGACAGGAGAGGGGAGAGCAGCCACGCCTGGCTTGCTGGTGGCTGTGCCCACCTGCCAGCCCCTGTGCTGGCAACCTCTCTCCACGCCTTCTCGGGTCTCCCCACCTTCCTGTGCTGTCTCCTCTTCCTGTCGTCGTTGCAGGCGGCACGAGGAGGACCCGAGTGTGTGTGGATGCTCCAGGGCTGTGAAAATGCAAAGCTGCTCCCTCCTGGCTCTCGCCGGGGCCTGCGGGTGCAGGATTGGGAGTATGCAGCGGCTCCCCAGAGGGCAGAGCCAGGCACAGTCAAGCCCATGCTGCCCTCTGCTGGGGGCCCGCCTCATGGCCTTCCCAGAACCCAGAAGAAGCCCCAGAGAGGACTGGCCCAGGCAGCGGTCCCAAAGGGGTGTCTGGGGTCCAGGCTCTCCCAGCTGGGGCCGCAGTGTCCCTCTCCAGGGCCCCACTCTGCTGGCGTGGATGCAGGCCGGACTCTTCAGAGAGGGCCATTTCCAGGTGGCCGGCGTGGAGCTCACCCTCGGGCTGGGAGAGCTTCCCTGGTCCCCGTGGGGACCTCGTCCTGCCTGTTTCTCCTCGGCTGGTCTTTCCACCACCGCCACGCCCCACTTCCCATCCCAAACAGCTCCACCGCCCTGCTCGCTCTCCACCCCTCGCTGCCACAGTCTCTGGGGAGCCTGGTCAGCTCGGCTAGCGTCCTTCAAAGTCTGCCGATAGCCAGGAGCGTGATTCAAAACCAGCCTGCAAGGCAACCCCCCCTCAACCCCGTTCCTGCCTTCCTCCCCGCTCTGTGTCCGGAGCTTCGGCGTTCAGACACCAGGCAGCGCATCCCTGCAGCCAAACCTGGGCGCTACACCAGCTCCAGTGAGCTGTCTGACCCTGGGCGAGAGAACCCCGCTTCCCTCTGCTTCCTGATCTAGAAAATGGGGATCATAATAGCAACAGCACGATTCACAGGCTGCATGTAAATGACATGACACACGCAAGACACTTATCTTCATTTTTGCTTCCTGGGATTTCAGTTACTCCTTGTCAACCCAGGTCTGAAAATATCCTGTCCAACACGATGGAGGGAGGGAGGGAGGGGGCAAGGAGGAAGGCGGGCGGACAGAGAACATAGTCACAACTTTTAGAATACTATTGTATATTATTATTATAGAACAGTATTACTGTAATTGTTCTATTTTTTTCTGAGTTATTGTTGCTGTGCCTAAGGTGTAGGGATGGGTACTGTCTGAGGTCTCGGGCATCTCCTGGGGGTCTGGGGAAGCGTCCTGCTGGAGTGGCGGGAGAATACTGTATCAGGCACGCAGGTGGCCCCTTCTAAGTGTTGATCATCTCGATTCACTGAAGCTGGTGGCAAGTCTCCCCTTTGACTTGCTACCAATCTGATGGCCTGCGCTTTTTTTTCCTCAAAAATTTTATTTATTTATGTATACAAGAACCTGGGTACAGGCCAGTGGTCAGGGGGTGGGGTGAGAGGATTCACCAGAGACAGAGTGGGGAGCAGAACAGGCAGACTGACGGAACACACTGCTGAGGGGAGCAGCGGGTGAGACAGGAGAGGTCTGCTGCGTCATGTGAGTTGCTCCCTGGCTGTCCGGGGATCGAATTCGTGCTGCAGAGGCTGCGGATAGCTTCCCAGTGCTGTGCTCAACCCGGTGCACCACCAAGGAGGCCAGCTTGCGTTTTCACACGGGTGTAGTCTGGTCACCTCAACCTGGTTGATGTGTGGACTTCAGACACCAGAGGGGAAGCTGAAAGAGCAGGAGTTCGTGATGAAAGAGAGGGAGGTTTAAGTTCAGCAAGGCCCAGAGTAGCTCCAGGGACACCAGTGGTTAAGTTACAAGAAAGTCTCCTTTGAAAAGCAGTAGGGTGGGTCATCAACATGGAGCTGAATTTACCAGGAAAACTGAGGGGCTTGGGCTGAGCAGGAGGCTTCAGGGAAAGTGCTAAAATCCTCACTCTTTCTCCCAAGACCAGAGGAAAGACATTTTCAAATTCTGCTATTTGCAGTGATGTGGGGGGATCTTGAAGGGATCATGTGAAGAGAAATTAGCCTGAAAGATAAAGGCACTTTGTTCCATTTTTTAATTAATTTTAAATTTTCATACATTGTTGTTCATTTTTGTACAGCATTTGATTTTTCCCCTCAGGTGCAGTCCCCGAAAATCTCCCACCACATCATCTGTGAACCATCACCATGGTCCCTTTTCCACCACCTCCCCTGCTTTAAGCCTCAGATCTATAGTTGCCTACAAGTTTTGTCTTTTTTTTTTTTTTTTGAGCCTTTACTCATTTCCCCTGTATTCCTCCTATAAATGATATCACCCAGTATTTTTTTTTTCCTTCTGACTTAGATCACTGAACATAATCCTTTCTAGCTCCATCCATGTTGCTGACAATGACATGTTATCTTTTTTATTTTGATTTCTGAGTAGTGTCCCATTGTGTGTATATATCATATCTTCTTGATCTAGTCATCTGTTTTTGGGCATTTTGGTTGTTTCCATATCTTGGCTATTGCACATAGTGCTGCAATAAACACAGGAATGCAGGTATCCTTTCAAATTAATATTTTTGTGTCCTTCGGGTAGATTCCTAGCAGTGGAATTGCTGGGTCCCATGGTAGATCCATTTTTAATAATTTGAGGGTCTTCCACATAGCTTTCCATGGTTGTTGGACCAGTGTGCATTCCCACCAGATAAAGACACACATTGGATGGCTTTGCATATATGGGGAATATAAAGAAACGAAATCGATGAAATGACAAAGTAAAATAAAAACAAATTAGTGAACACTGACAACTGACCTGAGGTTACCAGAGGTGAAAATGGTGGGAGGAGGGAGCAAGGGTGAAGGGACCTCAAGTATGCTGGTGGGGATTATGGTTTTTGTTTTTTCTTACCGTTTGATCTTGGGTGAAATATTTTTTTTTCCTTCTAAATCACGGTCTTTTAAGTGTTGAGATTCCTTTGTTCTCCAATTTCATTTGTGCTAGCAAATAGTTCTGGTGGTGGAAGGGGCACACTTCCTTCCTCTTGCCAGGAGGGGGCGCAAGAGACTGCAACAGAAGTGTCAAACCCAAAGCCTTCTGAACAGAAAGCAGACTGAGCCCACCCCCCGCCCCACACCCCCCCATTTGTTCTGCCCTTTTTCAAGTCAATGTCCTTCCCAAGGCAGCTTGGGGTGGAGCCTGCCTGAGGATTGGTGCACCTGGCTGTCCTCATCAATTACCATTAGTGTGGTAGATTAACACAACACAACTGTATTGTCTCCCTGTTCTGGAAGTCAGACATCCAAAATCAAGTATCTTTCCATACATTAGGTTTTCTTTCATTTTTTAACAAAGTTTTATAGTTTTACTTTATCTCTTGATACTACTGTAAATGGAATTTGAACTCAATTTCAGAATGTTCGTTGCTATAGGCACTTTCCATCTTGCCACCTGTTGAACAACTTGAATTCATTATGTAGGTTTTAAAGGGATTTCTTAGGATTTTCTATGTGCGGTCATGTCAGCTATGAATACACAGAATCTTCTTTTCCAATATGCTTGCCTTTTCTTTCTTTCTCTTGCCTGCTGCCCTGGCTAACACCTCAAGTACAATTGAATAGTAAGTGGTGAAAGTAACATCCTGGCTTTATTCCTGATGGCAGGGGTAAGCATTCTGCAATCTGCTGCCATTAAGTGTGAGGTTACCTGTGGGCTTTTTGTGACTATCCATTATCATATTAATTCCCTTCTATTTCTAGTTTGGTATTTTATCTTAAATGGATGAACAGAACAAAATATTTTTTCGTACATTTACACAATCATCGTAATTTTGTCCTTTTTAAATGGTTCAATTGTTCATTACACGTAGTTACATATGAATTTGCCAATTTACTTGTAAAATTTATCCCCAAATTAATAGCTGTAGCATTTTTATGCTCATCTATGGACATTTGCAGATTGAAGACAATTCCGAGTCCCCCGACGTGCAGGTTAAGGTCACACAAGGCAGCGCTTGCTTTCATCTTTCTGCTCACCCAGAGATGACCAGAGGAGGACAAGGCAGTGGGACGAGCAAGGCAAGCAGCTTGGCCTCGGCCCAGCTGGATAGGCTTGAATACCACTTCTAGTGCCTACTTGTGGGGTGGCCTCAGGCAAATCATTTAGTAGCTCCGAGCCTCATTTTCTCTTTAAAATAAACAGAACCTAGCAGGGTAAGCTGCTTTCGGGACTGAAGGTCATGATATGTTTGAGTTATGCACACAGGCTGGCCTTGATTCGTCGAGCTTTGCTTTCTTGTGCTTTTACAAACTGAAGGCTGTGGCGGCCCTGCTTTGAGCACATCTATCGGCACCATTTTTTGACCAGCATGTGCTCGCTTTGCGATTCTGAGACCTACCGTTACCGCTCATTTATGAGGGTAGAGTGTAAATGTGACTTTTACATGCACAGGAAAACAAGCGTGCACACGTGTGTACATACACACACAGGTACTCCCAGAAGCAATGGCCTGGTGTCTGGCGCTCAGCACTCAATACTGTGAAAAGCAGGAATCCTTGCTTTTGGTTGCTAGCTTCCGCTTGCTAGTCTCCTGTTAATGATTTTTGTGTCTGTAGCCATAATAGGTATTGGTCTCCGGTTTTCCTGCGATCTTTGTTTGGTTTTATATCAGGTTAATACTGGCTTATAAAGTGAGCTGGGAAATGTTCTCACCTCTTCTGTTTTTGGAGAGACTTTCTGAAAGATTGGTGTGAACTATTAATGTTTGGTAGAATAAGCTATGAACCATGTGGAACTAGGATTTTCTTTGTGGGATGTTTTAAAATGAATCCAATCTTATTCGTGGTGCTTGCCAGGTACCCTTTGAACTTACTTTTAGGTGAAACAAAAGGTGGTGATAAGGTGTCTCCTCAGGCCAGTAAGACTCAGTAAGAAAATACACATCATCAAAGGAGACACGTTCAGTGTTTGAAAGAAAAGGTTAAAAGCTAACGGCCAGTGGCAGATGCTGCTGCTGTCCAGCTTTAACAGACCAACGTCCGTCACCCCAATGTGCTTTTGTGACCTCAAGAACAATAAGGTTCTATATAAGCCTGTTCTATATAAGCTCTATATACAAATTTCTTAACTGACATTTGCAGCCATGTCCTATAATCACAAACTAAAGCCTGTATACTTTTAGGTTACATGCTGGCGTGCGTATTTACATATCAAGTCTATCTACAAAAATAATACCTGCAGGGAAGGCAGCGAGGAGAGGAAAAGGCGCTGGTGTTGAAACCCGAAGGTCCCAGTTCTGGTGCCAGCACTAACTTAAATAAGATGCCTCAGCCTGTTTCTCCCACAAGCTGGATGATGACCAAGGTCCCTTCTCTGCTTTACAAACACAGCGACTTCTCCAAGAATGCCTTTCCCATTGTTCTTGCCCCGGCTGGTCAAAATGGAAACACAGCCACATTTGGTTATGCCCACAAAGACAGGCACCCACCCAGCCTTCCTTCTTGTAGAAGAAAGTGGTTCACAAAATCCTAAGAGGAAACCTGAGGTTAAGTAATGCACCTCCAGCATCTCAGAGTCCTGAGCTTGCTCTCAAACAGCGGCTGCTAATTTTCTCTCTACATATACATATTTGCTTTTTACAATCCCCACTCTCCAGGAGCACTGCTGCACACGGGGCACCTACCCAGCTACAACTCTCCAAGCCAAGAAGGTCACTTCTCAGAAATTCTAAGCCCGTCCGAGAAAGCGAAAGGCATCTCGTCGGTGGTTTCCTCGGGCACGTTGCTCCCCCCGGCCTCACTCGAGTAGCGAGCGTGCTGGGCGGAGAAGGCCTGGGCCGTGCGGCTGCAGCGACAGCTGTCCGGCAGCGCGCTGCCCAGGGCGCCCAGATGCGAGTGGTAAACGCCCCTGAAGGAGTCGGGGGACGAGCGGTAGTGCCCGGCGGGGTTGCTGCTGGGGTAGGGGTCGCTGCCGGCCATGCACGTCTGGAAGCAGGTTTTCCTCCCCAGGCTGCGGTGAATGTCCAGCTTAGCGATGAGGGGTTTCCCGACGTTCACCTCCTGCTTCTCCTCCACGGTGTCTTCCAGCCCGGAGTACTGATACGACAGACACACCGTGAAGACCAGATGCTCCTGAGGGGGAGAGCACAGGCTTGGTGTTAGCGACCTGCAAAGACGCGGTCTACAGCGTCTCCTGCAGCGTCGCTCATGCCACAAACCCGCGCTCAGCCAGGCTCCTCTCCCCTGTCCTCCCTCCAGAGCTGGAATTCCAGCTCTGAGCATGCAGAACGGTCCTGTGCTGTATTCCTGGAGAGCTGTGACAGGTAGTGTTCTCCAGGTGTGAGGCTTGGGGCACTAGCTTTACCCCTAGGTCAAAACTGATTTTTTTTTTCTCATACCAATTTTTATTTATTTATTTATTTATTTTTGTGGGACCCTCCCCGGTGGCCGGGGATCGAACTGGCACTGCACAGGCTGCGGACAGCCTCACAACCCAGAGCTCAACCACTGGGCCACCAGGGGAGGCCCCAAAACTGATTGTTTTTTAAAATACTGTGGAGTGATAATGCCCCCTCACAGGTGGAGAAATACCACGGAAGCAGGTAACGGGTTGAATTTCAAAGATGAAGGAGACTGTAAGTGGATTAGTGTCAACAGGGTGACAAGAGCTTTAGACCTGCTGTCTCTGTGTGACTGTCAGTGGCGCCCACTTCATTCCCCAAGTTTTGGCTAATATGTCTGTGGTCATGCAGCTCTAAATGGAAAAACTCAAGCTTGGCAAAGATAGATACTTCTAGTAGAAAGTTCGACCATAAAGAGATAGTTTCTGACTTGTAAATCAACAAGAAACCAAAAAAAAAAAAGATAAATAAATTCCAAATCTAATTTGGAATTAGAAAGTCATGGAGCGAGGAAATGATCATTTGAAAATGCCAAGATATTTTAAAGTAGAATATGCTCTGTCTCTAGACTTTTCAGCTACATGGAGCACAATCACATACTCTCACACAAGAACCCTCAGGCCATTGTCAGGACAGACTGCTCAAGGACAAGCTCACTGATAAGACTCTCTATAGACTGTTTATCTCTAATGAACTGTTTATCTCTTAATGAAGCAGTACATCTACAAATTAATAAAAGGCTTGCATGCCAAAACGAATTTTCTACTTTCATCAAGTTTTCCATTAGTAGTTATAAAAAGGAAAAATAACCACCTTTAATTTTTGCAGTGAACTGAGCCTAGTGTAGAGGCAATGCTTGGGAAGCTCCTTTGATACCAAATAGCTGCCAGTTTCTTCAGGTGTCCCTTTATTTGCATCTTTTGGATCAATATCTAGGTCCTGGGGAAATCAATACATGTCATTAATGAAATCAATGAAAGTCACATCTATGACACTAAGCCACGTTAACCGTGGTTTAACAATGCTCTCTCATGAAGGTTGACCTGAGTAGGTTATCCCGTATGGAGGTCTGGAGAGACCACGAAAACAATGATAGCTAGTGACAACAGGAATTCTAAATTTAACTAACACAGTTAAAAAGTTAGCTCTGAAATGGATAGCTACTTTCAAACTATTCCTAAAAACACTTTTAATTTAAAAATTTATTTATGCATACAGGAACTGGGATGTAGACCAGAGGTGTGGGGAGGTGAGAGGTTTCACCAGAGACAGAGTAGGGAGCAGAACAGGTGGATCTACTGAAATACACTGCTGAGGGGCCTCCCCGGTGGCGCAGTGGTTGAGCGCTGGGTTGCAAGGCTGCCCGCAGCCTCTGCAGCGCCGGTTCAATCCCCGGCCACAGGGTGAGGGTCCCACATGGCGCGCAGACCTCTCCTGCCGCCCGCTGCTCCCCTCAGCAGTGTGCTTCGGTCCTTCTGCCTGCTCTGCTCCCTGCTCTGGCTCAGTGAGTTCTCTCACCCTCCCGCGCTTCTGACTGTACCCAGTGCTTGTATAAATAAATAAATAAATCTTTAAAAAAAAAAAAAAAAAAAAAGAAATACACTGCTGAGGGAAGCTAGTGGGCGAGACAGGAGAGGTCTGCTGTGCCATGTGGGTCAGCTCCCTGGCTGGGGGCAGTAGCTGGCCATAGTTTAATAGCACTGTAACGTAACTCCTGTGCCACCAGGGAGGCACCCTATTTCAAGAAACACTTTTTATCCTATTTAAATTTCCTTTCAAGTTCTGTCCCCCTTTCTTCATCATTTCTGGGAAGGAGGGGGGATTTATGTGATTTGTATTATTTATGAAGAATAAATGGATGTTCCAAAATCAACCCTTCCCTTTTTTCTGCTTTTAGAGCTAACCCCTGGCCAAGAGCAAGAGATCTATTCTGCTCCCCCAGAGAGAAGCCCAGAGCCTCCCTTCAGCCCAATACCCAGGGAGGCCTATGCTCATCCTGGGGACACACCTGTCTAATTTTGGTGGACAAATCTGTCTAATTCTGGGGCATAGGGCAAGCAAGCCCTCCCACTAAGCCTGTCCTCCATGAGTTTCTCTCAGTAGCAAAAGTGATGTTTTGGATTTGTCTTATTCCTTGTCTGCTTCTCAGTTTATGATACCATTCTAGAGTACAGTGTTTACTGGATTCTGTAGACCATTATTAAGTAAATATCATAAATAAATGTTTGGAAAGAACAGAACTAGTTTTCTAGTATATTCCTATGACTTGACAAATAAAACGACTACTGTTTTGATAACATGTTGGAAACAATTGCTTTCAAAAGGGAATTCTTCTTGACGTGTATTTACATACGTACATACATATGTAAATTCCCTCACATTTGCTAATCCAGTTAGTGTAAGAATAGAATTTATGTATAAACACTCATTGGTATTTCAGACTGCTAGATGAAAATACCAATGAGTGTTTATATATAAATTCTATTTGTACATGTATTTCCTTTATATTTACCATCAAGTTTAAGCTTTCATAATTTTAGTCTTTAGCAAGTGAGAACACATTGTTATAGTTTAAATAAAAGAAAAAGAGACTTACAAGTGGAAAATCGGTGACATAGGCATCACACATCACTATATCGGGGGGCTTCTGGACTATACTTGTGTAGATTATCATGACGTTGGAAAACTCAGCTGCAAATCCTAATTGAATCTGAACACCACACTGAAATTTAAGACACATGCTTTCTGGAAGTTCTGGAAAAGAACAATAAGAACAACCTATAAATAATTAAAGAGTGCTTGCTGGGAAGTTTTCTGATAAGCAACAAACAAATATTCTTTATGGGGCAGAATAGAATCAGAGCATTTTTTTTTTTTTTTGTCTGTTTCAAAGTGCTTTGTAATTAGCAGAGTCTATAAAGACATACACAGTTGAAAAAGAGGGGAAGAAGAACCCAAGATTCTGCTGGTCAAGCAAATAAAAATATCTCATTTACTGTCCTAGAGTTTTATACTGCCTTGTAGGTTTTTTTGTCTTGCAGTTTTATAGTGGGAATCAATAAAATTTTTATAGTGATAAAGTAGTTTCCATATAATTGTAGATATTTTTTCACTAATGCCTCAATCTTCATGAAATTAGTTTTTAATGAAGCATTTATGTCACTGAAAAGTTACCTTTAACAATTCTGCTACTCTTGAATTTAATATTTCTGGTTTCATTTTGTTCTGTCATATTTACACACTTATTTATTTTTTTTATGCTTTGAGTTTGCCAGATATAGTAGTTTGAGAATTCCTTGCATATGTGAGTTTTCCATTTATATAGAATATAAATATATTAATTTTACCATAACATTTCTAAAATAAGGCAATGCTATTCTTTAAAATGCTTATCTAGAGCCTCCTTTAAAATGCTTGCAGCAGGCGGTTGAGTGCCGCACTGTGAAGCTGTCCTGCAGCCTCTGCAGTGCGGGTTTGATCCCGGCTGGCCGGCGAGAATCCCACATGGTGAGCAGACCTCTCCTGTCTCGCCCGCTGCTCCCCTCATCAGTGTATTTCTTCAGTCTGTCTGTTCTGTTCCCCACTCTGTCTCTGGTGAATCCTCTCACCCTCCCGCACATCTGGCCTGTACCCTGGTTCTTGTATAAAAATAAATAAATCTTTTAAAAAAATAAAATAAAATGCTTGTCTATTTGATGGGATTAAAAAAGGAAAGAGGGGGCCTCCCTGGTGGCGCAGCGGTTGAGTGCTGGGTTGCAAAGCTGTCCGCGGCCTCTGCAGCGCCAGTTCTATCCCCGGCTGCTCCCCGGCCACCAGAGGAGGGTCCCACATGGCGCACAGACCTCTCCTGCCGCCCGCTGCTCCCCTCAGCAGTGTACTTCGGTCCTTCTGCCTGCTCTGCTCCCCGCTCTGGCTCTGGTGGGTTCTCTCACCCTCCCGCGCTTCTGACTGTACCCAGTGCATGTATAAATAAGCAAACAAACAAATAAATAAATACATGCCTCTTTAAAAAAAATAAAAATAAAAAAGGAAAGAAATACACCATCTTAGTTTTGACTTTCTTTTTTCTAATTACTATTTGAAAATTTAATAACTAAGGAACAAATATAGAAATAGAACCAATTTCTATATTTGTTCCTTAGTTATTAATATATTCTAAATATGCTGAGAGTATATTGTAGATTGTTGAATTTGTATCATTTGCTTATTAATTAAGGGATCTTCTGTTTTTATTTTATCATTTTGCATGAGCACTTCATTATAAAAAATTACTTTGTTGCCAAGAGTTTAGTTTTGGTTTTACTTTATTTTATTTTTTTTTAAAGATTTATTTATTTATAAATACAAGAGCTGGGGTATAGGCTAGAGGTATGGGAGGATGAGAGGATTCACCAGAGACAGTGGGCAACAGAACAGGCAGATTGACTGAAATACACTGCTGAGGGGAGCAGCGGGTGAGTCAACAGAGGTCTGCTGCGCCATGTGAGTAGCTTCCTGGCAGGCTGGGGGATCGAACTCAAAGCTGTAGAGGCTGCAAACAGCTTCATAGGTTGCATCTTAATCCCTTGTGCCACCATGGAGGCCCTTGGTTTCACTTTAGAAAAGGTTTTGCTTACTGATGATCTTTGCCTCTGTGGTTTTGTAGTTGTTTAGAGCTTTTTAAATTGAAAGTAATTTCAATTAATTGTCCAAACATCTGGAATGTCAAGATAATATATTTATGGTATTTTACATTTAATGCACCTTAATATGTTAACTTACCAACAATACACCTTAAAGGGCAGACTATTTTGGAAAGAAAGGTATCACATAGAAATTCAACAAATAATTTTCAATATCCAAATTAGGATTCATAACAGATATTGGGGACCCTTGAGAATCCAAAATCTTTATTTTAGTCAATATTTAAACTTACTTTCCCACTAATCACACGGAATTACTAAAGGTAATTAATTACAAGTATGATTTCCACCTCATCTTTTGTCTCTTGATCACTAACCCAGCAACTCAACGTCAGGGAGAGAGAAGGTGCAGACTGTATAAGCACACAGATCTACGGACCTCCATGCGCGTCTCTCTGCTGCGTGAGCTCACTCAGTATCTACAACCTATGGAGTAAATACAATTTCTCGTTCCCATTTTCTAGATCACATGTTTATCAAGTGGTAGAGACAGGATCGGAATCCAGTCCCATCTAATTTTTGAAATAAACACAATTCAAGAGCTCACAATACAGGAGAATAAAAGGGATTGTACATTATTAAACAGAAAATTATTTTAAAAATTATACTTTGATTTTATCAATGGTGAAAATACTGGGTTGAATAACTCGATTATTTCCAACATCAAATAAATCAGTGTAATATCTATAACTGAAACACTTGCTTTGGGTTTGCCCACTATGGTAAACAATTTCACTACACAATTGGGAGGAAAGCTTTATTGGGGGGAGGGGAGAACGTCATGATTTAAGTATATGACAAAAATAGACTTTACTGTACCGTGTGCCTTGGCCCACTGTAGATTCCGTACCAGAGATTCTGCGGAATATGCTGTTCCCTGTATTGGATCAGTAAGTGCTCTCTTCTCAGATAAACTACTTCGAATTTCTAGAGCTTGTTTCCCTTTGGTAAGGTGACATTTACCCATATCTAAAAGATAAGGAGTATTACTTTTAAGACCTCAGTTCTTTCATTACATTTGAAATATTAAGGTCACAAACTCTCTTATAAACCAGGTAATATTCTCATTATCACATATTCACTCAACACATATTTACTTAGCACCTGTTATGAGTCAGGCATGGTTCAAGGTGCTAGGAATACAGCATAAGCAAACATAAAAATACTGGAACAGCTCACTTCTAAAGGCCCCTGTCTGGCTTTTATATCATTATTATTTTTTTTTTTTACCTTCTGCAACTTCATCCAGTAATACAGTAATTTTCTTGTCTTCTAATAATCTATCTTTTAAAAATTTCATGAAGATTCCATTTGCCAATCCAGAATGCTGGATTTCAAAAGCTTCTGCCCCTTGACATCTAAAAAACAGCAAAAAGAAAAATATTTTAAAAAGCAAACACTTGCTACATGAGACTCCCACATATGCTGATGAGCCTCAGTCCCCACCTCTCCCCGCTGACACCCTAATTAAAGAGTTAATCTCGAAGCAGGAACTAAATACTTCGGGACTTGATGATGGGAAGATATGAAGGATAAACTACTTAAGGTTTTATATCAAGAATATCAAGGAGGCAAATATAGAGGCTAGATGTCTATGGGTATTTCCAGGTCTCTAATCTACAATCAAAAGGAAGTCATCAAAGAATGAAGGACTCGTCCACTTAGACATGAGATCTTCTTACGTGGCATATCCAAACACAATATTGGCAGTGACTTTTAGTGCATCCAAGATTGGAATGGTATCATCATAGTCATTTCTATTTAAAAGGCAGGAAGGGAAAACAACAAATACAAACATGAAAAGTTAACTGGCATTCATTAAAAAAAGCATCATAAAGGTATACTAAAATATGATAAAAGGTTATAACACATAATTTAAAATTATAGACTCAAAATTCCTTTATCTGTTTAGCTATATATTTAGCAACACTGTTGAGACAGCAGAGTCACGTCTTTAAAGCTGGAGCTGGGTTTGAACTCAGGCATTGGACTCTGATCAGTAAAGGCTGAGCAAGTGAAAACTGCAAGTCTGAGGGGAGTGATCACTGGTTCTATTTCTTAGTAACACAAGGTAAACAAACGGGATCCAAAGTTTTAAACAAGTGGTTCAGCTGAACTTTCTGCAACTGCAAGGCCAGGGCTGACTGGAGTGGCCAGAGGCCCTGACTCGGGGTGCTGACTTGGGGTGCCGTTGTTTCTGCTAATTCCAGAACTAGAGACACTTAAAGGCACTTGCAAGAGTAAATGCCCACACCGTTAGGCCTTCACTATTGTTCTATAGCAAACAGAAAAAAAAGATAAATTGAAATATATATGGAGAAATATATTTTCTCTTAGTTTTTTCTTAATCAGTTTCAATCTATAATCTCAAATGAATCTCACAGTTCAGTTTGCCTCAGATTTAATTTCTTATGGCTGCTAACTAACTCCAACAAGCTTTGTTGATGAATATTAGACGTTTTACCTTTTCCTACACATATCCAACAAGAACACATTAAGGCCAGTTTCTTTTTCTTGCATCGATTTCAGTATATTTTGCACACAGAGACAATTCTCAGACCTATATGGATTTGGAGCATCAACAGGGACCATGAAACTGTTCCCAAAGTTTTCATAACCATGTCCTGCATAATATAATAATCCTGAAAAGAAAGATAAAAAGGTAAATACTAATTCTAAATTGTACTCTAAACATGTATGTAGCACTCTTAAAAAAAAAAAAAAGGAAGTATTTTCTTTAAGTCAATGTAAGCTTCCGTAAGAGAAACCCAATTATAAATACAATATTAACAAAATTTTTGTTGAAAATTATTTTGGCTTCATATGAGTACGGTATTTTAAATAAACATCAAGAAACTGTCCTGAAGTGTATTTTAATGCAAAGAAGTAATACAATTGTAATGGATGGTATGTATAATATCTATGTATATTGTTTCTTTGACACAAAGTGGTAACAAAGACAGTAATCATTTACATTTGCATAGTATTTCCATGGTTTTCAAAGTACCTTTATATACTCGAACAGATTGTAATCCATACAACAATCTTTAAATAATTTCTTATTTTTTTTTTAAAGATTTATTTATTTACTTATACAAGCACTGGGTATAGTCAGAAGCGCGGGAGGGTGAGAGAATTCACCAGAGCCAGAGCGGGGAGCAGAACAGGCAGAAGGACTGAAGTACACTGCTCAGGGGAGCAGAGGGCGAGACAGGAGAGGTCTGCCGGGCCATGTGGGGTGCCGGCGGCCGGGGACTGAACCAGCGCTGCAGAGGATGCGGGCAGCTTTGCAGCCCAGCGCTCAACCACTGCGCCACTGGGGAGACCCCAATAATTTCTTTTTTTTAAAGATTGATTTTATTTATTTATGCATACAAGAGCTGGGGTGTCGGCCAGAGGTGCTGGGGGTGAGAGGATTTACCAGAGACAGAGTGGGGAACAGAACAGGCAGATTGACTGAGATATACTGTTGAGGGGATCAGTGGGAGAGACAGGAAAGGTCTGCTGTGCCATGTGGGTCAGTTCCCTGGCCAGGAATCGAACTCATGCTGCAGTGGCTGGCAATAGCTTGATAGTGCTGAGACTTGAACCCCTTGAGCCACCAGGGAGGCCCTCTTTAAATAATGTCTACCTATTTTGTAAATAAGAAAATTAAAATCTAAAAGATGAAATGATTTGCTGAAAATTATGTAGCTGGTAGGTGTCAGGCTCCATATATAGCTTTCCCCCCATTAAACTAAGGGATTTATAATTTTTCTATTAATACAAATCATGTCTTTTATTTCTGTGTCTTACTCGACACCTAGCATATGCCTTTGTTTGGGTTGTGGCTATTACAGAAATGCAGTAAACACCGAATGCACGAAATTATCAATGCAAACACCAACCATGAATGAGTCGGTCTGGAGCTTGTTTTATAAAGAATCTGGCTTTTAGTAGACATGCTTCCATTTCTACAGCTGATCGCACTTTTAGAGAGCCCTGACCAGTGTGCCCAGGCACTGCCCATCCCACCATGTATCACGTCTGGCTCTGTTGACATGACTCGGGAGAAACAACTTTGAGGGAAGGTTTAGCTGCCATCATCCAGGGGCCAGTTAAGTGAGGTCTGTAATTTCAATGTCATATGCCCACTTCTGTAACCACTGAAATTAAGGTACTTAGAACACAATGGCTTTTTCTCACCCTAGAATTTCTTTCTGAAAAGCAGAAGCATTTTGTATCAAAGTTTGCACCTAAATTACTTGGTGGGAGATTTGTAAGCATTTTTATGTAAAATAAACTAGACCAAATCATTGTATTTAAAAAATTCTATCTCTAGTACTGCTTGTTCACTTAATTAAATATCCCCCCATGGACACAGCCCCTCTGGGTGCAGGTGCTGGTTGAAGAAAGTGCTTTGCTTAGATGAACTCCTATACGCCTCGAGACACATCCCGCACAGCGAGGCCGGTAATGAGTAATGATATCACCCATCCCCCTTTTACAGATGTAAAAACTGAGACACCCAAATTCACACGACTAATCAGGGCGAGAGCTGGAACCTGAAGAAGCTGGCCTGGCTAACCACAGTGCTGCGTGCTGTCGCACCTTCGACCTATGCTGGCTTTCCAGTTACCTTTATTCTTAGAAAACACACAGAATGTCAGTGTACTGGCTCTTCTGGCTTCACTTCACTATTACTTTCAAAACCTCCTTGTTGTTTTCAAATAAAATTCTAGGCTGAAACAACAGATGCAAACTGGGATCTCTAGTGGAGGCCTGAGGTAGAAGTCGAAATCCCCCATCTAAGAATGAGAAAAACATTGAATTCAGGAAAGGACCCCAATAACCACAATTATTTTGGGCACTTTCGGTGTACCAAGCAGAGGGATAATGAATTCATCTTGTTTATTCTGGAACAACCTTATTAAATAAGTTAGCCTATCCCTCGTATAAGTACTTTCTGGCTTTGGAAAGTCAAATAACTTGGTCATGATCACTCAGCTGTAAACAGGAAAGCCGAGGCGCTGAGCCCCAGCTGGCTTTCTCTAAGCTTAGCTGAATGACACTAGCCTGAAGGGCTCCTGGGAGTGAGTGAGCCTTCGCCATATTCTGACCAAACACCTTCAACATTTCACCACAAGAGCACAGCTAAGCTGCAGCAAGTGGTGTGTGCAGCAAGGCACTGGGTGGGGCAGATGTCAGACCCTGTAGTTACTCTCTCTCCAATATAAGGTAACTGGACATTGTCATCCTTATTTATTTTCAAACAAATATAGTGTAAGTCAGTCATTTCTGTTCCTGGATTGTGTTTATGATTATGTAGGTTTAAAAGTGAATTATTTTCTGATCTTTCGCATTTTTTCCTTTCTTTTGCAAGCCTATGGGCAATATCATATAAAAGGGCGTACACTCGAGGGTGTTTTCCCTCTCTGAAGTGATTCCTGCTGAATCCTATGACCCTGCCTCCCTACTGCCTCCAGGTACTGTTAGTCCCCTGGGGACATCACCTGGAAGTGAAGGCATAGTCCAGGAGGCAGGCCCTCTGACCTCAGGCCTCTAGCACACTTACATGTAGATGTGTCTCATGTTTGGGAAATTGACAATACTTCAAAATATAATGTAGCCACCCTGTTAAGAAATGAATCAGTAGGATTTTAAAAACTTTCTAGCCTTCTTAAGTCTTCGTATTCTAAACTCCAAGATGATGTTTTTATACTGGGGCAAAGCTTCTACATAAGCTGGACAACTGTTTAGTATTTCTGATTCTGACAATGTCAACAAGAAATGAGAATAAATAGGGCCTCCCCGGTGGCGCAGCGGTTGAGCACTGGGTTGCGAAGCTGCCCGCGGCCTCTGCGGCGCCGGTTCGATCCCCGGCTGCTCCCCGGCCACCGGAGGAGGGTCCCACATGGCGCGCAGACCTCTCCTGCCGCCCGCTGCTCCCCTCAGCAGTGTACTTCGGTCCTTCTGCCTGCTCTGCTCCCCGCTCTGGCTCTGGTGAATTCTCTCACCGTCCCTCGCTTCTGACTGTACCCAGTGCATGTATAAACAAAACAAACAAATAAAATAAATAAATAAATAAATAAAACATGCCTCTATTAAAAAAAAAAAGAGAATAAATAATTCAGAACATAACTCTTCATATCATCCCCTCACTCTGAAAATACTTCACCAATCCAAAACCCTAAACTGATAAACATGTTTATTTTTTTTTTTATTTTTTTTTTTTTTAAAGATTTATTTATTTATTTATACAAGCACTGGGTACAGTCAGAAGCACCGGAGGGTGAGAGAATTCACCAGAGCCAGAGCGGAGAGCAGAGCAGGCAGACTGACGAAGTACACTGCTGAGGGGAGCAGCGGGTGGCAGGAGAGGTCTGCGCGCCATGTGGGACCCTCCTCCGGTGGCCGGGAAGCAGCCGGGGATCGAACCGGCGCCGCAGAGGCCGCGGGCAGCTTCGCAACCCAGCGCTCAACTGCTGCGCCACCGGGGAAGCCCTGATAAACATGTTTAGCTTTTACCTCATTATCATTTTAAAGACTTAAAGTAATATTGATAAATAACATTATTTAGGTTTCAGGTGTACAGACTTTTATCAATACCTGTCTATGTCACCTCATGTTCATCACTGGAACTCTAGTTTCCATCCATTACTAAACTACCTCATTATGTTTGGTGATAATTTGGGGCTTCTCCTATTTAAACTGTCCAGGCACTTTAAAAACTGAGGTAAATTATATGATACAAACTAAAATTACCACGAGTGTACATTTCTATAGTATATTTTATCATATTTTCTAAGAAAAATGAATGGAGGGCCTCCCTGGTGGCACAGGGGTTAAAGTCTCAGCACTATGAAGCTATCACCGGTCACTGCAGTATGAATGCGATTCCTGGCCACAGAGCTAACCCACATGGCACAGCAGACCTCTCCTGTCTCGCCCGCTGCTCCCCTCAGCAGTGTATTTCAGTCAATCTGCCTGTTCTGCTCCCCACTCTGTCTCTGGTGACTCCTCTCACCCCTTGCACCTCTGGCCCAGTTTTCATATGCATGAATAAATAAATGAAAATAAATCTTCAAAAAGAAAAGAGAAAAATGAATGATTCATGTAGTCATCAGGACATACGCTCATAAACAAGATCTTGTTATTACTATATCAGCATTTAGCTGAAATCCCAAATTTGAGGTATTTACTTTGTTGGTTCCTTTGTGTTATGACTAACCTTTACTATTTAGAGGAAACTCACTCAAAATTCATTTAATCAGATTTTAAGTCTTCTCCTATCTCATATACAATAACATACTAAGTCTTGAAAAAAATTATTCTTCTCCTTTAAAATTCTACTTTGAGAATCATTAGCAATTCTATCAAGCTTGCCTCATCATATCCATCTGTTTATAAATAAAAAGGCTAAATTTAGAAATTATTGAAGCAAAATAATGTGAAAGATATAGAAGCCAAATTGATGCTTTTTGTTTGTCAGTCATCTTAACAACAGGCCTAGAAATGTCACTTTCCTGGCAGTCAAGTGTGATTGCATAACTCACAGCAAGCCTCTGACACGGGATCAAGCGAGCTCAGCAGCCGCCTCCTGTGTCTGTGGTTATCCTCATTAAAAGAAATAAATTACTGAAGGAATCCCTTACTATTGACAGCATTTTTCCTCTTTCAAAGTCTTTACCGCATATGTAGTGCTCTTAACATAGTTAAATAAAAGGATGAGGAAAACTATTACAATTTACTGCCACTATAATTATTTCTACATAGAGCTGTCATTTAGAAGTTGTTTTCTTATGCTTCACCCATGGACATTTTCTTATTAAACTCAAGGTTCCACTAACAGATCAGAAAATCCTATGCAATAAGTAGAAAAAGGAAAGAAACACACAGAATGTAGAGTTGGCTACAACCTTTTATATCTCACACACACACACACACACACACACACACACACACAGAGAGAGAGAGAGAGAGAGAAACACACAGAGTATTATTTCACACGGGAGTATATCATTTGCTTTTTGATCAAGTTTTTGCTATACTGTAGCTTCTATAGTCAATAAAAAACAAAATCATGTGACATAGACAGGACTCTAATAATAACAATACTGTTTTGACAAGTTAAAACAATGACTATTCATGTTTTTTTTTGTGGAACTATGGAATGAAGATGAAATCCACCCCTTTTACAAAGAAAAAATATTCAATTCAGTGTGTTTACTGTACTTTTCTTTGATTTTTAACTCTTAATTTAAATTATGCAGAAAAAGGATAGTTCTAGAAACAAAGATTGTAAATATTCGTACCATATACTCCTTTGTCTAGAAGTAGTAAAAATTCATTCACTGCATTCCGCATCTCACGCTCGGTGAGATCCAACAGCGAGACGACTTTGAAATCGAGCTGCCTTAACAAGTTGGTCAGTTCGTACACATCCACCAGAGGGGCTTTTAGCTTGGGGTGATCCCAGTAATTCATATTTCCTATCAGAAGAGCAACCTTGTCCTTTGCTGTTAAGAAAAAAAGGTGGAGAATTAAAAAAAAAAAGATACAAAGATTAAAATAGAACACACGGAAATACTATTATAATAGGCTTTACAGATAAGGTTGCGCTGTTACTTCATTTCACTTCAGCACTATCCCCGTATGCGGCAGACCCATCTGCTCTGCTGAGGAATGCCGAGGCTAATAAATTACACAACTGAAATTAAACTATTGAAGCTTTTGAGACTCTGGCAAAAGCCTTATTGGCTGTGTGTGAAGCATAACGGTACCTAGTATCAAAGCGATACTTTTATTGAGTTACAACGAAACTAAAAAAAAAAAAAAACGTAACTAGACTTTTGCAGCAGCTTTATATAAGGGATGCTTGGAATTGGGTTCCCATCAAGTTAGGTTCTGTCTTGCTGAGAATGGAAGAGGCTGAAACAAGAAGGATTGAAGAGAGGGACAGCAATGGCACCAGAGCAAGGAAGAGAAGAGGGCAAAGGGCAGAGAAAAGCGGGAACTTGACAAGTACTGTGCCTTCATATTTTCAGTTGATGTAGTTTCTTCTTAGCTTCTTTAGAAAAACTTCCCATTAGGGTGAGATGCAGCTACCTTAATGATGTGTGAAGACTTTCTACATGACTCTCTCTCTCTCTTTTGTTTTAAAGATTTATTGTTATACAAGAACCGGGGTACAGGCCAGAGGCACGGGAGGACGAGAGGACCCACCAGAGACAGAGCAGGGAGCAGAACAGGCAGATGGACCGAAGACACTGCTGAGGGGAGCAGCGGGCGAGACAGGAGAGGTCTGTTGCGCCATGTGGATCACCACCCTGGCCAGGGATCGAACTCATGTTGCGGTGGCTGCTGATAGCTTCATAGTGCTGAGACTTAACCTCTTGCACCACCAGGGAGGTCACCAGGGAGGCTGATGTTTTAAAGGGCAGATGATGCCAACAGAAACTTGTTGCTAGGTTTTTCTTGAGGATGGGCAGTGGGGTGTGTGCAATGCATGTGATGATATAATCTACCATGGAGACACCAGGGATCAGTAAAGAAGGTGGACTGAGCATCTGCAAGACCAGCCAGTTGGCTGAAGAGCCACACTGGGTAGGGTTGCAGGCCACCTTCTCTGACACTTGGCCAGGACCTGGTGATCAACCTCTGTCATTAAGTGCTGCTAAGTCATTTATTTATAAATTACTCTAAAGAACACTCTTGTGAAACTGAACTGGGCACAGGGAATCACACAGTCAACTTGGTGTTTGCAATATGTAATGTAATTGCATGTTTCAAATCATGACAATGATTGCATTTCACCAAAAATCTCTTTGGCAAAATTTCTTCTCTTTCCACAGAACACTTAAGTCCAGTGTTAAATAGTGTTTCAAAGAATAGCTCAAAGACTGTGACTTTCTCAAAGTGTCAGCAAAATCCCATTGTGAAAAGCCGTCCTGCTTTTATGTCACAGGGTCTCTCTATATATTTACATTTTCAGAGATTTCTTACAAACTGCCTATTCTTTAAAAAATATATTTTCTTGGGCCTCCCCTAGTGGCGCAGGGGGTTGAGCGCCACGCTGTGAAGCTGTCCGTAGCCTCTGCAGCACCAGTTCCACATGGGTCCCACATGGGACCCATGGTGCGGCAAGGGTCGTCCCACATGGTGCGGCAGACCTCTCCTGTCACATCCGCTGCTCCCCTCAGCAGTGTATTTCGTCAGTCTGCCTGTTCTGTTCCCCGCTCTGTCTCTGGTGAATCCTCTCACCCTCCCATGCATCTGGCCTATACCCCAGTTCTTGTATAAATAAAAATAAAATAAATCTTAAAAAAAAAAGTAAAGAGCTGAGTAGTGACAAAAAAAATTTTTTTCTTCAATTTTTGGACAATATATGATTTCTCCCCTCAGGTGTGGTCACTGTAGTTCTCCCACCACCAAAGCACCCATGGTTCACACCATATTCCCTGTGCTCTTCTGCCCCCACCCCTCCAAGGATGCTTCATCTCTACGGTCAGCTTTCAAGGTTTGTCTTCATCTGAACTTTGTTTGGTTTTCCTATATTCCACCTGTAAATAAAACCATGTGATATTTATCTTTCTCCTTCTACCTTATTTCACTTAGCATAATCCCTTCCAGCTCCACCCATGTTGCTACCAATGGCATGAGTTTATTGTTTTTGATCCCTGAGTACTATTCCATTGTATACACACATCACATCTTCTTGATCCATTTATCTGTTTGGTGGCATTTAGGTTGTTTCCAAATCTTGGCTATTGTACACAGTGCTGCAGTAAGGAGTGCAGGTTTCCTTTCTAATAAGTGTTTTTGTGTTCTTCGGGTAGTTCCTAGGATTGGAATAGCGAGATTGTATGGCAGATCCATTTCTAATATTTTGAGGAACATTTAGCTTTCCATAGAGGTTGGACTTGTTTCCATGCCCACCAGCATTGTAAGAGGGTTCCTTTTTCTCCCATCATTAGCATCAATATGGTCCCTTCTTACATATGTGAGCTGGTATCTCATTATGGTTCTGATTTGCATTTTCCTGGTAACAAGTGATGATGAACATTTTTTCGTATGTCTATTGGCCATTTGCATTTCTTCTTTGGAGAAGTGTCTATTTAGCTCTTCTGCCCAATTTTTTTTTTTTTTTTTGTGGGACTCTCGCTGGCGGCTGGGGAACGAACCAGCACCGCAGAGGCTGTGGGCAGCCTCACAGCCCAGCGCTCAACCACTGCGCCACCAGGGGAGGCCCTCTTCTGCCCATTTTTAATTGGGTTGTTTAATTTGTTTTTGTTCAGTTGTGTGAGCTCTTTGTAGATCTTCAATGTAAGCCCCTTATGAGATGTATGGTATGCTATTTTCCTCCACTCAGTGGGGTGTCTCTTCATTTTGGGCTATCTCTTTTGCTGTACTTATCTTTTTTGTTTGCTTTAATCCCAGCTATTTATATTCTTTGTTTTCCTTGCTTCTGGGAACAAGTTCTCAAAGGTATTCTAAAGTCTATGTCATGGAGTGTCTTGCCTTTGTTTTCTTCTATATAAGTTATGGTTTCAGGTCTTATATCCAAGTCTTTTATCCACTTTGAGTTGATTTTTGTGCATGCTGTGAGAGAGTAGTCTAGTTTCATTGTTTTGCATGTGGCAGTCCAATTTTTCTGGCACCATTTGTTGAAGACACTTTCCTCATTCCAGTGTACATTTTTTGTTCCTTTATCATAGATTAGTTGACCATGTGGGTTTTCTAAATTACTTATTCTTATGAATATGTGTGTGTCTATATATATATTTTAGGAAAAAATGAAATGAGACTGAGAGCATATTTCTAATCCATTAACAGTTACTTTAGTTCTGTACAAATAATAATCTCTTCTTTCACCTGAGCAATAAGGTCAATTACTAAGACTACTCAATATGTAAAGAAATTCAGACCTGAAGCTTCTATTTAACTATGTTTAGTCATAAAACCCAATGAAAACGTTGAGAATACTCAGAATGAATTTCAGTGGGAAGTGGTAGTAAAACTTAACATCATTTTTATCTTTTTTTAAAAATTTTTTCTAAAATAAGCTGAATATGCTCTCTTATACCAAGTACTCATTACACAGCAAGACTGTTGGCTGGCTAATTCAGAGAATTCTCCTGAGAGCCCCTCAGCCCTCTCAGAATTCAGACTCAACCTCAGCACACAGGTGTACCTGCTCAATGAGCTTCACGGGGGCATGAGAGATGGGTCGTCCCTGGCTCGTATCACCACCCCCCAATCCATGGGGCTCCCACTGTCAGTCAGGGGGTCAAGTGCTCGTGCATCACAGTGGATTTTTTGGTGGATTATTATATTTAATTCTAGCACATATCCTCACCTAAGTTTTCCTGGCAGAAAACAATTATAAAGTATGTAATAGAAAAAAAATCACTGGGGGTCTTTGGGGAAAAGAGACACATATGTCAAATTAAACATCATGGGATGTTTCTAATATAAATTCTTCACTCGTCAGTCTTTTTTTTTTTTTTAAAATCTATTTAGAAAGAACACTGGAGTTTACAGAATGCAAGGGTTCAACTTGAGAACTATGTGCCTTTCAATGTATGTATCAGTGATTGCAACTTCTCAAAAATTTTTCCCCAAAGGTAATTTTTAATAACTAGTTTCTAAAATGTCTTAAGAACATTTTCTACAATTCAATGTTAATAATTATAAAATTAAATAAATCTTACCTTGCTCAATTTACTTGTAAAATGGTTCCTGAATGATGAGTAAACTGGGGAGGATTTAGAACAGAGAAGCAGACTGCAGAGGTTGAAAAAGAAATGACAAAGACTCATTCCAGGAAATAAGTTGTAGGAAGAGAGAGAGAAAAAAGTCAGACTTTAGAGCTATGATAGAGAAAGAAACAGTAAAACTTGAAGTTGAGGAGATAAAAGTGAAGAATCAAAGAAAATTTCAAAATAGCAACTCTATAAGCAATTTATGATGGTGTTCAAGGGACCAAAAAATGGAAGGAAAACAATTACTGTAAAAGCCACCCACAATTTCTTGAACACACACTGTTTATTGGAAAAAGGAAACAAAAATGCTAGTTGATGAAGCAGTAGAATAATAAAACCACTTCAGGAAAATATTGTAACATGATCCTAGACATCTTTCAATGCAATGTATTTTATAATATCAATTCCGTATCTAATTTTCTTTTCTTTTTTTTAAAAACATTTCAATGTAAAAAAAATTTTTTATTTTTATATTCCCCATTGCACCCCCCTTATTTTGACCCCAATCTCTCCTTTCCCTGCTCCCTTCCCCCCTCATAGAGTGTCTCTGGTTCATAGTTGTTTGTTGATTTTGATTTTTTCTTTCTTATAGTTATTCTTTTTCATGGTCCCTTATTTAGGTTTTCTAGACTCCTGCTATGAGTGAGACCATGCAGTATTATCTAATTCTCTACCAGTGCATCACTCATCTTATCATCCAAAATGAGCTAAACACTCATAAACACGTGGAAAGGGACCTGGCACATATCAAGTGTTATGTAAGTTTTAATTAAATAAATCTTTGGTCATCTCTCAAAAATTGTGTATTAGCACCTAATCTGACTTGTTGAATGTACAGTCCATGCTGGTCTCATATATAAAATCTTCAACTCTCCATCCTACAAAATATAGTCCAAGTTCCTCAGTCTCCATATGTCACCATTCATATTCCAGTCCCTGCCTATCCTTGCAGCTGGGGTGAAAGACAACCCCCCATGAACTAGGGATCCCTGCCCTCACTTAGTGCAGTCACCCTCACCCCAGCCCCAGGTGCCCACCCCACATCTGGGCTACCTTGTGATTAATTAATTATCAGCACTGTGGCATGACACTGTCAGTTCTAGGTCTAACCCTTGAGTAATCCTGACAATTTCACTCTTTTTTTTTTTTGAAATGGCAATTTCTTTTTCTCTTTTTTTTTTGAAGATTTATTTTTATTTATTTATGCATACAAGAACTGGTTGGTAGGCAGAGGTGTAGGGGGGGCGGTGAGAGGATTCACCAGAGACAGAGTGGGGAGCAGAACAGGCAGATCTACTGAGATACACTGCTGAGAGGAGCATCGGGTGAGACAGGAGAGGTCTGCTGCGCCATGTGGCTATCTGGCAAGGGACAGAACTCCTGCTGTAGTGGCTGCTGATAGCTTCACAGTGCTGAGACTTTAACCCCTTGTGCCACCAGGGAGGCACAATTCTGAGAGTTTCACTTTTGTACTCTAGCCACCATGTAAAGAAATTTCCAGCTACATGGAGGGAGGACAGGAGCGGGGAGAGAGTGAGGCTGACAGAAAGCTACATCACAGGAAAACCGGGGAGCACAATGCTCCTGAGAAGGGCAGCCACTATTCAGCCACAAACAGCAACCACTTTTCAAGAGAATGTTGAAATCTGAATTTTTGTATGCTATCTGCTCAATGATAAGTGATTCTAATTATTAAAAAGCAGTACATGGGCCCACACTGCCAACCCCCCTTATTCCCAGGGCAGTCTGTGCTCTTTTCTGTATGACCTGTAAAGCCTCATGACTCTACCCCTCCGTTCTAACTTCCACCTCTATGCTGATGACACCACAACCATTTCCACCGCGGCCTCTCCTTACAGTTCCGGCTCCACACGCACAAGCGCCTGCTGCACATCTTCACTGAGATGTGCCTCCAACTGCCTAGGTCCCCAAATGAGTCATCTGTCCTCTGAATTTTCTTTGCACTCCATGCTCTCTAACTCAGCACTCACCTAGTGGTCCAAGCAAGAATGGGAGCAAACACAGGGTCCCTCTGTGTCTACGCCCCACAGCAAGGCCATGAAAACATCACTGACCCCATCACATAAAGATCTGTGTTTGTTCTTTGTCTTCGGCATTCTCACTGGTTCTGTCCTACCTTAAAATCTCATTTTGTCCTTGTCTAGGCTATTCCAACAGTCTCCTGATTTTTCTCCCAAACAAAACATCATCTCCACGCAGTTTATTTTTCCCACTGAAATAAGACAAGCATTTCAGAGAGACGTACTCCATTCGCTCCCTCTATCAGTGTCCTTCCAGTGGCTGGCATGAGAAAGGGGATCCACCAGATCTGGCCCCGCCCTATGCCCCCCACCTCTGCATGTGCTAGGGCACTGTGTGTGACCTGCAAGACCGCAAATAAAACCCCAGCTCACTTCTCTACACTCTGTACTTAGGATTTCAAGGTCTCCCTGTCTGGAAAGCCCTTCTATTCATCCTTCAAAGTGCAGACTTGCATTTTCCTTATCTCTAACTCCACCAAAAGACAGTACTAGCCACTTTTGTGTAACATACATATTTCTTTTTTGTTTACATTTTCATTTGTTTTCATGTTGTCAAAACACAGAAATCACTCCACAGAGGCTGGCTTGATCCCAGAAATGAAACTTACCCTCTTTTTAAGCCCCCCATTGTATAAGTTCTTTTACAAATATCCAAAATGAAACATTTGGCCTCAATATTATTCAAATATTTACAAAAAGTGTCAAATTAAAATGTCTTATATCCTTTCATGATCACTGTAAGTCATATACTCTGTCTTTGATCAAGCACTTTAAGATATACTCACCTAAAGGTTGATCATCTGTTTGCTCTTTATTGTCTAGAAAAAAGAAAAACATGCAAAAAAAAAAAAGAGTGTTATTATCTATAATGAAAATATCAGGTTTAGATATATGGAAAGAATGAATAATAACAACAGTAGCATTAAAAGACAAAATGTGGTTTCTATCAGCAAATGACAATTTTAAGAGTTTCAAATTCCTGTTAAAAACACACAGCTGGGTGGACAGAGATGGAATCAGGGCAGGGAATTCCTCTGCTAATTGACCGTCACCGCTGGGGCTAAAATCTTTACCATGCCAGGTAGAAGCAGAGTGTGGCCACCGCGGGCGGCGCTGAGTAAGCAGGTGTCGGTGTCACAGGAGTGATTAACATTCACTGAGAACCTGCCTGGCCCTGTTCTACAAGCTTTAAATATAACTGACTTAAATAATACCTCACTCTGAGGTATATACACCACTATATTATACAGAAAACACCCAGACTACGTTATACAGACAAGGAATCTGAGGCAGATACAGATTAATTCAGTTGCCCAAAGCGGTCAATGTCATTTCCAGTGCATGTGCTTTGCCGCTTACTACACAGAAAATGAACAACTCCCTCAGCCATCAGGAGAGATACAAGGAAAGAAGAAATTTTGTCAGTTATGTGTCTACTACTATAGACAGGGTGATTTTATTTGCATTTTCAATGATCTCCATCCACCTAGATTTTATTGAAAGCTTATTAAGGTTTTTCTTTTTTTAAAACTCAAGATTTTGGGGGGCATCTCTGGTTCTTGAGGAGCAAGGATACGATGAAAGAGCGGCCATGCAAATGTTAGACTCTTGGTGGTGGTTGTTTGCAAAAGTTTTCCTGAAATGACTTTTCATAATGTTCACTGAAAGGCAAGAAATAACGAATTTAGGAAAAGGGGATTCTAATCAGACCAGGAGCAACAATAGCCTGTTACCAGCAAGACGCTGCAGGGCCGCACTGGCCTGGATGTCTGGCTGAGTCTCCTCTGGACTTGAGGACGCCAGCGAGGACAGTGACGCCGGTTTTGTCTAACTTGTGTATACGCAATCAGCACAGCCAGTCACACTCCATTCACAGACATGTGTTAACAAGAGATGAGCATGAAACACAGCAAAATAGTCACAGCGGCGAAATGAGAAGTAATATGGTGAAAAGTAAGCAGGACCCTGCAGGTATCCCGTGATCTACCTGCCTTCTTAGTCTACTCCTGGGAGGTTTTGCTCTCAGGTACATTTGCAGGTTCCATCACTGTCTTTCAGGAAGCTCTTGATCTGTACTGATGCTGCGTCTTTACGCAGGCCTCACGGTTACAATGCCTTTGATCTCAATAAGGTTTTATCTTAAACTTGTTCAAAATTCCGTTCTGATTATAACACGGAGTAAGAAATATTCCTGCCGACCCTATCTCTTCATGGTGACTGACCAACTACTTAATCTAGATAGCACCAACCAACACTCCGGCACACTATCACTTCCCATAAAGACAACCCACCCAGCAAGGTGAGGTTTGTTCTATGACCAAGCCACCTTGAAAGTGGTCCCAGGGTACTGGGGAGGTCAATAATGTCACCTGTCACTCTTTCAAAGGCAGTTTTTTGTCTTTCAAATGAAAAGATCATATACTTGCCCCCCTAACTACCTTTTTATGACTCAGACTCGTACACAATAAAAAATACACTGATATTTCATGTTCCCTCACTGCACTTACTTTTCTACCCTCATAGTCTTTAAAGTAGAATATTTTAAATATTTTCACACATTCATGAAATTGTACTTCCTGTACGTACTAATTTCAACTCCGAATTACATTCTTTAAATAAAGAAGAAAATTACTACATCATAGTAAGACTTATAGTATCCTTATGCTATTATAGCAACGACTTAAAAATCTGCAGCTAAAGTTTCAGTTACTCACCAGGATGTCCAAGGTTATGTAATTCATCTAAAATGAAGAGGAAAGAAATTAACTTTAAATGGTATCGTTCTGATTTAGAACAAGTAGTAAGAGTTAGCCAAATTAGGTTTTAAGCTATTAGTCATAAGACAAGGTTTTATCAATTCAGAACTTTTCAAATGCCTTAAAAGAGAAGCCACGCAAATGCTGGACAGGAAAGAACTTGTCTGTGAATATCACTTAGGTCTTCTGAACTATTTTCACTTTCAGTAAGTGATAAAGAGCTCAACAGACTCATTCATGATTTGTTCAGTTTTAGATATCCTGACCAATTATGAGACAAAAATAGTCAAGATAGATTTTTCTGTGGCCTCAACTATTAACTTCTTGAAGCTAATTAAGTTTCACAATAGTTTAAGATGGACAGAATTACTGTGCAGTGTGGAGAGCTCCCATTTCTACCCATGCTAGTTTCCCTATTTTGAACACCCCTCTTTAGCAGAGAACGTTTGTCAAGATCCTGAATGCTGCCTTTGTGGCCTGGGGTCCTCTCTGGGGGTCCACATTGTTTCTATTTGTAATTCCTTGGCTGCTTCTTTGTTGTATCAGCTTTCTTAGGCATTCCTCATTCTCATGATCTTGAAAGTTTTGAGGATTAAGGTGAGGTACTTTATAGACTGTCTTTCAATAGGAATTTGAACACATTTTCTCATGGCTAGACTAGTGTAATGTGTTCTTGCAGGCATGGTGTCTACAGTATTGTTAACCTGTACTTCCTGGCTAGAGCACAGATAAAACCATCTAAGCAGACTTCCACGGCATTACAGATATCTATTTTTCCATTTATAAATTTTGAGGACAGAAATTAACATAACAATAAATTACAAGCAGCATACTATTCAGAGTATCCAGGAAC
Organism: Talpa occidentalis; assembly: GCF_014898055.3. Classification (NCBI taxonomy): domain Eukaryota; kingdom Metazoa; phylum Chordata; class Mammalia; order Eulipotyphla; family Talpidae; genus Talpa; species Talpa occidentalis. Next base: position 11,625,413 of record NW_023601322.1, read on the forward strand.
TTGTGCTTATATGTGATATAAAATCAACTAAAGGGTGGTATCAGTTACAGTCCCGGGCCACGCACAACTTCCTTTGCCTTTAGTATTGAAGCCTTCACTCATTCCCAGCACTGTTCTCCTCTCCCCTCTGCAGGGAGGGTGCTTCACACAGCCTGAACATGTTTAGACTCTTTTGTCACAGTCTGCATTCTCTCCTGGGATCCCCCATACTCAATCCTCTTACTAAGTGGTATTTTAAAAACTTGCACATAGTATTAATAATATCTTATAGAATGGTTTCATGGCCCTAAAAAGTCTCCTAAGCTTCACCTTCTCAATCCTCACCCTACCCCTTGTCCCAATCAATATCTTTAATAAAATACATAAAGTGAAACAGACAACATCATGTCCGACAGGTACAAATGGATGTAGAGAGCTGCTTATGATATGTGTCGATTCATCAAGCTACAAAGCATCTCAACTTTGGAGACTTTTGTAGAGTGAAAAGTTGGATCGACATTTTCTATCAGATATTTTTTGGAGTACTTTCCTGTTGAATTTCTCAAGTGTTCTCAACTTATCTAATGGAAAATTATTGTTTCATAGTGTATGCTACTGCAAAAATTATAGGGATCATCCTGCATGGAAGTAAGTACAGAAAGGTGGTAAGTCACATGTATCACCCTGAGCCAGTTTATTCCTAGAGGTCTCTAACCTCAGGAAGGTTAAGAAAATCATGCAATTAGGGGGAAAAAAGAGAGAAGGAAGAGGGGTTTGGTTAGCATTTCTTCATATAGCTTCCCTCACAGACCATGGGACTGGAATCCCCTGATGCTAGAGAATTTCTGTCCACAACTGTCTGCGGGGATAAAACCAGTGGAATTACAGCATTTCCAGGGGACGCCATGCAGAGATGTAGAACAGGAAGACCAAGAAACATGAGATTTAACATTATTTTCTTTGCCCAAGGGAAGTTTATATGATAAAGAGGCAGAAATTGAAAAAATACTTTGCTATCCATAAACCTAATTTTGTGAAATCAATGATATACCAAGGGAAGATTTAAAATTTATACATTACAACTGATATAAAAAGCTTGGTTAACTGAAACAAATTAGAGGCTCACACTGACATAGATTTTCAGTTCTCCTTCTGTATTATAATAAAGGTGGCATGGTAGATTTACCTATAGCTCGTAGCTTCAAAAAACTGATCTTATCAATTTTATATCAAAGCAGGATATTTACTATTTTATAATATATGTATTAAACAAAAAAACTGTCCTTTACAGAGATTACATCTGCATTTGAGAGGCATCTGATCAAGACTAAAGGGTTGATAAAAATCTGAATGACTATCCAGGACAACAGCCATCTGGCTTCTTTACAAAATTTATGAAGACAAAAATTAAAATGGTAATTTGTAACTGAAAATTAGAATTGTTCGCTATTCATAAAATGTGTAGGAACTTTACTCTTATATGCGATAGAAAATCAACTAAAAGTTATTTTAATAGTTTGTCAGTTTAATAGTGTCTCTACGGAAATTTACAATCCCTCTAAGACTAAGATACAATAACCTTGCATCAAAGTGCTTTCTTATAGCGAGTATTTTTTCCATCACTGCACTCAGTAGACTAGAACATTCCACCAATGCCAAGAGGAGTCAGCATGCAGGGTCTCTGGTTTCAAACCAAAGGATTACACTACCTTCAGTACACTCCACTGCCTCATCTGTTCTTCCTTGTTCCAGAGAAAACAAATGTGAATACACTGTAATTCATAATCTTAGGAATGGCAGCCATCAAGCAAACAAGAAATAAACATCATAGAAATATGCTGACAAATCAATATATGCAGTTTTGTTTCTTAACATAACAAAAAACACACAGCTTAAATAGAATACCCAAATTACAAACTTCATAATGGAAGGACGGTTGATTAATAATCATTCTTTCCTTGATGTCTGCTTTTGAAAAATGTTTCATTAAAAATATTTTCTCAGGCCTCCCTTGGTGGCGCAGCCGTTGAGCGTGCTGGACTGCAAAGCTGCCTGCAGCCTCTGCAGTGCCGGTTTGATCCCTGGCTGCCGGGGAGGGTCCCACATGGCGCACACACCTCTCCTGCCGTGCCCGCTGCTCCCCTCAGCAGTGTACTTTGTTAGTCTGCCTGTTCTGCTCCCCGTTCTGGCTCTGGTGAATTCTCTTACCCTCCCTCACTTCTGACTATACCAGTGCTTGTATAAATAAATAAATAAATCTTTAAAAAAAAAATCTTTTCCCACTGAAATAAGATTTTTTACAGGGAAAATTTCAAAATATAATTCCCCCCATAAATGTTGCAAAATAAACCATCAAATTCAAAACAAAAAACACCTTTTTTTCTGATTCTTTCTGCTTTGTATGTGAACCTACGTGACACATTTACTATGCATTTTCTCAAATTTCTATATAAATATTATAACTCCTGACAACATAATATATTAAATGAAACGGGGTAAAAGAAAAAAGGTAGTAGAATTTGTGTTGCTCAAAAGTTTCATTTCCTTTACAGCTAATACCACACTCTACCTGCCAGAAGGCTGACGCTGCTTACCTATGATGACCTCTACCTTCCTGCTATCTTGGCTGTCTCGGTCATTATATACACGGCACCAGTAGGTCCCCTGATGTTCCAGATCCACATAAGGCACCTACATCAATGTCAGAACACATAGATATTTCCTCTTCAATTTTAATTGACTTGGTGAAGGAGGTTATTTTTTTGGGGGAAAAAAAACCCTTACAAAACAACATCTCAGATGGCTTTAGACACTCTAAGATTATTTCCACTCATTAGGTTAAATATTAGCAAGCAACTAAGAGAAAGATTCCAATAGTGGTGGGTTTGCTGCAATACTACTTGACATCTTATTGTAAATCCTTAGATGTGGCCTGGTATTGTTTTCTAACACTTTTACAATGTAAGAATTAATATTAAATAACAGGGACTTGGAACAAAAATACTGATAACATTAAAGTACCCCAAAGAATAGGAAGTGTAATGGCCACCTTCATTTTCAATAGTACAATTTTGTACAGTAACACAAAAATTACCCACTCCCAGATCAACTTCCTACCATGTACAATTTTTTGGTCTCATGTGTTAATGGTGATTCATTTTTGAACCACTGGTAGTGAGGGATGGGGCTTCCAACAGCGACACACTGCAGGGCCAATGTGCTGCCAGGCGTCAGCTTTTGGGACCTCGGTTCAACACAGATCTGCAACTTGCATTCAGAGACGCCATCCAGACTTTCTTAAATTAAAAAAAAAAAATGATCAAACATAAATAAAATTTCTAGTTTAAGAATGAAAGCAAATTTTTTCACCTTTAATTTGTAAAAAGCTGTGTTTTCAAGTTAACCTTTCATTTTTCACCCCAACAATCTTTAATAGCATCTCCCAAACTGTTTCATGAAACAGGAGCAGTCCTAGGAATATTCAGAAATGATGTGTGGATAAAGCATGCTGTGGAATACTGTGAATTAATCAAGATTTCTTCATTGCAGGATTTCACTCCTTGTTAAAACAAGGAGTTTTGTGATTAGCACACTTACCCTCTGAGTGTCAGTATGTTATCACTAGCACTTCTTCCCAAGACAGTTAGCAGAAGTATTATTTATGAAACACTCATTACCACTCCATGTCTGTGGGGGCAGGCGGTTTGCCAAGGTTATGCCAACCAAGTCTCCATCGTGACAGTCAGTGCCTAACCCACCACTCTTGATGAATAACACTTGTTGAACAACTAAGATTCCATTAAAAATACATTAAAGTTCATTACATGCACAGAAATATGATAGAAATATATCAATCACTCTGTCAATTAATCACAAATACTTTTGGAGACTCCTGAAATGTAGGAAAAGCTAACAAGAGAGAAGAATGAAGACAGATAATAAAAGTCTCTTTCCTTCCCATTGTTGTTGTCTGGCAGAAGTGACAAAGAACATGGTTCTTGACTGTGTGTGAATAAATAATGTCTGGAGGTTATTCTTTGGAGTGGACTTTTCCCTTTGATCGATATTAGTTATTGGTCTAAGAGGATGGATAACAAAGAGGAGAAAGACAGTTTGATGAAAAGCTTTATGGAAGAAAGATGCTGCCATCAACTCCAGAAGTTTTTTTTTCACAATACAAGTTTTTAGAAGTAATGCAATGGTTTGGGAAAAAATACACTGCTTCGGAAAGGACTGAAAAGTGAGGAAGACTATGCTGGAATTTTCTCTCTCTCAAATCAGAGACCACAACCTTCAAATCCAGGAGAAAAGGCAAGTCTGGGAAGGTCAGCAGCAGGGACAGGCTGAGCAGGGTTCTGTGTCATCCTGAGGCGGCTGTGCATATAAATAAATGCACATATTCATGGGCCTTCCTGGTGGCCTAGTGGTTAAGTCTCAGCCTATCACTGCAAAGGCCTGAGTCCCCCCTCCACAGAGCTGACCCACATGGCACAGCAGACCTCTCCTGTCTCCCCCGCTGCTCCCCTCAGCAGTGTATTCAGTAGACCTGCCTGTTCTGCTCTCCACTCGGTCTCTTGTGAATCCCTGCCCTCCCCCCCTCCATCGTAGCACCTCTGGCCTACACCCCAGTTCTTGTATGAATGAATAAATAAAAATAAGTCTTTAAATAAATAAATAAATAAATGCACATATTCAGCCAGAAAGAGAGGACCAAAGCACTGTAGGGTAAAACCTTCACAACTGGTGACATTATTTTGGGGGAAATACATATGTGGGCACTAGGTGCTACTTTTGAAACTTTGAAATTATTTAAAAGTAAATATTTAAAATAATTCCCACCCCAACATTCAGCTTAATTTATCACTTACCCTGGAAGTTTCCCGTTAGTTCTGTGACATCACAAACATCCAGCTGTGACCACTGGCTGAATTCAAAGGTGAAATTATTATTAACTCGACAGACGTAAAAGCCTGCATCTTTCACATGCACTGTGTTGAAAACAAGTTCTGATGCATTTCCGTTTGGAATCTGTAAAAGAATCAGTTAGAGGTTATAAGTGAATGACTCATCAAAGCACACCTATAAGAAAATGTGCTGTGATTTTTTTGGGCTTTAAAAAAGTGTGTGTGTGTATACATATATTTCCAAGTTCTAAAATATTTGTTACTTTAAAACACACATTTTCAGTAACTCAGGATTGCGGTCTTAGAAATCTACAGTCTTTCATAAGCCCGTTAAACAGAGACTTAAGCTTTCTCACACATACCTTTCAAAATTCGCTAACAGAACTTAAAAGCGTTGAGTCATTCACATCTGAAGGGTCTGTCATGGCAGTTCTCACGCGTTAAGAGCCATATGGGATGACACATGCCATGGGGAGCAGCCAGCTTAGTCAGGCCTGGTAATTACTTCAGTTCTGACATGAGCTGTGAGCAGGTAAGCAAGTTATATCACCTCAAGACTCCATTTTCTCCTCTGCAAAATTCTGAGGCTGACAGATTTCTTTTAGGGTCTGGGTGATGGAGTGGCCAACACACAAGTGTCCCAGGCTTCTCCTGGGCTCCGATCACCACCCTCGCTGCCACTGTCCATGTGCCAGGGCGCCGGACTCTGGCACATGACAAGGGGCTCATCAAGCCCCGTGTTATCCTGGCTCCCTTTCAAAGCACTTCAACAGGCTCATTGCTTTTCCTCGCCATACCCCATGCAACTGAGTGAACTCATGGCTTCCCCTGCGCCAGAGCAGAACCTGCACCAGAGCAAGAGCATCTTGCTGGCCCTCTGGCAACTGGGCCAGCAGCCTGCACTGCCGACAGTCCTGCGTGTCGACCCTAAGCCACTCTCCTACAGACCGGTGAGCGCATCCTTCCTTGCTCCTTGGCCTTCCTCAATATGCTTCTCTCAGCCAGACTTCAGAAAGAGACACTCGTCCTCCTGCCACCAAATCGCAAGCCTACCTATGGGTGTACCTGTTTATAACTGTTCTCGCCCCTGATTAAAATGGAAAAGTGTCTTCCTCACAAAGCTTCCTCGGGCTTAGGGTCTGTGCGGTCCCCCTCAGAACCCTTGTACTGGTAAGGTTAATTCAAGCGGAAGCCATCAGGGATTCAAGAGAAGCAGAAAGAAGTATCTACTTACGAAAAGCAGATACTTTTGGAAAATGAGGCTGCCATGAAAAACCCTTTACTCCTAGGCAGGAGACCAAGACCCTCCCCACCCCCACGGCCTATCAGATTCCTCAATAAAATTCCTAAAAACACTGAGGATGATAATGCTACTAATTTTCTGTCATTCTCTCTCCTTATGACAGATGAATGGAAATGTTTTAAAAAAATTACCTCTTTATTCATTTTGAACCACTGATATTGTACAAAAGGGTGTCCAGTTGCCCGGCAACATAACTTCACCAGCTGCCCAGCCAAGACCGCCTTTGATTCTGGGTTTACAGTGATCTTTATTCCTAAAAAAAAAAAAAAAAGTGAAATAAATAAAATCACAGAAGAGGGGTTTTTCTTGTTTATATTTCTGAAACCAGAAATAGGAGTATTCTGGAAATAACCTACATATTCATCCTTGTCATAAATCTCCCATTACATCTCCTTCCCCATCAGATTACGAGTTGGTGAGTTCCAGACATTATAAAACCAGGAGGAAAGAAACTCACCTACAGAAGACTTTGATCTACTGGACTTCCCCGTGGTTGGGGGAGGACATTGTTTGCCATATTTCTTCAATTCTTAGAAATGTTTTTTCCACATTCTAACACCTCTGAAATCAGGCGCCTGAAGCCTGCCAGGCAGCAGCCACAACAGGGTGAACTCTGGGAATACAAGGTCCTAAGTGCACGCGTGGCCAACTGACCGGTGGGTGACACACGTGTTGAAATGCCACCAACAGTGTCTTCCAAAGGCATTGGAATTTCAGTGTGGATGTCTTGCAGCCTTCTCAGACTTCACATGCCCCACGTCCCTCCTGATACAAAATCTCCCCCACCAGACGCCACATCTTCATCCCAGAGACGATAACCCAGTTTCCAGCCTAACCCCGGCAGTCATCCCGCAGCCGTCCTCACGCGTGCACTATCCACAGGTAATTTCTCTGCTGTCCTGCCCTCTTTCCCGGGTCTCACCATCTTCAGGGCCATGATCTTATTCCGAGCCACCATCAGCGCTTGACTGAAGTACCTTAGTCTGTGAACTTGCTTCCTTTCTTCCAGCCAGAGTCAGTGTCTTTTTAAAACAGACTTGAGGGCCTCCCTGGGTGGCGCAGCGGTTGAGCGCTGGGGGGGTTTGATCCCCAGCCCCCGGCCAGGGGCCTACATGGTGCGACAGACCTCGTGCCCGCTGCTCCCCTCAGCAGTGTATTTCATCAGCCTGCCTGTTCTGCTCCCCGCTCTGACTCTAGTGAATTCTCTCACCCTCCCGCACTTCTGACTGTACCCAGTGCTTGTATAAATAAATAAATAAATCTTTAAAAAAAAAAACAAAAAACAGACTTGAATCCATATCACTGCTCTGATGAAAACCCTCCACTGACCTTCCATGGCATTTTTTTTTAAAAGATTTATTTATTTATTTATTTATTTATTTATTTATTTATTTATACAAGCACTGGGTACAGTCAGAAGCGCAGGAGGGTGAGAGAATTCACCAGAGCCAGAGCAGGGAGCAGAGCAGGCAGAAGGACCGAAGTACACTGCTGAGGGGAGCAGCAGGCGGCAGGAGAGGTCTGCGCGCCATGTGGGACCCTCGCCCGGTGGCCGGGGAGCAGCCGGGGATTGAACCGGCGCTGCAGAGGCTGCGGGCAGCTTCGCCACCCAGCGCTCAACCGCTGCACCACCGGGGAGGCCCTTCCATGGTATTTTGAATGAAACCCAAATTCGGCACTGTGGCCGGCAAAGCACTGACCTCTGTGACCCCAGCCCCACCATCCTTGCTCCAGCTCGCCGATCCCCCCTCCACTGGATGCCAGCCTCCCTACTGCCTTTTCACTTACCACTCCTCTACTGGGTTTTCCCTCCAACCCTGCATCATTTCTTGGCACCTTCCTTCTCATCATTAGGTCTCTAAATGAGCTACTGCCCCATGCCCAGTTCTCCACTACATCCCCCGCGCTTTTTGGTCTTCACTAATCATCTGAAATTCCTTCTTCTTGCCTGTCTCACCTACTCAATCAGAGGCTCCTGAGAGTGAGGATTTTTTTTTTTGTCATAGTCACCAGTTCCTTTGGCACCTAAAACCATGCCTGGCATGTGGTGGCACAGTGGGTTCAACTCGTATCCGAGGAATGGGTGTGTACAATTACAGTAAGGAAAGGACTAGCAGCGATTTACTGGCTGCGTTGAAGCTACATGTGCTAGGCACGTAAGAAGGCACATGCAGCTTTCAAAATAACCACAGCAGGGGTGTCCCTGGTGGCGCAAGGGGTTAAGCACCGCACTATGAAGCAATCCACAGCCTCTGCAGCATGAGTTCGATCCCCGGCCAGGAAGTTACCCACATGGTGCAGCAGACCTCTCCTGCCTCGCCTGCTGCTCCCCTCAGCAGTGTATTTCAGTCAGTCTGCCTGTTCTGCTCCCCACTCTCTCTGATGAATCCTTTCACTTCCCACACCTCTGGCCTGTACCCAGCTCTTGTATGCACAGATAACTAAATCTTTTTTTTTTTTTTTTAATTTTTTTTTTTTTTTTTAAATAGAGGCATGCTTTATTTATTTATTTATTTGTTTGTTTGTTTTTTTTTGTTTATACAAGCACTGGGTACAGTCAGAAGCGCGGGAGGGTGAGAGAATTCACCAGAGCCAGAGCAGGGAGCAGAGCAGGCAGAAGGACCGAAGTACACTGCTGAGGGGAGCAGCGGGCGGCAGGAGAGGTCCGCGCGCCATGTGGGACCCTCCTCCAGTGGCCGGGGAGCAGCCGGGGATCGAACCGGCGCCACAGAGGCTGCGGGCAGCTTCGCAACCCAGTGCTCAACCGCTGCGCCACCGGGGAGGCCCCACAGATAACTAAATCTTAAAAAAAAAAACACCAAAATAACCACACCAGCTAATTAATAGAACTATGTTACAAAGAAGCAACTGAAGTTCAGTATATGCAAAAGGTCACCCAAACCATCTTGGCAAATTATTTAACTTTCAGACTAACTCTTTTTTCATTGTGAAATGCAGAACCAGGCTGCAAACCCAGCTTTTCTCAGGTTTCTAAAACCCACATGCTCTTGTTATCCCAATGATTCCTTTTATCCCCCCCTGACCTTGACTAAGGTATAACTGATAAATACAAATTGAGTATATGACTGTATATACTAAGGGTGTACACTGTGATTGTACACTGTGATGATTTAATATGGGTATACACTGTGAAGTAATTACAATGATCCAGTCAGTTAACACATCCACCAACTCAACAGTTATCATTTTCCAGTGACTCCTGACGTGGCTTCCCTGCTAACTCCATCTTCTGCGTGGTGAGCCTCTCCCCAGTGGGTGTGGCCAGCCTGCGCAGAGGTGCCAACAACTTCAGCAGCCTAGTCCTGGTATTTGTACTATTGCTTCACAGACGGAGACCCGAAAGGCAAAATGTGATTTGGAAACTGCCCTTAGTGAGTAGTAGAGAAAAGAAATCGCAAAGCCTCCCGTGTTTTAACCACACATTTCCTTCCTCCCACATAGCCTGTGCGAAGGGAACCGTGGCCACCCTTTAACCACCTTCACACAGCGCCCACTAGTCAGAAGGTGCTAAACAAACGTAGGGAGAGAACATGGCACCGGGGAGCGTGTGCCAAGGCTCTCAAATGAAAGTTGTATTTTAAAGGGTGAATGCACAGCTTCCTGGCAAACAACTCTATTTTCAGATAACATCTGTAAAGAAGCCAAAGAGGTTACTTGATTTCCTGTAAGCCGAGGAGGATCTGACTAGGTAAGATGGAACATGAGGATTGTGCTTTCTACACACACCTATGCAGATCAACAGATACGTGGCATTAAACAAGAAAAACTAAAAACCCCGCTGGAATTCAAAATAGAAATAGGGTGAATCTTGACTTGACAGAGGATTCATCCTTGGCTCCCTTTAAGCTGTCTTCTTTCATAATGCACTTAAATATTGATGTAAGGTAACAAATGACTTTTCCAGGAACAGATCTATTGTATACCTTATAGTGCATTCATTTTTACAAGCCCTGTACCAAAATTTTTTCCCCCAATAGTTGCCATAAAGGTAACCCTCAAGATTATTCTGAGAAGTTCCAAGCTATCATTGAAACAGTCTTCCAGTGTCCTAGAATAAGAACTATTCCTCTTTCTCCAACAATCTACCCCCATTACACAACCAAAATATGTCCAGTTCATGTATATCCCTCTTAGAACATTCTACAACCAACAGATGACCATGTGTTTTCCTCTCACGTCATTTTCATTTACATGGACTCTGACTAAACGTAGACTCATCACATCGTGCCTGGCTCTTCTACATTGTCCATCACCATGAACCCGCTAGCAGGGAAACACATCTCCTAGACCTCACCCACCCCTCCCGTCCTATCTCTACTTCTTCTTTATCCTTAACTCCCATCCATACCATCTTTATCTCTTCATTTTTGATATTTTAATTTGAGAGATTTCTATTGTTTAAGAAACAAGAAAAGCCCCTGTAAGTAAAATACAGTATTTGAGTACTTTCTAATTTGGCAAGAAGAAAAATATTAAAGACTATAGGTCACAGAGGCAATTGAGATAATACCCCATAACTAGATTTCCCAGACAACACAGAAATTTCCAAGCATTATAGAAATGACACTGAGTTCAGGTCGGGGTCAACAGACCTGGGTTCTAACTCTAACTTTGTCAATAACCACCTGTGACTTTGCCAAATAAAAATTTCTGGAAATTTCATTTTTTTCATAAGTGCTTGCTGGTAAAATCTAAATGTTCACAGTAGAGCTGTTCTGTTGCTCCACTGAATTGTGCAGGTAAAATGTGGTTCCCAGGTGTTTTGGAAATGAAAGAACACTATTCAACAATCTTTGCTCTTATTTGAGAGACAGCAAAGTAATAAAAAATAAACTTGGTATCAGAAACCTAACAATGAGTATGCTACAGGGGTTAAAGGAAAAAAGTGAAGTGGTAGGAACTGAAAAAGGAATGAGGTGACTGGAAGAGATTCCAGACTGCCTGTCTCTGTCTTAGCCTCTGACCGGGATGAGCAAAGCAGCTTTCACATGAAGGATGAATCAAACAGCAACATTACAAAGCCAGACTTGGGAAGAACCTTAGGATTCATCTACTGAAACCCAAATGTAAAACCTTATATTTCTCTCTCAGTATCCCCTAGTGTCTAACTCTGGGCAGCCAGTCTAGGTCAGGACACTCCCTGGCAAACATTTTGGAATCTATATAACTCAACTGATGAATCTATACAACTCAACTCAATCTATATAACAACTAATAAATCTTCACGCAGAGTGTTTTTTTTTTTTTTCTTAAAAGAAAACAAAAATGAAGCCACACATCTAAACTCATCTATACTTTTCAAGGACACAGATGCCAAAATTGGTTGTTTTGAGAACAGGGTCCTTGATCCTTCAATGAAATAATAGAGATCCACAAATTCATTACAGACACAGAGGTTCGAAAGAACTGTAGCACATTCATTAACTCTACATGCCTCACACACCCAAATCTAATTGATGTGACCAAAGGAATAAAACAGGGAAGCAATCTATGCCAGAGAAAGGGGCTGGCCACCATCCACATGTGGAAACTCTAAGCAATTCCTCTAATGTGCACTGCTGGCAAGGCCAGATCGGGGCAAGCTGGCAGAGCATGTGTGGTGGAAAAGCCCACCTGGAAAGAGCAGGGAGGGTCTCTCAATTCTATGGGCTCCTGTAGAAAATGTATGACATGGCACAGCCATGAGAGATACTAGGGAATTATCACATGATAATGATGCAGTTCTATAGAAGAACGTTTTCTTCAAAGGAGATGCACGTTGAAGACTTAGGGATAGAGTTTCTGTGACAAACACTGAAGTAGTCTGGCCAAAATATAAACACACACATTTGTATGTATGTATATAGAGAAATGAGATAAAGCAAGTATGAGAAATGTTTATTTTTTCCTAACAGCATGCTTTTGAAATATCGACTGACTAAAAACAACCCTTATGAGTCAGGAAGTCTACACTTCCCAGCTTTCCAAGACCTACTGTAGTGGATTAGATAACGCCTGCTCTGTTGATGCCCATATTGTTCAATTGTTTCTCAGTGGCTCTTCATTCAAAGGAGTAGGAACAGGTAAGTAGGGGGTAGGAACAGTTAACATAGCTAGTTAGATACAATTGTTGTTTGTCATCAATCAGTAAACTTCTTAAGGCAATGTGTATTAGTTTTTATCTCCCAGTGCCTTGAGTAGTATTCAGAGTTTGGAGCCACTGAAATCTGCTAGTGCAGGGCAGTAGTGAGGTGCTGTGCTCTCACACTTTACAGAAATCCAGGGCCTCTGCGAACTTAAGAAATCGCTCTGAGAAATAGGTATGACTTCAATGTCTCACCATGTCCTTCAGTAATTACACTTAATTTCTCTGACCGCTGGCTGCCAAGTCTATAAAAAGAGAGTGCTCCCTACCTTGCAGAGTAGCAGGCGTTACAGGGAACAATGCTGCACCAGTTGCATGTAGACACGACAGAAGCCTGACATCTCATAATCTGTTGTTGATTATAGCCTGAGCTCTGGGATTTCTGATTTTTGAAAGTCTCCCAAATATTCATTTTTGGTCCAGCAAAAATCATATAAGGTGCACTCTAGTTAACCAGTTTTGGTCACGTCTGTCCTTAAAACTGTCACTGTGGCCAAAGAGATGGAATGTGCTAATGTGTCTGGCTTAGTGCCAGGAGTGAAGTTGGGTTGACTCAGTTTTCCAGAAACCACATGGCTCACCACACAAAACTGGGCCTAATGGAAGGAGGAAGGAAACAGCAGGGCCAGGGGTGGAGCGGGAGAGACCTAACATGCAGGATATATTCAAATTGTCCAACTGTCCCCAAAATATCTTCTATAGTTGGTTCTTTGAACTACAATCAATGTTTACACATAATATTTGCTTTTTGTGTATTCTTTAGTCTCACCTGCGGATGGTGGGGGGAGAATGAGGCTCCATATATTTACACTTTCCAAAAATATGTAACAGAAATGGGCTGGTCAAATGAGATATTCTCCTCTAAGTATGTCTCCATGAACTTCTAGAGAACATACCTAAGGGAAAGACCTACCTGGGCGGCTGAGAAGCTGAAGAGCTTCAGTGTACTCCATGGAGAGCAGGAATTCACTGAGTTCCGTGACTGTACACCCTTTTTCACCCATTAGCTTCAGCAAACATAGGCTGGGGCTCCCTTCAGGCTCCAAGACCTTAAGAGAACACTGCTCCAGGTCCAGGCAACTGAAAACAACACATTTAACTCAAGTCAACAATTTCCTTCCATATACTATGCCATGTTTGGTAGCGTTTGCTAGAAGGAATAAACCACAAGCTGTTATATGGTGAAAAATTATTTACATTATGAGATGCTGCTTCCTTTTGCCTTTACGGAGGATTCCTCTTTATTCTCCTCAACTCAGCTCCGCTGACTACTGAATCAGGAAAATGCTCTAAAGAATCTTTACATTTGAAGCAGGATGTAAGAGAAATCTGGCTTCAATATTAACAAAAATTTACCTTTAATTTGGGAATAGGAATTTCTCTACTCTTTCTTGTACTTTAGAGTATAAGATGACCCAGAGAAGTGTGCATCTTGAGGCATATTGAAAAGTGAAGAAAAATCAACATACAAACCAGTGTTTACTATAGACAAAGTAGTTTGCCTGTGTCAATTCATAAGAGAAACAAGAAGATATAAAAAAGCTTGTGTTCTGTATGATACTCTTTTTACTAACAAGAATACATGTGTGTTTTTATATATGCAGAGTACCTTTGAAGATAGCCAAGAAACTGGGCGCCTTTGAGAGGAACCAAAATTATGCTTCCTCTCTACCATAAACTCCTTTGTGCTGCTGAATTTTTCACTATGTGCGCTCATTAAAAAGTGTATTCAATAAGACAATCCATGCTATTGACATTCAAAATACTTTTAAGCATCTAGAAATACCCTAAGAAAGGGAGCAGGTAACCTATGGTGTGTGGGTCAAACCTGTTTAGTCACCGAATTTTCCAATAAAGTTTTATTGGAATTTTCCAATAAAGTTTTATTGGAACATGGTGAGTCTCATTCATTTACACACCTACAGATGTGGATGGCTGCTCTTCCCTTACAACAGCAGAGTTGAGTAATTGGTCTGCAAGTATGAAAGCATTTACTATCTGACCCTTTATGGAAAAAATTGCTGACCCTTGCTCTAAAGACTCTTTACATTCTATCTTTTTAAAGTATTTGACACACATATACAATTTCCTTTTGAATGTTTTTGTGTTCAGTAGTGATATGCAAGGTTAGAAAGATGTTAAGATCTGACTGTAAAAGGCCATAAATAATGGGCCAAGTATGAACAGCAATCATTTTATGGGAAGGGAAAGTGTTAATATGAATTCAACAGAAGGGAAAATAACCTTCCCCAAAAGATATAACCAACAACACAGGCCAAAGCCCTCAGGCAATCTCCCATTATTTACTGTAGAACTTGCACCTAATACACCTCTATGGATTCCTCTTTTGGGCCAACTTGAATTGCAGTCCAATATGAACTCCAGCCTCTCTGTGAGGTCCTCTCAGACCATACCAGTCCACCAAACATACTTTAGACAGCCTTGGAACTGTGGTTATTGCATATGCCAGAGGTGAGGAAAGGTTTTTGTAAAGGTCCAGAGCTTTATGGCCATATTGCATCTGTCACATACTCCTCATTATCTGTCATATTTTTTAAAAAAAGATTTTATTTATTTTGCATACAAGAACTGTTCCCTACTCTGTCTCTGATGAATCCTCTCACCCCTCATACCTCTGGCCTATACCCCAGCTCCTGGATGCATAAATAAATCTTTTAAAAAAATAAAAAGAGGGCCTCCCCGGTGGCGCAGCGGTAGAGCGCTGGGTTGCGAAGCTGCCCGCGGCCTCTGCAGCGCCGGTTCGATCCCCGGCTGCTCCCCGGCCACCGGAGGAGGGTCCCACATGGCGCGCAGACCTCTCCTGCCGCCCGCTGCTCCCCTCAGCAGTGTACTTCGGTCCTTCTGCCTGCTCTGCTCCCCGCTCTGGCTCTGGTGAATTCTCTCACCCTCCCGCACTTCTGACTGTACCCAGTGCATGTATAAACAAAACAAACAAACAAGCAAACAAACAAATAAAGAAAAACATGCCTCTATAAAAAAAAAAAATAAATAAAAAAAATAAAAAGAAAAGCTAGCAAAAGAAAACAAAAAATGGGGACGGTAAAAGATTATTAAGGTTAATTTCTTGATAATGCTTATTCCTAAAACTGTTTTAGCTTTTCCTTAAATGATTTTTTGAATAGCTTCTATTTTGGTAACATGATAATGTCTCCTGTCAATATATTAACTAGGTATTTTTTTTTTCCTGTGTCCTAGTTAAACCAGCCTATTTAAATTCTGTTCCTGTTAAATGTGAATCCTCATATTTTGGGTTAATCATTTCCAAATTCTGGTCTATAGATCAGTTGTAGCACATTCTAAAGTCTAAGAGAAACTGCTAAAAAGAAGGATAATAAAATCTGTTAAAGGAAAGTGTCCTTCCCTGTGTGAAATCATGGTGACCACGTGCAGTAGCAAAATCAGAAAGCCGAGGAGGCGTGTTGGTCCTCTGTTTTGAAGGATTTTCTTGTACGATTCCCTGTATAGTGCCCAAGTCAAGGAAATAGTATTGCAACAATGTCAGGATGGCCAATTTTTCAAATAATTAGAAAGTGGAATTTATAAAAACAAGGATGCTATATGTGAAATGTAATTTCTTATAATTCAGAAAAGTTATCAGGATCTGAAACATGAATTTAAGAAGCAGTCTAGTGAATGCAAACAAGTGGTGCACTAATTAATGTTTATATTGATGTGAAGAAAAGGAAAAACAACTCAGCCCCCAATAAAGATCAAATTGAAGCAGACAGTGCTTTCTCTTCCCACCCATATGCCACAGGAGAAAAACAGAAGTAAACACCTTTTATTGATTTTCTGCCTGGGTACCGGCTTTCAGTTAAGATGATGCATAGATATACTCAATTTTATTTTGTTCCTTTTTTAGTTACTTTCTGTAAGACTGTGCTTTGAAGTGGTTTCTACTAGTCTTAATTTGGAATTTCTGATTTAATCGAGATTACATTATTACTGAAACAAAAGGACTGTGTTTTTTAAAAATATATATATATATATCTATAGTTATCTTTACTTTCCAAAACACACAATCACATAGAACATGTATGCCCTTGAGTGAACAAACCATGGCCCTGCTTTTAAGTTCTTTTGCTCCTCATTTTGGTACATTTACTTTTTGGAGTCTTTATTCATTAATTCAAAAACTACTTATTAGTCACCTATAATGGACCCACACTTGAAGAGGTCGAGGAACAAGTAATGTGGTTCACCTGTGGAGACCATCCCAGGTCACAGTAGATACAAAGACCCTCCTGTGTTTGAGGGAAAAAGCTAACTGCAGCAGCAAGAGGGGGAGATAAGATAATATAAAGGGTGTTTTTACTCTGAGATGGAAAAGACAACTTTATTGGAGGCTGAGTTGTTTTCCCTTTTCTTCACATCAATATAAACATTAATCAGTTAATTAATAAATATTAATTAATTTGAGCAGAAGGGGAGGGATTTAATGATTTGAAAGACTTCTTACTGCTACATTGTGAACAGACTGGGAGTTTGAAAAAAAAAAGCAGAAGTTAGGTGGCTGCTGGAATAGTTCAGGTGAGAGAAAATGGTGTCCTGGCCCAGCATGGCTCAGTGCATGCTGGAATCTAGATGCAGCTGCAGGTACAGCAGACAGGATTTCCTGATAAAATGGGTATAGTGTGCAAAAGCAGAGTCAGGAACAACTCTGAAACTTAGGCCTGATCACTGGAAGGATCCAAGCGCCACACACTGAGGGACAGAAAACTGCCAGACAAATTATGAAGACAGGTTAAGCTCTGGATATGCTGCATTTGCCACGTCTACGAATCACTCAAGAGGAGATGACAATCAGGCATCGGCACATGCGAATCTGGGAATTCAAAGCAAAGATGTGGGCGGAAGATATGAATTGAGAATAATCAACTTTAGTATTTGTAAAGCTATGGCCTAAGGGACATCACCAGGGAAAAGGATGAGGTGAACACGTGTAGAGGAAGCGAGGCAAAGCCTGAGCCCTAAGCATTCCAACATGCGGAGACCGAAGAGATAAAGATGAAGAGGAAAACTTCTGCTCCGCCTTTTACACATGTTCTCATTCCTATCACAAACTGCCTGCAAGCACAGTCTCTGCAGATAAAAGAACACCTTGAATCAGCAGGAAGGCAGGGACTGCATTCCCTGCCCACATTCCACAGCCCCATTCTAAGCTTCGTCCTTCACAGAATTGAGGCAGCCAACAGCACCTCCAGTGAGATCTGCTGTCTTGGGGGCCACCGCAGAATTTATGAGGCCCTGACAAGATACGCAGATCCTTTCCCTACCAATACCAATAGTGAAGGGTGCTCAATGTTTCATCTGTCTGCAATGGGATCAGGGCTGACTTTATAGTTGGGGCATTCCCACATGTGCATGGTTGCCGGGAACTCCGCTATGTGCAAGGACTCACACTGAATCATCAAGGACCATGCGAAAACATACATTATTCCTAATCTCTGATGGACAATTCAGAATGGATTCAGGGTTCATTTATTAAATTCTCATCTAGTTTGAGGAAAGATGTATAGAGTGAGAAATGGTAAAAACAAACAGACTAGGCAATCTTTTGGGATTTTAGAGTTGTGAATTCAGAGATTGAGGGAAAGCATTTCACATCCTCCTGGGAATTGATCTCCACTTAGACTAGACCCTCAAGCTACAATTCCTGTTTGACACTAGAGAAAAGTATTTTTAGGACCTTCTACTCTTCCAGATGCTCATCTGTCGTCAGTATGAAACTAAGCTTTTTTTTTTATATCTTATCAATAGTTTTCAGTAATAAACTTTTGTCACGTCAGTTTAATTCCTCTGATTCAATAGGTATATAAGCGTATTGCTCCCCAATTCTCTTATCTTCAAACTTCTCTTCTCACCTCAACTAACCTAATGTGGACTCACTTTCATCTTCCTGGAAAATTGGTGAAATTCCACTTGTCTCTCAGTGAACTTCCCACCCTGAAACTGTCAGATCTGATCCCACAAAGCCTTTTGTTGCTTGCCACCTCCTAGCATGTGAACTTCTCTCAAGCGTCTACCTGACATGGCCTCAAAAATCTCCCAAACAACACTAACACCTTCCACAGGCTTTAACAAAACCTGACCGAAGGCTGGGGGAGGACAGCTGAATACCTGATGTTAGACCTCAGCTACAGTAAGTACTCAATGGTCCTAGATGATAGATTCTTGGAAATATCAGGGTTAGGCGAAAGGAGATATATAGGAAGGCAGGGTTTCTAATGACACTTCATTCAATGTCATCTGGATTTTCTTACCCTCAAATATGTTGAAAGAAAACAAGTTACTGGAGGACTTGCTCATTTAGTTTCCGCCAGCCATGCTTCCTCGGGATGAAGATGAAGAGGAAAACTTCATCAAAGGATCTTCCTTTGCTTCCTTCATCAACAAACAAACAGGAGTCTTTGCTAGGAAGCCCTCCTCGGGAGAGTCCAGGGCCTTCCCTAACTAGAGTACTAGTTAGTATTACAATGCTCTTACAATGGGGGTGGTCTTACCCCCAAGAGGACACCTTTTACATTATTCTAAGTCTAGAAAATCAGAAATCAGCATCATATTTTGGCTTTTCTTTGCATAGCCACAGGTACAGAGTGTTTTTCCCAGCACAGAAAGAAATCGTGCCACTTGTTAGCTTGACTTTGCCAATTTACCACTTCTTGATGCCATGCTCACATCATTACTTCTCTGTTGGGGGAGATAATCTCAAATCATCATTATTCTTGGGTAACTCCAAACTCTCTGAAACCCAGGGCTGTTACAGGGGTTAGAGTAGATAATGCATGCAAAAAGTAGGTTGCATGGTATACACTAGGTGCTCAATTAATGATAAACCTCATTATTATTAAGCATCCAACATAGCATTTCTTATGTTATTTGCCAATGTCCTACAATAATAGTCAGTTACTAGGTAAGTCCTTACAAATAGGAGCTAAAGTTTTGTGTCATCTTTTTATCTTCTGGAACTTCTAGCAGATAATAGGTACTTAATAAATACTAATTTTGAAAGAATAACTCCCCTGTCAATTCAATAGTATACTAAGATAGGTTTCAGGCAGAAGACACAGAATGTTAAGAGATGGCCCCTGGGCTCATGGAGTTTATAAAGATGTATACAAACAATCATCACACAATACAAAGTCTAGTCATAGGAGAAGTTGAAAAAACTAAAGGGTGGAAGGCAGACCAAAATCAATGACACAGAGCTGGGGTTTTAAGTGTGGACAGAAAACCCCTTGTGCAGGTCCTGAGACCCCTTCAAAGAATCTACAAGCCCAAAATGATTTTTCATAATAACACTAAGGTATTTTATCTTCTTTATTCATTCTCTCAGGAGGGTATTGGAATTTTCAGGATTACATTACACGAATAAAGCCCACTCTGCGATGAAACGAAGAGATTTTCAAAATGTAAAACTTTGCTACCCACTTTTCTTTTGTTTTGGAAAGTTAGTTTTTCCGCAAAAACGTGTTATTTCTTTGAACATGTCATGGGCAATACATTCTTTTTAAGTAAGTTGACATCAAAAGCTCTGTTTTGGTTTTAATTTCCAATACGGTAACTATCAGTCTCTATGCCACAGGTGTATAAAATCTAGAATTCGTGTAAAAACTCTCCTGGGTCTTCAAAAATTCTGAAGCGTGTCAAGGAGGCCTGAGACCAGAAAGCTGCAGACCCTCTGCCAGGCTGCTTAGCCTGGTCTGGGGGGGACGGAGCTTCACTTGTGTAACTAGGCAAGTCAGGGGCGCTGGGCGGGCTGGTCTGCCCGAGCAAGAGAGCGGGCTGAACTCCAGCTCTCCCCGACATGCTCTCCCGACAGACACCTTCGCGTCCCGACCCTCCTGGCTGCCATCACTTCTTTCCCTGCACTTTCCCCGAATTTCCTTGGGTCCCCCAGGTCTGCCTCCGGAGCCCCGTTCTTCTGCACTTTAACGATTCAAGGTCAACCTCTGTGAGTCCAGTTTTTCCGAAGCCCTGCCCGGGGGTCCCCAGCGGCCGGCCCGGCTCCTCCCCCCGCCCGATCTCGAATCTCGGGGTTCAGGCTCGCAAGCTCACTTGGGTTCTCTCCGCGCCCCTCGCCGCCGAGACCCGGGCCCGCCCCGCGCGGACAGCACCCCATCCCCGCGCCCCGGCCCGGACAGCACCCCATCCCCGCGCCCCGGCCCGGACAGCACCCCATTCCCGCGCCAGGAGAGCACCCCATGCCCGCGCCCCGGCCCGGACATCACCCCAACCCCGCGCCCCGGCCCGGACAGCACCCCAACCCCGCGCCCCGGCCCGGACAGCACCCCAACTCCGCGCCCCGGCCCGGCCGCGCACCCCATCCCCGCGCCCCGGCCGCGCACCCCATCCCCGCGCCCCGGCCGCGCACCCCAACCCCGCGCCCCGGCCCGGACAGCACCCCATCCCCGCGCCCCGGCCGCTCACCTGAGCCGCAGGCGCCCCCGACTCCCCGCCACCTCCGCCAGCCTCCGCCAGCCGCGGCCGTCGCACGCCCGGTCCAGGCTCTCGCCGAGCCTCCGCAGCAGCGGCTCGGGCAGGCGGTGCAGGGGCGCGCCGGCCGGGGCGGGGGGCGGCGGCCCCGAGGGCGCGGCCGCGGGCGGCTGCGAGGCCGGGGGCGGCGGGGCCTGCAGCGGCTCCCCCCAGCGCGGCGGGTCCTGCGCCAGCGACCCCGCGACGGGCGCCGCTCCCGCCGGCCGCATCGCGCGCCCGGGCTCGGCGCACCTTCCGCTGCGCGGGGAGGCGGAAGCGCGGCTCGGCGCGCGGCCCGCACCGGAGGAGGAAGCGCCGCTCCCCGCCCGCCGACTCGGTTTGCCGGCCGCGGCCCCGCGGCCTCGCCAGGCGCGGGAGGGGGCGGGGCCGAGGTCGCCCCGCCCCTCAGAGCCGAGGGGGCGGGGCCGCCGGCAGGAAGGGCCGGTGGCCGCCGCGGGGAGGGGCGGGCACTCCAGGGGGCGGGGGTCGAGGTCGCCCCGCCCTCCTCGGAGCCGAGGGGCGGGGCCGCCGGGCAGGAAGGGCCGGCGGTCGCCGGGGGGGAGGGAGCGGCGGAGGAACTACGCCCGGGCGGCTGCGCGGCGGCGCGGAGCCTGCGGCGTCGGGGCTTCCCGGGCCCGTGGGAGGAGGTTGCCTCACGCCAAAGAGGGGCGCGGGCGGCCCGCGTCGCCGACCCCCGGCCGCGCGCCGCTGACGCAGGGGCGCACGTGTGCCCGACGCCGCCACCTGCGCCCGCGTCGGGCGCCGCCCGGGACTTCCTCGTTTTGGGGTAGCCCGTGGGCTTTGTAAGGGAAGTGGTGCCAGAGATGCAGATATTTAATGGAAATTGTCCGGAATCTATATTGTACCTAGACTTAAAAAAGTAAAACAACAGGGCGTCCCCGGTGGCGCAGCGGGTTGAGCGCGGGTTCGATTCCCGGCCGCCCACGGGGATACCCACACAGTACGGCAGACCTCTCCTGGTTCAGCGCGGGTTGATTCCCGGCCGCCAGGGAGCGACGCACAGGCGGGGCAGACCTCTGCTGTCTCGCCTGCTGCTCCCCTCAGCAGTGTATTTCAGTCAGTCTGCCTGTTCTGCTCCCCACTCTGTCCCCCATTCTGTCCCTGATGAATCCTCTCACCCCACCCCCTGACCGCTGGCCTGTACCCCAATTCTTGTATAAATAAATAACTCTTAAAAGCAGAAAGCTCCTGCTTTCCTCTGAATCAGGTTGCCACCCACAGTCTTCATGAAGTGGGGAGCAGATGTCCTTCTGGGAAGCAGGAGGGGAATAAACTTACCTGAGCTTGCTCTCCAGTTGCACCAATATTCAAAACTATGGATAGTTTGGGACAAATGCAAGTGAGTGACTTAGAAGTGTGATCACTTGGCCCAATTTCTGCTGCTGTCAGCTTCGTCATCATGCGGGACAAGAGGATTTTCTGAGGCAATATTTTGGGCCCCCAAATTCTCCCTGCTGTTGGAGAGGTGTTTGCTCCAAGCAATCTCCACCATTTCCCAGGCAAGCTGTCACTGGGCTTTCTCATCCAGTGTGAGTTTAGAATTCAGAATGAGGGATAATGGCTAAGAGTGTGACCTCTGGATCCAGAAGATCTGCTGGGTTCTGGTTTTTTGACCTTGTATAAGTTAGTTACTTCTTTGTCGCATCTGTTTAGATGACTGAAAGTATGGTATCTAGAGAGCTGTAACCACAATAAAAGGAGTTGCTGCGTGTGGAGCACTTATCTCTCCTTGACCTGCAGCGGACAGTGTGGGCTACTACCCTTAGAAATGCGCGAACCTGTCTTATTCTCAGTTTGATTTGGCAGATCTCTTTCAGTCAATTCCTGTGCCCTCCTGCTTTGTCTTCAATCACCGAACAACTATTTCACGAAGTATTAAAAGCGTGTGCCAATAATGTCTGTCTTACTGGTCTAGTCTGTGTTCGTTGCATCTTCCAGTCCTTCACAATTGAGATTGAACAGATTTCCTATTAATAAGTCTACCTTGTGCAAGATAGTGTTTATGCAATTTCCTATACGTGCGTGTGGGTTAAAATGGGCACCTGTTTAACTTGGGAGTATCTTTCTCAATTTGATCACGTGTGCCTTTATTCAAGACAGCCTCATCTGCCACTGTGCTAATCCTTCCCAGTTCCTCTCCTGCTTCTTTCAGGTGCGTGCTCCCCTCCTCTCTCAGTTCATGCTGGTAATTGCTCTGTTTGCCACCTAGCAATTTTATCTCCTATGCAGTTACTCAATCTGCCACCCTCCAGCCTCTACCTTGGACTGACAGCACCTTTTATGACTGGTCTTTCTCTCCTCGCAGTCAAATATTATTATTTTTATTAGGTAATTCACTCCTGTGGGTCCTTTGTGGGGCATAATGTAACATTTAGTGCTTGCCCAGTATTTGAATCTTGATGCTGCCACTTATTCCTGGTGTGACCCTAGGTGAGTTACTTAACCTCTCAACTTCAATTTCCACATCTTTCAAACGATTGTTGTGAGGACTATAGGAGATAACATATATGCAAATATAAAGTGTCTGGAAGAAGTAGCTATGTCTATGAATGTGCTCAAAATTGCCATAGTAATTTCAAGAACAGTGTGAATGACAGTAATTCACCTTCCCTTTCTGTATCATTCATTGTGTTTATGTAAAGATAGATGGCAAATTGAGTGTGAAGATCTGGCCTTTAAATGCCCCTTAGAAGTTCAGGCATGTTTTCAGATACCATACTGGGGAGTTTTCCCTCATTAGTTGAAAGTGACATAGATTTGTCAATCCGGACAATTTTGCAGGAAGCTCCTGGTTTCGTTCTATGGGAATTCATTGATGTAATCTTCAAAACACAGACGTATTTGGAAACTGACTCACAGATTTTGTTTCCTTTACATAATTTGACGATAGAGAGTACTCTAACTGAAAATACCAGAACAACATATCATTTCATATCTGGACAGATTATAATAGGCCAAGTGCAGGAGAAAACCTCCAGGTCCTTGGAGGGGTAAACAGGCACACCTCATTACATCTGCAGATGCACGCTTTTTATGAATTGAAGGTTTGTGGTAATATGTGCCCAAGTCTGTGGGTGCCGTATTTTCAACAGCTCAGATGATGGGCAGCTTTTTTAAAACCAATAAAGTATTTTTAATTAAAGTATGTACATTTTGGGGGGACATAATTCTACTGCTTAATATACTACAACATACTGTAAATTTTTTTTTAAAATAAAACATTTTTTAAAAAGATTTATTTATTTATACAAGCACTGGGTACAGTCAGAAGCGCGGGAGGGTGAGAGAATTCATCAGAGCCAGAGCGGGGAGCAGAACAGGCAGAAGGACCAAAGTACACTGCTGAGGGGAGCAGCGGGCGGCAGGAGAGGTCTGTGCGCCATGTGGGACCCTCCTGCGGTGGCCGGGGAGCAGCCAGGGATGGAACCAGCGCTGCAGAGGCTGAGGGCAGCTTTGCAACCCAGTGCTCAACCACTGCGCCACCGGGGAGGCCCAATAAAACATTTTTTTATTGAGGTAACATTGGTTCACAACCTCGTATGTGACTTAAAAGAATAGGATCACCCCCTCCAGTTATTGTTAGCACACCACACCCATCACTACGATACCCATAGTCCTCCACCATAGTCCACTGTACTCCCTTCCACTTTACTGTCTCCCTCTGGTAGCCTCAGATTTCTAGGGTTTGTTATTGGTTTGGCTTTATCTGACCCTTTGTTTTTTTATATTCCACATACAAGTGACACCATCTAGTATTTTTCTTTCTTTTTCTGATTTATTTTTCTTAGCATAATCCCCTGCAGTTCCATTTATGTTTTCTCAAATGATAAGACTTCATCTTTTTTATAGCTGCATAGTATCCCATTGTATATGTATACATCTTCCTAATCCACTGATCTGTCTTTGGGCAATTAGGTTGTTTCTATAATTTGGTTATTGCAAATAGTGCTGTAATAAACACAGGAGTGCATATATTTCTTTAAAACAGTTACTGTAAATGTAACTTTTATATGCTCTGAGAAACCAAAAAAAATCCATGTGACTTGTTTTATTTCAATATTGGCTTTATGGCAGTAGTCTGGAAATGATTCTGCAGTATCTCTAGGGTTTGCCTGTGCCACAGAAGGAATGGGAACAGGAGTTTTGTGATTTAAGATATTTTTGTCTCCTGCCCTCATTCCATGCCCAGCACCCCTCCCGACCTCTGGCTCAGCCTCTGTGTTGAAGCCACTCAGGATCCCTGTAGATTCAAGACTCTCTACATCCCTCTCTGCTGCCATCTCCCAAAGAATAAGGTGGTTTTTCCCATTTTAATTTTAACCGGAATAGTAACTAAACAGCGCACAAATACTCACACCTTCCCTTCCTGATGAATCACCCAGGCTGAAATAGTTGATGTTGACCATGACAGACTTCATTTACTTGTCTACATTCATTCATTCATTTACTCATTAAAGAATATTTATGGGCTACCTACCTTGTGCTTAGCTCTGTGCCAAATACTCTGTGTGAAAGATAGTTTTTGTTTTATTTTCTTTATAGATTTTTTGATTCACAGTAACACTGAGGGAAAGATACAGAAATTTCACATACACCTTCAGAGACTGCCAACCAACCTCTCCCATTGTCAACATTCCTACCAGGGTGGTGCATTTGTTACAAACGATGAGCCTACATTGACACATCAGAATCACCCTAAGTCCAAAGTTTACATTAGGGTTTGCTCTTGGTGTTGTACAATATGAGGACAATTGCCAAACTTTTTAGTAAAATTTATCTCTTTAGTATTTAGCCATGATCCTAATAAGCATGGAGAAAAGAGGGACAAATTCAAGAGCGACCTGAATAACTTTGCACAATCTATGACAGCGTCAGATTGCATGAATCACTATGCCTCAAAGAGTGTGGTTCAAACGTTTAAATGTATTCTTCAGAGATTGTTTTAATGAGGAAGGAATGAAACAAGCATTTCTAGTGTGAGCAGTATTGTACAAAGTGCAACAGACAGGGCCAAGGGATTAGGAGATTGTTGTTCAATGAGTAAACTTGAAAGGTGGAGAGGACAAACTACTCCCCAAGGAAGAATTGTGGAAATATTTGTCATCAGCAGTTTCTCCATGAGATGATAGAACTAAATAAAAGAGGATTTGAATGACTGGCGAACACTCAGCAGTGCAAGGGACCTCTTCAGAAACAACTCACCTGATTGGCCTGAGTTCAGAGATGGAGCTTGAAAGGAAGGGAGGAGATGTCTCCCGTGTGGAAGTGAGGTGGCCAATAATAAACTATAATACACACTATGATAAACTCTCCCTGTTCTGCTCCCCGCCTTGTCTCTGGTGAGTCCTCTCACCCTTCTGCGACTCTGGCCTCTTATACAAGAGCTGGGGTTTGGTTTCTCTGAGTGGACAGGAACGGGCGGCACTAAGGGTTGGGATGCGCGTTGACTGGGAAAGAAGAGACACGAGTGGGAAAAGGAAATGAGAGTTTGACAGCTGTGACCGGGCATAAGGCTCTCTGGCTCCAGGCAAAATTTCCCACATTATGTTCGGGGACTACCAATTCCTTGAAATAACAATATACTACTTAAGAATAGGGCTTGGGGCCTCCCCGGTGGCGCAGCGGTTGAGCGCTGGGTTGCGAAGCTACCCGTAGCCTCTGCAGCGCTGGTTCAATTCCCGGCTGCTCCCGGGCCACCAGGAGGAGGGTCCCACATGGCGCGCAGACCTCTCCTGCCGCCCGCTGCTCCCCTCAGCAGTGTACCTCGGTCCTTCTGCCTGCTCTGCTCCCCGCTCTGGTGAATTCTCTCACCCTCCCGCGATTCTGACTGTACCCAGTGCTTGTATGAATAAATAAATAAAATTTA
Organism: Talpa occidentalis; assembly: GCF_014898055.3. Classification (NCBI taxonomy): domain Eukaryota; kingdom Metazoa; phylum Chordata; class Mammalia; order Eulipotyphla; family Talpidae; genus Talpa; species Talpa occidentalis. The sequence goes on from NW_023601322.1 coordinate 11,652,127, forward strand.
AAAAAAAAAAAAAGAATAGGGCTCCATGAAGAGGAAATGCAAATGGCCAACAGGCATATGAAAAAATGTTCAACATCACTTGTCATCAGGGAAATGCAAATCAAAACTACCATGAGATACCATCTCACACCAGTGAGAATGGCACATATTAAAAAAACTAGCAACAACAAATGTTGGCGAGGGTGTGGAGAAAAAGGAACTCTCCTGCACTGTTGGTGGGAGTGCAAACTGGTCCAACCACTGTGGAGAGCTGTGTGGAGATTTCTGGGCCTACTAGACATAGAGCTTCCATATGATCCAGCAATTCCACTCCTAGGTATTTACCCAAAGGACACAGAAACATCAATTCCAAAGAGCACCTGCACCCCTATGTTTATAGCAGCACTGTTTACAGTAGCTAAGCTTTGGAAACAACCCAAATGCCCCAAAATAGATGACTGGATCAAGAAGATGTGGTCCATATACACCATGGAATATTACTCAGCATTCAAAAAAGATAAACACATGCAATTTGCAGCAACATGGATGGCGCTGGAAGGGATCATGCTCAGCGAAATAAGCCAAAAAGAAAAAGAAAAATACCGGATGGTCTCACTCATAGCAGGAATCTAGAAAACTTAAATAAGGGACCAGGAAAACGAATAACTATAAGAAAGTGAAAATCAAAATCAACAAAAAACTATGAACCAGAGACACTTTTTGGGGGGTGGGGGGCGGGAGGGGAGGGATTGGGGTCAGAATGGGGGGTTGCAATTGTATGGGGAATATAAAAATAAAATTTATTATTTAAAAAAAAAAAGAATAGGGCTCCATGGCAAAATGCATTTGGTGAACACTGTTAAAATTATTCCAGTTTCTTGACTCTCGCTCGCAAAGCCTTTGATATGCTGGTCTGTTGTGACACGGCCCGGGTAGAGCGTGTTACCACAAATGTTTGCTCCCTGGCTCTGCTTGTGACAAGTGTGTCCCAGGTTACCTTTTGGAAAATATGCTCTTCGAGGTACTGCGATCTGGAGCAGCGCTGCCGCCCTGCCAGCTCTCCCACTACTCAACCGTCATCCCAAGACTCTTACTTAATTGACTGCTCAGTTAAAATCTGCTCACAATTTTTTCCTAAATCCTCCTTCTGATTCTAACATGAGGTCCAACATGCTGTAGGAGGAGTCAGATCTGAGCCTGTCTTTCCACTTTTGGGGCACAAGCGCTGCTGTGTGTCACTGGTGAAACCAAGGGCAGATGAGTGGGGGCATTTTTGGTGAGACTCAGTCAGATCCTCTAAGGCCACTCTATTGTATCTCTTTCAGAAGCAAAGAAGACCAGTAGAAGATCCAGGACAAAGGGGTGAAAATCAATCTTTTAAGGTCACTCTAAAGAGAAAAAGTCTCCTTTGTTTATGTATTTATGTTCCAGGCATCCAGCTCTGATCGGCTTCTAACACAGGTACTGCCCCCAGCCATAATTCAATCCCTATTTCAAATCTTCTCTGTCCCTAGGATGGGCTCAGAGCTGACCTGCCCATCCAGGCTTCCAAAGTGCCAGGGCTGTGGAGAAGTCCCCAAGCAAACTATAGAGCTGGTGCATGGCAAATGAGCCCCTTTACGTTTGAAGGACCATGGAGATGCTGCAGAGACACCATCCTCTGATTGATCCCGAGTGACTTTCTGCCAATCTTTTATCACTTTTATCATTGGTATTTGTATTTCTGCTCTTCCATATCGATCAGCCTGCTTATTAGGTCTTGTTGCATCATGCAGTCTTACTTGGGAACACCCTAATCCAGCCTGGGCTCTTGGAACCGAGACCAATGAGACCAGGGGTGGGGCAGCCACAAGGCCATGTGAGACTGGGGTGGCACCCAGAAGACAGAAAGTGTGGAGAGAGCAGATGAGGCCAGTCCTGCTCTTGGCCCTGCTGAAGTAGTGATTCCTCCTTATCTATCAAGGGGGATCCCACCATGTATCAATGGTAGCTAAGGATTTTGGCTGCTGGTAAGGAGAGTGCATTTGCCTGCAGTGTCCCCTGCAAGTCCCCATCCATGTGTGTCCTTTGGGAGCCCAGCAGGCGTTGGTTTTTGAATATTTTCTACCCATTCAGACACAGGTTATAGGGGACACATCATGTAAACCAGAACCCACAGTTTCTAGGAGCCTGTGATCCACTCGAGGAGATCCATTACACAAACATAAAAATGTGACAACACAAGTTGCTGGACCTTAAGCTTTCTGTATTGTTGGTGTATGTAGTTCAGCAGTTCCCAGAGACATTTATCAAAAGCCCTAGAGATGGTCCAGGAACACAGTGAGCTAACCTTCTAGGATGAGGAATGGTGGACTCAGAGTTTTAAAGGAATCTGAGCAATGAAGGCATCCTTATTTCCTGGGAGATAATAGGTGATTCTTGGATGACAATAACTCCCAGTTAAAGATATTAACCTGTGAAGGTGCAGGTATATTATCCTGTTAAAGACATTAACCTGCAAGTAAAAAGAAGGTTAAAAGTATTTGTGCTGGCTTTACTCCATACCTCTAGGGTGACCTGTTCTTTGTTTCCTGGGGTTACTGATGAGGTTACCTAGTAGACTCTTCCAAGGTATTATATGCCAAGAATTGATTCCAAGGGTCTGATTTCTTGGGCTGTCCATTCAGAGTCTGGGCATTGTTTGGCATGCTACCCTAGAGTCCCATTTGGTGGGGCAGCTTGGGAGGGTGGACTCGATGCTAAGTCTCCTTACTTTGGAAGCTCCGATGGAAGGGCGTTAGGTTCCAGAGGAGGAGAACATGTGATCCAAGACAAGCTCTGGGTGATGATGGAGCTGCTCCAGGACTGGAATGTGCCAGCTGAGCACATTCACCTGTGATTAAGAGCTACTGTAGGGGTCAGGAGAACTGTTTAAACATATTCTCAAATTAGATGTTGAGCCTAAGCAGAGCTATTTCAGAAAGATAGACCTAAGATTAAATTAAAATGCAAATAAAAAATGATGAACTCTTGCCATTTGCAATAACTTGAATAAAATTGGAGGGGGTAATGCTTAGTGAAATAAGTTAGAAGGGAAAGACAAATCTGGATGATGTCATTTATATGTAGACTACAGAGAAACAAAACAGCGGAACAGATAAGGTCAAACCAAACCCTAGAAGTCTAGAATTGAGGTGGGGAGTGGGGGAGGAAGGTAGAGAGCAGGGTGTGGAGGGCCCAATGACTATGGTGGAGGCCTATGGGTGTCTAGGTGGTGGGTCTAGGGTGATAGCATACATGTGAAGAGCTGTCATCCTATTCCTATATATCATATGCAGTGTTAACCTCCATTAAAAAAAATTAAAAGTGGGGGGGCCTCCCCAGTGGCGCAGCGGTTGAGCGCTGGGTTGCGAAGCTGCCCGCAGCCTCTGCAGCACCAGTTCGATCCCCGGCTGCTCCCCGGCCACCGGAGGAGGGTCCCACATGGCGCACAGACCTTTCCTGCCGCCCGCTGCTCCCCTCAGCAGTGTACCTTGGTCCTTCTGCCTGCTCTGCTCCCCGCTCTGGCTCTGGTGAATTTTCTCACCCTCCCGCGCTTCTGACTGTACCTAGTGCTTGTATAAATAAATAAATAAATAAAAATAAAAATAAAATAAAAAAAATTAAAAGTGGGGCCTCCCTGGTGGCGCAAGGGGTTAAGCAACGCAATATGAAGCTATCTACAGCCTCTCCAGCACAAGTTCAATCCCCGGCCTGCCAGGGAGCTACCCACATGGCACAGCAGACCTCTCCTGTCTCTCCCACTGCTCCCCTCAGCAGTGTATTTTAGTCAATCTGCCTGTTCTGTTCCCCGCTCTGTCTCTGGTGAATCCTCTCACCCCCCACACCTCTGGCCTATACCCCAGCTCTTGTATGCATAAATAAATCTTTTTAAAAAATTAAAAGTGCAAATAATAATATTTACTTGTTGGGGGAAAGAGGAGAAGAAGGTACATGTTTAGTTGTAATGTGGGTGGAACACTATAATCATACTTAAGGCCTTTCAACATAAGTGTATACTAATCCTCAGAAGCTAATTATTAATTTGTCCTGTAAATCCCCATCTGTGAAAATTTTTCTTGGAGACATTTTTGTTGGAGGCTACTTAAAATTATTGGAAGAGTATTTAAGGTAGTCTATAATGTAAGCTTTTTACTAAGTGCCTTTAATGAGTTTTATTTAATGTGGTTTTGCCATATATAGGTCAGAGTTCTGAAGTTCCTGGAAATTTTTATAGTATCTTAATAAGGTAAGTAATCTATAGTGGTTACTTTTTTTAAGATTTCTTTACGCATACAAGAACTGGGGTGTAGGCCAGAGGTTCAGGGGGTGAGAGGAGTCACCAGAGACAGAATCAATAATAGTTTAGTGATAAGGAGACCAGCTGGACACAAGCACATATGTTTAATACTATAAGTATGGAATCTGAGCACTGAAGAGCATCTCTGCTCAGCTAGCCCAGCACCTCCATGTTCAAACAACAGCTCTTCGGCCCAGAGAGTTTCTGTGTCTCTTCTCCACCTGCTAGGATAGGAGTTTTCAAAGTGTGATCTCTGGCCCAATAGCATCAGCTTTTTAAAAATGCAAACTCTCAGGCTTCATCCCAAACCTACTAAAGCAAACACTGGGGAATGGGCCCAAGAAGACATGGCTTAGCAAGCCCTCCTGGTGGTACAGATCCCCCCCTCACATTTGAGAATGGCCCCCCTTGGCTTCTGCTTTAAAATATCTCAGGGTACTAACTTCTCTGAGATCACTCTCAACCACATAGAGAATTACTTCCTGTTTTACATCTAAATTTATCTCCCCAAAGCTTTGAAGGCGGGCACACAGTCTTCACAGCGTAGACATACTTGTCTTAACTTTCCTTGACGGGCTAACGTGAAGGGTGAAGGGAGGGTCTCAGCAGCAGGAAACCAAGCCAGAGGGCAGAGCAGACAGCGCTGGCAGAGGGCGGAGAGTGGGGACACAGGATGATAATCGCCCCTGCCTCTGTACCTTTATTTGATAATTTGATATCCAAGCTCCCCAAAGAAGAGTGTGCCAAAGTTTAGTTGGGGGTAAGGGGCATGGTTTTTAAGATGATTAATGCTGAGTCACAGGTGTAGGGTGGAGGGGGGCTGGAACTTAGGAACTACGTAGTAGAGACGAGGGAGTCTCATATACTGGCTAACATTGTTTCAGAAATTGTCTGAATAAACCAAGATAGAACAGAGAACAGTCTAGCCCACTTTGGGGGTTGAGCTAAAAATGACTCCAGAAAAGATATCTGTACCCCATGTACCCCATATCTGTACACCCGTGACTCAGCATTAATCATCGTAAAAACCATGCCCCCTCCTCCCAACTAAACTTTGCCACACTCTTCTTTGGGGATCTTTGGGGATCATGTCCCCTGCAGTGTTACTCAGCATAGCCAGGCTGTGGAGACAAACTACATGTCCATTGCTGGGTGAGTGGCTAGAGAACACGGCTCGGCTATTTAAAAAAAAAAAAAGATGAAATCTTTTCATTTGCAACAATTTGGATGGAACTGGCTGAGCGAAATAAGTCAGAGAGAGAAAGACAAATACCAAATGCTCTCATTCAGCGGAAGATCAAGCCAAGGAATGAACAAAAAAAGTGAAAAGCCTTAGATTCAGGTAACAGAACTGTGGTTACCGGAGGCAAAGGCAGATGGGAGAGGTCAAATGGGGAGTCAGTTGTTTGGTGGTGGATGGAAATGAGAGTTTTGGCGGGGAGCACAACATAGTATCTATAGATGCTGAACTAGGAAGCTGTACACCTGGAACTTCACACCAACCAACAAACCAAAGGGAACAAAACAAATGAACTAGCAAAACAGCACAAAAGCTGACTCTCAGATTGTGAGAGCAAAATGGTGGTCACCACAGAAGAAAGGGGAGAAGATGGAGCTGGGCAGGCGGGGTAAAGGCGGTGAATTACATGGCAGTGGATGGAAGGCAGCTACTTGTGGGGATCATGAGGTGGCACGAACGGGCGCTGAACTATAACTCCAGACACCTGGAACCCACATAAAGTTATAAACCAACGTCACTTCAATAACAAGACAGACAAACAAGTGACTCCAGGTGGCCAGCTGTGATTCAGGGCACGTTCGACTGCTCCACACCTATTGCTGCCAGCCAATACTAGGCGGGAAATCCAGGCTTGCCTGAGGCAGGAGGATCCAGGACGCAGACGAGCCTTGCGGCTGGCTGGGCTGCCTTCTGAGGGCATCCAGTGTGGGCTGCGCAGTGGATGGTTACTCCTTTGTCTGCCTCAAGCTGCCCTGTCTCCTCAGAAATACTGATTGTCAGTGTGTCCCCCAGTTTCTTCCCAATCTGTGTTCTTAACTCAGTGATTGGCCAGAGACAGTCATGTTCTCCCAAGCTTGGCCAGTCCTGGGGGTGGGGGGGTGGGTGGGAGGGGATCAAATGAAGAGGGTCTGAGGCTCTCAGGTGGTGCACCTGGCAGGTACGAGCCTCTGGGGGCCATGTTCTTGGCTGCGTGTGGAAGAAGCCGGTCTGTGGTGGGAGAAAGTGACTGGTCACCGAGAGCACAAAAATGAAAGTGGGAGAAAGGGTTGGTGGTGCACCAGGCCCTGGTCTAGGTTGTCCCTGAGCCCAGCCACATCCACCTTCCCTGCTATTCCGCTGACGGAGTCAGCATCTCAGGGGGCTCAGTCCTCCCACCAGTTGCTGTAGAGGAGAAAAAAAACACCCTTTTATTCCACCCTCTGTGTTCAGTACCTGGAGCTTGGGAATTACACCAGTAAAGACAGATTAACAGGAGAAACGCTGACTTTGTCTGCCTGTGGGCACCATCAACACAAGAGGTGGCTCCTTAAATGGTCAGAGTTAGAGGAGAATACAGCTAACTTAGTAGAAGACAGTGGGGTGGGGGTGCTCCTTATGGAAAGAACAAATAGGTTTCTTTCAGGAAAGGGAAATGGATCTTTAAGAGAGGAGATGGGAGATAAGAACATTTCTGATGACATTTGTGCAGATATAAGCGATCTTTCCAGATTCTACAACGTCATTACACTCTCTGAGACAAGGGATCTAGGGGTAGGGAGTTCCCCCTTCTGGAAGCAGAACTGCCCCGAAGTGGAATTTATGACAACCTGTTTCCCAGTAGTTACTCCTTTTACTCAGAAAACTCTCAGAGCCCCTGACTTTTTTGGGCATCTGTTAAATTTCAAATGTTTTCAGCTTGAAATAATTATTAAGCCAAAGTGACACAGTATATTCTGATCCCTTTCATTACCCAAGCCAATTTGTCCCTCTACATATTGTGTCTGACTTCACATCTTCTTGGAGGTGCTTTAACTTATAAAGCACCCAGTAGGATATTTAAAATTAAACAATTACTTCTTTATTTTTCCAAGTGGATAAATAATCATCACAAACTATTTTTTTAGACCTCAACTTATTAGAGCATTTTCAGTTTCTGGCAAATTGAGGGAACGGTACAGAGATTTCCCATATACCTTCAGCTCCCACACCTGCATAGCCTCCCCCAACATCAGCATCACCCACCAGAATGATACATTTGTTATAATGATTGAATTTCACTAACACTTGATAATCGCTCAGTCCATAGTTTTTTAAAAAATTCATTCTTCTTGTATATTGTATGGGTTTAGACCGATGTATGATGACATATACAAATCAGAAGGAAATCGAGAGTATTTTTACTGCCCTAAAACTCCTCAGAGCTTCACCTACTGATCCCCTCACCCTTATTTCTGGCAGCCATATTTTTTCTCCATAGTTTTGTCTTTTTGCGAATGCCACATGGTTGAAATCAGATAGCACGTGGCCTTTTTAGATTCACTTCTCTGACTTAGTAATGTACATTGAAGTTTCCTCCACATCTTTTCAAGGCTTGATAGTTCATTTCTCTTTAGCACTGAATAATATTCCGTTGTCTGGATGTAGCACAGTTTATTTATCCATTCACCCATCAAGGGGTATCTTGACTGTATGAGTTTCAGCAGGTATGAAGAGAGCTGGTGTAAACACGCAAGTGCAGGGTTTTGTGTGGACATGTGTTTAACTCCTTTGGGTAAATGCCAAGGAGCATGATGGCTCATATGGGAAGAGATGGTTAGTTTTGTAGGAAATCCCCACCCTGTCTTCCAAATTGACCAGACGCTTTCACATCCCCCCCAGCTATGAATGGGAGGTCCTGTTGCTCCTCAGCCTTGACAACTTTTGGTGGTGTTAGTGTGGGGTTTAGGAAATCCCAATAGGTATGTAGGTGTTATCTTTTTTATAATATCATCTGCTTTGTAAATCCAGCATTGAAATGTTCCTGACCCTCTTTAGAATGTGGTGTCTGTTTCAGTGGCTTCAGGTAAAATTTATTTTAACATTCTGTTACATTTATCTTATTGGACTTGGCATTTTCCTCATTTATATACAAACTTAGAGATTTTTAGGCTCACACACCTTCCTCATATACAGCCACAATTCTTGAAAGTACCATTTGCTTCTTCCTTTGAGAAGCATTTCCCTTCCCTTGTACCTCGTGTTATGACTGAGCCAGCCCCTGAACCTTTGCACATTCTTTAATCTCATGATGATGACTGTTTAGGAAAATTTGCTTTTGTGTGGAATTTGACTACTATAAATTATTTATATCCACTTATTTGCACAATATTAATCAATCATGCTTTCATTTTTATGGATACCATATTACTTGTAACTCTATGCCTGGTTGTTACTGCATTTAAATGTCCCTAGATTTTATGACAGATCCCACTAAGGTTATCTTCTGGAACCAAAAAGAATTTGTTTTTTGTGTGTGCATGAAAGTGATATCAGCAGCTTGGCAGCCTCTAGCTCAGCGATCATTTGTAACATCACCTTGACTGAGTGACCCAGTTTTGTCCCGAGCTCTCACAGAGCTCTTCAGTGGATTCTGCCTGACTCAGGGGGTAATATTCAGATGATTTATCAAGTAAGTTTTAAATAGTTTCTATTTAATAAAATGCTTTAGACCTATTTACTTCAAAAGACGTTTGGGAACCAGACTATCCCAGACATGGTGTTAAGAAAGACGAAGGCAAAGAAGACGCAAGTGCTCCCAGCACATCACTGGGGGTGCGCGCTGCACTGCGAGAATCGTGCAAACGAAATAACTTGGACTCTGAGTTTTGACTGTAAACTTTTGGTTTCACCTTATTATGTTTCCTCCCTTTGTGGTTAGCCACTTGGGAGGGGATTTCCGGAGATGCAGGCTATATAGTTTGTTTCCCAAAATATTTTGCATTGTTTTGGGTGAAAGAGCTTGTATCACCGACTCTGCTACCTGGTCCCGGAGAGCTAACGCGGCCTACGACCACGGTCACTTCATCATAGCTTGTCTCGGAGGTGGGGGTGTTAAGAAAGGAAACCCTTATTAAAAATATATTCTTTTTTGATTTGGTAAAATAGACACACCAGCAAAAATACCTTTTTTCTCCACCTCTTGATCTTTTAAAAAAATTTTACTTACTTATGTCACTGTTCATTTATAAAAACTACCATTTTAACCATTTTAAATGTACAATTTAGCAGCATTGAGTTCTCAGTGTTGTGCAACCTTCGCCAGTATTGCCAGAGCGTTCGAATCACGCCAGACACCGCGTATCCACTAAATACCAACACCACATCCCTCCCTCCCCCAGCCTCCCCTGACCTCGATTCTGCTTTCTGTTTCTACGAATTGCCTATTTTAGGTGCCTCGTCTTAAGTGGGATCAGACAATATTTGTCCTTTTGTTGCTGACATATTTCACTGAGTGTGATGCTTTCTAGGTTCATCTATGCTGCGTGGATCAGAGGCCATTTCTTTTTTTTTTTAAAGAATTTTTTTTTCCATGCATGCAAGAACTGGGGTGTAGGTCAGAGGTGGGGGGGGTGGGGGGAGGTGAGAGGATTCACCAGCCACAGAGTGGGGAGCAGAACAGGTGGATTGACTGAAATACACTGCTGAGGGGAGCAGCAGGCGAGGCAGGAGAGGTTTGCTGCACCATGTGTGTCAGCTCCCTGGTCAGGGATTGAATTCATGCTGCAGTGGCTGAGATAGCTTGATAGCTCTGTCTTTAATCCCTGAGCCACCAGAGAGTCCCCAGAGGCCATTTCTTTTTAAGGATGAATAACATCCCATTGTGTGTATTCAGCACATTTTGTTTTTCTTTCATTTATTTACTTTTAGTGAGGTAACATTGGTTTACAACACTGTATGTGATGAGAGGCACAGGGTCACATCTCTTTAGAGGCAGGTCCCCCACATTCCCCCTACCAAGGCCCCCATGGTCCCCCACCACAGTCTATTGACAGAATGTCTCAGAATATCCATCTGCTGTTTAGAACTTGTTTGTCATCATGGGTATGCGACACCTGTGACATGTGCTAGAAGCTAGTTTGTTTGTTTTTTTTAATATTTATTTTTATTTATTTATACATATAAGAACTGGGTGAAGGCCAGAGGTGTGAGAGGTGAGAGGGGTAAGAGACAGTAGGGAGCAGAACAGGCAGATCTACTTTGTTTTCCCTCCTTCCCATCCCTTCTTGTAGTTTTAGTTCCACAGTCAGATTTTAGGGGTTGTTTTTGGTTTGGTTTTGTCTGGCTCTTTGCTTTGTTTCTCTAGATTCCACATATAAGTGAAGCTGCCTGGTATTTGTCTTTCTCCTTCTGACTTATGCCCGTGTTGTTGCAGATGGCGAACATTCATCTTTTTTATAGCTGAGTAGTATTCCACTGTGTACCAATACTGCATTTCCTAACCCACACCTCTGGCCTTGGGCCCTTAGCTGGGCTATTGTAACTAGGGAGGACAGCACGTTTTGTTTATCCGTCCATCTGATGGTAGCACGCTGGTGGTTTCCGCCTTTTGACTATTGTGAATGTTGCTGCTAAGAACGCTGGTGTACAGGAGCTCTTTGAATTTAGTTCTTTTGGGTATAAACCTCAAAATGGAATCTGATGGTAATACTGTTTAACTTTTTGAGGAACTGAAGAAAGGAAAACTTTTGAAGTATCATATTTTTCCTTTACTAGCCACAGGTTGATTCTACAGGCCCCCAGATGTGTTGTGACAGAATGTCTCAGACTATCCATCTGCTGTTTGAAACTTGTTGGTGGTCATGGGTATGCGACACCTGTGACATGTGCTAGAAGCTAGTTTGTTATTCTTTTTTTTTAAAAAAAGATATATTTTTATTTATTTATACATACAGGAACTGGGTGAAGGCCAGAGGTGTGAGAGGTGAGAGAGGTAAGAGACAGAGCAGGGAGCAGAACAGGCGGATCTAATGATATCCACTGCTGTTGGGAGCAGCGGATGAGACAGGAGAGGTCTGCTGTGCCTTGTGGGTCAGCTCCCTGGCCAGGGATTGAACTCATGCCGTGGTGGCTGGCTATAGCTTGATAGCACTGAGACTTTAATCCCTGTGCCACCAGGGAGGCCCTAGTTTGTTATTCTTGATACAGGGCACGGTGCGGGCAGGCAATGCCCTTTGAGGTATCCTGTCTGAATCCATAAGGCGACTTTACAGAAGAGCTCCTGGTCTTTCCCCAAGAGGACTCTGCTGTCCAGAGCAACTCTAATCCTGCCTCCTTCGATTGATCCAGAGTTATAGCACTGGACTAAACCCCAGGTTTGCTCCAGGCAAGAGTAGAAAACTTCTGCTTCTCTTTAAGCGGCCCTATCACATTCCTCACCAAATCCTGCCAATCTTTCCTCTCCCACGTGACTAGGTCCTGTTTTCCATCCAGCTCCCCCGCTGCCATCCTGGTCCAGGTTGCCCTCACCTCTTTTTTGGGCTCCTGCAACAGCCTTTCTTGCTGGGCTTCCCTCTTCACTGTAGTTCTTCACACTGTGGTCAGAATGATCTTCTGAAATTCAGATCTGATCATGACACTGCCAGGGCGCAGGGGAAAGTCCCCCATCCCTCTAGGTTCTTCTCGGGCTGGATGAGTAATCAAAACAGCATCAGCTGGGTAAGCAGAGGAAAAAATCAATTTAATAATGTGCATAGGAGCGCGATGGTGATTATGCAGGTCCCACCATCCCTCAGAGGGAAGGGGTGTAAGTCCTGAGTTGAGGGGCCTGAGACACCAAGAAAGACAAAGAGGGGTGACGTCATCCTTACCCTGAGATTGGAGGTGAGATTGTCAGATTGTCAGATGGGGGAGATACTCCCCAAATACACCGTTCTAGGTCATGGAAAGGGGAGCAGCGATAGCTTCTTCGATTAGGAAAATCTTCTCAGCTTCTAAGGCATTCATCGCTCTTAGCTCAAAATGTTCATCTTGCAGAGTGGGGTGATATCAATTCTGAGAAGCTTGGGGTGATTGGGCTCGGGCACTTTTATCACCAAGGGGATGTATGTGTGTGTGTGTGTGTGTTGGAGCCACACATGATGACCATAATGTTGGAAAAGTAAACAGGTAACAACCAGGAAGTTTTTGAAAAGGGGGGGTGATGAGAAAGGACTAATTCTATCAAATATCAAAATAGATTATAAAAGCCTTAAGGAGTAAAATGGTTTCACAATAGCACACAGATAGGCAGATGAGTAGAACAGAATACAGAATCATAAAAGAGACCCAAGATAGAAGAGATTAAAATTACAACAATGATGATGACATTTTGAATCAATGGAGAAATTTTGATTTTTGAATGACTGAATGTTGAGACAAATGGGGGAAATGTGTCCTTAGCTCAAACATGACATCAAAACAAGTTCCAACTATATCAAAGATTTAGATAATATTAAAAAAAAACCAATGCCTTTTTGTTATTGTTTTTCTGAATAAGCCCATTTTGTTGGTGGAATAACTGATTATTTTTTGTTTGACGTCAACACTAAAGAAGAGCAGAGTAATCCAGAAACGTGCTCCCCAGCATTTACTTCTGGGTCAGCTTTCACCAGAGGAAAAAGAGGACTTAGGAATGTCAGGCTGAGATGTTTTGCTTTATTCCCTTAATGCTGGGGAATCACAGAAGTTGCATGAGCCAGGGAAAGATGGGAAAACAACTTCTGGAAGCGCTTCTGGAAGATTGGTCTGATGGCTCTCTGCTGGTGGTGGCCATGGTGCTGGCAAGTGGGGAAGCCCTGAGGAGGGGGTGTCGGAGAGGAAAACAGGGACCCACAAATTAGCACTCAAAGGAAATGAAGATGGATAAGCGCTTGCACAACATACACAAATGTTAATGGTTGGGATATTTTTTTAAAAAAAGATTTATTCATTTATTTATTTATCCAAGAACTGGGGTGTAGGCTAGAGGTGCAGGGGGGAGGTGAGAGGATTCACCAGAGAAAGAGTGGGGAGTAGAACAGGCAGATCTACTGAGATACACTGTTGAGGGGACCAGCAGGTGAGACAGGTGAGGTCTGCTGTGCCATGTGGGTCAGCTCCCTGGCCGGGGATTGAACTTGTGCTGCAGAGGCTGCAGATAGCTTCATCATGCTAATACTTAACCGCTTGCGCCACCAGGGAGGCCCAATGATTGGGATATTATTACTATTGTGCATGACCCCATTTGCAGGTTGGGATGACAGTTTCTCACTCTCCAGGAAGGCAAATTTGGACAACTTATGAGAAGGAGGGTGTGGCAAGTAGGAGAAAGACAACTGTGTTCGCAGGGGTGAAGTCACAAGCTCTCTCATAGCAAAGCAAAGACCAGCTTGCTGGGCTGGCAAGACAGAGCCCAGAATTCAACCATGAATCCTTGATCCCCAGATAGGGATGTAACTGCAGGAAGCTTGGATAGGACTTTGAAGTTCAAGAAAGGGAGGGAGGCAACTGGGGGTAGATGTGCCTCAGAAAGCTTAGTTGGAGGAAACCTCCTTTAGGAAATTTCGTTGCAGGCAAGGAGCTTAGACTTTCCCTGCTGATTTATCAATTCAATAAAATTGGTCTCTGACTTGACTGTATAACTATCAAAGTAAATGTTAGGACTAGGAAACAGTATTTTGTCCAAAATCTTGATTTAAGACCAGGTAAGCTGTAATATGCTTTAAAAATTACTGTTATAGGACCTCCCTGGTGGTGCAGCAAGTTGAGCGCAGCACTCTGAAGCTGTCCGCAGCCTCTGCAGCGAGGGTTCAATTCCTGGCCGGTTAGGGAGCTACCCACATGGCCCAGCAGACCACTCCTGTCTTGCCCACTGCTCCCCTTTGGCCCATCTGCCTGTTCTATTCCCCGCTCTGTCTCTGGTGAGTCCTCTCACCCTCCCGCGCCTCTTGCCTGCACCCCAGTTCTTGTCTTATTTAAAGATTTAAATAAATCTTTAAAAAAATTACTGTTATTAATGAAGGGACTCAGGCATTAAGTCCTTCCAGGCTGCCCAACCAGCAGGTCACACACATCAGAGTTCAAAAGCCCCGTCTGCTGATCTTTGCAGAGGTCCTGAGAGCACAGCTTCCCTGTCACCTTTGCACCTGTTGGAGTACAGGCTTCTGTGCTGTCCTGTTACATAAGGGAGCAGCATATTAACACTGTCCATTGAGCTAGTGTCACTCGAGGTGGCTGGTGATAATTCTTGTCTTAGACTTTTGGCTCTCTGGGTAGCTATCACGAGGAAGATCATGTTCAGGAGGTTTATTTACTAGGTATCTGCTTCTTGGGCTCATGGGCATTAAAATCTGAAGTAATCATTTAAAGCCACAGGTTAATCAACTAGATCTTCTGCTTTTTAACATGACTCAACAATAAAGGTCAGATAAAAGACATCTAAATTGGAAAAGAAGTAATATTATGTCTGTTTGCTGGTAACACAACCTTATATACAGGAAATCCTGAAGGTTTCCCTCTCTCTCTCTCTCTCTCACACACACACACACTCAACCCCCACCCCCCCATTAGAACTTATAAAGGAATTCAATAAGTTACAGAAATCAACATATAAAACTTAGTTGAGTTTCTATACACCAACAATGAACTGTCCAAAATGGAAATTAAGAAAACATTTCCATTTAGTATCACTAAAGAGAATAAAATACTTAGGAATAAAGTTAACAGGTGAAAGTGATAGAGTTATACACTGAGAACTATAAAATGCTGATAAAAGCAAGTAAACACAAATAAATGGAAAGACATTCCTTGTTTGTGGATTAGAATAATTAATATTGTTAAAGTATCCATGATACCTGAATCTACACACTCAAAGGAATCACTATCAAAACCTGAAGACTTTTTTTTAACAGAAACAGTGGAGACAATATAAAAAAACAAAAAACTTCAAATACTCAAAACAATCTTGAGAAAGAAAAACAAAGCTAGAGGCATAACACCTATTTTTTTTAATTTTAAATTTATTTTTGTGTAGAAGAATTGGGGTATAGGCAATAGGTGTGGGTGTGTTGGGGGGGGTGAGAGGATTCAACAGAGACAGTGTGGGGAGCAGAACAGGTGGATTTAGTGAAATACACCATTGAGGGGAGCAGTGGGTGAGATCAGAGAAGTCTGCTGTGCCATATGTGGTCAACTCCCTGGCCGGGGATTGAACTGAGCCCATAGTGGTGATAGCGCTGAGACTTAACCTCTAGGACACCAGGGAGGCCCTATAACACCTATTGATCTCAAATTATTTATAATAATTAAAATACTATGGTGCTGCCATTAAAAAACACAGACCTATGGAGCAGAGAGAGACCCCATAAAGAAACCCACACATATGTGGTCAAATAATCTTTGACAGAGGAGCCAAGAACACACAATGGGGAAAGGATAATTTCCTGAATAAATGATGCTGAGAAAACTGAACAGCCACATGCAAAATAATGAAATTAAACCCTTATCTTTCACCATGCACAAAAAATAACTCAAATCGATTTGACTTGAGCATAAGATCTGGAACTGTAAAATCCCTAGAAGAAAACATAGGGAAAAGTTTCTTGGTATTGGTGTTGACAGTGATTTCTTAGGTGTGACACCAAAATCATAGCCAACAAAAGCAAAAATATACAAGTGAGTTTACATCAAACTAAAAAACTGTATAACAAAGCAAACAATCAACAGAGTAAAAAGCCAAACCACAGAGAGCAGGAGAAAATATTTGCCAACTATATATCTGGAAAGATGTTAATTCCCATTGGACAGACATTTCTCCAAAGAAGATATACAAGTGACCAACAGGTATGTGAAAAGAAAATCAATATCAATAATCACCTGGGAAATGCAAATCAAAACCATAAGGAACTATCACCTGACACTTATTAGAATTGCTATCTCATATATATATATATATATATGATATGTGATATATATATCATATATATATATATATATGATAGCAAGTGTAGGCAAGATTGTGAAGAAATTGTTGGTGGGAATGCAAAATGGTATAGTCACAATAGAAAACACTATGAAGATTCTTTAGTAAATTAAAAATAGAATCAGCATATCATCTAGCAGACCCGCTTTGGGGTATATATTCAAAAGAAATGTAATCAGGATTTGTAGAGATACATCTACATATCTTGTAGATATACAGGATCATGTATAATACATACATGAGTCATGCATGTATTATAGCATGACTCACAAAAATCAAGACATGGAAAGAACCCCAATGTCCATGGACAGATGAATGGATAAGAAAATGTGATACACATATGATGGAGTATCATTCAGCCCTAGAAAAAGGGAAGTCCTATGACTTGTGACATGTATGGATCTGTAAGACTTTATGCAAAGTGAAATAGAACAGTCACAAAAGGACAAATACTGCTTGGTTACTTCCACCAATGACACTTCTGGGGATAGATGTCATTTGCTCCAAATCCAGTGAAGCCCCTTCAACCATGGCAGTGAAAATATCAGTGCTCACAGTTTGTGGGAGAACCTCTGTGACTAAGGAGCTGGGCAGGGCTGACAAGACAGCTCCAGGCAAGAATGCCATAGAGACTTATTGTTAGTACCCAATGTTAAGAAGTTTTCCACCATAAATGCTTCCCAAATTGCTATATGCCTGTGGTTGATTTCCAGAGCACTAAAATAGCCACTTGTTTGTCTTTTCTCTTATCACAGTTGCTTTGGGGGGGAGAAGATTTACCAGCCTTCTCATTCAGTCACAGCCAAAATTCCTAATTCCCATCTCATTCTATTTTTAGATAGAAAAACCTAGAGTATTCAAATCAAAATGCTATTATACTATTATATTACATCAGTCTCTTAGTTGCAAAGGATAAAGCCCCTAAAAGAGCAAGGAAAAAGAGATATTGGACTTGGGTTCAATCTTAGATTTGGGTTAATGAAAAATGTACAAACAGATCCAGTACATGAACATAGACCAAGTGACATGAAGAAGAGGGAGAGGGACTCGATGTGATCCAGCTTTACTCCCTACTCTGCCTTGAAACTTTAGGGGAGAGTGGATAAGTACATGGAAGGATGGGACTTGTGAAACAGAGCTCCAGAACTTTGCTTCTTCAAAACCAAAACTCTACTCATTAAGCAATAACCCCTCCTTTGCCCCTCTCCACAAGATAGTTTTTATTGAATGAAAATTTGTAGCTTCTATGTAACAAAACATCACACATCAAAGGGCAAACCACAAACTCGAAGACCAAGCCACTATTGTGTGAAGTGCTTTTATACCTGCAAAGAGAAAACACTCAAATAGCAAAGTGGGCCAAACAATTTGAGGAGACAGTGCGTAAAAGAGAAAGTGCCAATGAATTTATGAAACAGTATTTAACCTTGTTAGAAACCAAAGAAATATATATGAAAATAAGATACCAATTTAGCTTCAGATTGGCAAAAACATCTTTCATGAGAGTACTTAGTGCCAAGAGTTGGAACTTTGCTTCTGTTCTATACTGTCAGTGAGGTGAGTGGGCTTATACCCTGCGGGTGGGGACGTAATGCAGAAATAGGTTTTAAAACTATAAAATATTCATATTTGGACCATCAATACAAATATCTACCAGCAGACCACTGCCTACATTAAGTGTAATGTGTTTAGAAGACAAAATGTTATGTAGGCTTTCCTGAAAAATTAATTTTTTTCATAATTAAATTTATTTGTTTTCTTATGTCATTGTTAACTTTTGTGCAGTATTTGATATCTCCCCTCAGCTGTAGTCCTCATAGTTCTCACTCCACCATAGCCCCCGTGAACCATCACCCCAGTTCCTTGTGCTCCTCCCTCCCTAGTTTTGACCTCTTGTCTTTTTCCTGACCTTTTGTGTGGTTTCTCTATGTTTCACATATAAGGGAAACCATATAATATCTATTTTTTCCTTCTGAGGTATTCACTGAGCATAATCCCTTCCAGCTTCATCCATGTTGCCCCAAATGGCATAAGTTTATCTTTTTGATTGCTGAGTAGTATTCCACTGTGTATATATATCATGTCTTTTCCTGAAGAGGGTCTCATGTTACATGGGGTAAAAAAGCAAGAAAAGAAAAACATATGTGGAAGTATGAGCAAAGGGCGAAGAAAAGAAGTCAAAAGAAACACCTTAATGGTGGCTATGTCTATATGGGGAGATTTCAGATTTTCAAAATCAAAATGTTAAAAGTTTTCAAGAATACATTTAGAAAAGACAGAAATGTTACCATTTATAGTCAAATGGTAGGAGCTTGAGGGACTTGCATGTAGTAAAGCAAGTCAGAATGACAGAGACAAATATTGGATATTTAAAAGGAAAAAGAAAAATCTGGAAATATTGAGTTGACCTGACCAGGACAATCAATTGACTGGATTAACGTTTATAGAAAGCTCCAGCCAACAACACAAATCGCATTCTTCTCAGGCAACATGATGATTTCCAGCCACACCATATAAATATATAACACACATAAAACAAAACTTATAAAAGATAAAAATATAAAAATCATTCTAAAAAGAATTTGGCAATGATTAGTTTTTGCTCTTATAAATCAGAAAAGTCTTACAAAGGAAAGTTTTATAAAATACTGTGTATATATAACACACAAATATTTTTTAAAATTTTCATACACTTCCAATTAATTAATTTTACTTAGTATTTGTGAAATTGGATCTAAGGCTGAACATACAAATCTGTGAATATTGGAACCTATTTCTGTTCTGAGAGTTGTAAGACATTTTTTGTGACTTTTTAAAAACAAACACTGGCGTGAACTATACCAGAATTTTACCTTGAAAGTTTGGTTATTTTTCCCCCAGTTGCTAGACTGTTTTTTTTTAGTTAATTGAATGCCAGCCTAGTTTTGCTACTTGTGGCTTTAGGTAACTAACATGCAGTAATTCGATGCCTCTGCAAGGTGTCCTGTGAACCTACCTGCCATTTATAATTCTGACACTATGTGGGGAAGACAGTATTGGAGGGGGGAAATAAATTCCCAATTCCAAATAATTTCCATATGTTTGAATATGAATAAAAATTGTATTTTAAATAGCTATTTTGCAAACATTTTAAATTTATACTTTCATGAAGAATTTTCAGAAATTGGCTACCTGGGGTAAAAAACACCAGGCGAGAAAGAGTCTTATTTACATTCCTATCTCTCCCACAGCTGCACTTGAGGGAAACAATACCTGTTAGGCTGACCTGCTCAAGTGACTGGCAACCATTTAAAATACAGGGAACTGATGAAGTTCTCAAATGCCTGACTTAGTTTGTATCCATGGATTGAGGCACCAACTGCAAGAACTACCCGAATCCCCTAGACCCTGGATAGGGATGAATTGAAAAGAGAGGGAGAGTGAGTGCTTGGTGTTCAAAGTGCTGGGGATTGGGGGCTTGGAGTACCCTTCCCAAATGTTGCCTACTCCCTGCACAGGAGTGACCTGTTCAGTTCCTGCTGGGCCCAAGGACCCTGGCAGAAAATCTGATCTGACCTGACATGTGATTGATGCTAAGCCTCAGCCAAGAATGTGCTCTACAGGGAAGGGCATTCATCACGCCTGCCATTAGACACAAACATCCAAGAACCTTCGGTGCCAGGAGGAATAAAATGAGCTGATAAATCCAACCCAAGCCCAAGCTACAGAGCAAAGAACAGCTAAGAGAAATTAATGGATTTGCTTTAAATATTCAGAGTAGTTAGGAACTGACTAGGTCCCTGTACCCAGCAAGCCTAGAAAGACTGGTGACTCGAAAATCCCCAATTCATTGAAGAAGCCAAGAAAATAATAAAGCCTCAAAGAGCATTCAGAGAAGCAATTAAAAACATCCGATACAAAAAATACATTTCCAACTCCGCTCAGTAAAAGAAACTCTCCCCACAAATGAAGCTGTTTTTTCTTTTCCTGTAGCCTCAGGGAGAGTGCTAAATCAGAGCCTGAGGGAGAGTGCTAAAACATATTTGTTTTATGTTCCATATTATGATCTATACTATTTTACTGGGGGCGATGCTAAACATTTTAAGGTCTTTATTTTTAATCAGAAATTCATGTATTTTTTGATTCTATTACAGGGGCACAGAGAGATGTTCTCTTTCACCCTCTTCAACATGTTATTCATTCTATCCTGTCCTTTAAATAAGCACAGAAAATCTAGAACAGCGTTTTCCTGGCCTAATTGAATTTATCCTCTGGCCTCTGTCTGATTTTCTTTCATTTCTGCTTCCCCAAATTAAGATTAAGACATACATTCTATGGCTCAGATAATGATATAAATAATAAAACAAAAATAGGCAGATCCTGCATATATATATATAACTTTATATTATATTTAGACATGTAATTATATAATTAAAAAATCCCATTTTGTTAAATGTATGAATTTGAGATGAATGCTAGAGGTTGAGGGAGTTTGTCTTCCAAATTAAGGAACAAAATGAAGTTTCATAACGAGGGTCAATTTTTGCATTTAGGAGCTCTCAGAAAATGCTTCATTTATTTATTTATTTGTTTGTTTATTTATTTATTTATTTATTTATTTATTTTCATTTTCTTATGTCACTGTTCATTAGGCAACGCTTGTTTCACGCCTTTATCTCCTGCCTGGGGACACTGTTCTCCTTTGGCTTTCTCCTACCCTCCAGTGGGTGATATTTATTTACTTTTTATCATCACACCTTTCTTTTCTCTTCTCTCTCAACTTCAAGTTATCTCCTCTTATCTGGAAATGACCTCCTCGGAGAAGAGGGGCTAATTTTAAATAAAACCAGCCGACACCCACAATCACAAAGACGTGGTCATTTCTGTGTCCTGTTGCAATCCTTGAGGTGCTTCCAGAGAGACGCTCATTCTTTCAGCCCCTTGTTCTTCCATTTCCTTCTTATCATGTGAAGATAAAACTGAAAAACAACGCAATGTACACTTCTTGATAGTTCGTCCTTTTAGACCGTGACTTTTCACCTTGTGGAAAGCTGCACTCTGTCGAGGTCTAGTGATGCACACACAGCCTTGTGTAAAAACAATTCACTTTGGAGGATCCGAATGCCAGACAGTGAATATTTACAGTGACGTCCCTTTGAAAGCCACCCACTCAAAGCTGCTAATTTTAGCCGTCTTCAGGGTCAGAAGGACGTTCTGTCTAAGTCGTCACTTTCCAGGTGTGGACATGCTGACACTTTTGTAGGGAGGGAAAGTAGACAGATGATAACTTGTGAATGGTCTATGTTCTTTCTGGGATTTGTGCAAAATTCAGCCAAAGAAATGCCCAGGTGACAAAATCAACTTTACCAAGAGGAGGAGGAACAAATCTTGACTGTTTGAAGGAGTAGAGCTGTTGGTACTTCTGTAGATTTCTTCTGATCTTCCTCTCTTCTTACTACTGTAGTAAAAATAGGAAGTGGTGTGTGTGTGTGTGTGTGTGTGTGTGTGTGTGTGTGTGTGTGTGTGTGTGAGAGAGAGAGAGAAAGGAGGTGAGAGGACCGCTGTCAGGGGGTGGAGGGTGGATCCTGCCTTGCTGTGGCTTCTGCTTTTCTCACAGAACTTCACAGAAGGATTGTCATGGCCGTTCTAAATGAACAACATATGACTCTTATTTTCTCCTCCCCTCCACCCTTGTACAGGCTTCCTAAGTGTACGTCAAATGCCCGATAGCATTGGTGCAAGAGCTGCCTGTGTTTCTCCAGCCTGAACCACTGTATCAGACAGCAAGAGCTTGCTTTTCTAAGACAAGCGTTACTGAACCTGCCGTCCCGCATGGACTTTGCAGAACGCTGCTCAGCCTCCCAGCCGCCAGTGACAGCTCGTCTGGGTTTCATCAGCTTGCTTGCTGGGCTGCGTTTCACCAAGTCCCCTTTGCCAGGGCCTCCCTGGTGGCGTCAACAAGTGTCGCACCTACTGCAGAAACAGCCCTCAAGTTTCATCACAGTGATGCTAAAAAATATTCTCAGCTTCAGCAATGACTTAGTTCATTCAAGGGCAGAAAAAAATGCTCTTCCAGAACTTCCCTGGGCATGGAATCTTCCCTCTTAGGAAGATAGGAACTTCCCTGGAAACTGACCCAACTGGGCTTTGACCTGTGCCTGGAAACGACCCTGAACCCTGGTAACTCCTCTAACTCCCCAGGCCCAGGAACAGGGACGCCCCATCAATGCCTCGAACAGAAACCGGGGAGCCCACAGCCCAGCCGGCCCTCCTCTCGCAGCCCTGGGACAAAAAGCATTGAAAAGTAAGTAGCTAGATTTCAGCTTTTACATAAGCAATGGCTGCGCTTTTTCTGTGGCATTTACGTATTTTATAAGAGGGAACGTCTTTGTCCTTATGAAACAGAGCAAAGAGAAATGTTTGGCTTATATGGGTAGGTAGGGTTTTACAGAGGACAGATTCTCATTTTTGGTGAAGTCCACACTGACCTTTTTTTGGAAATTGGTGCCTCTTTATGTCTCTTTGTTTTGGGTTGACAATAATTAAAATTGATTCCTTCACATCATGGCTCTCTGTGCAATACAAAAAATATAATGTCGTAAAGGAGTGATGTTGTAAAGGCTTCGTCAAAAGAACATGAGACATTAAGGTAGTTATACAGGTATTTCGGGCTGCAGATACTTCTGGAACACGTGAATATTGTAGTCAAAAGTTATTTCTTTTATTCAGTTGGATTAGCTGAGTGGACACAGCAGTGATCATAGGAATATAAATTACTGAAAAGCTAGCAGGTTTCTCAAAACGGCTGATGCAGTTCTTCATGGGGAGCTGGGGAGATTTCCTTTCTTGTTTTTTTTTTTTTTAAATTGTAGTAAGGGTGCTTAACGTGAGCTCTGCCCTCTTAATACATTTTAAGTGTTGCTAACATTTCAAAAGTATTGTTAACTATTGGTATGACACTGTACTCGTGTTCTCAAGTGGATATTTAAAAAATTTAGGGCAAAAAGTCAGCCCCCCTCCCCCCAATTCTATTGCTAAAATGGCACCATGGTCACATTTCATTTTGAGGAACACATTCTAACTTTAAAAACACTGATTAAGGGTGTCAGTTACAGACATTTGGCAATCATTTAAAAATAGATGAAAACAAGAACAGCATTTAGAGTTGTGTCTACTCTAATAATTTCCTTCCACTTTCTTTTCCTTAAGGAAAGGTAGTCCTCAATTTGATGATTTTTTAGCCAGGAAGGCAAAAGCCGTATTTTACAGCATACGCGCAGGTGAATTCAAGGAGCTTCCTTGCTGTGAGGCTTCAGAGTTGAAATCCAGGATGTTGGAAATGAACTTCTGAACTGACAAATCCTCTATTGAAAAGGCACTGATGGTTAATAAATATTCAGATCTCAGAAATTGGGATTTCAAACTTTTTAAAAAAGATTTATTTATTTACACATACAAGAATGGGGTACAGGCCAGAGGTGTGGTGGGTGAGAGGATTCACCAGCCACAGAGTGGGCAACAAAACAGGCAGACTGACTGAAATACACTGCTGAGGGGAGCAGCGGGCGAGTCAGGAGAGGTCTGCTCTGCCATGTGGGTTGCTCCCTGGCCAGCCAGGGATTGAACTTGTGCTGCAGAGGTTGCCAGTAGCTCACAGTGCTGTGCTTAACTCCTTGTGCCATCAGGGAGGCTCCAGGATTTCACACTAATTGGATGTATTTTTACCTTCCAAATTACAATGCCCTTTTGAAGTTTTTGCCAAATATCCAGTCATCATTGCAGAAGATCTTTTGGGTAGAGTGCAGTTCCTATTTTCATTGCTTGGGAAGATCCCCTGCTCCCCCCAATGCATTCAACAGCCCCACGTGCAACATTCATGCAGACATCAGCCTGTACAGGAGGATGCGGTGGACTGTCCTGATCTGGGCAGAGATAGGGAGCGAGGGTGGGGAGGGGCTGCTGAGGAGTAAAGCCCAGACTCTGGGGTTAGATTTGACCCCAGCACGGTTTTTCATCCTGTTCGAACCCCAGGGTTCTCATCTGTAAAATGAAGACAACATCCATTTTGACAGGTTCAACGGCGAATTAGATGAGTAAATATATCAAAAGTATGTTTTGTTGCAGTTTCTCCATAAAAGCTAGTAATCTCCTTTGGTTAGTGGAAAAGCTTCTCTCCTTTTTTTTCCTGTTAAAATTTCAGAATTCTTTCATAATATGAACTATTGAAGTAGCAGAAATTACACACTTTTGACATTGGTGCAATGGTTAAACAAGTTACTGCACTTGAAAATAATATATTTGAGAGCAAAATGAAGATTATATTGTAGAATGTATCTACAATAAATGAAAATTTGCATCTGAAAATGATTGAGAGTGTATATATTATCTGAAAGGAAAGGTAGAGATTCATCAATGCCATCTGGTTATGCCTTTTTAGCACACATTGGCACCATAATTTAAAGTGATTTTTCATGAGCCCATAGGAATAGAAGGTAAAGGCAAATCTAACTAAGTGTACAAGATCATGTCTGTGGGCCTCCGTGGCGGTGCAGGTGGTTGAGCGCTGCACTGTGAAGCTGTCTCCCCCACTGCTCCTGTCTCGCCCACTGCTCCCCTCAGCAGTGTATTTCAGTTAGTCTGCCTGTTCTGTTCCCCACTCTGTCGCTGGTGAATCCTCTCACCCTCCCACACATCTGGCCTGTACCCCAGTTCTTGTATAAATAAATAAATAATAATTAAAAAAATAAACAAGATCATGTCTGTGATTATTACAAAAAATTAAGTCTTGTTTTAATTCCCTTTTTGTTTTAGGCACAGCCACTGGGGGGCTGAGTAGAGACTGCTGCGGGGGAGTCACCCCAGCAACAGTGGCTGGAATTTCCAGGTCAGTGATAGAAGGTTCATAATGAACAGGGTGCTGGATCCCTTGTTCTGGGGTGAGGGAGAGTCAGGCACAGAGTGGGGAGAAGACAAGACTCACAAGCAGGGCTTATGCTGCAGTTCCAAAGCAGCTGGTCAATGTCTGTCATTGCCCTGGTGGTCTCCATTGAGATATTCACAGTTTCTGTCCAGGCACATCAGAGTACCTTGACCAATCCTTGGCTTGAGTTACTGACAGCTTCACAAGGAACCCTGTTATTTTGGGCTTAATTCTGCCAAAAAGGAAATCTAGAAATACAGAAACGTAAAGAAATTTAGAGATGTCGTCTCAGAGTAGGCACACACCCACATGACAGAAAAGAACATTTAAAAAATGAAGAGCCTCATTAAAGTTTCTCAGTGCAGACCACACCCACCTGGGGGAGTCTGCATAGATGAAAGTGACCAGGACTTGGACATCAAGTTGAAATTATAGACACGGGTTGGAGAGACGTCAGTTCTGGACAGTTGCCTCTGGATACACAGCAATCTACTGGGTATCTCTCCTCCAAAGTTGCTACCAGCATGTGCAATTCACCTTGATCTTCACTGAGTCTTCAACCTGCTCTTTGATAACCAGGCACATTCATGCCTCACTCACTAGCTTAAGACCTTCCTCTACAGGGCCTCCCCTGATGGCGCAGCAGTTGAGCGCTGGGCTGCAAAGCTGCCCGCAGCCTCTGCAGTGCTGGTTTGATCCCTGGCCGCCGGCAAGGGTCCCACATGGCACGCAGACCTCTCCTGCCGCACCCGCTGCTCCCCTCAGCTGTGTATTTCGTCAGTCTGCCTGTTCTGCTCCCCGCTCTGGCTCTGGTGAATTCTCTCACCCTCCCGCACTTCTGACTGTACCCAGTGCTTGTATAAATAAATAAATAAATCTTAAAAAAAAAAAACAAACAACAAAAAAAAAAAACAGACCTTCCTCTACAATGGTCCTGAAACTTTAAAGTGAAGCTTTAAAGCTTGTTAAAACATAGGTTGCTGGGCTCCACCCCCCAGAGTTTCTGATTCTGAAGAAACTCCCAAGACTGCATTTCTGAGAAGTTCCCAGTGATGCTGATGGTGGAGTACAAGGACCACCTCTGAGAACCACTGCTTTAACCATTGCTTTGGCCTATAATGCCAGAAGAAAACCAACTTGAGCTTCGCTGTGGTTTGTTTGTTTTTTTCAATCACTAAACTTGCCTGCTTCTCAAAGATGCTGAAGGCTCAGTCACAACAAGCCAGAGCTCTGGAGAACACAAATGATAAACTCATCAGTAACCCACCAGCAAACAGCTTATGGTGAGGAGCACACTGAGCCTGGGGAGCCATCATTTGGGAGGGGACAGCTCCTTTTTTTTTTTTTTTCCTTGCTGAGGCTAACAGGAAAGTAAGTCATTTCAGCTGGGGTTTGAAAACTGGTGGGATCTGAACACAGAGAGATGGAAGGCGGGCTTTCTGTGTAAAGGAAACAACAAAACCCAAACAAAACGTGGAGGGAAGAAGCAGATAGGATGGGATAAAAATCAGAAGTTATTTTGGTCAGTTGTCCCCACAGCTTTTGGGGAGGGGTATTCTTAGATTCAGCCAGTCTAATCTTAATCCTTTCCTTCTGCCTATAACTATGTCTGACATAAAGACCTGGAAGGGTGGGCCTTAGGTAGGAATTTCAGACACCCTGGACCAGGGAGCAGAAAGTATGAATGCTTCAGTATGTTTTCCAGAAGAAAGGAACAAAAATCAACTCAAAGCTAACTGTGCTGTGTTCACACAACTGAAAATAACTGGAGTTCCTTGAGGACCAGATATTTCAGGTGACTTCTTTTCTCTAGGCTTCCTTCCATTTCTAGCTCAGGCTGGTTTTCTCAGTCTCAAATGGTGGTCTGCCTCCCCCCTGGTCATCGTGCTTACTTTGCCCTGTCTAGAAGAAGAGCAAGAAACCCAAACTTGGCACCATTTTAATCATCCCAAAAGATCTTGTGGCGTGCTCTGTACTGATTGGCTTAGACGTTAGTAAATGAACCAATCACCAAGCAAGAATACTTGGTTTAGACAAATCAGAGCCCACAAAGAGGGAAGGGTGAGGTCCCACCCACCCAGCCCCAGGTCTGAGTAATGGGAGACACGTGGAATGGAAGTAGGAGAATTGGAGAATTGGGCACTGGAGGAGGTTTTGGCTGTTTTGAAGAAAGGTCTCTTGTCATGCCATATCTTCCCACAGCGCTTAGGTTAGCAAGGGCCGCTTTCATATCAATATTTCAGAGTTTTAGAATGGGGCTACTTTAAGCTAATTAAAATACGTTAAAATATTTTCCCACACATGTTAAATATGCTCATATTTTAAGTTAAAACATTCTCCCACCGTGTGGGTGTGTCTTTGAGTGGATCCAACTTTTGGATATAGTACTAGCCTGCCCCTCGCTCCCCAGGCATTTTTCATTGGAAGTCATTGCGCTGCTTCTCTCTAAGGCACACTTTATCTAAAGTTCACTTTACTTGAAAATAAAAAAAATGGATAAAGAATGATTAAAGAATTCTTCAGAAAACCAGGCAAATGGAGGCAAAAAACCAAAGCAAAACAATAAAAAAAAAACTTTTCCCTTAAGACTTTCTGATTGGCTGGGTTGAAGGATGTGGTAGAAGGTGGCTGAGATAAGGGTGACACTCTCCACAGCACCCCTTCCCAGGTCCCTAAGCAGCTGCCTTTCTTTGAGCTGGCTTACCGAGAGGTAGTTTGTTCAGCATTAAAAAAATCCAGGTGGTGGTCTTAGCCTTGCTCGCTACCCGCAGAGAGTGGGGCAGAAAACTAAGATATCCTGGGTCCTCCCCTAGACTGGCCGAGGCCTTAAATTCCATTGGATGTCACCTCTTTGTCCCAATTATCTTTTTTTTTTAAAGATTTATTTATGCATACAAGAACTGGGGTACAGGCCAGAAGTGCTGGGAGTGAGAGGATTCACCAGAGACAGAGTGGGGAGCAGAACAGGCAGATTGACTGAAATACACTGCTGAGGGGAGCAGCTGGCGAGGCAGGAGAGGTCTGCTGTGCCATGTGGGTCACCTCCCTGGCCTGCCAGGGATCGAACTCATGCTGCAGAGGCTGCAGACAGCTACACAGTGCTGTGCCCAAACCCTTGTGCCGCCAGGGAGGCCCCCTTGGTCCCATTTAAAAGAGGTAATCTTCACAGAGGGTTTTTGCTCTGGGATTTTGTTCTAGGGAGGGAGCATGAAGAGACAGGGCCCTTGGGGGAGGACTGTGAACCTGGGGGAGGAAGCAGAAGGAGAGCTGCTTCTCACGGCCTTCTTAGCGAGAACTCTGGGGACACAAGCCTGGAGTAAACAGACCATCCACCTGCCACATCCACCTCAAACCAAATGGATTTTAACCAACTCATTCATCAAAGTTGGTCTTTTATAACATTGTCTTTCCTCTCGTCCTCTTGTCTTTATCCTGAGACAGGGCCAGGATAAGGTAGGCAGGGAATCTAGCCTTTCAACATAGAAAGTTGAAAATCAAAATCAAGAGTCATGGACCCTGCCACTAACATGCTGTGTGACCTTGGAGAAACCGCTCAACCTGCCTGGTTTCGGGGGCATTTTTCACATGTGCAATCACAGAAGCTACTTTAACCTTTCATTTAACCTTGAGATGTCTTTTTTCAGCCCAGCCTTAAGGAACTGGAAACAGCCACTGACTTTAAACAGCAAAGCAGAGGAGCATCATTGGGAAGACTATATTTTTGTTTATTAGGTAGCATATAAATTCAAAGTATTGAAAAGGAGACGCAGAGATGGTCAGTGTCCACAGGCACTTGGGCCTCCTCACCAGGGGTGGCCAGCTTATCAGTTTCTTGTGTGTTTTTACAGTCACTGTGTGTGTAAATAGTATATTACAATATTCCTGTTCTCCCTTTTTTCTCTACATATTGATAGCACACTTAACAATATATCCTGGAGACTAATCCATAGAAGCATGTATACAACTGCCTTTTTCTTTTTTAATGTTCATCACTATTAAAAATGAAAAAAATCATATATATGTGCACATATTTATTTATTAATAAGTTTCTTATTTAGGTTGTGCTAAATGTCACAATGAGTATAGTAGGTGCTTGTTAAATGTTTGCTTCCTTCTTGCCTCTGTTTTAAAAATTAGCTATATTAAGTTATATTTGCATATTGGGTAATTCACATAGCATTCATAGTGTTCAATTCAATGATTTTTAAATCAAATTGATCTAGTTGTGTGACCATCACCAAAGATCAGTTTTAGAACATTTTCATCACCTCCCCAAAATATCTCTTCTGCACATTTATTGGTAGTGCTTTTTCCACTGCCTCCACCTCTTACAGCCACGTATCTACTTCCTGTCTAGCTTCTTGGGGACCTTTCATATAAATGGAATCACATAACATGTGCTGCCCGGTGTCTGGCTTCTTTCATGGGCATAATGATGGTGTTTTTGAGGTTCATCCATGCGGTGCCATGCATCCCAGTTTGCTCCTTTTTTATGGCTCAGTAGTATTCCACACATGGCTAGACCATACATTGTCTATCTGTTGACATTTAGGTTTTCAATTTTGGGTTATTATGAATAATCCAGTGAAGAATAATTGTGTGTAAGTCTTTGTGTGACATGTTTTCA
This sequence comes from Talpa occidentalis, assembly GCF_014898055.3. Classification (NCBI taxonomy): domain Eukaryota; kingdom Metazoa; phylum Chordata; class Mammalia; order Eulipotyphla; family Talpidae; genus Talpa; species Talpa occidentalis. Next base: position 11,681,925 of record NW_023601322.1, read on the forward strand.
TTTGCATTTCTCTTGGGCAGATAACTAAGAAGGGAATTTCTGGGTCTTTTGGTAAATTTATGTTTAACTTTTTTTTTTTTTTTTTTAAATTTTTTTCTTTTATAGAGGCATGTTTTATTTATTTATTTGTTTGTTTGTTTCATTTATACATGCACTGGGTACAGTCAGAAGCGCGGGAGGGTGAGAGAATTCACCAGAGCCAGAGCGGGGAGCAGAACAGGCAGAAGGACCAAAGTGCACTGCTGAGGGGAGCAGCGGGCGGCAGGAGAGGTCTGCGTGCCATGTGGGACCCTCCTCCGGTGGCCGGGGAGCAGCCGGGAATCGAACTGGCGCCGCAGAGGCTGCGGGCAGCTTCGCAACCCAGCACTCAACCGCTGTGCCACTGGGGAGGCCCAATTTATGTTTAACTTTTTAAGAAACTGCCAAATTGCCTTCCAAAGTGTCTGTGTCATTTTATATTACCACGATCAGTGCTTGAGGATTCCCCCGCCCCTTATTCTTATGTGTACTCAGTCATCTCATTTATTATAAGATACTCTAATAGCTGTGATGTGCTATCTTATTATGGTTTAAGTCTGCATTTCCCTAATGGCTCCGAGGCTGAGTGTCTTTTCATGAACTTATTTTTTGCCTCTCTTTCTCACATGTAACCTGAAATTGTCCCCAAGAAACAGCACACCTTGGGCTTCAACAGACTTACATCCCAGCCTTGCCCCTGTAGACCGTGAGGAGTTGGCCTAGGGACCCTTGCAAGTTATTCAAGGTTCCAAGTCATTGTGAAAGAGGTTGGGGAAGGATACCTCCGGGAAACCTCACTGTGAAGATGAAATTCACAGTGCCTATGAAGTGGTCAGCCTGGGGGCTAATATACCAATAGGCACCCAAAACATGTTAGTGGTCTCTGTTGGGTCCCCCAACCGCAGCTTTCCAAACCCATCTTTGGGGAGAGTAATTTCCCCTAACTAACATGGGACTGGAGATTTAGTGACCGTGAGTGCTAGCATCCAAATCTATAGTAACTCAGACAGCAAATTCGGGAACACAATTGCCATTGGATTAGTCTGGGTAATCAGAACTAATCCCTCCTGTCCCCAGCGAGAGAGCACTCCCGACAGCTGGCTCCAGCACTGCTGGCTACCCATTATCTGCGTGTGGGCGGAGAGCTCCTCCTGACCCCTTCAGCTGACAGCAACCTTCCTGCTGACAGCAGCCACGCCACCGCTATCTGTGTGGGGTAGATTAGCCAAAATAAAACTTGGCAGCACCCGGAGGTTTTAAATTTTCAAAGAACTTTCCTACTACAACCACTTGCCTGTTCTCCACTAATTTAAGAGGAAGATATCTTTAATTTTGTTCAACTCAGAGCTTCTGATCTAGCAGCTAATACTTACAGAGCAGATACTTGCTTAATTGTCACAATTAAATGAAGTAGATACTATTAGCTTAGTTTATAGATGAAACTGAGGCAGGGAGAAGATATGATAGGAAGTGGCAGAACTCAGAATTTGAACCCAAAATGTGAGTGTAGGGTGCTTCTTCACCCCATCCCTCTGCTATTGTCTTAAGGGCTTTGCCCATTTTGGGTCTCTGTCTAAATGTACTACATGGATACTCTTTTATCTACCAATTGGTATCTTGGTATCTAGCCTAGAGAACCATTTATGTGTCCAAGGAGGATGTACCAGCATTTTGAAACAATTGTGTAAGTCTAAAAGACTTCAACCAAGCTATACATCATCAATACAGGACTGTTAGCCTGCTGTTGCTGTGGATTAACAATACTCTCAAGCAGTTGTTTAAAAAATGATATAGCTTTTATGCACTGGATTGCCATGTAAGATTGCTAAAACTTACTATTAAGGTGAGGCAACCGCATGACGACTATGTGCAATGCAATGTGATACCTGATGGTGTTTATTATATATATGGCTATATGCAGAGATGAATTGAAAAATGCATGAAAGCCTGTTAACTCCCCCTCTTGGGTATGTGCTGAGATGGAGGGAAACTGTTGTGGGAGACTACCTTTATATGTGTTTTTAAAGAATACAATTGTGAACCTTTAGAATCTGTAAAACTTACGTAAGATTTGTAAAAGGAAAGAAACTTGGCCCTGGGCCACAGAGCTAAGAAGCAAAAATGAAATGAAAAACCATGAATTCTTGCGTTCTTTCTGGTTAACACGTTGTCTGTCTCTCCAACATGGCTGTGAAGCCCGCCTTGGCCCCCTCTGCTAATAGTCCCTCAGGGCTGGCTATTCATGTTTAGTGGAGAAGGATAAATCTGTCTTCAGGGGTTCTCGTCTTCAGAGAGGCCATGAAACACAAACCCGGCCTGACTTAACTGTCCCTTGCCTTACACTCAGCGCCCCATGGCTGGGATGTGTGGTAACTGAACTGTGAGTCAAATACAGTGCATCGTCAGTACCGTGACCTGTGGGCCATCACTGTCAGGAAGCAGCCATCGCCAGGGGAGGAGTCACAGAGGACTTCTGGGTTTCCAACATCCCCCTAACTTTTGACAGCTTGATTTGTCCTTTCTCTTCTCTCCATCCACAGCCATGGACCCCTAGAACGGGACTAGGAGTTGGGATGGTCTATAAACGACTATGTAGGCACCTACTACAGCATGGGAAGGTTTAGACAATAGTCGGTCTATCTCTTTAAAAAACATCATTGTGGTAACCCACAGCAGTAAAGGAAATAGACGAAACAAGTGAAGTCTTAATGTCTACTGATTACCTTCCTGAAAACCAGTTATATAACAACTCTTCCCTGGCTGTTTACACACATCGCTGTAATCCTTAGAACATGAGGGCAATCTCCGTTCACAGATGAGAAACAGGCTCAGTATCCTGGAGGAAGGGGGCAGAGCTGGATGTAGATTTGTCCCTGGCTAAGTCTGTGTTTGGTCCTATGATGCTTCCTGGCCAGGAGAACCTCTTCCCTTCACACACACACACACACACACACACACGTATGTCTGGGTAAGTCTCTTGAGGATTTGGAGAGCCAGGATGACCAATCCTTTGTCTCAACAGCTGTTCCTAAGAAGGGCTACAGATTGAAAAGGACTGAAGCATGTGTTACAACATGGAAGAAACTTGAAAAATTATGCCAAGACCAAGACGTTAGTCACAAAAGACCATACGCTGTTCAATTCTATTTATAAGAAATGTCCAGAATAGGAGACTCTACAGAGATAGAAAATAGATCAGTGGTTGCCCAGGGCTGTGTGTACATTGGGAGGACTCGGATGAGGAGGTCATAGCTAAGGGGTTGGGGGAATTGTTGTTATAGTAATAGTAATGAAAATATTCTAAAGTTGATAGTGGTGATGATTGCTTAACTCTGAATATACTGAAAGCTATTGAACTGTTCACTTGAGATGGATGAATTGTACTCTGAGAATCACAGAAAACTAAAGCTGTTAAAAAAGATGCCTAGCAGGGCCCCCCTGGTGGTGCAGGCCATTGAGAGCTGCATTGTGAAGCTGTTTGCGGCCTCTGCAGGGTGGGTTTGATCCCGCCCGCTAGTGAGAATCTCCATGGCGAAGCAGACCTCTTCTGTCTCACCCGCTGCTCCCCTCAGCAGTGTATTTTGTCAGTGTGCCTATTCTGTTCCCCGCTCTGTCTCTGGTAAATCCGCTTACCCTCCAGCGCATCTGGCCTGTACCCTGGTTCTTGTATAAAAATAAATAAATCTTAAAAAAAAAAAAGATGCCTAGCAGCAATGTCAGTGTCGCAACCCGACAACAAGTCAGATAAGTTGGTTTTTTTAACTTGAAGCCTCACTTGAAAAAAATAGCATTAATATTTATTGACTGTTAACTTTTATACCAAGCTCTATACTAGGCTCTTTATAGGCACTTACTCATTTAATCTTCACAACAACCTAAGATGCACACACAAGTATTAAGCCTCCATTTTACAGATGGGATAACTGAGGCATAGAGACAGTAGGACGTGCTTTTGTACTAGTAAGGGGTGGGGCCAGAAGTTGAGCCCAGGACCTGACTTTAGAGCTCTTATCACGCATACTTACTATGTTGCCACACAGATGTGATAAATGGAAGGGGCAGGATGGAAAGTTCTGCCTCCCAGCCCGCTACCTCTCTGGGATAATAAACCCTAATTATGTGCTGAGTCCCCTGGAGTGCTTTGTCTAGCTGAGTAATCTGTATTTGCAACAGAGTTGGTTTCAGTTACCTTAAATATGATGTTCAAGTTCATGGTTATTGATTTTAAATCTCTGTATTTTTTTTTCTATTTACTTTCTCGCTCCTGTCTGTCTCTCTCCACCCCCACATACTCGCCCCTCTCTGAAGTTGTACTTTCCTCTTTGCCAACCTTAGTTCCCTACCTTATTTGAATGAAGGGACAGTCGAAAAAACACGTGAATACAATTTCTACTTCTAGTTGTGAAATAACCTTGAGAAAATTAAAAAACTGGATTTAGATTCTGTTATTTCTGCCTTATGCTTATATTTGCCATCAAATCATTTGCTCAACAATCCTGGGATATCAACTCTTTAATCTCAATCATATCTACAGCTCTGGGCTCCCATCACCAGCCTAATGTGGGGTGAATAGTCACACTTCTTTTTGTGATGGTGGGTCCTTTTCCCCCTCAGAGAAAAGACAGACACCACCACTTATATCTCTCAGTTCCCTGGAACTGTTGGAATGCCACGCTTTCTGGTTAATTCACTCATTCACTCAAGAAAATTCCATAACACTCACCAAGCTTTCTTAAAATATTTCCATTCTTGTGCAAGATGGTTATTATAAAAGTTCTCCTTTGAAATTTTTTTTTTTAGATCTTTCTTTCAATCTAGTTGTGAACAACTTTTCCACTGGACAACACTATGACTTCTAAGTAAATAATAATATGTGTCAAATCTGATCTTTTTATACCAATTGGAACCCTCCAGCTCCCTATCACCAAATCTACTTGCAACTTTTTTTTTAAATTTTATTTTATTTTATATATTTTTTACATCATTTTTCATTTTTGTACAATGTATACATTTTCATCTTGGTTATAGTCCCCATACAATTCCCACCCCCCCTTATTTTAACCATAATTCCTCCTACAACCCCCTCCCCCTGTAGTGTGTCTCTGGTTTATAGTTGCTTGTTGATTTTGATTTTTACTTTATTATAATTAGTCTTTTTCCCAGTCCCTTATTTAGGTTTTCTAAATTCCTGCTATGAGTGAGACCATCCGGTATTTTTCTTTTTCTTTCTGGCTTACATCGCTGAGCATGGTCCCTTCCAGCTCCATCCATGTTGCCGCTCTGCTTGCAACTTAATTGGGAATGGAGGTGGCTATTTGCCACCTCTCTGATGAATTTTCTTCCTGTTCTGTCCAACTAGTTTACCATACACACTGAGAGGGGCATACGATGCTTTTCAATATAAAATGTGTCATCCAGGGATCCCCCACGTGATCCAATCTCTGAACAGCTGCATTTCGAAAGTTCTGTAACAAAGATCATTGGAAATGCAATTCAGGGCTTCCTTAAAGAATGTCGAAAAAGGATGTGACCCATAATCACAGAGCAAAATTTCTTAAGAATCTTGCTCAAATTTCTGAAAATCTCAGCTCCATCTTCCCCATTTCTCCCACAGCGCTCAGATTTGCCTCCCAGCCCATGCTCGAGCAGCCTCTTCCTCTTTGGAACACATAACTTCAGCTTTATGGCTCTTTCTACCCGTTACGTAAATTCATTGAACCTCAGGTCTAGCATGAAGCAGCTTCCTGCACACACTCTTCCTGAAGAAAGCAGGCAGTGTGTTCCCCCAAGTCAACTTCTTTTCACCCTGATATTCGGAGAGTGTGGGTGTTTCACTCTGTGCCAGTTTGGGGGTACTTTTTTGTTTTTGAGGACTCACTATATTTCTAAAGAGAACACCTTGAGTTTAAGGATGTGCTGGGGAACTTGAGAAGCAGGAGCAGCCTCAGCAGGAAATACCAGCATGTTTACTCTTGTCTGGACAAGGACCCCCTTCTTTTCATCTTGATCAGGGCCCTGTGCGTGACACATGCTGTCCGGGTGCTGAGGCCATGGTCCTGAGAACTGTCTACTTTGCCCGCTTCCTGCTCCTTCTGCTCACTTCTCGCTTGTTGGAAGTATTTTTCGAGGCAGAGAACCTTGAATTGTTGTCAGGTATCTTGTCTCAGGTGTATCTGAAACAGCCAGGAAATGTGGGAGGGACGTGGGAGGAATTGGTACCAAAGAAGTTGTTACTGGCCCTCACGTGGAGAGGACCTTCCTGTCCACGATAAGCGGTGGCTGTTTGAGCTTTTCTCACCAAGAGCTTAGCTGGGGTTCTGGTTCAGGACCCTCAGTGTTTCTGGGGTGACTCGTTACAGCTTCTAAGCACCCCACCTATATTCATACTAAATGCATCCTCCTGTAGTGTGGTGAGTTCCTTTTTCTGAGTGTGCAAGAATGCTAGTGTGCAAGAATGGCTCACCTAGCCAGGAGAACAGGGCCCAGTACTGCATGAAGCGAGCAAAGTGTCACTCCCAAGCATGGGCCCCACCACGGAGGGTCTGGCAGCGTGGAGCTGGCGCAATACCCCAGGGTAGAAGGGGGCGGGTGTTTCGGGTTCTGACTGTACAAGCTGTGGGCCCAGTGTGGCTCTCGGGGTGCCTCGCACACTACGGTGTTAGTCTGCCTAGCCAGGAAAGGTGACTCCTGGGAAGCGGCTGCTCAAGCTATGGGGTACTATGGTTGAAGCTCTGTGAGCCTGTGTTTCCTCGTCTGAAAGCTGGAGGAGGTATTGGTGACCACTTAGAACATTCAACAAAGACGAGAGGTCATACCTGGCAACTGATCAAGCAATTGTGCCTACTTGTGGCCGTGATTACGTGCTGGCTCAAAAATGCTAGTCAGCCACTGTCCACCCCGGGTGGGCCGCCTGTACTTCCCCAATTTCGAAATGCCTCCCCTCTGGAGAGTCATCAGCATTTAATCAATAACTCTTGTGGTTGGAGGCTGATACACATATGTGCTTTTCTGAGCACAAAGAAAGAGCAGAGAAGGCAGTGGCACAGCAGTCTCACAAAATGCTCCCTCTCCATCCCGCTGGGCTGCCTGGTGATTGCCTAGGGCTCGTGGCTCTGCACCAGGATCACCCCCCCCCCCAAAAAAAAAAACAAAAAATATCTGCAGTCTTGATTGTCACCACTTGGGTGGGGGGCACTACTGACTTGCAGAAAGCAGGGGTGCTGCTAAATTCTCCACAATGCACAGGACGCCCCTCTGCCCATGACCTTCTGGAAGCCAAGGAGACAGTGTAGGTGATTTCTTTCCCCAACAGTCTCTAACGGAGCTGTAGAGTTTCTCAAACTCTTAGGAGAATCCAAGCAGCCCTGAGCAAGTGGTGATGTGGGATTTTTGTTTTTCAGATTCAACTGGCATGAAAGAATGGCAGACACAGGAGGGCCCCCGAGGCACACGCTTTGTTTCTTATCTACACTGCTTTCCCAGAAAGTTCCTGAGAAGTCAGACACCACACTCCGCTGCATAATCTCTGGTAACCAATACTAGCTCTGCCTTTTCCCTGCTCACCTGGTGGTTGGCTCACAGAGGCATCATTTGGGAAAACGACCTCGGAAGTTTGTTCTGAGTTATTTCCACGGAGCAACTTAATCCTCTCTGACTCTTGTGTGAAAAGATTTCTGCCAGGGATGGGGGGCTGGACTTCCTGGAGGCATTGTAGTGATCTTCCTCATTTTGCATTGTGGTTCTTGGTGAGGCAACTCCCACACTGGCTGGTTTTTTTTTTTTTCAGATAATCCATTCTTAATTTCCTGTGGCACATAGGAATGGCATGAATCACTCCCCCTCAGACAATTCACTGAACTCTTCTTCCACCACTCTTTTCTTCATATCCCCAAACTGGCTAAATTGGCCCCCCACAACTTGCTTTTTTCGGGCAGGCTAGTCCGCAGAGAAAGTTAAAACCAAGACGAAGGGTGTGCAGTGCAAGAAAAGAAGGGGCCTGGCCTCCTCTCTGGACAGGAGAGTAAACAACCCAGGGGCTGGTCCAGAGCTGGTATCCCCATGTCAAAAAAGATTTATTATTAAAAGAAAACACACCAAAAAGTTAGGTAGGAAAGTGATATCTTGGACCTTGGGCCTGGCCCTTCTTCTTTCTTGGACTGTTCTTCTTTCCCTCCACATCATGGAGGCATCATTGGTCTTTCCTGTGGGCAGACAGAAAGTTCTTTCCCTCCAATCCATTATTTTTAAATCCAGAGAGAAGAGCCAGCTTTGGGCATGGCTGCCCTTTCTTAGCAGTAGTCGGAATGAAACTTCAGTCTGGATGCTGGAGGAGAACCATGTGCTCAGCCTCTCCAGCCCCAGAGCTGAGCCCCTCACCTTTGTGCTCATCCTTGAGGTTCAGATAGGGGGGCAGACCCAAGCCCACTACTGAGTGCTCAGAGCAGGGCCCTCTTGTCTCCCCAGGAAGCCTGTGTTTGGGCGCTCCCTCAACTTGGCCACTGTCCTCCCCTCCCCCGACCTTCCCTTCCCCTTCCCCACCCCCACATTAGCCAGGTGCTTGAGAAACATCCTGGAGGTGACTCTGGGTATGTGACCTGCGGGAGGCTTCACAAACAAGGGTAGGATTTTCAGGTGAGGTTTCCAGCAACTGGAGGGAGCAAATAGATCCACCCACAAGGTATAAGATACCACTTCCCTGTGCAAGTCTCATTTCTGGTCGATTATTCAGATCTGTACCACACGGAGGGAAAAAAACAGTCAGTCATTAAGAATTGGGGGCAGAGGGAGATCAGTTGTCCTGATCAGTCTGAAGAAAAACTGAGTCCAAGAGATCAGGATGATCCCCAGGTCCAGCTCACACATTCTGTGCACAGTTCTTCACATGAGGAAGGAGCAATCAAATCCTCCCTAAGCTTTTGGCCTGCCACCCCTCTCCACCAACCTTGCCACTTGATAAAATCATCACATTAAAATAAATCCTTCCTAAGAAGGAATCGCATGCAACTGAAAGTGGGACACAGGCTGACAAGGACAGGCAGAAGTGAAGGATCATCGGACCAGCAGCCTCCTGTACGATGGTCCAGGGACACTCGTTTTTGGTGACTTAGTCATTGGCCTGAAACAGTCTCTGCCAAGTTGCTGCTTGACATGGGCATGGCCTTGTGGACTTCTGTCTGCTGCTGACTCCAGGGACCCCTACTCACGGGCCTCCCTGAAAGGGGAGGCAAAGAGGGACACCCACTGTTGGCACAAGCACATTCATTGGTACAGAGGAAGCCAAGATAGGAAACCAAAAATTTGAGGTGACATAGAGGGAAGAGAAAGGGGCTTGGTGGTCCTCAGATCCATGTGGGGCTCAGGGTCTCACAGACTTCTTGCTATTTCCCCAATTTCTTTTACCGTTCCCCCATCTACAATCTTAGAAGAACATGGGGTCTTCTCTTAGTGGTCTCTGGGGTTGCTCATGAAAAACCTGTGATCAGAAGTATTGCTGGGAGGGTATTGTTTACAGATACCAGGTTTCCCTCGTACAGATGACACCGTCCAGTACACGGTCAATGGGCTGGACTGGACACGAGGGAGAACCAGCTCTTTGGGACACACTGGGACCCTTCCTACCCTGTCACAAGGGAAAAATAACCTAACTTTTTTTTGGGGGTTGGGAATTAACGCAATAGCATCACATGTAGTTAATGGTTGCCAGGGAGGAGGTGCAACTGGAGAGGGAGCAAGCTTAGTCAATTTCTAACATTAGTGTCTGTGCACAGTCCCAGACTAGGAAACCCACCTCCCAGACATCTGCACTCTCAGGAAGATGTGGCATAAGCTAATTCACTTTGTTCTTCCATCTGTCACACCATAAAACACACTCGTCTCTGAGCTCTGTCACAGCACGATTTTCAAGAAAGTAATGTGACGCCCACATACATATGAAATGAGTGTTGCAAAGATTTTATCTGATTCTTTGAATAAAGAGGGAACAGGAAGAGTTCAGGCCCGGCCAAAGAATATTTGAGGAATTAGTTATTTATTGGCAACCTCATAAAGGATTGTTAGGACTGCTGAGTCAGGCACACATTAGTTAATGTCCTACAGGGCAGAATTCCTCTGTAATTTATCTTCTCTGCCAGACAGAGATTACTCACATCTCTATTGGGTAAAATTCTCCAAGTTTACTTATAACTTCACTAAGTCTGAGGATTTTAATCAGTAGTAATCCCTGAGTGAGACAAAGTACATTCCCTTAGATAATTCTTAGATGAGGCTTTGCTCCCATGTGACATCAAAAGATGATACTATCTACAGTTTTGCCTTATTCTAAGTGTTAGGCAATTTTTCTCAATAACTTTGAGCTTAGAGATGGTATTTCTAATTTTATAGGCCCCTCCCCGCCCCTGCATACCACGATCTTAGCACAGAACATATTCAATAGAGATTATTGAATGATGGATTCTCATCAACCTGGAGCAGTTTCTCCATTTCACCAACAGACTAATATGCATCCCTACAGAGGCATATTACCCATTTTTGTGCATAGCTCTACATTTTTCTTTTTGATAGTTACCTAATAAAATATGAATATTCTTATTTCTTTATCATCAGGTCAGCCCAAACCAGAGGTAACTTGGTATAAGAATGGTCAAGCCATAGATGAACACGACATTATTTCCAGCTATGAATTCTTCGAGAATCAGTATATTCATATATTACATCTCTATGGGTAAGTGGATATGCCTCTATGGCCTGTTTACTAAGATCCCTGCATTGTGCTGTCCTGAGAGGGTTATGACGAATTAAAGTCAAAGATTGGTTCGTGTTTGCTGTTTTCATCCCAGTGTTGGGTATTCTTGCAGGCATTGGTCAAAGGCATCCAGCAATGACTGCCAAACTCTGCCTGGTGACAAGTCTAATTTGCTGCCATAGAAGAAATTACAACTTTATTCAGACGTTTATTCAAGATGGTCCACCATCAGCCATGTTCATTTACTAAGTGGGTTTTCATTTAATCTTGTTTTTCGCTCTAGCAAGTTAAGAAGCACAAAAGAATCTGCTCTGTTATTCAGCCTTTCTCGTATAAGAATGAAAGGAAGGAGATTAACTGATCAGGAGCCCACAGGGAGCTGGCGATGGAGTTAAGGCTAGATACCCATCCCTCTGACTTTAGGATGGGAAGTGGCACCGTCCAGTACTGTGGTTTCTAACCCTTTCTTCTTCCCCTGACAGCTGTTTGTCTGGATAAAATCAGAAAGCTCTGTATGAAAATCAGAGGTAGTAAGAACTGCTGTGGCAGCAGCTGGGCGGGGAGCTCATGTTTTGGGCTCCTGATATGGCTTCACTGTCTCCATGTCCCGTATATTCCCGAGGAGCCTGGTGTGATAATTACAGGTGCCAGTGGCCTGGGATCTGAGAATAGCCACGGAGGACTAGGGTTTGAATCCTGGTTCTGACATTTGCTGGCTCTGTGACATTGGCCCATTATTTAACCCTTCAGAAGTGTCTTCATCCATGAAATAAAAGGGTGACTGTGAGAATGAAATGATTTTCTGTTCATGAGAGGCCTTCTAGGTAGTAGTTGTTCAGTAAACACTAACTTGTCTCCCCATTCTCTATTTGGTTTCAAAGGAAGATCAGAGATCAATTTACCATCCTTGAAATACTTGGCTCTATTAGCTTATAGCATATTGAGCCTGATAATCAAGATACCCATTTATTCATCTATTATTTAATTTTTAAACACCATTTGTTAGGCAGCTATGTGGCAGGCCCATTAACTGATTCTAGAGATAAAGGGGAACAGTAAAAATATCGTCCACACACTCAGAAAACCTCAAGTCCAGCTTGGAAGAAAAGTGGTGAATAAATCTCACCCTTCCTGCTTAATCAGCATTAGCAAACTTTTTCTATTAAGTTCCAAACAGTAAATAAATATTTTGGTGTTTGAAGGTCAGATGGTTTCAGTCACAGTTGCTCTGCATTGTAATGCAAAAGTAACCATAGACAAGAAGTTAAATAAAATGACTGTGCTTCAATAAAACCTTATTTCTAGCTGCAGATGGGGACCAGATTTGGCTGGGGGCTAATTTGCCAACCTGCGTCTCTCTCAAGTGTCTCCTTCCATGTCCTTCAAGCCCAAGGCCAAGAAGCAGTTTGTTCTTCACCTGTCTCTACACTCCAGGGGTATCCTCCAGGTTTTCTCTTCCTGTCCTGTTGCTCCTTCCTCCCCAATCTTTTTAGCTTCCCCTCCCTGCCCAGCTCCCCCTCCCATAGGGTGGGGCAGGGAACCTGGAAACTCCCCCCTTCCTCTGGGGATTACACTGTTACAGTTCTTGGTCTTGTAACAGGGTGGTCCCCAGGAAAGGGGGAGGTTCCCTGCCCCACCCAAGGGAGGGTGGAGCTGAGCAGGAAGAGGAGAAGCTGCAGAAGAGAGTGAGGAAGGAAGCAGGATGGAGCCAGGAGACCTGGAGGAGGCGCATGGAGCCTAGAGACACGTAAAGAAACTGCGCTTGTCTTTTGGTCGTGGACTGGGTGACACAGATGTGGGTGAGACCCGTGGGGAGGTGACAATGGCAGCTTTTATCTTGATGTTGATTTTGCTCTTTTCCTTCCGGGCTTGTCTGGTTGTTTCTGACCCTTTGCTGTGGGTCCCCACTGGAAGATGCTTTAGACTTGGGGCAGGCTTTGGGGCCTTGCTCTGGGCCAATCCCATTTGGATGGACTTTTACCCACGAGGGGACGGGTCACTTTGGGTGCTTCATTTAGAAACTAGACTCTTTGCCTTTCCTGTATTGTTTCCTAGTTTTATTAAAGTTCCTTCCCATTAAAGTCTCCTATGTTTTGTGTTGATGCGGCGGATGGCAGAACCCATTTAGAATAGGCAGGTTTGCGGGGTTTGGGCTGCCCCTCTCCCTGTCCTGTAACAGTCTCACACTAGACTAAAATATTCTATCCACCTTTTAGCCAGAAGAGAAGCTTAACGTGTATTCTTTTACTGATGGACTGTCATGTAAGAATGGAGATCTGCTGTTAATGTGATTTGTTTCTACAGACGAGGCAAGATAAAGAGTTGAGGAAACTTAGAAATGGAGGCGTGAGGCCATGATGAAGTCCCAGGGGTGGCGGGGGGCAGCTTAAGATGGGAAACCTGCCACCCAGACAAGAGAAACTGGGAAAGGAACTTGCACTGTGGAAGGGGAGGGAGGCCCTCTGTCCCTGAGGTCCAGCAGGGCAGTGGTTTAAGGTAAAAATTAAAGATTTTATGTGCCAGAACATAATCTTTCCAAGCTCCTGGCCTGACATTTTGAAAAGCAGCCACCTACTGGGAAAGTTCAGTCCTAATAGAATGTAATAATAAACACGTTCACTTTTTCCCTGCTTGGGTGTAAATATGCTGGGTACTGAAGATTTTTGAAAGTTCCGACTTTTTACACCAGTACGTCTGAACTGCAGCTGCCCATTAGCATTGGTGGGGAACCTTTACATTTCAATAATGCTTTTCTTTCACGCTTGACTCATGCCTCCAAACCCCAGGTGATTCCAATGCCTTGTCCAAGGTGAGAAATGTTTTCTGTCTGGAAACATTCTAGGCAAAGCTGTCTGACTTCTCCCGGTGTGCTTCATGCTGGTTGGGAAAATGAATGGTCGTTTATGCAGCTGCTGTTCAAAGATTCAGTCAGTTGTTAGTTAGAAAATTAGCCTCAAATTGTCTTGCCATTATCAGTACACCAGGAACAACCAGATTAGCTCAGAGCCCTCAAAGAAAAGCACTTTATCTGTTTGCATTTAATCTTTGGGTCATTAAATCTGAGTTCTGAGATATTGGAGAACTCCTGTTTCTGGGTTTACCAAGGGCTTTTCCTGGCTTAACAAATCTAAACTGCTGTTCTGCTTTGCTGCCAAGGGCCCAGCTGTCATGTTTATCGGCCTTCTGACCTCCCCTTGCTCCCTTGCAGCCTTCCTGCCTCCTCCTCTTCATTCCACTCTCATCTCGAAGAACTACGCACCCTAGAAAAATCAGCCTCAGATGAGAGTGATCAGCACTGTGGTGACTTTTCCATGACTGCAGGTCAAGTGTGTTTGGCAGGCGAGAGAAACAGAAAGCCAAGCACGCATTCCAAGGGAAAGAAGCACCAATGAAAACAGTATGGTTTGCACTGTAGCGTGACTTTTTTTTTTTCAAAAGATGTAGGGGTTGGGAGGGGTTGGGAGGAGAGGGAAATGCAAATAGATGTTTTCTACCTCATAGTGAAAGCAAGTTGCTACTATGTGTATACAAATGGGGAATTGTGGTCTGGTACCAACACAAGTTAAAGAAAGGCAGCAAAGCTACAGATAAAAATCTGTCCAGGAACCCACACCTAGAGAGAGACACTCCTCCCGCAGCCAGGAGGCCTCTTTCGGCAGTCATGATAGCGTCCTGACTTGCTGAGAGAGCACAGATTCCCAGGAGCCAGAGGGAGGGTGGGCATGGCAGGGCCTAGGTAGAAGGGGCATCCAGTAGCCCCTCTGGCTCTGGTCAGCTCAGCCCTGGCACTGGCTGGGCAGGAGGCAGACCCCGTGGAGGACCTGGTGGGGACTGTGAGACGTGCCCAGTAGCCACAAGCCAGGCTGCTCCTGGTGTGTATGGGTTGACTCACGTTCCCCCAGAGTCATGTCCACCTAGACCGTCAAGAGTGGCCTTATCTGGAAATAGGATCTTTGCAGCCATTATTAGTTAAGATGAGATCGTACTGGATTGAATGTGGGTTCCACGTTACACAGAGAAAAGGGAAGAGAGAGAAGAGAGACCCACGGGACCATGTGAAGCAGGGGCAAAAGTCGGGGTGATGCAGCTGGAAGCAGGGAGCACTGAGGCTTCCCAGCTTCCCTTGCACCTTCAGAGGGAGATGATCTTGATATGGACTCCTAGCAGAATTTCCTCCACCCACCCAGACTGGCACAGGGTGGATCTTGCCTGGAGCTTTTCTGTTTCACTGCTCTGACCTTCTAGACGATCGTTCCTGGATCACCTTACATGAAACAGCAGCCAGCCTTCACATGCTGCTCCTTTTCTTCATATTATTCTTTTATTTGGCTTTTATCTGTCTCCAGAAAAAAGTTCCAGAGGACCAGGACATGCTCCCCCTGCTGTCTCCCCGGCGTGGGTGCACAGGCACGCACCCCATAGACACTGGCCAGCGAAGGCAGGGACTTCCGCTCCCTGTGCGTTCTCTGCATTGTGGGGATGGGCTCTCTATTATTTGGCATTTCCACAGCCTCATGCACTTGCTGATGATGAGAAGAGTCTCCAGTCCTTCCTCAAGGTCATACTTGCCCGGTTTTCTGTGGCGTATTAGCTGTGCGGACTGGAGCAAGACAGTGAACTTACAGCAATCGAGGAAATTCTTGTCTGGCTTTAAGTCTCACATCTACCTCTCAGGAGCTGCAACATCTTGGGCAGGTAGCCTAACCGCTCTGTGCCTCAGTTTCCTCACCTACAAAATGGGGCTGATGATAGCCTCTGCTTTCTAGGATCCGTTGGGAATTGAATCAACACAAGCAAAAGGCTTTAGAAAACCCAATAACTAATAGCAACTTTGAACAGGTTCCACGCACAGAACTATAATTTTGAAACGTTAAAAGCAGAGCAATGGGGAGGTAAGAAAAGTAGCTTCGCTTCTCAGCATTTTTCCTCTTCTCTTTCCCTCTGGGAGGGTAATATCCAGCTCACATGTTTGATTCAGGAATCATTGGGAGAAATAACGATGTCTGAATCTCACTATGTCTTGGTTGACTGCATTTCATCCAAGGCTGGAAAGCATTTTGTGAACTTTATGTTCTTGTGAGCTTAAGTAGATGTCATAAGTCTTAAAGATGCCTGGTAGAATGTTCCAGCACCCGGAAAGCCTCTGCGTCCACCAGTCTGGAGCCCAGGCAGCAACTGCTTGTTCTTCCAGAATGAATTCAGCAGGTGTGCACAGTGGCCATTCCTGAGGCCACGCCTGGGATGCTACTTGAATGAGTCCCCAGGCTCTGACAAGAAACCCCATTTAGCCCCTGGGGTGACAATCCCTGCTGGGAATCCACTGCTCGTCATCACATTCCCATTTTGACTTTGTTAGTTGTCTTGAAGGAGTAAGTGGTTACGAAAGGCACGCCAGGGGACACTCAGCTTTTCCTGAGGACTGGATATGGGGGTGCTGATGCTCAGGTCAAAACAGAGTTATTCTAGGGGCAGGGAACAGATTGATCCAAGAGCCTCTCCCAAGACCTTGGAGGCAGTTGAAAGGTGCAGTGGCTGGTGGAAACTGGACTCAGGCTGATTTTCTGAAAATGTCACTTCATCCACACCATTTGAGAACTTACAGCAACTGGGGAAATTCTTGGGCCAAGTGGGGTTTGGTCTTACTTTGTCATCACAGAGTCATGGGCAGACACTTCTGAGGAGTGGAAAGGGGGCCTCATGGATGCAGAAATCACTGGCTCCCTCTTTCAATGTGAACATCACAAAGATTTTACTGAGAAAGGCGGACAGCTGGTCACAGGCAGAGCTGGAGCCAAGTTAGACCTTGTGAGTCTTGGGAAGGGGTAAGGAAGCAGGACTCAGAAGAAGGTGTTTGGTTGGGAACAAGTGTCTTTGTGCCCAGTTCTATTCCTTGCTCAGCAAGTCAGGCAAGGGTCTCCTGTGAAATTTCCCTCCACCTTTCTGGAAGCCCCTCCTGGCCCCTGCCAGCCTCCTCCTGCTTCCCCTCACTCTGTAGCTCTGCCACTCTGGCTCTGTCCATCTTATTCTCTGGGAATTACCATTTGCCTTGCCTGCCTTCGGTCTGCCTCCAGACTCCTTCATTGCCGACTGCCTGGCCTGTCCTCTCTAAGACAAAGGAGCCAGTTCCCTGTCCTGGATCCCATGAGGTTGGGCCTGTGCCAACACCTTCCACCAGGCGTGAGTCTGATTCTGCTCACATGGTAGGCAGAGAAGGCCACACCCTGCTTCCTCCCAGGACCCACTTCAGACCACACTTGAGTCCTTGATGGACACCAGAACGGGCTCCACCTGTGAGATGTGTTGGTCCCTGAATGGCCTTCTGACCCTGTCTGGTTCAGTCAGCCCACACATAACATAGTCTGGGGGTGAGAGGCCTGGGGAGAGGATCAAACAACAGGAGTCCATCCTCACAGTTCTGGAGGTTGGAAGTCCTAGATCAGGATACCAGCATGGTGGGATTCTGGTGAGGACACTCTTCCAGGGTGGCAGACAGCTTGCGGCTTTCTCAGAGTCACATGGGAGAGAGAGCAAGCTGAAGAGTTCCCTGGCATCTCTTCTTGTGAGGCACTAACCCCACCATGAGGACCCCACCCTCATGACCTCATCTCAACATAATCATTCTCCCAAAGATCCCAACTCCAAATACCTCACATTGGGTGTTAGGGCTATAGAAGAGCACAGTTCATCCACAGGACTGCCCTGAGTAAGGAAGATGTCATGGCCGTGTGCAGGGACAGGCTCAGGACCAGGCCGGTGGGGAGGACCACTGGCTGAGGGGCAGAGTTTTATGGCACTCTGAGCCATCTGTGGATACTTACGAGGGCCCCAGATTTGGACTCCCTGGGTTCAAGTCTTGGTCCTACCTCTTAATTGGTCACAGTGCTTAACCTCTGTCTGCCTCAGTTTCTCTATGTATAAAGCTGGAATAATAATAGTGTCTACCTTGCAGGTTGGGTGGAGGGTAACTGAGATAATACATAAGGTCTGTAGAAGGGCACCTGGCACTTAGCATGTGCTAAGACCCCGAGGTGCTCCATATTTTGTTAGAGTTATTCTCTCTCAGTGTTAAAGTTTTAAAGTAGAATCAGGCCTCCTGGCATTTTCAGAGAAGATGGGGTCAGAACAGATCTTTGAAGTCTTGAACGAGAGTCTTAGTGCAGACGCCAGAGCTGGTGCTCACGTGGGTGTAAGAAGCCAGGCTCAGGTCAAAGAACTGGACTCTACCTGGGTGGGTGGGACAGATGCAAAGCAGGTAAAGAATTGTGGACTCAGAAGTGAGCCCCGACCTTGGAGCAGTCTCTCACTTCTGAGCTACTACAGAGCCCGGAAGAAGTTAATCAGGCCAGTGGCAGGTTCCCCTGGGATCTTAACTCTTCCTTCTGCCTGAGATGTCCCTCCCCAGACTGCCCCATGGTTAGTTCTTTTAATTCCTCCAGGTCAGGCCTGTGCTCAAAAATCACCTAATCACTGAGGCCTTCTCTGACCAGTGATCTAAAATAGCACCGCCTGTCCCCAGCACGTCTTACCTTCCTCATCACCCTTTATTTTGCACACAGCATGTGATAGAATCTAACATAGGTAATGGAACATCATATGACAACAGGTTGTATTCAACAGCTTTGTGCAGGTCAATTGACATAGGATGGACTCTACAATTTAAAGCGTTCATTTTGGGATAGCTTGATACCAGTCCATGCCCTTGAAACCATTGCTGCCATCGGCGTAGTGAACATGTCACCCTCAAAAGATTCCATGCACCTCTCAGCCACCCTGCCTTCCTGCCTCTCTCTGCCTTCCCAACATCAAACAGAGACACATCTGTTTGTGTTCACTAGACTCTCATTTGTCTTTTCTAGAACATCATAGAAATAAGATCATAGGGCAGGTACTATTCTGTACCTGGCTTCTTTGGGCCACATAATTCCCCTGAGGCCCGTCTACGACGTTTGGTTCGTCAGCGGTTCATCGCTCTTACTGCCGGCCAGGATCTCATTGCTCATGTCTGCGCACCTGAACAGGGTTTGTTATTCCACTCACCAGTGGATGGCACATGGGTTGTTTCCCATCATGATGTATATTTATTGCATTTTTGTTTACTGTGATGCTCCCCTGCCCCGGAGGAAGCGCTCACTGGGGGCAGAATCTTGTCCCATCTGTCCCCCACCATTGCCTGGGGCCTGGCTCAAGTCTGTGTCTCTGCAGACTGTCCATGAAGATGTGTGCGATGAACTGCCCAGTGACTTCGGTGCTTTCATCAGATGTGTCATAGAGTCTTGCCCGAGGAGAGTGAATGGGGCTCAGGACATACTATATATGGCACCTTGGTGAATTAAGCACCTCAGGCTGAAGGAATTTGGGGCAAAAAACCCAGCAGAAATAGGGAAGCTCACTGTGACCACCCCTACGTTCCCCTGATACAGGTCATGAAGTGCCCAGGTGGGCGGTGCCCTCCCTGTACCAGGAGGAGGGGGACATTCTTATCACCAGAAACCAGGAATTTGGGGCCAAGAAATCTAGACCAAAGTACCTCGTTAAACTAAGTTTATCTTCCTAGTTGCTTCGTCACCATTCACTGGCCCTCAGCGCAAACCCCTGTGTCCTTTCAGTTCCTCACAAACTTACTATTTATGTATGACAGATCAGTTTCCCGCCCTGGCCACCCCTTCCGGTGTCCATTCTCATGTGGAGACTCCTGTGTACAAGCAAAGCTTCAATAATATCTGCCCGCGTTGCTCCTGGGATCTGTCTTTGTCAGCTTTATTTTCAGACCCGAGCAGAGACCTAACAGTTGAATAAAACCTTTCCCTTCTCTAGATAGCCTTCCATGATGGTCGTCTGACCCTGGCTGAGGGTTTGAGTGACTGTGGCCCGCGACCCACCCCTACCATCAACTCACTGATTCTGCTACCTCTGTCACCACAATCCAAGAGCTCACGTACATTTAGCTCAGTGCTCTGAGCACCTGTTGCTCCTTGGAATCACCCAGACGGGCACAGGGAAGCCCTTCCCACCTGTGCTGCTTGGTGGGCCTGGCCCTGGGAATCCCACCCCCAGCCCCTTTAAAGTAGACTTTGTTTTTAGAATAGTATTAGGTTCAGTCAAGCTGGGCAGAAAGTATTGAGTTTCCAAATATCTCCCCCAGTTCCAACCCACACCCCATCCCTCAAGCCTGGCCCTCCAGCAGTTCCCCACCAGGGGTCCTTTTGTTACAGTTGACGAACCTGCACTGACCCATCACTATCACCCAGAGTCCAGGGTTACATCAGAGTTCACTCTGGTGTTGTACATTCTGTAGGTCTGGAGGAATAGAGAATGGCCTGGGTCTATCACTGCAGTGTCGTAGAGGAGTTTCACTGCCGAAAAGTCCCCAGCCTCCATATTGTGTAAAAGAGCTCAGAGCGCGCCTAATATTCAGCTCGGGGTGACAAGCACCTGTTAAGTGCTTAGTGTGCCAGACCTTACGTCAAGGCCCGAGTAGGAATTTGCTTCTGTAACCCTCATGGGGTCCCTCTGCTGTGGGTGCCGCTTCTGTCCCCTGCTGTCCAGTTGTGTTCACAGCAGATGCACAGGGTGGGCCCAGACAGGCTGGCTGCTACATCAGCCCCTTACCCACTGTATGCCATCCTCACTTTGCCATCTGCCTCTGCAATCTGCTCAGAATCGCACTGGGGTGAAGAGGAAAAGCAGAATTCCCCATGCAGTCCACTCCCATGCTGTGTCCCCCAGAACTCTGTGCTTGGTAACCCACAACTCCTGTCCTTCAGGGCCCTCTGCCCCCAACTCTGCCTTCTGCCTTCTCCACACCAGCTCGTTTCTTTACTGTCACTTCTCACCAGCCTGTTGCTTTCAGCTCTGGCTCTGGTTCCTCTGCCCGGAATGCCCTCCCCACCCAGCCAACCTTTAATCCTTTCCCTCTGGTCTTGAGTTCATGCTCCTGGCTCCCTTCCCGAAAGATCCAGGCCACCGTGACCTCTCCCCTGCTAGCCACCAGAAGCTCTCACTGCCTTTTAGAATTCGATGAGGCTGGACTTTACAAATCACATTCTGCTGCCTCCTGTTTAATACTGCAAAGCTTGATCTCTCAGTTAAATGGGCAGATCCCCCAGGGAAAGAACCAAGTCCCGCACCGCTGACTTCTCATCTCCCTGCTGCAGTGCACTGGGATGTATAGTTGTAGGCCCAGCAGGACCTGTGGGAGTGCGGTGTTCCTGCTGAGTCAGAGGCTCAGTCTTATCAGACACGAGAGCAGGAGCGCCCCCTGCTGCTGGGGCACGGTGTGTGGATGTGGCAAGCCTCTCACAGGAGGAAGTCCATTTCTCCTACTGGCACCTTTGCAGCGGCCCCCCGCCCCCCATTCCCTCCCCCATGGCAGGCAAAGCTCAGACAATTCCAGCCTTGGATAGTTGGAAGACATTTTCTCAAAAATGAACAAAGGAGGCCTGCCACTTGAAGGGGAACTATTTTCTGTTGCCAGAGAGGAAAACTGAAGCTTACAAACTCTTCTTGCTGTCCTTTCTACAACTGGGAACTTTTGGTGGCTTCAAATACTCACTGTTTTCCTGCCTCTTTCTTTCTCTTACCTTCTGTGGCTCTCACTACGCATATGGTGTCAGTTTGATGGTGTCCTATTAAGAGACTGTTCATTTTTCTATATTCTTTTCTTTTCGCCTCCAAAGACTACATCATCGCAATTGTTCAAATGTATTGCCTCTTTATTCTGCCTTTTCTGATCTGCTGTGGAATCCGCTAGTGAAATTTCCATTTTAGTTATTATACTATTCAACCTCAGAATATCTGGATGGTTCTTACTTAAATTTCTATCTCTTTATTGGGACCTTGTTTTCATGCTTTCCTTTATGTCTTTACACACAGCCGGTGCCCACTACCTGGCTGAGTATTGGAGGCATCGCCACACGTGCACACAAAAGCTGGGATACCCCTGGTTCCAGACATCCCAGTGCAACCCCAAGCTGACTGCTAAGCTAACTGAACAGAGACCTCAGTGACCACAAACAATAAAAAATACAGAATTTAAAGAATTTGTTCAGAAAAGTAACTAAACAGGCAATAACCCTTGGCAAGGGGGCAGAACCCAATTTCCAGAGTTGCCACGTTATATTGTTTAAACATCCAAGAAAGAAAATGTGGCCCATATGTGGGGGTAGGGGAGGGCGGTGGAACAGTCATAGAAACTGCCCCCAGTCCTGCTACAAAAGGACTTTAAGAGAGCTATCCTAGGTATGTCCAAAGAACGGGGACTATCCTGGGAGTGCTCTGGGTAAGATCGGATAAGACAGTTCTGTGCCTGGGATTCTCCAGGGAACCAGCAGACAGGGCCAATCATGACAATTCACAGGGAATGGGGCTGCTCCAGCCTGTACTGCTGCCTCTGGTGGTTGCCAGACAGGCAGCTGGTTTTATCCTGATTGTGGACTCTTGGTTTCCCAGTCGACCATGTTGCTGAGAGCAGGGGGTGAGGCTAGGGCAGGTCAAAACACCAGAAAATGTGCTGTTCTTCTCGACAATCAGCCACTATCTTGAATGAATGCACATTCAGTTGCCTTTGCTTCACTTTCAAATTTCTGAAAAATTTGATTCAGACTAATTTTTGCCAGTGTTCTTCTTGCTTTTATGGAAGAATTCCCAGCACTCTTACTCTGCCATTTTTACTGATGTGCTCCACCTTCTAATTCTGTGCAAGTTCATACAGAGTTGACTTCCATTGTCATGCATTTATATTCATATATGCTATTTCCATAACTAGAAATTTGGAAAACGTGTGTTTTTTATCTTAAGTTTAATAGTTTCCCAATATTTCAAAGTTGTTCTGATAAGATCTATAGGAATATTAACTTATGTGATTTTTTAAAATATTGTATAATGAAATGTATTCATATTGGGAAGACCTAATTCTTCCAAATGGCTGAACTCACGAACCAAGATCTTCCAAAGGATCAAAATACACGGGGCCATTGTGGAGGGAGGGGCTGGATCTGGGGGTTGTGTGGGAGGAAGATGCTTGTAAAATGCAATATAGACCAATGGATTTGATGTGACAAGTATAAAAAGTTCATTGATATGGGTTCATATTCCACATTGCAACTAATCATTGTAGAATATCAGAGAGGATTATCCACAATCATAGGAAAAGACTATTAAAATCTACCTTCCTTTTCCAACTATTTCACTATATGAGGCCAAGTTTCCTTCAGCTACTTCAACCCAAATGACATGTTGAATGCATGTCATCTAATAAACCTCCAGATATACAGAAAAATGTAAAACAATCCCAGCCTTATGAAATTTTACTTTGTCTTGCAAAACTATAGATATTTTTCATGAAAATAGTTGTGAATGTGTAGTGAGTTTATTTTTGTTCTTTGAAAATGAATAAATAACTGAAATTTTTCTCAGTTTTGATTTTTATATGGTAAAAAAGTGGCAGCTCTGACTCCATAAACAATCAATCACTGGACTCCTCAGTTATTCTTGAGAATCTGAAGTAGTTCTGGGGCCAAAATGATTTGAGCGGCTCTGCTTTAGATCAATCAAGGGGGTCAAATCGTAGAAGGAGCCCCATTCACTGAAGGTAGTGTGTACCTCATTGCCTGGAAGTGATTCATCTGCAAAGCACCTGGAGTATTCAACAAGACTTTCACAGCAAGGTGGAAGAATGTGCTGCTTCCTTCAGCCAAAGGGAAGACATGCAAGGAGAGAACTCTATTAATTGTTCAGGGATGGCTTTGCATTCCTGTCAAATCACCGTGGGGCTTGCAGGTCATTCTGCCAGCATCGCACAGATGCTAAAGCCCAACTCTCCTCTAGACATTCTAGCCTCTAGCACTTAGGTAAGTGTCTGCTTTGAATTTCCCTTACCCTTCGGTGTGTACCTTTCAACTGAGCACAAAACTGGCCAACCAGGTTCTCAGAAAAATTTGTTTTATCTCCCCCAGTCAATTTTTAGTGTTTTGGGGTGGACATGATGTCCATGATTGCCTTAACGCTTCCTCTGCATTTAACACAATACGCACACCCAGACACAAACACGCTATGCAGGTCATCATTGGCTGACCAGTCGAGGTGAAGACTTAAGACAGAAACACTCTACAAATATGATATGCCATTTTCTCTCTCTGAATGTTGATTTTCTAACAGGACACAGGGTCAGAAGCTCTGAGTTCTTATCCTACCCTGACACTTACTATCTTTATCCCTTTGGGAAAACTATTCAATCCTTGGGACCCTCAGTTTTGTACACAGGGAGCAACTGGCACACTACTTAGCAGAGGAGGCATTTAACCAACGCTGGGCTCCTTGCAGATCCCCGCCCCCTTCTTTAGAACCCTTAGAGATAACAACACAGTTCACGTCAACTATAGACCATAGCTCTGTCACAGGCATTCATTAACCAGTAAGAAGAGAATTTGACTTAATCCAGCTCCTTTTCTTCACCAGTGTACTCAGTCATCTCAGCTCCAACTCATGTTTGGATTCATCACTGAGTCAGAATATTTTCCCATTGGATTATCTACTCATTCAGAAGTTTAATCTATTTAACCCAATTCTTTTCTCCATTTTTCTAAAATTCTTTATGTTTTCCTTCCTTGATCCTTGAGAACCACCTCTGTTCCCTTCTTGATTTCTTACCTGGTCTTTCGTGCCCTGCAGCCTTTTTTCTTTCTCTTCCTTTCTCTTCTTCGCATGTCAGGCTGCACTAGTCATGGTACCTTCTGGGTAGGTGGTTCCTGTGGTAGAGGGCTTGTGGCTGGATAGAACAAGAAATCAGAATTACCTGGGATTTTTAAAAAAAGATTTATTTATTTATGCATACAAGAACTGGGGTACAGGCCAGAGGTGTGGGGGCGGTGAGCAGATTCACCAGAGACAGAGTGGGGAGCAGAACAGGTAGATCGACTGAAATACACTGCTGAGGAGAGAAGCAGGTGAGTCAGGAGAGGTCTGCTGCACCAGGTGGGTAGCTCCCTGGCTGGCCAGGGATCGAACTTACCCTGCAGAGGCTGCAGATTGCTTCACAGCACTGTGCTTAACCCCTTGCGCCACCAGGGAAGCCCCTGCCTGGGATTTTTCAACAGCCCATGATGCTGCTTTATGCTCCTTGTCAGCTCTTACCTGAGATCAGTCTCCAAGAATTCATCAAAAGGAGGCATGAAGGGCAGGACATGAGCACCATGAAACTCAACCTAAAACTCCCCCATCATTCCTCCTGTGGCTTTAACCGAGGAGTCCTAAGCCCCATCGATGATAAGGGGGACGAGAAGGTCTCCAAGGGTGGGTAAAAAGCAATTGGTATCAGAATATGTTTGGGATCTTCTATTTATTTAATATTTTATTTTATATATTTCTTACATCATTTTTTCATTTTTGCACAATGTATGCATTTTCATCTTGGTTATATTCCCCATACAATTGCACCCCCCTTTATTTTGACCCCCCATAGTGTATCTCTGGTTTATAGTTGCTTGTTGATTTTGATTTTTTCTTTATTATAGTTATTATTTTTCCCGGTCCCTTATTTAGGTTTTCTAGATTCCTGCTATGAGTGAGACCATCCGGTATTTTTCTTTTTCTTTCTGGCTTATTTCGCTGAGCTTGTTCCCTTCCAGCTCCATCCATGTTGCTGAAAATTGCATGAGTTTATCTTTTTTGATGGCTGAGTAATATTCCATTGTGTATATATAATACATCTTCTTGATCCAGTCATCTATTTTTGGGCATTTGGGTTGTTTCCAAAGCTTAGCTATTGTAAACAGTGCTGCTATAAACATAGGGGTGCAGGTGCCCTTTGGAATTAATGTTTCTGTGTCATTTGGGTAAATACCTAGGAGTGGAATTGCTGGATACTATGGAAGCTCTATCTTTAGTAGGTTGAGGAATCTCCACACAGCTCTCCATAGTGTTTGGACCAGTTTGTGTTTAAGATCTTTTAAAGCAGATCCCCAGGCCTATTACCCATGGGTTCTGACTCAAGAGAGGATGAGGAGGACAGTGTTCCATGGCTGTATCTGACACAGGCACATTTTATACAGATAAATCAATGAAGACCTAAGCATTGCCAGACCTACCATACTTGCCTTCTAAAAATGGTTGTTGACTTCTGAGCTGTGTAATTCAGAAAGTGAGATCTGCCAGGTTACACTGCAATGAGGCCCAATGCACTCAACCTGAGTGCACATTATAAATCACATGTAACATGTTTTTTACTGGGACTACAGAGCCTGAAGTTATGTCCTGATGAAATTTCAGCAAAGTACATCTGGCTTCAGGCTGCAGTCAACAAAGGGAGGGGCCCCAGGAGCTCTGTCCCTTCTGGAACAAGGAGAGCAGGCATGGTGTGATCCAGGATATAGTTCCTTCCCTCCTGGGTCAAAGCCAAACACCTGGCTTGGTCTATGTTCATCACAATGGCATGTGAACATAGGTTTCCAGCCAGAGGTGCTCACGGGCTGACATTTAGACCTTACAGTCTTGTTAACTTGAAGAGGAAATCACACATACATATAATCCTAGCATATTATCTTTATAGCCTCCTGGCAAGACCCAGGCCCTCTTAGCATGGTCCGAAGAATTATCGCTTATCCTGTTCCACTACAGGAGGTGGAATACTTTAGTTATTTGCATCAGATGTCTCATTCTAGAAAATAGTGCTTTTTTCAAATTCTTGTAACATAAAAATGACTTAAAAAGAGAGAAGAAGAAATGAGGACACAAGAGATTTCCCCAATCATCTAAGTAATTCTTAGCATTTACAATTTGGTGTAAGACTGTGGAAAGGTTTAAGGAAATGCTGATCCCCACCTCTCAGCACGAGAGGCCAGAGCCTAGAGCCCACATCCCTTCCCAGGAAGACCACAGAGCTCCCTGCTGGCACAGGGAAAGCTGTAGTCATTTTCTTTGTGTGCCATAATGCGAGAAAGGTTGGCATTCCTGTTCATGCTTGGGGAACTTACCTGTATATTCTCTTCATCCTAGCTGCACCCCAAAAGACACTGCTGTTTATCAAGTCTCTGCTAAAAATTGTTTTGGAATGATTTGCTGTTCTGCATCCATTGAAGTTGAGAGCTTGTCTCAGAAGCCACAGCGCTGTCCCGCCCTGGAAGAGGATGAGGACACAGGTCGTCTCCATGAAACAGAGACATGTGAGCAGGAGAACACAAATCAAATGGACGAGAAAGAACAGCCCTATAAGGAAGAAGAAAGTGCCTCCTCAGAGACTCCCACGTCAGCTGGCTCCCCCTCCTCCAGATGCGAAGGTCTGTGCTCACGCCAGTTGTTGGCCAACAGCGACATCACCGCACCCAGTGCTGAAAATCCCTTGGATGGCGAAGGAAGGAGGCGCAAGGCAGAGACGGACAATCCGAATAACACAGAGGAAATTGCAGCTGGGCTGCTTTTCCCTAATTCAAGTAATATTCCCCTTGAGCAAGACACCTGTTGTCACAGGGACGCGCTTTCCAAGGGGTCAAGGTCAAAAGAGGGAGCCTCGAGCGACTCCAGCCCTGCGGATGCCGTCTTAAATGCTAGTCATCAAAACCCCAAAGCACAGAAATACATCAGCCTCAGCCTGCCGCAGTGGGAGGCGGCCGTGTCCCCTGGCCCAGGTGACAGGGAGACGAGCCACAGGCACGGGGGCCCACAGGTCTCCAGCGAAGACTCTGACAGTGACTATGAACTTTGCCCAGAGATCACCCTCACCTACACCGAGGAGTTTTCAGATGATGACCTGGAGTATCTGGAATGTTCCGATGTTATGACGGATTACTCTAATGCACTCTGGCAGAGGGACCTGCAGGGGACTCTGTGTGTTTTTTTATTAGAAAGCGATGACGAGGACATGGACTGCAGCGAGTGTTGCCTGGGTGGGTGTGAGCACTCGCCCGGTGAAATGGGGTGTGGGCCTCAGGTGTCGGGTGACACTGGACTGATGGAGGCCACCACTGGCTTCTGTGGTCATCACTCACAACCCCCAGGAGTGGGGGTGAGGAGCGCTGGAGCCTCCACCCACAGTCCCTCATCTCCGCAAACAGAGATGACTCTGACTTTGGGACCTCACCAGGATGGAACGTCTACTGTGACCGCCCCGGGGAGATATAAACTTCCCACTGCGCCTGAGGCTGTGGAAAATGATTATCCAGGAATTCTAGGAGAAACCAGAGACAGCCACCCAGCTGGAGAGGAATTCGCCTGTGACAATCTGTTGAACGTGGAGAAAGCCGAGCCTGGGAGAGAGATGAAGCGCTCGTGTGGAGAGCGAGAGCAGGCGGGGGTGACCGCAGCCCGGAAAAGAATCGGGGAAAAGGACTTAGCGAGCAGGAGGGGCTCTGAGAAAACTGCCAGGGTGAGGCGACCAGGAATGAAGGGAAAACCCAAGAAACTGAAAGAAAGTGCAACAGAAGGCACCCCTAATCTCCTCTACCCCAAAGAACCTGTTAAGCACGCACAAGCCCAGAGTGATCAGAGAGAGAGTCCTCTCGCCAGCACAGAAGCCACCCATCTGAATTCCCAGGTCCCCGCAGGAGAATGTGCTATTTCAGCCCAAGCAGAGCAAGAAGCAACACACCTGCAGACTCCATCAGACTCTCTCCCCCAAGATGGGGACTCCTGCTTCGAGGGAGAAGGGGTACAGGTTAACAACCTGTTCGAAACAAGCCAGGTTCCAGACCAGCGGCCTCATCCCCAGGTAAGACTCTTCTTTAAAAAAAAAAAAAATCTACCCAGTGAAAGGGTTGCGTGTGTATGTGAGTGTGTGTGTGTGTGTGCGCATTTCCTGTGGCTTCACATTTACGATTGCTGTACTACAATGTAAATCAAAATAAGGCTCCCAACGCACCAGGGTACTTGTGAATAACAGCTGCTGCTGTTAGGAAGGAAATCTGGTTTTGAAAAAAAGCCCAGATAAACCCTAAGCCATCCTAATTATAGCAAAAGACAGATAGAAGTAAGAGGCACTAATGGGATTCTGGACAGCTGGAAAAAGAAATCTGATATTTTGTCTACTGCTTGTGTTTTAACTAGGCAGTGCCACTATTCAGAAAGTTTTTCAAGCAAAGGTTTTGGGCGCAATCTTTAAAAGGAACAAAACCAAAGATTCTATTTTTTTAGTCATTTTTCAGAGGCACTTTGAAAATGGGAAGTGCTGGCTTTAATCAGAATTCATTGTCCTCATGTGTCAAAGATGTGTAGAATTCACTTCGAGATGCCAGAGAAAGTAGACCAAGTGTTTGTTGTGCCTGTGGCATGTTTTTGATTGGAAGTTTGCCTAATTTTGTTTTTCTTAGATAACAAAGTATAAAAGAGGTTAAGAAAATACTACCATCTGTTTTACCCTATTATTAATTTTGGGGTATTTTGAAAGAGATGGAATTAAATTAATAGGAGTAATTAATGTACAAACAATGCTGTGCTTGATATATGAATTTATTATATTTTAATTACAATATTAATTTTTAATTTTTAATTGGACTTTGAACTGTTACTATACTCTGGTTAAGATTTGATTTTTGAAAAATAAATACCTACGAAAATTTCCTTATCAATTATTTTTATCCTATCATATATTCTCTCTTCCTCCAACTTTGTACTGGGAACCTGGCAATGTTTTTATAGGAGGATAAATGTACTCCAAAGAAAAGAAAATATTCCCAAATGCATTCAAAGTTAATGAACTCTCTCTGTGAAAAAGTAAGAATCAAATGCATTGATTTCTAAAGACCCAGTCATAAAAGTCAATCCAAAACTAGATTGGAGGTAGTTTTCCTGAGCAAATTGTCCACTTCCACTGTCTCAATTAGCCATGGAGAAACCACCTTTGTATTTTGCTTTTTGCAGGAGAGCCAGCTCGATCCCATTTGGTTGTTTAACGCAGAGCACTGATCACGCTCCTCTGATCAAAGGCTTACATTGACCGAGGTGGTTTAGCCAAATGTTAATACAAAATTAAGTCACTGTGTTAAATTTTCATGTCCACAACAGCATTTCCTTTTCTATCCGTGACACACTCTCGCTGACCCAGCTAAGTTCCTTTTCACAGTGGTTTATCCATTTGAGCATGTTTCATTAGGCAAATTACTTTAATTATTAAAAGTCAGAGGTGGGTAAAGGAGCAAGTGGCAGGCAGGGGCTACCGCAGCATCCATTTAGACCGACCACGGGGGAGATAATTTCCAAATACCTCCTGTCAAAAAATGAGAGGAACAAAAAGAAGGACCCTCCCAACCTCCACCCTGCTTCATCTCCTCAGGTCGGGCCCTAAACTGAATCCTGGGATGGGGTTACTGGCAATGCAGCTGGACACAGTGGGCACGGCTGGGACCACAGGTGGTCCTGGGACCTCCTCGTCTCTACTGAAGTTCTCACGGGACTCCCGTGCTTGCACATCCACACACACACTCGTG
Organism: Talpa occidentalis; assembly: GCF_014898055.3. Taxonomy (NCBI): domain Eukaryota; kingdom Metazoa; phylum Chordata; class Mammalia; order Eulipotyphla; family Talpidae; genus Talpa; species Talpa occidentalis. The sequence continues at coordinate 11,712,096 of NW_023601322.1, forward strand.
GTGCACACTCACCTCACCAGCTCTCAGCTCCAGCTCCGACCTGTGGCTCGTGGCATGACGGAGGCAATTGCCTCAGAACCATGAGGACGACTGGTTAGAAGGCTCACATCCTGCACATAGTAGGGCCATTGCTCACTTTGCTGTGCTCAGCAGCAGAGTCGACCTCTGACAACCAGAAACTTGGCTGGAAGCTGTACATTCAAGTTCTGTGCAGCCTGAAGTCAGAAATAGGATCTCTGGGTCTGTGCCATTTATTTTCCCTTGACCAAAGCAGGAAAATTTTCCCTCCAGGACTGGCATACCCGAGAGTGCAGATTCTCTGACCCATGCAAGAAGTCACTGTGACAGTAGGAGATGTCTCTGCTCCTCTCTCTCTCTCTCTCTCTCTCTCTCACACACACACACACACACACACACACGCACATTGTGGCCAGGTCTGCAGCAAATGACTAAATATCTCTGAGAATGAGATGCAAGAGCACTGGGGCTGCAGAGGCTACTTCAAACTTTTCATAACACTGCTCAAAAAAAAAATTGCTGCATCTCCTCATAGCTAAGTCAAAAGACATTTAAAATATTTATTCTGGGCTATCTGAGGCTTGTGGGAACGTATGGGTGAAAATGGGTGAAAATCCTGGACTGGGGGATCACAGTAAGACGTTTGTCCACTCTTGACTCTTTTGCCTGATGCACTTACCTTTAGGTGTCGTTGTAGAAACAGTGAGCCGCAACTTATCTTTTGGAATTTTATCTTCATCTGTACGCTGCTTCTAGCACTCTGAGAATATGGCTTGTCTCCTATGATCACAACTAGGCTCTCCTGTAACTACCTCCTGCCTAAACTGACGTCTCCAGGTGGGACGACTTTCTGTCTCCCTCCCCTGCTTTGACCGCGCAGGCCATCTTGTTCCAATTTGTCTTGAAATAGTACTGACCCAGGCTAGGATTGGAAAGCCCCCAGTTTCTCTTCATTTATGGAAGATTCCAAAGTTAATCCCAGTTTGGGAGTGGACAAGAGAGGGTACCCCAGGCTAACTTGAATCGTCTTCAGGGGTCACGCTGCCAAGCCTTCACCTTGGGTTTGCTCTCGCTCTCCTCATGCAACTGGGAGGCTGGCCTGAAAGCTCCCCATCTAAAGTTTCCCTCCAGCCACACTGGGGAAGATCATCCCCGCTTTTAAAGCAGAAGTGCTGGTCTGTCCTTCTGCGTAGTTGCTCAGTGTCACCCCAGGGAGCTACATTTCTCTCTGGGGAATCTCCTGGATCTTGAGTGTACAGTATGGAAATGTAGCACTGGGTTCCGAAAGTCAAGACTCTTCCTGCCTAGGAATCAGCACTAAGCACTAAGGTGAGCTCCTTGACGGCAGGGATTCCCTCCCTGAAAGCTTACCAATGGTGCTCGATTAAACTCCAAAGTATAACGCACACTAGGGTGTGGCTATCATCCCTGGGCTTCACCACTTGTGGCCTTCACTGTCATAAACACAGCCTTTGGTTCTCTTCACATAGAAGACAACAACACTACTGACTGTCCATGAGCAAATGCCCCCTCCCCCTTTGGCTCTGGAATGGACCAACCCCATGCACCTGGGGTCACGAATACCGGTAATTCACATACAACCTTGCTCCTGCTGGTGATTGTTGGCTCTCCAAGTTGCTAACTCCATCAGGAAGGTCTAATCACCACCCCACCCCCCGGCATTCAAGACCTACCTCACTGTTGCCTTCATCTACCTCCTGGATGCAGGGGAGGCAAACCCAGACACCATCCTTATCTCTCACCTATAGTGCTGCCCTCTGTAGCTTGTTTGCAGCTCCGCTGGTTTACCTTCTTGGGCCCAGATCCCACTGAGTCCTTCAAGCTGCACTCACTCCCCTCCCAGGAGTGCTTTTTCTCACCCCTACCTGGGATTTCTCCTGCCGGAGGAACACAGGGTTCTTGTCCACATTTGTTGTGTGGTGTTGCATGCTCCTGACCTGAGTCTGGGTCCTGCCCTATTGCTTTCTGACTCTGTGGCCCTGGGAAAAACTGCTTAAGCCCCAGATTCCTTATCTAAATCAGAAACAACAATCAGCATCAGCATCACAGACAGTTGTGAAGGTTCAAGTGTTGCAGGTTGGATATCCATGAAGTAACTATGATGCAGTTAATTGTATAAGTACTAGTTTTATCATCTTAAGAGTGTTTGTCATTTACCTTCTCTATACATATGTCCTTTCCAAGTTTACTTATAATAATTATTAAGCCATTGCTTAGAAAAATAGAAAACTGCCTGCACATTGATTAATAAGCAAGTTATTAAAACAATTCTAATATACCCATCAACAATCAGATTTTCTAACAGGCATTTAATAATTTGGGAAAGTGGCCATAAGTTGATATTAAACAAAATGGTAGATGGGAAAATTGGTAGCTAAGGCACAGTCCCAATTGTGCATATGAGAGGATATTTTCTTCTGGGCATTGGAAGATGCTGACGGTTGACCAAACCTCTGTCTTTCTTAAAAATTAAATTTATTTTCTTACATCATTGTTCATTTTTGTTAAGCCACTGTCTTTAAGAAGATTATGAATCAGGTATTTTTGCAACTGTGTACATTATCATCTATCCTTCCTTCTCTTTGAAAATGGAATGCTCTTTTTTCCCCTTTGCACAAAGCAATGTTTGCCCAATTAAACAATAAAAATGAGATTACTAGAAGAAAAATGCCTATGTCCTCTCTCCTCATGTTCAAGGCTCACTGAAGGTTGGCTACAAGTGGCTTTATACCTTTTATTTTTTTAAAGAATTATTTATTTGCTGGGGAAACTGGGTCGCTACATGCAAAAGAATGAAGCTTGACCACTACCTCACACCATGCACAAAAACCAACTCAAAATGGATTAAAGAACTAGACATAAGACCTGAAACCATAAAATACGTAGAAGAAAATATAGGCGAAACACTACGGGATTTGCACATCAAAGACATCTTTACAGACACATCACCCAAAGCAGTGATAGTGAAGGCAAAGATAAACAGCTGGGACTACATCAAATTAAAGAGCTTCTGCACAGCAAAAGAGACAGTAACCAAAACAAAGAGAAACCCCACTGACTGGGAGAACATTTTTGCACACAACACTAATGATAAAGGACTGATCACAAAAATCTACAAAGAGCTGATGAGACTCAACAAAAACAAAGAAAATATTCCAGTCAAAAAATGGGCAGAAGAGCTAAAAAGAAACTTCTCAGAAGAGGAAATGCAAATGGCCAACAGGCATATGAAAAAATGTTCAACATCACTTGTAATCAGGGAAATGCAAATCAAAACTACCATGAGATACCATCTCACACCAGTGAGAATGACACATATTAAAAAAACTAGCAACAACAAATGTTGGCAAGGTTGTGGAGAAAAAGGAACTCTCCTGCACTGCTGGTGGGAGTGCAAACTGGTCCAACCACTATGGAGAGCTGTGTGGAGATTTCTTGAACTACTAAACATAGAGCTTCCATATGATCCAGCAATTCCACTCCTAGGTATTTACCCAAAGGACACAGAAACATCAATTCCAAAGAGCACCTGCACCCCTATGTTTATAGCAGCACTATTTACAATAGCTAAGCTTTGGAAACAGCCCAAATGCCCAAAAATAGATGACTGGATCAAGAAGATGTGGTCCATATACACCATGGAATATTACTCAGCATTCAAAAAAGATAAACACATGCAATTTGCAGCAACATGGATGGCGCTGGAAGGGATCATGCTCAGCGAAACAAGTCAGAAAGAAAAAGAAAAATACTGGATGGTCTCACTCATAGCAGGAATTTAGAAAACCTAAATAAAAGACCAGGAAAAAGACTAATCAATACAAAGTAAAAATCAATATCAACAAGCAACTATAAATCAGAGACACACTATGGGGGGGGGCGGGGAAAGGAAGGACTAGAGTCAAAGTAAGGGGGGAGGTACAATTGTATGGGGAATATAACCAAAATGAAAATGCATACATTGTGCAAAGATGAAAAAAGATGTAATAATTATGTAAAATAAAATATTTAAATAAAAAAAGGGCAAAAAAGAAGATTTATTTATACAAGAACTGGGGTACAGGCCAGATGTGCAGGAAGGTGAGAGGATTCACCAGAGACAGAGACAGAGTGGGGAACAGAACAGGCAGACTGACGAAATACACTGCTGAGGGGAGCAGCGGGCAAGACAGGAGAGGTCTGCTCGCCATGTGGGTTGCTCCGAGGCCGGCGGGGATCTAACGGGCACTGCAGAGGCTGCAGACACTTTCACAGTGCTGTGCTCAGCTGCTTGCGCCATCAGGGGAGGCCTGGCTTTATACCTTTTTAATGGAAAATTGCGTTGTGGGATTGTACTTGCTCATGCAGTTGTAAGAAATGAAATAGAGAGAGCTCTGGCCCAGGTTCCCCCAGGGAAACATTTTGCAAAACTCTGGTATAACATTACAAGTAAGCTGTTGACAGCGTAGTATATACTGACCTTATTCACATGACCCCAGTTTTACTTGTACTTGGGTGCGTGAGTGTGTCTGTATGCATTTGTGTTAAGATCTATGGAATTTTATCAACTATGTGGGTTGTGTGATAAATGTGCTATGAAACTTCTTGTTAATCTAGGTCAACCTCATAGCTAGGCAGGCAGTTTCAAAACTGGATAGACTGCAGATTCAAAATGTGCATGGCCATGCAGTGACAAGAGGCATGGCACATAGTAGGTCTCCAGAAAATATGTTTTTAAGCAGAGGAAAACAAGCAGGTCATTGAAAACTCGGGCTATAGTTTTCACCTCTGACACAGTACAACTTGATCTCGAATTCATTTGCATAATAAGATGCATCCCTGCCTCCCATAACAACTGTTCAAATTGCTCCAGAAGTCTGATGAGCCAGCTGTCTACTGGTGACGGGAAGGACAGACGTTTATAGTAGCTCATCTCTCAGCGTGTGGCAGTGGTGCCTCTTGTCAGCACCCTCCGGTGGCAGTGGCTGACCCAGGGGGCAACATAAACATTTGCTTTTAATCACAAAGCCCACTGTGCCTCTTCTGCCAATTATCATTACTGCCTTGGGTGTGCCAACCCACTCAGTGCCCTGGTTCACTGCTGCAGTTGTGCGCAGTCAGCCAAATAATCATTGGGAAGTCAATAGTATCTACAGCCAGTGGCAGGGTCTGTACCAGTCTTGTTTTTTTTTTTTTTTTTAAAGATTTTTATTATTTTATTTATACAAGAACTGTGGTACAGACCAGAGGCATGGGAGGGTGAGAGGATTCACCAGAGACAAAATGGGAAACAGAACAGGCAGACTGACCAAAACACACTGCTGAGGGGAGCAGTGGGCGAGACAGGAGAGGTCTGCTGCGCCATGTGGTATCTCCTTGGTGGGCCGGGAATTGAACCTGCGCTGCAGAGGCTGCAGACAGCTCACAACCCTGTGCTCAACCTGCTGTGCCACCGGGGAGGCCCTGTACCCAGCTTATTAACACAGACTCACCAGCCCCTCCCAAACTGCTGAGTTAGAACCTGCATTCTAACCAGAATCCCAGGAGATCAGCGTGCACACTGAAGTTTCAGAAGCCCTGGTATAGAGTCCGAGACCTTTTCAGATTAGAGAAGATGCTAAAGTTGGTCTTCACTGTGGCTACACATGGGATCACCTGGAACCTTAAAACATCCTGAGTTCTGCCCTCAGATATTCAGATATAATTTGGTGCAATGTGCGTGGACATTGGGGTTTTTAAAAGCACTCAAGTGACTTTCTGTACCACGAAGGTTGAGAGTCTTAGCTGCGCTTTAAAGCACCTGTGCTATTTTCTAAATTTACAGTCAGATGCCCAAGCCCCACCTCCGGAGATCCTGACACCAGCAGTTCTAGGGTAGGGCTCAGGGATGTGCAACCTGAGGAAAACTGCCTGGGGCCCCAGGTAACACGTCCTGGGACCTTCATGGAGTGGAATGCAAGGGGGGCTGCAGACCGAAAGCCAGGCTGCGGGAGCCAATGAAGATAGATCTCCTCGAAGCACTGTTCTGGAGACCCCAGTCCAACTGCCCCCAGTCTTGGCTGAGGAACAACAGGCTGGCTTATGTGAAGCTGCTCTTTAAACAGAGGCAGTGTATCTCCAAGCACACATAGTGTCTGCTCTAGGGCAATATGTGAGCTTCTGAAATACCTCCTGTAAGAGAAGGAGGACACAGAGCAGGTTCTCCATGATTCGAGCAGATGGGTGAAGGAGGGAGTCCTGGAGTCCTTGGTGGCTTTTGCAGGCTTTTATTTGGATTTACCAGGTACATGGCAGGCAGGGGAGCTAGGGGGCCTGGAGGCTGGCTGGCCTTCTAGTCCCCAGCAAGTCTTCACTCTTTCTGGGCTCTCTGGTCTTCTCTCATGACCTCTGCTTCTCTGCTGCTCGTTCTTTCATTCTCTTTGCTTCTGCTGGCGTCCCTGCGACGCCACCCTTATAAGCCCAGTCTTAGCCCAGGTGAATGCCACCTACATATGCCCACCCCCTACTCCAGGTGCCCGCCATCAGGCATGCATTCAGGACCACAGGGATCCATCATCTATCCTAATGGCGGGAGGGCAGAAAAGCCTGATACTTTTACTTACCCTACACCTCCCATTCGGCAAGAGCACAGTCTGACATCAGGGCTCCTAGGAGCAGGTAGTACTCCCTGCAGGCCACTTCATGGACACGTCACTTTAAAACCAGGGACTCAACGAAAGCAAACCATGTACCTGGGAAGTTCACTTGACCTGCCCCGAGGGCTGCCCTAGCAGATACCACAAATACACAAGAGAATTGAATAGACATGGAGCTGCAGCCACTGGGCTGCTGCGAAGGTACCACCAGCACGTAGACTTGCTCCTTGGCGAGAGTGACAGGCTTTTTTGTTTGTTTGTTTTTATAAAGATTTATTTATTTTTACACAAGAGCTGGGGTACAGGCCAGAGGTGTGGGAGGGTGAGAGGATTCACCAGAGACAGAGCGGGGAGCAGAACAAAATAAACTGCTGAAGGGAGTGTGGGACTATCCCTGGCCAGCTGGGAATGGAACCTGCGCTGCAGAGGCTGTGGACAGCTTCACAGTGCTGCGCTCAACCCGCTGCGCCACCGGGGAGGCCCCAGGCTTTGTTTTTAATCGTATAAAAATGCCATCTGAAAGAGGTCCGCGTTGTCATTGTAAAAGCTGAGTTAAAGGCTATTTCCTTTGTTCCTCTAGATACTAGCATTTACTCCAGTTATTCAGGGCCCCTTTGTCTAGGAAAAACTGTGATGTCATCCCCCCTTTACCTGACCTACCCTCACTGTTCCAGAACCATGCTAACTCGCCTAGACCTCCTGGCCCGAGACCTTCTGCTTCGGTGGTCCCAGCCCTATGCACTGGAATCACCTGCTATAGTACAGGTTTAAAAATACTGATCTCTACATTTTACCCCAGACTTGTTGAATCTGCACTTTGAATAAGCTCCTGATGAGTTTCATGTTAAGCCGGGAGACCTAGAGTGAGTTCTGCTACTTGAAATGATTGTGAACCAGAGGACTTTGAAAACAACGGGAAGATTAGGGCTTACCCTCTTTGCCCTAAGAGGAAAACCCCTCAGGATTTGGATGTTTCTTTGCTTTCTAGCTGGCTTGCTATAAATGCAGCTTGTTTTTCACCTGTCCTGCAATTGAAATAAACACAGATCCTGATTTATTGTAACTAATCCAAAACAGGTGTGCCATCCGCAGCTGAGTTTTATTTTGAGCAATAGTTCAGTGACAGGAATTTGGAGGCAGAAGGGGGTCGGTGAGAGGAGGGTCACGGCTGCTAGGGTGGGCTTCTGTCCCGGTGGGAAATTTCCCATCACTATCTTGGGGGGCGGGGGCAGAGCTGAGTGTCAGAGATGGGTCTAATCTGGTTCTCTTTTTTCTTCTATTGCTATGATTGAAAATGAGTTTGTATCACTGAAACAGGATAGAAAAACCACTGGACCAACCAACCATCTATCAAGACAAATAACAAAGCAGTGGTAATCAAAATGATGTGGCAATAATCCAAAATGGATCAATAGACGCATCAAACTGAGTAGCAAATGCAGGATCAGACCCAAGAATCGTTAGAATTAGGTTTATGATAAAAAAATGGCCTCTCAACTTTTTGGGAAGGAACAGAATCTTCGATGTTGACAGGATTAGCCATCCATATGGACAGAACAAATAGCAGTGCCTTCAAATGGACCCCAAATAAATTCTAGATGGCTCCCTGAGTATAAATATAAATCTGAAGCTAAATATAAAAACCCCAAATTAAAACCGACTAGAAATTACTTTTATGATCTTAAGAACAATAAGGTCTTCTTGAGATACAGAAAAATAAACAAAAAACAAGGAAAAAAAATGAAAGAGAAAAAAGGCAATTTGCAATTATAGCAAGTTAATAACTTCTATCTACAAAAAATACCATTATTAAATGAAAGTGACGTAAGGGAGATAAATGTAGACCCTGTGTAAAACACAAAGATTAGTTTCCAAACAGTGTGTAAAACACAATTAAACTTTAAAAAATACCCTTGACAATTGAATTTAAAAAAGGTATAAGTGAATAAATATTAAGGGCATAGAAGAGGAATAGAAGAGGAAACACAAAAGGTTAATAAGCACACTTAAGAGTGGAAATGCTGGGTAACTCTATGTCTAGCCTTTTGAGAAGCTGCCAGACTGGTTTTCAAAACAGCTGCACCATTTTACATCCCTACCCACAGTGGAGGGTAAGCCAGATGTGCAAATTTAATTTTTTTGGAAGCCATAGATTTTTTTAGAAGTTCAAAGACACAGGTGAAGTAAATTCTAATGATAAATATGTATTAACAATCTATAGTTACTCAGTATAACCAATATACTATTTCATTATGTAACTCATATGAAAGACCTGAGCTGTCTTACATTCATTTTGTATGTTTTAACTGACAGAATATCTCATCTGGGATATTAATAAGTGGTTGAAAATACTTGATCTATATTAGATTTCATGACATTAGCCGTGAAAGAGTAGATTCCCAAACCTAAATTGCTTCAGACTTACTTAAAATTTTTCCTAACTGAATCACACAGGTCAGTTTTTCAATTTACAAGTCAATTAATTAAATGGAATAAAATTTAAAGTTAAGTTCCTTAGTTGCAGGAGGCACATTTCAGGCCACTGGCCACCAGTGGCTTAAGGCTTCTGGACTGGACAACCCACTTCCAAGTTACTTCTCTTGTAATTGTGCCCAGGGCCTCTACCTTGGTTCTCGTTTCTCACCTGCAGCTGATCCAGTGACAAGCTGCAGCTTTCTCTCTTTTCAAAATAGGCTTCTTTTAGAGCAGTTTCAGGTTCCCAGTTCCATACACCCCCTGCACTGACCCCTGCACAACTTCGTCCTCTCTGAAGCTCCCCTCCCCACCAGAGCAGTGCATTTGTGTGACAGACACCCCCACCTGGACACACCATCACCGCCGGGTGTTCACTCTTGGGGTTGTACTTTCTATGGGTTTGGGTAAGTGTGATGCCGCGTGCCCACCTTTACATGTAACTCCATTTTAAAGGAAAGAAAGGGCCATATATTCGTAGTCATGGTCTGGCAGTTGTAGCAAAGGTCACCCCATGAGCCCCTCCGCCTTCCAGCCCTCACCCCATGCAGACCTTATTTCCGTGGCAGCTCTAACTGAGGCCGCCCCAACGCCAGGGCCTCCGTGTCCCACTTGGCATCCTGGCAGCCCTGCTGCTTCTTGGTCGGGCTCCACAGTGTCTCTTGTGTCACTTTAAAAACATCCAGCCCCCGAGCCATCTATCGGGTTACTGTCAGGAGGAGGACAAAAGAGGACACCTTCTCGTTGTCTTCAGGGTCACAGGTGACAGGGCTGGGGGCATCAGATGTGGACTAGAAAGCTGGGTGTGGGGCAGGGGTGGCTTCTCCCTGAAAAGTGTTGTTAGCGTGAGTTTTCATCATAAGCCTGTGGGCTTAGCCTGATGGTGAAGAGGTAGTGTCGCCATCTCCCCGGGGAGATGCCCTCTCTCAGGTGTTCTGGGCTCTACCAGACCATGCTTCTCAGTACAGGCCACCTGGCAGCTGGTGGACCCCAGCTTCTGAGAGGCAGCTTTTCTCACAAACTCCCGGAGGGTTCCAGTGACCACATGCTAAGTAAAAAAAGACTTTCCCTTGAAAGTTTCAACCTGCCCATCCTGCCTCTTCCACCGCCACCGCTCAATGGCTGATCGTAGCTGATCTTTACTGAAAGCAAATAGGTGCAGGGACCAGGCGAAGATGCCGGTGGGGCAGTTCCTTTATTATCTCAGCCCAAGGAGACAAGCCCTGGGCTCCCGGTCAGGAGCTGGAGCAGCCTGGCTTTGGAGACAGCCTGCCTGACTCCGGGCCCTCGGCCTGACCATGGCATTACAGAGCTTCCCTCATGCCATTTTAGGGCTCAGCTCCTTAACTCTCTTAAGAACTAAAATAAGCCCTGATAACCGCGGTTGGCTCTGGGAGGAGGGCGAGCAGCTGGGTGCGGGGCTGGGTGCGGGGCTTCCACCCCCTGCTCCTTCACCGCATGCATTGTGAACTCGGTACTCTGTGTGTGCACCACGTAGGCAAGTAAATTGCTGAGCAGTTATTTAAAATAGTTTTAAAAAATAAGCCCATGACCTTCACAGTTAGGGCCATATGCCCACAGCTGGCCTGTATGAGACCAGTTTTCAGGGCTAGGAGAGCAGGTATTTCCCACCTTTGGGGTGCTCAGCCTCACTGCTGAGATGGTAGGGGTCCTCCATGCTCTGGCATCTGCAGAGGAAGGCTGGCCTGCCTTGTTTGCCCCCACATGATAATCCACACATTTACCCCCTGGTTGGCAAGGACATCCAGTGCTGATAGATTCTAGAGGAACAGTTCCAGGAAAAAATAACATTGGTCAAAAAGGGGCTTTTCAAAGGCACACGCGAGCCTGCCTTCGGCTTGGGTCTGCACACAGCGCGCTTGTCTTTGCTTCTTGAAGAAGTTAACAAAGAGGAGAAAAGAATGCTATAGACTAAAAAAGGGTTGGACTCCATCATTGTGGGTCCCCAGATGTCTCTAGCACCATGTGCCATTCCGAGCTAATTGCCGTGCTCACCATAATGTGAATTTTAACATCTATTTTAAAGGCATGCAAGCTAATTCCAAATCAACTTGGTGAGTGAATCTAAGAAGAGTTTATACGAAGAGGCTCTCATCAAAGCAGATTTTACAGAACCTATTAATTTCTGATGTCATTCACCATGAATAAATGATTACTATCATGACAGCTTTCATTGCCTCAGTGGAACTTGCTAGAAGAAGGCAGGGTCCGGTTTGACTGGGATCTGCACTACGTAGATATTGGGAAGACTGATGCCGGAATAGGGGATGAGGTGGGAGGGTTACCTCTGATCTAAGGAGTGGGTTGTACCTCCAATCAAGTACCCTGACCATAATGGACTGTTTCTGCTCTGCTCAAAATGCCTTGGGGTCACCCCCTTCTCCCGAAAAGACCACTAGTCCAAAATCCGTTTGTATCACACACATATGCAGTGACCACTGGTCCTTATGCTGCCCCCTCCATGTCAACAGAAGGGATCTAGGCAGGTGCACAAGAAAATATGGGGTTCCCACAAGCAGAGGCTGCTGGAATAAAGCTGAGCCCAAAGACTGGGGTGTCAGAACTATCCCTACCACTCCATCATTTTGAGACCCGCCTTTGCAGACTGCAGGAAACATTCACCTGAGTGCTGGGAGGTGGTCATGCCTGCTCTGCGGGCTTGTGGCATTGGCCTGTTAGGGATAGGAAAGAACTTTCTCTCACTCTTTCTCACACATGCACGCATGTACGCACACTCTCACAGCCAGAGGAGCACAGCTGCATTTCTGCACTCCCTGCCATAGCTTTGTTCCAAGGACTAGATAAGACCTGGCAGGTCTGGGGGTCTGGGAAGAGCCTTTTACTACTCCCAAGAGGGCGGCAGGAGAGGTCTGCAGTTCCAACTAGGCTGGGAATCACCGGGAGGCGCATAGGAGCAAGGCAGGCATAAGCTAGAGAAACCCCTCCCCACCTAAAAAGAAAAAGCTTAAAGACCTACTGCTTTACTGCTGGGGCAGCTCTGCTCTCTGGGCTGCCCCGGCGCCTGGAGTGCTCCATCCTAGCTTCCTAATAAACATGTTGCTGGCTTCACAAAGTGCTTCATGAAATTCTTTTCTGCAAGACACCAAGGACCCTCCAGTGCCTCAGTCCCCAACATGCCTACCTACTGTCCCCGTGCTGCATCCACCCAGGTCACTGCGGAGACGTGACCCCAGTCACTGGATTCCAGGGCTCACTCAGATCCAGTGTGACCTCATCTTAACTTGATTACATCTGCAAAACCCCTTTTACAAATAAGTTCACATTCGCAGAAGCCAGTGTTTAGGATCTGAGCTTATCTTTCAGGTAAACTCGATTCAACAATTCAAACCGCAACACTCTCCAGCCCTTTAGCCACCGCCCCGCCCCAGCCTTCATAATGCGTCTGGATCAATTGCAGTAGGTCTCTTTTCAGACTCCTTGGGCCACTGTCTCCCTCTTCAAAGGCACTGCCCACTGCCAGCTGGAGGAGTGAATCTGAATGCTGTGAGCAACCTGCAGGGCAAGAGTCGTCTCTTTCCACTCTGTTTCCCTGCTCCTACCCTCCCCTTTCTAGGCACCCCACATCCTACTCCTTCCACTAACTGGGCACTTGTTTGTGCCCCAGTGCCTTTGCTCATGCTGTTTCTTGGATCTTTTCTCCTTGTAGAACGTCTACTGATCTCCTTGACCTTTCTACCTCCTTACACAGAATGTAAATTCCATGAAGACAGAGTCTTTGGCTGGTGATGCTCTTTCCCCAGGAGCTAGGAGGAAGCCTGGCACCTAGAACATTTCCAACAAATGTTTGTTGAATAAAAGAATGAATGAATGGGCCTCCCTTGGTGGCACAGCTATTGAGCGAGGGTCCCACATGGCGCGCAGACCTCTCCTGCCGCCCGCTGCTCCCCTCAGCAGTGTATTTCGTCGATCTGCCTGTTCTGTTCCCCGCTCTGGCTCTGGTGAATCCTCTCACCCTCCCACGCTTCTGACTGTACCCAGTGCTTGCATAAATAAATAAATAAATCTTTTTTTTTTTAAAAAGAATGAATGAATGAATGAGTGTAAACACAAAGGTGGCAGATAAATGGATTCTGGATCTTTCCCTGATGCACTTGTCCCTTCTCCTCTCCCTGAAGGAGAATTAATTTCTCCCTTAGTATCTGTTTCCTATCTCTCTGCTTGCATTTACTGTCTCTTAGAGCTGCTTGCTAGCCCAGCTGGGCTGTTACTCTGTGAGCTGCGTGGACGCAAATGCTGGGGCTGATTCATCTGTGAATCCGCAGAGTACACATTGTGCCTGCTGGTATTATTGTCGAACTGAATTAAATCTAGCTAGAGAGGCAAGACAGGAACATGAAAAATCTCATCTCCCCACCTCTTCCCCTTACTGCCCCCACCGCACTGTGCAGAGCTGGTGGGGGTGAGGCAGGAGATAAACGGCAAATTCTGTAAGTTCCCCTTTCTGCTGATGCTTGAAAAGTTATCTTTCTGAGTCAGCACAGGTATTTTGATACTGTCTTGAGATTTCAGGCATTTTTTTTTAAGTGATGGTGTAAAAACAAGTGCTTTCACATTTACCGTCAAACGGACAGTGTTGGGTGGGGGGGGGGAATAGGCTTGATGAGAACCATTCACCCCCTTCCTTAAACCTTCTGTCGCTAGCTGAGCTCCCCTGGCTGCTCTCCTACGCAGAGGGGCGAGCACCCCGCTCAAGTGGGCGGGTCCCTTCAGAAGACTGGGAAGGGGCGGCTGGTGGTCACAGGGCCTGGGAGGCAGGGCCCCGGGACCCCAGCTGGCCTGAGGACAGGCGCCAGGGCGGCCTCTCGGTGGTTCTGGTCCACGCTGACTGTGCCTACCACGGAAACAGGCAGGAGAGCTGCACCATTTTAGACTTTTCTGCTCTCAAGTTTTTTTAGACTTTTCTGTTTCCACCTCCCCGCCGAGGGACAGAGCCTCCTGCTGATGCGGATGAGAGTCTGTGGGTGGGGGGTGGGGGGAACCAGAAGGGCAGGCTGGGAAAAGAATGGGTGACTGTGGTGTCTCCCCAAATGTACATCCACCAGAAAGTGGCCTTACATGGACCTGGGTCTCTGCAGCTGGAATTCGTTGAGATGAGTCAGAGCAGATGAGGCTGAGCCCAGGTTCAATGGCCGGTGTCCTTACAAGAGGGAGGACAGGGAGGTGCATGCAAGGAAGAGCCGTGTGAAGAGGGAGTGACTCATCTGCCCCGCAGGCAGGGCCAGGAGCCCCCGGGAGCCAGGAAGGGCAAGGGAGGGTTCTCCCCAAGTCTTCAGAGGGAGCCCGGGTGTGCAGGCACCTTGATGGCAGACTCTGGCCCCCAGAACTGAGAGCATGAACGCCTGTGGTTTTAGGTCACTCGGTCTGCGGTGGTTTGTTTCCATGGCCCTAGGAAACTGACAGCTGACACGGCACCTATGGCGGGAAGAGGGAATTAGAAAAAATCAATTTCCATTTCTGCCTCTGAGACCTTCTTCCACAGCAGCTCAGTGCTGGGGTTGCCTGGGGGGTGGGTGGAGAGAGGGACCGGGGCTGGGCAAGAGCCGCAAACGGATGAAAAGAAACAGGTGTTTGTTTAAGCAGGACAGTTGGGCTCAGTTGAGAGAGGAGGTATCTACATTCCCTTCTCATTAAATCCCAGAGTCTTATCTCTGATTATAATCAGAAATCAGGAGCGTGTGGACAAATCATCCCCCTGAAGCAGAGTTAGGACCCAGAGGGGTTCATACTCCTGACCTCACCTCTCTTGAGGTCAGAATTGAACTAAACAAGCTAATGGAAACCAGGGGATGGGAACCTGCCTTCCCCTGCTCTCCGCCTCCCCCCCTCCCACCTCCCACTCCCCCAGCTCGGACACCAGCTTCCAGAGGAGGTGGTCAAGGTGCGCAGCCTTTAAGGACTGTTCCAGGTGCAGGGTCAGAGGCGGATTTAGTGAGAAAACTTTGTTGTCCATTCATTCCCCCGAAGCCCTGCAGGTGAATGGGAGCTCCTGAGGAAGATAAGATCAGCTCCAGAAAAAAAACAAAGGGATTGCATTGGCTCCCGCCTAGGAGAAGTGATGTATGTGACTATTCCAACGTCATCAGTACGAAGAACATCAGCTCAGTTTATTTTTTGCTTTCCTAGCTCCTATCCCTGCTTTCAATCCCAGACATGTTCTTTCTTCCTTCCCAGATATATTCTTTCTTTCTTGGAACTACCAACTTCAGCTTTTCATAAGCTTCTTTGAGAATCATTCTTTTCCTTCCATTACAAGCGAAAAGTTGATTTCGGTGGATCTCTCCAAAGCGGTCCCTGAATTCCTAGCGCCGTGCCCCTCCCTACACCCCCTTGGCGCCCTTCTCCACCTTTGAGTCCCTTTATCTTTAAAGTGCAGGTGTTTTAAACTTGACCCTTGCGTGCTGTGATTTCAGAACTGTGATTTCAGAACAGTTGCATGCTGTGATTGCAGGCTGTGATTTCAGAACTCTGAGTCCACAGTCAGTTGAATAGTCACACCTCCAGGGCCTGCTGCCCACCAGCACAATTACACCCAGGTCTAGGATGCATTTGAAACCTCAATTATTGATGAATTAAAAGAAGAGAGGCTCTCTCTCTCCCCACATACCCCCCTCAAAAAAAAAAAAAAAAGAGAACAGAAGGTACCAAGGTGAATAGGACGAAGCTCCTCCTCCCTCATGGATCTCTCTCCCAGGAAATTGTGTTTCTCCCACTAAACAAAGCTGTCTCTAAATCTAACCGGGTAGCCTTCCCCTCTTAGAACAGAACCCCAAGGGATAATTTCTGCTGACCAAGAAGCCCAACCCAAGGACTCTAGCTGTGCTGCTAATAACTAGAAGAGACATAAGGCAGCTCCTCAACCCTAAGCCCACAAGTCCTCCTCAGTCTGTGGTAATGACCATCCGAGACAAACCACCTGGCTGATATTTATGTTTATATTCAGATTTTCCAAGTGCCCGGTACCATCATTGCCAGACACTACGCTGTTCATGTAGTAGCTGTGACCAGTATTTCCTGTTTCTAAAGTTTACAAGAACTTGCTCTGTGTGACATATAGCCAGTGCAGTACAGTAATTGCTGTATCTTGGTTTTGATTTTGCTCACAAATTCTAAAAACTGTGAAGAGAGATGTTGATTTGCAAATGCTCTTCTAGAACCTGAGTAAGCTTTAATTACCTCCCCCCACCCCCCTGTCTTGTTATCCAGCCTGTCATCTGCAGAGATGTTTCAGTACGTGGGAAGCGAACAGTACTGCTCCGCTCAGTCCCAGCCCATCACCTGTGGCCGGGATTCGTTCTATGACCCCTTGGGTCTCAAGGAGGGGTCGATAGCCTCAAGAGGCTCCAGAAGACCCTGAAATTATGCACAGAATTGTATCAAACAACAATTTCTGGGAGGATGGAGCTATCAATTTTCCTCCACCTCAAAAAGGGTTAACAAGGGTGGGGCCCACGGCTGTGAGGGTTTTTTTTCATTGGCTTGGACTAGGTCTGTGAGCCTCAAGAATACTGCAGGGTCAGCTCCAGCACCCATGGGTGGCACAGGCAGTCTCCCAAAAAGAGGAGGCACGCACTACAGGGAGGAGGGAGACTCAGAGATGAGGAGGCAGGAGAAGAGGCAGGAACCCAGGAGTGCATGACCCTTCTCCAGCCCGCTGTGTTTTTCCTGGCTCTCTCTCGGGCTCCAGCCACCTTCTGGATCATTCTGTGTATGCCAACATGCTGATTTTCCCTAGTTACTTAATAGAAGCGCTAAGGGTCTAAAGAAAACCTGGTTCCAAGTGGAAGGCGAGGTTTAAGCCCCATTTCAGTGTTAGGGTTGTTTACATTGCAGCAGGTCAGAGAACACCAAAGTCCATTGAGATCTTGAGATGCTCTCAACCTTCTCACTTCCCAGTGATCCTATGACTTCTGCAAAGCTACTTCCGGAGTAGCAGCGGATTAGGACCAAAGCCCAGGTTTCCTGAGATCCACCCCCCCGTCCATCACCTACTCTCCTTTCACGCCTCATCCAAGCCCCGGTCTCTACAAGACACATCAGAGAATCTGAGGACTCTCCAGAAATGCCTGTTGCCGTTGAAGAGTCATCACTGACTCTTCCACAAACCCTACTTTTTTTCTGTTTACTTATCTGTCACGTTACACACATAAAAATGAAGACTGTCCCTCTCCTTTCAGCAAACTCTCAGAAATAGGAAAACAAAGATGCACGAAGGAAAGGAACAGGCTGCTTTTCTGGCCCATGGCACTTGGGCCCTCACCTGAGATGGTCCTCTGGGTGCTGGTCTAGCTGAGTTATGTCTCCCTAACATCACACAATGCAAAGCCCCCAGGGGGTACATTTCCATGCCATTTTACAAACTGCACGAAGCACTTTGAGCAGTGCCTGCTTCATGTTAAGGTCACAGCGAGTAATACTAGTAGGGATCGAGTGACCTCGTCACCCACAATGCATCTGAAGCACAAAGACCCCCTGGTTTATAGTTCTTGGTCTAATGCTCTTCTGCTCACACCATGTTACTGGGCAGACACTCCCTGAACCACCCAGCCCCCAGTCCGGGGAAAGGGTATTCACTAAGGAAACCTGGCCCTCCCCCAGGAAGAGATTGGCAGTTGCAAACCAGAAATCAGGACAGGTCACGCCAGCTTGCTGTCGATTTCTTGCCCTCCTGGAGGGAAAGGAAAGAAAGAGAGGTGGTCCGACCAGAGGGTGCAGGCTTGGGTTGCAGGATCTGATTTTAGAGGTGAGTCTTCCACCAGATGATGTGTTATTTTAACATTTAAGCGAGCCTTTAAGTGAAGCTCCTTTCTGGGCAACCTGGCAACTGCTAAAAATAAACTCAAGCTCCTGAAATATTTTAGGTTTGCCTTTAAGCTTTCTTTGGCTGGGAACCAGGCTATTTTCAGTCTCATTGCCCCAGGTGGTATGGATTTGATCTATCGGATGACAGAGGGACCAGTGACCTATGATGCCCACAACGTGCCTGCAGCGAGGTTGCAGCAGGTATTCAGGAAAGGTTAGCTATGGCGAGGATGCAGCAGCCCGGGGTGTTGGGGAGCAGGGAACACCCACTTTCAACATTCCTGGAGGCTCGGGGCAGAGGGCGGGGCGTGGATGCTGTGTAGACAAGCACCAGCTATTGTATCTAGTCCGGGTAAGGAGGAAAGAACATTTCCCCAAAAGGGACCGGAGTTAGGGAAGCAAAGTATCCCGCCGGAGGACATGGCAGTGGGTGGAGGTGTTGACCAGATGAAGCAAGGAGCTCGACTATCCTGGCCCAGGGGCGTTGAATTTGGCCTTCAGAACCCTGGCCTCTCCCTCCGTGATCCATCTTCTCACATTTCCCTATTCTCCCCACCCCCAATGTCAAGTTCACCTTGGCCGAGGCCCTTTTGATCCCTTGGCATTGGACCAGCCCCTGAGTTCCTGGCTAGGAGACACACCCCTTGCCCTTTGTGACATTGTCCTTCCAACTAATCCCTGCCCCAGACTGCCCAGTCCCTCCTGAAGGGCTCTAGGGAGAACCCTTCCTGCCTTGTCCTTCCTCCCTCAGCAATCTTTTCCTCTTGTATCCATTAGCAATGTTCTTAGCTGCGCTGTGCAGAACAACCAGTGAGTAGTGTCCTCAAACAGAAGGACATTTGTGGTTCGGGCACAGAATTCTGGATAGAAGGTCTCCGTGTTGTTCCCATGGCTCACGGATGCCCAACAAGCTCTCACGTTCTTTCTCTCTCTCTTCCCCACCAGCCATTTTGTGTGACTTTTCTTTTTTGGAGTGGTGGCTCATGACCGCAAGACGCTGGCTGGCGATAGCACAGGCATTGCCTCTGGTCCAGGAAGGGTAGACCATGCACCCGCCATGTCGGTCCCTTATGTAAGGGAACGCTTCCCTGGAAGCCCCTTACTGGAATGAATTCCCATTACATCTCTTTGGCCAAACCTCTCCCCTCGGTTCCATTTGGCTGCAGAGACGTGGGCGACCATGTAACTTTTCAGCCTCTAGTTGGAGGGAGCAAAGAAGGGTTGGGGATGTTCTTGAGTGAGTCAAACCACAGGGTCTACCACAGTTGCCTAATCAGTAGAGAATGTTCCTAAGACTGCACTAAATGACGAGAATTATCTAAGAGTTGATCCATATAACATGACAGTGCAACCTCTGGTTTTTGCACTGCAGGAATCTCATCCAGTGAGTGAAGGAGGAGAATCGGTGGCGAGCTTTCCTCTCCTGGAGCCCCGAGGTTAGTTAAGTTCCATCCATTAGCACAACTTGTCAAGAATTGTCATTTATCTTTCCTATGTACATCTTGTCTCTTCAGCTGGATTATAAGCTATTTGAGAAGAGGGATCTTCTCTTACACCACCTTCGATTGTCAGTGACTCAAATTACTCTGCTGGCCTCCAGGACATTGATTAATGTGAAAATGCTGGACATCATGGGGTGGACGAGGAGGCAACACGCCTTTCCCTGGGCTCCATGGCAGACACACGCCTATGTCTGCCATAAGCAACAGATGAAAACAAGGTGCTTGTAGACACGGAGGCTTGTTAAAGCGGGGCTGGAAAATGCTGTGCAAGCAGAGTATAAGTTTTCAAACTTCCTACCACTTTCAAAAGCCTGTTTGGAAGTGTTACTAAATTTGGCGTACCCTTTCTCCTCTTTGTGTTCATTCATATGTTTATTCATTCAGCAAGCCAATGGAGCTCCCACAATGGAAGAGTGTGATGCTCAGAAATGCGTGTCACAGGGCCCCTGTCTGCAAGCCTAGAGGAAGCCGACAGATAAACAAGTGGGCGGTGTTCATGTTGTAAGAACCACAATAGTCTTCCACTCAATGTGCCTGGGAGGTCAGGGGTGCTGGCTTTATATAGAGGGGCATTCCCAACCCTTCAGTGGAATTGCTTTTAACTTGCTAGAGAAGCTAGGTTTTTGTTTTTTAATATTTAAAGGGCAGGGATTTATTTATTAGGGAAGGGATAAAACAGTTAGCCACACTTGCATAGACACAAGCGGGCAGGAAGAGCTGCCCAGAAGGGACAGGTTTGCTAAGAGAGGCCTGCATGGTTGCAGGCGGACGGCCTTGACAGGTCACGGGCAGGCAGGAAGGCTGCTGCTGCCCTGCAGAGGGAGAGTTGGTGAAAAGAGGCACCTGCTTAGTCACAGGTGGGCAGTGGGATTGCTGCTGAGAAGCTAGGTTTGTTTTTTTTTAAGTGATTTCTTTTTTTTTTTTTTTAAAGATTTATTTATTTATTTATACAAGCACTGGGTACAGTCAGAAGCGCGGGAGGGTGAGAGAATTCACCAGAGCCAGAGCGGGGAGCAGAGCAGGCAGAAGGACTGAAGTACACTGCTGAGGGGAGCAGCGGGCATGGCAGGAGCCGGGAATTGAAGCCGTGCTGCAGAGGCTGCAGACAGCTTCACAGTGCTGTGCTCAACAGCTGCGCCCCCAGGGGAGGCCCGAGAAGCTAGGTTTTATAGCCAGAATAGGTCATGAATCTTGTCTCTGCCACTTACAGGGGACCCTGGGGAGATTTCTATCCCTGAAGGCTAATCAGCTCACATGTCAGTTCTCAATGGATTGCCTCTCAGCTCCAAAGGCCTGCTTCATTCTCAGTGATGAGAATTCCTTCAGCCATTTTCTCTTTTAAAGTAAGTGCCAGATGAGCTTTCTCAGCAGAGGGCACTGGAAGGATATTGCAGGAGGAAGTCTGTTCCTATCATCTCCAGCAGAGTGGGGCTGAGGATATGTGTGTGGTCAGCCTTGACAGTCTGTCCTGAACATGGTCCATGTGCAACCTTGCAGCCTTGGCCTAGTGATCACTCACCTGCAGCCTTGTCTGCTCAGAAAGCAGAGCTCTGCGTGGCCTGTGCACATCGCAGCCTCTTGCCATACCCACACCTGGACTCCCCTCCTGTACCCACACCTGCACTCCTCTCCTGTACTCACACCTGGCCTCCCCCTTCCTGAACCCACATCCAGTTTCCTTCCACAAGCCCCCACATGGCCCTGCACAACCAGAGTTGGTGTCCCCTCCCCCACCCCACATGCAGCCTGCATGGCCTGGACCTCCGTCCTGCCTGTACCTGCACCCACCGCTCCCCTCTGTGCTGGGAGCTCACAGCTTCTCCCCATCTGCACTGGGAAGTCTAGTCTGTTGCTTACCCACAATTCCAGACCAGCTCTGGCCTGCCTGAATTAGGGAACTCCTCTGCTACCCGGTAGCCTGGCTACACCTTCTGCAGCTGGTGAGAGCCCCTCTGAGCGGTCCTTCCCAGTGCCCTCTTCACCCTGGAGCACCGAGTATGCCCCCACCCATCATGGGGTGGACGAGGAGGCAACTCACCTTTCCCTGGGCGCCATGGCAGCCAGCAAGTCTTTAGATTAGTTCCCCTCAATGAACCTACAGTGTAATTTCTAACTCTTGACTGGGCCCAGGATTTTACCCCATCAGAAATGAGTTGCTTGTATCAGCATTTCTGACTATTTTACCAGTTGAATGCGAAAGCCCACCTAAAGCCCAAGGCTCATGGCCCGCTCCACAGGCTGGCTCGTGTGCACTGCGCCTCAGCCATCACTTTCTTTCCACAGAGAACAAAGGAGACCAACGTCAGTGAGTGCAACAATTGTGTTGATGTGCAAGTGGTTAGTCTTGGAGGAGGAAACAGAGGGTCAGAGAGGCCAGAGAGGTGACTTGGGGTCATGCATGCAATATTGGATGGAGCTGAATCTGGCGGTCCGTCCTCTGAGTCCACCCTTCACACACCACACTGGGCTCCCTCCCAGAACCCCAAATCTCCTTTTCGCCTGAACTGGGATAGTTTCCCAACATAACAGCACCTCCAGAATCTCCCATTCTCTCATGATGAGGCGGCTGAGCTCGGGGCATGGTCTGCTGGAGGCCAATGATGTCACTAAACCATCTTCCCCCAAGAGAAAGGTATGACTCATCTGGAAGGTGTAAGTCTGTGGTTTCCCCTTCTCTGAGTTGGCCTCTGACTGAGCCCCACAGGAGCTTGCCCTTGGAACCAAGGCCATGGCTTTGACTACGTGTACTGGGTTGTTAAAGACTCCACTTTGAAAATCGCATTGGCTAAAATCAAGCGTATAGATTCTCTTATTGGCAAAGGACCTGTTGCAGGCTTTGTTGCTTGAATGTAAAGTCCAAAAGACCAACAGTCTTTGCTAGGTTCACAGTGATTGTCTGGTGCTTACAACACAGCCTGCTGTAGAGTCCACGCTCAGTGTCTGGCAAGTGGACGAACCTATGAGGTCAAGGATTCACCACATTTCTTTACATGGGGGCTTGGCTAGGAGGGCGCGTTAAAGTAGGATTTTAGAAAGCAAGAGGGGGAAATACGTACACTGCAAGAGAACATGATTTACTGTGTTGTAAATCAAGGCGTGCTATGCTGGCTATGATGGTACATTCCAAGGCCCAGACTCACCCAAATGAAAGTTTCCTGTCCCATGCTTTGCCCTCCTCTAGTGTCTTATTTTCTTAGTCGCCTCTGGGCTAATCAGCCTGTCCCTCCCTTAACTTGCAGGTGGTGATCAACAGCAGATAGATAACATCCCATTAAGTAACACAGTGACATTTTAACTGGAGCACTTTGGAAAAGTTACCCAGGGCTTGCAGAGAATTCTGCGTATGGCGCCCACTCCTTCAGTGCCTGCTGGCACTGATGATATCAAGATCTTAAAATAAAGGACTGACCTAGGTAGTGGAAATTCAGGCAGGGGAGGAAGGCTTAAGAGAGTGCGGTGGTGTTTTCAGTTGGACAGTCTCCTGACACTTCTCAAGTGGTGCCAGGAAGCTAACGACCCCTCCTATGCTTAATAGTATATTTGTATGCGAGCTCATTGTGGAAATTTGGAACCAAAATAGCAAACAAAAAGGACACTCACCTCATGTGTCACAGATGTCCAGGTATAGAGCTGACACCATGTACACATTGAACTCTTGGACCTTGCTTCTTATTTGCCAGTATTTACTTTTCTTGTTTTCCATTTAAATATGATGAGGGGATAAAAGAGATACAGAGAGTAAATACGTATTTCTTTTTTGAAACACCAGGTATGAACTGGTACTGTCTCTGTTTATAGCTAAAAGTCTCTTTTCAGGGCCTCCCCCGTGGTGCAGTGGGTTGAGCGCAGTGCAGTGAAGCTGTCTGCAGCCTCTGCAGCGCGGGTTCGATTCCCGGTTGGCTGGGGAGAAACCCACATGGCACCGCAGACCTCTCCTGCCTCTCCCGCTGCTCCCCTCAGCAGTGTATTTCTGTCGTCTGCCTGTTTCGTTCCCCGCTCTGTCTCTGGTGAATTCTCTTACCCTCCCGCGCCTCTGGCCTGTACCCCAGTCCTTGTCAAATAAATAAATGTTAAAAAAAAAGTCTCTTTTCAAATGGAGTGGTCCCAAAGTCGGGAGCAGACAAGTCCAAACCTTTTCAAATTTAAAGGTCAAATGGATAAAATTGGGCAGAACTGTCTCAACTGGGCGCGGCTCATTCATTCACTCATGCTCTCAACAATCACTTACGGAGCCCCTTAACCACTGCCATGGCCTGCACCCACATGGATGGTCCCTGCAGACCACATGGACCTGCACAGCATCCCCAGCTGGAACATTCCCCAGGACTGGGGAGGATTCAGTGATACTGTTGAATCAACCAATGGTCCCGGCTCTCATGCAGTTTGTAGTAAACAAATGGTACTGCCTTCTAATTCAGCTAGCACTTACACTCCGAGCATCTGCGTGAGATGGACATGTGGCTGGCAGCAGGCAGCCTTGGGGGAGATGGAAAAGGCCCGGCCATGCTGATGCCCTGTTTCCCTGTGTGCAATGCATTGGCTGCAGGGCAATAGGCCTGATGCTCTTATGTGATTTAAGGACCTGCACTGTGCCCACCGCTGTGCCAGGACAGGGCGCTCGGTAGGGAGAGAGGTTATCTCCTCCCCTCTCTAAGTGCAGACAGGTTCCTGCACTTTTGAATAGGGCTGCTGCAAAGCAGAAGTACTGGGGAGCAGAAGTTGCCATTACAGACCTCAGCGGTCTCTTTGGCAGGTTTGAGTCCTTGTAAAAGAATTTAATGAGAATCCAAGGCAGATGGCATCCACACAAGGTTTATTAGACTCACGCATGGGGGCAGCAACCCCAGAGTGGAAATTTCTGGGCTACCTCCCCAGGGGAATTTTCAGAGCCTTCTTAAGGCAGCTGCCTATCAGGGCACAGGAGAGGGAAGGGACCTCCTAGCGCGCCCCATGCCAGGCTGTCCTAGAGCACGCATGGGGAGTTACATGCTCTGTCAGGTACTAACTTTCTCACCTCCCAAACTCATCCACCCTGGGGCGTGTATCCTGCATGTGGATGGACCCCATCATTTCTCAGGCAGAGCCTTCGCTAACCCCGCATGTGGCGCCACGGCCACCCCCTCCATCCAGGGAGGGCGGGCAGTTGGTGCTAAAGCCGCAACTTTTGTCAAGATATAAGGTGCTTTCTCTCACGATAGGGCAGGGATGGGGCGATTCAGGGCTGTTGAGACCAGTGTCGAGGACTGCCAGCTGTGCCAAGGTCCACCTGTCCTGCCAGAGTGCAATCACTCCCTCTGGCAGCCGCGATTCACAGCGGACAGGTGAGGCTTGAAACAGGTGCCCAGGTGGTTCGGGCCAATGTGAGGCAGTTTTCTCTCCAGAGGCAATTTCCCGACCAGCTCACAATCTCCAATAAACCTGGTCGATCTTATTCTTGCCAAGCTAGCAGCCATTGCCCTGTCCTAGGCTGGGCATAATTTTGGTATGTGTTGAAGTAATTGAGGAGCTATAAGTTTCAAGAGACAAGAACATAGAGCTTGCTCTTTCTTGAACAATATACCACGTCACAGATCATCCAGATGCCCCATATGGAGTCGCTCCTAAGATGCGAGGTTTATATTCATTCTCTCTCTCTCTCTTGCTCTCCAAAAAACCTAAGCAGTCTGAAACCTCCTACTTCTTGTAGATGGGGTTTGCCTGCCCCAAAGCATCTGCATTAAAGTGGGAGAGTCATCCCAACCTTCCTGGGGCACAAATGATGGGCAGTGCTGATGGCCAGTCATAACCTCATTACTTAATTTGAGGTGGGCTCAAAGGAAGGGCCTCTCTCTGTTTTTCAGTAACATTATTAACCAGCAAGTGCTCATATTGAGGACCAAGATTACTCATTGTTATCTTCTAGGCACTGCAGATTCCATTTGTTATGATCAAATGAAATTTATCTTTCTGGAAAGAGGCACACAGCAAGCTCTTATGACCTACTTGATCAAGATAGTTAACATTCAATTTATAACAATCTTTTTTCCCAAGAGAGAGGGGAAAAAATCATTCTATGATGATTGTCAGGAGGCAATGCTTATAATGGAAAATTTGACCACAGGGACTCTGGGACATACACTTGTTTAAATCTGCACTTCTCCAGAGTCTCTGAGAGCTAGAGAGAGTTTGGGGATTATTATTTAGACCCCAATCATTCCTGCTGTCCTCTTGTCCCCCACTATAGTCATCAGGGAATAACATTCCTGGGGTCGCCATTCTGCCCTGTTGTAGGTTTTCCCGGGAACAATCCTATTCATGTCCCTTTTCCTCTTCCCAGGTACCAACTCAGGACACGGTAGGGGAGACGATCTCTGTCAGCCAGAGGCCAGCCTTCTCTGAGCCTGCTGGGGAGGAGTCCACAGGTACTGGGACCATAGCGGATTCCTTCTCCAACCTAGGAGGCATCGATGATGAAAATGCACCCTTGGGCCATCTGGAGCCCCAAGATGAAGGGCCTACAGCTCAAGGCCTACAGCATGAAGAAAACCAGGAAGAGGAAGATGACCTACCTGCGTGTTCCTGGGAAGACCCAGGCCATGAGCTGAGTGTCCCCAAGGCCACGGATGCAGACATGTCTCCCTGCGAACTGTCAGCCTGTTCCCCCCAGGGGGGCAGCACTGACCCCTGTGATCCTGAGGGTCTCTCTGGTGCTTCCCCTGAACCCATAAACTCCATCTCTACCCTAGGAACTGTAAGCCCTGGGCTGGTAGGTGGAGAAGGAATATATGAGATGGAGCATCTTGAAGCAGGTGACCAAGAGGCAGGTGGACCCCCAGGCTCTCCTGTTGGTGCCTCAGAGGGTGAATATTTGCCTCAAGAAATATTCCCCAGGGACTTCGTATTGGAGGAGGCTCAAAGCCAAGTGTCTGACTTATGGTATCCTGATTATGAGACATTGGGTGACCTTTTCCAAAAAGGGGCATCTGAGTCTCCACAGCCTGCAAGTGAAAGCAGCGTAAGTGGGGATTCGGCCGTGCCCCCTCTTCCTCTCCTTACTTTCACCTGGAACAGTGAGGACAGTGAATGTGCCTCTGGGGAAAATGACACCTGGGTAGAGAATTTCACCTCCACATTGGCCTCCATAGTGCAGCCTGGCCAGGAGGGGCTGTGCCCCATCCTCGTAGGAGGACACGAGGGCGGCCAACCTCTGACTCCTGAGGACAGCTCCTCTGTGTTGTTAGAAGGAGGTGACAGCAGTCCCTGCAGCAGTGCCCCGGACACTGTAGACACACCTGCCAGTCAGAGTCCAACTGGGGTGTTTCCTGAGGAGACGCCAACACCATTTACTGCTGATCTAGAGCGTGTTCCGGTGACCAGGGAGAGCAGAGACACATCAACTGTTATCATCGCCACCAAAGTTCCCCTGGCCAGGTACCTCCCGCTTTCCATCTCTTGGGACAGCCACGCAGATGGCCCCGAGGAGCCCGCATGTGAGACTGCAGGTGAAGATGGCTCCCAGCTTCCTCCCAGTGTGCAGTTGGGGCTCATTTTAAATGATGCCATCACCGAGTCCACAGAAGAACAAGTTTGCATGGCTGACACTGGGCCAGGAGCCCATGTCCATGTACCCCAACTCCCAGAGGGGGAACCCCCTCTCCAAAGTGGTAGCCAGGTTGGAGATAAGAGCCAGGTGGATGAAGCAGATGGCAGCAGCCTTGAGGAGAATTTCCACGAAGACGGAAATGAGACAACGCAGGAGGTCCAGCAGGAGGGTCTGCCCCGCCAGGGTTCTGTTTCTAAAGACGACCTCCAAGAAAGTTTGCTCATGACATCTGCTGCACAAGAGGAAATGAGCCTGGAGCCGGTGCCAAGCTCACCAGCAAGCTCCAGAGAGGACAGTGGGCAGAGCTCCCGCCTGGGGACTACAGAAGATGATAGGCAGGTGCTGAGTACCATCCCACTGCTCTCGAACATTCTCCTGGAGGAGGCTAAAGAGTTTGGACCAGAATACTGGGGAGCAGGCAGCAAGCTGAAGATTATAACTCTAGAGGCTTCCATTTCAGAAATCTGGTCGCCCAGGGAATGGACTGATTCTGAGTGCCAGGAGTCAGAAGCTGGTCCCACGACTCCTGACAGATCCTGGGATGTATCTGATGTTTTACAGGCAGATGCTGCCTCACCTGAGCCAGACCTCTCTGAAACAGCAGCATGGGCTCACAGTGCTCAGCCTGAGGCTGGCTCAGCCCTGGCTGAAAACAGAGACCTCATCCTTGAAGATGAAGAACGAGCCATCAGCGCACAGTGGAGTATTCCCTCCTCCCCGTCTCTGAGCCACCCTGGAGTCCTGGAGTCATCTGTGGACCCCGTCAATGAAAAGGAATTAGGTGTCACAGACGTGATCTCAGAGGCGTCTGAAACAGGAGGGAAGGAACATGTTAACAATCGAAGTCAAAACCAAGAGCACCAAGAAGGATCACCCGTGGAGGATCACCCAGCCTTCTTTAAACAGTTTCTGGCCTGCCCTGAAATCCTAGAGTCCTCAGTAGATCCAATTAATGAGACAGGGGTGGTGGAGTGGGCCAGGGCTGGAACACCAGAGCCTTGTGAATCCACACTGGGGCTCAGCAGAGGGCAGAGAAAATCAGATGATGTAAACCTGGGCCAACGAGTGGAAATTCAACCCACCATCTTGCAAGCTCTGTGCCCCCAGGAAAGTGGGGAAGCTACTCCAAGTAGCTTCTGGAACCAAGAATACAAAGCAAATGTGCAAGTCCAGGCTGCCATTTTCCAAGTCCCGTGTCCCCAGGAAGATGGGGGAACAGAGTCGAGCAGAGGCGGCAGTGGCCAGATTCAAGATGGCAGTGGGAGGAGCTCCGGGGAGGCTGAACAGAGTGACAATGACAGGGCAGGACTTGTCTCCCCCAGTTTACCTTTGTCAATGACTCATTCATTGTTTGGAGTTGATTCTCACAACTCCATGGGTCAGATTCATAATGTCTCTGAGAATGACTTAGAGGAGGCCAGAATCCATCAATATGCCTTTTCTGACCCAAAGCTAAGGGGAACTCTTGAGAACGAGCGATGGGAACATCCACCCACTTCTGGTGGTCTTACTCAGCCGCCTTGTGCTTCATCTCTTGAAGGAAACATTACAGACTTTTCAGTAAGCCACAAAATTGAGGAACCTAAAGTAGAGGAGCCCCAAATTGGGGAAACCAAACCCACAAGAGCATCTGGCTCCCCGGCATTGACTTTGGCATTGATCTCAGGAGAAGATGCATCAGAGAACGCTCCTGAGATACTGCAGGGCCCCTGTGCCCAGGACTCCCCACTGGGCAGTGGGACCAGGGAGCTGAGCCCCATGGAAGCCCAGCCTGGCAGATGCACTGAGACCCCCCCAACACTGCCAGGGTTGGAGGTGGTCAGGAAGAAGCCAGAAACCTCAGGAAGTGGACATTTAGCTGAGGGAATAAAGAAGAAAATTCTGTCCAGGGTGGCAGCTCTGAGACAGAGATTGGAGGAAAAGGAAAATGTCAGAAAGAACACGGGCTTTCTTAAAAAGACTCCAAAGACTCCTCAACGCGAAACCTCGGGATCACACACAGATGAGAAAAAAGACCTCAAGAAGCCACCTTGCCAAAGAGGAGGAAAAGGTGAGCCTCGCGCTTTCTGTCCTTGCTAAAGTTTGGTCTGTGTGACCAGATGTCAAGTTCCAGTGTCCCCCCGAGTCCTTTGTAATGAGATGAGTGTCCATCAGGGGGTCCTCAGACTTTAGGGGACCTCAGAATCACCCGGAGGGCTTGTTCAACCCCCAGATCCCTGGGCCTCACCCCCAGAGCTTCTGATTTAACTCATGGGCTTGAAAATTTGCATTTCTAGCAAGTTCTCTGGGGATCTCGGGGGAGAAATACTATCGGTGCCTGAAGATCTGTTTAGTTGAGGGCATGTGATCAAGATACCTTTCTGTTTCAGTATCTTTTCTAGAAATATTTTAAAAGGATAAATAGAAGTATTCATCAGTGTAGCTAATCAGTATAATTAAACAGACCACACGCTAAGCAGAAATAACAGATACACATTTAGGTCCAATTTGGCATTCTCATCGCTCATCATTGATCTCCATTCAGGCTGGCTTACTGGAACGGCCGGTTTTCTTTCAAATTTGAGTGTAACACTTTTCAGCTCGCCCTGCCCTGCAGCTGAGCCTGAGGTCCCCTGGGGCTCAGCTCCAGCTTTCAGACCCTGTGAAGCTCAGAACCCTGGTAACTGCAGCCACTTCTCCTTTGCACAGGGACTCGCATTGAACCCCCATTCCTTCCCATACCCCTAATTTTAGCCCCTTTTATCTCAGTGCTCTGCTTTCCCGCCCCATGCAATCCGGGGGTGGGGGTAGAAGCAGGAAGAGAAAATGCTGCAGCCGGGAAGTGGCCCTCCCTGGCCCGGAGGAGAGACTGCCCTCCTCCCGAGTTCGCAGACCTGGAGGCTGGTGCTTGCTCTTGCCCAGCTGCATCTAATAGGCTCCTCGACAAAGACAAAACTGCCTTTTGCAGAGTTCAGAGGTAGCTCCCGGGTTATTAGGAGCGATGTTTTGAAACATATTTGAAGAGGAAGGCAGCATTTGGAAAGCTCTCCAGGGCCTCGAGGGAGGCAATGTGGAATTCCTGCCCACGGTTCTTTCAGATGCCCAAGGGCAGGGGAGGGGACGACTCCACCAGGAGCTGGGGAGACTGGGGTCCTAGCC
Organism: Talpa occidentalis; assembly: GCF_014898055.3. Classification (NCBI taxonomy): domain Eukaryota; kingdom Metazoa; phylum Chordata; class Mammalia; order Eulipotyphla; family Talpidae; genus Talpa; species Talpa occidentalis. The sequence goes on from NW_023601322.1 coordinate 11,742,284, forward strand.
CCATCACCTCGGGGGTCAGAGTTGGGGGAGGCGATGAGCCTTGGGTGAAGATAGAGGAAATAAAACCCTTGGAGCAAGGCGGACATGCAGAGCTTGCTACCATGGAAGCTTCACACTCACCAGCGGCTCCTTTCCTGTTTCCTCGGCCTCGGCGGGCATGTGTTCAGAAGGTGCAGCTGCCCACCCAGGCTCCTCGTAGCTCCGTCAGCTGCGTTCCTACCTCTGCCCCACATAAACAGGGCTCCTTCCCAGAACCCTGAGGCCTCTCGTGCAAGTCAGCTTCATCTCCCTCAAAGGCCCTCATTTGCTTCTGCTGCCCATTTTATGCCCTTCCCGCTGCCCCCATTTTTGTCTCTGTTCAGAATTTACCATGGCCTGTGGGTGGGGCTGTCGGCCTTAGGAACATTATGCCCAAGCACCATGAAGATGGCTGCCACTCCATGATGGAGGGTCCAGTATGTCCCAGATGAGGGGGTGGCCTTGGTCAGGATGGCGACCAAGGGTTAAGATGGTGGGCCTGAAACCTGGCACAGCCAGTAGGACCCATTTGGGCCAATTGAACCCAAATGGCTTTGCCACTAATAAGCACCCAGTCTGTTTTCTTCTCTATTATGCTCTTGGTCCCCAGTGTCTGCAGTAACCAGCGGCTCTCTAGTCCAACAGTTTGTAACTCAAACATTCTCACTTCCTGGGAGAAGCTTTTGAATATGAATTCTGTTACTGTGTGTCTGCTGGCGCCAAGGGGAGAAGGGAGTTTCACAGATATTTCTCAGTGGTGGAGTTTGAGGCAACAGTGTCAGTATCAGTGACGTTGGCTTGGCTGTTGTCACCACACTTTTTTTTTTTGAAACTGTGGTGACGGCACTTGGCCAGCAATGGATGGACAGCACCGCTCCAAGTAGCCAGGCTGGGGAGTCCACCTTGCCTGGGTCCAATGTCAGTGCTGCAGCTTGCTGGCTGCCCCACGCAATGACACATTTGGCCGGCATGCTAAATTTTCATGATTTTTAAAAAGGCAATATTCAAGGATGTAAACTCAAGCCCTGGGAATTGTTTTCTTATTGCTCCCCTTTCACCCAAGTAGACACTCCCCTTTTGCTAATGAAATCGCTATCAGAGGTCTCTGTCATCCACTAGGATGACTTCAGCAAAGACAACTGTGAAAGGGTGAGGGGGAGATGGAGGAATGTTCTTCGGAAGAAAACTGATTGCTAGATTGCTCTTTTCATGCAGGGGCTTAACCACAGTTACTTGGATGATCCAGATTTTATTCTACCCCCTAATCTTCAGTTTTGATTTTGATCTGGATCATCTAGTGATGATTTGAAAATATCTTTATGACCCAGGTCCTACACTCCCTGACCCCCAACTTTACAAAAATGTTTCTCAAGTTTTATTTCATTTTATGTATCACACACCTCACTTAAGGAATTGTAAGTAATGATAACTGAGAGATTTTTTAAATTAGATTTGTTCTTTTTTTTTGCTGTTTAGGCAAGCTACAATCCCCTCAGGAACTCAGCTTCCTCATCCATAAATTGAGGGCAAAATTATTATTATGCCTGTCCTTGGATTTCCTGGGATTGTTGCAAGAATTAAATGAGATGAAATGGGGAATCCCTTTGTCCACTCTGGTAAAATTCTCTTATGAAGTTGTGCAGCCATCCCAGACTGGACAGGTTCACTGTGGATTCGGGCAGACAAAAAGAGAATTTTGGAGTCTTAGGTATTCTCTAACATGACTTTAATGTTGAATCAGAGGGCTGGACTCAGAGGCAGACCAGCAGGCAGGGAGACAGGCAGACAAAAACTGAACCCCTCACCCCACGAATCTATCCTTTTATGGCCCTACTCCTCAGCCCAGGTGTCTATATTTACATACGTGCATGGCCCAGCATGCTCCTGGCTCCTCTGCCCAAGTGTCCATAATCAAAGGCATGCGTGCCCTGTGCTCACACGCCCAAGCGCTTTTTGCATCAGTATAATATGTGTGTGGGAAAAAAATATATCATGTGTGGGTAATGCTACCTGGGAAGAAAGCAAGGCAATAGATGGCAGCTAGAGAGGCAGCAGGAGGCAAAAATGCTGAGTGCACCACGTTCCCTACAAAGTTCCTTGCAACTATTACAAAACACTGACTTGCAGCTTTCTTGTTTCTAGCTCCTGTATTACTGAAAAAGATCCAAGCAGAGATGTTCCCTGACCACTCTGGAAATATAAAATTAAGCTGCCAGTTTGCAGAAATTCATGAAGATTCTACTATCTGGTGGACAAGAGATTCAAAGTCAATCTCCCAAGTGCAGAGAAGGTGCGCTCTTTGCTCCTGGTGACTTTTCACACGTGCTGCTTGTTTATTTCACAACTTCTAAAGAACAGTTCTAAAGGAAAACAGTAAATTATAGGAAGTAAAAAGGGAAATTGAAGCAGAAATTCCATATCCAAAGTATCCAAGAAGAGTAAGTAATGGGATCACAGATATCTAGATGTCTGGATGGGGAAAATGGCGGCAGGGTCTTGCCTGGCTCTGCCACCATCGAGTCCTGTGGCCTTAGGAAGCCATGACGCCTTTCACACTTTTTTTTTTTTTAAAGATTTATTTATTTATGCATACAAGAGCTGAGGTACAGGCCAGAGATGCAGGGAGTGGAGAGGATTCACCAGAGACAGAGTTGGGAACAGAACAGGCAGATTGACCGAAGCACACTGCTGAGGGGAGCAGTGGGCGAGACAGGAGAGGTCTGCTGCACCATGTGGATTGCTCCCTGGCTGGCTGGGGATCGAACTCGTGCTGCAGAGGCTGTGGATTTCTTCATAGTGCAGTGCTTAACCCTTAGCGCCACCAGAGAGGCCCTTTTCACACATATTTTAAAATCAGGAGAACTTGTTACATTATCTTCTAGTTTGAGGCCCTGTCATCCCAAGAACAAGGAATCGCCTCTGTGTGTCTGTGAATTTTCCTGTGTGTTCAGTTTCATCAATTCCTGTTAATCTGGCTTCCAAACTGAATGGAAACCCCTCCTGGGGCTTCCTGGGGTGGGTGCTCTATAATGGGATCTTTTGAAAAGTCCCCAGGTTAGATCCCTCTCCCTCCAGCTACCTGAGTTCCTGGCAGTCACTCTGATCCCTCTGTGGCATAGCTTCCTTTGAGCCTAAGGGCAAGAACTGAGCCTGTTTTATTTCCTCATTGACTCCCCCAGCACTGGGCACACAGCACCTAACCCCTCTGATGGTTCATGACCCATCACCAGACCGGCCCCTTTGCTAAGGTGCCCTGTGCCTGTTGCCAGTTACTCTTTGCCAGGTATCTGGTTGGTGATCTTGCTTCTCCTCCAGAAGAGGAAACCAGGAGTGAGAGGCCTTTAATTAAAACAAGACTGAGGTTGGCCTTGGGATTTGAATCCAAGTCTTTCTGACTCCTAAGTGATTTCTTCCAGAAGAATGTCTTGGGGAGAGTGATGGCCAAGACAGAGAAAGGCCTCCAAATTTCCTAGCCAAGTATCAGAGAATTCCTGGGTGATGGTCACACAACAATTCTAATTGAGTCTCCAGCCTTTCTGGTGGATCTCCACTGCCCCTTTTGGAAACAGGAGCTGATGTTGATCAAGAGGTTACTAGAGAGGGACATTGTTCCAGCCCCTCTGTGGCTCTCTCAGCGTTCTGCAGCCCTGCCAGGAAATCTTCCCTCATGGTCCACTTTCAACCATGCATTCAGGGAATGCTTGGCGGCCCCATCAGTGGAAGAAGAATTGTGATCTAGTGAACCTTGTTTTAAGTCACTGGAACATTCCAGAAAGGACATGTTTAAATCAGAGACTTGAAGGCTATTGAAATGCCAACCAATAATGAACATTTTTTTTTAAAGATTTATTTAGTTATGCATGCAAGAACTGGGGTACAGGCCAGAGGTGTGGGGGGTAAGAGGATTCGCTAGAGACAGAGTGGGGAATAAAACAGGCAGATGTACTGAAATACACTGCTGAAGGGAGCAGTGGGTAAATCAGGAGAGTCTGCTACGCTGTGGGCTCCTCCCTGGCTGGCCGGGGATCGAACTCATGCTGCAGTAGCTGTGGACAGCTTCATAGGTTGCATCTTAACCCCTTGCGCCACCAGGGAGGCCCAGTAATGAGCACTTTTGCTGAATGTGCAACTGAGACAAAACTCAAGATAAACAGATTTTGTTGTTAAATTGCGAAATGAGCCAAAACTGAAACACTCACTGTGCACAAACAGCCCTGCTGAATGTTTAAACAAAATTTATTATCTAGAACAAAACTAGAAGAGCATCTGAATATCATTTGGTGGCTGCAAAGTAAGCTTTTTTGTTTGAGACTTTGGAGTAAAGATTGTGGCGACTTCCATCATGATGCCCTTAGATTTGAGGGCCCCAATCTCAGTTCATTTGGGGAGAAGTTTAATGGGGTCCTGATGAGGGCTCCTTTTGTGGTTTAAATTCTAGCTCTACCCTCATCAGCTGAGGACCTCAGGTCATTTGCTTAGTCTTACTATGTGCCTCAGTTTTCTTATGGGAATAGTCATCATATTTCTCTCATTAGTTTGCTCTGAGGATGTCATGAAATAGACTAAGTGATAAGCATAAGGCCTGTTATGCTTCAACAGGGTTTCTACTAAGTGATCAGTATACATTAACTGACATCATCATCATCACCACCCCCACTATACCACCACCACCACCATCATCAACAAGAATACAACTGCCACTAATACCACCAACACTACCACCACCATCATCAAGAACACCATCGACACTAATAACTCCAATACTAACACCACCACCACTCCTACCACCATTACTGGCTTCTCTTCATAGCAAATGCTTCATAGCAAACTTAATAATATTGGTGGGTTTTAGATGGTATTTACTAGTAGAATGCACTGTTTCAAGGAACCCTCACTCATGAGCCCTAATATCCAACAAACACCCTCTTTCCTTGACCCTTATTGTGTCTGTGTTTCGATTTGAATTTTGAGTTTTCAGTTTCCTTCAAGCAAGGACACCTGGATTAGTAACATAACGGAGGTGGTTTCTAAGCAGACATGTCAACAACAGCCCCCACAATTCACATTTCTAGTTCTTTACTAATGGCAGTTCAAGCTCCTCAATGTTTCTGTGCATTAATATTGCAGTGAGTGTGTTAAACCAAAAATGTACTCACCACCTGCTGTAGAGAAGTAAATTATTTAAACAGCTTATCATGATCGCCTCCTTTAGCCAGCCCATTGGCTGGAACCATCAGGCAGAGAAGCTTTAGTTTCTTCCTCCTTAAGTGTGTTAGAAAAATGCAACTTCAGAATGACGTAGCAGCAAATGTTAATGTCCCCCATTGCAGCGCAGGAGACAATTCCACTGTGTCCTTGGCTATCGTTCAAGCTAGTCCGAAGGACCAGGGCCTCTATTATTGCTGCATCAAGAACAGTTATGGAAAAGTGTCTGCCGAATTTAACCTCACCGCTGAAGGTAAACCTCAGCTTTTCAGTTTCGAATGAAAACCACTAGCCCCTATCCATTCAGAGCGTTCGTTTGTACTGAAGACATTCTCTTCTTTGTCTTCTTCTAGTTCTCAGACAGCTTTCAAGTCACCAGGAGACAAAAGGTAAGCCACTCTGAGCTGGAAGTCGGAGGAAGTGGGCGTTCGGTAATTTACAGCATGGACTAGGGCCTGCAGTCCAGGCAGAAGCAGCATTCCCAGGGCTTCTAATGAGTAGGAAAGAGCTCAGGAGGGATGAATAACACATCAGGAGGCATTTCAACATGGCTGTAAGTGCTCTGGGTTAGGAATTTGCAGGGGTGTGTTACTATGAACGTGATCAGACCAGTGTGCTGTTGTTGGGAGCACGTGGGATTTGGGGGGTGAGACTTCTGCCTTGAAGTATCAGCCTTGCAGTCAACCCATCCCTGTGGGTTTTCTCAGCCTTGGGCACTTACACAGCACGTTCCTTTTCTTCCGTTTACTTCCCACTTTGACTAGCTGAGCAGATCCCCAAAGATCTCCTCCCAGGCCTCCGGGAGGAGAGCGTCATTCACTTGCATCTTAATGAATATAAAAGCTGGGTTTCCGCACTTGCCTTTGCACAGTGCACACGGGTGCAGCGACAGCCTGGCAGCTGCTTCTAAGCATGGGGTCCCTGGGCCACCTGCTGAGTACAGTTTAGTTGAGTCGATGCTTGCCAGGTATTTCTTCTTAGGGAAAGGAAACCTACACACATGCTTATCCCCTCCCACTGGTGCACTGGCAAACTTTTGACACCAGGCCTGGAGGGTGGGGAGACCCTGATTTGTAGTTTTCCAATTCCTGTGGTGTAAAGGAGCTCACCAAAGGCCAATTTTAAATTGTGAAAGTGACACACACGACGGGGGTAGAGTCGCCCACCACCAGGACTTAGACAGACTCTTCTGCAGCCCCAGCTGTTGATCTCAAACAATGAGCAATCAATTGCTCCATCAACAAAATAGGTTTATTTGGAGCAACAACAGAGACCATTTGCTAAGTGCAGGGTCAAGGTGAGACTCAGAGGTGCTTCTATTAATCAAAGGCCAGCACCCCCTTAAGTAAAGGGGTGGACTACTTGGTAAAGATGCCTCCTCCTTGCTTCCACAGGGCCAGGCAGCAAGGTCCCTCCCCTGGGCGATGCGAGCACCTGGGGCCTGCAGTCTGCTGAGTGTACATGCACGCACGCTCTTCCCAACTCCCGCCTGCCCACCTCACTTCAACAGGGTTTCTGCGTATTAATTTTCACACATCTAGCCCCCGTGTTGCCACAGCTTTTTGCACAGTATAGGACCTTTGGTCAGTTTTAGGAGCATTGTGAATAAAACCCTGAAAAGTAAATCGGTTTAGCATCTTAAAGATGTATCGAATAGGCTGATTTTTAAAGCAAACAAACACCCAGATCTCTGGGAAAACAAAAACAATCAGGAAGCAACAACATCCAGACACTAAAGGCAAGAAACCAGGACCTGCACTTAGAAAAGATGGAGCAAATACTGAAGTATTTATCCCAGGAAACACTTAAAAGCAAACTCTTCACAAACCTATTCAATACTCAATGCCTGCGTTCAGTTGCAGTGTAACCAGGGCAGGGTTTAAAGTCCTTCCCCTATTTCTGCCTTCATTCCCCCAGAAGTCAAAATCTGCAACATAATATCCCTCCTTCTGATACCAGAAAACAGAGCAACTTTCAGAAGAAGGCTGTGTCCCTTTCATGAGCTCCTTAGCACTGCTTGGTCCTTCTGTCTCAGAGGCTTGCTGTGACCTCCTGCATGTAGCTTTGCAGAATTTCATTTTTTTTCCAAGTTTTTTACCAGTCAGGAATGAACCCCTGAAAAACCACTGCTCATCTGGTGGAAAATATTACCACTCCTGTAACCCAGTGGAGTTTGGGTCTAGACCCTGCCAAGAACAGCTTCTCCCAATCTCTGACCCCTTGGGCCTAGGGGTACAGTTGTAATGACTTACCAGATTGGGGGGCCATGCCTGTCCTCTACCTACTCTTGTATTTGAGATGAAGCTTCAAATGACTTCTTTAGCATCATTTTAATTTGGAGCCATCTCTTTCATGAAACATTTTATTCACTTAATTCTCTACAGGAGGAATAAATAACATTTGATAAGATGGTCTCTAAGACTAAGCTTGTGGGAAAATCCCAAGTGAATGAGGATTCAAATGGAACATAAGCGAGTGCAGGGTGATGACAGCACAGAAGGAAACATCCTAAGATTTTCAAGAAAAAGTCCTAAGATTTCATTTTTTATCTTTTGGTTTCATCGTGTTAAGCAAACTTTTCTATTGGAAATGACAGTTTTTGTTAATTATATCATATATGGTGCTGTGCAAAAAAAAAATTCCTTTTCTGTTTCTACACATATAACCTGGAACAACTTTCATCTTTAGTTAATTACATTTTATGAATTTTAAAGCATAAAGTGCGCAAATTTCTTACTTGTAAGAATTATTGAATTTTAGAAATTTTTGGATTTTGAAATAGAACAGATGGTGGTAAATTTAGCTCCTATTTATGGGGTTCTAGTACAGATACGTGAAACATTTCCTGTATTCTTTAAGGATCCTGAAGGCCAAATTGTCAAAAATAAAACAAATCCTCTAATAAATTGAGATTGGAGCTCTATTAAAACTTCCCTCTGCATTTTGTTGTCTTATTATAAATTTTAACATAAAAATATACTCCCCATTAAAAAAATCCTGGTTTTATAACTTAGGATGAAACCATGATATAACACTCTTCTTTAAATTTCTCTAAGAAAGTTGTCTCATTTGCCTCCCTGCCTTTCTGCTTTACCCCTCCCCTCCCTAGGACAGCTTGCCTAGGGTGCCCTCCGCCAGCCTTTGCGAAACTTGTGCAGCATTTTTCTAGATGCTTCCTTCACATCTGTACCTGGTAGCTCTTCACCTACCTTTTCTATTTGAAACCAAAACTCACCCCTCTGGTCCTTTCTTTCTGGCAATAACTAGACCTAGATGTTATCAATACACTTTAGAAGCATCTCAGTCTCCTTAGATTTAACAACTGGCATCAGTCATTGGCTGCTCTTCAAACTCACGATCTGAAACTATTTTGTTAAAGAAGAAACCGTCTAAGAAGATATGTGAAGTGAGATTTGCACATGACCTGTGATTTCTTTCTTTCTTTAAACAACCAGAAAGATGTCACTTTTCATTGATTTTGAAGAGAGCAGAGGGCATTTTGAAAAATAGAAATATTCTTATTTCACTAAAAGTCATCTCCTTTCTCACAGCCAGTTGCAAAGCTGACTCGGTCATCATCATCTGAAATGTCTGTAGTAGAATCAACTCAGAAAAATAGCTGCTAGAAAACTCAGAAAACAATCCTACTGTTTTTTTACACACAAATCAAAGCTAATTCTACTAAAAAAAAAAATTCCCCAGGGAAGTTCTTTTTCACTTATTCCATTTTGTACCCATTTTATCTCTATCACAGGCATTCTCAACTGCGGTGGTTATCACCCCCAAGAGAGCAAAAACTGGTGTATAAAGCACCAACACACACATACACAGACACTTGTACAGTGCCTCTATGGTGTTACAACTTCGTGGGGGGCAATCTGGGGAAAAAAGGCTAAAAATCATCTTTCATGAAGGCGGGAGGCACTAATGAGAAAAAGATAAAAAACATGAATCTATTAGTTTATCACTGGGCTTCCCTTCCTGTTCTACACTTCACCCCTTTGCACCTGGGCTTTAGTTACCTTTCACGCTTCTGCTTCTATGTTCCAACCACGTCTAACATTCTTTTCCTGGCCTCCCACCTCTCCCCTGCAATCTGCTCCCCTGTCATCTGAGCCCCTGAGCCTCCCAGGGGACCCCTCCCCACAGCTCCTCAAGTCTCCCTCCACCACCTCACCTGGGCGCCAGGTTCACGGTCAACCTGGCGATGGTCGCAGGCGGGCAGGGGGGCATGCGAGTCAGCCAAGGAGCAGGATTGGGGGAGAGTGTGTCCCACCGAAGTTGTGCTGTGTTTCAGGCTGTGAGGAGATTGAGTTCAGCCAGCTCATCTTCAGAGAAGACTTCCTCAGCGACAGCTACTTCGGGGATCACCTGCGCGGTCAGATTGCCACAGAGGCGCTGCACTTCGGGGAGGGGGTGCACCGCAAGGCCTTCCGCAGCCGGGTGATGCAGGGCCTCCTGCCCATCTTCCAGCCGGGGCACGCCTGCGTGCTCAAGGTGCACAACGCCGTGGCCTACGGGACCAGGAACAACGACGAGCTCGTCCAGAGGAACTACAAGCTCGCAGCCCAGGTGGGCCCACCTGCCCTAGAGTCGCCAGGTGGGAGAGGAACTCGCAGGATGACTGGAGTTGCAAATCAGGCTCAGAATGGTTGGGGGGCTGTCTCCAGGAAGGTGGTGTTCTCCCTCCCGGGTGTGGTTATTATAAGGAGTCACTGGATTATGGCTGCATGCTGGGGGGGGGGGGGGGAGTCACCGCTCAGTTCCCAGGAGCAATTTCTTAGCCTCATGTCAGTCAGCAGGGCCTCAGCCAGTGGCTGGACACCCGGCCAGTTCTGCCCTGGGCTGGGATCACTTCTGTCCCAGGAAGCCCTGGGAGCTCCCTGGAGGCTTTAATCTACTTAGATACAGGATGTTAGGGAAGGTGGGAGGGGGGTTGTAAGCTCCAGGGGTGCCAGAATTCCAGGGGCCGGCAAGGACAGCTCAAATCAGGATCCCTTTCTGTAGTGTGTTGCTTTTGTCTGCTTTACGGAGGAGGAAGGGACAGGGTATATTCAGCGTGATCGGCCTTTGTCCTGGTGCCCTCCTTCCTGAGTTTGGTTCACGGTCAGCTGGGAAGCTCTGGAGGGCAGTTGGCCCCAGGCTCTAGCTGAGTCCCCACAGTGGGATGTGATCGCGTTGAGGCAGGAGGTTAGTTCTCTTCACTCTCGAGACCAGGCCTGGTAAGCTCTCAGCAAAGCTGGGGCTACTTCTTTCATAAACCAGGTACCCTTTTAAAATTTGTACCGATAAAATGAATAGATTAGATCTAGGAAAATCGCTGGGGTGCTATCATGTATCCTTGATTCTCTCAGATGTGGTGATGTCGCGGGGACTCAGGAAGGTACCCCCTTACTGACAACAGGATTTTGTCTATTATAATCCTTTCTTCTCCAAACCCACCCTTCTTTTTTCTTTTCCTTTGTGGAGCATTCCTTCCATCTTACATGTCCTCATGTAAGATGAGGACAGCATCTAAACTTCCACCTAGAGAGGGCCGACAGAGAGAAGAGCATAATTCATTTCACTTTTTTTAAAGACAAAACCCTGGTCCCTGTGTTCACTATTCTCCACTTGAATGACACCTTTGAGGAAGAACTTCAGATGGGAGAGTTTCATGGGAACTTTACCCAACATCGGCTGAGAAACCAGTTCCCTTATTTCAAGGTTAACTTCAACAATGTAGGTTCTAGAAATTCCAAAGTTCAGGATCACCTGGTCCCAGAGACCACTTGCCCTTTGCCTAGGTAGTTCCTTCATTTCTCAGAGCTCCTTGTGAACGGCCAAGTCTAGGTTGCAACGATTTTGCTTCTGTGCCTGGAAAAAAAGGGGCTTGGGAATCTGTTGGCTTGGCTTAGATTAGGAAATGTAACTAGCTTTCCCTGGTAACTCTCAGACTTTTTGCTGACCACCTGGGTTTCCTGTGTCTCTGGGTGATACAGGAATGCTATGTTCAAAATACTGCCAGATACTATGCCAAGATCTACGCCGCTGAAGCACAGCCTCTGGAAGGCTTCGGAGAAGTGCCGGAGTGAGTGTGTTTGTCTCGTCTTGTCTTTCCACCTCTGACTTGTTGGGGACTTGGAGGGTAAAGGTGGGGGGCAAGGGGAGGGGGGGGAGGTCCAGTAGGACATGCATTTCATTTGGTCTCTCTGTCTGTGCTCTCCTCAAGGGCACACACATCTGCTAATCCTGCTCCCCACTGGATGGCCAGCAGCTTGCAGAAAGACACTTGATAAATATTCTTTAGACAAGTGTCTGTGAGCATGCCTCCAGGGAGAGATGGATTCAGCAAATACACATACCATGTTAAACAGAAAAGAAATGGTGTCTGCATTGACTATTATAGTGTCTGAATAAGCAAATACAAGGAAAGAACCAAGAATATCACAAAATGATTAGTCCTGTAAAGAGAATAAAATGGGGTGCTGTCAGAGAAGAACGGGTTGGGTGGTCAGGAATCTAGGGGCATGGTACCCACCGCCTGGAATCCTGCAGAGATGAATTGCTGGTTCCTTTTATTCATTCATTGACTATATATTAACCCCTGAAAATTTCTGGCTGTCTGGAGCTGGTGTTTAGTGGTCTGTTTGTCTGGTCGCCATCATGCGTGCCTGCATAAGGGGAAAGAGAAAGGCTGTGCCCTGCACGCTGGGAACGTCAAACAGAGCCGTGACTTACACGTCAGTGAAGACAGAGCTGGGTGGGAGCACGCTCGTCCACACTGGCCCTGTTAACTCACAAAATGGGCGGCGGGGGGGACATCCCTCCTCCTAAGGCATTTAGAATCTAATACTTCTTGCTTTTTACCAGGAAATGTTTAACGTGCTTATTTAGTGCATATTTCTGGGCAACTCCAAAAAACAACATAATGCAGAGAAAATGACAACGGTCTTTCTGTCAAACACCCAAGGCAGCAATCTGGACGGACCCTGGTTCACGTTACGAGAGCTCGCCTCTCCCTTGCTCCCCCAGTCCCCTCTGTCCAGCTCCCGTCCCTTCACCCTCTTCTGGAGGAGGCCAAGGGCCGCTCTGCACCAGCCCAGCGCAGGAACCACAGCCCTCCGCAGGGCACACCCAAGATTTGTGCCCAGTTGGGGTCCTTTGAAAGGAAAAGAACGCAAAGTTAGGAGTGTAAAGATGGGCTCGGGGATTGGAAGGGCCTGTGCAGGGAGGGATACGGCTCATCAGAATCCCAGTAAAGGCGCCAAAGGTAGATTGGGACGTTTTGAAGATGACTTTGATTTCTCCTTCTTTACAACAGCGGGACTTGGGGATACGCGAATGAGGGTAGGACATGGAGGGGTGAGGCTCTTCAAAAGCACATCTTTGTCAGATGTCAGCTTCATTGAGCCAAAATCAGAGAATTCTTCACACACACACACGCACACGCACACACACACACACACACACGGTCTTCTAAAAGGGCCTCTGCAGTTAAAACCATGTTAGAAACATGACAGCAGCAGCAGGGCCTTAGAGGAGGGTATATGGGGGTGACTTGAGTGCTCATGGCCCCCAGAGACCTGTCTAGGTCATTGGCTGTGAGCTGGCAGTGAACGCAGGGACGGAGGCAGGCTCACAGGCTGGGAAGGGAAGCTGCCGAGTGGCGCCTGGGCCTCCACTCAGTCACTGGCTTCCCCCACACCCAGCAGCACGGAGATGGAGACGCAGGGCTGGGCATTCAGCTGCCTCAGGCCGGCTCCTCAGAGCACTCCCTCCCCTCTCCCCAGCCGTGCTTCTTTCCAGAAGATGAAGAGCAGACCTGGGAAGGTCTTCATGGAGCCAGTGGGGTGTGGAAGAGTAAACACTCCCCGCTCTGGCAGCTGCTGCTCTCATGAACATGCACTGAGCACATCCATTGTCTATAAATGCGCCTAAGGGCCTAACTCCCCACCCAAATAATGCCCAGCCCTTGTCTCTGGTCTTTGAGGGCTGCAGAATGAAGCAGCCAGGCGCCCGTGTGCCCTCTGTTCTGTGCAGGCTTGGTGGCCAGCAGTCCTCAGGTCCTGGGGAGGGAGTTGCGATTCCTAAATCCTGCAGAATTGGCAGAGCAGGGCAGAGGGGGTTTGGCTCTACAGACTGATTTCAGGGGTGCTGGGAAGGGGCCCTGCCCCATATTGGCTCACCTGCCACCTGGTTGCTATTGAAATTTCTTTAATGAGACCCAAATGCTTTCATCCTGTGATTAGAAGGAAGGGCCAGTGACTCAGCATGACCGGGAACTGGTGTTAGGAGGGGGCCGCTTGGTGTCTCCGAGGATGTTGCTCTGGCCCAGATGCTGCTCTGCAGCAACTAGCCCCTCCAGGTGAGGGTCAAATGCCCCCCGAGTGGGCCTCTCCTGGTGGCGCAGCGGTTGAGTGCTGGGCTGCGAGGCTGCCCGCAGCATCTGCAGCGCCAGTTCGTTTCCCGGCCGCCAGTGAGGGTCCCACAAAAAAAAAAAATGCCCCCGAGTCTTTACTCCCCTCTGAGAATGCCGCGTGTCCATGTTCTCTCTCCACCAGGATCATTCCCATTTTTCTCATCCACCGGCCTGAGAACAACATCCCTTACGCAACCGTGGAGGAGGAACTGATGGGAGAATTTGTGAAGTATTCCATGAGGGACGGGAAGGAAATAAACTTCTTGAGAAGAGAGTCAGAGGCTGGTCAGAAATGCTGTACCTTCCAGCACTGGGTGTACCAGAAAACAAGCGGCTGCCTCCTGGTCACGGACATGCAGGGTGAGGAGGGCGGCCTGGCCCGGGGAGTGCCAGGCCGGGGATGCATCCGGGTGGGAGGGGGCTGCTGGGTGCCTTTAAGCACCTCTATCAGCAGAAGGTGTTGCTAATGTCTCATCAGAAACAAGGTGTGACCAAGGAGCTTGAAATGACCGGCCTGATGGGGCACTAAAGTGTATTTTAATAAAGGGAGCCCATAATGCCTCCCCATTACAGCAGATGACCAGGCTGGCTTTCTTGTTACATCCTCACAGGCACACATCAGCTGTATATGTGAAAATCCAGATGTGCCCAAAGACAATCAAGATGTAATCATTCATTCTTAATGAGCGAAAGAGTCTCTCAGTTGTTTGAGATTCCAAGCTCCCTGTGCATTTACATGTTTTCAATATATGCACACATTTCCAGAACACAGTCACCGTCTGAAGTGGGGTTATCCTAATTAGGTTTCCCACATAGTCAGCCCTGAGTATAAGTTGCCTTCAGGGGGGCTCGAAGACCACCCTCTGTTTCATTAACTTGCTGGAAGGACTCACAGAACTTGTGGTTATGGTCTGTTGTCGTGAAAGAATGCAGACTTAAACTGGCAAGGGGCGGAGGCAAAAGGGGCAGTCTGGAGAGTCCAGGGGAACTTCTAGTTGTCCTGACGGTGCTGACGACCTTCCTGCTGGGAGAAATCTTATTGACGTCACACCCACTGTTGAAATCACCTCTACATTTTCCCGAGTGCTGCAGTGAGGACGAAGAGTCCTCAACAGACTCACAAGTCTCCTGCGTGCAGGTTTGAAGGCCTCTGATTTGGTGAGACACTTGGGAGCCTAAGAAGCTGTCACCCCAAACACCCACCAACTCAAATTCTGCAGCATGAACTCCTAAGGCTGCCTGTGCCCTTCCATCAGAGACACCTGTGGTGCCTGTACCCCCCGGCTCACACGCCGTGCCCTGGAGTTGAGATTTTTCACCTCTCCATACCCCTAATAACCTTGATTGAGTTGCTGGCAAATTATTAAACCAAAAAGAAGTTTCCTTTTAAAATTCTATTTTTCTAAATGGTAAGAGGTCACTGTAGTTGTAAGAAGTCAGAAAAAGCAGTTCTCCAAGTTCGAAGACCTTTAGCCAAATGATTTTTAAAAACCGGGCTTGTGTGCCCTTTAGAGACGTGATTTTTATACGATTTATACAAGATGCCCAAAGAGGGCTTTTGCAGTCCGGTGTCTTTTTCCCCCCCAAGCACAGTCCCTGTAATAAAAGCGACATGAAGCATTTCCACATACGTTCTAGTTGTTAGCAGCTTTGAAGGAATGACATGAGTTACCAACTGTGGAAAAGGCTTTATAATGGCCCCCAGCTCCCCCAACGTGCCGTGTCTAATATGGCTCCCAGGTGCCGTGCAGACAAGCGGGGCTCCCTCGCTGCTTCTGGCCCATGTAGCAACGCCGCCTGTAGTCTTGTCATGCTCCAGGCTGCTGCTGCTGGATCAGAGCATTGACTCCTTAGTGTTCCTTGCCCGAGCCTCAGAAAACAGTCCCCTGGTCAGCAGCGGGGATGGAACGAGGTTGCCATTGGACCTGACCCTCAGGATTGTTGTTGGGGGGTGCTGGTTCCTTTGTCCACAGCCCAGGTGGGCTTCTGTGTTGCCTGCAAGCCAGGCACCTGCAGCAGGGGGAGTCCTGCCATCATAGCCTGGCTAGGTGGGGCAAGAGGGGAGGAGGTGTGGCCCAGACCTGGGGGCGCAGGTCAGACAGGCCAGCTCAGGTCTCTGTTCTATTGTTTGGGTTTTGGTAGCCCCTCCCACACCCCGGGGGTTAATGGATCGAGGTTAGGCTAAGGTCTAAGGCTACATGGTGACAGGGACCCCATGCCTGGCCAGACAGGGCGGTCACTAGGTTGCTTGGGTGAGACTAGGGTGGGGGGTCTTCTGAGTGGGAGCAAGTGCCACAGACACACCCTAGGGAGACAGGGACAGAATTGGTTTCTGCTCTGGCAAGAAGATGTGGAAAGGCCAGACGCCCTGCACAGTCTGGGCCTCGGAGAGGCTCACACTCCCCCAGACCCAGGACGGGTTGAGACCTGGAGTGGGACGGGGGCAGCAGGGGAGAGGACGGCTCATCTCTGCTGTGGATGGTGATGCGATCTTGCCCTTGTGCCCTGAGAGATGGGAGCTTTTCCATGCTCCTTGCACCCCAGGTTCCTTAGTGACTTGCCTCTCTGCTCCTACCGGGGAGGAAGAAACAGACTCCTGTGTGCTGGGATTTCACGAGACCTGTGGCTCTTTACGGAATCACTTTAGGAGGCTCAGGTCTCTGTTGTATTGTTTTGGTTTTGGTAGCCCCTCCCCTGCCCCGGGGTGGGGGTGGGGGCTAATGGATAGAGGTTAGGCTAAGCATCAAAGGCTACACCACAGGTTGACAAATGCCAGCATCTCCAGGCTGGTGCTTAAAAGCCTACAGGCAACTCAGGAGTGTTTTCCTGGCTCTGCAGCTGCCCTAGAAAAGTTTCCATCTGAGATTAGAAAACTATCTTGATGGAAATGGGAAGTCAGGTATCTGGAGTCTGGCCATCTGGAGCTTTCTCACTGGGGACCTCGGCCACCCCAGCCCACACCCTCTGCACCTCCATTGTCTGCGGGCTTCCACTTGCAGCAGGACTAGACCTCTGCATCCTGTCCTGAGCTGCAAGGGCGGGGCTTTACCTGGAGGCTCCACCACTTGCTCCTTCTGAACCCGCTAGTCAGAGGCCTGCCATCCCTCTCCTTTCCGCTGCACTGGGTGCAGGAGTGCAGGCTGCCAGCCCCCACAGAGTGGCCTTGCAGAAGAGCTTGCCCATCTTTCCCCAGGCGCCCTTGTAACGCAATCTCTGCCTTTGCTCTCTTCCTGCAGGTGTAGGAATGAAGTTAACTGATGTGGGCATAGCAACACTGGCTAAAGGGTAAGTAGGGAAAAAACCAAGTGCTACAAAGAACACAAATCTGTAAAGGAAATCTTCATTCTGGAAGCTCTCCCCGGGTTCAGGGGAATCCCTTCCTAACTGGGCTCCATCATTGATGGTCCAGGATGATGATTAATCAGATGGCTGCTGGGACAGCAGGTGTGGGTGGCACTGTCCTGGGCAAACCTGGATGGACGGGCATCCCTTCCATCACATGGGCCACCGAGAAGCAGGGTTCCCAGACTGGGTTCCTGTGCAGGGTTCTTGTCTTACCAGCCATATGGGCACCGACTTTAAGTTCTGATCTACAGAATGGGGACTTTTTTGGGTTGTCTTAAGGTTCCCCCAGTTCCTCTATAGCTGGTCCCTGAAACTCTCTGTATGTGTTTGATAAAAATTGGGGTTTTTCCTCTTCATGTCTCATCCTGACCGCAGAGTAGGCAAATTTCAGAGCATTATTTAAAATCACTTTCTGCCAAAACAAAGCAGAAAACTGCTCAAGAAGTTTCAAAAACCAAAGCAAGCTTAAGACAAAACAATCAAGACATCCTTTAAAAGCATCTTAACAGCTTCCAGGAAACCAGGCTGCATATTTTCCCTCCTAATTTAAGAAGAAATCCAATTCCTTGGTTTTGTTGTCAGCTTTAATGTGTGCTCTCTGGCCTGGGACAGCTGCCCAAGGCCCATTAGGAGAGCTGATGGCTGAGCCCAATGCGGGAAACTGTCTATAAAGTGTTACTGTCCCTCCCTGCAGGGGCCAGGGGCAGAGATGGGCGAGAAGGGAATTCTGCAGCACTGAGAGTTCTGGAAGGGTGATTAGATCATATGTCTATTGCTTGTGAGTTTTCTTTAAGCTTTGCATTTTAAGACACATTCCCCGACCCCCACCGCACCACCTCAAAAAGAAACATTTCTCAGAAGCTCAGTTTGAAAAACTGATCAAAGGGGGGGCCTTCTCCAGTCAGAGGGGAGGGAGTGGTTGGGAACCCCTGGGAGCCCCTCTCTGTTCTGGGGTGAAAAAAAGCCACATCCAGCCTTCTGACTTATCAAGTTGGGGGTGGGAGGTACAGGGCGAGGGGCTGCCCCTTCACAAGTGCAGGGGCTGCCAGAAGTGAGGGTCTGGAAGAAAAGGGCAGCTGCCCAAGGTTTGAGGCAAGACTAGATGGAAGATACTGTCCCTTGGAAGCCAACACCGCAAGATGGAGCGCACGCGGTGGGGAGAGACTTGGCACGGGCTGGGAAGGCAGCTGGCAGGCAGGCAGAGAAAAGTCCAGGTAGGAGCAGCCCCACCCAAGCAGAGCTTCCAGAGGGAGAAGGTGCTGGCTCAGCATTGCCCAAGGGTGTTCTCTGTTCTTGGCAGGCACCCTGCGCCCTAGTTCATCCGGGATGGCCGTGGAGCCCTGGGACCTGGGGCAGAGGTGCGGGCATAAGAAGCCGTGCTCCCGAGGCTGCCTCGACCCGCTGTCTTTAAACACATCAGAAAGCACATAAGATGGGGGGCCTGCGAGGGAGAAATCACAAGGAGGCAAATCTGTCTTAGATGAATAACGAATAACGAACAATAATGCTAATATTCTGCTTAAAACAGAAAGAAACTATTTCCCAAACGGCAGGCCCACCCTTCTTTGGCCAGCGGAGGTCAGGCTCTTGGGCGGGAAGAGGAGCTCTTGTGTCATTTACAGAAACTATTTCCTGTGTCTCGGTCTGGACCAAGTGTTGGTCTGGGGACACCCCCATTAAGTAACCGGCCGTGTTTTTTTTTTTTTTTTCCGTTTAATGAAGTCAGAGAGTGTGAGCCTATTTTGAGGGTAGTTACTGTCTAATTTTTTTAAAAAAGGGCTCTCTCAGGACTTCTTCGTTTTAATGCAATTTCACTTGGTAATATGACCGACCCTTAAGATAGAAATCTGGCATCTTTTCCCCGGCAGCCTGGTGTGAATATGTCTGGAAACACACCACCTACACCTCGATATCCTCCTGTAGGCGATATTGAGTATAAAAATTTTGAGGTATGAAGTACAGCAGGCAGGATTGTGCGACATCTAGTATCTCCAGGCAGACCCAAGGTACACATTTGAAATGACTCAGCCATGTAGACTTCTCTGAGGGAGGGCAGGGGAATGGCTAATACTGGAACTGGGTTGTCCAAACCCAAACCAGGGCACACAGCATGTGCAGGGAGCTGGTTTGCTCCTGGGACAGCAGGTCCTGCACCCCCTTGCTGCCCCCTTCTCCTGTCCCCCAGCAGTTTCTGGGGGGATGGTGAGATCATGATGTAGCCACTAGAGGGCACCAGAGCCAATACTTTTGCCCTTAATAGTCTCTGCTCCCAGCCAACCCCCAACCCCCCAACCTCCCCAGCCCATTTCATGTTGCTGGACTGAAGGAAAACAAAGAAAGTGCCTGAAGCAGATTTCTCCCCAGTCAGCAAGCCCTGGAACAGCACAGGATTGCCACGACAAGCCACAAAGGACAGAGGGCAGTGTGACTGCAGGCCAGCCTGTCCAGAAAAGGGCTCTGCCCCCAAAGCTCAGAGCAGCCCACTAATCTCCACAGGTGTTGTTTTTCCACCAGGGCACATGCCAACTACTTGGCCATTCTTGCTTCACTTAGGAATAACTATATTCCATGCACCATTCATTTTCCCCTTCAAATTTTTATTTGCAAGTGTCCTTTTGTTTTGTTTTGTTTTTTTTTAAACGATGTCTCCTTCCACCCAAACTCAGGTACAAAGGATTTAAAGGCAACTGTTCCATGACCTTCATCGATCAGTTTAAAGCATTACACCAGTGTAACAAGTATTGTAAAATGCTGGGGCTGAAATCGCTGCAGAATACCAGCCAGAAGCTGAAGAAGCCCAGCGTGGGGAAAAGCAAAATCCAGCCAAGCTCCACAACAGTGAAGAAGGTGCCTTCTTCTTCTGGGACCCCTGCAGAAAAGAAAACCTAACCCCTCTGAATGAGCGTGAATGAACCAGCGGCACATACTGTGTGGGTAGAATCCTGAAAACGCCCTGAGAACGCCTGGGAGAGTCTGCAGAATGCTGTGACGATCCTTATTCCTGACTATGTGTCCTCCACGCTGCTTCAAAGCCCGTCACCTGCCGTCTCCACTGGAATGATTTTGGAGCAGTATTGGCGGCCAGACTTAAAGAGACAGAGCCAGCGGTCATTCTCAAGGACAGTTCATGTTTGTGTACGCCTTTGGCATTTTCACCGACCTCACGTTGTGTATGTTTGTGTATTTGCACGTGGTTGTGTTGTCAGGACTTGGTGCTGAGCTGGTCTGTCCCCAGTCAAATCCCCCCCTCCCTGTTGCTAACCTTGGATTTCTAGACACCTCCAGCTGCTACATGACCAGAAAACGGGAATTCCTTCCTGGGGTCAAGTCGTTGCAATCATGTCGAATATGCTGTTGTCCCTAGAGGTGACTTCCAAAAAGCGAGGCCACTTCCTGTCACTCTTCACACATCCACTTGTAGTGTTCTGGTTAATTAAATTCATATTTAAACAAAAAGTGGAAGATGCATATGTTACCAGACACTTGTTTTTTAGAATATGTGGCATATTTCAGTCCCCCCAGGATTAGTACATTTAGTCATTTTTTTTTAATAGAGGCATGTTTTATTTATTTATTTGTTTGTTTGTTTGTTTTTGTTTATACATGCACTGGGTACAGTCAGAAGCGCGGGAGGGTGAGAGAATTCACCAGAGCCAGAGCGGGGAGCAGAGCAGGCAGAAGGACGGAAGTGCACTGCTGAGGGGAGCAGCGGGCGGCAGGAGAGGTCTGCGCGCCATGTGGGACCCTCCTCCGGTGGCCGGGGAGCAGCCGGGGATGGAACCTGCGCCGCAGAGGCCGTGGGCAGCTTCGCAATCCAGCGCTCAACTGCTGCGCCAACGGGGAGGCCCTAATCATTTCTTAATTAAGTTTAATGGAGCACAAAATATTTCTATTTGACCCCATCTTATATCACAACGTTGGCTCCATCAATTTCTACTTTGCCCTTTAAACCCAGATTCCCTAAACACAGGGCTGCCCCCTGCTGGATGGCAAAGGAGGTGCATGCAGGTCCTGAGGGGGAAACACCCACCTGCCATGGGCATCCCAGCCACGCCCGCCCACCCCGGTGGGTCTCCTCAGACCAGCGTGGGACATGCCCAGCTGCAGAGCAGAGTGGCAGTTCATGGTGGGCAAGAGGAACGGGCATTAATACAGCTCACGGAGAATCTTCTGTTTCTCAGACTGGAAAAGAATGCTGACCCAACGCTTTGTTGTCTAACAGACCGTTTTTAGAGCACAAAACCTAAAAGTGCACAACTTTCAGGTTTACAGAAAATTGAGTGGAAGTAGAGAGCGTTCCCATAGGCTCCCCTCGCCCCACTATTCTTGTCCTGCATTAGTGTGATACCTGTGTTACAGCCAATGAGCCAGCATGGATGCGTTATGGTTTCTTAAAGTCAACGATTTACACTAGAGGCCCTCCTTGTGCTGTTCATAATCTGAGTTTTGACAGATATCTCATGACATGTATCCGCCAGGTCAGTACCCTACACAGTCGTGTCACTGCCCTGGAAATCCTCCCATCTCTCACCTGTCCTTCCCTGCACTGCCCCCACCCCCAGCACCTGGCCGGCACTGACCTTCTTACTGTGTCCAGAATGCTGTGCAGGCAGGTCTTGCAGCTGGGTGGCTGTTTCGGGAGGATGCCGGCTGGCCCCTGGCTGTGTCTGGGAGGCCTGGCCCCAAGGAAAATGCAGGTTATCATGGGGAGGGTGCTGGGCCTAAGAGTCAGCATTTCTAGCAGGGCCCCAGGGATCTCCATGGCATTCAGGGAGCACACTTGAGGGGCTGTCTAGACCACAGTTAGAGTCCTGGAGTGTTGAGGGGAGTGACCAGAAGCCCTAGAGCTCTGCTGAGGAAGCACCGGCTGCTTCTTGATTCTGACTGTGCCTCAGGGGCTTGGCCTAAGGAAAGCGTCCCTGTGAGGCCTTATCACAGCCATTGTGGGCAGTGCCAGGGGCTCCACACAGCCTCTCTCGGGGGCAGTGGGCTTCTGTGGAAGATTCCTGGCTGTCTCTGCTGTAAAACACTGTTCTCCTTGGGTACAGGACTTTGGGGGGAGGGGAGGTGAAGAGCGGGAGAGGGAGAGAGGGAGAACTCAGGGGGATGTCCATTTAAAAAGGGATTTAAAAGAGAAAACACTTCAGTCAGTCTCCTGTCTTCTCAGGAATCTACCATCTCAGCCTCTTTTCTGAATCTGGCTATTGATTCTAAAATGCTCATTTTTCAACAAGGCTGTAGCCTACATTCCCCATAGACATTCCACAGATGTATTTGGCTGTGAGGTTCTAGAAAGTTCCACAATGGCAAAACTTGCAGGACACGTGTGTGTGTGTGTGTGTGTGTGTGTGTGTGTGTGTGTGTGTGTGTAGCTTTCACCAGACCAGCTACTTTCCTTGGTGATGATAAAAGTGCTACTATCTACCCGAGGGTTGAACTATTTTAAGTTTTAGAAAGATACAAAAGGAAAAGTTAAAGTCCTCTTCATCCCCTCTAGCTGGTTATGAGTTTGGACTTGCACAGTTGAAGGAGCAGGACTCTTGTCCCATATTTTGCGTTTTGCAGTCACCCATGGGTGTGTCTTTGGGCTGGAGTGGTCCCTTAATCTTTTCATAGTTGCTTTTTTTTTTTTCCAAAGTGCCCCAAATGTTTCATCTGCTCATAACCACTGATAGACCAGGGACGGAAGGTCGCTAGTGGTGGGGTCTGTCCTGGCTGGGGCTCCCAGGGGTGGCCTTTGCATGTCCTAAGGCCACCCACACCTGACCTCCGGGGGAGGTAAGTAGCTGTTTTCTTGCACAAATAATAGGGTGAGTGTGCAGTGGGCTCACTAACCCCAAAGGTGGTGTTCTGGGATCTCAGAAATGGCCACACCCATTGCTGCTATTTTAGCTCAGTTTGTATCACGCCTACTTCTTATTGAATTTCCCATTTATTTCCACAAATGTGTGCTGGTGGATGGTCTAGAGGAAAGGTTCAATCCAGGCACCCAGCGAGGACTGGCGTGTGGGACTTGCTGCCTGCAAGGGGTGGTGGGGGGTGTGTGGTCACAGACGTGAAGTGTCTCTGTTCCCTCAAGGGCTGGACAGTGGAGACCTGTGATGGGCAATCCCAAACATAACCCTTTGGCACAACAGGCTTGTCCACACAGCAGGTCCTCGCTGACGAGAATGGTGGAGAGAGGAGGCCCGTTGGAGCGGTCCGGGTTTGGATGCGAGGCGCTGGCCTGCCTCATTGCCCCAGCGCCTTCCCAGCCAGGCTTCTGATAAGCTCATAATAGCAAAGGGTTTCAATAGATTCTAGTCAAAAGAAAGGGAGCAACAGCAACAATTCTTTCTAGTTATACGTACGTAACTCTCTTTTCCAAATATCCGCGCTGTTTTGCAGGTGCAGGGCGCATGTTGGGCCGCATGCAGGGGCCGAAGGGTGGGGAGAGCGTGCCAGCCTGGTGCTGGCTGCTTCCTCTGAGTGTGTTCTGCTCCGCGGACCACGTGTGTGTGAGTGAACAGACTCACATGTCTCTCCCATTTGGATCTGCAGATGACACGTGGGTTAGTGAGTTAAAAAAAAAAAAATCAAATGAAACACAAAACCTCTTCTGCTCACCACAGGGCATATTTTGCAAGTCTTTGCTCGAATGGCCCTGAAACGCTTTGAGAGTTGGTCTAGAATCAGTCTGCTTGGTCTAGAATACGTTTGTAAAAGCTGCAGGGCAGGACGGGTGCCAATTTCACTGCATGTCCCGTGAGCACGACGTCCACTTGACAGCGAGGTGAGCATGTGTGGACGGGGCTTAATTGTGTCGCTCAGACGGAGAATTCTTCAGTACTATTTTTTATAAGCGCCCACATGGTCCCCTACAGACAGAGACCATCTGGGGCCCTTTTAAAAATCCACATGTTCTTGATCAGATGGGGTCAAGAAGGGCTACTCCATCAGTTTCTGTGGGTCTGCTACTCCTAAGCAGCCTATTCGGCCGCCATTTTGTCACCTAAACAAGGTCAAAGTTGGCCCAGCCAGTTAGGAACAGGAGCCCAAACCCTTAAGCCCTTCAGATGAAACAAGAGCACAAAGCTGGACCACACTGGGAAGGTTATGCATCACAAGGTATATCTAGAACACCCAGAGGGCTGAGGACTTATGCATAACATATGCATCACAAGCTATGTCCAGAATGCCCAGGGGCTGAGGATCCATGCATAACATGTGCATCAGGAGGTATGTCCAGAAAGCCCAGGGGGCTGAGGACCGATGCATAACATATACTCCCAATTTATACATCACGAGGCATGACCGGGAATACCCGGGGGGGCCAAGGACCAATGTATGACAAGGGACCCCAGAAGCTGATCAGTGGAGCACCTTGTTGATAAGATTAGAACCATGGCTGGGGATTAGGGTGTAGCATCAAGTAGATTAGAAGTGCCTGGAGGGCAGACTCACAATCCCTAATCTTCTACACCCTTCCCCTTTTCTTAATCTCCCTAATCTCCTTACAACCAATTACGTGTGTCAATAAAAGGGCCAGGATCTTGCTCTTCAGCAGCATCCTGCATTGTGCAGCCTGCTCCATGACTCCCGTTTGTCAGTGTGGTGTTGTCTAATGCAACAAGTTTCTGCTTTAGGACTTCAATATATCGGAGCAATTCTTCGGGACAGCTCACCTCCCTCTCCCTAACCCTTTCTCGTCTACCTCTACAACATAGCAGGTGGGGGCTGCTTCCCATTAAGTTGCCCACAGCACTTTCCTTGCTGTCCATGTGGGTTTCCTGCTGCTGCCGTAACAAAGTGCCACAAACTGGGTGAGTCAAACAACAGAAATTGCCTCACAGTTCTGGAGCTGGGACTCTAGGTCGGGGTGTGGGGTTGGGGGAAGGAGCCCCTTGGGTCTCCTCACCCACATTTTGGGAGTTTCTTAGCTCCTGTCTTCACATGGCATTCTTCCTGTATGTGGGTGCGTGTGTCCAAATTTCCTCTTTTGCTCAGGACATGAGCCATATTGAATTTGGGGCCACCCTCATTTTAACTTGGTTAAGACCCTAATCCTAAATCAGACCCTATCCCCAGATGAAGACAGAGACTCCAACAGAGGAGTTTAGAGGCGACAATGTGGCCCAGACAGCGTCCTTTCACATCCACATCCATGAACATCAGTTTGCTCAGGCCAAGAGTGCAGGAGATGAAGTGGGAGTGTCTGCTTGCCCCCCAGGGCCTCCTTCTGTCCTCATGGTGGGGTGGCAGCCCCTAGAGATGTCTCTGTTTCCTGGGAGCCTGTCTACACCCCCAGCCACCCTGTGTGCTTCATTGCCCAGGGCGATGACGTAGCTGAGCACACCCGGCCCTGCCCTCCCATGTCCTCACTGTCCCTGGTGCTTCCTGACTGAGACTTAAAATTGTGTGGTTCTCCTTCCTGCCCCACAAGATGCCCCTGGGCCTCATACCACCTTCTAATACACTACGTGGTTGACTTATTGATTTTATTCCATGATTTATCTCCCCATTAAAATGTAAACCCTTTGAGGAGTTTTTTCTCTCTCTACTGATGGATCCTGAACACCTAGAAGTGCCTGGGTCACAGCAGATGCTTCATAAATATTTGCTGAATCGATTGCTGTGCCCTCCCCCTGCCCCTTGCCAAAAGTTCTCCATTACCCAGTGGACGTTCTTCTCAGAAAATCTGAGGCTGAAGGATAGAGAAAGTCTATTCCTCTCCCCACTTTTGAAAACAGAAGACTGTAAAACTGCCTGGCCCACAGCCCCTGACACGGTTCTTATGCTCTGATGGTAGCTCCCGCCAATCACCCTCCCTTGAAGCAGACCAGGCATTGTTCTCACCCCATTTCTGGTTCTCTCATCTCCTCCAGGCTTCGCCTCCCCTGGCCTGCTTTTCTGTTTTTTGTTTTTCTCTTTTGGTGGTTCTGCAAGTAACTGAGAAAACACACTCATTTTCCTCCCTCCTTCTCCACCTTCAGTTCTAGATTTACTAGGGAGCTCAGGGCAGAAAAGGGTAGAATGTGGGCAGGGCCACCCTGCAGAACTCCACGTGGAGAAGGTTGCCCCCGTGGGCTGGGCAGCAAGGTAAGCTGGCTGTGAACTTGCGACTTGTCAGAGCCAATCACTTCATACCCAGACAACCCCCCGGAACAGCATCTCTCAGAACCCCAGAGCCATCACCCAAAGGCCTACCCCGTGTCTCCCTCTGCAAACCTGGACTGTCCCATGCCACACAGGTGCTTTCCTTGCTGTCTGTGTGGATTTCCTGGGATTGCTGCAACAAAGTGCCACAAACTGGATGAGTCAAACAAGAGAAATTGCCTCACGGTTCTGGAACTGCGACTAGGTCAAGGTGTGGGGTTGGGGAAGGAGCCCCTTGGGGGCTCCCCTGGAATCCCCTAGATCTGCTGCTCCCACAGATTGGAGCTGGAGACTCCAGTCTCAGTTGTAATACTTACCAACTGTGTGAGTTTGAGAGTCACTTCATCTCTCTGGACCTCTACTTCCACATCTCATAGATGGGCATAATGATACCTTTTCTGCTGAAATATAATTGCTATATAACATTTTATTAGTTTCAGGTATACGTCATGGTTTGATATTTGTATATATCACATATGCACATATTATATAGTGTTTATATATTGTATCTATTGTGAAATGATCACCCTCGCCCCCCCGCCCCAGTACCTCTAGTTGACATCCATCCACATGCATTTTTTCCTGTAATGAGAACATTTAAGATCTGTTCACTTAGCAACTTTGAAACATATAGTACAACATTATTAACTCGGGTCACCACCTGTGCTTACACCCCCAGGACTCATTTATAACTGGAAGTCTGTACCTTTGTACTCCCTTTACCCATTTTGCTAAGCACTCCCCGACCCCCACCATCTCTGGTACCACCAATCTGTTCTCCACGTCTGTGAATTTGGTTTTTTTGTTTCTTTGTTTAGATTCCACATATAAGTGAAATTCTACCATATTGATTTTTTTCTGTCTGGCTTATTTCACTTAGTCTAATGTGGTGCTACCTAGCTAGCAGGGATGTGAGAATTAATTTATGTATAAAAAAGTCTGACCTAGAGTGACTTTCAATAATTATGAATCATTATTATAACTGCTAAGCTGTGATGTATTTTTTAGCTTGGAGAAGCTATTTATCTAGAAATATCTATATCTCATTCATAATAGAGGAATGAGTTTCATAAATCATTTTACAATTCATCACTGGGGAAAACAGCACAATAAAACATCACCTAAAAATGACTTACAGCTGCAAGTGAATTATATTTTTCCCTGTTGTTGATATTAAGAAAGAAGGAGAATAAGAAGAAATCGTGGCAAATGATCGGTTTATGTAACACGATTTTTTGTTTGGTTTTCAAACGTCATTTTACCCCCTTGTATCAGCCCCGTGTTCTACTGCTCTTTATTAATCCCAGTTCCCCGATCTCTTCAGGAGGTTAGGCAATCCAGGGTTTAACAATGACTGCACAGCATCTCTCAAAAACTCACTTTCAAGCAGCAAGGAGCCCCTGCCACCCGGAAAGGGTCCAGGCCTGGCCGACGGGCCATGTGAAGTATCTCCGAGCTGTACTTACATAAGCGGCTTTGATCAACAGCCCTTCCAGCTCCGGTTCCTCCTTCCTCCTCCAGTTTTCTGGGAGAAATGAATTTTGAGCAAGAGAAAAAAGGAGGTGGTGGATCAACAGAGAGAAGAGGGGAAGGCAGCCCCGATGGCGAGAATCTTGAGAACCACAGAAGACCATCCTTGATCTCCTGGGCAAGAGCAAGCAGCCTGGAAACATCCTGGGTGCTCCATCCAGGAGGCGCAGCTGGGGGCATGGTGGAGGAGGGCGCTTTGCCCAGGGCTTTGGCACCTGGGCTGGATTTTGTGGATTTGATTCATAAGGGGCAGGTTTAGATAGGGGCACGGCTTGGGCCGCTGGAGAGTGGGGTGCTTGTCCAAGTAGGAGGCGGGATGGCAGAGCAGAGAGCAGGGTACCTCACCTCCAGGGGCATCTCTGGACCCAGAAGCAGGAGAGGACGCTGGGAAACCAGAGAGAGGCTGTGTCAAAAGGGCTCAGAAGTCAGCCATGTGCAGCCTGGAGTGCCCACAGCTGGAGAGGAGAAACATGAGCAAGGCAGCAGCCAAACTCGGCTGGTCGATTCCAGCACCTGGAAACTTCCTCCTCCGGGCAGCTCCCAGGGCTCTTCAGGCCCAGCCTACCCTGCACACCAGTCACCTCTCCCTGGAAGAGAGCAGGACTGGCAGGCCCTGCCTGAGGTGGCAACGCCCAGCAAGTTCAGTCAGGCAGATGCAGCTCCAGAGCGGGAGCTCTGTGCAGGTCACCCCAGATATTTCTCAGCACCCCCAGGCCACAGAAAGGTCTGCCCTGGATGATTCTTTACTGCAGCTTCCAGGAGGTTGTGCTGTTTGGTCTTCATTTGTATCTATTTTATATTATATAATATACTAATAATATGCACCTGTAATAGTATACTATACAATATACATATTTACATTACAGAACATAGATGTTATAACACACATGCTCTTGCTAATGGTGCCTTATGATTCATTCTTAAAGATCAATATTTACTATTGTTCCCGTGTCTGTGTGACAGGAAATCAATCAATCAAACGCACCCCTCATTTTAGGAGGCTGAGGCTTTCCATGAGAGGTGCTCATACACCCTAAGTCACTTCCCCACTCCTTCCCTGCACCAGCCCCTACCCCAGAGAACATAACCAGACATTCATTGGCTTTGTGGAGGCCCTCAAAGCCCCCATCATGCACAGTTCTTTGCCATGGGGCCTCTTTAAGAATCCTGGGAGAAGTTGGGGGCTCTCACCTTCAAAAAATCCCAGTTGGGCCTCCCCTGGTGGCGCAGCGGTTGAGCGCTGGGTTGCGAGGCTGCCCGCAGCCTCTGCAGCACCAGTTCAATCCCTGGCCGCCGGGATTCAAATCCCAGTTGGCTTGAATTTTGCAGTTCTGACTTTCCTTCTGTCTGGGGCCAGTGGGCATCTGGTTGACCGCTCCATTTTGATGGGTCCCACTGCTGCCAGCCTGCAGCTGACCCCCAAGGTCAAGGCCTCAGCGCCTTGGCCCCCTCACTCTCCTGCACTGGGGGTGAGACACACAGAGGCCTCACTGGGTGGGTCACCCCGTTAGTCAACACTGAATTTCCCAGGGCACTTACGAGCTGTTTCACCAGACAGCTGTAGTCTCTTCTATTTTTATCCTTTTCTCATGGCCACTCAAGAAATTAGCCGGAGTTGTTATAAACAAATGCATATGGTGATGGCCTCTCCACACACAATGGCAGCCCGCGTGCCTGGCATGGGGTGCGGGCAACTCAAAGGTCACCGCTCTCTCCCCGAGTCTGAGTCATCATTTTCCTCACTCAGTACAGAACTGGGGGCCGGCCCTGACCACGGGACATGCCCACACTGAGCCCACATTAGGGTCTGGGTGTAGTGGGGGCTTCCTCCTCTCTCTGGGGCTTGGGTTCTGTCTTTTATACCTGGACAGCAGCTCTGGGGGTCCTCATAGCCCCTCTTACCTCTGAAGAAGGGGTCACTGTCATGCCATTTGACAGGGAGGGGCATGTCCGCAGGCACCCCTTAGGAAGGGGCTCAGCCCCTCGCAGGCACAGATGGACGCAGGCACATCCGCTCCTGGACTCTCCAGACACCAGAGCGGGCCGCCCTCATGGGATGGGCCCTCCGCAGTGACCGGGAAACAGTCCGGGAACGCATGATTTTCAGCAAACTCCATTTTGTTAGCTCAGCCTCCGGGAGGGGCCCTCCACAGCCCGCTCTTCCCCAGGCTGGTCCTGCCAGCACTCCTCAGTCAACATGCCCTTCACTGCCCCCCAGGAGACTGCTGTTCCCTTCTCTTTGGCTGGAACAGCAAGCTTCTGTGCCTGCTTCACGGTCTGCATCTGAGAAGACTGTAGGGGAGGGGGTGAGAGAAGGACTTAAACGATGGTTTGTTTTCTGCTCTTTTTATTTTCATCCCTACTACAATCATCCATTTCTCCTCAAGACTGTATTTTAGCCTCCCTGCTACTGGAACATTCCACATGAGGAAGTGAGGAAAAAGAAAACCCTAGCTCCCTCCTCTCCACCCAATACCCACTCCCCCTACTTTAGAACCAGGACCCAAAGCTGTTCACAGTGGTAGGTGCTTCCTCAAATCACTGCATTGCTGTGGCCCCTGCAGCTGAGGGTGGTTGCAAGTTATGTTTCCAACCCCTCAGATTAAAGCCCAAGTCTCTGGTGAGACTTCTAAGCGTGTTGTTTAAAGGAGATTGAGCTGGGAGCAATTACCCTTTTTACCTTTCATCCTTTTAGTTTTTCCCTCCTGGAACATGAACTTGATAGCCGGAGCTCTGGTCATCATGTTGTGACCATGAGGACAGACTGGAGCGGCCATAAGGAAAAACCCAAGCTCTGAAGACAGGGTGGAGCTGCTGCTGCAACCCTGGATCCTTTACCAGCTAGCTTTTTTGAAAGGAGAGACAAATAAAGTTTTATTTTGTCTAAGTCACTTGTTACTTGATACATACTTTGGTATATGTTGCACTTCTTTAAAAATAAAGTTCTCAAAGTCATTTAAAATAGAGCATCTTGCCAACTGACACCTTTTCCTGCCGCGGAGCTCTGCTTAGGCTATGCATTATTCACTGAGTGTGCTTTAAAAATGTCAGCGGTTCAGAGCATCTTACGTAACTGGTCTGGGCATGGCCTGGCAGACAATTTTTAAAACTCTCAGGGTGGTTCTAATGTGCGGCCAAGGTTGAGAAGACTGCAGTTCTCTTCCAAGGCCAGAGTAATTGGCTGATGGATTCCCTTCCTCACTCGCTTATTAAACCCTAATGAGCACCCCCATGGACACAGCCAGCCCCCAGTAGAGCATCAGAATCACCTGCAGGGCTTGTTAAAACACAGGTGGTCCCTCCTCCCCCAGCATTTCTAACTTAACGGAGTCTGGTGGGCAGGAGAATTTGCATTTCCAACCGGCTCCCCGGGGAGGCTGATGTGGCAGTGGGGCGTGATTTCTTTTGCCCCAACTTCTTCCTTTTGTGCTGTTTTCCTGCTCTGCCCACCCCTCTACGGTCCACGAGCTCTTTGGTTTGCTTACTGCTTACCCTCTATTAAAAATAGAACAAAAAGCTTCTTTCCCTTAAATGACTTTTAGGGGTACTGTCTTCAAGTTTACATTCAGAAGTCACCTCCTCCATGAAGTCTTCATTTGAAGACTTCTCTGGCTCAGGTCTGTGCCCAGAGAGCCTCTGGTACTGCTGTCTCATTGCGCGTGGACACTATGCCCCATCGAATCTCTATTCTTCTGAAGACAAACGTGTTATCTCTGCCTGGGACCTGGCACATGGTGGATGCTCAGTATTTTCCTGCACAGGAGAGGTTGGCTTCAGGCAGCCTGGGCTTCTGCTTATGTGAGAGCATGAGCTGGGCTGGTCCCAGAGGCCCTGGAATGTCCTTCATGACCCAAGACTTCCCTCCTGGGCTCAAGCTTGTTCTCTGTCCAGTGGCATGAGGTTGAAGGATCACCTGATCCCATCCCTGGACCTGGGATTCACCCACTGATCCTTAGAACAAGACCATGGCAGCAGCTCGGCTGGTGCCTGACATGAGATACGTACAGATCAGATGCTCAGATGATTAAAGACTAGTTTCTGGCAGGAAGAGCCAGTGGGAGACAGCCACATAATTGGAACAGGATGGACACTGGCTACAATGAAATATTGATTAGCAGAATATTATCCAAAGACTGGGTCACAGCCCTGGAGACATGCATACAATTCTTTTTTTTCCCCATTGACAGTAATATATCTATTATGGATTAAGCTACTTTAAAAAAAAGTTATTTGTGATCTTCATTTTTTTTAAAGATAGATTTATTTATCCATACAAGAACTTGTGTGTGTAGAACAGAGATATGGGGCGGGCGGCGGTGAGAGGATTCACCAGAACCAGAGTGGGGAGCAAAACTGGCAGATTGACCGAAGTACACTGCTGAGGGGAGCAGCAGGCACAACAAGAGAGGTCTGCTGCACCATGTGGGTTGTCTCCCTGGCCGGAGATCAAACTCATGTTACAGTGGCTTGATAGCGCTGTGCCTTTAACCCCTGCACCACCAGGGAGGCCAAAATATTTATAATCTTTAAAAAAATGCACTGAGAATAAGTCTCAAGTACTTGCAAATTCTTAATATCTATACCATCAGATTAGAACAGTAAGTCAAATAACCAATTTCTTAATAAATTATCTTACAAATTAAAATGCATTTAAAATTGCTTTAAATGCATTCTTTATAAGTAATTTGGCATTTATTTTTATATCATATTCACCTATGCTTAATATTTAAAGCTAGTGTATTACTCTGATGGAAATATGGGAAATCTCTCCTTCATGCAAAATACAGGGATAATAGCCAAGTCAAAGGGGAAAATCCTCCTCTTCTTGTTTTTGTAAATGTATCCAACTGTGATCATCTGCATGACAGATGAGGAAACCCGGGAAGTTTCCCACAGGTCAGACATATATTTTCCGTTCATCAGAAGCACCCGATATCTATAGCTAATTTATAACTAGATGGCATTTCAAAGAACCAGATTGAGTCCTACGAGTTACTATAAGCAAAAGTTCCCAGTGGGCTAAGGACAGTCAATGACTTACACAATCATTTCAGGGGCTGTTGGCTGTTCCTTAAAGAGTGCAAGTCCAGGTCTCCCTGGTGGCGCAAGGGGTTAAGCACAGCACTCTGAAGCAATCCGCAGCCTCTGCGGCATAAGTTCGCTCCCGGCCAGCCAGGGAGCTACCCACATGGCACAGCAGACCTCTCCTGACTCGCCCGCTGCTCCCCTCATCAGTGTACTTCAGTCAATCTGCCTGTTCTGGTCCCCGCTCTGTCTCTGGTGAATCTCTCACCCACTACATCTTTGGCCTGTACCCCAGCTCTTGTATGCATAAATAAATAAAATCTTATAAAAAAAGAGTGCAAGTCCAGACCTGCCAACATTAGATGTGATCATTTTATATTAACATATACAAAATTCTGTTTCAATTCTTTATGTTAGTACAACATGAAAACAACCTCTGCACAAGCCAAAAATGTGGAAACATTTAAAAAATAAGGAGTCAGTCATTGTCTAAAGTACTGACACGCATTCACGCTTGCAAACAGCATCCTGCTGGGTAGAATCCCTTCATTGGACAGCATTTGGCACGCACATAACTGGGCCATTCTGCTGAGTGTTTTTCTAAGAGCTCACTGAAACACAGAGCCTGTCATACAGGCAGAAAAAAAATGCTAGAAGAAAAAGAACTAATTTTTACCTCCCCTCTTTTTGACAATAGGCTAGAGTATCTGCTGGTTCTGGGGTCATAGGTTTCTGGCCAACCCATCACTGGTCTACTCATGCAACTCAAGTAGGATTTGCCAACAGGGGCATAGCAAGAACCAGCGTGAGCCACTCTGAGCACCAAGATCACCTGCATTATGTGGTGGAGATGTACTTGCAAGGAGAAAGCCTGGGTGGGGTCCTCCAGAAGTACAAGGGGACTCAGGGCATCACACTGGTCTATAGGTTTCTTGTCATCCATCTTCATCAAATGTGCTCGTGTGCCAGATGGCAAGGGAGAAGACTGTGGTGGCGAGCAGCAGCGCCAGCATACAGCAGAGGCCATGGATGTGAACTCCATGACCTGGGAGGGAATGGGGAGGGCACAGGAGTAGCGCCTGTGCCCATGGAGGAAAAACCATGCATACAACAGCTCTTGACTTGATCAGCCATGTATTTATCCATGAAATATTTATGGCAAACCCACCAAGTGATGGACTTTGTGAGTTCAGCATACAGCAAAGTCCCTGACCTCATTCCCCTCACACCACCTGCTAGAGGATGTAGAAAATAAATAAGTGATATCAGGATGAAGAGTGTCACAGTGAGGTGGAAGGCTTCATGAAAAAGACAACGTTGAATAGAAGCAAGAATGAGGGGAAGGAGTAACGTATACTTAGATCTGGAGTCTTGGGACCAATCGCAGCAAGTACAAAGGTCCTGAGGCAGGAGGGCACTGATTTGTTCTCTGAACCATCAAGGTGGTGCCTGTGGCATGGAGTGAGCAAGAAAAAAAGTAGGAGATAAACTGACTGACAAGGATGTATGGGATCCTTGGTTCATCATCCCCAGGGACTGGGGAGTGATTGATTTTGAGCAGGGGAGTGATATGATCCAATATAGCTTTTAAAAATGAATGGAGAAAATAAATAGACATGGTCGACATTCTAAGATAGTGATGATCAGTTACATTCCCTTGCCTTCAAAGATAAATTGCCTACTCTTCCTTGGTCTTGATCAAGGCATGGCAAGCTTTTTCTATAATGGCCAGATGGCAAATATTTTAGGTTTTTCACATCATATCACCCCTGTCATAGTGGTTCAACTCTGCCCTTGGTGCATTAAAAAATAAATATATTGTCATGGACAATGCGTAAAGGAATCAGCCTGACTGGTTCCATCCCAATCTAGGCAAATGGAGATGGGTTGGTAAATACCAGTAAAGCTTTATTTATAGACACCAAAATTTGAATTTCATGAAAATTCCACATGTCATGAAATAGTATTCTTTTGATTTTTTTCAGTAGTTTTATTTTTCACTCAGTTGGATTTTTTGGTAACTTCATTATTGAGGTGACACTGGTTTACAGCACTGTATATGATTTAGGGGTCTTGGTTCATACCTCTCAGATGTATGTCAACACACCCCACCCACCACCAAAGCACCCACAGTCTCCCATCCCAGTTCATTGGGAATCCTCTTCCCTTTGTATCTCACTTTTGTGTCATTTTTAAATATAAAACATGCCTTCGTGCATACACAGGTGGAGTCTAAGTGACAAACCAGGTCATCAACCCCTGGCATTGATGATCCATTAGTGAAATGCAAGACCATTGTGCCTGCCCTCCTGTTCCCTCCATCCCACTGCCAGGGAGCCACCTGCACATATCACTAGCCTCATCTGCTTGCTCCTCAGGTTCCTGCCACAAGTTGGTTGCAAGTTCTTTGGCTGTACCAAGACCAGCAGCCTATGTTGTGGCCTGGAGGGAAAGCTCTGCCCCACTGAGAACACAGAGCTTACCAGAGAAATCCACTTCTCTGGCTCAGGAATCCAAACTGGGATGTAGGGAGGGAAGAAGTCACTTTGTCGCCCCTGAAGAAACTGCAAAGATACCCAAAGGAGGGAGGCAAGTAGAGTCCATTAAGTAGCAGAGGCCATGAGACCCCAGAATGAGCAGAAGTTAGGAATAAGCAGTAGTGACAGGGAACAGAAATCGTAGAGAATGATGGAGGCACAAAGGGGATGATATGGTAGCACAAAGAGCAGGAAAAGAAGACGACAAATCACAGTATTGGTAGGGGCTCCATTTAGCTCTATAGCACTGACCAGATACCCTGGTCTCTGGAGCGTTCACAAGTCCTATGTGTCCACTTTCCTCTAGGACCTGCTACCGACTGTTGGGGCACTCCTATGTGATATCCACTCCTTTAATGCTATGTGGTCCCTTCCAGAAATCTTCTCCCCAGCTCACTGTCTTGTAACTGTAGGTACTTGAGAAATATCATCATAAGAATGAATTACTTGAGTCAACCTAAGGGAAAAATGCTTTTTGCAATAAATACTTCCTAACACCATCTCATCTACCACACCATTTGCAGCCATATTCTTTGGAATACACCCAAATGTCCTTTCCAAGCATTACCCAACCCAGCATATCACTTTACTTGCTGAGCTAAGGACCAGATCTGAGATAGCTTAGGCTTCTTCAGAGACATAAGAGAGATCAGAAAAATCTCCAGCCCAGGTGGTTATACTTATTGAGAAGGACTTTAACTACAGTAGCTGGCACATCTAAACAGTGAGAGAGAATCTCCTCCGTCTTTGTATCAGCTGCAATTGCAAGTCCAGTGCAAAAGCAGGACTGGATGTATCGCCTGAAGACAGGCAGCCCTAAGAAATGGGGCTCTGGATTGGGTTCAATGTGGCAGAAAAGTGAGAAGCAAAGACTCTTCCTCAGGTATAACAAGGTTAGCTCTTGTCTGGTGTATTTAATGTGTCAATAGACACTCAGTAGCAAAACAGAGCTCTTCTCTCACTCTTCCCCGAAGGCTTTGAAAATTTCATCAAAATTAAAGCTAGATTCTGCTGTCAGAGAAACTCTCAATGCAACCAAACTGGAATATTCAGGCAGCAAACTTGAAATCCTTTTAAAGAACAAACGTTATTACGTGCAGAGGAGTATCCAGCCGCTAGGGGGAAGTATCTCCAGTAGAGGGTGGCCCAGGCTCCACGTGCTGAGAAACAGGGTGGTGCTCACTGCAGCCCAAATGGGAGGTCATAGTGAAGAAAAAAAAAAAAGCCCCCCAGTTAAATTTTAGAGCTTTGAGACTTTAAGAACACTTTACCCAGCTCTTCTGATGCACTAAAATTCTTCACGTACACGCACTATAGACACATGTACAAATGCACACACATACCTATCTCTGTCCCTTGCCACATAGCACAAATTGCTTCTTTGATCGAAAAGGTCATCTTTCTCTGTAGCTATTTGACTGCATTTTTGAATGAAGGAAGGAAAAACCCCACCAAATAAATTCCAGCTCCATACTTGAGTTGTTCTTTGCAGGGAATTGCTGGGGAATGCTTTGGAAACTTGAAGTTCACATTAAAAAAAAATACTACATTTCACCAGACAGATTGATGAGAGAAAGCCAAAAAGAAGTTTAATAACATGCATACCAGGTGCATACATGGGAGAAACCCAGCGTGACTTCTCTCCACATGGTCTTAGACATTATCTTAAATGGCTTAGCGATGATGGGGGGCTGGGGGAAAGGATGCGGGGTCAATTAGGGAGCTTACCAAGGAAGGCATAGTGGACAAAAATACGCGGATTTAAGTTCTGCCTTCGCCATTGAAAAGAGATGGGCAGATGGGATTTTCTTCCTAGGAGAAGCCCTTGCAGAGACAGGCTTATGCAGAAATATCAAAAATAACCTCTACTCAGCTTTTAGAGCCCTTCACATTACATCACGCTTTTGCCAAGAAGACTAATTTTGGGGTGGCAGGTCTTTACTCCCCTGCATGGGGATGGGGTGAATAAACATGAACCCATCCACCGAATTTTAGAAGCGTAAAGGAGGGAGTATCCCTTTGAAATATGAACCAGTATTTAGATGAATAAAAGAGGGGGTTTTCCATTCACCCAGTGCTCCTCCCACCAGCCTGTGACTCCTGTTCGTGCCCATTCTAGGTGGGCAGGAAGCACAGGACAGCACAGGACAGCTCAGGACGAGGTGA
This sequence comes from Talpa occidentalis, assembly GCF_014898055.3. Classification (NCBI taxonomy): domain Eukaryota; kingdom Metazoa; phylum Chordata; class Mammalia; order Eulipotyphla; family Talpidae; genus Talpa; species Talpa occidentalis. The sequence goes on from NW_023601322.1 coordinate 11,779,646, forward strand.
CACAGCCACAGACTAACTGAACAACCTCGGGTATGTTCCTCAGCCTTCTTGGGCTCAATTTATTCATCAGGACAAAGACTACATTGGTTTCCAGTTCTAACATTCCATACTTTTCTGATTCAAGGACATCTGAGGGACTTAAACGAGGTTCAGAAAAATGTGTAGACAAACCATTTGCATATAGTAACGGCCATGCTATTTCACAAAACCTCCCTGGGGCTGGATGGGACATCGGACCAGCCTGAGTGGCAATTGTCATGTTCAAGGTATACATTGTACTAAGAAAAAGGACTCACAAGGTCCCACCAGCATGATTCACAAAGGAAAGGAAGGCCTGTCCCCTGGGAAGGAAACCCTCTCAGTGTTGCCTCTGGGCTCCGAGCTGCCTCCCCACGCAGTGTGATTTTAACTGTGCTTCCAAATGGACTCTTTCATCTTGCAAACTACATTTAGAGGCCACAAGCATCCCCTGGAATGCTTTGTTGGAGGCAATGGGCAGTAATCATCCTGGTGGGGGGTGGGGTAGGAGAGATGAAAGCAGGCCGGGGCAGCATGTGCAACCAGAGATTTGGAGCAGCAGGGCTGTGTTAGCCTGGCTTGAAGTGGAGAAGTGGAAGCTGGGCCTTCTATAGTGTTCCTTGGAGACCTACAGAAACAGCGGGCCCTGATCTTGGATGCAGAACAAACCCAGGCAGCAATCACAATTAAGTCTTCATGTGAGCCAACTTGTGGTAAAAACTAGAATGCCCACATACCCGCTCCCTGTTTGATTACATTTGAGCAAGTGGGAGCCAGGAGAAGGGACACGGGGCCATCTTTGCCTTGTCCCTGAGCCCGGGAAGGGTTTGCAGTCGGAGGCACTGGCCAGCCAAGGCCACGTCCATTGACCGGGTCACTACATTGGGTGGTCCTCATCTGGGCTGTTTGACCACCCCCTGCCTGACCCCCCAACTTCACAATCATGACCCATCACGGTTTCTGGCGTTCTCTGCCCCACAAAGGCGCTCACATGCAAAGGCTGTCATGTGGCTCACTTTCTCTTACTGGACAGGTTTGTCTCCAAATGTCTCCACCAAGCAGACAGGAGAGCAGAGGATATTTATCAAATACTGGCAGTGTTAAACCAGCTTCTAGACAGCCTCTGCTGGAAAGCCTGAGGTCTTGCGGAATAACCAGGCTGAGGAAGACTGCAGGTAAAGGAAGGAACTTCAGGGTTAGGGGACCCATGCTAATGGGGGGTGCATGACCCCATGCCTCCAGAACCAGTCTCTGTTTGTCATCTGAGCAAAGGGCCCCAAACCTGTCATCTTTGCCCTGGGTTTTATGGATCAAGCAGTGTTCGTGGGAGGGACTGGTGAGCAGCAGCCTTCCCTCAGTGCTGTTCAATCACCTTTCTGCAGAAAAACACACAGAAGTAACGTCAGTGCATTCATTATTGGGGTCGGGGGTCTAGTTCCCCTCTAGAGATGGTAGGGGATGGTACCACGGGAGGTGGGGAGTGGGAGGTGGAAGGGGGCGCAGGGCAGGCAGGAACGGGCCTGCTCTTCTTTCCACAGAAGGTCTCCGGGCCGCGGAGCCTTGCAGTACATCACAGCTGTGTGGACCATGCTCCTGTGGTGACTTTAGCAAGGCACTTGGAATTATTTTGAAAAACTTTGCTCATTTGGTCCTTGAAGAACCTCATTGGAATAATTACAATGGTCCCTAATAGAATGTGTGCCAGTGACCACCCATGTCTGAAGGGGATGCCCAGACACATTTAATTGAAGAGTGCCCCTGGTGCCTAGGGCAGTGACAGAAGTGAGAGCCACTCCTCACATATTTATTTGATCAATGAATGAAGGAACGAATGAACTTGTTTATGGTGGTTTCTCCAACCCTTTAAATTTGATTAAGCATATAGTTTATTCAGCCTAGTGACAGGAGAGAAGCTTTAGCCCAGCACAAACAAAACCCATTCCTTACTTCAAAGCAAGGAGCTCTCTCAGAGAGAAATGTGTTCCAAACCAGACCACCCAGCGGGTCCGAGTGTCCCAGGAGCTGCGTGGGTTTCAAATGTTCAGATTTGCTTTGGCAACTCATACATAGTTCATATATAATTTCCTGATGGAAATTCATTGAAATGTAAGGAAGAAGGACCTAGCATACAAATTCAGTAAGCAGCCGGGTAATTGATTAAAATCAGTAGAAATCAGATATGTCCTAGAATTTTCTGAAAGGCCAGTGAAGCCATGTGCAAGCTTATTGGAAAATTATTTCTAATGATGAAAAGTGGAGGAGCCACCTCCCTGATTTTTGCACTTATGAGTCTGTGGTTTGCATAGCCTAGATTCAAACCGGTTTTAATTTCCTGCCTCTGACACTTCCCAGTTTTTCTTTTCTACTCAATAAGCATGAGTCAAACAGTGCCCATGGCCTGGCCTTGTACTGGGTGCTCCAGGGACATGTGCCAAAGAAACATTTCCTTTCTCTTTTCGGGGGGATGGAATCTTTTTTTTTTTTTTTTAAGATTTATTTATTTATTTATACAAGTACTGAGTACAGTCAGAAGTGCGGGAGGGTGAGAGAATTCACCAGAGGCAGAGCGGGGAGCAGAACAGGCAGACTGACTAAGTACACTGCTGAGGGGAGCAGCGGGCGGCAGGAGAGGTCTGCACGCCATGTGGGACCCTCGCCTGGTGGCCGGGGATTGAACCGGTGCTGCATAGACTGTGGGGAGCTTCGCAGCCCGGAGCTCAACATCTGCGCCACTGGGGACGGAATCTTTTTACCCACCCCCAGCATCCCTTGTGCCTCCTTCCCCCCTCCTTAACCTCAGAGACTGGGGATAGTTATTGATGTTCTCTAGTCTTTGCAAGTGTTTTACTTGTCCAAACTGCTTAATGCTATGTGGATGTTCCAATCTTCTTTTTTATAGTTCTGACTTGCTTTGCCTCACATAATTCTCTCCAATGCCCTCCATCTTGTTGAAAGTGACAGCATTTCATCCTTTCTTATGGCAGTATAATAGTCACAGTGTGTATACACCACATCTTCTTGAGCTGCAATCTTTTATTGACTCAGGAAAACAAGAAAATTCGTCATCGGCTAAAGTATTTAACAACAGCAGGTGAGAGGCAAAGATCGATGTCTTGCTTATGAGCACAAAAAGCCCAAATGTGTTCAGAATCCCACATGACCAGGAACACGACTGTAAGTCACCCTACTTGCCAAGGCATTTAGTGAGCAGAAGGATTGCCTAACAGTAGCTATTTAGTGTGATAATGGCGTTTGATACTTTGGACACAAACACCATTGTCACACTCCACAGCTCTGTTAAGGAAAGTCTGCAGCCGTGAGGGTGTTAACTGCACCTCCACCTCCCACTGTTGCCACTGAGCTCCATTCAGTGACCTGGCCAGCTCCATTCAGTGACCTGAGCAGAGAAAAAAGGGATCTTGGACAGGAAGCCTCTAGAACAATGGGAAGAGATAAAGATGTCAGGCTTGTGGGCCTCCCTGCTGGTGCAGGAGTTAAGTCTCAGCGCTATCATCACCATCAACCTGAGTTCTATCCCCTGCTGGCCAGCGAGCTGACCCACTTGGCGCAGCAGACCTCTCCTGTCTCCCCGCTGCGCCCCTCAGCAGTGGATTTCAGTAGATCTGCCTCTTCTGTTCCGCACTTTGTCTCTGGTGAATCCTCTCACCCCCCCCCCACCTCTGGCCTGTACCCCACTTCTTATGAGAATAAAAAAAAAATCTTAAAAAGGAAAGATGCCAGGCTTCAGTGTCTGCGACAGTCCAGCTAGTAATGGGCCCCACCTTCTGGTGTGCTGCTACCACCCACAACAGGAACCAAGACTTCCTACAGAAAGAGCTGGGAAACCTGCATCAATTTTATGAAAGGGCTAAAATCAATTTTAGACAGCAAATACTGAACAGAAGACCACATTCAAAGCCGTAATGACATGACTGGTTAATGTGCCTTCTCGCCTCTCACTCTATTTCCCAAGCCATGAGAGTAAACGTGGTAAATCCTACAGTCTAAGAAAGTTTTTAAATTTTGGCATGGGGTCTAGCGTTTAGACAGGCTGCCTTTGACGCTCACTGACCTCTATGGGGCAGAGGTACCCAGGGGGGCGCAAATTTTAAATCTTATTCAGCACAGTCTTCTCCACCATCGTGGTCTGTGGGAGGGCAGGGGAGGCGAGGAGAGGCGGGAAGTAGAGGCAGGAACTCTCCCATGTTTCATTCATTATAGTCATTTTCTAGCAAATGGAGGCCTCCTGTGAATAAGTCCCTTCTGGTTTGCTTGGTTTCCTGTTAAAAGTGGCCTCTGACACCTGAGCTCCTGCCTACGAAGGAGGACGAGAGGAAATAAAGCTCTTTACCCAATGCTGCGTTTCCTTCAAAGGCTGGGAAGGGGGAGGGCTGGCAGCCAGCTTACTTTTTCCCCAGGATAACCGAGTTAACGTTTAGCCAGGAACTGACTTTGGCCAAGAAATGGGCACTTTCTTAACAACCGAAAATGAGCCCTGCTACATTTTTCCAGTAAAAGTGCCCCTTATCCACATGCCGCTCGCGAAAGCACCCTCAACTGCCCGGTGATTAGCACACTAGTAAAACCACCCGGCTCCGGGCTTGGGTCTTGAAGCCTGCTGTTTTTCCTTTCTATTTCCACTGAAGATTTGCTTGTGTTCCTGGTAAGGGGCTGACTTCCCTTGGTTCTGCTCTGCGTGGTTGTACGGTAGATGGTGTTACAGGCTTTTCTGCCCTCCCACCATTAGGATTGCCCTGCCTGATGGGGCACCTGCAGTTGTTACATTGTTGGAAGCTGTCTTGTTTACTTCTGTGGGCCATGGCAGCGGTATTGAGATACTCACCAAGAGAAGCAGAAACAGGAGAGTGAGACGGGACAAAGAAGCCCAGAGTGAAGACTTGCCGAGGGCTTGGAGGCCTGCTGGCCTGCTGGCCCTCTGGCACCCCTGCCTGCCTTGTACCTGGTTGCTGCACTACATGTAAGAGCTCAGTGACAGCCCGAGAAAGCCACCAAGGGCTCCAGGACTGTCCTTTACCCTGTCTGCTCCAATCATAGATATCCTGTCTGTGCCCATCCTGCCACTACAGTGGTTCCTGCTCCGACTTGCTTATGGGGTGTGGTCAGGGGAGGGAGCAGGAGACCAGCCCTCTGTCCACTGTTAGACCTACTGTCTCCAGGTGGGTTTCTCACCTGGGCAGTTTTGCCTGGACTCACACAGAATGCAAGTCCAGGGTCCCTGCTGGCCCCAGTTAACAAGCTGCCCTGAGACCTCGGGGGCAGCCCTGTTGGACACACGTGCAGGGAGCTCTCTGCTGCTGCCCTTCCCAGTTGCTTCTCCTAGAAGTCAGCCAGGCTTTGCCTTTGAGGGACCTAGACCAGAACCCTCCCCCTCTCCACGTCAGTCCCTAGTCACTCAGGGATGTTGCTACTGTGACAGCAGTCTCTCGAAATCTCTTAGCTCAGTTGGGGAGAGCTAGCAGAGGTTTCAGTTCACTGGTTTAAAAGGTTCTGGTAAGAAAACTTGGGGAGATCCAGATCAACAAGGGCTTGAGCCCACTCCTTCTCAGAGGTGTCTAAGCCTGTCCCCACTAGTCCAGGCTCACAGGGTGTGCTTCTGGCTTTCCAGAACCTGCAGAAGACAGAAAAGAAAGGAAGAAGAAACAGAGGAGGAAGTTAATGAATTACGAGTAAGTCTTACCAAACTCCTCGCTCCAGAAAAACCTCTATTTCTTTGGCCCAGAAATGTATTGCAAGGGAAAAAATCCTTGAATTGGTAGAAAGTTTTTCTTTTCTACAAACTTACACAAATATTTCCCTCTATGCTTATTCATGTGTTTCTCATAGCAAGAACTAAAGCCAGCCCAATGTGCAGCAGGAGGCGAATACATTTATGACATACTCTAGTCATTTAAGTTGATGTGGTAGAAAAATGGTGTGGACTTGGAAGTCAAGACAGGTCATGGAAGAAGTCACTACCAAAACTGTAGAGCATGAGCCCCTTTCTATGAGCAAGGTTTTAATGCCTGGGGCAAAAACACCGAAGGTGAATATCAAAAGGTGGATCTTGAGTGCTGGAAACAGGGTGTCCTTTTTTTTCTCCTTTTATTCATTTTTACATTCAATGCAACGCTATAATAGTGAGGAAAATGATTTGAATTTAAACAATTCTTAAGCAGCTTTTTTTGTGGATTCCCTAAAAAATTTCATTCTTGCCAAACACTTCCAAAATTGGGAGGTTGGCACTTACGCAGTTCCTACGCTTACCGACAGGCTTGACAGTTAGCACTGAGCGAGGGGTGGCAGCCTAATTTCTCAGGAAATTGTTCATGAAATACATTATTATGCAGCACTATAATTTTATGGTATGATTGAGGCAATCAATAAACACATATCTGTTGAGAGCTTATTATGTTCTCAGCCTCGTGACCAATTTTCAAACATTGCTGTAAGGACCATCATTTTATTACTTCTTTGTTTCTGCAGTAGCAATTAAACTATGTCAAGTTGCAAAGCAATGTAAACAAGCAAGCAGAATGTTTTCGATTTTTTTCGAGTGCTCTCCAATAAAATGTCACTAATTAAAACAATGGGAAGTAATTGAGTCTGCATCGACTTGGAGCTATATGGCTATATAGATATATACATTTAAATTTATATAGCCATTTCTTATTCTGTAGGTTAAAATCTTTTGTCCTAGTATTCTCTAATTTAACAATGAAGGCTAAATGGCACCGGTTAATAAAAATGAAAAGTTTTATAAGCTGTTTGGGAAATAATTATACCCGTTATTTACTGTGACAACATTAATGCCTAAGGCAAAGGGGTTGGCGATTAATCACGGTGATTCCAAATGCTAGACCAGCATCCTCTAGCCTAAAAAAGACCCAGAGGGATCCTTTTTAGCTTCTATCTTCTCATTTCACCTACATAAATCTCCATCTCTCTATGGGTTTTACTTCCTGAGGTTTCCTGAGAGAGTCTGAGTGTGTGGCATTCCTAACCCAGATGGCTATTAAACCTCAATTTCTGCTCAGTGTTCCAGGCTCTATTCCCTCACCTTCCCATCCTGGACTGAATGTCTAGCTATTTCTAGTTGCTGTGGTTACATCAAAATGCAGTTTTCTCATGGAGACTGTGGGCTAGAACACTCCGTTCTCTTTCAATGTTGTGGGGTTCCTAAATGGGGTGAGGGTCAAGAGGCCTTGACACAACCTAACTTTAGCCAATTCCTCCACCCCAGCTTCCTGTGGGGTGTCTGAGATCCACAAGTGCCAGGAGCATCCCCAAACTCCGTATTCCTTCTCAGGTCAGGTCTGATATGAGCAGCCTATCTTTGCTTCAGTATTTTGTTTCCCAGGGACTGAGAACCTTCTAGGGTCCACCCCAGCAGACCAAGGAAAGAGTGCTTTGGGACCTTGAAGTGTCACTGCACACCTCACCCATCAGCACCAAGACAAGGTTTCTTAAAAAGCAAAGAATGGAGACAATTTTTCATCATCCAAATCTGCAGTTACTGTCATTTAAAATAGATGCATTAAAATAAATGCATCAATTTGATTCTTTTAGGTTGTTATAGTCTAGATGAAGACAAAGGAAGTCAGTATCGCAGGCCTGATGCTTGTCATTTTGAAAGCACAGGGAAATTTTAAAATAGAATGTTCCTGTCTTGTCAATAGGAAGCAAAATAGCATTTCTTTTCTCACTGAAATCCATCTAGAAGGGAAAATCTGGAAAACATATGCAAAAATTGTTCTTGCTATCACCAAGCAGGAGTAGGAAGGGGATGGCTAGGCAAATTCCCCGCCCAGTTGGAAACTCATCGAACTCTTTTAAAAGTGAATTGCCAAGACCTAGGGCTTCCTAGGCACATGTTTGACTTCTGTGAGGTGGCCAGCTGTTTCCAGGCTCCTGAGAGAGCAACAGCAGAGGGACAGAGCAACCCTCCGATGCTGGCCTTTCAGAATGAAGGAAACCAAGGAAGTCTTGACCTTGTAAGGGTGGAGGAGAAATTCCTGGTCAAATAAACCTCCTAATTCCAGTTATCCTTCTGGTGGAATCTTATTTGAGGGCCTTGTTATCATTAAATCAGACCCCAGGAAACAGGAAATGGCTTCACAAACCATCACTTTGAGGACAGAAATAAAAAGGCTGTTTCACTTCTGAGCTCTGACCTCCTACCCACCCAGACCCTTCTCCTCCTCAGGGAGGAGAAGGACCCCAGGGAAGTCTCCTGTTTTCTCCAACTTTCTGAAGAAACAGAATACTCTCTCTAGGCAAATTCAGCACGTTATGTTGCTCAGATGCTGTGTGGGTTATTCTTAAACAACCAGGGTGCAGATTAGCCCCATTTTTCACAGGCAGTGGCCATCCAAGAGGACAGCCTGGCTCACCCAGGGGAGCTGGAGGGGAGAAGCACTTACCGTCCAGTCAGCTCTGGTCTTCTCTTAGCTCCAGCCCCTTCTTGGGCTAGCAGGGTGGCGCCTCCTCCCACCCTGTTTCTCCTGGCTGTGTGGTGACCCTGGGCGCGAGGCTCCAGCTTCTGTGGAATTAGGCCTTACGCCTCTCCCTTTATGGGATCCAGGGTTTTAAAGTAAACAGCTCTTTCTCTTTCTGATAAGTCACATTAAATTATCGATTTGGAGGGAGGGAGGGCGCGACCTTAGTCCACTAAGTCATCCTCACCTTTGGTCCAGAACACTAAGCAAGACTGGAAAGTCCAGCGCCCCCCTCTGCTGGGGGGTGGGGCAACAGGCTGCTTTTCCTGGTGAACACAGCTTTCCCCTCAGGAACTCAGCTTTGAATGTGTTTAACTCTCTCCTCACAGAAAGTCTACAGTTATTACATGGTTCCTGCCTCAGATTTCTGGACCCCAAAACATCACTTGGTCATGGAGCCTATTCAGTATCTCCTTGGCTCACGCGACTCAAAACTCTTGACCAATATTTGGAAGCCAATCTCATTCTCCTCTTGATCTGATTGTTTCTGACGTAGTTACAAGCTATTTATTTGTTCACACCAATAATTATTTATCAAGCTCCTCCTTATCTGTAAACTGCTAATGCAATGCTGAGGGAGACAGAAGGCATTGCAATCTGGTAGGAAAGGCAGGTACATGTAACAACCATAGAAACGACCCTTGGAGGCCTTGCTGAGTGGTCAGTGTGGCCTGTTAGCTGAGATTTTTTTGAATGTTTCTGATCTTTTCCTGCACAGACCACATTGTCACTGGCTTTCTTAAGCTTTGAAAGGAAGTTGGCTCCTTCTCTAGTGCTAAGTGTGATCCAAAGCGAGGTCTGGTTACCTGGGTCAGAGCTCACCGTGGTCTGGAGAGATGGACAGACTTAACAGGCAGGTATTGTCATACAGCCCTAAACTTTTGGTTACCCTATTTCTTCCTAGGTGAAAGTGGGAAGCAGTATGGGCTGTGACTTTTTCTTTTTCTTTTCTAAGAACTAATGTCAAGAAATGAGCCCCGAATGGCTGCTACTCTTTGGACCTGCTACTGCTCTCTTGAGGCTGCCTGTGGGAGACCCCTCCCCTGGGTACCTCAGGCCACCAGAAGTCATCCTGTAAACTGGCCCTGAAAGACAGTTTCCCGTGGGGACCTAGGAACTGGTAGTGGCCTCATTCATATGGTAAAAGCCCAAAGGTTCTTCCCAAAATGAGAAAACTGTCCCATTTCCCTGTGGAACGCAGAGGCCCTGAGTTCTCCACCTCAGAGGAGGTGGCAAGTGATCTTTGGTAAAGGCTGTATTGCTGGCACTGCTTGTGGTAACTTGCTTTGCACCTTTTAAGTTGCCTCTCCTGGTTACAGGAATCATATTTCTTTTCAGAATTACTACTGGTTTTTCTCTTTTCAGGTGAAGCAAACTCCCCAGAGCTGCCAGGTAAGTATTCTCTGAAAGGGCAGGACAAATCCTGCCACACCCGGGCCCCAGCACGTGAACATCTGGGTCACGTCCACCAGCTTCTCTCAGTTATGAAAATCGATGCTCTTTTCCTGCTCTTTGGTTTTCTCTTTGTTTGGAAGACCGTGATGGAAAGAAATGTTCAACTTTCAGATGATATCCTTTAAATTCCCAGCCATGGGAGAGAAAGTGTAAATCTAGTCCTGTTTATAATCTCGAACAAACTTCTTGTAGCGACTCAAACATCACTCCCTCTGCTACCTTTAAAATGGACTTTTTTTTTTTAACAAAAGGGGGTGCATTCTTTTAAGATGAAACAGAGTTGAATCTCACAAGGCTGAAGTTCAGCATGGAGTGTCTGAAGCCCTACTGTTTGTACTCAGACAGTGGCTGCAGAATGAGGCTTTCCAAGAAGGAAAAACCAAAATCAGGTAACTTTCCACATTGCAGGTGGAAGCAGGCTCCCCGCCCGGGGGTGGTAGATGGTGCTTTTCTCTTCTCCCTGCTCTGAGCGGCAGGCTTTTTGAAAGGGAAGAAAATGATCTCTTTAGCCAGGAGGAAGGAGATGGACATTTTAGGAACTGGGAATCCTGGGTCTCATTTGAGATACTTTCTTCTTGATATTTGCCTTTGGACAAGACACTTTATATTTCTGAGACGTTTGTTCCCTCCCTGTGCAGCAAAGCTGAGATGGCTTGCTGTTTGCTCTGACGCCGTAGGTGAAACAAAAGATGAATTCATTTTTATTAAGGAGTAGAGAAAAGCAGCGATGAATATAGAGATATCACAAACGTCACGAGCTGTTACAGGGAATTGGTTATCTGTTGAATTAGAAAAGGAAAAAAAAAAGACCAAAGGAGTCGAATTTATCATGTGAGGGAAAGGCCAGGCACAGGACTGGAGAATGCTGAGCTGCCGCAGCCTCGCAGGCTACTGAGAGAATCAAAATCACCAGCGTCGCAATACAGGACCCGAGTGAAAACATTATTGACAGAGTCCTGGCATCATCACTGTTGTCACACGTGGGTCACCTTCCTCTACTAAAGGCCCGGTTTTTATCCATGGAAGCAGGCTCAGAACACAGCTAGATCTGGGGCGCGGCCTCCCTGTGGGGGCAGAAGGGAGACCACCCTTCTGGGTCCATGCCCCAGGAGCAGTTGAAAACCCACTGCACACAGCAGGCTTCTCCCCCAAACACTTGAGCACATTTCCCTGAAGAATAAGAATATTCTACTTAACCTGAGTGCCATTATCAGAGCAAAATTAACAGTAATTCCCTAATTCCTAATAGTGTGGCCCATTTTCAAATTTACCAATTATCTCCAAAATTTCTCTTAAAGCTGTTTTTTTAAAATCTATGCACCAGTCAAGACTCACCTCGTATTAGGTTTTTCTTTCCTCATTATTTTTTTAATAAAGATTTATTTATTTATGCATACATGAGTGAGTGTATAGGCCAGAGATGTGGGTGGTGAGAGGATTCACCAGAGACAGAGGGGGGAACAGAACAGGCAGATTGACTGATGTACACTGCTGAGGGGAGCAGTGGGTGAGTCATGTGAGGTCTGCTGCACCATGTGGGTTTCTCCCTGGCCGGCTGGGGATGGAAATCGTTCTGCGGTGGCTGCAGATAGCTTCATAGGTTGCATCTTAACCCCTTGCACCACCAGGGAGACCCCTTTCCTCATTGTTTAAATGAGAAAATTAATCCAGCTGCTCTCTGGCACTTTGTTAAAATTTGTGTTTCCCTCATAGTTCCCCCTTCTCCCCCCAGGGACTGGTCACTTGTCTGGGCCTCCTAATGAATGAGGCCTAGAAATGCAGGCCCTTTAACCTTCTGCCTGGCTTCCCTCCCTCCGTGGGCTCCCCCTTCTAAACATGAGCAAACATTCTTAGAGCAAATCCTCCTTAAACATCAAACAAGAATCTCCAACGAGTCCTCATTCATTCACTCAAGAAATGTTTGTGGAAGGCCACAGTGTCCTCAGCACTACTCCAGATACTGGGTAAATAGCAGCAAATAAACAACCAAACAAACAAACCAGACCAAAATGCCTCCCATGAAGTTTACATCCAGAAGAAGATAATCGATACAAAAAAATAAAGGAAATTAGAGAAAGGGGTAGTGAATTTGAGGGAATGACACACGTTAAAATAGTATGACAAGTGGGGGTATAGGCAGAAAGCAGAAGGAGACTAAACAGCAAATTGTGAGGATTGAGGGACCAAGGGGAGAGCATTTCAGGTAGAGGCACCTGCCAGCTCAGGTGTGTCTCCACACAGTAAGAAAGAAGGCCAGGGCAGCCTGGGCGGTGGGGAGAGGAGCGAGCTGTCGGTGAGCATGTGTGGCTCTCAGGCCAAGCTAAGGGCAAAGCCACTTAGCCCCGGGCGGGCATGAGCTTGACGCTAACTCTCCACAGTAGACAGAAAAGAAACACTTAATTTGAACTGTGGTTATTTTCAATAAAAAGATGAATTGTAATAACTCTTCAGGAATTAGTTCTCCAAGGTCTTTTCACAGTTAATTGACTAAGCATTTGAGTTAAATTTCCTAACCCTTCAAATTCAGTGTGAACTTCCCAGATGGTGGGAAGGATTCAACAAGATTTGGAATCTACAATACTCATTGCTGCTGGCAGCACTGAGCACTCCTATTACTCGTTCTAGGCAGGAACCACAGAGGAAGACCCTTGAGGAGAGACCCTTGAGGGGGTGGGGGGTGTGACATGATTTCTCATCATGGAAGGCCGACTCCTTAATGGTTGCTGCCTTCTATGCAGTCGGGATGTGGATTCTGGCTGCTGCAAATTCCCTTTCTTGCTTTGCTGTGGGAAAGACCTGTGAGCCAGAGGTTTGAGACCAGCCCACAGAGCAAATCTGGAAGTTGGTCTGAGGGCCCAAGTCTCCCAAGTGATCAGGGCAAGCTTCAGATAACAGGTCCAATGCCTGTCAAGGGGTGGCACTGTACCCATTTATTTGCACCCTCTCTCCACAAACAGCCCTCCTCCTGTTGCTTACATAGCTGCTTTGGCTCTGGAGAGGGACGCCTGGCGAGTCCCAGGTACTCTGTGGGGCCTTCTCAACCTCTGCTCACTCTTGCTTGAGCAGCCTGGGGTACAGTCTGGGTGGATCACAAGTCAGCGGATGACATGGCAGCTACGGTCCCAGAGGCTGGGCTGGGCTCTCCCCAGCTCCACCCCAGCCTTCCCTGGCCCTGGTTAACTGGCCCAGGAACAGATTAGTGGTCTTCAGTTGCTTTACTTGGCCTGTGATCAGCAATCCTTCAGCACATTTCTTAGCAACAAATTATAACACTCCTGCATCTACATATGAGTATTTTCCTTTTTTGGGTTCTGTAAAGTTTTTGGTTATTTGTTGCTTTGCAAGGAAACATGTAACTGTGATGGTTTCTCGAAGACAAAAAGAAAATTTTTTATCACTAATATCAAATTTAGTCTCTTCTACCTTGTTTCATACTTACGCACAGCAAATAACTTCTTGTTTCAATACTGAATCATAGTATAATCTTGGAAGACATTTAAAATAGCAAAATATGTTGTACCAGCAATGCAGATAATTCAACTGAGGTGACACCATGACCAGCAATGACAATTACATCATGTCTGCCATTAGCCAGCAGCAAGATTATCTTAAAGGAACCCCAGTTTCAAAGATGTTAAAACATGAAGGGAGAAGTGTGCTTTAATCATCAAAATGCAATTGTTTTGCAAAAATATAAAAATTTAACAACCTGCATTTTTCATTCAATATGGCTCAACATATTTCCATGTCAAGAACTATCTGCCAACACCGTCAAAAATAGCTTTGGATTCCTCTTTGTTTCACTGTGTCCCATGGATTGAGTTTATTATTCACCCAAACCCTATTTTGAAATAAGTTGGGTGCTTCCATTTATCAGAATTATTAACAATGAGCAAAGGCCATCTTTATAGATAAATAACTGTGCACATCTCTCCTTATTTGTGAAAGACTTTCATACATATTGCACTATTAACTTTTTAGTTTCATACCATGAAAAATCGGCAAAAGTATTTCTTGCTTATGAACTCTGAAATGTTACAAGGTGAGCTTCCCTGATTTCTGTATTGGGAAGTCACTGCTACCCCTCAGCTAATACCTTCTCAGATCAAGAATATTATAAATCTTTTTTAATATGTGCCATTCTCACTGGTGTGAGATGGTATCTCATTGTAGTTTTGATTGGCATTTCCCTGATTGCAAGTGATGTTGAACATTTTTTTCATATGCCTGTTGGCCATTTGTATTTCCTCTTCGGAGAAGTTTCTTTTTAGCTCTTCTGCCTATTTTTTGACTGGATTATTTTCTTTGTTGTTGTTGAGTCTCATCAGCTCTTTGTAGATTTTTGTGATCAGTCCTTTATCATTAGTGTTGTGTGCAAAAATTTTCTCCCAGTCGGTGGGGTTTCTCTTTGTTTTGGTTATTGTCTCTTTTGCTGTGCAGAAGCTCTTGCTCTATCTTTCCTTAAGCACAATGGCCGTTTTCAGCAAATAAAATACATATAACTCAGTTTAATTTTAATTTAAAATACATTTTCTTAGTGTCAGTATCTTCCAGGCAATATCTGGGGGCATAATTATACTAAAATCATTCATCATCTATGTTATATTATTCATTGTTTATTCAGATTTAACTAGGTGGACAATTTTTTACACAGTAACCCTGCCCTCAATGTATCCCAAGATTCTGCCAAACCATCTGCTGCTAAAATGCTGACCTGGGTCAAGCTTTTTAGAGATTGAAAGTCATCCTCTTAAGCATTCCTTGAGCAGGTGATTATTTTATTTTATTTATGTTTCTCTCCATCACCATCCCTTATACCTCCTTGACCCTCTTCCCTTTCCCCACACTTAACCTCATAAATGCAGTTCAATTATCAGTGTCCACTGGTTTATAATTATTTTGCTTTATCAGTTCATCTGCTTTGTTTCCTTGTATTATTCACATATTTGAAAACATTCAGTACTTGTCTTTATCTTTGGGGTTAATTTGCTTTGGATAACTCTTTCAGTTCCTTTCATCTTGCTATATCAGATAGAATTTCATTCTGTCATGTGGATAGACTACATCTTCTTGATCCAGTCATCTACTAGTGTGTGCATATCCTAGCCACTGTAAATAATGCAGCAAGAAACACAGTGTGGCATGTAGTTTTTCCAGTTGATGATTTCCTGCTCTTTAAATAAATCCCCCAACATGGAATTTTTGCATCGTGTGGCATTCTCATTTTGCAGATGACTATTTTAATAAAAGAGTTGCACTTAACCCTAGCTCTTTAGTTGCATAAGAAGCCAGTACACCAGGTAGGGGAAGCAGGGTTGACTCAGAGTCCAAAAAGACTCACAGTCCAGCCAGGCCCTTCCTGACTGTGTCACCTCCATCTGGAACCTCCGTTGTCTACAAGCAAAAATCAGGAACAAAATCATGACTCCACTTAGTATTGCTGTGTAAAATAACGACAGGCTGATTTACATGGAAGGTTTTATAAACTGTAAAACCCCAAATATACAAGCTGAAATCATGGGCAAGAGTCCCATGATGCCTGATCTTTTGACATTGAATTTTCCCAGGTTTGTGCTGCTACAATATCCTCCAGGGTCTCCTGCCCTGTCCTGTGCATCAGAACACCCTAGGGTGGCTCCACTGAACATGCTGCACGTGGAAGGTTGTAGATCTGCTACCAGACCCTACAAGGCTCCTTTCAAGTGGCACGCCTTGTTAATAAGATTGGAACCAGGGGTGGGGGTGGGAGTATGATATATATGATCAGCGGACTCTCACTTCCTAAAGCCCCAAATAACATAATCATATTTTCAGTTTGAGGCGCCCTTTTCTCTAGGAGACTATCAATAAAAAGGCTAGGATGTTACTCTTCATGCAGCATCCATGACTCCTGTTTCTTTTCTTTATTGTAGTGTTTATGCAACAGAAGGTCCAAGGACAACTGGGAAGTCATTTTCTCCAAAAGCTTTAAGAAAAATATTCAAATCTCTTATTTAAGAACAGCATTTTAATTAGATCTAAGTTTATGGGATATCTTCTTCAATCCAGGTCATATAAAGGGTATTAGAGAGAAATCAGAAATCCAGACAGAATTTGGAAGTAGGAAGAAAATCCATTGAATTTACCTCCAGAGTATTGACTCTTTTGTCTGAATGTGTGAGGAGGGGAGAATTCCAGGTAGGGCTGTCAGTGGGGAGATAGGCCGTCAACATGATATTAAAGCAGGGCTGCCTCAAGGGGACTGGGGAGAGAGGTGCCAGGTTTAATCCCTAAGACAGTCCACAGCAATTGTCTAGTTCTTTAAAACTGAAAAAAAAACTCATAACATTTTGAGCCAGGGAATGCGAGCTCAAGATGAAAATCCAGAAAGGAAAGGCAAGGCAGTACCTGTCCTCATTCAGTATACAGTCTGGTGGGAGAGAGATACCTGTAAACAGGTCATTTGTAATGGTGTGATAAATACTAGGGACCTCATAGCAGGACCCTTGAAGATCCAAGAGGGCTTCCTAGAGAAAGTGGTGTCTCAAGCAAGACAATAAAGATGATCATCTGGGTAGGAGGTAGCTATGGAAAGGAGCTACCATTTGTCCATTGACTTAGAGTTATCTAAGCTTCTATTCTGATGCCAATGGTGCAAGACAATCCAATGGGAAAAACATTTGTCTTTTCAACAGGTGGTGAACCCTGGAGTGCTACCTGCACAATTTCATACAGAAATTGGCTGAAAAATGGATCAGAGACCTAATGTTATAGCTAAAAGTAGACCACTCAGAAGAAAGCACAGGTTAGAGCTTCATAACCTTGGATTGGACAACAGTTTTTTTGATATAACACCAAATGCACAGAAAACAACAGGAAAAATAGAGAGGTTGGACTTCATCAAAACTGAAAACTTTGTGCTTCAAAGTACACCATCAAAGAAGTGAAAATAGGGCCTCCCTGGTGGCCTAGGGGTTAAGTCTCAGCACTATCATTGCTACAGTCTGAGTTCAATCCCTGGTCAGGAATCTAACCCACATATGGTGCAGCAGACCTCTCCTGTCTTGCCTGCTGCTGCCTTCAGCAGTGTATTTCAGTAGATCCTCCTGTTCTGCTCCCCACTCCGTCTCTGGTGACTCCTCTCACCTCTGCACCACTTCCCACACTCCACCCCACGCCTCTGGCCTATACCCCAGTTCTTCTACAGCAAAAAAAAAACAAAACAAAACCCACCTTTTTTAAAAAGAGAAAGTGAAACTACAACACACTGAGTAATAGAAATACTTACAAGTCACACACCTAATCAAGGACAAGTGTTCAGAATGCATAAAGAATGTTGCACCTCAACAATAAAAAGAAAAATAGCCCAATTTAAAAAGAAGCAAAGGATTTGAATGGATATTTTTCAAAAGAAGACACATGAGTGGCCAATAAACACATGAAAATACGCTCAGCATTATTAGTGCTAAGACCCAGGAGCCTACACCCTCCGGTCTGGACCGAAAGAGACATACAGGGCACCCATCTCTGGCAGGTCCCCAGGGACAGAGGACCTGGTGAAGCTCGAACACTAGCCCCTTGAAAGCTACATCCACCACCTACTCAGAGACCACCAGGATCCCCACAGAACCCATTCTCCCTGGAGCACAGACAGGCAGCTCTGGAACTGACAAGCCACCAGCTCACGGGAGGACACTGTCAACCACTCAGAGGAGGGAGTAGGGGGAGGGATCTCTGAATTTGGCCACTGGGGTGGCGGAGTGGGAGTCTGTGGTTTGGATCATTTCAGAGGTCGGAGTTAGACAGCGAACTGGACATGGAGTTAAGAACAGAAGGTGCAAAATCTGCCTGAGTTGGCAGGAAAGGACAGCAAAGGGAGATTCCACACAGGCCTGCTGAAAGCAGTGATTGGGGAGGCAAAAAGCAGCTTTGTGTTTACTCTCCATGGGTCGAGGCGTCTCAACTCCTTCCAGCTGCCTTGCATTCCACTGTGAGAGTGGAGTGTAATTTGTTTAAACAGTTCCCCAGATTTGATCCATTTTTGCCAGGCAGCTCCCTGCATCGATCTCCCGCCACGTGTCTGTTGAGTCAGTCTGGGGTAAATTCTTTGGAGTGGATCTCTAGACTCTCTGAACAGTTCCTGATTCTTGAAGACCCTTATCCTGTCTTAGAACTCAAGCCCTTTTGGCAGAGAGAAGCCACCTGCCCTATTAGGCTGGACTGGACTTGGCTGTGTCCATGTGGGGATTGGGTGATGTTCCTTTGCTCTGTCCAGGACAGTCCGGGAAGGCTAGGTCCTCCAGGCATGGCATTTCTCCCAAAGGCCTTCCTCTGGTTCCCTTAGGGACTTCTTCCTCCCTGTGCATCTTTGAGACCAGAAATGCTCCCATCAATTTCCCTTGAGGTCACATTCTGGGTCCCCTGCCCCAGGCTGCTTTGCGGCTCCAGCACAGCAAATAATGGCCACTCTGCTGGGCCGGGAAGAAACACTGTACGGGGCCAGGGGAGAATCGCTGTAGGCTTGATTTATAGGACAAGAGTTTTTGAATTCCCTGATCTGTCCCAGGTGACACCATCTGAGAAGCCACAGCAGAACCTAACTCACCTTAAGCTCCTAGAAGAAAATCTGATGCCCATTTGTGAGAAGCAAAGAGAAGTCTTGCGCCTTCCCAGAGCCCAGAGAACCACAGCGCTGCCTGTGCCTGGGACAGCAGGCGCCGCCATCCCCACCGACCCTCCTGCCGCCGAGGGCAGGCTCCACACTGGGCCTCTCATTAAAACACTTGAATCTTGTGGCTGTTGCTCATAAGCCAGGGGTTAAAGAAGTGGTTCCGAGGCCCATGGAGGCTGCCTGAACCCCCACTCTGGCCCCGTGCTTATTGTCACATGGAAGCCACACACCCGGCAGCAGTGGCAGACAATTCCTAGTCACCTTTAGAAAACCCAGCTTGCAGCCATGTGCGACAAAATGACTTTAATAGATGCAAACGTCGTGCTTGAGTATATTTAGTCTTTCTTGTCTGTACATGAGTCACCGGAGTGACAGTTTGCATTCAGGGGGGCAGCGTGCTTCTCACCAGCATGCCATTCCTTAGCTCAATTATTTTGTACCTTTGACTCTCTGGAACCCTCTGAGAGATTTTGCAGGAAGCTGCCTGGCACTCTCTGACAGCACATCACGGATTTCCTGGGTCAATTCAATAGAGAGCTGCCAGGCCCATTGTGAGCTCCTGACAAGGTCCTTGAAGGGAAAAGAAATTTCCATTGAACAGCCGTGTCCCACTCAGGGTGTCTTCATTCCAGCTGTTTCCAGTTGATCTGCCTGTTGCTTTTCCTTTAGAGCTGCTTACAGTGGGGAGTCTTTTTTTTTTTCTTTCTTTCTTTCTTTTTTTTTTTTTAATTTTCATGATCTCAGGCCCTGGAGGCTTTTGCTGGGAGGCTGCAGCGGCTTTTCTGTGCAGGTGACAGTTGTGCTTGACAACCCCCCTTCCCGCTAAGCCTCCGAGGAGTCAAATATGGTAGAATTGGGGTCTGTGACAAATCCTCCCCAAGCTGTACTTCAGCCATGTGTCCCCATGTCAACTGAGTAATTAGGTTCACTGGGGGAGATTTTTAAAATCCCAGTGTCTGGGCCTCAGCCTCAGAGATTCTGCTGGAACAGGTTAGGGGGGACACCACACCCAATGCCATTCCTGAAAGGAAGAGGGAGGCATGAAGGGTCCTTATGAAAACCCCTCAAAGGATTCCTCCCAGGGCCTAGTCATCACTTGGTTTGTAGATACTCCAGAAAGAATACAGGCACGGGGCCTCCCCTGGTGGCACAGGTGGTTGAGCACAGTGCTGTGAAGCTGTCCGCAGCCTCTGCAGCACCGGTTCCATCCTGGCCGGTTGAGCTACGCACATGGGGCAGCAGACCTGTCCTGCCTCGCCCGCTGCTCCCCTCAGCAGTGTATTTTGGTCAGTCTGCCTGTTCTGTTCCCCACTCTGTGGTGAATCCTCTCACCCTCCCATACATCTGGCCTGTACCCTGGTTCTTGTATGCATAAATAAATCTTTAAAAAAAAAAAAGAATACACGCATGACTGAATGGATGATTGTGACTATGAGCTGGAAGGTTTTGAAGACCAAAAATTAATAGCCAAATAGCACCCTGGGGAAAGTCCAACCAATGGGGGTGAAGTTAGGGGCTGGTTCTGAATTTTCTCCTCTATTTGCTAACTAGGCAATTTGGACAAGCAACCTCTCCTCACTGGGCCATGGTCTCCTCATCCATAAAGCCAGGGTTTGGAGTAAATACTTTGCAGTGTTCCTGCTCTATTTTTAAATTCCCTGAGGAGACAGTTGTTATGCTTCCCCCTAGAGTGTTATGCGTTCCCCTGGGATTTGACCATTTTTCTCACTACATGTGTGACTTCAGTCCTTTCTGAACTGGCTGGAGCTGGAGACAGGTGTCCACCAGCGAGAGTTCCAGGGCCATCAAGAACAGACTGGTGCTGGTTTGCACACCCACGACAAGCGCCAGTGTAAAGTGTTGTGCAACCACCTCAGGCTGGGCAGGTTCACAGCTGATTCGGGCAAATAGAAAAGGCATCTTGGAGCCTTAGGTATATCTAACATACCTTTATGCTGAAGCAGGGGACTGGATATGCAGGCAGACCAGCAGGCAGGGAGGTAAGCAGGCAGCGACTGAGCCTCCAATCTCTGGCGCCTCCCGCTCCTTGGCCCAGGTAGCCGTAATTATAGTTGTGCACGCCCCATGCTTGTGCCCCTACGTGGTTTTTGCAATAACATGGTATCACCTGTGGGTAATGAAATCTGGGAAGAAAACGGAGTCGTAGTTGGGGGCTGCAGAGGCTGGTGGAGGGAAGGGGAAAAAGAGCCTGAGGAACTCCATGTTCCTTATGAAGGGGAAGAACGCAGAATGTTCGAGGACATTCTCTGATGGCCTGGGTAATTCCATGGGGGAGGTGCAGGGTGGGGAGTCAAATAATCCTGGAGCGTTTTCTTTTGGATCTGACTGTAGACATCTGAGAGCAACATGGAAACTAAAGCCAGCTTCAGAGGCATCAAGTCAAAGCTGACTTTTCCTCTGACCCAACTCCGTCTGACATTGCCCAACACTCTCCAAAGGGCTGAAAGGCTGTTTATGTGGAGATGAAGAAAAGCTCTCTGTTGACTTTATTTCCAAACCCTGCCTTTTGGAATTGACACAAGGAAAGGGCACACAGCTCTCCAGGCCTGACCATCCGGTCAGCTGGCTCCAGCCGCCTGTCCCCACTCCATCTCCTCAAACAGAAGCTATTGAAACAGGTATCAGCAACACAGATAAAGTCGAGCAAGCTGGGCTTTGAACCCTAAGGCCAACAGGCTTATCACAAACTGGTCAACTTCTTTCCGTGGCTTTCAGTCCCTAGGGGTGAAAGACCAAAACTCCCCTCCATCCCTGAGGCCTGCTCTGCACACAGTGAGGTCCCTGGAGTGGGGGCAGGGGGAGGTGGAGCTGCACCTCCAGGGAGTACAAGTGGGTTGCAGAGGGTGCGCCTCAGCATTCCAGGTGCCGAGACCCCAGTTTGCTGGGGCTGTAGGTGGAGGCAAGCTGCAGCTTGGGGAAGTGCCCAAATCTCTGCCAAGGCAGCCTTTTGGTTAAAAGCACAAACTCAGAAACCAGGTCACCTGGCCTATCTCTTACAAGCCCTGTGACCTGGGGTGATTTTCAATTCCTTCTGTACCTTGAATTCCCCACCTGGGAAATGGGAATAACAATGTACCTGCCTAGCATGACTGTGCAAGGGATTAAGTATGTTCATATTTCAAATGCAGCTGGGCACATTGCCTGGCACAAAGGATGTTTCAAATAAATCAGTGGTCCTTAAACTTCAGCATAAACAGAATCTCCTGGGGAGCTTTCTCAGGTGGAATTAGTGCACGCCTTTCCTCGAAATGCTTTGAGTGAGGGCCTGGGTTTTATCACGCATGCCGTGCCAGGTGAATCTGGTGCAGGCGGTCAACATGGTCTGGTCCCCACTGTGCCTGCATCTCCCGGCTGGCCAGTGGCCGCTTCCCTTCAGACCAGCCCTAGCTGCCCCGGGGGCTGCTGGAGTCTCTGCAAATGGCTTGTCTGGTGTATTCTGGAGAATTCTCCCACTTCTCAATCAGTTAGTTCTTTATCAGTTCCAGCACAAGTGACATCTCCAGAGAAACTTCTTTCTTTAAAAATTCAACTCAATTCTTCAAAGAAGAATTGGAAGGATAGACACATATTTTTCAGGAACGCTACACACATACACGTAGCAGGCTGCTCAATACCAGCCTATAGTGCAATAAAATGCAGTCTCTGCTGTCATCTTTTCTGTTGGATGGGAATCAATTCTGTCTCTAAGTAAAAAAATGCATTTGTATTACTACTGACAGGAACCATTTACATTGCTCTTAGTTTCCTGCAATTTAACTTCTGACTCAAAATGGCCTTGTTACTAGAGAGACAAAGGAACGCACTGAACCACCTGGTGATTCCTGATACCCAGCATTTCCCTGCAAAGACACCCAGTCATGTCTTCTGCCCGCTTCCCAGTTGAGAGCACTTTCAGGAAGCCTTCTTTACCTGACGTGTTGCCCATGCTGGGCCTCTGGGCAGGGGCACAGCCCTTATTTGCTATTTCCACAAAAGGCATTTTTTATAAATGTGAAGCAACCTCATTTCAAGCGAACACCTCATTTGATGGCAAAACCCTGACCCGAGCTGCCATGAGGCTATTTATAGTCTTTATTTACTCCAGTTAGTGTGAGCACCCACATCTCTGCTGCAGAAAAACCGGTGGGGTTGATGACAGGACTCTGCACTAGTGGTGCTGGCCGCTGTCTGATGTGTGGTCTGGAAAACAGCTCTCTTCTAGAACACAAATAAGAAAGTGTAAATAAATCTGCATTCCAGAATACATCGGCCCCAGAGTTTTGAATTGTAGATCGGTAGCACATTTTTTGTTCTGATTATTGTTTTTCTCCTCCGTGTTACCACTAGATGAAAATCCTCAGGGCAAAGATCCTGATTTTCATTTTGCATCTAGCACAATGCTTGGTGCAAATAATGATCAACTAGTGTTTCTTGAGTGAATGCATACTTTCTTGTAGAGGACGCGGTCCCTGTCCTCGTGACTCCTGTAACTTTCCCTGACTTGACATGACATTTGTGCTAGGGTTTATAAAATTAATTTCACATGATTATTTGGTTCTCCTTCTTGGGCTCAGGTTTGCATTTTGGTTAGGCTGTCTCCAAGTTGGGGTGAGGAGGGCCTGGGAAGACTGTTTCTAACTGCTAATCCATTCCACACTCCATCTGTCAGAGTTTTGAAGATGTATGGGGGGGGGCCTGGGCATTGGAATACCTTTAATAGAAATTTTCAAGATTAGGAGAATGTGTTGAAGACTTCTTTCTGAGATGCTCTTTTCCTTCTCCTTTCCCAAGATAAAGTTATACCCAAGCACCATCAAAAGGAAAGAATGATCTGGTAGACGTACGCCTTCTGGGCTTGAGAAAGGCAAGAACTCCAGAACATGAACCTGGGAAAGACACCTGGGCCACTCCCAACCCAACCAAGCTATTGGGAGAGGAAGGGCTGGATTAGATTTATGAGATTACACACCGGAGTTCCTCAGTGAACACCCCCATTCCCTTGGGTGCATTGTGGCAATGAGAAAGAACTGCCACATTCCAAGTAAAGACAAATGGGATTATTAGAGAACTGAAGCCCAAATCTCACATAGGTCCAAATTACCTGTGTGATGTGCAGAGGTTGTACACTCAAATGACATTAGGGTCCAGGCAGTGAAAGTGTGAAGTGGGCCAGAGTGGGGCAATCGAGAGTAGAGGGGAGTGCAGCAAACTGGAACGTTTGTGCCTCATCTAAAGAGGGAAACCCCTAGTGGCTCCCGCTGATTGATATCAGGCCTTCTAATTTTTCCAGGAAATTAGAAAACTTAATTTTGGGGTGAAATTTTCCTATCAAAGACCTGCTGAGTTCAAATAAAGATCTTGAGCAGTCAACTCATGGCGGACCAGGTGCAGTTCTGCAACTTTTGCTCCCTTCAATCTGGGTGTGGTCCCCTCACGTGACCTTAGGGAAGTCAGTTTGCGAATGCCTGGGATTTCCCATCATTCTGAGCTGTGAGGACCCCAGTGGAGGTGGCTGTTCTCCATGGACAGCTCCTCACCCGCAAGCCAAGAGGCAGAGCAGACGCACCTCCTCTGGGGCCACCTGTCTTCTCCAGAAGGAAAGACTCTTGTCTGCAGGCACGGCCAGTACCAGAGGACCTGGTGAATCAGAGATGGTTGCCGGCCTTCTCTGTAGACAGCCCCACAGCAGAGAGTGGCAGGATTCCTCCTGGGAAACTGCTGTTTCTTGAGAACTAAAGTGTTGCCTGATGCTCCGAGGCATGCAAATTGTATCTGAAGAGATGAGACACAGAGTGGAAAAGGCAACGTGTTCATTCGCTGTATTTTAGGCAACAGAGAGCTCTGAGAGCACTGACAGGCCCGGAATATTCGGGCCACGATGCTGTGGTTCTCAGCAGATGGTCTTTCTGCAGTTTGGGTGTCTCCTTGTTTCCTCTGTTTTCTCTCTAGAGACCCCGGATGACTTTCTGACAATCACCTGGGCCCCTCATCAGGGTCATGAGGTGGAAGATGCTGGCCATGTTTGGTTGTTGACTCAGGAGGCGGCAGAGGCAGGCAGCAGGGAGGATCCTCCACCCTGAGGGCCTCAGTCAGTGTCCAAGCTCAGGCCCCAGCAGCATCCCCTGCTCCCCAGGCCTCCATCCAGGGCCCTGCTGTAGCTTTATTGCACGTCCAAGGCGCAGGGTATTGATTTAGCCCCCTGCTCGTTGTTGGCCATGGTGACGTACAGCAAGGAGCTCATTAGATAAATAACCACAACCAGAGGCAGATGGGGGCAGAGCAAAGTAGGGTCAGAGGAGGGATGGGCTTCACCTGGTGGGGGAATCAGGAAAGGCTTCCTGGATAAGGTGGCATCTGAGATGGATTCTGTGTTTGGGATTGATCTGGGTGTGTGGGAAAGTCGCTCCTGTTAGGATAGCATGGGGGGTGGGGTGGGGAGTGGTCCATTGGAGGGAGGATGGCTGGAGCAACAGTGGTCAGTAGTCTCAAATACCTGGCTAAGGAATATTAATTTTCAGAGGTGGACTCTTCAAGCTTTTGAAGGACTTCTCCGGGGGACCGTGGTAATGGGGTTGGGTGTACTCCACATAGTAGCCACATGTAAACTGGGCTGGAAATCAGGAGAAAGTGGGTGTAAGGGGCAGGACAGGGCACAAGGCAGGTTTTCTGATCCCATGCAGATCGGGTAAAGGAGGAGTCAGAGTCCTCAGTAGTTTTGCAGGTTTTTTATTTGGGGTTCACCAGGCATATGGCAGGCAGGGGTGTTGGCTGGGGGCTGGGAGGCTGGCAGGCCTCCAGCCCCCAGCAAGTCCTCACTCTATCTGGGCTTTCTAGCGTTCGTTCTGCTGCTTCTCGGCTTCGGCTTCGGCTGCGGCGGCTGCTGCTGCTGGTGCTGGTGCTGCTGCTGGTGCTGCTAGCGTCCCCCGTGACGCCGCCCTTAAAGCACAGTCTTAGCTCAGCTGAATCCCATCTACCTATGCCCACACCCTATTCCAGGTGCCCACCATCAGGCATGCATTCAGGACAAGGATCCATCATCTATCCTGATGGCGGAAGGGCAGAAAAGCCTGATATTTTCTTTACCCTACAGTCCACCCCCTCAGGGTTTTCTGCCATACAGTCTATACATATATACACAATTTTCTAAGCAAACAAACAATGCAGCCATGCCCACAAAAGCAAATACATCAAATAACAAAATACAACATAACAAAATACAACAGAACACAAATAAGTCCAGGCAGGGCACCAACCAAGTGCAAAGACATTATTGGTACCAGCAGATAAGCCACCAAATCTGCTGCCAAAGGCACTGCTCATACGAGGGAGGGGAACCACTCACGGCATCTACTATAACATACCAGGAGCCGTCAGGCTTCCTGGCCTTCTCTGGCTGTCGTCTAGGCTACAAGGCACACAGCATCCACCCCCAGGATGCACTAGCTCTGGATTGGCAATTTTATTCTGTTGGGGTAATCGCCAACCTCAGGGTTTCTGTCTGCAGTCGCTCCAACACTCGGCCTTCATGGCCACCCATGCGACTCACAGACCCCTGCACTCAGGCCAACCCACTGCACAAGCACATGGGTCGGGGATCCAAACTTTGCATTTGGCTTGGGCTCCACCCAAGCCACATTCCCCACCCATCCCCCAAGGACGGGCTCCTCAGCTCCTCACCCTCACTCAAGAATGAGCAGGGCATCACCCATAGGTGATTTTACGAGACTCACAGGGCTTCAGCATACCCAGGCTGCTTAACAGCCGCTTTAGGGCTTCTCAACTTAGCATCAGTACCAGCTTTTGCCACCTTAGTTGGCTTTTCTCCTCCACCTGGCCACTGGGCATACACAGGCTGCTTTTGGCCATCTAGGCCCACTGGCCACCCCCAGATTCTCAAAAAATAAACATAACCTGCTAAGGTCCTCCGCCTTCTGGCGGGATTGTCAGTCCAAAATCATCAGTTCATCAGTCTATCAGTCCATTGGCCTCTCCCTGCTTCAGCAATGGCCTGCTGCCTCAGGGGTCATTGGCTGGTCCTTTCCGGTGTCGTTGGCTGGTCCTATCCGGTGTCGTTGGCTGGTCCTATCCGGTGTCGTTGGCTGGTCCTATCCGGTGTCGTTGGCTGGTCCTTTCCGGTGTCGTTGGCTGGTCCTTTCGGGCGTCTCCTTCACGCCAGGTCTCATCCTGTAGCTCGTGGACGTATCCATCTTCTATACCGCCATGGTGCCTCCAGCGTCGTCACAGGCAAAGTCTGTTCTCCTTAGTCCCTCCAGGTCTTCGGAGGGCTCCAATACCCGTCTGCATGGATCTTGCCGACATACGCCAATTGTAAGGGCAGGACAGGGCACAAGGCAGGTTTTCTGATCCCATGCAGATCGGGTAAAGGAGGAGTCAGAGTCCTCAGTAGTTTTGCAGGTTTTTTATTTGGGGTTCACCAGGCATATGGCAGGCAGGGGTGTTGGCTGGGGGGCTGGAGGCTGGCAGGCCTCCCAGCCCCCAGCAAGTCCTCACTCTATCTGGCTTTCTAGCGTTCGTTCTGCTGCTTCTCGGCTTCGGCTTCGGCTGCGGCGGCTGCTGCTGCTGGTGCTGGTGCTGCTGCTGGTGCTGCTAGCGTCCCCCGTGACGCCGCCCTTAAAAGCACAGTCTTAGCTCAGCTGAATCCCATCTACCTATGCCCACACCCTATTCCAGGTGCCCACCATCAGGCATGCATTCAGGACAAGGATCCATCATCTATCCTGATGGCGGAAGGGCAGAAAAGCCTGATATTTTCTTTACCCTACAGTGGGCCACGTAGTAGGAGGGCGTGGTCCTCAAGTGAGCAGGAGCTACTGAGGCAGGTGAGTGGAGGAGGTCGGCACACAGTTACCTGAGCAGTAGGGAAGCCCCTGAAAGCTGTGATCAACCCCTCCCCCTCTGCCTGCCCCCTCAATTCCACCCAGCCCCCTCCTCTGAAGTCCCCAGTAAGTTCCATAGTGCTAATTCCTGTGGCCACTTCTCAGTCCTCGTCTTACTGACCTACCAACCATGTTTGGCCTGCCTGGTCTCCCCGCCTTCCAAATAAACCCTCTTTCCCAGGCTCTGCAGCACCCGCCCCGGCTTTCCTCCACCCCTGGGCCTCTTCTGCTTTCCTGGCCCATCTCACCTCCCAGTCCTTGGGCCCTGCCTTTCCAGTCTCTGAGTTTTAAGTGGCAACAACGTGCTAGTGGCACTGAGGTGCATGTCTCCAGTCTGGATTTCAGCTGAACTTCTGTGTTCACCTTCCTACTTAACCTCTCACCCGATGTCCACATTGATTCAAAATTAGTGTATTCCCAAAGGGCCTTGACCTGTTTTCCAAAACCACTTAGAGTCTTTGGATTTGCTGTTCTCTGTCCTCTGATCTTCCCCAAGGAGCCCATGGCCACTCTCTCATCTTCAAATCTTTATGCTGACTCCCCCCACCTTAGATTTGCACTCCCTCCCCACCACCTCTGCTAGTTTTCTTTCCTTGGCAGCATCAACATTTAACACAACCTACATATCACCTGCTGTAATTGTATTGTCTCTCGGCCACCACTACAATACAATTTCATGATGGAAGGATCTTTGCTGTTTGTTTTGTTTTGACTTGCGTGTGCTCAGCACCTGTATGTGTGTGGCTCATGGTGGACACTCAGAGCATGCATGGAAGGAATGAGCAAAGAGAAAACTGAACACTCTGTGGACTTGGGGAGCAAAACTGGGTAAAAGTTCAGAGAGGGGCCTCCCCTGGTGGCTCAGGCGGTTGAGCGCCGTGCTGTGATTCCGGCTAGCCGGCGAGGGTCCCACATGGCGCAGCAGACCTCTCCTGTCTTGCCTGCTGCTCCCCTCAGCAGTGTATTTCGTCAGTCTGCCTGTTCTGTTCCCTGCTCTGTCTCTGGTGAATCCTCTCTCCCTCCCGCGCATCTGGCCTGTACCCCGGTTCTTGTATAAATAAATGGATAAATAATAAAAAAAAAGGTCAGAGATGACTTTCCAGTGTAGACACTTGGAAGAGACTAACAGACAGCTCTTGGAAATTTAGCAACTGGCAGGAGAAGTCTGGAAGTAGAGGGACTTTAGCTTGGGATGTTTTGAGTTGGAGGGGTTTGACATCGTCCTGACACAACGTGTGTCAAGATTTTAGATAGGAGGGTCGAGGGCTTTTTGAGAGGCTGGGGATTGAGGTAGATTTGATAATTTACCACATTGAGGTGATGACTTTAAGTCACAAGAGGAGGAGGAGAGAGAACCAAGAATGAATTATTGGGGAACACCTACATTTAGGGAAGGAGAGAAACCAGTAGTTCAAAAGGGAGAAAATAACCAGGAGTTGAAATGGCATGGAAACCAAAGACAGAATTTCAAGAAAAAAGAAATGGTAGATGACATCCAATACTGCACAATGAGGGGGAGGATGCAGGCAAGGAGATGGTTTAGCTGTCCTTACCCCTGGGATCTGCTACACTATTGCCCACATAGCCCAGGTGGCCTTGAGCGCCAGGTGGGAGTGCAACGGAAAGCTGTGGAAATCTTGTAAACAGCAGAATGATTTGATCAGAGCTTAGTGGGAGGCAGTTCAACAGGTGAGGAGGAGGGCTGGGAAGGGAGAGACAAAGTGGACTCGGCCTTTAGGAGGCTCTTACAAGCGCCCTACCAAGGAAATTGTAGATGCTAACTCGGTGGCTGGGGGCTTCGACATTCAACTGGTCGAGAGCTTCAACTTGCAAGAAAGTGGCCCGAGGTCACTGGGTCCTTGGAGTTCCTGGACCCCCAAGACGGGTCTGACCATTGCTCTGTTCTTGTCCCCAGCGATGCTATTTCCCAATGCTGTGTCCCTCCAGCCCACAGCTAATATTTGCCTCCTATTGATCCTATTTCCAATCTGTTACTTTTTAACTGGAGACTAGGGTTCAAAGACCTGACTTTTGTTTAAACGCGTATTATGTTGGGGAGGCAATGTCCCCTCATCATCTCAACACTTGAGCAAGCCAGGATCTTCTAAGCAAATATAGACCACAGAGAAGGCCTGGGGGGTGGGGTGGGTTAGGAGAAGGAGTAAGAGGGAGTGAAGAGACCCCCTTGCAGAGGAGGTCTTAGGATTTGCAAGAGAGCTGAGTAACTAGAATTCAAGAGATAAACCCTAAAGCAAACGTTCTGCCTCAAATAATATTACGTATAAGTTAATATCTAAAGGACCTTGTCAAATGCAAACTTTACAAAATGCAACATCCTGGAGCTCCATCAGATAGTTCCAGGTGGGGGGAGGGATCCAGTGTTCAGTGTCTGGTCCTACTGGTGCTTCAACTCTGGTGGACAAAGGCGTCTTAGAGTTGTCCTGCAGTTCTCTGGAAAAGAGGACTTACTTGTCAGGATGGAGAGAACTCTGCCTGCAGCCCAGAGGAGAGGCAGCGTGGCTTCCAGTGAGGGCCTCGGGCTGGGGCTATCCCTAAGAATGGGCTGTCTTTTCAGGAGGGTATTCTTTACACACATTGGATTTTGTGGCCTGAAGCAGGTCCCCTGCCCTCCAAAACCATCCCCCATTCAGTTTGTTGATCGCTAAATGCCACAGTCTCCACCTTTATTTCTTTTGGTGTAAGCCAAGCTTCACCTTTGGAGTTTGTTAAAATAAAACACTCCAGAAGGGGTCATGTTTTAGTCTATCAGTCATTCACAGTTTAGTATAAATGGGTATATTGGCTGTTCCCTTAGAGAGGAGGTTTGGTGGCGGGGAAGGTAAATGGGGAGAAGAGTGTAGTGATTGGTGGTTTTAAGCCAGAAAACCTGGGTTCAGATCATCACTAAGTCTTATCCATCCGGTCTGTTTCCTCACATGCTAATTGGGACTAATAACAGCTACTTCATTAGGCGAATGTGGAAACTTACGATAAGTACTACTAGTAGTGTTCTGAGTACACTGAAGACCACAGAGGTTTCTCAGATGGCAGCAGGCCACCGTCCCAAGGGCAAATCTGCAAATTCTGCTGAAGGCTAAAGATGACCCCTTATGGCGGAGTTTGGCCGCATTTCCCAAATTCCTTCCCTTTTTCTCTGGTGCTGAGTCTGCCATGGGAGTGACTGTGACTGATGTTCCCAGGGGAAGGTGGAAAGAGGGGATGCTTACCTGCCCCCCCCCAGACTTGGTCTAGTCTTCCACATCACTCCGCCCACCAGAGGATCTTGTCCCAGGGGATGGTGGAGCCAGCCTAGGAGGTGCCTGGGTTCCTGAATGACTTCGTGGAGCAGCAGAGCATGAGGGCCTTGCAGCATCTCACCAAGGATTACTCCTGAGGGCACAGCCTGGGACACATAGGCAGTGATCAAGGGCAAGAACCCAGGCTCACAGATGAAGCCCTCTGGGTCATTCCGTGAGGGCATGACTCAAGTTTGGTGAGCCCCATGACTCAAGTTTGATTCTTTAATGTAACAGAATCTTCACCCTTGGATTATCTCAGTCTCCCCCCAGCCCTAGGTCAGCCCACTCTGTGCTGGACCCCCTTTCAGCAGAAGCCACACAGCACGGCAGCAGGACTGCAGGAGAAGGGCATGCTCCTGAGGCAGCAAGTTTTCAGGGCATGTGGCCAAGGGGAGGAAGTTAGAACAGATGCCCAGGCCAGCTTGGAATTTGTAGGGGGCAGGGCAGGTGGCCACTGTTGGCAGGGGGCACTTTGGGGAAGGAGTAGGGCATTGCAAAGGGACAGGAAAAGGCTGATTGGGGGTAATTAACCTTTTCCCAGTTCAGCCTGGTTTCAGCCCTTCCCACCCCCAAAATTGTGCTCGCCCCGTGACAGTCCTGTAACCTGGTCATGGAAACCGTGCTGGGTTTTAAGCAAGCTTGCCATCACCATGTCTTTCTCTTCCAGTCCTACAAGTGCTTGCTTGGAGATTGCACAGCTGAGTTTTCTGGAAACTGTTTTGAGTAGTGTTCTCTCCTAGGTGAGGGAGTCAAGGGATTCAAAAGGGGCCTTCACAGCCAATCCTGGGAACTAGAATTTTTGGATAACCACACCCACCCATACTTGAGAGGTTTTACATTTTCAGAACTACCCAGGTTGCTCTTGGACTTCAAGAGCAGGTAAAGAGCTTATCAAGCTAGCAACAGTGTAACTGATGTGTATTTTTTTCCTGCATTTTATGTAGTTGTGTTTCTCTGAGAATGAACATATAAAACCTCAGAGCAGCTCTGTCCCAGAAACCTCCTCCCTCATATGTAGTATAAGCCAGGAGAGCAGCCTGGAGGAGGTGCTGGAACTCAGAAAGTGACTGACACCTTCCCAGCAAGACACTATCATATATTACTGATAATTAAAAAGAGGCAAGAAACAAGGACTGGCTTATGTCCTGTGTGGAAGTTACCTGTTGGCTATCCCCGAGGGGGCAGGCTTTAATTTTGGGGGTTACATTTTTGCCATGTTCTACTCACCCTCCACCACACCGCCTGTGCCCAAATCCCATCTGCCTCCCTACCCCAACTGAAGGGCAGATCAAGGTCAAGAGGAGGCTTAGTACTAAAGAAAAAGGAAAATTTCCAGGAGTCTAGTTTGAATCTGGATTTTGACAGTGTCCTCTTCCCAAAAACCACCCTGGCCTTCATTTCTGCATCTCTTTCACTCACATAAATCCAGGGCTGGTTGGATAAGCAGCAGAGGTGACGTCTGGCTTTCAGGGAAGGGCCCACGGATTAACCTAGTGTTACACAGTCTTTCTCAAGACAGATGGATGAGAATATATGTGCATCCCCGTAAGCATAAGCCATATGTTTTGTCTAGATTTTAATCATGTTTTTAAAAGCATGGAACGTTTAGGGAGATACTATAAATCTGCAAGCATTTAAACCACGGAAACAATTAAGATGATGCATCATGAAGTTTTAAATCAGACAACCCATCATACTCGATGTAGAAAATGTTCCAGCGTCCATAATCTTTATTAAATATTTGACAAGTTGCATCACTTCTTTACAATGACTTCATTTCGTGACATTTTTACTCTTTTGCTGTCAGGAAAACAATCGACAATTTGTCTTAGATCTCTTAAGAAAAATGAAAAGCAAAAAGGAGTTCTTAAACAAAACTTTTTCCTGTGTATCAAATTCAACCATATTTGAAAGCTAGTCTTATTGTGAAAATGAGCATTATCCTTAAGTTGTCTAAAAAATTTCAAAGCAGTTTGGTTTTTAATCATTGTATCAAATAGTACTTGACTTTTTATTAGGAAGTGGCTTTATAATAAAAAGTTATGAAACATTGATCATTCATTTGGAATGCTTGAAACTCTTTCCACCTTAAAAGTCACTGTTTTTCTTTCTCATGTTCCATTGAGTATAGATCCTCAATTAAGAGATGGCAGCAAATTAACATCATCTTCTTGGGGTTCTCTTGGACTCTGAGGACCAGAATTCTTAGGACAAAGCTCGCAGAAAACTGTAGGAGGGACTAAGCTCACACTCCCATTTGAAACCAGATTACTCAAGAAAGGTGTAAAAATGCTATACAAATATATACATATATTTGGACAGCATATGTACGTATGTGTGCATGTATACACATACGTAGCAGTAAAGGAAGAACAAAGTTACTCAAGTTAACATGAGGGAAACCCTGAACATCCAGGTGAAATGGGTCAGAGGGAGGGGCTTGTATGGTACACAGATGACAGCAGACAAGGGTCTGGGTGTGACAAAGGCTTCAATGCACTTCTTCAAAGTGGAGAATGTAATACACAGAAGTCTGTAACCAAATACTTTCTAATCCTATTGTTACTCCTTACAAAGAAAACCAACAGGCAAAAAGACATAGGTTTGAAGCACGTATCACTTGGCATGTAACATCTTGAACGAAGGACAGGTGTCCGGAGAGAGGCTTTCCTGGAAAATTTCACGTCAACAGAAAGCTGTCCTTTTCCGTAAAACATTATGGTGTCAGTCCCTGTCCTAATGCTGCAGCTCAGTCTCTGACGCACTGGGTGGGAGGTGGGTGCATGTGCAGGTGCATACGCTGTTCCTTAAGGCTTAGATAAATTAAAAAATGTGGTCCAAAGTATATCACATTTTCTTCCCCATTTTAAAATCTAAAGTACAAAGTGGAGGCCTGAAATTGGCAGTTTTGACATGACTTATGATGTACCCCAAAGCCAGAAGTCGACAGAGGTAGTGCATGATCTCCTAGGGGGTGAGGAAGGGAGCGGGCCAGGCAGTTACCCTGCACAGCAGTACTCCCTACTGGTGAGGCAGAAAATGACACTAGATGGCTTCTCCTCGCCTCCCATCGGTTCCTGGGTACAGTAAGGGTAAGGAGGGAAGAGGCAGAGTTAATAGCTAGTGTAGTGGGGAGGGGCTTGAGAACTGATGAACTGTATAGATTTCAAAACTTCAGACCGCAAGATTCCAGACTTGGGAAAATACTAAAGTGAAATAGTAGCTGTTAAAACAATTAGTAATTTGCTGTATATGAACAAAGGAGATGAATTTGTGAGAGGCAAGATGAAACAGCAAGTGCATTATGTTGTCTATTTAACAACGTGAGATGTAGAAAGTGGTTCGAATACTCGGTAACCATTTCTACGTGGGAGAAATAATCCGCGTCAGGCTGCTTTACATCACTTGCTGTCTGATATTAGGGAGTATTTGATGGTGGCTTCCAAAGGGCCTGGGAAATAAAACAGAGGGATCATCTCCTGTGGTGGGCAGGGGACCAGCTAGAGGAAAGTAAATCATGGAAAAGGTTTTGCACAAAAGAAAAGAGCACTGACGTGGAAATTAACTTTCAGACAGACAGTTGCTTCATTGCTTCCTGTTTCAGAGGTAGCAGGTAAGAGCAGCCACCACCTGAAGTTAATCCCATGGGGCAGAATTTCCAAATTCAGCCTCAGGCCAACGGGGCAAGAATAGAAATGCCCAGGCGGAGAGGCAGCTGCAAGAACTGCACATAAACTCTGGAATTTCTTTACCTCAGGGCAAAGTGGCCCATAAGTAACATCCCTGTTTCAGGAAACCAAAGAAACTGGACTAAGGTTAATTTCTATGAAAGCAGAGGTCATGGTGGCCTGGGTGTTGCTGCAAGGGACCCTGGGCTTTTGCCCCAGGTCTGCTGACCCGGGAGGGCCTAGGAATGACCCTCTTTACTCACTTATATGAGGATGAAGGAGAGTGACCATCAGAATTTAAAGAAAATAAGATCAGTGAGTATTTCAGATTAAAAAACAAAACCCCCACCCCAGACTTAGCACACACTTAGCTGTCACTGAAATCAGGCACTGTAGTCGATGCACCACACTGTCATCACAGTCACTGCCTTCAAGTGCTCATGGGGATGGATTTCAACAAATCTTACCTGTCCCTGACTTGCAAATGATAATAGAATGGGTTTTCTTTCATAACTGCAATATTATGCCTAATATTAGTGAATATTCTGATAAAGAGTTTACAAAATGTTAGGAGAATCTCAATTTTTTTTTTTTAACCTAGAATCACTGGGTTCCTCATCCCACAATGACATGACCACGTAGGCTCTGGCCTGGGTCTGAACAAAGCTGCATCTGGACTAGGAGGGGCCAGAGGAGGGGGTTTTTGCTACAGAGACATTTGTTACATGGATAGAAGGGAAAACATTCCACCAATGGAGAAACAAATACTGTTTTTTTCTAATTACTCAACATCTAAGTTTCCTGATCACTATTGGGCATTTTAAAATCCACATGAAATAGTAGCCAATACTTGGCTTTGTAGAAATCCGCTTTCTAGACACCTAGGCCCATCTCCCCTTTGGATGACTCATTTACAACCACGAACATCGACAGCTTCTCATGAGCCACCCAGAGCTGAGGACAAATCAATCTTTTTCCTCAAAAGGTTTTTCTTACATAACAGACGGAGGCCTTGAAATCACAATATTTTTGGTCTTTTCTACAACTGGCAAGCGATCGAATCTCTAGTGTCCCTTGATGGCCACAACAGGGACCAGGGCAACTGGGTTTGAGAGGACAGTGGGGTTGCAGGATCCCCATGCTGCCTCAGGCGCTCTCTCCAAACAGGACAGAGATCCGCAAGGAGAACTAACAGGGCCTCTGCAAAGCCCCTCGATCCCACACACCAGCAGCTTCACAGCTTGACTGAGCATCCAACCCAGTCTTCTCTGTTTTAATCAAGCACAGAAGAGACACAAGTCAGGCAGGACAGCATTGGAGCATGCAACAAGTCACAGGTAACGAAACCCGGGGAGATCAAGTGTCTATTAAATGAACCTTCGCAGTTGAGTGGAAACCATAGAACAATCGGGAGGGCAGGCCTGCAGGCTCAGCTTGACATCAGGGTTTATACACCAGCAGCGAGTCACAACTGATATTGCACTGGCACCATATGTGCAGCGAGAGGGAATCATCATCACATTTAATGCTTATGATAAAAAAACGAAACATCCACAGAACCAGATCTGACCTCCACGGGGTACATAAAGTGCCTTCAGAATCGGAACGGTTAGAACAAAAATCGGTTATCAGCTACCATCAGCAAATGCGTACAAATAGCAGACTAAACAAATCTGGTTTCCACAGCTTCAGATCGAGCAGGGCCAAGTTTCATTCAAATGTCGCCACTACAAACAGCAAAGAGAAAATAGAATAAAAGGATGACTGTACAGTGTTGGGAAGGGTTAAGTAATTTCTCTGAAGAGAAATAATAGTCCAACCCTGTCTCAATGTGCCGTGGGTCACGTAATCACTTCTGAGGAATAATGGTGTGATTCCTTCAAGTCAACACAAAATTTGTCATGCTGTGTTCAGTTCTCTCGGCCTGGAGCTATTATGCTCAATTTGTCCAAAAAATGTCATATCCAGTTTGTTTTCATTCTGGGTGTGGAAAAAAAAAATGATCATTATGCCTAATGTTCTATTTTAAATTCTCTGAAAGTACTCGTCTGTAGGTTTGTCGACAAAAATCAGTCTTCCGATGCTAATAAAGTAGAGGGTGGGGGTGTCAAAGTACTTCAAAAATAAAAATGTCACTGACATTAAACCTGGTATGAAATTCAAATACAAAAAAAATATGCTCACTTTTCCAAGTACATGAGACATCTTTAATCGTAATGAAATAAAATCTGAAAATCGGTCTAAATCATTTTAAAAAGTAAACATGAGTTGTAATACTATACCTGTAGAGTGATTAATTCCATTCATTGTCATTATAAAGTATGTAAAATATTTATTAAGGGCTTGGCCTACAGAGGCACAACATAAATAGAATAAGTCCTCCTGAAATGATATTCGTGGACACATCAACCAGTTGATAATTTGTAGTGGAAAATGCAGGAACGCGCCCCCGGACTGGGTTCCGCTGAACTTGGGCGAGTCACGGGCGCAGGCGGCTCAGGGAGCCCCGGCCCAGACACTGCTCCTCTGCGTGGTCTCTGCAAGGTCTGTCAGGCAAATGCGAAAGTGCAGGCAGGGCTTGCTAGATGAACACCCGCTCGAGGCTGGGGGCCACTAATCCACCCCCTCAAATCCTTGAGCGTTTTCCACAGCCATGAGGAGCTTCTCTCGTAAATCTTCAAAGGTTTCATACGGAGGTAAGTCAAGGCGGTTAAAGCTGCAAAAGCAACGAGAAGTGCAGGTCAAGAACCAGCATCATCACCTCCTGGTCACAGCGGCCTTCTGAGGGCTGGCTAGGGGGCACTGAGTGTCTGGTCTGGGGATGTGAAAGTCTTTTTTTTTTTTAGTGTAGAAGAACTGGGGTGCAGGCCAGAGGTGCAGGGGGTGAGAGGATTCACCAGAGACAGAGTGAGGAGGCATAAGGGTGGATTTACTGAATACACTGCTAAGGGGAACAGCGGGCAAGAGAGAAGAGGTCTGCTGCGCCATGTGTGGTAGCTCCCTGGCCGGGGATCGAACTCAGGCTGTGGTGGTGTTAGTGCTGAGACTTAAACCCTAAGCCACCAGGGAGGCCCAGCTGTGACAGTCTTAACTAAATTCTGATTATTAGAAGCTCACATCAAGCAATGAGACTGTCCTCGCTCGAAGTGCTACGCGGCCTACAGAACACAGGGCAGGTTTCTAATTATCTGTGAAACCCAGCTCAGACAGCCAGGTCCTGTAAAAGTCCCGCTGGGTGGGTGGCATGAACTTGAGGTAAGAGACATAGGATTTCTAACCCTTCAAGGACTGAGAACTCGCCATAGGAATCACCAGAGAACTGAGGCTGTGTCTATTTTGATGTGCTCACGTATTCTCCAGCAGGCCCCGAGTCCTCCACTGTGCAATGGGAATCCAGAGGCACAGAGGGTAAAGTCAGCAAGACTGGGCAGGCTCAACACAAACCCTCGGCTCCACAACCCCAGCCCTAAATCACGTTAATCTGCTCTGCAGGAACCGACATTCAGAGTGAAACGCTTCATTTGTAACAAGCCCCTAAGTGTCAGGAAGCTGGTTGAGGGGTTTCAAACCACATGCTGATAGTGAGGTCTTCAGACATACGAAGGCTTCTGGGAGCCATGAAGCCCATTTGTCTACAGGACCAAGTTCAAATTCTGGCTGTGCCAGACCTGCTGGTCACTCTGGGCCGCCACCTTGTTCTCTGCACCTGTCTGCTCTTCTGCGAAATGGGGAGTGCTTGCAGGTGCTAGGAGGGTCAACAGAAACAGACACAGCACCAGGCACATGGTGGGCGCCCACGGGTGGTGAAAGCCCACATGGGGTGCAAGCAGCGGGTCACAGATGGAAGTCTGTAGGGTGGACTGCTGACCTGTACCTGTCATGAAGATGGCCACTCACACTGTCAGGGCTAGTAAAACATATGTCCCAGGCCCATCAGCCTTATTTAGGCACTTTCTCTCTATTAGCTCACTGAATCCTAGCTCTTCTGGTGAGCCAGGTTTTTATTCTGAAACTTGTATATTTTATATTTTAATAAGACGTGAAAGAAATTAAACATATCTAGGGCCATGTGCATTTGTGGGACTGCTGTGCTAGCAAATGTCTGCTTCCTCCATTACAGAACAATCTGGACCTGTCTGGAGCAGAGCCAGGCCCATTCCACACTGGCTGGCCTGCGTAGCCTGCACTGCCACTGCTCCCCACCAGGGGACAGTTAGTCGGGGAGACCATCTCTGGGAAAGTGCCTCCCTACTCTGGGTAGACCTCACCCTCCCTAGGGAAAAGCAGTGATTTTAAACCCTAGCCAGCCACCTGAGGAGCTTGGAGAAATCAGTGTCCAGGCCACACAGTGGACCAACAAAGTCCAACTCATCTCCTGAGGTGGGACCCTGGCATTAGGATTTTTATTTAAACTTTCTAGGTGGTTCCTGTTGCGGAGGCAGCTGGGTCCATAATTTATTTAGCTGGTACTCCAGAGACTAGACCTAGTAAGCTGAGAGAACCCACAGTCCCTGGGCTAGCTGCCTTTCAAATGGAGACAATTATAATCAGAAAACTACATGACTCCAGTCTTGTTTGGAATAAAAGCTCCAAACAACCAAAACACCCTCCCCCCCCAGAGGCAGGGAGGGCTAACAAGACCGCTTTAGATATTTGCAATGTGGGCTGGCTTTCCAGGGGGCCTCGGCCCTGTTCATTCCATCCAGACATCTGAATGGTACAAGTCAAACAGAAGCAAAAACCTTTCACAGACAGTATTTCTCGCGCCCGCGCTCCCTGAGCTGGCACATGGAGGTGAAGGAGAGCTCAGCCGCACCAGGCTGCACAGTCTGGCCAACTCAGGCCGTGAGAAAGGCGGGCGGGTTGCTCACCACCACCACTTCCACTGGCTTCCCACAGAGCCAGGAGGAACAGCAGAGCCGG
This sequence comes from Talpa occidentalis, assembly GCF_014898055.3. NCBI lineage: Eukaryota > Metazoa > Chordata > Mammalia > Eulipotyphla > Talpidae > Talpa > Talpa occidentalis. Next base: position 11,819,051 of record NW_023601322.1, read on the forward strand.
GGAGCCTGCATGAGGGCCCAGGGCCTGGGCGAGCCGGGGCTTCCAGAGAGCCCCGTGAAGGCCTAGCGCCTGAGTCCACTTCTGTGCGGGATTTATGGGACTCTCCAGTGGTACGGACACCCTGCTGCCTCCTCGCCCAGTCTGGGGAGGCCTCCTGAGGGCGGTCACACTCCACGTTTCCCCGGACAATGGTCCTGTGTGTGACCTCTGACTCTCTCCACCATCACGTTGGCACCAAAGTGGAGAGACTTAGGGGCTACTAACAGCTATGGTGGGCCTTTAAAAACAAGTTTTCTATGGGGAATTTTATCCCAAATTCTCTACAACCAATGAGTTAAAATCCAGTGTTTTGAGCTGGGGAGCTGTTTGTCCATGTACGGCAAACAGGCAGCAGAACCTCTGCTTCTTAGAATTCTTAGGGAAGACAGGGCTTGCAGGGGGGGGAATTCCCCAGAGCTTAACCCTCATGAGCCAAAGGCGCAGGTCCGCTCAAGTCTTGGATTGGGTTTTATCAGCGTTACCGTACAGCTTCTCTTTCTACCTGTGTCACTGACATTGCACGCTGCCAGCGCCAGGGCTGGGTACGGAGCTGTCTAGAGATTCCAGCTCAGGGCTACATGCGGTGAAATATTTAAAATACTGCTTGTTGATGACTTGGATTTTGTCACTCACCATGTGTGAGCTCTGGGCAGTTTTTCAGGACTTCCCCATTGCTCTATTGTAAACAGCTGAGGACCATTGGAACCTGGAACACAGAAAGACAGACAGGTGAGTGTGAGAGGCCACAGGATCCCTTCCTCATGAAGGTGTAACCTCAAGAGTAGGCGGCGCCACCCCCTTTGCTTGCCACGTAATAGTTAACATTTGGTATTGGGGACACAAGGCCTGGACAGCACCTTCAGGATGGGATGGCCCCCACTTTAACAGACCCACCAACACAGGGAAGGCAGACAGCTGCGGCCTCTCAGCCGACCCCTGGACATTTACATTTACAATGATTTTGGGAGGCAAAAAGGTGAAACATGAACCTCAATATGCGGCAGAAAAAGCAATTTTTTAATCTATAGTAAATACTGAAGAATTCTACCTCATGTAGGTGAGGAGTCCTTTAAAACGTTTGGTTATAACCAAGTAGAGGATTCTGCAAAAACTGATTATATAAAGTACAAGAAAACAAGACTAGCCTCTGGCTCTCTGTACAAACCACTCCACTCCCCCACCCCCCACACCACCCCACAAAGGTAATGCTCTAGGCAGCCCGGGACAAGCACAGGCCACCTCTCCTGCAGGTGCGGTTCTGGGTGGAGGCAGAGCATGGGCTGTGTCTCAGGGGCCCGCGTGGGGCCCACCTAGGAAGTCACAGGAGGGGGAACCACATAGCACCCCCTCACCATAGAGCTCGGCAAATCCGTTCATAGGGACGCGGGATGTCCCGGTGACAAACTGCAGGAGTCGTATCCGCTTCTCAGCGTCCATCAGCAGCACAGCCTGGAAGAGAAGCGGGCGGTCGCTCAGACAGGTGGGATGGGCCTCCCTCCACCCAGGTAAGGCCCGGCTGGCGGGCTCTGACACTCAGGTCCTCCTTTCTCTCGAGGCCACAATACTGGCCGCTCTCGTTTAGGGAGCAAGAGATGGCAACATCCCTTTTCCCCTTCTGCCAGCAGGTCAAAAGAAATGACATAAAAAGCAAACTCTTTGATGGCACTGAACTTGGGTTTCTGCCCAGGAGCCTTGCAGCCCCTCAGGCCAACGATAAACACGCAGTGTGAGAAGCGTCAAACACCAGGGAGCTGTGAGGAGGTGGGATTTCAGACGGCAGACGAAATTTTCTAAAGAGAACATTTTATAAGCAGGCAGGAAAGAGGGAAGGAAGGAAACAGTGGGTCGGCTTCGAAAATAATGGGTGTGTCTTACATATCTGAATTATGACAACCATTGAGTCAGTTTTACTGTTACTTCAAGTGCAAGAAAAAAAAAATCAAAGCTGATTGAGACTTGGATTAGGATTTGAAGATTCTACTTTTTTCTTTTCGTCTCTACACTTCAGCTGGCACTTGAAATAGTGTTAGTAATAGACACTCAGAAATGGGAAATAAGTTAGAGGATTTATTTCTGCACTAAACAGTTTTTCCCCTGTAGCTGTTTGTCAGTCTTCAGCTTAGCCTTGGGCCTGCTCCCTCCTCTTTCTTGTCTGTCCTGCGGGGAACAGAATGAGAACACCGGCCCTCAGACAGCAAACCAAGGTTTCATTTGCCATCACTGACTGAGTGACATGAAAATCAAGATGTTTGTTGGGATTAACTAAAAAAGTGGGAAAACGATTTTTTTTTTGCCAAAATGGCATCTTGGAAAAGTTAGCCCCAAAGCATGCTTCAGCCGTGCGAAGTCTATTTTATTTACATTTTGGAGAACTCGTCCCAGTTCTGAGTCCAGCTACCTACTTTCCAGCTATTCTACTTAATGGGATCCTTCAACAGAAGCTGCTTTCATCTGGAGGCCAAGGAAGGACAGTGCGTGACTAAGGGCTAACCTGCTCCATCAGAGGAGCTGTCTGCTGGAGTAAGTGGAACATGGGGCTGCTCCCCAGGAGCCTCCTCTCTCCCCCAGCAGCCAAGTGCTCACAGCCCCAATTTCCAGCAACTATCCTGGAGCCAGATAGCGGAAGGCAGCCCAGGCCTCAGGCCTGAGTCAGGTGGAGGAGCCGGGCTGGCCGCAGAGGCCCCGCCTTACCTTCCAGAACCACTGAATGACCGGGTGGTTAGGGCAGTAGCCGTTCTTGTAAATAGAATGCTGCCTCCAGTCGTTGACATCCACGTCGCCAAGGCCGCACATCAGCAACTAGGGAGGAGATGGACCAGAGGTAAATGGTGCGGCAGGAGAGAGGACAATGCCACCCTCGGAGAAACGGCCTCTTCCACGACACTGGCATCTATTCCCGTGCAAAGCAGATGGGCCGGCAGCTCACAGAAGCAGGTGAAGGGGAGCAGGTACTCCGAATTTCACCTGCACCAGGCCACGGAGATCGTGCAGGTAATGAGGGGACCTAATGAAGCGCACGCATAGGCCACGGCATCTCATGTTGGAAGTGAAAACTCATCCACCCATCTCCCCATCTCTCTAATCTTAGCACAGTGCATACAGATTTTCCTACGCTCCATTTACATCTGCTCGTTACTCAGCTGTCCCCCTTTGGGAGGTCATTTGTCTCCTTATATGAAAATACCTCCCACCCACAAAAGAATCAGGCTTTACGACACGAGGACTCATCTCCCACGTCAACCCCGGTGACGGCAACTGGCCTCATCTGCCCAGATTCTGTGGCTTAGCCAGCCAGCCCCGGGCTGCTTTCCTTCCTGGCTCGCCCCCTCTTTCAGGGAAGGCTGCTGTGGGTGATGCCTGTGCTCTTCCTGGAGAGGAACTGGTGTAAAAGGAAGCACTAAACAGAGGCCTGACAAATGGGGTTCTGGCCCTGACTGCACCAACGCTTTGCTGGGCGAGCCTGCACGGTCACTGCAGTCTCCCTGCCTCAGCCTCCCCCACCCCACACAGGATGATTTCTGTGACATCATCGATCTCCAAGTTTGCATGCTAAGAAAAAAGAACAGACAGTGGTCTGTGAGACATGCTTCGCTGCATGTGGCTTGGTCAAGTGGAAAATGGAGTCCCATCAATAGCTTCTCCTCCTCGTTTTTCTCAACACAGTAATCAGTGATCCCTTTCTTTTTAAATAGCTAGTTCTTGCCAGTGTCCACACAAAGGAGCTGAAACAATCTAATATTTAAGCGACCTCCTGCTAGTTCCTTGTTGCTCTGATGTTTTCCTCATTCAACTTAAGTCAAGTTCACTGAAACATGAGGTCCACGGGCCCCAGTGGCTGTTCACACTCGCCTCCTGGCCAATACCCCATTTGGTGGCCATGGAGGGGTAGAGTGGAGGCACAAGGCCCTCGGCCAGCCTGCCCCAATGACCTGAGTTGCAGCACTGCTCCCCAGCTGGAGCGCCAGGCCCCACAGCTGCCCAGCTCAGCCGGCCTCTCCTGGTGTCTCAGAACTGACCTCTCCTGGGCCAGGGGGCTACATGGGACAGCTGCTGTCCCTCCCCCCTACACTAGAGAACAGACAAGCCCCTTAGAGCCATGTATTCATCTGAGCTTACGCCTAGGGCATTATGGAGCAGAGAAGATTAAAACAGCATTTCTGTAAGAGGTGCCTTAAGAAAAATCTACTTTATAGAAGATGTGTGCAGTACGAACCTCCAGTTCATTTTCATCAAAGATTTTAATCAAATCAATAGGCAGCAGTTCTGTGAATCCCTGAAAGAAACAAAAAAACAATCACTCTACATACATTTTCCTTCAAAGGAATATTTTACAGGGGAAACAAATGTGTTTTGGTTAGGTAGGAAAAATTCTTTCTTTACCGAAGATTTATCAATGGCCATATCCAGAACTGCAGTTTCAATAAAAACAGCACAATCACAATATAGAGATTTTGAAAAGTAGTAGGATCTAGAAGGTTCAGGTAACTGTTGAAACCCCATGAAAATATGGGTTAGTGTAGGCAGGGAAATTCCAAATACCATTCAGGACAAAACGCCGTGTGCCTGTGTTATGTCCATGTGTCCTACACGCACAGGCCATAGACACGCAAGGCGACGTGGTTAAAAGAAGGTATGGCGGCAAACAGCTGAAGCAGGAAGGGGCCGGGAGGCCGGAGTCTGCTCCAGTTTCTGGGTCACTGCTAACTGTGGAGGGACCGGGAGCCCCCAAGCCACTTGCCTGGCACGTGGTGGGCGCTGGGCCTGTGCATCACCCGGGTGGGGCTGGGACAGCCGCCGGGCGTTGTTACTTAAATAATGAAACCTGCGATCCCCCACTTCTTCCTAATTCACATTTTATGGCCTAAGTCCTGGAACTTTTTTGGCTAGAGCTGGGCTCACCAAGCGCAGGTCACTCGGGGACAGTCGGGGGACCACAGTTGAATAAGAACCCTCGTTGGCTCAGTGGGGTGTTGTTTTGTGGCCTTGGGCCTGCTCCTGTGTTTTCCTTAACTAATAAGCATCAAGATTTAACAAGGAATTTCGCTTTTGGTCCAGGCAACTAATTTTTTAAAATGATGAGTTCCAGCATCCTCTGCTGGGGCCCTTCCCCAAGGCCTGGCTGTGGAGCTGACATGAAATACTAGGATCTGAATGACATGAATAACAGTAGGGGTGCTGGCATGAAGTGACTTGGGGCACGAGAAAACCCAGATTACAAAAATGGGTCTGACGTGGACCTGCACAGGGGTGAAGTCTGTGAAGAAGACGTGGGCATGAAGGGAGGGAATAAAAACAACAGTCTGAGCACTGACAGGGCAGGCACGGCTTCGGGGTGGGGTGACAGATTGGGAGCTGTCTGTCAGGTGTTCACTCTTGAGCCCTCGTCTCTCCAGTGCTGTCACCCCAGCACAGGTCAGCGCTGTGTCTCCCAGCCGTCCCCTGGGCTCCCCAACAGGGCAGTGATTTGGTCTCTGTGGGGGGCTTACCCTTCTGGGTTAAGTCTGTAAAGAGTTCCCCTTAAAAACACAAGAGAAGCAAAGCTAAGGGTCACTAAACAAACCCAAGCTAACAGAGGACCAAAGTGCAGCCACAGCCGCTTGTTGGGGGGACGGGCGTGAGCACCTCCAGCCCCACCTAAGGGGAAGCCATCCCCCCGCCCTGTGCCGATGGGTGGGGGCTGAGTCCCCAGGGCACACTGACCTCCAGGAAAGCGTTCATCTGCTTCTGGACCCTGTTCACGAATCTCCACTGGATGACCAAGCTGCGGGAGAGAGGACCCATATATAATAAGTACCTCCATTGTCACCAGCGCTCACCTCTTATCTCACAACTGCAATTGTGTCTCACCCGGTGTTTAGTCAATTCTTTCAAGAATGCGTGAAAAACCTCAAATCCCAGAGGATTCAAAAGACTAACTGCTTTCTTTCTCTCCTCTCCCTCCAGTAATGTTTTTTGATCAAAATTGCTGTGTATATGCGACTAGGGGAGAAAAAGGACAAGGCCAGAGGGCATGGGCATATGTGTACCACACACACACACACCTGTATAAACAGGTACATACATTTTTAAAGGGGGTATCTAGTAGAACATGTTTTGTCACTGACATTTCATTCTAGAATACATACTTTCAACACTGACATATAGTTTATCAGCAAAATGACTGCACTAACACTTTCATACCAAAATTGGGGGGCAAATGCTAAGTCCTCTTTACATAACAGATCCACAGAGACCATTTTTCCTGTGATAACATTCAGCGCACAAGCAGATCTGGCTGCCAGAGAATTCACTTTGGATTCCATCTAAGGCGTTTTGTCCTGAGATACACAAGGAGCTCATCACAGAGGCCTCACCCAGGGTGTGGCGCCATGGCAACGGGCCTGAGGACCAGGCTGTGCAGCCCCTGCTCACTCCATCAGCCTTTGCTGAGCTTTGTGCAGCTGTCAGTCTGAAAGGCTGCTGATTGCGCCAGGGAATACATGCTCAGGAGCAGGTAGAGATTCCAACCATCCTTTTATCAGAGCGGCTGACACTGCCTGACACCCTCCCCACCAAAATGTTACCTCCTTCCACACCAAAGTGTTACCTGGAAGAATTAACTGCAAAGAACGACACCTAACACACATCACATGGGCCCAGTCTTCAGACTTTTGACCCTAACCCCCTGGGCTGGAGTGGTTCTAAAGACCTATTCAAAGTCTGTACTTCGAAGAGGAGAGGGTCGTCTGCTATGCAATAATAAACCATGCTTTCCAGGGTCTTGAAGTAGAGACCCCAATACCTCCCTTTCTTCCTAATGAGGAAGGACAGTACTTGTTTCTTTGCTGAGCACACGAGTAGACCAAGACCCTGGGCCACTCCTCCCAAGACCTCTGACCAACTAAGATAAGCAGGGAAGAAGGGCCCTATGAGCTGACAGGGCACTGGCTTTGGACAAGGTACAAGGCCACGACAGAGCCAAACAGGAGCCTCTCACTGCACCTGGCACTGGGCTGGCGAGGCCACTTGGCCACTCTCGGCCCAGAATTGCACATTTGAAGCTACATATATACCAGAGAGGAAAACGTGATACACCTAAGAAAACTTTTCTGCCCAGTACAAACTGCCCTGGGGTACCATCAAAGCTAGACTTCTAAGGGTGCACTGACTTGTCCCACCAACTGCTGTGAGACTGGGTTAAGAAAAGCACAGTAGTCAGCAATAACTCACATGTTGGCATGTGCTGACTTTTCCCTATTCATTTTTAGCTATCTTCTTGACAGAAAAGAAATTAGGAGAAGGATAAACTATCTTATCTTTGGTTGTGCCAAATTTCATCCCAGGAGTCGCTAATGGTCACTGCAGTCTCTGGCAGCCAGTGATGTGACTCTCAATTTTAGACTAACTAGCCACAGACTCGAAGAGCACTTGCCATTTTGCTCAATAACGCAGACCTCCTCCTCCTGACACTGCTCCTCCCCATGGCAGCTTGGCAACGTCGTGATAAAATCACAGTCTTCATCCCATAAGTCACCTTCCTATTAGCCAGAAAGGAGCTCACATTCTTGCCAAAGTGTGAACTCAATCTACTGTTCAGTTGAGTAAGATTGTAAATGTGTGTATACATACTCAATATATTCTCTTTTGTTTTCATTTGTGACCATGATTTCTGATCCATTGGGCTTCAGATCCACTTGATACGTCTGTAATTGCAAAGATAAAATAATGATCACCATGGTGAAGTTATTCTGCATCTTATGACTGAGTAATAATGTCTCATTTTCAATGTATTCAGAAATCTCTCCCTGCAAAGGGGCTCTGTGTACAAGAGAATGTCTAACAAGGCTTGAAAATTGTTATGATGTTACACATTTAAAGATGTTATCACTGAAGGCAAATTATTTAATGGTTATTTATGAGTTTTAATTATTCTTCATCTATTAGCCACAATGGAGAATAGGAAAGTTTTTTATTTGCTATGCATTTATCAAGGGATTAATTATGTTCAACAACAACAACAACAAAAAAAACAAGGTACATCCATCAAGACTAGAGATCCAAATTTGAATGTATTTTACTTGTTTCTGAAAATTAGATTTAAGCATCATTAAAAAGTGTGTGAAATTCCACTCCTAGGTATTTACCCAAAGGACACAGAAACATCAATTCCAAAGAGCACCTGCACCCCTATGTTTATAGCAGCACTGTTTACAATAGCTAAGCTATGGAAACAACCCAAATGCCCAAAAATAGATGACTGGATCAAGAAGATGTGGTACATATACACCATGGAATATTACTCAGCATTCAAAAAAGATAAACTCATGCAATTTGCAGCTGGAAGGGATCATGCTCAGCAAAATAAGTAAAAAAGAAAAAGAAAAATACTGGATGGTCTCACTCATAGCAGGAATTTAGAAAACCTACATAAGGGACCAGGAAAAAACCTTATTATAATGTAAAAAGCAAAATCAACAAGCAACTATAAACCAGAGATACACTACGGGGTGAGGTGGGGGTGGGAGTAGGATCAAAACAAGGGTGTGGGAACTGTATGGGGACTATAACCAAGATGAAAATGCATACATTGTGCAAAAAATGAAAAATGATGTAAAAAATATATAAAATAAAAATAATAATAAAAAATGGCATGTGAAATATATCTCAAAGAGGCAATTGGAGAGTTAAAAAAAAAGCTGCTTAAGCAGCCAGACTCAGGGGTCCAGCTGCCCCCCAGGCCAGACTCTGCCCTTCCCTGCCTGTTCTTCCCAACAGAATCTCTGCAGGGCCCTGGGGCACAGAGAGTGACCACCCCAGCTCAACATCACACCTTAAAGCAGCAGCTGGCAAAAGGGAAAGGGGTAGAGGCCTAACTATTTTACAAGTAAAACCTCCAGAAATGTTGAAATGGAAAAATACCACCTAAACCTTGCTACTCAAAGGTAATAACTATGAGTATGGTTTTTTTTTTTAAAGATTTATTTATTTATTTGTACAAGCACTGGGCACAATCAGAAGTGCAGGAGGGTGAGAGAATTCACCAGAGCCAGAGCGGGGAGCAGAACAGGCAGACTGACAAAATACACTGCTAAGGGGAGCAATGGGCGCGACAGGAGAGGTCTGTGTGCCATGTGGGACCCTCGCTGGCGGCCGGGGATCCAACTGGCGCTGCAGTCTGCGGGAAGCTTCGCAGCCCAGCGCTCAACTGCTGTGCCACTAGGGGAGGCCCTCCCCTCATTTATTCTTCCTCAAAGTATCCTGCTACTCTCCAAGGTAAGGGAATCTTTCTATCAGATCCTCGGCAAACAACATGTTAATAAATCCAACCCCATTCTTGGTATTGGTATTGAGAAGCATTTAGCACGGTTCAGCTACACTAAAAGGATTTATTTTCTGGGAGTTGCAATTTCCAAAGAGCTATTGACTGAGGGAGTCAACTACAGATGAGAGATAGTAGGAAGGGGAAGGGAGAAAAATACCCCTCGTGCCCCCAAGGCAGCACCCAGAGGTGACAAAGCTGCAGAGAAATGGTTCTTATCCACACTGTTGATGAGTGTCTAATTGGTTCAGCCTTTTTGGGTGATAATTTGGCAACAGATAATTGCTAATTTGGCATCAAAATTTTAATGTGTATATTCCTTTTCATAATAATTCCACTTTTAGAATTTATACCAAGGGAAAAAACTGGTTAAGAGTATTATATATATCTTCTAGGATTATATTCACTGTACTGTTTATATAGTGAAATACTGGAATAGCCCGAAGGCCTACAAGTGGTTACAGAAGAATGGTGGACGCAGGGGAATTCTGTGTAGCCATTAGAATCTGCACACATCTGTATTTATGGGCATGGAAAGGTCATCAGGATAGTTAGAAGCGCATGCAGTGAACACTCCATTTCTGGAAAAGGAAAGCCATGTGTGTGTGTTGACAAAGAATTCTCTAAGATATAAGAGTGTGTGATTTTTCTTCTCCAGTGACAGGGACTATGGGTGATTTTTATTGTACTGCTTTTACTCTTAAGACAAAGATTAACATTTTATAATCGAGAATATTAAAAAAACGTTTTGAAAGAAAGAGGCCATGCTACTGTGCTAAGTTGGGTCAAACAATCAGGGGAATGGGGCCGTGGGAGGGGAGCTCAGGGCAGGCAGAAAAGGGAGGCTAAGCCTTCTCTGAGCCACCTCCCTAGTGGGCCCTCCCAGAGCCTGGCAGTTGCTGACCTTCAGGCCAGGTTTTCAGTGGCGTGGACTCTCTGTCCTTCTGGGACTCCTCACAGACACCATTTTGGGGGGCAGTGAGGCTGCTACTGAAACTCCGTTTTCTAAGCTGCTGCTGGCCAATGGCAGACTGCCCCCCCTTGAGTCAGGCTGCAGCAATCACTGTCTGTTCCTAGAGCAGGTCCCTCCCTCCATTTCCACTGGGGTGAGGCTTAGCAGCAAAGGGGGTTGGGTCAAGTCCAAGTTTGTTCAACTGCAAAGCCCAGGCCATTTTACAGGGGATATTTCACTCCCCACAGATAAACTTCTCTAACAGACTTCTGCCTCTACATCTGACTGGCCACGGCCTTGTTGTGTGGGTGTTTTTCTCCATGTTCTACACACTTTCTAATTTCAGATAGTCTGTGTCACGTGATGCTGCTCTGAACTTGTAATTAAGAATTTTAACTTGTGCTCCACAAGGGCGCCTCCTCCTGGTGGTGGTGGCAAGTGCATGCATGCACACACATGAGGGCATGAGGGCACAGGTGTGCGGCTGATTCTGTCTGAAAGGCCTATATGGTTATGCAACTACTGCAATCTGTTCAGTTGAAACAGTAGGCCCCAGAAATCAGCAGCTCCAGATTCGCACCAACCAGAAGGACAAACCACAAAATAATGGTGACAGCTGCAGTTTCATTCCACAAGGCGACAGCTACCCCCAAATTTCATGGTCTGAGATTTCTAATTGTAGAGTGAAAGTAAATAGCTCAAAGCACTGAGGACGCCTGGCTGCATGCATATTTCACTTCTGTAGTAGCTTCACCCATTGAAGAAATGACTTCTAGCTTTTACCAGAGGGAGGCGTGGGCTTCCTCTGGGGCAAGAATACATTGCAGTACAGTCAGCAGTTCTGCAGAGGTGGAAAGAGGTGAGGGGCTTGCACAGGCATCTTCTGGAGGTCCACAATTTTGGTCCAACAACTCCATTTTGAGTCACTAGACTGCGGCAGACACTGCGCCAAGTGGAGAGTACACAGTGGAGAGGGAAAGACAGACCCAATGCCACCACCACCAGAGGCAGCCTGTGGACAGACAGAGGCTAAAGTGCAATCATACAAAGAAATGGATCCATGGCACATGCCACCAGGAGACAGTGGAGATGCTCTGAAGTATGTGGCCTGCTCGGGGGCTCCCTGGAAGATGTGACTAACCTGAGGTTGAAGAAGTGCTCCCAACAGAAGAACAGCATGGACCAAGGTCCTGAGGCAGGATGGAGCTCGGTATGTTTAAGCAGTCTAGGGGCCTGTCCCAGAAAGCATGAGCAGCTGCTCTGTGATGCAAAGTGCAACTAGAGATGGAGTTGGTGGGGTGAGGCCACATGGGCCCCCACAGGACAAATGAAGAATCTGGGTCTTTCATCCCAAGGGGAGTGGGAAGTGTGAGTATTTTGAGTAGAAGAATGACATAAAGCTCTGTGCATTTTGAAAAGGTCACTCTGCCATTATGGGAGGCCAAGGTGGGAATAGAGAGACTACTTAGGAGGCTGAATCTGAGAGAAATCAGCCGCCAGACTGGGTGTTAGTGGAGGAACAGAGGGAGGACAGGTAGGTTTGAGGGATATTTGGGAGTCAGCATCAGCAGGTGTGCTGACCGACTGGCTATGCGGGAGATCAACGAGTGGCTGCTTAATTCAATTTGAATTTCTTCCCAGAATGCAAAATAGATACATTAGTTCCCTGCTAATCAGGTTAGCACTCTAAAAAGGGAAGGCAGTGATTTAATAAATAGGGCACCTAATCACTACCTTACTCATCATGGGTCTGTTTTGATTATCCCCAAAGTCTACCTGATTCAATCCAGAGGTCAGAAAAATCCACAGCATTAAATGAGGGGGTTTGAGAAGTGTTCCTAATGTATAATTGACATGATCTATACTGACCATCAGTGTCTTTATTAGAAGCCGACTTGAAAACCCCAACATCTTGTGTTGTTTGCATCCATTAAGTGGAAGTAGTCACATTTCGCTTTAACTAGCAGAGCTCCCAGCTAATGGCTGCCTTCTGCATTGTTGAAGTCTTCTGAAGTGTGTTAGTTAAGTGAGTTGTGTGGTTTTCACTAGTGAACACCTAGAGAGACCTTTTTATGCCCTTGATACACAATTGACTTTAAGTCCTCCTTGGCTCTTTATGTTTCAACTTCTTCCTTCATGTGTAAAAATGAAAGGAAGAGAGAGATTCCGGGATTAACCACATGTTCTCCTTTTAGAACTGACAGTTAAGACCTTTCTATAGATCCAGTTTATAAAGAAGTAATGCAATTCAAAGTATTTTTTTCTTCACACTAGTAGCTTCTATTACTTAGAAGATTTTCAGCATTAAAAAAAATGAGGTGAGCTCCCTTTCCTCATCTGTTCCGTTCTATCCAGGTGGCACCCACCACGAGGGTTAGGGGGTGTCTTAGAGGCCAGGGGTGTCAAACGATAAGGCCACAGCTCATACACCAGGCTAAAAAGGTTTGAATTTACACTGAAGGTTACAGGTCGGTCAATGGAGAATGAGCGTCTAAATAGAAAAATTCCAAGTTCAAATTTGCTTTTTGGAACATGACATATGGAGCATAATGTGGGGGCATCGGAGGACAGACTGGAGAGAGAGCAGGATGGGAACCAGGGAGGCTGTTCCAGCAACACAGCTGAGAAACCAGCAGAGTCAGCGTGAGGGAAGGTGAGGTGGGGCTGACCAAGGAGACAGAGCCAGCAGGCTATGCTGCCTGCTAATGAGGGTGAGGGGGCATGATGAGAAGAGGCAGGAGTCCAAGGCGCCTCCTGAGCCTCAGGCTGGAAGAAACGGAAGTACCGCTATCAGAGCAGAGCAGACATGGCGCTTGGGAGTGGGGAGAAGGAAATGGCTTGGTTTTGTGGGGGCTCCCAGGCCTTTCTGGAGAAGGAGTCAGATGGGGAATCTGGAAGGTTTGTACTGGAGGCAAGAGGTGATGGGGAGTAGCAGGAAGAAGGATGTAGCTGGAGCCCCAGGTGTGGATGAGGTCTGTGTGCTGGTGTGGACAGGAGTGGACAGAGCCGCTGGCTGAGGGGAGTCTTCAGGCGGGGGGCAGGGGCAGCAGAAGCAGTCTGTCCTTCCAGGAGATGGAAAATAAAGTGGCAAGAGCAGAGGAGGAAGGAATAAGGCACCAGAGAGCTTGCCCCGGGCAGGCATTTCAAGGCGGGGGCTCTGGGGGTGTCTTATTATCAAGTCAGCAGAGGAAGGAAGCAGGCAAGCGCTGGGAGACATTTAGCACACTTGGTCCCGGGCCTGGAGAGGACAGGTTCCCTGGGGACTGCGGTAAAGACTTCCCTCCGCCCACCCATGACAGGGCTCTCACATAGGGTCATTTATCTGTGAGGATAGTTCCAGAATAGAGAGCAAAGGAGGGGGAACAATACGAGGTGTTTTATGGACTCAGTGATGATTTACGTGACGTCACAAGGTCTCTGCAATCTCACCCAACCAACCGAGAGGCAAGTCTGCCCCAGCCCCACCCACCCCAGGACTCACACTAGTGGTATTTCCTGGCTCCCACACAAGTACAAAGTAACGTTGACATCTCTGGTTTAACCAACTTTTGCCCAGTTGTCATTAATCCCTCTATTGAGTGGCATCAGCTTCTTCTCCCCAAGACTCTGAAGTCAGGAGGGCAGGGACCTGACTCCGAGCTTCACCTGTGACCAAGTATAGTACCATGGAGCAACCAAAACCATAAACGCAGCTTTTTGACTTAAAAAAAAATTCTCCAAAGCAATAAGGAAAATATCAATCTCATTTTCTATAGGGTGACCCTTTAAATGGGCTCCAGGAGCGCCCTCATTTCAGGCCGTTAGATTTGATCTGGGAGGTGGGAATTTCCAAGCTTTTATGAAAGTCCAGGTAGCAGGTGGGCTGATTCCCTGATCAGATCTCCCAAGAAGCATCATTATTACCAGGGATAAGTGAACCAAAAGACTTAACACACACGTCTGATAAAACTAGAATGACGAAAATTCCAAGCAGGCAACTGTATCTTTGAACTTGACCTTTATGATGAATACAGCCTAATGACAAGTGCAGGTACAAAGCAAGAAGCGATGCTACAAAAATCCGAGCCCGCTGAGCCCCACAAGACATGTTTTGTCATGATGACCGAGCAGGAAAGCAGAGAAGAAAGCCCAGAGTCCTTGAAAAAACATCACTCTCTCATGCTCTTGCATTTGCACTACTAAGTCAACAACTACACCTGTTTTTGAAGTACTTAAAAAAAAGTCCTAAAACCAAGCCAGAAACATCATGTTCAGAGTTACTTTAGATTAGACGCAGGCACTGGGTCACAGCCCAGCGACTTTAGAATTTCTGTGATTTAGAGGAGAAGAGTGGGTTGGGGATGTAGCTCCCTGGCCTGACAAGGAGGTACTGATATGATGATGATAATTATCATCTAAAGCTCCAGGTGGTTGTTTCTGATGGACCAGCCAAGTCATGTCCAGCCTGCGAGGAAGCAAAGGCTAAGTCAAAGCAGGGCCACTGGCTACCACACATACCTGCCCGAAGTTTTCTTCATCGATACAGAACATCAGGTCCAGCTCCGTAGGGTCGTTCTCTAAGATCCATTTCAGAGAGTTGTAATATTCACTGTCCTATAAAATGACACAGAAATTAAAATTAAGCCTTCGCCCCATACAAACTCATCAGACTCCTTTGAATAATGATGTCCTATCGGGAAAAGTCTCAGTTTTTGTAGTTATGGAAAATACTTTTAAACTCCACAAGGGTGTGCCTAGATAAAAGGAGCCTGTTAAATACAAGCCCAGAGCCTCAATTGCCTTCCAGGAAACTTCTCCCTGTGGCCATTCCTGAAGGTGTTTATTCCTTTCCCACGTGGTGGAAGTCACTTACTCTTCCACATCTCGGTTGGTGGTTGCAAATACTCTCTCCTTTATCGACTTTTTGACCTGTACCCACCAGGTTTTTTGAGGTCAGAAAACGAGGATGGCAGGTGAATCTCTAAGCAGCTGGTATCAGCAGTTTTTGACAGGAAATGAGCAGTCATGAAGTCTCCTGACGCCCCTTGGCTTTCATTTGGACCAACAGGCGCAGGTAAGCAGAGGTAGCAGGGATAGGTGTGTACTGACCCGAAGCCCAGGAAATGCGGACAATGGTTTCGTAGGGAACCCAGGGGCTCGATGAACTTCCTGAGCTATTAAATGTCCCTGGTGTTGACTGAATGGTGACACCCATAATGGTCACCCGCCTGGTCCCCATGCCCTTTGTGCCCCCAGGGTGGCCGAGATGCCCAGAGGGGCCTGCTGTTACTCACCACAGACTCCATGTCATTCAGAGTTATCTGCTTCCCCAACATCATTTTGTAAAATGGTCTAATGAAGAAACCTAAAATATGCAAAAACTGGGTTAGTTTCAAGAGTTTATATGGTTGAGCATCCAAAAACAAAATATTGGGTTGTCAGAAAAGTCATGACATTTTTTTTTGTTTTGTTTTTCTGTTTTTCTGTTTTTCAACCTAAAAGCTGAACCTGCCTTCAGTATGAACGAGAGACCCAGACAGAACAGCGGCCTCCGCTGCAATGCCTGCGCAGGACCAAGAGGACCAGGGTGTGTGTTTTTCTTTTTTTTTTTTTTGGGGGGGGGTGGGGAGTCAGAGGAGGTTTAGTAAGAATGGCAGTGATACTCAAAAAGACACCAGAGCAGGAAGGGGTCAAAAGACTTCCCGGGGGGAATAGCCAAAGCTCTACTGAAAAAAAAAGAAGGACATGGAGGCATCACACTCCCAGACTTCAAACTATACTACAAAGCCATAATCATCAAAACTGCATGGTATTGGAACAAGAACAGACATACAGACCAATGGAATCGAATAGAAAATCCAGAAATAAACCCACAGATTTATGGTCAACTAATCTTTGACAAAGGAGCAAAGACTATGCATTGGAGCAAAGAAAGTTTGTTCAATAAATGGTGCTGGGAAAACTGGGTCGCTACATGCAAAAGAATGAAGCTTGACCACTACCTCAGACCATACACAAAAATCAACTCAAAATGGATTAAAGAACTAGACATAAGACCTGAAACCATAAAATACATAGAAGGAAATATAGGCGAAACACTACGGGATTTGCACATCAAAGACATCTTTACAGACACATCACCCAAAGCAGTGATAGTGAAGGCAAAGATAAACAGCTGGGACTACATCAAATTAAAGAGCTTCTGCACAGCAAAAGAGACAATAACAAAAACAAAGAGAAACCCCACCAACTGGGAGAACATTTTTGCACCCAACACTAATGATAAAGGACTGATCACAAAAATCTGCAAAGAGCTGATGAGACTCAACAACAACAAAGAAAAGAATCCAGTCAAAAAATGGGCAGAAGAGCTAAAAAGAAACTTCTCTGAAGAGGAAATGCAAATGGCCAACAGGCATATGAAAAAATGTTCAACATCACTTGTCATCAGGGAAATGCAAATCAAAACTACCATGAGATACCATCTTACACCAGTGAGAATGGCACATATTAAAAAAACTAGCAACAACAAATGTTGGCGAGGGTGTGGAGAAAAAGGAACTCTTCTGCACTGTTGGTGGGAGTGCAAACTGGTCCAACCACTGTGGAGAGCTGTGTGGAAATTTCTGGACCTACTAAACATAGAGCTTCCATATGATCCAGCAATTCCACTCCTAGGTATTTACCCAAAGGACACAGAAACATCAATTCCAAAGAGCACCTGCACCCCTATGTTTATAGCAGCACTATTTACAATAGCTAAGCTTTGGAAACAACCCAAATGCCCAAAAATAGATGACTGGATCAAGAAGATGTGGTACATATATACCATGGAATATTACTCAGCATTCAAAAAAGATAAACACATGCAATTTGCAGCAACATGGATGGCGCTGGAAGGGATCATGCTCAGCGAAATAAGCCAAAAAGAAAAAGAAAAATACCGGATGGTCTCACTCATAGCAGGACTCTAGAAAACTTAAATAAGGGACCAGGAAAATGAATATAAGAAAGTGAAAATCAAAATCAACAAAAAACTATGAACCAGAGACACTTTTTGGGGGGTGGGGGGCGGGAGGGAAGGATTGGGGTCAGAATGGGGTGTTTGCAATTGTATGGGGGAATATAAAAATAAAATTTATTATAAAAAAAAAAATAAATAAAAAAAAAAAAGACTTCCCGGGGGGACAAGTAAGCTTCCGGGCCAGCCAGGACTTCTCAGGACAAACAAAAGAGTGGGAGTGAAGGGCGGTCCGAGCAGAGGGCCAGCTCGGGGGCTGAAGGTAAATAGACTGACTCTCTAGGGATGCTGCAGGGACTCCAAATAGGCTGAAGTAAGCCCTGACGTGATTCCAGCATGGCGAATTAAAATATGGCCACACTATACACATACAAAGGGAGTGTGGTTTCCTCCTGATCAGAAATAAGTGTTTACTGCCCCACCAGAAATAAAATATTGAAATCTGAGGATCAAAATCATCTAGCAAATATGAGTAAAAATACATTAAAGAAAAAGAACACATCAAATATTTATCAGCCTCGCTGAGGTTCCATAAATGAGGTGAACAAAATGCCTCTGGAAATCTCTCTAGAGTAACTGCAATGCCAGCCTCAAATCTTGCTGTCTTCCATCCTCAACCCCAAAACTCTTCAAAAATATTTCTGGTTCTCTTCTTTCACAGCTGATTCCTGTATCTTTGGGGCACTTGCTGCCGAACTTTGAACAACCCAATTTGAATTGTGCAGGTCCATTTACATGCGGATTTTACTGCAAACACATGTGCTTGTAGCAACACTACATGTATTTTTCTCTTCCTTACTATTTTCTCTAGTTTACTGTAAGGAAACAATATATAACACATTTTTACATATAAAACGTGTTAACCGACTATGTCTTCAGCAGGCTATTTAGTAGTTAATCTTTAGGGGAGCCAAAAGTTGCATGTGGATTTTCAATTGTGTGTGGGGGGTGATACCCCAACATCTACATTGTTCAAAGGTCAACTATATTTTTGAAGTGTCCAGATCTATCAGAAGTCCCTATTCTAAGATAACAGATAAAACTGGAAGGGGGTTTGACTTCTAACCTTCATTGCACCTGGAAATTCTTCCATGACTCACATGCTCTAAATTAGAATGAGAGTATCTTGTGCCATATATCCCACCTGTGATCCCAGGGTCAAGATGTTAGTGGAGTTGTAATGTCAATTTGAAATTATTTACAGTATTGTCATATTAAAAAAAGTGTAATTCGAGGACAAATGAAACAATGGCAGGATATTGGATAAATTTGGATCATTTCAATTAACTTTCCAATTAGCGTTTCCATCTGTCACCAAATCTAGCTGTCGCTGAAGAATAGTCTGGGAGACATGGAAAATGCACAGATACAGAATGTTCTGTGCTTCACACCATTTTTTTTAAAATAAAACTGTTTTAAACTATGTGTAGACACTATGTCTTCAGTGCTCAAATTAAGATGGCACCAGGGAAAAGGCACCTCCGTGCTGGGCAAAACATGAAAACAACTGACTGGATTAATGAGAAACAGAGATGCTTTTGCTTCAAGTCTACGATGAAATCTGGGGCACCTAACAAGTTGCCGCACACAGCACTGGCCGTGTTTCCATTACTCCAGGACTTTAATAACTTACCATCTAGAAGCTTCCCGTGAAATACTGCCAGACCAGCGACTCTTCCGATGAATGTGAAATAGGACAGGTGGTCTTCATTGCAGAGGCCTGAATTGGGATTGATCTGAAGTGTGTAGTTGTCGCTTTAGGAGAGGAAAAAAGAAAAAAAAAAGCCCCATCAATTTTTAAATAAGAAATGCAAGAATGTGAGCTTAGCTTTGCTGCCTATCACCCAGCTCTGTGCACCTGAGGATGTGCTGTACCTGAGGGAAAGGTGAAGCTAGGGACAGGATTCACCACTTATGTCCCCCTTTCTGTGACCAGCCACCATCTAAAGATCTGAGGCAAATGCCCTCTGTAACTTGAACTGTAAGAAACTGCTGATATTGGACTATTTTTGATCCATAGAAATATTAATTTCATGTTTCCTTTGAATATCTTAGGAAGATGAGAGACCGCACCTCACAGGGAGGTTGTGTCAGGTCCCCAATAGTGTGAGTCCTTGAGATTGTCCCTCTAAGGAGGAAGGTTAATTCCTTTTAGCAGCTTTGGTTTGAGGATGAAGATTTTTCCTAGGGGCCCAACCATTAGGTGTGGCTGTGTCAACAACACAAACCTCAAAATGCTGGCTTGTACCTAATCCTCCCTTTTGGTCTCAAAATCATGAAGCTCGGTGGTTTTCAGGTAGGGCCCCATAGCCAGATTCCTCCAGGGGCATCTTTGGGAATGTGGGTGAGAGTGAGCATCTTGCCTTGTTACCCTCTCCCCCCCTCCCCCCCCACCTCACTGGTTTTATCAGTTTTCACAGTGGGCTTTCCAATGGAACTCGGTAGCAACCACCACCAGCAAGCTGGGTGATTCTTAGCGAGAACAGCCAAGAAGGATGTACTGAGGCTGCTTTCCAAGTGCCCCGAGGAGACTGGTAGCAGGTGGAAGATGTGGGGGGGGGGGTCCTGTTGGCCCTTAGAGCACAGGGTTGTCTTCCAACAAGGTCAACTATTCTATGGGGGGCTTAGGGCTAGCCTAAGCCTTTGGAGGATCCACAGCCTGGAGGAGGAATGGCTGGCCATATAAGTGGCCAATGTTTGGTTTCTGAGAAAACAGCTGAATGTGCCTTGGTTTCCATGCCTGACGATGATGAAGCTCTAAAGCAAAGGGAATCTGGCAGGACTCAGGCATGGTCCTTTGGGTTCTGAAGCACGGGTGCTCCGAGTCTATATCACTGGCCTTAAGTCAGAGAACCTCAGAACCACTCTTGTTCAAGACAAGGACGACGTCTGAATTCTGACACTGACAAATTCTGCTGAATTAACATAAATTCTGCTGAATTAACATAATATCACATGGGGAAGTTGCCTCTTGTTCTCCCTTTAAGCACCAAGCTCATTTTTAATTTCAATTACAGGAAGCAAACTGACGAGAATCACCTTCTAGGTGTTCAGAGAATATTATTTCAACCTTGTAGGGTCAGAGCCTTCTAGACCTACAAGGTTGGGGCTTAGGGTCTGAAATCAGCATTGTTAATTTATCTCAAGTGACTGAACCCATCATTAAGTCTGAAGTTGTTAAGATCCCCTTGGCAGGGGGACGCATCAAGGAGTGCGTCCGGCACACTCACGTCGCTGAGTACTCAAAGAGGCCGTAGTAGGGGTTGAACATTTCCTTAGACAGCAGGAAGAACCATTCTCTGGCCACACCCCCATAGTCAAGACCCTTCTCCGACTCGAATTCAATCCACAGTCTAGCTTTTAGGACATCTGGTCTCTTCACAGACATGATTCTCCGGTAGGATTCTTCAAATATGTTATTCCTGTGAAGTTTCATTTCAAATCTGTTTGGAATATCAGCCTACACAAAAGAAAGAAAAAAGTCCATCAGTGTACAGTAAACAGACATACTTTCCAATGCAAAAAAACAACAAAGAGCAGAAATAGTGGTAGACTTAAACACGCCGTGGACAAGTGGATCTCTCATTTGTGGATTTTTCTTCACAAAGAGGAAAACCTCACCCTGGCAGCTCGAGGCACATGGAGCCCCACCAGCAGCTGTGGGATCCTGCCAGCCACGGTGCTGCAAAAAAACTGAGCATAAGGTGATGGTCCTCTGCTTTCTAAACCACCCGGCACAGAGCTCACTCCCTGGCAACTGAAACGCGGTCAGCTCTACACGTTTCAGCAGAAGAAAGTCCAGATAAGCAAAGAAACACCACAGAACATAGGTGGTGAAATGCGATTTGCTTCTCAGTGGTTATCCAAGGGCCTCCTCAATGGGGGTGTTGGAAGAGAGAAGGGAACCACTAAGTGGGAGCTGCCAAGGCATCCCTGCGCCCCTCAAGGACTTGTCTGGAGCAGAGCCCCAAAATACAGCATCTGAGGAACTGGAGCAGAGAGACAGTGACGGGGCACAGGCAGCGGGGATAACCTGATTGTGGCTGAGGTCCCCCTCCCTGGTGGGGAACAGCCAAGAACTGGGGCCAGTGCCACAACAGGGAATGTGCACAGTGGGGCAAAAACTGGTAAAATCCACACTGGAAGGTGAAACCAGAAGTCAAAACAGAAGACACACACTGGAGATGTCAGCGGACAGTGAGTAGGGGGTGTTGTGCTGTGATTTAAAATGCCGCTTCGTAAAAACCTTTAGGGTTTATCATTTGAATAATAAAAAAATAAATAAATTAAAAAAAAAAAAAAAAAAAAACCTTTAGGGTTTCTCAGTGAGAATCACAATTAGAAAATCATAGTCGGTCCAAATATGTCCAGTACTGCAGTTAAATATTAGAAAAGGTGCTTACATTCTAAATATTATAATTTTATTTAATAAAAATTTATCTAAATATCATAACTTTTGAATTTAAAGACGAGAACTGGGCATTTTCTAACCAGGATTGAGGTTTAATGGAATCTGATAACCACAGCAATTACAAGGGCTTTTCCAGATTTTTTCAAGTCCCAAATTATATATAGATCCCATAAAAATTGTTTCTATCTCTTTATATATTACATGAGAAATTATCTTCAGGTCATTTATATGTAATACGAAGTTGATCCTCACTTACCTTGTAGGTTAAAAAGAAAATTCAGATTAAAGATCTGGGTGGACCAAAGTGATAACAGGAAGGTAATGTTTTCAGTAAATATATCAAAGAACAATCAAGTCATTTTTACTATCGTGACTTTCGTAATTTATAAATGACTAAACCGTGGCATGTTAGGAAGATATGTTACTCACCGGTTTCTTTAATTTCTTCCTAAAGTAGTCATATTTCTGCTTAAATTCTCTGGAGTAAGGAACAGCCTGTAAGATAAATTTATAAATGTAGATATTAACCAAACACTTAAAATTTTATGTAGACTGAACCAACATTCAGAGAATTAGATGAGACATAAACCTTAAAATTCTCACTTTCCATATGATCATTGCATAATGTCTACATAGCACTTGAAAGAATTCTAGAAATGACTAAGGCTTACCACACTGGATGGGGCTTTCACGCCTGAGAACAACTACAGGGATTTTCAAGAAATCTTTCAGGGATATGCCACATAAATAAACTGAAATACTTTCTATGTGACTTTTGTCTGAATATGAGTCAAGTGTAAATTAAAAAATTTTTTTTGGATTGTAATTTAGATAAGTTATTGGCTCTTAGAATGTAACACACAACCCCAAATGACCTATATGGTCCTTGCGAAAAGATTCTTCAACCTTTAAAAATCTTTTGGGGCCTCCCTGGTGTCCTAAGGGTTAGGTTTCAGTGCTATCACCATTTCGGCCTGAGATCCATCCCCCGCCAGGGAGCTAACCCACATGGGCACAGCAGACCTCTCCTGTCTCGCCTGCTGCTGCCCTCAGCAATGTATTTCAGTAAAACCATCTGTTTCATTCCCCACTCTGTCTCTAGTAAATCCTCTTACTCTCCCTGCCCCTGCACCTTAGGTCTATACCCCAGTTTTACACACACACACACACACACACACACACACACACACACACACACACACACACACACATCTTTCAGAGGAAACATAATGAGCAGAAAGGCAAGTGAATTGATATTTTAGTCAAAGAATATAAAATCAGTGTTCTGGAAAAGCCCCCAATTTGGGAGTCAGAATGCTTGTCCCTGGCTAGTTAGTGGTTTCCAGCAAGGACTTCGCTCAATCCGGAATGCCTTTTCCATGAGGTAGAGAAGAGGGAACCCACAGGAGTGGGCTCTATAACTGAGCAAATTATCATTATTTAAAATTCTAGAATCTGTTCAGGCAAAGTAGTTTATGTTGTCATTTAATATTCTTTGTTATACTATAGAGTAGCTTACAATATTCTAATGCCAGAACCCTAAGCCAGGCCACTTACATGGCTGACGATTTTATTATGCAGCAGAAAGGACTATCTTCTGCACACACTTGGCGTAACTGTGACAGGTACAAACTTAGAGCAACTCATTGCTTTTTAGAAGAGAGTGTAGATTTGAGCAAGGATACTTCTGCTGGTATCATTCTGGGCTAAGTTAAAATGCATAATGATCCTGAGTAAAGAGTCTCCAGGTTGCAAACCTCACACCTTGACACTTATTCTTAGTCATAAAGAGAAGAACAAAAGCTTGCCCCTCCATCACGTTTTAAGACATGATCACACAACTATTAAACGAGCCAAAACAAACATGACCACTCTAATAAAAAACAATGATCACATGGGTGGTTTGCTTTGAAATTCAAGAGCAACAAAAAAAATCACATTTACTTATATATCTTAAGAACATTCTAAAAATAATTTATTCTGCCTGTGGTCTGTTCTTAGTTTTTAAGCCAACCTTCCTTTTATTTTCCATTGAACACTAGATTTGACCACATATCATACTGATTTTTGGGCTGTGTTTAACAGAATGAAATCATATATGAATTCTGATGCCAGAAAAAATAGAAATTTTGCCAGTATCTGGACAAACACCAAAACAAGACCAAGGATATGGTCTGACATTAGCCAACAAAGACATTATCACCTAACAAACCAAGACTTTCTACCTAGTTTCTTCATTCTTTAGTGGTTTATTTGCTGAATTATTCAATAGGTATTTCTTCTTTGTTTTTTAATTTAAATTTTATTTTTATATTTCCCATACAATTACAACCCCCTTATTTTTACCCCAAGCCCTCCTTTCCCCGCCCCCCACCCTCCATAGAGTGTCTCTTGTTCATAGTTATTTGTTGATTTTGATATTTTCTTTCTTATAGTTATTCATTTTCCTGGTCCCTTATTTAAGTTTTCTAGATTCCTGCTATGAGTGAGACCATCTGGTATTTTTCTTTTTCTTTCTGGCTTATTTCGCTGAGCATGATCCCTTCCAGCGCCATCCATGTTGCTGCAAATTGCATGTGTTTATCTTTTTTGAATGCTGAGTAATATTCCATGGTGTATATGTACCACATCTTCTTGATCCAGTCATCTATTTTTGGGCATTTGGGTTGTTTCCAAAGTTTAGCTATTGTAAACAGTGCTGCTATAAACATAGGGGTGCAGGTGTTCTTTGGAATTGATGTTTCTGTGTCCTTTGGGAAAATACCTAGGAGTGGAATTGCTGGATCATATGGAAGCTCTATGCTTAGTAGGTCCAGAAATCTCCACACAGCTCTCCACAGTGGCTGGACCAGTTTGCACTCCCACCAACAGTGCAGGAGAGTTCCTTTTTCTCCACATCCTCACCAACATTTGTTGTTGCTAGTTTTTTTAATATGTGCCATTCTCACTGGTGTAAGATGGTATCTCATGGTAGTTTTGATTTGCATTTCCCTGATTACAAGTGATGTTGAACATTTTTTCATATGCCTTCAACAGGTATTTCTTAAGCACCCACTCAGTGCAAGGCATTTCAGGTACTAGGGAAATAATGACACATAAATCAAAAATTCCTTTCCTTGTTCCCTCCTAGGGCATCAAGCTATTATGAGCAATAGACAGTAAGAAATAAATGAATAAATAGTGAATGCTATGAGGAAAAAAAAATGATAGGGAGCTCCTGAGGGTTGTTTTATAGGAGGTGATCAGGGAAGCCACCTCTAAGGAGAGAAATCTGGGCAGAAACCAGAGCAATAGGAGGGAAGCAAACCATCACAGGAAAGTGGGTGACGTTTCTAGTGGGGACAGTGTCGCCTGCTGTCCTTAACTATGACAGGGAGAATTCAGCTGGAAAAGCTGCTTCCTCTCGTCATCTCAAGCCAGCTCTGCACCTGACTTCTGCAGGAGACTGTGTCGGTTACTCTGGAACATGAACCTAACATTGCAAAATTGCTTCACAGTTAAGCAGAAGGATTTGACTGGGCAAACTTTTATACTCTTCCATTTCCAGAAATCTGATTCCCAGCAACTATCTCTTGCTTTTGGTACTCTTCTGAATATGTTAAAAAAAAAAAAAAAAAGCTTCAACATTCATCATTTTGAATGTTGAACTTGAAAATGCAAGTTCAGTTGTCTACACTGACAAATTTCCTATAGAATGCAGTTCAAGATGTTGCTCCCTCCCTTGTCTGACTGCAGTCTCACAGGTGCTGACTGGCTGTGGGAGGAGAAAAGTATTGAGGTGTTTCTGGCTTTCTTCTGAGGAATAATGCCTGAAAGTTGAGAAATCATTATCTCCTTTGAATGCTTATCTTTTCTCTGGAGAGGTAATTTTTACAATGGAATAAGAAGAATGAGCACTTATATTCACCTGAAAAGACCCCCATACAGAGCTGTCACTGAAGAGGATTAAGTGTGGGGTAGATTATTTGTACAGGACAGATCGAATTGTTAAATCTGGCATCGTGTTTTCATTCAATTTAACTTGTAAAATAAAGCTGTCAGAGCCCTTTTCCCTATCTTAAATATACTTTCTTTTTTAAGCAAAATGCAACCTGACATGGCGTCAGCTGGTTCTGAGTGTTTCCAGGTCACTACTGTCCAGTGGACACCCTGAGGCCAGCACACTGTGGGTCCAGTTCCTGCTCTGACCTCTGTTGTAACTTTCGGCAACTCAGCTTTCTGAGCTTCTGAAAAATTGGCAAAAGAATCATCTTCCTTGCCTTCCTGACTGTGGTGAATTTCAAAGCAGAGCAGCTGATTAGAAAGTTCTCAAAAAAAGTACAAAGCATTACATGAGAGGAGACAGTGTTCGTCAGTGCAAGGGCACTTGAGTAACGCCAGTCACAGGGCAGCTACAGAAAGGGTTTCTGCTCCCCTAATACGTGGAAATTTTGAGAACTTTGGAAAAGGTGAAGAACTTCAGGTACCTGATAAGCAGAAAACTCAAAATTAGACGAGGAAGTGGGCACTGGACCTAGACAATTGCTGAGTTTTTGTGCTCTGTGGGGATACAGGCAGACATCTGCCTGAGGGAGCCAGGGCAGCTTCCCTGCTGAAAACCTGCATCTGAAAAGTGGTTTAGAAGACTCGACACACCAGCCCAGGAAGGCTGCAAGGAAGCTCCCCTTTTGTTCAAGACCATAAATGGGAGAAAAACAAAAGAAACAGGCCTGTATAAATTTACAACTCAAGCCTATATCCAAGTGGGTATATGGTCCATAGTAATTGAGGTGCAGGAAGCCAAGTTAGGAGGTTAACGAAAGTCCCCTCGAGAGAAAAAAATGATAAGTGAAAGTTTATAGCAGGGAAGATTTCATGCCCCAAGAGCCAGAGATAATAGAATAATCTGGAAGAGGCTATGAAAGAGGCTATTTTAAGAATAATTAAACAGTTGGAACTATGAACAAAAAAAAGGGGGGAGAACAGGACATAAAAACAATAACTAAAAATACCAAGCAAATTTAAAAAGACCAAATAGAACCTTGAGCAATTAAACACAGCCACTGAAATAACAGACAAAATGAACTGATGAAAAATTATAAAAAGCTTAGGAATCAGCTGGAAGAGCTAAGCCCACAATATAGTAACATGAGACAGAAAGTATGAAAAGCTAAGAGACAAGGAATACAGAATATAAAAGTAAATGAAATACCTAATAGGAGTTACTGATAGATGAAATAAAGAGACAACTGTTTAGAATTTTCCAGAATGGATGAAAGAAATGATCCTCATATAAAGAATCACAGTAAGTCCAAAGCAGAATGAAAAGAAAACCATTCTTAAAGCACATGACAGTAACACTGTAGAAATCAGAGAAAAATTCAGTGTCCGCATAGAAAAGATTTACCTGTAGACAGGAAAAGGTAATTTGATTGACAACATATTCTCATTAACATTTACAGAGGCAGAAGACATGAAAGAATATTGAAGGGCATAACTGTTAAACAAGACCCTATAATCAGGTAAATTCACTTAATGGAGAAGTCAAAGAAATCCTCTCTCTGAGACTCTCCTTGAACTTGCTATGGGGCAGAGGTGCTTAACCTGGTTTGAAAATAGATTCAGAGTAAAGCAGAGCACTGTGCCCATTCTTAATGTTGCTGATTTCCAGGGACGAGCTGGGGCCTCATATTAGCATTTCTACTAAGTTTCTGAAAGAGACTACCATGGCTGACCTACTTGCCACACTTTGAGAGCTATGAACTAGAGGTTATACTTCATCAAGAGGGAGACAACCTAGAAAGAAGTGGATGCCTGAGCCAGTGGTGGGCAAAGAAACTTGTTTGCATCCAAGTAAAATTAAATAAGTATTGACTTTTGGGGGGAATAAAAAAGAAAGTATTAATGACTATTTGAAAAGTTTTAAGACAAGGTTGTTTAAAACTCTACCGAATAATGCAAATGGTAATGGGAGGAACGGCCTTCAAGGTCCCTGAAAACCTATATTTTCCCAGAGGAGGGCAGAGAGTGATGAAATTTGACATTAAGTATGTTGGTTAAAAAATTTTAATGTGAACCATACAGAAATAGAAAAAGCAACTTCCAAGTAAGCATAGAAAAAGAAAAAGGACTCTACCAACCCCTGAGAACGCAGCAAGTTAAGAGACAGGTTAGAGAAAACTCAGCAAATGCTAAAGACAAGACAGTGAATGCAGATCGACAAAGCCATACTCATCACGGGAGATGGTGGCTGTCTTGGTTACATAAAACAGGTAGGAAAAAAGCAGTAATGGATGATTTGGCCACAACAGTCTTAATCTAATGGACATATAAAATCTCTAAATCCAAAAAAGTCAGAATACACGTTCCTTCCCAACACAGAAAGAACACCTACCAAAAAAGGCTAAGCCTCCAAGGAGTTTCAAGTGTCTGATCATCTATAGTCTATAGAAATATTCTCTGACCACAATGTAATAAAACTAGAAATCAATAAGACATGCATATGCAAAAAGCTTCCCATCCTCTTACAAACAAAAAGTGTATCTGAAAACTTTTAAGGGGGAGCCTCCCCTGGTGGCACAGGTGGTTGAGCGCTGCGCTGTGAAGCTGTCTGCTGCCTCTGCAGCGCCAATTTGATCCCGGCCAGCTGGCAAGGGTTCCACATGGCGCAACAGACCTCTCCTGTCTCGCCTGCTGCTCCCCTCAGCAGTGTATTTCATCAGTCTGCCTGTTCTGTTCCCCGCTCTGTCTCTGGCGAATTCTCTCACCTTCCCACACATCTGGCCTGTACCCTACTTCTTGTATAAATAAATCTTTAAAAAAAAAAACTTATAAGGGGGGAAATTCTCATTGAAATGACCAAAGTTTAGAATTGAATGCTCATAAAGACCAGATGTCTACACCAGGTTGATAATTACCTAAATACACATACTCTTATTAAAGGAAACATGAGTAATAAAAAAAAGTAAACAAGACTCTTTCAGAAAACAAAGAGAGATATCTACTGGATGGATTCCAGTGATCAACTTAGAAAAGTAATAAGACAAAGTGAGAGAAAGCAGATGATCAATGAATCATAGAAATAACTGAAAAAAAGCTTTAGAATTATTTCAGAAGTCCTCTGTTCTCATTGTTTCTTGAATTTCCCTTGCTTCATTGATGGAGAAGAGAAAATGCTATTTAACAACTTATTATGTCTGTGAATATATCAAAAGAAGCTGCGGGAATAGCAATGCAGGAGTTTGTTAAGTTCCATAGAGAAAGAGGAGTCGAGTCGACTGTCTGCTTTAACCCAGGTCTTCCCCAGCACTTCACATTAAACACCACCAAAGCCTCCGAGCAGATCCAATGAACAATCCAACAGATAACTAGTCACTGTCAGTCAGCAGAAGGTGGGGTTTGCACTATAGTGCTACTACCTTTTCAAATGAACTTATCTTTCTCATTCAAAAAAGCAATTTGAACTGAATCAGATTAAAGCCATGATCCTATTGTACATATGCCTGCGGGCCTCTTTGTTCAGCACCGGCTATACCAAACTTACTTATTTTTGCTCCTCCACTTTTTAAAAGGTTCTTACATGTGCTATCTTCTGCTGATCCCAGCAAACTTCCTGTAATCCCAAAGGACTTCCCTGCACCCATGTAAGCACTTACAAAAGGCCCTGTGCCATGCCAAGGCTTGTGGCCCTGTTTGCTAGTGTCCAGACTGACTGTCATAATGCTGAAGGACAGTGGCGGTCTCCCTAGTCCTGAGGAACAACCAGGGCACTATTTCAAAAAGTCACCCACCTCAGGCAGAACTCATTCTGTTTCTACCTAGACTTGGAGAAAGCTAGTGGGTTAACCGAGTTAAAGATTCTTAACTCTGCCAGCTCCCGAAAATGGTGATAACCTCACCCAAACTTTTACAGATGTTTGGAGTTGGAAGACTTAGAATACAGTCTAAATTTTGTTAGCATGCATTTATTACCCTTGGCCTAGTGAAATGACACAAATACACACACACGCACACACACACACACTTTCTCTCTCATCATTATTTGGCTTCCCATAAAGAGAGAGGATATTTTGATTGGTATGCAGCAGGGCCTCAAATAACTCTTGTTCAACGCCATTTCATTGTAATGTTGATGAGATAAAAAAGCAGAGGTTGAATGAAACAGAGCTATTCCAGGGCCTGTTTGGGCTCTATTTTGTCTCCCTTCAAGATGCAGTTTCCCAGAGTCTGAGTGAGGGCTTATTGTACTTTTAATAAACAATTTTATAGAGGAGAAAAATAAAATGGTTAATTTTGTTAACAATTTTCTTTTCCTTTTTAATGAAAGTCCCATAAAAAAGGCAAATGCAGCTGCAACTCCCCCAGAAATTCCCAAAAGGAGGAGATGGGAGCAAAATTAAACTGCTCAGTGACTGTACATCCCTGGCACCATGGTAAGAAGAAAGAAGAACTGTGTTTAGAGGCAATCGGCATATTATATTGGAGAGTGAAAACTCGAGAATACTGACCGGACCAGTGATCGCCGGGTTTTGAAGTCTTGGGTCTTCCCACTGAGTAATTTTGCTATCTGAAAATTAATGTGTAAAAAAAAAAAAATCAATCAGCATTATTAGTTCAAATTTATTCTGTGCCAAAAATGTTTTGGAAAAAAGTATTTCTGGATTCTTCCAAAGCTGTCCAGTCCCCAACCCTGGCTCCCAAAGGTAAATAAATTGTTTCAGGGTTAGAAGAAAATTATACTCTTTATGGCAAGTTCCCCCCACCCCAGCTCAATCAAAAAAGCACAACTGAAGTAAAGCCATCTGTTCACACTATTTTTGGCATGTAATCTGCCAAAATTTCGATTATAAACCCCTGTTCTCTCAAGGATTTATAACTTGATCTTGATTTTCATTTAATTGGAAAAAAGGTCTAAATATCTTAGTCCCCCCCCAAAGTTAATAAACACACATGATTTTTTTTCTAATTTCAAATACTTTTTTCTTTGCTCAGAGTGTTGAAAACTGCTTTCAATGAAAAATCCTTCACTGCACAAATTAATAATCCAGTACATGTGTCACTCATGCATATGACAAAGCAAAGCAGCTAAGGCAGTCCAGTAAGTCAGGATTAGATACAGCAGAGGAAGCTGCCCCTTTGGCGCGAAGTGACATTCTTTCTTCCAGTCAAGGTCAGCAAGATTGTTCAATACCACCTACACCCCCACTTCAATGGAGTAGGTGGCAACACACAACAGCTACCCTGAATCTCTTGGGGTCTGCGACTGTGTCATTACAAAGACTATGGAATACTGAGAGGTTGTGGGGGGCATAGGATGGACTCACATGGACTATATGGACAGGATGACTGGGGGAGAACAGGTTTCCTCTGGAGTTTTAACAAAGTTGGCACCAAAAAAGGGAAGTGACATGTTTAAGAATAGAATATTGAAATAGTCTGCTGGTTCCCTATATATTCTGTAAGTGGACACATATGAAAAATGAATAAACTTGGTTTTGATGTCATAGCAGGATTTTCTAAGGCTGGTATTAAAATGATTTTAATGAAAGCAGGGGTAAAGTTTTAAAATAAAGCTACAGAAAAGCATGCACATGGTGACTCCGGATTCATGCTGGCAAAAAATTTACATGAGATGTTTTAACTCTTTGATAGAACCTAGATGGAAACAAAAGGCACCTTTGGGTCCCTTATCCTGACAACAGGAGACTTTGCAAAGTGAAAGTTCTGATGGTGAGGAGAGTAAGAAAAAAGAAAACAGTAGACAACCAAGCCAAGACTGCCTGGCTATAGCCACATCAGCTGGGTACAACCACCAGAGAAAATCACCATGGCCCAAATCTTCAGTCCAGACCTGAACTTCAAGCTCTGGCCTTGCCATCTATACCTGGACTTCCTATTGCTACCTTAAGCCCAACTAGACCAAAATTGAACCCTTAATCCTCCAAAATGTCTCATGTAATATAGCATTCCTGATTAAAAATCCACTCAGTGTTCCAACCTGGAACCTGGCAACATCCTTCACCTTCCCTTGCTGCTCATGGTGGTCACCAAACTGTCCCTGTTCAAAATTTGCTTTTTATATCTCTGCCAAAAGATCTCCTCAAGCATAGACCTGAGCATTGTGACCTGCCCCCTGGAGAATCCCTCAGGAGCTCCTCCCGTCTACAGGGACCTGAGTTCCCCACCTGGCAGACCCCTCGGTCTTGACCTATGGGCTGTGTTGGCATCCTCTGCACCTGGCCACTCGTGGCCCTAAGTTTCTCTGCACATAACACCATCTACAGAGTTTCACCAGCCTGCACATGTCTTCTCCAGCCTGGGACCACTTGCCAAGTGGCCAATGTCTTATTGTTTCAGACCCATCTCAAAGTAGTCTGTGTTGTAAGATCCTCTAGCAGTCTCCCTCCCAGGGGAACAACCCCTTAGCAGGCAGTGCATCTTTGCTGCTTCTGCTTCTAATAACAATGGGTTCACCCCGTAATACCAGAAATATCTCCTGGTGTGTCCTACCAGGATGTAAGCCCCGAGAGGACAGGACTATGCATTAGTCATCTCTGCAGCCCCTCTCTACCACTTCACACATTTCTCAGAATGGAATATAAAAAGATTTAATGGCCTAATGAAGTTCACGGTGAAAACATTCTAAGCTTTGAAACAGTCTCAGCTTTCAGCACACCTACTTCTGTGTGGCTGCAACAAAGATCAAGATAGTTAAGTACTGTCAATATATAAACATGTGGTGGCCAGCTATCCAATTTTTCCAGAACTTTTGAATCTAAATTTGTTTTTCATTTTCAAAACATTACATTTAAAATAAAGGGACATGTCTCATTTTAGCTGCAATGAACAGATTCAGTAAGCCTTTAATAGAAAAGACTAAAACAGGATTTCAAAGCCTCCCAGCATTTTATTTTCCCTTCTAGCTTTGAATATAAGATACCTGTGGCCAGTTACTCAGCTTCTGGGTGTATCTGGTCCATAAGAAGAATTACAGGCTTCCTAAGAGAGGTAGAGATTCAGTTCAAGATCTTCCCTTCACCTTTTACTCCAGGCTGGAGACCTGAGAGCTCTCTGATCCATGTTAGCCAAATGAACCAGGAGTCCAAAGAGATTAGTCCTGAGCAGTAGTCTTTTCTGCAATTAAACCTTGAAGATGATTGCACATTTTTAATCTTGAAAATTTTTAACTTCTCAAGAACTTATGAAGCAGAAAATCAACTAATTATTTAAAAGACAAGTGCATTGCTTCATTCAGTGTGTCGCCCTGGAAGACAGGGTGACAGAGTGACTTAAGAGACGACTGTTTGCACAGTGAAGTGACACAGGTAGGGGTGACCTGGTCTCAGACCTGCAGGCAGCAGGACAGTGATATCAGATACTGAATTTTGCTAGAAATCAGATGCAGGATAACTGCTTATAGAGCCACTGACTCAGAAAGTCTGACAATTCCTAAATGCCACTCCCAGGTCACTAACCCCCTGAGGGGTATCCCTAACAGCCCAACAAAGCATCTTAGAACAACAGGTTTTCTGCACTTTTCATGGGCTGGATTTGGTGAAATCCAGAGATTTGGTGGAAAGGCAGAGATGTGGCATTAACAGCTACCGAGATTCTCCCAAAGATTTTTTCCCTATGTAGTTTTTTTGTCATTTAATTTTCATTGTATCACGTTCAGAGAACCTTTCAGTATGGATGAGAAAAGGTCAATTTCAACTTCCATGTAAATGATCACAAAAGTCATATTTCATAGCTCAGATAAAGCAGGCTCCATACAAGATCTAGACTGTATCACTGGCTCCTCAGAAGCAAGAGGAGCCTCCCTGTGCTGTTCTGGCAACAGGAAAGAGGAATGTCTGGGAAGACGGTGATTGCAGGTGGAAGAATCAGGAACAAGGAACCGCCCAGCCCGTGAGCAGTAACTACACTCACCCAGCTGGCAGCAAACAGGAACTGGCATGCCGGGGGCTGGAGACACCACTGCTGTTTTCAAGTTCTCTCCACTTTTTGAACAAAAACATCAACCTCCTAACACTGACCCCACTACCTATCTAGGGACTGACTTGAGCTGCCACTGACCAAGCATATATATATATAAACCACATTCTACACTATGCCTCTGCAGGCCACTAGAAAAAGTCTATGATCTTTATTTCTAATCAACTAGGATAATCCTTGGCAGCAGTATTTTTCCTGTTTTTGGGTCCTGCTGTGCATTAAAAAAAATGTTCATCACGTTCTTTTGGGGTTCAC
Organism: Talpa occidentalis; assembly: GCF_014898055.3. NCBI lineage: Eukaryota > Metazoa > Chordata > Mammalia > Eulipotyphla > Talpidae > Talpa > Talpa occidentalis. The sequence goes on from NW_023601322.1 coordinate 11,852,979, forward strand.
CAGTCAGCATTCGGCCACTGTGGTGTGCGAAATATTCCTGGTGCTGCAGACCAAGGCTGGGTTATTGGTTAAGACCTTGCTGTAGTAAAATGATCATTCTTATCTGCACCTGTCTTTAAAACTCAAATTGTGATGTATGAAAACATGGAAAAGGAAATTCTTTTTGTTCTTAGTGGGAAATAAGGACATCATCCCTCTCCAGTTTTGGCAAATTATGATAAATGAATTTTAATATATTAAGAAAAAAAGTAGGCCTATATCCATTTTTCAAAGCATCAATGGCAGCAATTTGTGCTCTGCTGACTGTGAAATTCTACAAAGTAGGCAAATCAGTATTTTTACTGGTTGAAGAGAAAAACTAGGCCTGTGTACCTTGAAGTTCCTAATTTAAACCAGAGGGTAGATTACCGACCCCCTCCTCTGCAAATACCTAAGGACTGCTACTTCTGGCTTAATTCCGAACTGCCTGACTTGTTGCTGTGTAGAATAACCCGTCTGTCTGGATGCACTCAGTTTCTTAGGGACATCTGGAAGAGGCACTAAGTCTAGGAGATGGCCACAAGCTCTGACCATATGAAAATTCCTGGTGGGCAGACTTCCAAGCAATTGGCTTCATCTGTGTACTTTGGATTCCAGCGTGAGGCTGGGGAGACTTCGTGCTGACTTACTGTTTATGAATCCAATGAAAATGAAGATCAAAGACTACCAAATTGCAAGCATGGTTTAAACCTTAAATCTATTTGAAGATTTTTTTTTACTTTTTCAGAAGTTTTAGGGGACTGATAAGTATGATTTCATGGAGAACATATCACCTCAAAATAGGGGGAAAAAAAAAACCCACTGGCTAAAAGCAAACTTTTATTAGTTTAACTTTTAGTTGAAGTGAGAAACCACACATTTATTCATAGGTGCTGGAGCAAATGTCTACAGCAAATATACTAACATTTTAAGAAAAGAAAGTACATTTGTATTAGTGTGTTGGGTGCAGGGAAACACGCCACGAATAGAAAATAAGTCAGGAAGGGCATCTAGCCATGTGACTTTAGAGCACAGTGTTCAAAACACATACATATGGCTTCAAGCGCTGCTCACACAGATTTGTGACTCAAACATCAGTTCTAATCTTATTTTCTATTACCAGAGTGTGTTTATTCAAAGCGCAAGAGTCAAGGGATCATCAATTAAAAAAATTTTTTTTAATTAAATAAAAGGTTAATAGGTCACAAGATCAAATTGGGTGAAAGCTGGAAGGGCCACTTGAGAGCAAACTTGGGGTGAATCACAGTACCGTACAAGGGCACTGACTCACTGGTATCATTCTCTCCACATAACACCTGGCTGCCTAGACAAAGAGCAAAACAACAAAGCTTTCATAGGATACTTGACTTACCCTCCCCGCTCCCCCCGCCCTTATCTGTAATACCTCTGTGTCTGGAATAGGGCCTACTTACTATGATCAATATAAAATGTCCGGCCATCCAAGTGAATTCTTTCTTCCCAACCAGGCTAGTATCGGGGAAGACAAAGAGAGAGAATACAAACATTAGCCAGCAGTTCCAAAATCAAAGGCAAAAGTTTAAAACTCTCAGATGCTTTCTTACTCTTCTCTCGGAGGGTATATTTTTATATTCAGAATAATCTAAAAACAAGCATTTCAGGGTAACTCTTGACAACACCGAGCAGCACACTTCGTCACATGTTCCACAATCTCAGACGCATTCGCAGTAAGGACAGGAAACGGGGTGCAAAAGTTTCAAAGGGAAACTTCAGCAAACCATGCAACAGTGGAATTTGGGGTTGACTAGCTCATTTAATGAATTTACTGAGCGTTCAAGGGAGGAGGAGGTTAATGTAAGATGTTAGGGACAGCTGCTTTAGCCACATCATCAGGGGTTGAACTATCTCCTTTTGGCATTCTCTGTTGGGGTCCTTCACTATTTAGACTCAGGAACCAAATGGATTTGGATGATCTTTTGAAGACAAGACAGGTCGGCTTTTATTATCTTCGCTGTGCTGACTTGCTCCCTGAAACCAGGCTCCAGTACATCAATAGCTCATACCTGACACATTTGAAACCCCTCAGACATGCTCTGGGATCCTTCTTTTTAAATCCAGGAACCAAACTGATGTGGAAAATGAGGGGTATTTGTATAGCCTGGTGAATGGAGATTGAGTCCTAATCTTTGAAGCTTTAAATTTTGCCACAGTATACAATAAACAGGGAACAGATAAGTTCTTAGGCTTGGACAGCAATCCCCAAGCACCAGCATCCTTCCATTTAAAATAGCCTTCAAGTTCCCCCCTTCCTACCCCATAAAGCCTTTTCTTTATTGACGGTGGGACATGGAGGATGCCTGGTCAAAGTTTCATTCAAAATCCAAGTTGGAGTAAATAGTTCAACTCTCACTCAGCCTCCAAAAGAGAACAAACTGATTAAAAAAAGAAAAACCCAACAGATTTATAAAGTTATCACAAAGGAAAAAAACTGAAAATATCTTCAGACGACATGACTGGTAGAAGCTCCTGTGATTATGTATGCCTTTTTCTCCCACTGGTTTCAATATTTTTGTCCCTATGACTAAATCAGCGATACGGATGGAACTCAGAGGTTGCTAAGTTACGAAATAAATGCATGCTGCTCAAATTCCCACCTATAGAGAATGCCTTTTACACCTCATTTCAAGCTCTACCTTCCCCGAGCAGTTAGCAATTCGGAAACCTCTTCACAGTACCGGGTGTAGTGAGAACAGTGTGTACTACTAGGATTCAGCTGTACACCCAGTTAAGAAATTACAAAACAAGGGGACCCAAAGTGCCTGGAGAAAGAGAAGGTCACAGAACCTCTCCATCAACCATAGGCAGATGAATTAAATAAACATCTTCAGACTGGTCCATGTCTACAGTGTACTCACAGGAAGAGGGCCAAGGTCATTGGGGTTTAAAGATGCCTTTGACCGCATATGGACTGGAAATTTCAGGCGCGGATCTTCCTGCAAGAAAAATGTAAAAGGCAGATGATGTTAAGAGGGACTGTCTGTGTGCAGTCACTGGCTCCTTCCCATCTGGAGCTCTGTGTTCCAGGCACCCCAGCTGCTGCTGCAGGGCGGCAGGGGGCCATCTTTGTACAGGAAGCCTGATTGATCAACGCACGAAAAAAATTCTACTCTTCCTCCTTGTCCTTGGTGAAAGTGGGAGAGCGAGAATATTTAAAAGAAAGGTGAACTATTTGTTTGGGATGAGACCTTGAGCAGGTGAAGGGGTGGAGGGCCCCAGTGGTGTTACTATGGAACCCAGAAGGATGGTACCTGTGAAGAGGGGGCTCCATTCCCCAAGAGGGTGCAGGGACAGAGGCTGTACATTTCCCTATGGATCCTGAGCTCTGGAGGAGTTGAGGGCAGCTGGCGTCTCCATTTGCACCTGAGCTTCCTACGCTCCTTCTACTCTTTTTTGAACTAAGGCAGAAAATCTGAACTTGGGCTGACTACCAAGTCCCGTGCTGGCCCAGGGTTAGCTGGCTTCGTCACTTAGAGTCACGTCCCTACTATGCTTGCCCTGAGACTCTCGATTAGGTTCTGTGGAGTCTCATTTATCTCTTAATACTGAAAATTTTGCAAAAAGTTTTTCCTCAAGGAATATGGTTCATATGATGACAGAGAACCAACAAAACTAAAACAGGGCATCTCGGTTCATGCTTTAAACTTACAAAGAACAGTTAGACTTAGATCTTGAAGCTGTCCTGTGTGCTGGGCACACGCTCTCTGCTTTGTAGATGAGAAAATGGAGCTTCAGAACAGATAAGAATTTGCCCAAAGGTTCTGACCCAGCGTCTGGGAGCTATCTCTCACTCGCTTGGACCCAATTCAAGTGTGTTCAGATTTTAAACTCAAAAGATTAGAAAACAAGATCAAACAGTGTTACACGTTGTCTATCAACTAAGCCTACAATTAAAAATGAACTAATAAAAACTCTTTAAAACCTTATAAAAAGTTTATTTCAGTTATATTAAAGCCTTTGTGGCTATCCAGTTATAAAAATCTTTTCTGTTCCATCATTTTCCCAAGTTTGAGGAAATGCAGTGACAGGCATAAAACCTGGAAAACAATAAAACTCTTTTTTTTTGAAATATGATTATATATCTAGAAAACCCAAAACTGTATTAAAAATCTACTAGTTTATGGGAGTGACTGCTAATGGTTATGGGGGTCTTCTTTGGGAGGTGCTGAAAATGCCCTACAATTGATTTTCCTGATGATTGCATATTTGAGGGTCCAAAAACCAGTCAACTGTCTATCTTAAATGGGTGAATTTAATGGTGTGATATAACTCAATAAAGCTTTCAAAAATGTTACCCCCAAATCAACAGTATATTCTGTTAGTTATCAGTGGACTACCACATAGTGCTAGATTTTTGGAACTGGCAAGAATCTCCAAAAAAAAAAAAAAAAAAAAAAATCACAAAAAATAAAATCAACTTTCGTTTTCTGTTAGCTATAGCAAACTTTTTAACTGAAGGAAAAAAATCATGTTAGCTGTTAGAAATAGATATTGACCTAATACACTTTTTATAAGGATAAGCAGAGGCATCAAATAGGTCCAGTGCTCTGTCTCATATTGGAACATACATAGTGTGAACAGATGCACTAAGTAGATTTAGGATCTAGGAGGCCCAAGAAGGTGCTAATCTGGTAAACACTGGTGATAGTTAATCATGGTCAGAGGAGAAACTTAGAGCGCTGAACTCCTCAGCAGTTACCCCGTCCTGGCTAACTCTGCTGGAACAGGCCATGCCACACCTACAAATTCCCATGTAAGGACCACTGGCCTCGCTGGGCTTAGAGAAAGCAAGGGGTGTGAAGGAGGCAGGGGCTTCTGGATGCTACATGCAAGGCCAGCCATGCCTGGGAATCACGCAGGCCATTGCAAAGGACCATCAGCCCTTGGGTAAAGAGATGGTGATTTAGAGAATTAAAAAAAAAAAAAAGGCTCAAAGGAAAATGCCAGGGGCTGGGTAAAAGAGTAGGGGAGAGGAGTATGAACTATATATAATAACTGTTTCACAGGTGTGTTAAAGAAGCTTTGCATTTTGCATGGAAACCCAGGATTCCGAATGTAAGGGCCACTGGCCCTTGGGGATCGTATTAGTTTAATATACCAACAAAATCAACATGAGGTCAGTAGCTGCCATCCATCAAGCCCTGACAGCTAAGTCTAGTGGGCACCACTAAACTCACCAACCTATGGAACAACAGAAGAGGCAGCACCCCAAGCTGACAGAGCAGGTAAAGAGCAGCCAGGGTTGGCATAAGCTGGGATACTCGCCTCAAATGACATGAACAGAAAGTGATAAAACACACAAGACACACTTGGTTCTCTCTCCCTTTCCTTAGCACAGTACTAGCACTCCTTCATGCTGTCGTGGTTATTTCAACATTGCACACAATTACTTCCCTCAAAAAAAGCAGAAAGGGTTTAAAATAGAAGGCAAAGATCAACATCTTTTCAAAAAGTTTCCTAGCAGTATCGTTAAAAAATATATAAAACTTGGGACTGTGAACTGGTTCAAAAAACAACTGTGCTTTTTCCATCCAGGAACAGACCCACCGCCAAGCTGAGGCTACAGGAGTTTTATTAGTTTGGGCCTAAGCAGAAATAAAAACCCTGAAGCTGTATTAAGTATAATCTTTCTCACTACAAAAATAAGCCAATGCTTTGTCCTATAAAAGACATAAATATACTCTTACACACAGGCTGTGAGCTGCTTCCTTAGCAGAAGAAAGGGGTACACAGAGTGTCTCTCCAGACCCCTGTCACCCGGGGGTTCTTGGGCAGCATCCAGGGCCCTGGAGACCCACGTGGGGACAAAGTGATGGTGATTTGCTTTACTGGTCAGACCTTATCCCGGAGAGCTGGAGAGCTCGCTGGCACACTGCCTTCATGATGTGTGTGTGAAAGGCTGTGTTTTATAAATAGACTTCAAAGGGAGTTTTCCTCTATCGACATATACACGAGCCACGTCAGCCCCAAATCTGCCCCTGCGTCTTCTGCTTAGTGCAAGAATCGAAGGCAAGTTGGTTGATGGGGCACGGTTACCATTTTCATTATTGTCAACCTGTCCTACGAGTTTTTCTTCCTTTTTCTATTATAATGATCAAATCTAAGCATAGCTGTGCTGTTCTCCCTCATTTACTCTCTCTTTAAAAAAAACAAACAACGCAAATCCCAAACCAAAACAGACTCTAGGTTGGAAATTACCCTTCAGCTTCTCCATCTTTTTGTCAAAATAAACAGGCAATTTAGAGGATGACTTCACAGGGAGGGTTTTGCATCTGCAGTTGTTTAGAAGAGAGAACCCAGCAGTGTGAGCACACCTGAGTTGAGTGGAGAAAGGCAGTAACTTGTGGAATTTCCAACTGTTACCTAGAGGGTTTGCAGCAGCAGCAGCAGCAACAAAATGTTATTTTAACAAATTGAAATTTTAAATCAGCAAATTAGTCCCTAACAAGTATCTGGGTTAAAGGGAAAACTGGAAATTCAAACTAGATTTCATTCAGCAGCTATGCAGGCAATAAATAAACCGAGTGCTCTTTAAAATAATATCTGCCCAGCTGCAATTACACTGCAGTTGTGGCATGAAAGGCTTGAAAACGTTAGGGGATTTGATTACTAAGCTAGTTCAAATTACTAAAATCATAGCTTATATTGGCAAGCCACAGCGGCTCCATACGCTGACCCATCCACTACAGTGTCCCCCGCATGTCTGGAGCTCCTATTTCTGGCTGACAATTTGAAATCACAGAGCACCGGAGGAAATGGAAATGATCACACTAGCCTAGCAAGGACCATGGGCTCTAAGTTAATCTTACTCTATTTCCCATCTCTGTACTTTGCCTCCTTTTTATGCTCATTTTACCCACAATAATATCCTCAGACTGAAAGGTGAGTCAAACAAAACCTACCTGCTGTTCTATGCTTTAGACGGAATTATGAATTCACCAAATGAACAGCACCAGATCGAAATGAGGGCCGCACAGGCGCTTCCTTTATTTCAAGATAGGAAGAACTTTTAGTGGTTTTCAGCAAGGGGTGTTAGGAAATGGGCGGCATGTTTTAATATCATTATCATGGGGGTGTGGGTGGCCATCTGGGGGCAGGAAAAAAGAATGTTAACTCCCACTCCCAAGGCCCACAATTCAGTCCTGGAGACTTGGGGCACCACCACCCACAGGAGTGAAGAGAGCTGAGGCAGAACAGGAACTTAGCACATTTCAGAACAAAGTGACTCAAACCTTACTAGTTTGATTCAAACCCTACTAGTTTATCTCACAGCAGGTGCCACTAGTAGTAAAACTTATATCTTATCACTAGGATGTTAAGGGTCAGATGCTTTTGATAAACAAAATTGGCCAAATCTCATCCCAGTCTGTAAATTCCTGCTCCTTTTATTAAGCAAAAGTGGCTGAAAGCATTCAGGGTCCCATCTGTGAGCCCCGGTCCCTTTAACTAAGCAAATGTTTACACCAGCAGCCTTCAGACCCCAGGCAGGATGCTCCTGAGTCTGCCCATACTCTCTGGGGTGCGCACGTTCACCTACAGTAAAGCTTCATTTCTAACCCACCTATCCTGACTCCTGCATGAATTCTTTCCTGAGGAGAAATCAAGAACTTTGGGGCCCCTCAGCACCCCTGGGCCTAACACAGTAAGCCCTCCAGGCCATCTTGTTCAATTCTCAAGGCCCTGAATTAACATGCCAGGGACAGTCCAGGTCATGCAGAGCCAGGCCTCTTTCTGGACACAGCCCTCCAGGGGACACACGTGGTGTGGTGGAGTCACTAGAAAATGGGAATTTAGAGGCTGTGTTCACTGCCAATCCAAGACCAATGACAATCACCACAAGCAACCAGTCTTGGTCTAAGCAGGTAGCACAGACAGGAGGACTGAGGTACTTTGTGCCCAGATAACTAGATGGGGGTATAAGGGCCAGGGAGAAAAACCAACCTCCCATAACATCAGAAATAGAAACGAGAACTAATTTCAGTTTAATTATAGGTCTACAGATCATATGGGAGAAAATGCCACTGAATTTTAAGAGAACTGTATGTACTTAACATAAACCACCACTAATTCAGCTGGAGACATGAAGAACTGACAGGAATACAAAGACATTCACAGTCACCTTTTTTTTTTTTTTTTTCACAGTCACCTTTGATAAATCTCATCTCGCTCAAGTCAATACAACCATGCATGATTCCAGGGCACATACATAGAATAGCAGTGTGACGAGAAAAATCAACTAGGCAAAATGGTCACAAAAAGAGCTACCAAATTTACAATCCAAGCCCATCATACACCCACTAACCCACAATTAAAGGGATGAAATGCAGCAGGGAAGTGTGAAAACTAATCTGATGTGAACAGAAAAACTAAAGTCAAACCGAGAGGGGAAATGTCAATAAAAATGAAATAAGAAACTGACAAAGAAAAACCAATGTAACAAAAAAAAATTAGAATTCCTAATAAAATTACAGCATCATGAGATCTGAACCAGTAACATCAACATCCTAGCAATACAGAGCATGACCTGTCCCCCCAACAGGTGACTAGTCCAAGCTGGAGTTGTCCAGGAAAGGGCACCCCCTCATCTCACTGCCCACAGTGACCATTGCCCTGTACCCCCAAGTCACCCGCCCACCAACCCCTTCGTGCACAGTCTAGATGCAGGCTAGGGGACCCACTTCAGAGGCAGAGACATTCCTAAGAACTGTGGCTATTGAGTAAGGAAATCAAGAAGTTAACGCCAGACGTCACGATGAAAATGGAGCCGAGTCAAAGCGGCAGCCTTACCCACGTTGTAGTCTTTGTGTTATGGTCAATGAAGAAGGGCCGGCCGTTTGGCGCGATCCTCATTTCCCAGCCGGGTGGCAGGAAGCTCTGTGTGGTTTTGTGTTGTGGTTTGGGGGAGTTGTAAGGTGATGGCTGTGGGGACTGTGGATTGGAAAGGGTATCTTTCACAGCCCGACGTATGGGTGAGTCCTTGGCACCCTAAGGAATAATAACCAGCATTAGAATGCTTGTCACGCGCTATTCCAGAGGTGTCAAAATGCACCTGGGTATCACCGAATGCTCCTCTATGGAGAGGGACAAGGAAGCTCCTAGAAACCCACTTCAGTTGTTCATTTTCTCTTAATTCAATCCAACTTTAACATTCTTCTACTGGTTGAACACACAGCACCATTACCCACATATGACCATCACCCTTGGATACTTATTGATATGTACCCAAAACATTGCTCTATATTGAGCATTACAGCTGGAGATCTTACAGAGAAAAGCGTGCCCCTGCTCTCAATGAGCTCACAGTCTAATGAATGGGTTGCTCATTTTTAGAGCACAGAAAGCAAAGCCTCCAGCAGTGGAGACAACTGCCTGGATTCACACGGTTGTCCCCACGGCACTTATGGCACAGTCTAGAAGGTCATTATCCATCCCCTTAGCAGCACCTTAAATACCCAGAGAACAGAGAAACCCCGGCCACCTCCAAGACATGGTCAAGTTTAGAACAGCAAACATTCACTCTTCGGCTCTGACTCTGACACTGGGGGTTAAGGGATGGCCCCAAAACCACACAAACAGGGAGCACAAGCAGCCGCCCAGCATGATGTAAGATGCAGATATGCATCGGAAACACGTACCCCACACAATGGGACACCCTACAGTCGAAAGAAAAGAAATGATCAAAGCGACAGCTTATGTTGTCAAACTCAAGATAAGCACTGGTGCTGGAGAGTTACTATGTGATTTGAATGAGGTCGACAGGCAAGAAGGAGCGAAACACAAGGATGGAGAAAGTTCTGAGAAGAGAGTGCCCACATCCAGCACAAGTCACCATGGCCTCAGCCAAATGAGAATGAGAATCAGGTGGGAATCCAGGAATGTTAACTGGGTGACAGAGAAGCATGTAGTCGGGCTGCACAAGAACACCCTTCACCACGGACACAACGACTGACCAGAGAGGAAGGTGGCTGCAAAACGGAAGTTCAAGTTAAGAGAGAAGAGAGGGTGAGAAGTCACAGGAGAGAGGGGACCCCCAGGTAGACGAGGCAGCCTTCTCACCTCCAGTGGGGCAGATAAAGTTACTGTTGGCGAGCTGAGGCTACGAGGCCGGCGGATCTGGGGCTCGATTAGATGGTTGTTACTGTTTGAGGCGGATCCAGAGGCACCATCTTCTGCAAGCTATTTTGGAGGCAAAAACAAGTTAGCTTCATGTGACGATCTCCTGGCGCATGTGATTGGGACTGAGGACCTAACAACACCACAGACAGCATTAATAGGAGCTCTGGCCTATATAAAGCCTGGAGGAAATGATGACACATAATAATGGGGGAGCTGATGGGGAAACACATTCAAGGGAAATAAAAATGAATCATTGACCCAGCATAAAAACTAGGCTTGGAATAAAAAAAGGGGAGGGGCGGGGGAGGTCGGAGAGAAGCTACATATGGTAATTAGGCTCTTACACTTCGAAAATATCCTTCACGTCCCATTTTAAAAAAGGTATCTAGTGATAGACTGATTTGGGGACCAAATTCTTGCTTAGGAAAATCTTAGGCTTCATGGAAGGCCTTTTCTTTGTGAGGCAAATTTTCTGAAATATGGGTTCCCTAAAGCGATACGGAAACCCCAAGACCGGAAGCTCATGTACACCTCGGCTTCTGTGGCCTGGATTTGAAGTTGGTGGCAATCCGCGTACCTGCATGATAGGCCGAGTCCAAGTTGTGGTTCGATTGTTATGATTGACATAGTATGTACGTCCCTTTGCGTCTTTTCTCTCTTCCCAGCCTGAAGGGAGGCCCGGCGTGGTATGTACATAGGCCACTGATGGCTGTTTGTGTGAGAAATCATTATTATTTAATATCTTGCATTGGTTTTCTGATCAGTTTAATAAAGTCATGTACACCCAGAGAATTCCTCTTTTCTAGACAAAGTAAGTTAATTCTACTTGTACCGAAAATGTGTCTGGAAAACAGCATTAGATTCCCAACAGCTTCAAATCTACCATGAAATGAACCCCAAGACAGCCTTGGGGTCCATATTCTTAGAGAACTTGGTTTCAGGCCCTGAAGTCTAATGCAGAGAGGACCCTTGCTAATGTGATATGGGGCAAGAGAAGCACACGGCCATCTGTTCCATGAATGACTTTCACTGCTGAACTGTGGAGAACCAAAAGGTATTTCACACCGTCAGGCGTTACGTTCATGACAGGGAGGCTCAGGCAGTTTCTCCCCTCAATACAGCTGCCTCAGGGATGCTGTCATGGCCTCTTCCTAAATTCTCTATCCTGTTAGCTTTCAGGGGGAAAAACAGAGTCTTCCCTCCAGGAGCTCAGACCACTGACATGTGGTCAGACAAGGCCGGTTAAACCACGTCAGCTTAGAGGTCTGGAGGCCACGTGAGGACAGGATCAGCAGAGCCTGGTGACTGCTGTTTTTCACCCCGGTCTCTCCATCCTGAGTACCTCCTTAAAGGGTGAATGAAGCACAGGCAGTTTCTGGGTTTAGAGACATGTTCAGTATAGCGACTATCTTTGGATAGTCCAAATTTGATCTCAAAAGGATTCCTGGGACATCTGCTTGTGAGAAACGCCATCTGGGTGGACATACTGGAGGCAAAGACATGGGTCCTTGAGGGGGGCTGTCCTGGATGTTCCGTAGGAGTAGACGCCCTTCACCTGGGAAAGGGGTGAGGGTGCTGGTCTAGGGGAGGGGAGGGGGCTCTGGAACAAGAAGACAACTACCACCTCCAGGGCTCTTGGGAGAGTGGAAGAAGCAGGAGGTCAAACATCAGGAAAAGCCTCTCAAATGTGAGGTTACAAAAGGAAGCCGCTCTTTTTGGGTCCCATCACCCCTAATTAGGATCTTCAGACACTGCTGACAGGCCAAGGATGATAATCTTCCCTGAGCCCAGTGCCTTCCCGGGCTCATGCCCCTCCCATATGTACTTAAACTATGTACCTTGGCAAAGAGGTCACAGTATAGAGACTCCCGTGCCCCCCAGGACCTTGAATTAGCACAATTGGGGATGCCACCATGTCACTTGGGGGTGACAGCCAAAGAGGCTCAATGTGCTACTTCATGAGAGGGCAAAGGCACATTCCAGAGAAAGAGTAAACTGGGACCACAAAGCAGCTGCTTCAATGGATACTTCTAAAACAAGCTCACCGCCCAAGCTAGATCACTTGTAAGAAACTTCGTGCTGAAACTGCTGCCACTATTCCTTGGAATCTTTCCAGATAAAGGGTCAAAGTCCCCACCATGATAATTTCCAGACTGTGACCTTACAGGGTCTTGGATCTAGGTGTGGAGATTTAACAAGAGCAGGAGCATTGCACATAGACTTGACCCTCCATGACGGTGGATTCGTACATACGCCACAGCTCTCGCTCCCTCCTTCCCTAGCTGTGGCACCCAAGAGCTACTTTCAGGCTGCATTCTATCAGGGCGCTGCTGAAACGGACTCTGTGAACCAAGTCACAACCCCAGTTGTCACCTAAGCTGGCAGTCAATTAGTATTTCTGGCAGAGTGCATGCTAGCAAACTTTGACCTACTGTTGTTTATGTGATGACTGAAATGCTGTGGCTAAATAGAATACTCAATGGAATCTGTTGCTCTCCTCCTGCCTGTAGATTTAATTTTTGGGAGAGGCAATTAGATATGCCTTCAGAAAATTCTATTCTGGAAACCTAAAGGGTATTTTTACAGTGACAGCAACCCTAGAAAGGACATTTATGAGGAGACTAGAAAACTAAAATAACTCAGATGTGTCACAGATGATTGCAGAATTGAATTCTAAAGCTGTGTGATTTTCAATACAGGATTCCAGCAACCAGGTTGCCTTCACAGATCCACCGTTAAGTGGCCTAATCCTTTTCTGGAAAACTGAAGAGTGATGCAAAAAACATTGGATTTCATGAAAATATTCATTCCACTTTCCGCTGAGAATTGTACTGGCAACCTGTCATCTAGCCCCATTTATACAAGACGGTATTATTAAAGTGCTTCTTTATAGATTTCTGTCCAAATGACCATGGAGAACAACCTGTGCTGAGGATTCCACTTATGATTCAAAATACTGCTTCCCACATAGCGTGGGTGGGGGCAGGACTCAGCTTCCACAGGCAGAGCATGAAGTGGCTCAGCCCTATGCTGCATGCATGTGTGTGTGCGTGTGTGTGTGTGTGTGCACGCTTGTGTATAGCACACTCCCTCAAGACAAGTTAATTCATCTAGAGACAAAAGCTGTGAGTTTTTAAATGTTAATTTAACATTTCACAGCTTCTCATCTGAACATACTCTTGTGTTCCACAAGGCCAAATGGCCACTGAGCTAGAACTTCATAGTGGCTCTGTGTTTACATTAAAATGAAGAACCCATTTATAGTTAAGCCTTTCAATATGGTTTAAAGGTGGTAAATAGCTTGGCATTAATTTTCAGATCCTCGAGTGCTCACACTCTGCCATCGGGCTCCCCTCGTTGCACTTTTAGGGTACACACAGCAAAGACCAAAAGGCTCCTCTCGCTCCCTTTCTCCCACAGGAAGGATCCTGGCTCGGCTGGAGGGTGACACCCACACGCAGAGATCTGTGTAAACTAAAGGGCTGTGGTTCCGCAGGCGAGAACGAGAGTTTGTTTATTTTACTGCAGAAATAAAAGCAGCACCAGGGGAAGACAGGCATGTCAGGATGGTTAATGTGAGGTGGTGTGGGGTGCCCTGGGGGGGGAAAGGGGTGAGTGTTCTTCAGTGTGGGGAAGTTATATAAATTGCGGTAAGTTCACATTACTGAATGACATTATGTAATTACTAACACATCCCAGAGGAACAACTACAGTGAAGAAGATCAAGCTGCTAGTATGTGCCACCCTGTTTTTCTGTGTGTGTGTGTGCATATGCACATGTGTGTGAGAGCACAGAGGAAGGCGTGAGGTGACATAGCCCAGGGGTGCTGCAGCATGAGATGGCACATGAGCGGGGCAGGGAGGAGGCACAGAGGAAAGCAACAGTGAGGGCTGGACTTGGAAAACAGAGAGAAAGGCATTCTTGAGTAGGGATGGGGTGGGGTGGGAAAGAAACAGATGTGATACTTTCAGACTTATCTACATTTCTAAGGTAGCCATAATAAGTGAGCTTACTGCAGCCAAAAGACTGCCAGGTAGCCAGGCAGTACACAGGAGGTAAAACATTCATGGACTGTGACCTGGCTTTTAAAAATAAAAGCAAACTCATTAAAAAAAATTCATTCATGGGAGGAGTCCAGGCGACAAGAAAGAGTCTGTGGTGTTGGCCACGCAGGACGGCATTCAGCCTGGTCACTCTGCGCCGCCAGGTAGGTCACTGTGGAGCCCAGGACCATCAGAACTCAGCTCATCCTGTCATTTAATATCATCCACTATCACCACATCCCACACTAACTGCAGGCCAATAAAATGCAAAAATGGATGGCAGAGGATGTTCCCCAACACTGAGTTCTATTAATATAATTTCATGGGGTGATCCACCCACCTTGCAGCCTCATCCTGCAGAACTACTGTTTCACAGGACTTGGGCATTTCTTGAATTCTACTGGAGTCTGAGCCTGGCTGAGCCATCACATACATATACACCTTCCACATACATCCCAGCAGCTCAATACATATACTGGGTTGATATTTGCTTACTGCCCATTTGATTTTCGTGTTTACAATGTTGAGCATTAAATTCTAACATGATGACACTGTTTCTTTAAATCATCCACATCATGCAGAGAAACCGGCAGTTGTATATGAATTCAAAAGTATTCTCAAGTATGTTATAACATAACAAAGATGGAACAATAAGGAAATTCTTCAAATAGCTACAACAGCTCAAAACATAAATTATAAGCTACCCTGTCTCTGGGGATCAAATAGAAAACAGGCAATTAAAATAGTCAAATCCAAGTTACCCACAAACATGAACACTAGAAATTACATAAAATAACAAATGATAAGACTAACAGTTGGCTGAAAGACCATTTTTTCTAAACCTTTTATTTGTTTTAATTATACTTCCCCCTCGGTTCCCCAAGTTCTATGAACCTTTCTTCATTTCTGGGTTCATAGATCCCTGATAGCAGAGAAATGTCACCATTTCACTCTCGTGATACAGACAACTGAACCCAGCGTTTAATGTGCTGTAGGAAATGCACGAGAGGACGCCGGGAGCGCCACTGAGAGAGAATCAACCCACAGGAGCCGCTGCACGCGATCCCTGGGGCTTTTCTGATTCTCTTGCAACCCAATGACTTTACTCCAGCAGCTGACAAACAGGAAAAGCTAACCTGGTACAAACCCTGAAAGGCAGAAATATATTTTAAATGGTGCAATTAAACACACTTAACCAAAGCTCGACCTTATTCCTATCAACACTACCTGGGATTGAAAATTGTTCAATTTTTACCCAATTTTAAACAGTGCAAACAGGAGAGGTTTAAAATAAGAAACACATGCAGCTCTCTGGCACAGAGACACTGATCTTTTCAAAAAGGAAGAGAAGAGCATAGTCACCAGTGTACAAAATATTAAAACCAACCCACAGCTTTGCCATTAATGTTTGATCAAGGGCATCATTACCGTTGGCTCTTCACCACCTGTGACGGTTGAGGAACGTGCTCTCCTAGCCAGGGCACTGGGCTGTTAAATGATAATTTACATCAATGAAATGCACTTCGGGAGACCACCACTGCCCAGCGGCTTAGGAATCATGGCCGCTGTGGTACAATCAGGCAGGCACACGAATCAGAGGCCTGGAAAGCCACCCTGTCCCAATAAAGCTGAGTGACCACTGACGACCAGGGGCCAAGAGGAGTGTGTGCATCCTTGCTCCACAGACAGGTGCAGGCTGCGGCCCTGATGCGGGAAACCACACACAGCCTCAGTAATGTGAGCTGCCCATGGGTTAAATAATTTGCAGATTCTTAAATCTGCTAAACTCAAACTTCAAGAGGCCGCGGGTGATCAGTGAAGTCCCAGCTACAGCAGTCCAGGAAAAGGGAGGAATCATCAGTTTCCAGGACAGTGAGCTCTTTGGTAAATCAAATCAACACTGATTTTGAAAAGGAAAGCGTGCCATTCATTGTAGAGGAAAGCCACAAAATCATTAGGTTGAGGAGTTCCCGCCCGTGCCGATTGCTGTGTTGTCTGGGGAGGTGAGGTGTGAGCTAAACTGGTCCAGAAAGGACACCTCGTCAACAGCCCATTTGAGGCCAGAAGCAACGGAGTCTAATTTGGTTTATTCATTTGACTAATGTATTAGTTCAATCTTGACATAGTTCATTAGTTCATCTTGAAAATAGAGAACACTAAACAGCCCAGGCAGAAATATCCTCTTAAGTTGAGCAAAAATGCACAAGATAGGGAAGACATTGATTGCAAGAACTGAAGCATTCTTCTCCAGCTGCTTTCATACATAAGAAAGTATCAGCGATAAGAATGATCCAGGATTTGTAGGCATAAAACAAAAACTGGTCAAGGTATAAAACATCCAGGTGAACACACTAAACCCACATTCACATTTTTCTCCTCCAAAAGAAGAAAGAAATTTACTTAAAATATCTTCATTTTAACACATACACCGCACATCTCTGGAGGCAGAGCAAGTCAGGCTTCTAATTTGAATACTCAATGTTGTCTTTCTCCTCTAGGCTCAAATACCCCTTACCCTTTCATATTTGCTGCAACTTGTGAAACAGTGGGGGAATGGGAACAAATTGCAGCCAGTATTTTAGTGAGAAGAGCTGCCTTTACAGAGAAGGCACAGAGGGGTTGTGGGGTTAAGAGTTAAAGTCATTAGTAACGGAGAGGCACATTCACTGCCAACCTGGAAGAGTTCTTCCTGTTTAAAGGGGCGCCATGTTCTGAAGCCAGGCCATCAGAGCACAGTTTTAGTGACAAAATGAGTTTTTTGGTTTTTTTTTTTAGAAGAAATCATTAATGTACATTTTCAGTTAAGCAACTTGGGTCAAGTGAGCACATCAATACTGGCATTAATTTGGGTGGAAAACTAAGGCAAAGATGTAAGTATTTCAGAGACTTTGGTACAGTAACAACTCTGTGTACTGGAAATCCACTGCCCTTAGGCAATTTTCTAGGAAACTGTAGACGTCTTGTTTCAATGGTAAATGGGTGCACACAGGAAAAACTCTTCCTCAGTAGCCCAAATGATTTTAAATAGAAACCCAAAGAGCCAACCAAGGGCTGGAATTGAGGTGTTACCGGTGGAAGGTGCACCTGGTCGGCGGCGGCGTCGGTGACACTGCAGGACCGCAGGCGTGAGGACGGCTCCCGCTGCTGTAGGGAGGGCAGACAGGGGCATCGAGAAAACACAGCCTCAGAAACATGGTCATGGATTAGAAAAGCACCTACCAACCACTCTACCCTATCCCCACTGGGAATTCAGGAGGTAATGAAATGAAACATCCCCTTTTTAGAGTGACAACTCCTTGCATCCAAGGTCCCCGTGTCTATTGTAAATGGTGCTGCCATATACATAGGAGAGCAGGTTTCCTTTCAAATTAAGTGTTTTTGTGTTCTTTGGGTAGGTTCCTAGGAGAGGAATCGCTGGATCATATGGTAGATCCATTTTTAGTGTTCTGAGGAGCTGGAAGGGATTATGCTACTCTAAGTAAGTCAAAAGGAAAAAGATAAATATAGGATGGTCTCGTTTATATGTGGGATATAGAGAAACCAAGCAAAAGGTCAAGAAAAAAGACAAAACTAGCACACTGATCACAGATCTGAGGCATAGAGCAAGGGAAGGGGATCAAAACAGGGGAAAGAGGCACACAAGGGGCTATAGTGATGACTCACAGGTGAAATGGTAGCATGACAACTATGGGGACTACACCTCAGTACAACTACTGTATAAAAATGAACAACAATGTAAGAAAAGAATATTTTATATATATATATATAAAAAAAATATTTTATATATATAAGTTCTCAAGGTCTTACGCAAACTTGGCATTTTGATTGGTCCTTACATAGAAACAGCTAAAATAAGAGGAGGTTGGGTCTCCCTTGGTGGCGCAGCGGTTGAGCACTGGGCTGCGAAGCTGCCCACAGCCTCTGCAGTGCCAGTTCGATCCCCAGCCACCGGAGAGGGACCCACATGGAGCAGCAGACCTCTCCTGCCACTCCCGCTGCTCGCCTCACCAGTATATTTCGTCAGTCTGCCTGTTCTGTTCCCCACTCTGGCTCGGGTGAATTCTCTCACCTTCCTGTGCTTCTGACTGTACCCAGTGGTAAATAAATAAATAAATCTTCAAAAAAATAAAATAAGAGGAGGCCCAAATGGGAGAGGTGACCCAGCAGGCCACCAAGCAGGCCACAGTGATGGAAATGAGAAGCTAGCAGCCTTGTATTCTGCCTCTCGGTAAATTTTACTGTGATACGTCTAGAGGTATTGATTGATGATTATTAAACATTTATTGAATTTTATTCCCATCGACTGAGTTGGAGTCTATGTCTAGAGGGACTCAAACATAATCACGTGCTACTCCTCAAGGGCCAGGCATTTATTTGTAACTTTAGCTTCCGACCAGTGTTGAGTTGTCCAGAATGGCAATGAAGGAAAATAGAGAAATTAAGATTAAAAAAAAAAATCAAGTAATGGTATAATGCTTGATGTTCCTCTCACTTGTTTGCATTGATTTATGTGGTTAAAAAAAGTGTCAAAGATCCAGTCAGAGAAAAGCAGCCAGTCAGGTGTCAAATAGCAAGAGGCCCATCCATAGGAAAAGTCTTAGCATATACTCATCTTAAGTATTTTGCAACGATAAATGGGATAAGGTCAAGGCAAAATAAGTCAAAAGTGTGTGCTGATGGGGGCCGTGCGTCCCTGTGCATGAAGGTCAGCACAAGGAGTCATTCTTTAGTAAGATCTCATGCTATTGTCCTGTGCAGAGGGACCCTGATGAGCTTGACTGCAGACAAGTTCTGTTTTCTCCTCTTTTCTAAGCACTCTTTCTTTGTCAGTTGAACCAGACTTCAAGAACACAACCTTAAAATAATACTGACACTTGGACTTGGATTTTAAAGTGATTTTATGGCTCCACAACAACTAAATGTAGGAACTCCCTAGATACATAACTAGAGATGCTAACTTAATATTCATGCTGAAGAAAATGATGAATTTTCACTTGGTAGACTAAAGGTGTAGAATTGCTATGGTTCTCACAGTGCTTTTTCTTCCTCTTATGTGTTTTAAATATATGGCTTCACTGCTTATGTTGTTTCCATAGCAACAGTCTTACCAATTCAAATATACCATATGTGAGATCTTTTTTCCTGCCCTTTTACTAAATTTTCATCTCAGCAGTATTTCTCTTTCTGAAAAACATTCATCGCATTTTAATATGAAACCACATTAACTGAGTAATCACTACAACTCATATAATATGGGCCAATCGTATCTTTTTAAATAAAAACACCGTCGATGAAGGAGTAGCAATTTTGTGAGTACTTACTTGCTTTTACAGTTGACTTGGCTGTAATAATGGCTATTGTGCTAGTAACCCATTTTCAGCAGTGTGAACACCATCATTTACTATAGCACATCTTTAAGTATAATTTCTCAAGAAACACTGAAACTGCATTTGTTTCCTGATTTTACGCACAAGTAGAAATTTTCGATGGGCTCTTCCTGCAGTTTTATATGATCAAACACAGAGGTCTTTATGGTTGATTCTGCTGCTTCTCAGCTGGGGTTATCCCCATCTGAAGCTTCTGGAAAGAGTACTCTTTATGGCTGAGAAGCCAAATCTAAAGGATTTGGACTCTGGGACTTAGGAGATACCTCCTGTCTTCTACCTTTGTCTTGGATGGGTCACTTAAATATCGTTCCTCTATCTGTGAAAAGTGAATGATGAAACACAGGGTAGGACTTAAGAGGTGTGGCATGTCCTAAGTCCCAGTGGAAACACCACCTTTGAGATGAAGGTGGCACTTATGAGTCTTTAGCAAGGAAAAGAAATTCTACCAGGTTCAAGTGGATAATTATAGAAGTCCTGTAGTCCTAGTTCCTGGAGATCTTTATAAATCAAAAAAGTCTCACCAGCTTGTACTAACTTTTAAATATTCCTGTTTCTCCACAGGAAGGAGGACCTTATCTGGGAGTTGGAAGACCCTTGGTCATTATTTATATATGAGATTCTCCTAACACAACAAACATGATAAAAATATTCACTCATCTTCTCAATCTAGAAAAGACCATGACTCACAATCAAAGAACTGAACTGCTCGCCATTGGAGTCTGGGGTGATCTGAAGCCTTCTGCTCAGCTCCTCAGACAGCTCCTGAGGGCTGGTCCGGGACACAGGGGAAGCTGGCGGTGGGGGCAGTGCCAGACTGAGGGAGTCTCCAGTGCTATGCACTTCTTCTGAAATGGTCTCCCAAGGCTATTAAAGAATGAGACATTGGGGTTAATGCTAGGAACTAGGGATCCTCTCCACACACCCCAAACAAAAACATACAATAATAACCATTATGATCACTGTAATTAACATTTACTGAGCATACAACTTCTCAACCAGGGAGAGACGACTACTACCCTAATTAAGAGATGAGGAAACTGAGGCTCCCACAGTAACTTGCCCAAGGTTAATAGAGTAGATAGAGCTTCAGGGAGTGGCAGGGGCAGGACTTGAACCAAGGAAGTCTGGTTCCAGGGGCTGTGCTTTTAAGCACTTAATAACACCTCTCTGAGCAGAGGGTTAAAAAGCATGCTCAGGAGCTCATTCATCATCTTCATGGATTTTCTTTTATTCTGATTACCAAGGAGTCACAATGAAAAAGCAGAGATGATATGAGCTGTAATTAAGCATGGGTACAAAGTAACTTCTAGTAAATTTATTATGGAATCATTTTTTTTTTAACATCCTTTTTCTTTCTTTCCATTTTTGACCACTGGGACATTTTTTGAATGATCTTCCTAGGATACCATCTAGGAGGAACAGATTTTTAGTACGTGAATAGAGTTAAGACAGCAAGGAAATTTCGGTAGTGGCCAATTTGTTGCTCAATCATAATTTCCTCCCTGGTAATATATCATACACACTGAAGGGGAAAATTACAAATACTTCTTTTCACCCAAGTTTGTATTTTCTTGGCAAAATAAATCTCTTTCACAGTGCCAAAACCACTTAGTAAAAACTTATATTTGAATGAGTTACAGAGACTCACTCAATTGCTCAAATATGATGACTGTGTTGCCATTTAATAAGTTATTTAATTCCAGGAGAAAATAAACTACAATGTGAGAATATCTTAAGATTTCCATACTAAAAATCACGTCATTCCCTTTTATAACGATAAAGATCTACGTATTCATCACACATGGCATATAGAAGAAGTGTTTAGATTAATACCCCTATGGTTGTCAATTATCTATGAGCCCACGAGAGAAGAAATGATGACATAAATGCTGGACAGCTTGGAAAGAAGAAGCGTGGAGAGCTCAGGATGGGAACTGCCATACCTCGGGGCCGTCCCCGCCACCCTCGCTGGGCTCAGGCTCGAGGTCCTCGCTGATGTGCCTACGGGAGCGGAAGCGCCGGTGTGCGGCCTCCTGGTTGATCTGCCTGATGTTGCTGTCCGACTCGGAGGACACGTCCCTGAGGGCGCAGGGAGGAGAGAGCAGAACCAGTGTTGTTAACAGCCCTTCAACTGCAGTCCAACACTCACCAGGGGCCTAGGCCTAGCCTGAAGCCGGTGCTCCTGAGTTACACCCTGCTAGGAACCTGGCCACAGCACAGGAGCATTTGTTCACTTGGTCTTGGCCAAAGATTAAGTCTAGGTTCAGGCCTCCCTGGTTGCACAAGGGGTTAGGCATAGCACTGTGAAGTTGTCCGCAGCTTCTGCAACATGAGTTCAATCCCCAGGCAGGGAGCTGCCCACATGGCGCAGCAGACCTCTCCTGTCTTGCCTGCTGCTCCCCTCAGCAGTGTATTTTAGTCACTCTGCCTGTTCTGCTCCCCACTCTGTCTTTGGTGAATCCTCTTAAACCCCACACCTCTGGCCTATACCCCAGTTCTTGTATCCATAAATGAATAAATCTTAAAAAAAATTAAAAAACAAAGAATAGGTCTAAGTTCACCTCACTGAGCTGACACAGCCTGTAATGCGTCAGTCACAATATTCTGAGTGTCCTTCAGGGATAATCAAAATATACTTTCCAATGTAAGAAAGAAGGGAAATCTGCCGCGGACCAGCACAGCAGTAGACGATGAGGCCACCTCAGGGTTGAGAGAAGCGTGCAGGGTGGTCAGGGCGTCGGCGAAAGAAATGACAAACAGACACACTTGAAGAGTGAAAATCTGAGTGTAATTTTCTCTAAATTTGTGACCAGTATATATATGTTTTCCAAAAGCACAGGAATGAATATCAAGGAAATTAGCTTGCTCATGGGCTCAGTCTACCACTATCAGGGAGGTGATCTACATAACAAGCAATGACCATTATAGAAGAAAGAAGGAAGTTTAGAAAGACAAATAAGGGATTAAAGTTTGTAGTTCTAGGAAGAGGGATAAGATTTTTAGCATTCTTGTAGTGGTTCTTGGTGGTCGTTATCTATTGATAAGCTTCTGCCTTTTCAGGGAACTTCCGTTGCACTTCCTCTGCTTCAGGCTGTTCTCCCCCTGGGCGCTGGTTGCCCAGCCGGACCTAGGGACCGTGGCGAAAGCCATTCCTAAAGATCACTGCGGGGGGAGGTGCAGCAGGTAGGGTTTTGCTGTTCTTCCCCTGCGCGCTGGTTGCCCAGCCGGACCTAGGGGCGGTTAGCCCTAAAGGTCACTGCAGGGGAAGGTGCAGCAGAAATCGAAGTCCTTTATTCACCTGCCCCAGGAACAAGCCAGCACTCTCTGAGGACAGGGGACAGGTCAGCTCACACACATGACCCATCTGACAGGGACCACCCACCCTTCTGGCCAATCTAGAATGCCAGGGCAGCAGCTACGGTCAGGCAGCACAAATTTCAAAGCAGAGATAAGTGTTTCTGATCCACTTTGACAGTGTCAGGATCCTCACGTGGTATTTGTCCCCATTAAACTACTGTTCCACAATTCAGACAAACATTCGGCAAGAACCTCCCAAATGAACTGAGATTTGAAGTACAACACAGCTTCATACTGTATTTCTTTGGTCCTGTTATAACTCTCTTAATTCAGGCTTTGAAAGCATCAGTTCAATCTTGAAAACTTTTATAGTAAATTAAAGGCACTTATCCTTTGGGAGAAATAGTACTTGGAGGCTTTTAAAGTAGAAGTTTAAATGTCAAAATGTTTTTCAGAGAAAACTGTCCCAGACTCTCTCAATAAGATACCATATTTGGTTAAGAGAAATGATGCTGTAAGTTAATACTTCAAAATAATTAATGTTATTTAAATAATGATTTAAATATTTCTGATTAATTGAAATAGAGTATTAGTCAAGGACCCTTGTTATAGAGTCTTCCCCAAAGAGGTTTTTAAACATTCCCATGCAGTCGCTAACTTACTATATCCCAAAAAGAGTCTGTCCGGCCCTGTAATAGTGAATATAATGTGCAATTAGCAGTACTTTGCACAAACATGTGACTTTTAAACACCATTTTGAGATGTTTTAAATATTCTCGCCAAACATTTTCACATTATAAACTTTGATAAACAATGCAGTATGGAGGCTAGCTTCCAACTAATTCTCATTAAAATGGTAACTCCTTATTACAGGAATCTAATCAATGGAATTTCATTTTATCTGCATACCAAATGCAAACTTTTGAACTTTAGCTGAAATATATGTCCTGCATACTTTACAGTTATATTCAACTCTAACTAGACTAAATAGTATACTATATAGCAGTACCTTTAGAAAAACTGACACAATTGGGACTGCAGAGAAAATAATTAAAATCAAGGGACACACAAAATTTTTTGAAACCACAAAACAGGATGATAAAAACTGACACTGATGGGTATATTAGAAAAATATAGCCCTGGTGATTTCATGCTGTTACAGTCATTACATGTGATACTCCATTCTTAATCATGT
Source organism: Talpa occidentalis (assembly GCF_014898055.3). NCBI lineage: Eukaryota > Metazoa > Chordata > Mammalia > Eulipotyphla > Talpidae > Talpa > Talpa occidentalis. The sequence goes on from NW_023601322.1 coordinate 11,877,072, forward strand.
AATAATTTTTAAAAGTAATTATAAGCCATTACAGAACAGAAGAAAACTTAGAAGGAAAGTGGTCTGAATACCTGTATGAAACAGGTGCAATATTTTTGTTGTGCCAAAGAGGGCAAAGGAAACTTAACATTACTCTCACTTTTCATTAAAGATGAAAACAATTTTACTTTATAATGGCAGACCCGAGTCAAAAAATATTTCATATCTAAGAGTTTCATCAAAATTTGAAATCTCCCCTTGACACGTCGGTGATCATTTGTTCAGTCAACAATGAGTAACTAAGGTTTACAGGCTGACCCGGTACCAGGTCCCAGCACAAACTTGAATCATCACAGACAGCCCTGAGAGGTTGAGAAGGAGAAGGTTTTAATATTTCATGTCTGCATTTTGTATCTCTCAGGAGAGACAAAAATTCTATTATTCTGGAAGGACTGATTTTTTAAAAGGTAGTGTTTAACATTAATTATGCTAATCTTCCTTATCCAGCACACTCAAATGATTAGTAATCAGAGTGAGACAGAAACAGCTAAATAGCATAAAGAGGCGAGGGACTTCTGGCCGTGAAATTCCAGCCACGTTTTCCGTGGCATTAGGTGATAAGATGAACATTGCACATAAGAGAGGGCTTTCACATTTAATAAAGCAATTGAATGAGTGGTTTGGTGAAACTGACTGCCTGTTTAAGTGGCCATGAATGGGAAGATGAACATTTAAGAATATTTCTGAGTTGACAAATTAAAACAGAAAAACGATTTTATTGGGGACAAGACAAAGTTTAAAAAATGACTGTTTCAATGTTCTTCAGTAACTGCACATACATAAGTCTTCATTTGACTTTTATGGAAAATGAAAAGGACAAGAAAAACCATGAATTTATCAAGTTCGGTGCCAATTAAGATCAGTGTGTGAGATCATTTATAGTCACATACATTAGTGACTATAAGGATGAAGTGGACATTTAGACATGATTATATTATCCCTAACACAGGAGAATATATATAAAGTGTTTGAGAGCGCTAATAAAAAGAACTAAAATGACTGTATTTATAATAAAAAGTTTATAGTTGACATTTAAAGAAGCTGAAGACAAATCTAAAAGTAGGAGTGGTTTAGGGGCCTCCCTGGTGGCGCAAGGGGTTAAGACAAAACCTATGAAGCTATCCACAGCCACTGCAGCAAGAGTTCCATCCCCAGCCAGGGAGATACACACATGGAGCAGCAGACCTATCCTATCTCACCCACTACTATGCAGTGTAGTTCAGTAGATCTGCCTGTTCTGCTCCCCATTCTGTCTCTGGTGAATCCTCTCACCTGCTATCCCCCCACTCTGGTCTGTACCCCAGTTCTTGTGTGCATAAATAAATAAATCTTTAAAAAAAAAATGAGTGTTTTAGAAGCCACCATCAAATGAGAGGGCTAGGGTGTCTCCTGGGGTCACTTTCGGTTCTCAAGTTCTGTGTCCAGCCCTACCCCTGACCCAGACAGGTCACCCAACCTGTGCTAGAATCATTTTCAGAAATGGTTTATCTGGAGTCACGATTTCAGTTAAAGGAATTTTATTGAGCACCCAACTTTGTGCCTGGGAATAAGAAAACACAGTCCTGCTCACAGGCAATCATAACATTAGGTGCCCGAGATGGGCACACTGGCTTCCAGGGAGCCCCATACAGCAGGGCAGGGTTCCCCAACGAGGGGCTATGAGGCTGGGACCTGAAGGTTGCTGGGGAAGGGAGTTCTGCTTTTCTGCTGGAGGAGGAAGAAGAACAGGAAGAGCAGGGAATCAGAAAGGAAAGATTTCTGAGAGGCTTGAAGTTTGGGGCCCAAGTCTGCAGCAAAATGGGTCAGAATCAACAATCACCACAATGCTCAGAATTCTCTGCTTAGCACATGGCCATGATGTGCCATCTGATTTTCTCACACAGAAACATTTAATAGAAATACTTCCTAATATCTATTTTCCAGAGAGTGCAGCAGCTAAATCACCAAAAAGCTGAATTTCCAAAACAAACCTTTAAAATATTACTACAATTTTTAAAAATGATTCAGGGAGGCTTGAGGACTTCTAGTCAAAACAACCTGGAGGAAGCATCTCTCCAAACTCTTAAACAGTTCACGAGGGATTATGAGATGACTATGGAATCAGAGTTTGTTCCCTGAACTGAATTTTCCTGCTTTCTAGAAGTCGTGCTTGTTGAAAAGGAGGCATGCCTCACAGTCCACCCAGAATGTGGACAGCCGAGTTCACTCGGGCCTCGCTGATGAGACAATCACGCCACTGACTTCTGTCTCAAGTACACCTGAACTTGAATAAAGAACCACAATTTCCCCAAGTTGCTCCTGGATTACTAATGAGCCAGCATTATACAAGTCATATCTTCAGTTTTGCTCTAGTTCCCTGGGACACTGCCTGGTCTGTTAAAAAAAAATGTATCAAGGGGCCTCCCTGGTGGTGCAAGGGGTTAAGCACCTCACTATGAAGCAAACCACAGCCTCTGCAGCACGAGTTCGATCCCCGGCTGGCCAGGGAGCAGCCCATGTGGCGAAGCAGACCTCTCCCGTCTCCCCGCTGCTCCCCTCAACAGTGTATTTCAATACATTTGCCTGTTCTGCTCCCCACTCTGTCTGTGGTGAATCCTCTCACCCCCGCCCCCTAACCCCGCGTCTCTGACCTGTACCCTAGCTCTTGTATGCATAAATAAATAAATCTTAAAAAAAAATGTATCAAGTGTTTCCTTAGAATTTCACAACTCTGTGAGGTAGGAAAAAAAAATAGGAGTTATTCCCATGTCCCCAAAATATAATTATTATATAATCTGCATAATTATATAATTATATTATTCATGTATTATATAGTCATATGTAAAGTTACTATAATAATCTATATAATCTGCAGAATCATAAATGAAGGTGAACATTTTCCACACCTACATTAATATCAGTGCCTCTTTGTGAGCTGCTAGTGGCTACTTTTCTACAGAGGCCACGTGACTCTCTGGTCCCCACAGAGTGCCATGTTGGGTGCTCCCTTCCTGTGCTTAACAAAGGCAGATAATGGCACTCTGCGTAGGGTAGCATCACTGAGACTCTTATTTTTAAAAATATAGAATAAATGGCTTACTGTAGCCCTACTAGCTATGGCCATTAAATCAAAGGGGGAAAGTAAAAAAAAAGAATTCACAAAACCAGGTCCCACTGAGGTCTGTGGGCAACAAACTGCCATAAAAAAGAGTTCAATATCATCCAGATGTTCAGATATATGTGTGTGGGCTTGGGAGCTACGAGCAGATGTCCAAGCTGACCAAGGCAGTCATATTCATGAGAACCAATATGGAGGCTTAGGAAGGACTGGCCAGTGGTTGCTGTCTGAGCGCTTTCTCCCAAGGAACGAAACAAAACCTAGACCAGGCTTCCTGGACATCTTCCTCATGTCAATCAAATGTATAATATTGTAAAAAACAAGAAAGCATTACTGAAAGCAACGTCGTACCACATCACCACAAGCAAGTTCCTTTCAGACTCTGTGTTCAAAAGAAAATGAACTCAATATACTTGCTTTCATTACATACTGACAATGACAATTCAGTGATAATTAACTCCTTGTCTTGGCTGCTAGGGAGCTCATGAGTTCTGGGATGATTTTTCCTTTCCTTCTTTTGATAGTTTGGTTTTCCTTTTTGTGATGTATTAATAGCTCTAGGTCTTGCCGTATACTATTAAAAACAAGCTGCTTCAAATCCTCTTTTATAGTAGCTGGGGTTTAGCGAGTGCTTATTTGCTGTCATCAAACCAAAAATTGCCGAGTGAACAAAACAGTAATCAGTTCATTGCATCCCTGAGGCTGGGGAGGGATTAGAATAAACAGTAATTAGTAATTCTGAGTTTGCAACCCTCCCATGTGCTCCTAATTATATCAAGGGGATGATATATAAATTTCCCAAAAAGGAAAAAAAAAATTTGAGAGAATTTCCAAATCAAATAACTAATGGGCGTGAAAATCCAAAAACTTTGAGAAGAGAGAAAACTGCACAGCCAAAGCTACTTGCTGTTTTCTATTTTGGGTGAGTCAGGAGAGGATGCTAAGGAGGGCGGTGATACAGTCATGCACCTAAGGTAAATCTAGGAAAAGTAACATCCAGTTGATATTTCATGAATCTACATAAAGACATAAAAAAAATGAGTTCATATTTAAAATAGCAGGCTCTGATACTGGGCAGGAGCTGCTTCTTTAGAATCCTTGAATTCTGATGGGCTCCTGTTCTCTTAAATGAAGTGCAGGTGCGTCCTGTTGGCCTCCACCACCACAGGCTCTGTCGAGGAGTCCATCCCCCCACCGGGCCCCCCAGAGTGGCTATGACCGAGCTGCCCGTCCCCCCATAAGCACTCACATCAGGCTTGGGCGGTGCCACTGAGTGGTCCGGTTGTTGTGGTTGACGTAGTAAGTACGACCTAAATTGTCCACCTTTTCTTCCCAGCCAGGGGGCAGAGGTGGAGGTGGAAGCTCCTCCTGGTGCTGAGAAGCCGAGTCGTTGGAGTCAACCACATCCCAGCCATGCTGTGGGATAAGGGAAGAGGAAGGTGATGAGGCCGGTCCTCAGACCCAAGGAAGAGACAGTTACCAGGTCCTCCCCGCCCTCCTTGCTCCCTTGCACGCTGGCTTGGGCCTGGCTTCATGTGCCACCTTTGAAGAAATTCCCCCAAAAGGGCACAGAAATCAATTCTAGAAGAATCAAAAAATACTCAAAAAATCCTTTGAGTAATGGCCAATTAAGTGCCCCACGTTGTAGGGAATAACACAACTTGGCTACGGACAGTGTTAGGTCACTGAGTCACACTGCAGTCTTCTTATTTCGAGTTCCATTTTTTGACCGAAGGCTGCCCACGCTGTACCAAGCCAGACTGATGACATGGGTCATGTCACAGCTGTCGCCTTTTCAACATCCCCGAAGGTAACGGGGAGCTGGGCAGATGAGCCTGACTGCACGTGTGTTCTCAGAGAAGGCTCGGCACAAGTGGTCAGGAGCACTCCCCAGGGAGGAGGCCCTGAGGTTGCTATGGGAAGACGGACGACTCCCTCCCACCTTGCATCTAGTAAATCACAAGAATCAGAAGTCTGGAACTGCTGCTTTCCATTTGGGTGCCTCTCACTTGCAGCCACCCCATCAACAGACTTCATGGTACCAGCTAGAGTTACATTTTTGCAACGCATATTTTAAGCATTAAGTATTTCTTCTTAACATCCCCAGTAAAGTCACTGGAAAATTAAGTAATTCACTGGTTAGTGCAGTTGGAAGAATAGCAGAGTGTACAAAATTCCTTGGACTGGAGATAAAAATCTGTTGATGTGCTTATGAAACCCAACATTCGCAACTGTCTACCACCCACTTCATTGCTCTCAATACATGGAGATGAAAGTGCACAGATGACGTCCTGCCTGGAAACAGGACCGTGGGGCCAGCGGGGGTTTGGTGAGCTTGCCCACAACACATTATTCACATATCATGCATCTGCAACAGCTGCAAACAGATGTGCCTACAGCCATACAGAGAATGACGTGCTATGGGCAGATGGGCCTCTTGGAAATTTTCAGAACAATGTGAGGATTTGCCTAACAAAACAGCATAGTCTGAAGCACGAGCCTCCCAGGTACTCGGGACTGGTAGAGTCCTGTGACCAGAATGTTCAAAGGCAGCTGCGTCAAGAGGGAAAAAAGAAAATGCCTCTAGAGATCTAATTCCTAAATTAATGCTATCGCCTATGGGCCAAAGGCAGAAGAAATTTGAAAAAGATTTTCAAAGTCATTTTAATTCTTGGAAACAATTCCAAGGACTAAAAGAAATGTACAAAGGGCTATAGAGTTCAAGGAAATAAGAGAATTAAATACAAAGAGAACTTCACAGAGGGTTGGGTCTATTGATAAAATCATAAAATATGGGGAATGCATTTTATAAGCAGAAATTTCTCCAATTATTAGTGTTGTCATATACAATGAAAAGTTCATCTTTTGTACTAAAATTCATGGGTTAATTATCAAAGACAGATCTATGAACACATGTAAGATTTTTCATGCTTAAGCTTTATAAACTTTAATTTCCTTTGATTGTAAAGGCTTCAAGTAAAATATAAATATGATCATGGGCGAGGCAGACAGACCAAGGTCTAAAGCTCCATGACTCACCTCCATGTCTTCCCTCTGCTCACTATTTTCTTCATCTTGACCTCCATTTTTCGGCATGTAGGCCATTTTCAATCGCAAAAATCCCTTAACTCGAGATTTATGACTACAAGATGGAAGAAAATGAGATATCAAGGATAGGATTTGGTTACACCTTTTGCATCTGGGATGACTTTTTTAAAATATGAAACAGGAACAGAACTTGATATCTTCCTCAGGGGAAACCAATAAGCAAGCACACAGGTTACCAACATCTCCAATGCTCACCTTCTTGGTCTGAGAAGAAAATCCTTAAATGTATAGGGTCGCTCCATGGTCGGATCTTCTGTCTACAGGGAAGAAAAAGTAAGTGAAGTTTCAATACGCCTGAGAGTCATATTTTAGAGAACCCAAACTGGATTAGAGGGGAAATATTTTCATGTTTTAGAATGTAGGAATAGTGAAACAGTTGGCTCTTGAACCACTACTTGAGAATTAATTAATTAAACCTCGTAAAGGTCACAGGGCTTTATTGACTCAAGATCCACTAGATGTCACTATCAACGTCCGTCTTTGGAGCCAACCCCAGACTTACACAAATGACAAAATTACAGTCATCATTGCCAAGTGTAATTTCTAACTGCGGGGTGCAGGCCTCCATCTCCCACCAGGGATTAACTAGGGAGAATCAGGGGTCATGGTGCCTTCTTGACCGTGTGACTCAAAAACCTGAAAGTGAAGCTAACAGGAAAATACGTGCAATCTAATCTAGGAAAGGAATTTGACTTTATTTTTAACATTAAAGTATCATGTTACCAGCATAAAAGAATAGAAAGGTTATCTTCACAGAGATCACCCCATATCTAGGCCGTTTCCAGAGCTTATTCATGAAATTAGGAATGCACCTGTGATAGCTGTTCCTTTAAAACACCAGTCTTCAGGGGGCCTCCCTGGTGGCACAAGGGATAAAGACGCAACCTACGAAGCTATCCGCAGCCTCTGCAGCACGAGTTCGATCCCCGGCCAGGGAGCTACCTACATGGTGCAGCAGATCTCTCCTGACTTGCCCGCTGCTCCCCTCAGCAGTGTACTTCAGTCGATCTGCCTATCTGTTCCCCACTCTGTCGCTGGTGAATCCTCTCACCCCCCGCATCTCTGGCCTCTACCCTACTTCTTGTATGTATAAATAAATAAATCTTTGAAGAAAAATAAAAAACCAGTCTTCAATTTATTGTGCAAAAGCAGAAGTTGGAAAAAATGTCATTAATTAATTTTTAAATATGGTGTATAGCAAATGCTCAAATACCTGAATTCTTCAATTAAACATAATGTAAACTATAATATATACTTGTCTAGCAAGAGAGACAAACCACTATAAAATGAGTTGCCCTATCACAGAGGCACATGTGTGTGTGTGTGTGCATGTATGTGTTTGTATTTGAAACCTTATCTGTTTATGTCATACCCTGCTGTAAACTCCCTGCTGCTTCCTACTCTCCAAGTAACACAGTGCCAATTCTTTCCTACGGCCTGCGAAGTCAAACATGCTCTAGCTCTTCATTATTTTTAACCTTGCCATAAAGCAGTCTCTCCAGTCACCCCTTATTGCAACTATTCTGGCTTCCTCTGTCCTATGAGTACATTATATTTAATCCTGTCCTAGCAGGTCTTCTGCTGGACAGCTCTCCCTCCAGATGCCCCAGCTATCTCCACCTCGCATTTGGGCCTGAGATCCCAGATCACACTTCTGACCTCAGAGAGATCTTATCTTAAGTCACCACCATTCGCCTCTCCCTAATCACCATTTGTCACAGCATCCTGATTTATCCACCCTTCACTGTCTCGCTTAACTTGTTCATTTATTTACTAGTTTATCATCAATCACTTCTAAAATGCATGCTTTTAAATCAGAGACTTGGATTTGTTCACTATTGTATCACTGCTGCCAAGAACATGGTCTGGTACAAAGTAGGTACTTGAACAAGTAGCTGATTAATTCATCTTGTCTACAGAAAACTACTGAGGCCATGAAAATTCATCACTGGAGTAAGACAATTATGTTCATTGGATGGTGCTCATTCAGGTAGTCGACTTGGACATTTTGGAAATATTTTCCAAAGCAAAGTTTCCAAATATACATCACCTATAATGGTAAATTTATTAATCAAGAATATATTGCTGGTATTTCTTTTTTCGTTTACTCAATCAACAAATAATTTCAAAACACTACCCACGTGGAAGTTATGTGGAATACCACAGGGTACTGACCCTTAGGGTCAAAACTATGTAGGAGGGACCATCAGGTCAACAAATAACCAGAATTGAAGGCAGAACAAGTTCAGGTGACACAGAGAGGTCACATCCAGAGCGACTTAGGGAAGACTGTTTCTGATATGGGGCTCAAAATGGGTTTTGGATAGCTCAGGGTCCAATCTGAGCTGAGTGGGGAAGCCTTGACAGGTGGAACATTGGGAGGAAGGTAGGTCAAGCTAAGGAATCATACAGCACAAGCAAAGCTATTGGGTCAGGAGGAACTGAGGCATAGCAGAAGCTGCGAGAGAGAGAGTGAACAGAGAAAACCACAGAGCTTAGAGCTCAGAAACTGTCCACACATGATGTAGTTTAAAAGACAAACACCACACAGAACAAGAGGCAGAGTCCTCGGTCTGCGTCCTGCCTTCATTGCTTACAGAACCATGTGGCCAACTTCCTGCAACTCTGTGCCCCAGCGTCCTCATCTATAAAAGGAGCAGAAGAGCATCTTACTCACAGGGTTGTTGTTGGATTAAACCAATCAGTTGAATTGGTATAAAGACCTGGCACAAATGTTGGTCCTTAACATCGTCAGCCAACTGGACATTTTTGAGAACTTTGTGATATTGCCAGCTCAATGCTGTGCAATAGGACAGGACATTCCAAAGTGAAAATTCACCTGCACAGAAATTCTCTAGCCTGAATGAGGTTATGATCTTGAGGATAACTATGGGATTTTCTCCTTGGCAAAATCTAGATTTCAATTTGATCATAGTCTGTGGACAAAAGCCAAGTAAAGACATGCATGAGGATACTAGGAGCTCCTGGTAGAAAGTTTCCCAGACAGACTGATGCTACAGTGCTTTTGGCCCAAATGACTGCTGCTGCCTCCTGTCCCAGGGCATGAGACTTCAGAAGAAATTCTTGAAGATGACCAATGCTTTTATCTTAAAAATATAAAGGGCATTCAGTAGAATACAGCCACTATGACACACATAGAGAGAAGTAGTTTTGCAACAAACAGAGGTGGCTAGCCTTAGCAGAACACTAGCCCCCAAACCTGGAGGCCACTAGCCGAAAGCTGCAGGCTGAGCCCACTCCCAGGCCCTGGACCACATCACAGATGGATGCTGGAGACCTAAAGCCTGGCCCAGCACTGCTACCGACTTGCCTATCTTTAGGTCCGGAAGTCCTCACCTGTAATATACAGGGAGTGAACAAATGGTCTCTAGCATCCCTCTAAACTCTAAGATAGTGCACCTGTACGAGAGGGAAGGAGGACCCTGGCTCGCAGTCATCAATATCAAAGTGGGGCTCATCATCTGAGTCACTTGCAAGCACAGTCACAGACCCAAACACCACGGCACTCAGCAAGGTCTTCCTGAAGCAGAGAGACAACTCTACAGTCACCCTTGATGGCTCTGACAAGCACTTGTCTACAACAGAAACATCAATGGTTTTTAAACAACTCTCTGCTGAAAGCATTTCCCAGGGATGCAGAGATCATGTAGCTGGGCAGGGGTGGGCATGTGCTAGGGACCAACTGGCAAGAGAAGAGGCAAGAAAAATTTCAGGGGCACAATAGGCCAACACCTGCCAGAACTGTCATGCTGTAGCTAACACAAGCCTGGGGATTATTTTTGTCTCTAAAGAATTAGTAGAGATGAGCCATAAAATATTGTATGAGCTTGCAGGCAAGGATTGACTGCATTTAACAAACAAAACCAAATTCATAATTTTTAATTTTTTTTAAAATCAACAGTAATAACAGCTACAGTTAAGTTTATTCTTGGTGCCCCAACATACAAGAATGAGACCGAAGAGCTATGTTTCAGCTGCTGTACAGACATCAGGCTGGTAGCATAACAACCACCTTCCTAAATCAGTCCCTCATCTTGTCCACCTGCCCCTAAGCAGGTACTGCTGCCCACGTTTCCCAGGTAATACTGTATCATCAAGGTCCTTGGTGCCTCTGCTTGGACATGTCATGGAACAGTTAAGACGCTGATCACAGAGCTGATGGACGCTTGGTGTCATCTATGCAAATGCCTTCATTTGACAGGTGGGGAGACAGAGACCCAGAAAGGAAGACTGACTTATTCCAGTTAGCAAAGCAACTCTCCCTTCCATGAGATTGGAGTCAACAATGCCTGATGGAGTGAATGCTGCAGACTTTGTGATTATAAATTTCTGTGTCTTAATCTTGGGTCTTTCTCAGAGGTTATGTATATATGTGTAGTCTACAGGATTCAGCGCCACCCATGGTTTCAGGCATCCACTGGGAATCTTGGAAGTGGCTAAGAGGGCACTGCTGTATTTGGTGACTTTCCATTCAGTGCTTTCTCCAACTTGAGGCTGTTTCTTTCTAGTTCTATACAGCTCATATATGAAGACTAAAATTATAGATTCAGTTCCTCAGTCACAGCAGTCAGATTTCAAATATTCAACCACCACATGTGGCTACTGTACTAGGTGGCACGTTAAGCTACTGTACTAGGTAGCATGTTAAGCTACATAAGTGAGGAACTTCCTCCCCTGATGTTCCTTAGAAATTAGAATCATGTCTTTCAGCAAATATCTATGCAGGAATGAATTCTCTATCAGCAAGAGGTGCTGCATAGAATTCATTAATAATCAAACACCCAACTAGATTCCTAAGACTTGAGAAGGCTGGGTGGGGGTGGAGGGAGGCTGGTGGCAAAGGCAACTTAACCACCCACTACATTACCACTTCCCATTATTTTCCTTCATTACCAATGAGACCATTTTCCTCTATCTAAAATTTGGTGATTTGACAAGGATTGAATCCACAGGTCATATATAATCTGCATTGACAATGGCCATGTAGCTCTCAAAAAAAAGAACATTCATCATTTGCACCACAAAATATTATGCAAATAACATTCATTTTACATATCCACATATGACCCTGAGGCTGCCGTTTTCCCAGGATTGATCAAATATATCTGGGAACATATATTTATGTTCATTTATGATCATATATTTCCTGTTGATCAACTATACCTGGGAACACCTTATGGGCCCAAAGGCCATGCACATTTGGAATAAGTTAGTAGATTCCAGCATTGTGTGGAAAATAAAGATTGCACCTTCATCCTTCTTCCTCCTTTTGCTTCCCTTATGGGCTCTCTCTCTGATTACATTTGGTTTCACAAGGCTAGTCAACTTAAAGTATGGACTTGATGGCACTCCACTGTAAGCTATCTTTGGGCAGATACAAAATTGGAAGGCTCGATTACTCAACCGGCTTAGCTCACGCAGATATATCCAGTCCTCTCCAGGCTTTCTGTCCTATTCTTTAATCGGCTGGTTTCTATTCTAGCTCTGAGCCTTGGCACCGCTTCCTTCTTTGAAAGCTCACTCTTGTCTCCATGTAAATGCAAAGTTGAACTAGTCCTTCTATCAGCCTGTCTCTGAAAAGAAACATTCTTTTCTCCAGGAGTCCCACCCAGCCTTCCAATCACTCAGAGAAGGGACTGGTGGGGTGAGTTGTAATAAAATTTCACTTATACCTCCTATAGAGTATCAGCACATTATTTGCCATAACAGAGTTGTGCATTTTATATTGGGGAAAAGGGTGGCTGGTGACATCCACGAAAGAAATGGTCAACCATATGGTCTAAAGTTTCCATCTAAAGAGCATAAAGAGAAAAGCTACTGAGGCCGAAGAGCCTAAGAGATTTTCCTCACAAATACTAAGGCAAATTTTCTGAATGTGACTTTAAAGGAATAACCAGCATCTGAGGCTTATGGATTTGGTGCCCTACATGCACACATGCACATGCACGGCGCGCGCGCACACACACACACACACACACACACACTCTCTCTCTCTCTCTCTCTCTCTCTCTCTCTCTCTCTCTCTCTCTCTCTCTCTCCCTCCCCAAGACCTCAAGCTTCAGGTTTTTATATTGAAACAAATAAAAATACTTCAATGCTATCACTTTTGCTTCTAATCATTTGGAAGGGAATGCACTTGAAACCTTTCTCCCTTAAGAGCTTCCCTGAGTAAGAAAGAGAAATTTCCTGCTATCAAATGCTTTCACAACTTATCTTCAAAGCTTCCTGGGTAAGACACCATCTTTCCTGATATTTAAGCATATGGCAAGACCCACAGTTTCTAAACAGCAATAAGCTTACCGGGAGTTTAAATCATTTTAGTTAATAGATTATACTATTTTTTTTTAATGCAAAGCATTAAAAAGATAAGCAGCACCCTCGAAAGCAAAAACATTTGACTTATCCTCTCTTAGCTGCTACTTAAGTCACTTTGTGTGGTTCAGGAAAAGAAAGGGGAGGTAGGGAGAGCAATCTGGACAACCAAAGCTGGACTACACAATGAAGTACGTCCCACCAAGGCCTCCTGGTCCTGCCCTCACATTCTATCTGCATCGTCTTCTGGAGCACATGAGGCAACATGGCTACCCTCAGTGACGCGTCAATGCCCCGAGATGGCAGCCACACCACACGGGCTAACTCAGGGCCATTTCTGAAGCCAGAGTGGGTGAGCTAGCAGACTTCACTCAGAACCACATCTTTTTTGTTTCTGTGCTGTCACCAAGATCTGGGATCACACAAGACAAACAGCAATTCCAGACAAAGGAAATGCACATTTGATTAGTCCCAAAGGATGGATTTCAAAGCAAATACATTCCACTGACATAAGGAAGACCAGCTACAGAGCACAAGATAAAGGAGCGGGTGGTGCAGACAGGAATACGTGAACGTAAAACTCAGGTGTGGCTGAGTCAATTCAGCACCTCCTTGCACCACCTGCAGAATGGAGGTCAGGACGGACACGCTCTTCCTTTCACCCGTCCCTGTCCTGTGGAGAAAATACACCCTGAAAATACACCCACTGCAAACAAATAGAAGCCCTCGTGGAGTGAAGAGTGGGGCTGAACTTACCGGGAGGTGACTGAGGGGCACGTCCACCTGGCCCAGGAAGTCGTCTCGCGTCTGTTAAGAAGAGAGCAAGAGTCAGTGTCTCCGTGATTCACAGGTGTCAGCATTCTTAAGAACATTTCTTTACCAAGAGAGCAAAGGTCAAAGCCTGACACTGGTGTGCTCTGGGGTCAAAGGCAGAAGGTTCAGACAAGGCAGAGTCAGTGTGATGCCCTGGTCCCATATGCCAGCATCATTTGCATTTAAAAGAGACTCAGAAGAAGCCTACTAGGAAGAGCTCAGAAGTTCCCTCTCAGGTTCTGGGAAGTCATAAGTCAGGTTCAAGGGTCACCAGCCACAGGGCATCTGAGAGGTCAAGTTGACACTGTGTCCTGCTGTTGGAGTGCTTGTGTCAGAGCCTCAACCTTTGAATGAGCAGGGGTGTAAATTAGGTATGACAACTTCCGTTGCTCAATAAGAAAACATGCTGTTGCTTCTACTGCCCTCAAAATGCCAAAAGGCTGGAAAGTTCTTTTTTTTAAAAAATTTATTTATGCATATAAAAGCTGGGGTGTAGGCCAGAGGTGCGGAGTGTGTGTGTGTGTGTGTGTGTTTGTGTATAAGAGGATTCACCAGAGACAAAGTGGTAAACAAAACAGGCAGACTGACTGAGATACACTGCTGAGGGGAGTAGCAGGTGAGACAGGAGACTGGTCTGCTGCGCCATGTGGGTAGTTCCCTGGTCAGGGATTGAACTCATGCTGCAGTGGCTGCTGCTGCTTCATAGTGCTGAGACTTAACCCCTTGTACTACCAGGGAGGCCCAATGCTGGAAAGTTCTTTAGTAAAATCAGACCCACACCCACAGCTAGCTTGAGGAAAAGTCCAAAAGCGAATCCAGACCTCTAAACCCCAAATCCCAGAATCAACACTTATGACTAAATTACTATGAAAGTTTTGAATTTATACAAACTACTTTTCAAAGGTACTTGGAAAACTCTTCTTACACTTGAAAAAGCAGCAGCAGGTAAATATAAACAAGATTTATTGAAATGATTTCCTACAGGCTTAGGATTTGATTAGCGAGAGAACTACCTGTGTCCTCTGCACCATGCATGAAGGGTAGAGAAAAATCAAAGTGACCACTGAGTGGTGTGCTGGAAGCACCAGACCCAACGAACCCTGACAAGGAGATTATTCTCCTTTCTTTTGTTTTGTTGGCTGTAGCTATCACAATCCAACATGATAAACCTCATCCAGCGAAAGGCTACAGAACATGCCAATAAATGTTGTGTATCTAGCAAAGAAGTGGTCAGCAGATGGCCCTGGAAAAGACGTCTTTGCTCTTCAAAGCGTGAGCAAGCATGCCTCTCCTCAATAAGCCAATTTCCTTACCCTTACAAGGCTAATACACATGTCAGTTAACTATGAATCAGAAAAACCAGAAACGTGGGGACTACTGACATCAAGGGTGTGTCCATTCATGGTGACTGGCATGCTGTTGCTGCTTCCTCTCCTCCCACTGGTGCTGATGCCCCAAAGGCAAAGCATGTGGATTTGGGGTGCTACCCATCAGTCATTCATTAAGTACATTCTAACAAAAAGTCACAAAACATTTATCTGCCTCTGTTGTTTTGCTAGGGAGCTGTCAGAGTTTTAAACCAACCTAGTGAGTTCAGCTTTGCCCAGACAGTGAAAGACAGGCGCCTGCCACACGGCGCTACAGCAGCGCAGCCAGCAGTGTGCAAGGCCCCGTCTGATCCTCACCGCCATCGAGAGAGTGGGCCCTATTATTACTGCAGATGGGGAGGCCAGATTCAGCGAGGACTGTGAGCTGCCCGAGCTCCCTACCTGGGCGGGACCAGAGTGCAGGCTCTTAGCTAATACCCTCTCCGTGACCGGCGGCTCCAGGCTTCTCAGTGGGATGTTGGCTCTCGACAGTGTGGATGAGCGGGAGTCTAATGATAGCACCGTTTTACAAGACTTTGCGGGGGCGAGGCAGTTCTGTTGAAATGTCCATTTGCTATGTTATCTTTAACACCACGTCCTGTTCCAACCCTGCTCCTTTCCTCAAAGGAAACAATTTATAGAATCCCTAAGAGCCTCGCGGTCGAGCCAGGCCACCGCTGGTACTGTATCAAGTTCTCCCATGACACGTAAAACCCAATTTCTAAAACAGCCAGAGAAGCAGCCGCCTCACGATGCAAGTCAACACAACACAAGGCTCTTACTTTTGGGCTAAACAGGCTTAAATAGAAATTTCAAAGGGACATGGAGTTGGTTGAGATCTAGGTTTCCATGCATCTCACTGTTGCCAAATTTATGACATTTCAGGCCATGTAAAATATTTTGGTTAATGATATGACACAGATTATAAAATGTGTCTCTAGTGCCTATGAAGCATCTAGTAAGGCACCAGAGAACCTATAGTGGCCATATGTTGAGGTGAGAAGTCAGGGGTGTGTGATGTATTGGGGGTTCCAGAGAGACTTTAGAGGCCCTATCACAACATCCTGAGTCATTACTGCAAAGGACGACATCTTATACCAACACAGTAAAAAAAAAAAAAAAAGCATTTTTAATAATTTCCATGAAAAAATTACTTCCAACAAATCTCATGTTAACTATAAGAACCTTCAACAACCAAATTAGTTTCAACTCATACGGTGAATATTGACATTTCTTGTACTTATTTTGAAGTGGTAAATAAACTGGCCAATGTCAACTTCAATTACTTTGTGGTGGCATTCTTGAGGCTGAAAATAAGCAGCTAGGACCAAAATTGCCCATGCTTTCTTCTTACAGACCAGCAGATTTTTTTCCAATGTAATTGCAATGCAACACAGAACCCTTGAAATATGTCTTATAAGGTGAAACAGGAAACTATATTCCATTATAGAAAAAGTGAAATAAATCTGTTATGCACTGTCACTCTTAGAGCTCACTCTTTAAATGATGATTCACTACATTCAGAATTGACCCTCCCCCCATAAGAATAACTATTCCCTTTTCAATAGGAAGGAGGGGGACAAGTGTGTGCCACGGTCATGGAGAGGTACGCTGCCCCCAACTGTGGCACCGGGAAGCCTTGGGACTGTCAATCACGGCAGCTCCAGTAAAAACATATGGAGGCCCTGGTGACGCTCCCAAGGTTCCCTGTGAGTATACGGGCAGAGTGGCCACAAGGGCACAGATGCCAGGTTTCACTGTCCTTCCAGAATAAATGTGACTCGATTTCTCAGAGAACACATGCATTCATACAAGAGACAACACAGACTTCTGATCTTTAGGTTAGAACTGTACTGGAGGGCTGCTGACTCCACGCTACCTGCCAAGGAGACCCTGGTCAGGCAGGCTTAGAGATGATGTCACACTGAAGCAGGAAGGGAGAGCAGGAGGGCTGTATGGAAGGGAAGCAGTGGAAGGCAGCAAGGGTGCCTGCAGGTAAAACTGGCATCCCACAGGCATTTATGAGGTTACAAATACCAGCAGGAGTGGTATCAAAAACAAACAAACAAAAAAACCCAAGCAATTGTCAGAAGGCAAAATGACACACGTGTCATTCCGGAGCTATGTTCTAATGCAGTATTTGCTAACCTGTGAACTGTAACCTACGGGCAATTCATAAACATTTTTTTTTAATTAAATATATCAAAATAAAACTACTAGTACCTCAAGTGAAATTAAAACACTGCTTTAGGAAATTTTTTTAGTAACATACTTCTATGAATAGGTTTACTAAGTTGTGATCTAAAACGAATTACTTTTTGAGTGCTACCCTCCGAAGTTTAAAAGCCACTCAATGACAGTCAATGCAAACCAATTGCCTGGGGTCGTATCCTAGAAATAATGAAGTAGTGCTGTCCAAGAAAATGATACTTCGAATTTCTCAAGACAAATGATACTTCGAATTTCTCAAGGAATTAGAACATAAGCTACAGAAAAAGTGAAGAGGAAAGACAGCGCATGACTAGACCTTTGTCTATTACAAAGCAACATAAATAACTTAATTCTAAGACTAAGCCAGAAACATAACCTTTGCTTTCCCACTAAACCATTAAATGCAACTTCCCCGTCTGCGGCTTCCTTCCAAGCACATTCACCAGTGCTGACTAGATGGGAAGGGGGTTTTCTATTTTTAGGGCAGCTTGGAAGCATGTGGCCAGAATTAGCTAAATAATGAATGGCTTGAGAAACTTTTACAGACACTTTTAGACACAATGTTAGAGTGACTCTTTAACAGCTCATTGTCTGCAGAGACACCTGAATGTCAAGAAGCCTGGACTTGCAGGCAGCTCGCTGGCCTCACTAAAGCACAGTCAGTTGTCATCAGACAAAAGGAAGGAAGAAAATCCTTTCTGTTTCCACTAGTCACACTCATTGGCCTAGCAGAGGGACAGCAGACCGGCTGAGGCTCCTGCAGAAATGGCAGGGAGGGTTCTGGCCTTCGCCACTTGGTATCATTCAGTGTGCACCCCCTGGCATCTCTGGCTTTCAAGGTGAATAGCTCAAGTAAAGCCAGTTACCTGAATGAGGCAAGTGGCATTTTGTGAAAAAGAAAAAAAAGGGTGCAAGGATGATGCACAGGCGCTGACCAACACTCACCTGATTTGCCCCAGACCACACCCCCAATGCAACTCAGATAATATTTGGTCAGAGCACACAGCGGGACGCCACCAGCCAGTCCCACTGCCCTTTGGCTTGTGGCTGCTGGGAGGACACCTCCCATTCAAGGCAACAGAGTAAGGTGTGCCCTGGAGACACTGGCTCTTATTTCTAACAACAAACAAGATGTCCCTGTCAACGCCATGGCAGCACAATCTCCCAGGGCTTTTACAGCCCCAGGAAGATAATGCTGGGAGGGAGGGAGGGGGAAGTCAACCTTGCTGGCTGAAGCGGTCACCATGAAGACCCCTATTTTAAGGATGCCCCTCGGAAGACAAAAACAGAAGAGGCAGCTGGAGCTAAGAACCCTAGGGGCTCTGCGGTGGCAGCCTGGCTTTCGTCCAGGAGCCTAACTAGACCAGTATTATTTGGGCTGCTTGCGGGCTCGAAGGGAGCCCCAGTTACCATAGGTACCTCATGGGCGATCACACCGGGGAAGACTGCTGGGTGTCAGTGCCGAACACTCGGTCCTCTCCCAGCTCCAAATATAAGCACGTTCCAGGCCTGGGGTCAAATGCGGGCTGTGGAAATTGCAGCTTTTTGCACCAGTAGCACTTAATTATGAGAATTTAAGATTCAAGAAACTGTGGGGTACAAACTTTGGGAATCAGATACAAAATGGGAGCCCCATGAGTGGGCTATCTCCCTCAGGCAGGGGGTCACTCAGAGTCTGTTTTACTGTGCTGGGTCCTGCAGGTGCAGGGACCACGAGCCCCTAAGCCCCTGAGAGAGATGCCAACCAGCCCTGGGCAACAGAAAATAAACCACATAAAAAATTTGAAAATTTCTAATTGCATTGAAAAAGTGAAAAATGTGAAATTCATGGTAATCATGTATTTCAGCTGTCCTGATATATCCAAAAAAAAAAAAATTCAACAGGCGGTCAATATAAAGAACATTACTAAATATTTGACATTCTTCCCTTCTCACTAGGTCTTGGGAGGTCTTCCTCACATACAGCACGTCTCAGGGTGGACCATGCAATTTTGAGGGCTCAGCAACCTGGTGGCCCAGAACAGTCGCCACACAGCAAAGGCAGGAGCAAGAAGCAGCAGGAAGACCCCAGAGCGAGTGCTAATCCTGCTGGGGGCCAAGGGCAGCTGACTTTGGGAAGGACATGATCTTCAAGTTGGGTCCTAAAGCAGGAGTTTGCCAGGAGGAGGATGGGGGCAGAGATGGGACCGAGGCAGCAGAAGCCCTAGGTGAAAGCTGGAAGGTTCTGGTAGGAGCAGGCGCAAGATCAGCGGGCTGGAGTGTGGGGCAGGAGAAGAGCCAGGTCTGAAGGGTGCTGTAGCTTGCCACGCGAGGAGATGGGCTCCTACAGACACCAATCAGGGGACAGGTGACAGGGTCTGTGTCCTAGAAAGGTTCCCCTGACAGCAGGAGGGAGGCTTCACTGGAGGGGAGGACTCTGGGGAAGAAAGTGTGCTGGGGAGAGCGACAGTGTCCAGGTGAGGCAGCACGAGGGTCTGGAGCCCTGGGCAGTGGAAGGCGCTGTGCTGATGCAGGAGCAGACTCTCCTCATAGAGGAGCCTGTTCCCTGTGTGATGAGGGCACAAGCCGTCTCTGGCGCATGTGCACAAAGTCCTTACTATGGCGTCCATGGAGAAGATTCAGAGCCAGCGCTGCTGCTGGGAAAGCAGCATCAAGGACAGCAGTTTGTGACATGAAGTGAACACCCAACATGGTGGTAGAAAAGCCCACGTGAGGGAGAAGGTGTGGCCAAGGCTGTCTCCTCCAGGGCAGTGGGCTGCCTGCAAGGGGCAGGGGTCCATGAGCTCCGAACAGGGGACACCCCACTATTCATCTCCTTTATTTTCCTGCTTGGAAAAAGACTTTGCCTTCAGCCCATGAACTGATCTAGGAAAACTGACTGTAACTTAGCACTGTTCATCTTTTCAGAGGAAGGAAGAGACCCTGGCTTGTCACCCCTGCAGGGCCTTGGGCCTGACCTGGCATCACCATTGCTTATTACAGCTGCTTCAAAGCTGTCCAGCTGTCCAGAAGAACCCATGCAAATGACAGACTATCTTTGCAAAAGATGCAAATGTAGTCAAAATCTCTTTCCCTTCAAAAAATAATGCAAATGCAGAAAAACCTTGTCATTTGTTGTGAAAGGAATGCTAAATTTATTTGCTGAATAAACTAAGAAATTTTACTGAACATCATGTGCTAAACATAAGGTAAACATTCCCATCTATTCTACTTGTTACAAAACAAACTGACCCCAAGATTGAACTTCAAAGTTAATTTAAAAAGAAAATGTGTTACTGGTTTCATTTAATGACATGATATTGTTTAATTCTGTGCTTCTGATTTTGTTGTACTGGCTTAATTTCTCAAGATCTCAGGGCAATTTTCACAGGATGAGTGTCTCATTTCTTCCCTGGAGAAGTTTTAAAATCCAATTTCTGCAAGCAATTTTAATAACAGATTAAATGCATAAAGGAAAAAAAGAAAGTAAAGACACTTTTAGCTTTGGTGCTGTCTCTATGAACTTAGCTACCAAAGAATAGACCTTAGCAACCTGAAATAATTCATGACAGACACCTTCAGGAACTAATGCAGAGCCAAGGGACCATTTAGACAATGCAGAAGGGCGAACGTCAGCACATCATTGTTCAATGTCATTTTTATAGTTCCAGTTCAGTGACATGCTCACTGCCGAAAGATGTCAAGTGCATCTCAGGACACTTGACACAAGCGGTCCACCTCTGTGCCAGGTGATCAGAGAGTCTGGATGTGTGGAACACATACCCAAGCAAGCAACAGAGGATTATGCATAACCTAACACAGTGTGGTCTCCATGAATTTAGGGAGTCACGACTCAGAGTTCTATAGGTTTACACAAGGATTCTAACTGACTTTTCATAAAGATTCCATTAAAAGTCTCCATCTGACTTTGGATTCCCAGGTAGATCCTGAGAAGTCTCCTCTCTGTATGGGTCTCACCCTGGCTCTAATCACATCTCCGGCCAGTGGCCTCCACCAAAGTTTGCAGGATGAAAAGCTCCAGCCACAGTCTAGGGAGAACTTCAAGACTGCAAAGTATATCGTGAACCAGACAGTCTGGCTCCAGACTCAGCACCATGATAGAGAGCCTGGAACTTCATCTACTAGGGTCTTAGGAAATGATGAGCAGCCCCCCTGCTTCCCCTCTCTGAGAATCCGAGGTTGCTATGCTGCAGGCTCCAGTGCACAACCCCTAGGAGAGGCTACACGTGCCAGACGTGGCTCTTACAATCTCTAAAATCTAAAGACCTAATCTTAGCATTAGTTGCACACGAATGTGCTTACGTGTGTCCCTTCCCTATCTATACTTAATGCAAAAAATAAGTATGATCTTGAAAGAGAAACAGAGCTGAATAATGTTTATTCTTTTATTCCTCCTACTCTCCCCCAATATTTTTTAAAGCAGAGCTCTTTCAAACTGCAGCATGTATATCTGTGAGCATATACAAAGACTAAGGAGTCCTGGAGTCTTGGGCATGGACAGTTTTAAAAAAAATACAAGATTTTCTCTAGATCCTTCTATATGTCCGCTTCCTAACAGCAATCTGCCTGAGAATAGTGTCTGTCCTTCGGTGCCTCACCTTTCCTAAAAAAGGTGTATGTCTGACCTTTCCTGAAGTTTACCTTGGTGCATTCTGATGGGTATAAAGAGCTCCGGAGCACAAGACGAAGGGACAGTTTCAAAGGACACAGCTCCTGAGGGAGCAAAAACCTGCGAAAACAGGAAAGAGATCCCATCTAACTTCCCCCAGGAGAGATGACAATTGTCTTGCAGATCTAGTGTCCATCCACCTAATTATATTTCCTCTAAAAAGTGAAGTCAGATTTTTTTAATGATAGGAAATAAACCTAATATAACTTACAGTTTTCAATAGTAAGGACTAGTTTGGGTAATTCAATTTTGTGGCACAGATATATGTTTTATTGGTTTATGACAGTATATGTGATTCAGAAGCCTGTCCCCACACCACACCCACCACAACACACCTACCACCAACTCATCATCCTCCCCACAGAATGAGTCACACCTGCAGTCACAAGATGAAAACTGGTGAGTACCGGACACTTTGAGATATGTCACACACACATACAATGCTCAGTACACGGGAAATGACATCTTTTGCAACCACTGGGCCCATCACATAGAGTTACTGACAAATGATAGACATCAACTTCAAAGATGTGTGAGAAACAGATCTACAAAATTCTGGACTGGGTTCACTGAGCAAAAACTGTTAGGAGACTGTAATGGAAAGCAGGCAATCTAGCAAAAAGTCAGGCCATGAACTTGGTTGTTATTAAAATTTCCCTCAAAACGTATCTCTATTTAAACCTTCCTCCTCCAGGGTATAGAGGCAGCAGAGAAAACAAAAATTCCTCCTTTCTACATGCAATGTTGGTGAGAAAGATAGTCTGGTGAGGAACACTTCAGAGTTTTTGTGAAAAATTAAGCAAAGGATGACATGTCGCTTAGAAGAAACCATTTAAATTAATGTATTTGAAGGATGAGAAGGAACTGATATTAATGGAAGATTCTATTGGGTGTGAGAACACTGAGGCCAGAATGTGGGCCTATCTCCTGGCCGCCCGCAGTCTTCTTTTTTTTTTTAGAGGCATGCTTTATTTATTTGTTTGCTGGTTTGTTTGTTTGTTTTGTTTATACATGCACTGGGTACAGTCAGAAGCGCGGGAGGGCGAGAGAATTCACCAGAGCCAGAGCGGGGAGCAGAGCAGGCAGAAGGACGAAGTACACTGCTGAGGGGAGCAGCGGGCGGCAGGAGAGGTCTGCACGCCATGTGGGACCCTCCTCCGGTGGCCGGGGAGCAGCCGGGGATCGAACCGGCGCCGCAGAGGCCGCGCGCAGCTCCGCAACCCAGTGCTCAACCGCTGCGCCACCGGGGAGGCCCCGCCCGCAGTCTTCTGAAGAGGAGAAGACTTTAGGTCAGAATAACACCCAAGGCAGGCGAGTCTGTATCTCTGAGTGGAGCAAGGACTGAGGTGTGGAGCAAAGCTGGGCTCTCAGGCCTGCCTGGACATCACAGTCTCCCAGGCAGTTCTCAACACACTGGTGTCTTGTCTCAGACCAACTGCATTTCTGGGAGGCAGGCACAGCTGTAGGTGGGCTGTGGAAGCCCTTCAGTGAGTATTGAACCACTGAGTAAACCCTCAGTTTTCCTTGTTCACAAAAAGAGAACCATAATTACCTGTAAACTGGTAGACTCTGATTAGCAAACTGATATTAAACTGCAGTCTCTGAAAGTATACAGCAGTTCTCTCCACCACCGCCCCAGCCCCAGGCCCACTTCTACCCCCTGCTCTCATCTCTGCTTCTACTGTCCTCCTGAATGACAGAGACCTGGACCCATTCACACATGTAAAAATAACTGCCTGGCCCGGAATGTGGAGCCGACGGGGAGGGGGGGTGCATTTTTGGCTGTCCCTGTTTGGAACCCCAGCTCTCTAGCCTGATAGGCTGGGATATTAATAGGAATGAGACTCACAGGTGCACAAAGCACAGGGATCGCACTGGTCATGGCCGAGGATGATCCGCCTGCCATGCTAACACTGGGGCTGAAAAGACAAATCCCTTTTCAAAATAGAATCAGAGAATGTGATCCTCAGGAGGGAGCTCAAAAGTCATTCAGTGCCACAAACACTGGAGACTCATAGCTCCATCCCTCCCTCTCGAGTGTTGCTCACCCTGGTGTTCAAAACTAGCGATGGGAGCTCACTACCTTACTCAGTCATTAGAAAGGGTACGTGTGGCTTTTGGGCGCCAACATGCCTGGCTTACACCCCATGTTTACCTAGAAGTAGCTGCACACCTAAGGAAAGCTGCTTCAGTCTTCTCATGTGTAAAGTGTGGATAAAAATAACTTTACTTTGTACAGCCACTGGATATTAAATAGGACAATAATTCAATAAATGTTATTCCTCACCCAGAGTTTCTGAGCCCAGGTGCCACTGGCACCTGAGTTAGATAACCCTTTGTTAAGTTGGGGGGGAGCTGTCTAGGCTATGCTTTGTAGGGCTATAAGAGGCACTTCTGGCTTTTACCCATTACATACAGCAACTCTTGCCCCCACCTCCAGTTGTGAAAACCAAAATGCCTCCCTATTGTCAAATGTTGGGGAGGGGAGGACAAAACTGCCCTGGGTTGAGATTCACTGTCTAATCCCATTTCCATCCCCTGTATTCTGTAAGGTGCTCACGCCATCTTTGGGCATTCTCTAAGAATGTTCTAGTGGGCTGGTGGTAGTTCTTTAACTGCCACTCCGTTAAAACACCGGAGAGAAAGGTTGAGCAACTTAAGATTTCATAAGTAGAAAGTAGCAAGGTTAGGATTTGAACCAGTCTCTCTGACTCCAAGATTTATGTTTAGACAACACTGCTATTTCTTAGGAGCTAATCTTTGGAATGGGGTGGCTTAATCACTTATTTGAAGTAAGTTATCATAGCCTCATCCTGCAGCTGCTTTCCCTTCCATCACTCAGAGTATTTAGAGTATTTAGGCAAAACTACAAAAGGCACCAGATCCTTGTGCTTAAAATCTATAGCAAAAGCCTTGCAGTTATCAGGAAGGAACTGAAGCTCTGGAACAAAATCATTTCCAGAGCAAGGAACCACATACAGGGCTATGAAGGGCAGCACAGTAGGGCAGCATCAAAGCCAGGAGGGGAGAGAGATGGGGGTATGCTTTCAATTAAAATCACAGAGCAGAAAAATGCCCCAATATTTCCTTTAGTGTCATAACAAAAGTGTTGACCAATCAAACCAGCAAAGATAGTCAGGACTGGCACACCAGGCATCTAGATACATGGGACCTCAAAGCACAAAGTAAGCCGGGGGAAAAAAGGTATGATGTTTTCTAAGATCACTGGGGACTCCTGCTCAGGTGCCCAATGCTGGGCTGGCTGCAGAGGCAACTCCATGCCCCTGTAAAACCCAGCAGCACTGGGACCAGGATGAGGCCAGCAAGGCCTCCCCAAGCTGGGCTGCCCAGTACGGTCAGTAGATGCTTTTCCAAGTGCTGAAACCTACATGCCTCTCTTGCCCCACATGAGTTCTCGCCCTGGAGCCCACATTTGCTGCACTGTAAGCCCCTCACAGATGACTAGAACAAGAGGGAAGCAGGACCTTTGGGAAGCGCACGGTCCAGGAGCACGTGTTCCGGTGTGATCCACTATAGGTGTGGATCTGAAGTGCGCCAGGGACATCCTCACAGGCCCGGGGGACAGGGTCTTGGGAATGAGTCCTGGTTCAGGAATTAATCAGCTGGATGCCCTTGGGCATCAAGCCTTCCCTGGACCAGGCTCCTCATCTGGAAAATGGGGTGATGACCGCCTGTACTTCCTGTTTTATAAACCATCACACACCTCCCATGTCCGTGCACATAGGAGGCTGGTGTGAGTGGCCCTGGAAAGCGATCAAGGTACAATGACTCGTGAGCATGTTAAACTGAGTGTTGAAAATGGGAGGAGTCGTGAGGTCCCTTCCAAAACTGGAAACTGGAAGGCAAATAGCTCTTTTGAGAAATTTGGTTCACTCAGTCTGGTCTCCAGTTGAAATCATCTCATGTATTCAGTTTCATGCCTACAGTCTGGGAAGCCCCGTGCTACCTGGTGAGGACAAAGAGCTATGAAAGAGCTTTAAAAATGGAATGGGATGTTGGAAAGCTCATCACCACTTCAGTAATAATACATGGAAATAAAATGTAATGGCAAGGACTGCGACGGAAGACCAAATAAGACTTAAAATCTGGGTCTCGCTTAGAAATGGCCTTTCACTCTCAAAGATGATGTATTGTGAGATCGTTATCAGTAAGTTACACACATGAAACACATATGTATAGATTGGTTTTTTTTTAAATAACATTAAACCTAACATCCTGAAGAAGATTCTATCCTATACTGGCAGCCTCAGTCTGGTCTACTCAAAGCCAGTGAGCTCTGGGAAATAGCTGAGCAGCCCAGACTCACTGCACACCGGGCTAACACTCCTACCTGCAGCAGAGGAGACAGGGCCAGTTCTGGCAGCACGGGCTCCGCCACCCTCCGACTGCTCAGCAGTGGGCACCTACAGGGAGCTCAGGGCCTGGGCAAGGCCTTTGACAGCAGAGGTCAGTGGCCCCTGAAGCTGTGTTCAGGGCGAGGAAAACTTTCTGGCCATGCTAAACGTTAGTGAGGATTCCACATTCGATGCCATAGTATTTCCACGGCTTCTTTTAACTGAAGAGTTACAAAAGTCTTGAACTGAAACGGGTCTTTCAAGAGTGTTTCGTCACTTTTTCATCTTGTGATTTGCAGACACCAGTTTGGAAAGCACAACCTCGGGGTACCCTGGCAGGACTGCTCAGGGGCTTGCTTGCCCAGCAAAGGCCCCTGAGCACCCCAAGAAGGGAATCATAGATGGTGATCCGATGCAATTCCAGTGCGATTGTGAAAAAAACCTGCACAAAACTAGCACAAGATGCCGAATAAAGAAGTGCCCACAGTAAATGAAATCATTCTATACTGTCCTTTACCATGAAAAGCCACAGGCTGGAGGCAGTACTTGAGAGCTGGTGGATGAGTTCACAGTCATAAGCTGAAGAGGGATGTATGCAAAATGCGGCACAGGACACCTCAATCCCATTCCACATAGTTCCTGCACGTCCCACTGACCGCAGCATTTGACTTCATTACAATTCAACTTTTGATGAGCACATTTGTGGGCTAAGCATGAGTTAATGAACAAAGGGGTAGATGTGGGTCTATACCAAGAGTCCAAGAGCTCAAATCCTCTCACACAGATAGGCTTAAATACTTCAATGAGTTTTTCATGGTCATTCTTTTATCTGTTTCCCCAGGTGCAATTTCCTCCCATGGTTGGTAGGAGGGAGGAGAACGGAAGGAGGCAGAGAACTTGGGTCCCTAACTCAGCACGAAACTGAGGAGATTCTCTGCAAATGTTGGGTCTTCTTATCTCCACTACAAATACGGGGCAAAGACTCCTAGTTCTAAGGTTCTTTATGTGTGTACAATCCTCAGAACAGATGAGACAAACTTTTCTATCATGTCAATTTCTCTTGCCTTTATTGTCAATTTTGGGCAAAATATTAACTTTAAAAAAAATTTCTATAATTATCTATAAACCAAGCTGTAGGCACCTACTCTCAAGTCAGAAACTCTCAAGTCAGAAGGGAAAACAGCACAGCAGAGAGTTTGCACAGTGCAAGACTTGCTGGCAGTCCGCATGGCAATTCCTGACCACCCAGGTCACCCAGCTGAGCCCACATGAGCCAGGACGCAGCGTTTATTACAGCGAATGCTCAGAGCGGGCACCGTTTGGACCACTGTGTCCCAAAAACTTCAAGCACGACACGTCCAGCGACCAAGCCTCTGACAGGGTCTGTGTGTGACTCTTTGACTTCAGGTCCACCCCCACTCCTGGACTGCGGGAGATGGTGAATTGAAGTGACTTAGCCTCGCTGAGCCTTGGCTGGTTCACCTGCAAAGTGGGGATAATAATGACTCTACTGAGGGCAGTTGTGAGGATGAGCGATACCTTCCGTATGGAGAGAAGCTGCAAGAGGGCATCGATACCTCAGCAGTAGTCGATGGCAGGCAGCATTTATCTAACACCTTTGCCAAGGGTAGGAAGTGCAGTCAAAGCTTCTATTTAAGCTGTGGGCCGTAACCTCCTAAGTGATGGCATAATATGATTACTCTCAAGCTATAAGTCAACAACAATTAGTGTATATGGTATATTCACTCTATGGCCAGCATGTTTTAAGTGCTTCACCTAACTTATCTTCTTTAACCCTCCTACCAACTGTATTATAGCACAGAAAGGCTAAAGGATCTGCCCCAAGTAGGTGAGACCGGAAGCAGCACAGCCAAGATATCAGCTCTCGCCCATGTTCTGTACAGTCATGCAGGCCTGGCTGTCCAGATCCAGAGAAAACTCCCCCACTCCCTACCCCTAGTTCTTAGGTCTTTTTGTTTTTCTGGATAAAAATTTTACCCAGACAGCACACCCTTACTCATTCCTCCAGGAACTGGTCTGGGTACATGTGGTAGATCACCCGGTGGAACATTTAATTACATCTTGAGAATACATTACAGATTTGAGTCCTCGTTGTATGCCAGTGAGAGAAAAACTGAGATGAGTTAACAATGAGGCCCTTAAAGTCTTATACACACCAAATAATCTTTTCTAAACTCTCTATGACCCTCATCCTAATTCATCTCCACAAGGGGCCAGTATAAGGGAGGAGATAGTTTATCCATTTGTTTATGAATTATACCTGAATCATCATGGTTTCAAGCCCTGTCTGTACCAGCTGTCAATGTGTGGTTAATGGAAGTTATCCAGCCATAAAAAATAATTTGGGGCATTTCAAAGCCACAGAGATAGACACTAGCTTCAGAGTCAAATTTTCAAAAAGAAACCAAAA
Source organism: Talpa occidentalis (assembly GCF_014898055.3). NCBI lineage: Eukaryota > Metazoa > Chordata > Mammalia > Eulipotyphla > Talpidae > Talpa > Talpa occidentalis. Next base: position 11,905,495 of record NW_023601322.1, read on the forward strand.
CATATTCAATGTACACAAAGGTACTGAAGAATATTTTTGATTGCTTAGAACATATAGTTTTAATCTCAGGAATCAATCTGTTGAGAAAAAAAGAAATTGGTGTCTAGCAACCAAGATATTTATCACAGCTATTCATTTCCAGTGCCTCTCTCCCAGCAAAGGGGACTGACTGACAAAAGAGGACACCTGGACAAAGGCCTTGATAGGGCACCTTGCCCAATGGCTTATCATGCAGGATGCACACGGTGTGTGAACAATTAGTGACTTCACGTAGGAGGAATCCTTCCACTCTTGAAATTTAAGTAAGAATTTTAATAAAACAGAATCATAACCTACAGAAGGATTATCATTTAAATCAGATCTCAGGTGCATGTTTGTGTGTGCCCACACACATGCATGAGCACACGTACAGGTTACTTTAGAAGCAAAAGTATGTGCAATCATGTAAGTGATTTTACTACATATAACATTAGAAGACAACCACTAGCATCAAATGTAATGGCTAAGTAATCCTCAGTCATGGTACAAATCGTTATTAGCTACAGTCCGCAACTTAACCACTTATTTATTTAATTTTGGCTTTTTACTGAGAGAAACATGCTATGCTGCAATTTAAGAGGTCCAGGGGCCAAAAATACAGGGAGACATTGTCATATAAAATGTAATTTAGAAGCTTGGTCTATATCCAAGATGAAACGGTATCCCCAGAAATGTTAAATTCGTCAACATGTGCTTGTCGGAAGGGACAGGCAGGACAGTGTTTGATTACTTAGGGCAGGGTGCTAAGGAAACCAGGAAGCTCACCTTGACCTCAGCATTTTTTTAAAGGAAAAGAGGGGGGTGGGTGAGAGGGGGAGGGGAAAGAAAAGGTAGGGGGAGAGAGAGAGAGAGAGAGAGAGAGAGAGAGAGAAGACAAATTTGAAGACCAAGTTCTCATCACTTTCTATGCGTGGTCGCATTCCATCATCACGATTAGCCCTGCGGTAAGGATGAGGAAAGCATGGTTTATACAAGTTTTAAGTAACACACTCAAGTCACCTAGTGAGCAGGGCCAGGATCCAGACAGAGAAAGATCCAGGCTTGTATCGTCTTTCTGAGTTGTCACAGCAGATTTTGCAAAGATAACCAGGGCCCCAGAACTCAACTGAACACCAGACAGCCCTGGACCCTTGTCAGTACCATGCCTTACAGCACAGAAATTCAGGTTCCCTTAAAATGTATAGGAAAATATAATTTTTTTCTTTTAAAGGACATTTCCATGTTTTTTTTTCTTGGATATGTGACATTCACGGAAAGAGAGAATAAACTCGAATTCCCCACAATGAAATCTCATAATAGATCAGTTCTACCACAAATTTAAGATTCCTTGATTTTTATCTCTATTCCAGACCACTGATGGTACTTGTTAGTAGTGAGGCATTACCTTTGAATCATTTCCCCTTCCAGAACTTGAACTGCTGTCTTAGTGGAGAAAGAGAAACCAAAAAACCAGCCTGTGGCACCATCAAGGTACAAGAAGGAGTCATACCTACAGGAAGGCACACCTACAGGCGGCAGCTCTCGGGAAGAGGTCCAGAGAGCCAGAGAAATAGCAATGGGTTGGAATGATCACCTCCTAAATCTGTCTCCAGTCAAATGTTCCAGCTCAAAGGGCCACACATTAAGAGCCAGGCTCAGGGGCTGGGACAATCATCCCTTGGGTACTGCTTCCTGGCTCACTGGATCTCACACAACCTTTTTCTTATGACTCATTTTACATGCACACATCTTCTCTTCCAGCAAAATCACAAGCCACCACAGGGAAGGCACAGTTTTAGATGTCTTTGTATCTCCCACAGTGCTTAGCAACAGTACCAACACATAGTATGTTCTCAATAATTGCTCAATTTCATGTCAGCATCAAATGACTGCTTGTAGGATAGGATCTGAATTCTCTGGCTCTCACTGTAAGCTGTCTCAGGTGTTGAAAATGGGGTGCAGTAGGCAAGAATAGCAGCCCCAATCCCCAGAATCTCTCAGTGTCCTCTTACACAGGAGAAAGTCTTTGCAGGTGTGACTCAGTTAAAGATGTAGCAGTGGGGAGATCTGCTTGGACTATCCTGGTAGCCGTCAGTGGAATCACAAGTGCCTTTATAAAAGAAACACAGAGGAAGATCTGACACAGACAGGAGAGGAGACAAGGTGACCCCTGACTGGAGGCAGGGATGAGGTGATGTGGCCACAAGTCAAGGAAGGCCTGCAGCACGAGAAGCTGCAGGGGCAAGGACAGTCTCTCCTGGAGGATCTGGGGAGTGTGTATGACCCCGAATGCAGATTTCTGTCCACTAATACTGAATTTCAAATTTTGGCCTCTAGAATCATGAGAGAATGAATGTGTTTTGTTAAGCCAGGTCAGTGATCATTTGCTATGGCAGTCACCAGAAATTCACACCTGGGCAAAGACCAATGTGAACACATGTTTTTAAAGGAAAGGAACAGAACTGGAGGTTTGGGGTTAAGCAGAAGGCTCCGGCAGTGACTCCAACAAGACTGAACCCACAGAGCTCCAGACAAGGTGTCATCGTGTTCCTTATCAACCTTCATCCTGGACACTACCAAAAATAAATCAGGAGGCAGGGTTTTCCTTCAATATGATTTCACAACTGGTTCAGTCCTCAGGCCCAACATGCACACACAACAAATTTCCCCCATCCTGCCTGATGCCCAGATTTCAGGAGGAGCTTGGGTCTGGGAAATACAAGACATGAGTAATTCCCTCTTTCAACATCCACAGTCCCCCAGTATTTGTGTTTGTGAGCCCTGAGTGCCAGGCCCAATGACAGCTGGCTGTACACCTCCTTACACAGAAGCCTGTTTTACCCCTTTGTCCCCATAATATTCTACCTAAGCATGAAGCGAAATGCTGTGCTATGTATCGTGCTTCTCACCACATTAAGCTGTGTTTTCTGAGGCCACATAATTAACTGAGATATTTTAAATTTAATATATATTTAAATTTTGCTTAAACTATGGTATCTTTTCAAAGAAAGCTCTATTGGCCATCCAAATAGTTGAGGATTTGTTGTGGCTGCTGTGTTAATTATTATTGTTGGTTTAATACATTGTGGAATAACATATGAGTCAAAGGCAATAAATGTTAAATAAAATGTTGAGAATACATGAGTCAAAGGCAGTAAGATATTTTAAGATGTTGTTGTTTGAATGCCACTTTGTAATGGTAACCCTTAAGAAAAAACAGAAGACAAATAAAATACATAATGTGAAGTCGCTCAATTGCCTTCACCATCTCAAAAGCTGAAAGGAAAAATGAATCTGGTCTGGCAATTTAATCAAATGTTTAATAATGAGAATATCACACAAAAATCACCCGCTCATAATTTGCTAATTTTTGATAGAAAAACCACTTCTGTTCATTTCAGAACTGCCATATTTTAATATAACCACTTCCTAAGAAATCTGTGTGAACAGCTGCTTGGTTAAAAAATAAGACACTGAATTTAGAGCAATTCAATTAAAGTGTTTCCCCAGATGCAATTTATTCTCAAAAGAGTAGATACCAAAATTAATCAAAGTCAAACCGAATTCAATAGTCTTGACAAGCCATCCCACCTTTGATTATGAAAGCCTCGGTTATCTAAATTGAGAAAATATTACTAGAGGGTGTCAAGGAGGGGAATCTTTCTGATTATTTTGGGAAAAAGAAACCAGCAGAAAGTGTGGTGTCCAGTTCCATAATGATGTCTCAGTATCAGTCTTCCCATATGCTAATACAAAAGGTCAGCATGAAGGTTTTGAAGGTCAGTATAAAATGGGTGTTCACATCAATGAAGGCAAGTGGTATGTGAAAATTTTCCTAGTACCAAAAGTTCCTTACTCCTAGTATCAAAAGTCTGTTTACTCAGAGTAAACAGGAGATCTTATAAAATAAATCCATCATGAGAACCATTATTATACACCAGAGAATATGAGTCAATGGCAATAAAATGTTTTGTAAAGACTAGCTTGCGTTAATTAAAACTTTAAATAAATAACAGCATAAATAAAAAGCTGTTAATTATTACATGATCATAGCACATGGTGGATGTACTCCTAAGAAGCAGGGGCTTTATTGAACACAACCTGGGCCTTTAAGATTACTGTGCCTTTAATGATATTGAAGCACATGATAATTAGCACATACATAACAGCTGACAACTTTTTGTTATTCCAAAGGCAGATATATTACTATTTTAGAAGATAATTTGTTTTTTAAATTAAAATTCAGCTTGACTGATGCATTAATTACACTGGCACTGATTTCACCAAAAACAGAACAAGCTACTTCTCATCTCTGCCTCATAAAATAATTTTATTAAGAAATATGATCCAACAGTTAATGAAGAATATAAAGATACAATCATCCCCAAACTGAAAAATCCATACATGGCAGGTACTAATCATCAAAACCACTTTTCTCTAACCAAGTACTTTTTTTGGCATATTTGAAAGTTGCTGTGAACCATTAGCCTCAAATTTGATTATTACCTGCTATACGGTATGATAAAATCCAGCAAGATGATTTCAGAGAAAAATATTGCTTTAGAAACATTCTATCTGAAAGACAAATTAGGATATTTTGAGCTCCCAATAAGCCAAACTGAAAGTTCATGAAGAAATGAAAAATTATACTGTCATCAATTCATATGGTTTGAAGATAAACATTCAGTTGAACAGAAGCTCACATTCCAGTCCACTGTATATAATCTAAGCAACCCCAAAATATTAATACCAGGGAGCTTACCACCCATATACTTATTTGTACTAATGAGTAGTATATAATGAAGTCATTCACCCAATATTTAATGACCATTTAAACACACAGAAAGCATGGCAATAAGGGTATGAGAAAAATGCATAAACCAATCTTGGACCTCAAAAAGCTTTAGAGAAAAAGGATGTAAAAGGGATATTATTGAAATATCTATAAATATAAGGTAGAATATTATGGGAGCCACAAACAAGGTGGAAATAAAGCACCGTAAGAGAGCAGAAGGCAGCTCAAAATTAGTGCTGTCTTTCCCGGGCAGACGGTACCACAGGTAACATTCCATTCACCTTGTGCTGATAAGATGGTTCAGCAAGTAAATGAGTCAGACTCAGTTTGAGATTCTTAGGGGCTCAGAAAATATGAAGGGTCATAGATTTGAGCAAATTTAAGAGTCCATTTAAAACTGAACCTATGCTTTCAGTGATTTCAATATTAAAACAATACATACCAATTGCAAAAATTGCTCACCACTTTCCAGTTCTCTCTCCTAGGCACAGGGAAGACCACACACATGTTCTGGCCCTTGGCAGCTGGTAGGGTGACTTACCAATTTTGGCCAATGCACTAAGAGGTGACACCTGTAACCTCTGTGATGGGGCTGAGAAAAGTCCTGTGTGACCCTCTGTGGGTCTGTGTCTCTGTGTAACCATGTGCCTGAGCATGTCTGCTGGCCTGTGTGGCATATGGCATAAGTGAGAAATAAGCCTCTGAAAGGCTAAATAATGAAGAATTGGGAGGAACCAATAATCTCTCCTCTTTTTCACTGACCATCACCAGTGGGTTTCTCAGTGGACACCCAGTGGAAAAAGAGGGCATTTCTGAAGACTAGTCTCAATGGGACAGAAAGTTACATATCTGCATAAAGTTTCTTTAATTCCTCCAATCCTGGTCCACATTCCAGCAGTACTAATCCTGCACCTCCAAGCCACATTAATGTATTTTTGTATTCAAAATTGTAAAGCTAGGGCAGGGATTCCTTTCTGACACATCATTTCTAATAGTGTTGCTTCATATAGACACGGTTTTCCTATGAAACAAGGGATTGCCTATCTATTTTTAGGTGTTCCCCGGCTCTGAACCTGGCCAGTGCTGTTTATATACATCGGGAGCAACCTCCAAGCATCCATGCTCATCGTTGCTCCACACTTGCCAAGAGTGAGATCTTATCAGCACCCCCGGAGCACTGTGCAGATGACAAGCAGTATAATATACTTTATCCTGCATTCATGAAGTCCAAACAGTGGGTTTGGATCTACTTTAGGTGGTCCAGGCAAACAATAAATGTGGATCTATTTTTACCACAAATACTTGGCCTTCATGAGATTAGCAGACCAAATCTGGCCACGGTGTTTCCACATTACTAACCTGCAGGATAAATGGTCAGACATTTCTCTGCTCATTCACTGATTCATTCATTCAATAAATATTTATTTAGTGTCTGCTTTATGCCAATACAATGCTTTTGAGCATCCAGAGTCAATCATCAATCTATGGGTATATAATAATATCAATTAAAAATAAAATATCAGCCTGATCACTGGATAGCTGGCAGTGTGGATAGTATAAACAGACATTAAATATGTCACATTTAATTGCTACATAGGAACTTACAGAGTAAGGAAGTTTCTCAGAGTCAATTAGTTTTACTAAGGGAGTCTTGACTATCAATGGTTCCCAGGGATGAGGTGGAAGACCTCACATTCATGAGAGCAATTAAGGTAGAATTTGAAACCTTGTAAGGAGTCACTGAGATACTCACACTTAGCACAAACAGATCACAAAGGATTTTATGATCTGGTAACCCTAAAATATATGTCCACAGAAGACACTTTCCTGTTTTGGACACTAAAGACACTCAATAAATACTTGGTGATGATGAGGTGTCAAGTGGGGCCTTCCTGTCCTGCACCACTAAAGTCTCCTTGCTCAGCTGCATCACATTTAGCAGCTACTGGAGGTGGGGGCCTCTGAGTGTATGTGGCAGCTCATCTTACACATTGAGAGGCACACTCTCCACCACTGTGTACGAGACACACTTGTGTCCACATCCTAATTTTGAAAGCACTGTCAACAGCAGATTCTAGTCATCCAAATATGAAGAATTCTATGAATGTAATACTTTGGCTCATGGGTTCTCAACCTTGTTTTCCATCCAGACGTGACAATCTCATTGGTCAGGGCCCCAAGAGGAACCCTCGCCCCTGGGGTTATCAACAATTCCCAGAGACGGATCCCTCTTTCTTTGTCCTGCTGCCCCATCAGCCTCTGTCACTCAGTGGCGCCTTTGGAGAGGCAACTGAGATTGAAGCTATCAGAGAAAAAGCCCCGCTTGAGCAAACTTATACACTCATTATTAGTGAGCATTGGCAATTTGCTAGCAAGTGTGCTTGCCAAGACTTCCATAACTGACTGAGCATTCCTGTCATTGCTGCAACAGAAGGTCATTCATTCAGTTTTACAACTAATCTAAAGGAATATACTCCTGCATTTGGTGGTAATCTAGTAGAAATGCTTAAATCCCCAAAATAAAATGGCAGCCACTTTACATTATAACTGTACCTAAATGCAGGAGAGAGCATCTGATAACTGTGTGCTGATACATTTATACCTTGGACATGGAGTGAGTAGTCACGTGAATCCATACCGAGAAAACTAGAATGCCTTGCTCATCTGACATGTTTCTCTTCTAACTGGAGAGGGTATAAACCAATAGCCACTTGAATCATTCTTTTTTTTTTTTTTCTTTTTTGGAAATAAGTTAGCAATATTTATCTACATGAGACAAAATTATACAATAACATTCAAGGTCTAAAACACATTTGCTCTAGGACCTCAATATAAATACAAAACCTCAATACTGTTGGGATACATCTGGTCAACATCTGTGCTATGGATTTAGAAATAAAGTCACTTTTTAATCAAAACTTCTATTTCATTTTGCAAGCAGTAAATCCTAATAGACAACACATTAAACTATGAAATAATTAAATCACTTACTTTCTTTCCCTATAGAACAAAGTTCAGTCATAAAGCTATTACTAAATCATGGAAAGCCCACCTCACTGTGGGCTTACAGAACCCTTCTGATACAGATCCCCACAGTCTGCTGCTCTTCCAATCTTATTTTATGACATGAAACTTTATGGGAAGTTTTTTTAACTAGGAGGCCACTCATGATTATTCACATTTTTTATTTCATACATAATCAGAAACATCCTACAACTGAAAATAAGAGACAATAAAATCTAGCCTATGATGGGAGAAATGTTTCTCCCTTCATGGAGACAGAGTTGTGCTCTTTTGTGTGTTTCTGATACCTTAAAGCCTCTCACTCCATTTTTACACTGTACCTTTGAATAAGAAGTAACAAGAGCCTTCTCAAGAGCCTACTATTAAATTTTTCTCAAAGTCAGTAGAAGAACACTAAGCTTCCAGAGAGAACTACTGGGTGGGCAAATTAGTCAGGCATGAATTAGCAAAGTTCTACTGTAATTTGATTTTAAAGCTTATTTAAAGCTTATTTCCTTGTAATAGTCAAGATCATGCTCAGTCGTAAATGAATCTGAAGTACAAACAGGCACGTGACTTTCATGATTTCCTTTGTCTTTTTGTTTTTAAAAATGGTTCTAAGAGAATTTCTTCCAAGCAAAATGCAGGTGCACACATACAACTTACAAACGGACAATCACCAGAACAAGAACCCCAACACTATGACCCCACTGTCTATCAAGTTTGATGTTTTTCATTCGTGGAAAAACATGATGTATAAGGAAACAAATGGAAATACATACAATGAAACTCCTTGAAGATCTCATTTTGCAAAAATATTTGTATTTCAAGAATTATAGACAGTCTGAGAACATGAAAAGCAGTGTGAACAGGGGTTTAAGTCTGGTATATAAAGTCACAACTTATCACTTTAATTTGCTCAGAAATATCTTTCAGTCTAGAAGTGAATCATGGCCTGAGGACAAATCTTGCCTTGTGGACTCATGATCTGGAAAGTCCACCACCATGCCACACTGGGAACTCCCAGGACTGGAACCATGACTACATTGTAAAGGGCATATTCTGCTCTTTGTTCTGTATGTTTATTTTATGCGAGCTTACTTCAGATCCATATTTTAAACACAATCACTGACCACGGCTCCATTTGTCTGATCTCTATTTATCTATAAGCCGTGCAGGCAGTTGTTTGAATTCTCTAGCAGGAGGCAAATAGAAATACATGAGAAATACAGTGGAATTCCATGCTGGGGCAAGAGGTAAGAAGTAACAAGAAGCAACTTAGCATTTGAACAGGATAGAGTTAAATGAGAACAAAGTTAAATTTGAACTTTGTCAAACTATAAGAGTCTAGATAAAAAAGTTACAGAAAGAAGTGTTTTAAAATAGTTTCCTAGTTCCTCAATCAACTATTACAGCACACCAAGTTCCTTTTGTGTAAATAGTAGCCTGTAGCAGCTCATTCTAGGCAAATAAAAAGGTTATATAATTACTGCCTAAGAACAGTCAAATGTCTCATACATCCTTAGCCTTCTGAAGCAATATTTACTGGCCCCCATACTTGACCCTCAAATCATGAAAACCCCCTAAGGCAGGTAACGTACATGAGGAACAGCTCAAGTCTGCATCACTGCACCACGGCAGCCAGCATGGCACTCAGTGTATTAATATCTGATCGCTTATCCCACTGGTCTGCCTGGTACTGCTACTTGCTATGGATCCACAAGCCATTTGATATTCCAAGTTGCTGGGATTATCACTAACTTTCTGCTGGGTGTGACTCTTTCAGAAAAAATAGAAACCCCCATCAACAATAAGCCCACACACCATGTAGCCAGAGAAGAGGGAAAATTCTACAACCTGTGGGCTCCAGAATCTTCTAGAGATGTGTGAGGAAGAAAGAGCCTAGGGGAAACTGATCTGGTGGTGTCAGGAGCAATAGTCCAGGTTCCCCTTCAAGAAAGAGGATGATTTTGTGGGATCAGTAATCGATACGTGTGTCCAGGAGCAACTGCTATGTTGTGCAAAAAGATTGTAACCTCAAACAACACTACACTCAGAGGTGTTTCAATTGTGAAGAGCAAGAATAGCAAGTTCTTCATTTCTCAAAGCAAATAAATTAAAAAAAAAAAAAAAAACCTCTATTAAATTTCCTTTTTCGGATTAGGTCAATGCTAGAATGAGAAAGAGCTGTCAGCCCTCAGCCAGTCACAGGACAATTTGCAGATCAATTTTCATATCAGCTATCAAAGGAAACTATAAAAGATGATACTAAATTACAAAGAAATAGCTCACTGATTCTTTCAGCTATCATTTTGCCACTTCAAATCTTGAACTGAATCTTTAAGTCAGTTTCTGCAACATTACAACCCAGAGATGCTTTGCAATTAAGTTTCAAAGGAAAGATAATTATGTTTCCCTACAATGTTCTATTCCAATGTGTTCAACTTGTGTAATCATCATTCTGTAGCCAAAAAAATGAACCAACCTATAGCACCTATTTCTCCTCTAGATAAGAAAAGTTTGCAAGAAGGATTCTTGCTTTGTATCTACCTCCTTGGTGACTATAAAGAGAATCTAAAGTATCTAGTCAATTAGAACAAAGTATTTCAACAGTTGGGCCAGCATATGATTTCAGGATTGTTTATTTATCCACAAAAAGCCAGAATTTATTAGCTTTAACTTACTAACTTTAAAAGAGTTAAAGAATTTACGACCAGAACAGTACTTACTAGCTTTAAAGAGCACTTGTTATGATGGTTATACAAACAAAATCAGGCAGGGCTTGCCATTTAAAGAAGACTTTGTAAGGTAGAGAAATAAATAAAAGTCTTTGCCAAGAAGGAGGTCCTATGAGAACACACCTGGACTTGAATTCTTCAGTGAATTCTATGTACTTTACTGTTTCGAAATTTTAAATCTCACTGTATATCCAACCTGTGGATAAAAGGGCCATAAACACACATTAGAGTGGTGTGGATTTTTCACCGTTCAAAACACTCCAGTGCACATCACTGCTTGGCGACTCTCAGAGGGGCCCATTGACTGGAGACACAAACCACTTGACTGGCTGTTCCAGGCCGCAGCACTGGAGGCACGTGGTGTGCAGACACCCAAGTGTGGGTTCACAGCAGTAGAAAGGGAAGCACTTCCTTTGGGGGAAACAGTTGGTAGCCACTTAGCACCTTCTGCTCTAGCTGTGATCAATTAAGAAATCCTTTGATGAAAACATCTACTCCCAATTTTCAAAATTTTGTAGATCTGGACCCTGACATATATTATGAACATGTGCGCAAGAGAGTGTGTATGTGATGTGTGTATAGAAACTGTCTCACAATTACAGAGCTAGAAGTCCAAGGTCAAGGTGTCAGAAGGAGTGGTTTCTTCTGAAGGCTGCGAGGGAGACTGTCCCATGCTCTCCCTGGCTTCTGGAGGGTGCTGGCCACCTTCAGCCCCTGCATGCCCCTGACCTCTGCCTTCACCTTTAAATGGCCTTTTCTCTGTGTGCATTATCTGCATTCACATTGCCCCTTATTATAAAGACAGCTTACATCTTGAATTAGGGTCCAGCCCATTAACTTCATCTTAACTTAGACTGTAACTGCGACAGGGTCAGCATTAAGAACACAAGGGCATATTCTTGGGGTTAGAACTTTAACAGATTTCAGGGAGGGGGACACACACCCTAATAATTAATCAATATGGAGTGGTCAGGTAAACAGGAGACTGCTCACAAATCAGTATATAGCATATTGCATCAGAAGCTGGCGGAGGACTGGCTGCTGACCTTTGTAGGATTTATAACCTGAAATCATTATGGTGGATAAAAGGATAATGTTGTAGTTATAAAGGCTTTCTCAAATATCCTGTTTCTCATCCTGGCCATGGCACACTTGCTTTTTCCAACCTGCAGTTGGACAGCACCACATGGATGGCTTTGGCCAATGACATGTGAACAGCAGTGAAGTGTGTGCTATTAGGCAGATGCCTTGGGGAACAAGGGGCTGTTTCCCGTGCTCCTTTGTCCCAGAAGGCAGCAGCAATTCCCAAAGTGCCATTGGAATTAGCTGTCACCACGCTGGGGAATCTTACTGACTGCAATCAACACTTCCTCCCTGTTAACATAGGCTGGCTGTGGATCATGAGCAAGAAAAAAGGCTTTGCGTGCTAATCCACTGAGATTTTGTTTCTGCAGCACAGCCTAGCCTGATACAGCTGGGAATTCCCTACTCTGAATTCCTGCCCTCTATATTCCTTTGGGTTCCTCATCTATACATAAATGCATCTATGTAAATCAGGAAGGGGAAGTCTATTTCATGAGGTCACATAAAGTAACAGGTCTGGTTGCAGAATATCTTACAGTCTGAGCCACTCTGCTCTGCCCACTAAGAGAATCAACTGAGGAATCAAACCTGCCAGAGAACTACTAGGCAAGCCTGGCCCGTCAGGGTTATAAATTGCAAAACAAAATTCATTTGACTGTTCATTCAACCTGTCAGTGCATGTAAATTTTTTAATTTAAACCCACGGAACTGATCCAAAATATACTAATTTTACCTTTTATTTTATTCCAATTAGAGCAAAAAATATTTCTGCAAGCTTCTGACTGTTGCATGTTTGTAAAAAAAAAAAAAAAAAACTGCTACCTTTACATTTCTTGGAGCGTAAGCTTTGTATTATTTTACAATCAGATAGATGAATAAAGAGGTTGCATAAGATCATGAGAAGCAGCTCAATCTGTTTTAGAAAGAGCCCCTGGCCCTCCGCTACCAAACCAGGTGGCAGAACTGGACTAGCCACCTCAAGGACAGCACCCTGAGCTACTAGAACATTCCTGTTTCCAGAAATGCTGTGAACTGATGGGAAAAGCAACAGAAACTATGTTTAACTCACTGGGAATTTAGTTAAAATAGTAAAATAGAGACCTACCAATTTTACCTTTTAATTAAAAATGGTTTCTTAAATGTCTTAATTTTAAAATTTCTTCAATAGGCCAACTATAGTGTACTAATGGGGAAAAGGGCATATTTTTCCTCCAAAACAATTTCCAAGGCTAGGAGAAATGTATATTAACTTGCTTGTAATACCTTGCATTTCTTTTTTTTTTTTAAAGATTTATTTATTTATACAAGAACTGGGGTACAGGTCAGAGGTGTGGGAGGGTGAAAGGATTCACCAGAGACAGAGCATGGAGCAGAACAGGTAGAATGACCAAAAATACTGCTAAGGGGAGCAGCGGGCGAGACAGGAGAGGTCTGCTGCGCCATGTGGGTATCTCCCTTGCCGTCTGGGAATCAAACCCGCACTCCAGAGGCTGTGGACAGCTTCACAGCGCAGCGTTCAACCTGCTGTGCTACGGGGGAGGCCCAATACCTTGCATTTCTTAACATTGTCCATTGGTCTGGTGCTAGGTGGAATAAGTTCCTAATGGTTAAGAGAGATTTTACGACATAAAAAATGAAACCATGAGGTTGAAGCTGAGAGAAAAAAACAAGATGCAAAGAACAGGCAGACACAGAATCAGCAGCAAAGGCCACTCAGCAGCTTTACATTCTGTAGTTAGCAGGAGTGCAGGGACCATATTCCACCAGACGTCTCTGTATTTCCACTGGAGCTATCCTTCCAGATTAAAAAAACAAAGAACTCAATATACAGCAGAGCTTGGCAAGTGTCACATAAGTAGAAATTATTTCATCATGAACTAAATCATTTCTGGATTAACTTTTACCAAGTGTCACCATTTGTGTTTTAAACACCTTTCAAATGGGTAGCAAAGAGCAGTGATTTTCTCTGGGTGAGTAGTCTTTGAACAATTCTGGTGTCTTTTTCAATTTTTCAACAGTGAACATATATTAAATACGGTGCAATACCGGTGTGGGGGGGGGGGAGAGCTTAACACGGTTTTCTTCCTGCCCCATATGCTTAGCGCCTTAAAATTATTTTAAAAGGACTCATTTTCAGTTTCGGTCCTCACTGCCACTCCCCTCTGTCCCCTCTTGCCTCCAGCCCTGCAGCCGTAACTTCCTAGTGGAAACACACCAGCAGTTCTGGAACAGTTCCAGGAGCCAGGCTGGAATGGGAGCCGGGCTGGAAGAGCGTGCTTTGGGGATGGAGGCTGCGGCATCCTGCCAGGAACACTTAGCCCAGCTTAGAGCGGAGACCAAGAAATTCACAGTGTTCTCTCCACACGGCCTGGGAACTTTACAACCAACAGTGCAGAGCACGGTCTGCCCTATACAGATTCTAAAGAGAGCTCAAGCGGAGTTATACTATCTGGCCCTTTACAGAGAGTTTTCTAACTCCTGATTTCAAGCTTTAAACAAGTTATTACCAAAGGCAGCATGAACCACATCATGTATCACGGGCAGCAACGAAAACCCCATCCACGGGCATGGACATTCCCGCCAGGCCCTGGCACCAGCAAAATCTCCTACAACAAAAGCATCTGTTGCTGTGTGAACAGCAGCCACGTACCTGCACTGACCTACTTCTCCAGTCAAGCTTCCTCCACTCAGTCACGCGGCATTTCCCGCCCAGGCCTACTCAGCTGCGATTTTTCTCATCCCAGCTTTCCTGCCAGAAATGCTCTCTCTGCACGCATTCTTCTAGAATCCCTCTACTTCCCATGCATTCTCCAAGACCTCAACTTTCTACCTTGGCTGGTTTTGGCTTCCTTCACTACGAGAATCCTTGTTTTTCACTCACTGCTGTCTTCCCCAGTTTGAACTTTCCTCAGCATCATTAGTAGCCACTGCTTCACATGCAGCTTTTCTGTCTCAGCTTCTCTCTTGAGGCAGGGCCTCTGAGGGCGGGGGCCATATCACCTTGGACTCCACCACCTTCACTAATAGACCTTTTTGAAAACTTGAGCTGACAGTGGTTTACAGCACTATATATGAGTCAGAGGCCTAGGTCCTCCCCTCCTCAGACGTATTCTAATCGACTTTTAAAGTGAAAGAGGCCAAATAGGGAATCGGTACATGAAAAGCTTTTTATTCTGCAAACTGCCTGGGAATTAAAAATCTTTTCAACCTAGTTTGAGAAAAGACAGACAGGTATATGCATGCAGGTGCGCTGCTGGAGAGGAAGGGATGGACAGAGGGAGGGAGCAGACATCTGCCAGGAGGGGGCTGACAGCCAGGGGAGGGCCTGAGGACAGAGGTGTGAGCAGTCATGCTCTCAGGGGATGGGGTGAGGGTAGAGAGGGGACTGCAGCAAGGGGAAGTATGGGAAGAGCTTGGCCAGCAGGTGGATGAAGAAAAAGAGATTGTGATGCTTTAAAAACTTCTGACCTTCAAATGGTTTCAGTCCCATTGTGAGGCCAGATTCCAAACTCTGTACAAGTCAGTCAAGAAACATACAGATTTCCAATGAAGAGAAAGTCATTCTGAATGTCTGTCTGCAGCCACCTGAGGTTGAGGACTAGCAAAGATCTAGATGGGATTATGGGCACTTTTTTTTTTTTGGTCATAAAAAAAAGGCAACTTTGACATTTCTTAAAGAATGACACTGCTGCTGAAAATAACTAACTAGGGAGAAAATATTTCCCAGATTATCAATTTTCATGAGGCATAGTTCAATAGCTTTTAGACTAAGGTTTCTCAAAGTGGCCAATGGGTAAACAGTATTAGAACCACCCCCTGAAAAGAATCAAGTTTTGGACCTCAGTCTACCTCAGTCAATCTAGTCAGTTATAATATTCCAGAAGTAATTAAAAACAAGCTGCTAGAAGAACAGACCAATGGATTCCCAACCTTTTTTTCCCAGATGGCATTTTTTTTTTTTCCGATAAACAGATTCTCAAAATAGAAACCATAATTACAGGGTATTTTAGCATTACACACTCTATATGCTTGCATTGATGATACCTATCTTCATAGAGGCTAAAAGTAATAAAAACAAAATTCAGGTGAATGCTTGCAGAACTTAAAAAAAACAGCCTTGGAAGCAAAATTTGAAAATCACAGGTTTTAAGGTGCTCCCCCACTCATATCCACTGAGAAGGGGCCAAAAATGCAAATAAAACCAAAGACCCAGGCAGCAATGAACACCTCGCTACCACCTGCCTAAGGAGAGGGACTGTCTCAATGATAAGTCAAGGTCTGTCCCATTAACAAGATGCCTGGCCAACACCTTCCTCTTCACTGCTGCCCCAGTCAACCTGACCACTCCCACCCCGGGATATTCTCTGTTCTCTGTTTTACTTGTGGTTTATGTTCTCACCAAAGCATTTTTTTCCCCTTTTCTTTATACTCACATACACATACCCCAAGAGGGACCCACATGGTACAGTGTTCAAATCAAAGCTCCCAGGGCAAAGAGTGTGCAGAGAAGGCAAGGCTAATAGGATCCCCATCTAGTGTCTTTCCTTGTCCTCATCACACTCCTTCTTGAGCCCTTCTGACCTGGCTGCAGGTGCAACAAGCCAAAAGCCAGCCTGGAGCCTGAAACACAAATAAATACTCTTTGGGGAAAACACAAAGTCTCTCTGAACGGAAATGTTAGATCCACCGCAGGACATGGTCTGCTTGACCAAAACACCTTCACAGAATTACATCGAAGATTGCACCCGAGGACACCCAACACATTGCACCGATTACAGACCCAGGCCCAGCATCAGAGATGGCTCAAAGGGAAGACTTTTGCTCACTACATCATGTGGCCTTTCCTAATTGCTTAAATCTAAATTTCTCAAGCCATCTTGGGGGAAAAAGAACTACTAATATTTTTCTAGTATGCATTTTATTATTAACAATATACTCAACCACATCTGTCAAACATGCTAGCATTTACTTAGCACTTAAAGTTCTCATACCTGCTCCTTACAGAAACTCCTATGCACAGCTGTCATCTCACAAAGATGGAAGTCAGTCCTGAAAGTTAACTGACCTGGGCATAGAGCCTGTGGTGGCTGACAAAGGACCTTAAGTTGAGTAGTTTATTTTTTTCCTATATACCAGCAGCCTTTTTTAAAAAATTATTTTTGTGTAGAAGAATTGGGATGTGGGCCAGAGGTATAGGGGTGGGGCGTTGAGAGGATTCACCAGAGACAGAGTGGGGAACAGAACAGGCAGACTGACTGAAATATACTGCTGAGGGGAGCAGTGGGAGAGTCAGGAGAGGCCTGCTGCACCATGTGGGTCAGCTCCCTGACCAGGGATTGAAATGAGGCTGTAGCAGTGATAGTGCTGAGACTTCACCTCTAGGCCACCAGGGAGGCCCCCTGCAGCCTATTTTCAAAACTCCCAGTAGAAACTAACCATGAAGCCAGTATTAATTTTTTCTTGCTGTAAACTTGAAAAAGAATCTTTAACAAAACATGAGTACTTACAAAGTCAAAAGATGCAAAAACTCTCAACTAAGCCCTGTTGTTCCTGATGGCACTGCCACCCCTTCCCCCTGCCCCAGCACCAGGGAGAGGAGAGGCAAGCTGGATGCTTTGAACAGTCACTACATGAAAAACACTTCACCAACTGCTATGGCTGAAGGCCACAGACACTGACATTCATGAGCAGTTGAGAAGGAAGAAGATTCTGACTGATTCCGACTATCATCCCACACTCAACCACTCTTTATTATTTGGGGGTATCCATCAGCACAACCAATTAAACCTTGTATTATCAAAGAACTGGATCTCAGGGCAGCCCTATGCTAAATGCTTCTTTTTCTGCATCATCTAAGAATATGAAGACTTTGTTTAAACTACACAAGATTTCCCCCCACCCCCACCCCGCCGCCCTTTGAATTGAATTAGGTCCATTCTTAATAGCAAAACACCCACCCTTTCTGCTCTTTTGGGCCACCACAGTTGTTCACCAGCTGTCTAAGCCAAGTGCATCCCTTCCGGTGCGTGGCTACCCTCCTCCAGCTTCCGGGTAAACAGCTGTCCAAGCACCCTGCCATCCCACACCGCCCAGCTTACCTACGGGAGGCAGCTCTGTGGGACCGGCCAGTATAAGCTCTGCAGGACTGGTACTAACCACTCTGAAACTAGGGGCTTGAAACAAGAGCATTTATTATCTCTCATGAGCCTGCGGATTATGGTCACTTTTCACTGTGGTCAGGAGGTGAGTAAGCCAGCACATTCAAGGATCATTCACCTTTCTGGCTAGAAAGCTGGGTTTTCTATCTGGCTAACTTGAACTTCTTTCCCCAGCAGCCGGATCCTATGAACAAGCATTCCTCAATGGCAGGAGGCAGCAGCTGCCAGTCCTCTCAAAGGCAAGGCCACTGCCTCTCCAGGGCTGGGAGAGGGAAGGGAGGTGCATTCCACCTCCTGAGCTCTGCGATTGTCTTCCCAGGTTTCCTCACAAAAGGATGTGCTGATCTAATGATGGTCTAAGGGACAGACCTGACATCTGCACTGAAGGGCACACACAGCTAACATCTGGGTCTGAAGTGAACATCACTCTGGCTCACCGGATGGATAATTCCATTTGTCCAAAGGTTACAAGGTCACAAAGCCCCATCATCACTCATTGCCCACAGCCACACAGCATTAACACTGGGCACAATTAGTGCCCACAAGCTGAACAACAACAACTGAAACTTCTCTGCCAAAGTGAAGATGGACTCGGGAGACGTGAAGAAATTTCAGTGCTTCATGGATGCTCCCGATAGTGCCATTTTTAAGGTCAGGGTGGAAAAGAGGACAAATACAAGACCCAGAATTTTGAAAAGAAAACAAACAGTGGCTTCCTGTCATTTGTGAGAATGAGAGAAAGAGACCCTTTAGAACTCTCAAAAGTGATGACAGATTATATTTTTGTTTTTCTGCTTTTTTCTGCTTTTTAAATGAAGCTCCTTTATTTTCCCAGGCTCCAAAGAAGCTGGGTTAATTTAAGTTGCCCATTTAACAATGTGCCTCCATGTTATGCAATAGTCAGACAAATAGACATATTCCAGAAGGTGAAAGATCTCAGGCCCCTGCACATCTTCCTATACTCACCTTGGACAATCATTCCCTGCATTTACTAGACTCCAGCTTCAATGACAGTCCCTTCCAGCCCTCCATCATCTAACTCTCTCTCCCATGAAGGACTTCAGTGAATACCACTCCTTGTGCCTGGACTGTGCTGCCCCTTAGGCAATAGGCCCTGGTGCCTGGTTCCTCCTTAGATACTAGGCCCTGGATTATAGCCAGGTCCAGAGAGGTTCATCTTAATCACTGTTCTTCAGTGAGGCATCTCTTTCTGTCTCAGTTTCCTGTTTACTTTATTGGCATATTTATGAAAATAGTTATTTTATTCACTATGTTTGTGTTATCCATAATATCTAGAAAATACACCTAAGAGCAGTAGCCACGTTTCTCCTACTCAATCCTGCATCTCTAGGATGCTACCTGGGCTGTAAAAGGCAATCAGCAGGTTCCCTTTGCCTTACTGACTTTCTGCTTGTAGGAGAGCCACACAACCTCTCTGCGCTTAATTTATCCTTTTTTGTTAAGGGGGGGCTAAGGGGCGGGAAGGAGAAATTAAATCACAATAATTTCCTGCCAACTCTACCTCTGAAATGTAGCTATTCCACTATTACCTACTGGCTCAGGTTTAAGAATATTTTATACATATTTTTATCTGTAAGGATTTGTTTCCTAATGTCTAATTTCTGATGAAAATACTTAATATTGTGAAATCTTAACACAAATAAGATAAGTCTGGAAAGAAAAGCTACCCATGATCTTAAATAACACCTTAAGTACATTAAAAGTACGTAAGGCAAGTCTAATATATGAAAAAAACCCTCAGAAGTAATGTTTTTTTTTTTTTATGCATTTGAATTATCTTCTATACCAGGGCTCTCCAATCTATAACAACTGTGATTCCAGGTTTGAAGTTGTAATTTGCTGACAATCTCTTTTCAAGCATATCCAAAATTAGCAACTAATTCTTCACACATATTTTTATTAATAGACTTCTGAAATTCAGAGATAAGCAAGAAGCACAGTGAGTGTGAAGGGGGGAAGAAAGAAAAATGAAGATGCATTTTAAATATAATATATATTATCAAACAAACCTGGTAATCAATGAGAGAAAATAATCAATTCCTACATTTTTATCTCACACAAGAGCAAAATACACAATTAGCATGGACAAGTATCTAACTGCTGATAAAGTTATCAATCTATAATTGATTGAACACCACAGTTCATAATTTAGTTTCCATAAGTTACAGAGATCTGAAGGGTATATTTTCAATTATGGCAAGTCTGGGTTTACTGACACTCAGAAAGTTATCAGAAATATGTTTGGGGTGAAGGTTGCCATTATAAGAAGTGGTCATCTGACCTTTTAAAAAGAGGGGAACAATGTACTCAAGTCTCTAAAGTCCTCTTAAAGTCATAAACACAAATGTGGCTGCCACTTGGTAGTCAAATGAATCATAGACTCTTTTTAATGAATGCCTTTTATTGACTTTTTGGTTATGTTTCTTCCATAGAGTACAGCACAAAATTCATTAAAGCTAAAAGGCCAATGACAAAACCTGGGAAGTAATAAAAATATCAAGAGGAACTAAACACGTGTGTCCTGATATAAATTTAGCTGTTTCCAATCCCTACACATGTGTGAAGAATTTACATCTTCTCTTTCAGAGGGAAGAATAATAATAATAAAAAAAAACCTTGAATGAATGTTCATCAAGCACTAAAATGTACCAGGAACTATGCCAAACAGCTGGCATGTTACCCTATTGAATTCTTAAACTTATATCTTACATTATCTAGCTGATATCACATATGCAACAAGAGCACAGAGAATAGTAGGTAAGGAAATATGAAGGGGAATTCACAGAACAGAAAGAGCAAATTAAAAGAGGGAGGAGGTACTACGGAATTACTGATCAACATGAAATAAACAATTAGCAACAAACTCACCTCGAAGATCATGGACATCCTGGAAACTTCAGTGATGAAAGAAAGTGCAGTACAGGGCCTCCCTGGTAGCCTAGGGGTTAAGTCTCAGCTCTACCAGCACTATCACCATTAAGGCCTGAGTTCGATTCCTGCCAGGGAGCTAACCCACACATGGCGCAGCAGACCTCTCCTGTGTCACCCACTGCCCCCCTTAGCAGTGTATTCCAATAAATCGGCCTGTTCTGCCTCCCATTTTGTCTTTGGTGAATCCTCTCATCCCCTGCACCTCTGGCCTACAACCCAGGTCTTCTATGGAAAAAAAAAAGTGTATTATAGACTTTTTAAGGCCCTGATAGCAACATTATTAAATATTTATTTGCATTAAAAAATGACTATCTTAGATAATAATCCATGACTTGTAAGAGTAACAGTGAGTAAACAATTATTAATATGTGCTTAGAAGGTTCTACTGAACTGAAAATGTATGAAATAGCAATAGCACAGGGTGAGCTCCTTTTGGGAGGCCTTTCCGGAAGACTCATAGTGACCAAGATTGGGCTATACTCCCCTGCGCTAACTGCAACAGGAAGAACAGTGGTTTGGGCCTTTAGCAAAACCTTCCTGTTTTAAAAAATGATGTTGGTTGACCCAGGTAACCTCGAAGGTCCTTTGCATTCTTTATTTTCTGCTTTAAATACAATCAATATAAGGAAGAAACTAGCCTACCACTTTCTGAAATTCATGAAAATTTGATGATTGGTCAACACTTTCAAGAAGTGCCATTTTCAAAAGCCACAAAAATGCACTCAGTTAATATTTACAAAAGGAAGATACTTTAGTTACCTGGAGAAAAGTAGAACTTGCACGTAAGATAGAACAGGACAGACCAGTCTTGCAAGTTTAGGATTGGAATTCTACTTGCACTTACATCTTGCAGTTTGGAACTGAGGAGAAAATTATTCCTTTCATTTCTAAGCTATTTTGGGAGATAAGCCTTTTTTCTATATACATTGCAAATATTCCACTGGAACATTCTGTTGCTTTTAATACACAGGTATTGTACAGCCTTTTTTTTTAAAAAAAAAGATTTATTTATTTATGCATAGGCAACAGGAGAGGTCTGCTGCACCATGTGGATAGCTCCCTGGCCAGCTGGGGATCAAACTCGTGCTGCAGAAGCTGTGGATAGCTTTATAGTGTTGTGCTTAATCCCTTGTGCCACCAGGGAGGCCCAGTACAGCCTTATTTGAATGGAAATTTATTTTGTGGACTACTGAGCCACTAAAGGACATCCCCACCTTTAGCAGGAGCTATCACATTAACAAAATGTGTATTTGGGAGCAATGAAGGAAGGGCATGTGAATATCAATTCACTCAATCTGTAAGGACAGCAGGGGTTAGTAAAAATATCAACCAGGTGGTCACTAGCATTAACTACTTAACTGTTCTCAACCCCCAAAGGTTGAGAATTTGCAATCACTGAATACCATGCCTCATTCCTGCAGCCCTCCCTTCCCCCATCAATAAATCCCTTCTGGGCCATGGGTCCTTTCCATGTATTGAATAAACAGAATCAGTGAAATTCTCTTTATTCAATCTGCAGTATCCTTGGTAGATGCTATTCCATTAAAAGTCAGCCACTCAGTAGGCAGAAATAGCCAATAAAATTAAAAATCCGATGACCAGTAGTTTGAAGTGGGCAGAATGCTCACACTTAATCCTTTCTGCCACATTCTGTCATTTAGACACGTGGGAAAGGAAAAAGGCCATTCAACAGGCTGGGAAACACTTGCGTGAAGCTAGGATGGTTCTCTGAGAGTTGCAAGGCAACGACTTACAAACCTTAGACCTCTATTCTGTAGCTGCTTCCACCCCCACATAAACCTGCCTTCCCACTACCCTGCTTTCACCCCCGACTTCAGGCAAATCTTCCTACATCTGTTTTGCTTGGCAACACACCCCAACATTCCAGCAGATGCCACCTGGCCACTGAGAAAAGATTGCAACATATTCGGCCAAAGCACAAACCTGCTGACAAGGAAAAGCCACCTCCAGGGAGGCTGCTCGGAACAGAGAGCGGTGCAATGCCAGGGGGCGGCTCTGAACCACTTCCTGCCGCTCCCCGCCTGTGACACCCTCACGGCCATGAGAGTGGGAGAACATCCCCAAGAGCTCCCTCTCTCAGAGGAACTCTCTGCTCCAGGAAGGACTGCCTCGGCTCCACCAAACCCACAAGCTGTGCACAAGACATAGGTCAGTACCCCCTGGCCGTGGCCACTGCATGATGCCGAAAGGACTTCAGCACAGAGCATGACGTCTGTTTTTGCCCCTCTTTTGTTTAAACCCACACTGCAAGGGAAATTTTTAGTAGCTGAGCCAAGGGAGCATTATTTCCTTAACAGTGACTTAAAAATGCTTTCCCCATTCCCTCTCTTCTCCATGAACTGAGATTGTGTCTGTCTGCTTCAAGTCCTCAGTCTGTCAAAGAAGCACGTGATGAACCAGCAGGCCAAAACCATGACCTCAGAGATTAGGGAAAACAGATGCAAAACCCCTGGCTCTGGACAGCACTCCTGCCTCTCTCTGGGGGCAAGGCTTGCAGGATAATGAGCTATTTTAAAAGCTGTGTATCTCCTTTGGAGCCCACACATTATTCATCAATGGACAGTATGCCTTATATTAAATGCAATCTGCAAATCAGAAGCAGACTCCTTGGTACAAAACTGCAAAAATAAATCCACCCACGTCCTGGCATGACACAGGCAACAGCAAGCATCTCAAAATAACACTCGCTTAAGGAGAATAAAAGCTTCCCATTTTCTTAGGCACTGCAGTATGAAAATGACAGTCTAAGTAAGCATTACGGTTAGGCTAACTTCTGAGAAAATTGATTTGCAAGAATCTGCAAGAAATCCCAGGATCTGCAAGAATCGAGGGCAGAAGGGACCACACGCCAGGCCTAGTCCTGGCTCTGCACCTTGAAGGTGACCTGCATCACTGCGAGGGCCTCCCCACCTGCCTTGTAGCCTCCCACAGCAGCCAGGAAGCCACTGTTGCCCCTCTGCTCAAAGTCCTCTCTGTGGCCCTCCATCCTCACATCCTCACAGGGGTTCCCATCTCCTCCCACCCCATCACCATTCTGGCTTCAAAATCTATGCATCTTCAGATCTGGAGGCCAGTTCCACCAGATTCGCCCCCTTGCTGTTCTTTCTACCCTCGGGAACACTTGGACCTCAAAACCAGTGCTCTGGCTCTTGCCTCTGTCTCGAATGATCTTTCCCCAGCTCTCTGCACAGCTTTCTCAGCATCACCTCCAGGAGGCCCTTCCTTGGCACTGAAACAGAGACCATGAACACTTGGAAACCTCCAGTTTCTCTGTTCATTACCAGAAGATAGACGTCAGGTGCAGGCCTGTGTTTACTGCACTGGCTGAGCTCTTCACACTCCGGCTGCTCTTCAATGCACAGGCAACACTGAGGGGAGGGCAGGGTGACAAGGGGCTTTTCTATCATATGCTTAGAAAGAAAAACATGAAACCCAGAAGTGGTACTTGTTTTGTGAAAAAAAGAACTGATGCTTTTTTTTTCCTTTTTGATTAAAGCAACCAGATACTCTGATCTCCAAGATTAATTTTTGTCTTTCTATGTCTCTTTTTGCAAATTATCTTGTCCACCTATCTTTGGCTTCTGGAAACTCACATTGGCTCTGCAGAATCTGGGTTATATCACGATCCTCAGATTAATATATCCTGGATTCGCAGATGAATTCCATTCAGGGCTCCCTAATGAGACCAGTAACATTTCCTGGTTTTTCTCAAGGTGCTGGTGTTGGATCAGAATCTCTCAGAGAGCAGTAAACCATTCACTGAAATGGGTGACGTGCATGTTACCATAATACCTATCTTTCATTTATGTGTAATTCCATTTTTTCTCAATAAAAGGATCAGCCTTGGGGGACAGAGAGAGTTCTATATCCCCAAGTTCTAGGCAGCCCTCAGAAGCTTGCAAGTGTCATGTAAAACACGGCTCTGCACCAGATAGGACACCAATTGCTCAGCGGGTTCCCCTGGAGACAGAAGTCACTTGTTCCTGGGGACTGCCTCAGCTGTATTTTAATAAACTGACTCTAGCATTACCTCTTAAAGTAACAGGTCTTCATTTAAAGTGTAATGGGATTTAAGCTGCCTGATTTACAAATATGAAATATGCACATTTTTCTATAAATTGTGAATTAAACAAGTTAAATTGCCATCTCAACTCAGTTAATTAACTTACAATTAAAACTAAACATTTAAAAATGCTTAAGCATGTGAGTTTCAGAAAGCATATGATATTATTACAAGAAATAATGTAAATATATAAAACACAAGTATAAAACTCATACTTACCTATTCTGTACCTGTAGACATAAAATTAAATTGACCTATTCTCTGTATTGAATGAAAGAAAATTACCAATTTCATAATTACCAATTTTACAATTCTGTGTGACAAATATACCAAAGAAAGGTTGTAACAGCTTAAGTCTGGATATAACTACAGTCATCAAATTCTATTAAAATAGCAATCAGTGATTTTAAAAGCATTTCTTTCCATCCACCTGTTCTTGGTAATGGCACAGAAAGCAAACCTACTGAAAGAACAGAAAATAAAAACCTTTTATAAAGGCTTCTGCTTAGAGGTACAATTTCTTCTGGTTTAACTCCATATTTCAAAACACAAGACTTTTAGTATACATTTGGCCTATCATCTGCCTTATCATTTTTAAATACATAAGTGTATGAAAATCACCCACAGTCATCTCTAAGGATATAACTACCAGCAATTTGAGTAAACTATATCAACCGTAAATTCTCCAATCTTATCACGTATTATAGTCATTCGCCTTTTTTATAATGTAAAAGGTACAATGTGATGTGACTTGTATGATTAGATTTTATGTCCTTGTTAACCCATGCCTATGTGACTCACTTCTATGTAGCTACATCCCAGAGCAGAGTTGGGAGAATCAGAATGGGGAACCGCAGTGAGCTTCTAGTATTTACTAGAACGTTGACAACATACAAATCTGTTAGCAAAAATATGTGAGTAAAATCACAGACATTGAAAAAGATATACTGTGTGAGGAAATAATATTATTCACTAAGAAAAAACATCTGTTGTTTTCCTGAGTTAATTTTCTTCATGGTTTAGAAATTCAATACTGTTTTATGGCTGAATCTGTCCATCTTAGTTGTTTCTTTTTCTATCTCCGAGATTAGGAATGTAGTATCGTTTCAGATCTGATACTTTTTGTTCCTTTACTGAAAGGAAATGTGTGAAATATTTTATATGAAATAATCTAGGTTTAGATAAATCTCGAATTTATGTCAGTGCTCCGTTTAGGTTTTAGATCCAATCAACATTAGGAATTGTAATTATTTGTGACTGCGTCCACAAATAAGAGAATGTGTTCATTTGAATGGTGGAAATGTTTTGATTTGTTTTTATTATGTCTGCATTAAACAAAACTGCACTAATATCGTTAAGTGCATATAATATTTTAGTGTAGGTACTGAAGACAATTAACAGTTCCTATATGGTACAGTAAAGATGAGCATTTTCTTCTACTAAAGTATTTCAAAAAGAAAGAAATATGGAGAAGGGCTTAGAATATTCTTTTCTCCAGCTCTTCAGGATCAATTCTTCATTTCATATATAAACAGTTAACAGAGTCAAACCCTATAAAGACAGCTTACTCATCTCTGCTCCAGTTATGGCCCCATGGTATTACAATGACAGTGACAGGCTTCTAATCCCTGCTACTGCCACTCAACAGCAGGAACGGTCTTTGTCCTTGACCTGGTCTGGCCACGTGCCCACAAAACAGTTTCATGGAAGGCAAGTAAGCAAAGAAGGAATTTATTCAACTCCACATTCGATGGGAAAGAGAATTATTCATGCCGACAACCACACCCTTTAAATTCTTCAGTGACATTTCACTTAAAAAAACAATTTGTTGAAACTTGCTAATCAGGATTGAGGAAATTCCTGGGCAACACAGCACCCCTACGACTGGCAGTCACCTCTAGCTTCAGTCTTCCAAACGAGACCCCTCCCATTCGCTCACGGGACAAATCCTGGTCCTTCTTCCAGACCCGGTTCCAACCTTTTCCTCCATGACATCATCCCTGCCCATCACGACCCACTGTGTCCTGTCCGTTGCCTGGGTGCCAGCACTTGTGGTGTGACTGCCATAGTGACTCAATGCCAGGCACTGCCTCACCTCAGCTCGCCCTTTTACTGAACCCAGTTCCAGAAGCCAGACTTCCCAAGTTTTTATCTTTCATCACGAGAGACTGTGCATCACAGGCAGCATGATTCAAAAACAATTATTTTGTACAGTGAGATAAAAGAAGTAGTATCTGTAACTGCAAAACTCCCGCTCAGTTTCCTCTTAACTGAAAGAGACATAATTTCTAAGGAAGCTCACAGCTCTGCAAGGCTATATGTGTAAAAATGACTCCAGGGCACACTAGCAGGAGATGTATGCCATACTGCAGAACAGGGGCACCTCTGGCTGATGTAATTCCCACTGAGAGTGCGGGCAGGTCTTATGGTCCACTGTTGACAGAAAATATTTTCATTGCTTTGTCCTTTGCTACAGCACCTGGACACCTTAACAATACGCGAATGTGTAGAATATTGTATCAAGATATTTTAAAAGCATGAATGCTACCATAGGAGGTTTAATCACCTCACATATTAAAATTATATTAAGATGATTAAAGCTATATTATAATTTAATGTCTCTTTTCTCAAGTGGAAGAGCATAATCAGTCAGTACATACTGAACAGAGACTCAGCTTAAGGTATTTTCAGTCATGAGGAAAACAGTACAAAAGAATTTCAGAGCTGTGTTAATAGCCTGCAGTGTTCATATTAAAGCTAGCTCCTTAGAAAGGTTAAAAAGAGCTGAGAGCTTTAACTCCTGGCCTGGAAAACTCCCTGCTTTGAAGAAGTGCTAGGTTTTTTAGCTGGAGTTTAAAGCACACGTTTCAATATTCATGCTCCTCCTCAACTTCTCCACACAATTCAACATTTAAAATCTGGACCAAACAGCTTTTTCCTTCCTTCAAGACTCAACTAAATACTAATTGTGTATTTTTAAATCTGAAAAAAATTCTCAAGAAGTAGGATTTATTATAAAGCTTGAAAGTCTCAAGAAAATGGGTGAGTTATAATGTAAGTTACGATATATATGGGCCATTAAATATATTTTTAAGGTCTAGACTAACCCACTGAGCATAAGCAAGGGAAACTGTAAATCTATCAATTACTTGAACCATCAAAAACTTATAATGCTTAGTAACAACCTGAAATGCCCCAGCCCCCCAGAATGAGGTCAACAACATGAGGTCACAGATTGAAAGCAGATTCCTCAAAGTACACTATGGGAGAAGAGAAAGTCCTGGACCCCCTTTAAAATAAAAATGAGGTCACACAGTGGCTGTGTCAATTGCAAGGACCTGAAAGGCAGATTTGCTGGGGGAAACCCAGGCTCTTCCTCCCTGGAGGGATGGCCTCACTGTCTGCTTACTGAGCATAAGGCACCATCCCTAACACCCTAAAATAAACATAGAATTGTTTCAAAGAGGCAGTTTGGGTGGGCCCTTAAAGGAAGTTATACAAAGTGTCTGAATTATAAGCAGCAACTATAGTCTAACCCAGAAATCTTCCAAGTCAATTTAGGACACTTCCACTTGGCTTGGTGAAGTCTCCTTTCCTCCTAGTATGAAAAAAGCAGGCTTCTTGAAATTCAGTCTCCTCCCTAATGTGGTGGTACCTAGAGGTCACCAGAGCATCAATTCAGGACATGGCATCAGGCAGTGGGTGTGAGAACACCCTCCCTCTGTTTATATCAATATTACAAACCCATGTCAGCAAGAAACTGAGAGAGTCCCTGAAACCTTCCCAGTTCCTGGTGTATATACACAGTGGGCCTGAAACCTTCCCGAATGACACTAATGCTATTAGAAGGTGGTGCCTGCAGCTTGTAAAAGGCAGAGCCTCACCGTCATTAAGCACAGAACTGTGTGGAAGGGCACGCGTGAGAGCTGACAGTGATCCAGCTTCCTCGGGACGGCCCTCATGCAGTGAAGAAGCTCACAAGCAGGCTAAATAACACAAAAATAAACTGAAGAAAATAAGGTCATCATAAACAGCTATTACCAATGCCACAGACTGAACCCCTAAGTTTGAAGACCTGAAATTATATGACTGGTGATACCCGGTGACCTTAATACCTGATTCTACTTTTCCAAGGGTATCTGCCTGGGTGGAAATATCTATCATCACAAGAGGCTCCTGGGTTTTTTTCCTAGGACTCTGGCTGGCTAAGATTTTTTGGAGTCATGTTGCATATTCAAGACAGGCTATCTGGGTAGCACAGACAGAGACCAGCATTCAACATCCTAGTAATAGGTACGAGGCCCAGATCATGAAGTAGGACCACATTTGTAAAAGGATTGCCGAGTGGTCCTTAATCAAGAAAGTTTTTGAAAGCATTCAAAAGCCAGGCTGCAAGTAATTTCAGTTCGTTTTCCATGGAAACTAATAACAAAATGTCCTTCTGAGCAAAGCAGATATTTGAAACGTCCAAAAGGCCTGGTGGCAGCCAGACTGCAGACGCCCAAGTGAATGTTTTCCCTCAAGATAAATAAGGCCGTGGCAGCTGCTGCCTACACTTAACACGCCTGCCCGTATGAAACACGTACAGAGTGCTGAATGGAGCAGACAGCTTTGCTATGTGACAAGTTTTGGTTTTGCTTCTTAAAGAAAAACGATTTTGCTTAAAAGAAAACCAGCTCAGTACCAACCATGTATTAATTTATCTGTGTGTACAAAAACACATATATGACAATGAAAACAAACTACAGTGCACTAGATAGGACTTTTCCTAAAAACAACAAAACAACAAGAAGCAGCAAACCCCGTTTCTAGAACTTAAGCTTTTGATGAAATTTGTTTTCCACTGTGGTCCATGTAAGCGAGTATCCCTGGTATGTGAGGTACAGAATGGGTAGTAGATTCTATTTATTTTCTAAGTACATTAGAAACTTCAAGTCAAACATGACTGTCACTATACAAATTCATTTGTCCTCAATATCTAACTGCAAAATGACTCAAGTTTTGGTAAGATGATGGAAGTTATCAGACCTTCAGGAAATGCATTTTGCCTGTCAGTCTTCATGAGGTCAGAGGTGCAAGGTCAGCAGAGTTGTGCATCTGATGAAAGCTACAGTGTTCATGATGCTGCTTTCTCCGGGTAAAGATTAAAAGCTATTACCTATTAAAATTTGTACCATATTTAAAAAATATAAGTATTGGTTCAGGACAAAACAAAGCACTCAGACATTTCCCAACAAAAGGGCTTGCAGAAGGGAAAAAAAAAGGAAAATTATATAATACCAAGAAAAATCAAGTATTTGCATTTAGCAACTGATATGTATTTGATGAAGATCAGTGATGGATCAAGTTTACTTGAAAGGCCAAAAATATTTCTCAATAAAGGCAATAAAAGATAATACAATTCTACAGCAATACAGGTCATCTACTTTGAGAAGTCAGAATTCACAATTGAAATCCATACCGAGTTCTGTCGCTATTTCACAACTTTATCTTCAAATCAGTAAGCACATGAAATTTAGGGGAAAAGTGACATCAAAATACAAGGAAGCTGTTCTTTAAGAAAGCACTCAATAGTTAGTGATGGCTAGTAAAGGGAAGCTAGCTGATAAAACTTTTCATCCCACTCTAAACTATGAAAGCTGCAAAGTCATCATTTGCCTGGAGGAGTTAGCAGCTGTCTCTCCGTACTCCATTTCACTGAAAGGGAGAGAGCAAGACTACAGGCACAATAAAGGTCCAAATCTGTTCTAGGGCGTCTGTTTCCACAGCTGGACACAGAGCACTTACTATTCTATATACAGCATCCTGGCTTAGACACTCAAGTGGGCAGTGTTAAGTTGCACCGCCATGCAATCCGACCATTAACAAGTCCCAATCGGTTTTACCCAGCCTTGGCCCATAAGCCAATCTACTTCAAAAACACATTTTTTTACTGTCCCACAAGTGTGACTACTCTTGTTCAATATTACTTCATAAGAAAAGAAAAAGGAAGAAATTATACAAGGGCCCACCCTCTATAGCAAAACAGCCATTAGAAAAAACTGACCAAATCTCACATCCACTTAATTATTAACAGATTAGACTCAAGTTCTTCCCTTCCCTCCCCACCCCCAACTTTTTTTTGGGTGATATTCTCTCACCTTTATTCAAACCAAATGTTTTTTACAGGAAAATGTTTTCGCAGGCTCTATTTCATTGACATATTGGGACAGAGCAGATCAAGTTAAAGCAGTACATTTTACAAATTCTTTTATTCAGAAGGGGCAATGGGGGGGGTTATTTTCATTCTCAAAACAGTTATTTGACTTTGAGGACCTCGAGAAACAATATTTGCTGAAAAGCTAACTACTTGCCCGGACTCTACCAAACACTGCACCCGGGGCTATGCAAAAAGTTACAGAGGCCTGAAGCAGAGCCACTGCGGGACTGGAAGAGGATGGAGTTTGCTATAATAAAGCTGCAGACTAAGCTTTCTGGGCTTGAAGCAGCCCCTTCGGCCTGGCCTTCCCTTGTCACTTACCCGGGGGCCGGCTGCCGTGGGCCCGGGGCTGGCGGCCTTATTCTCCTCCGGACTCTGGTGAGTGTCCTCTGGACCCCGTGTCACAAGAATTCTGAAATGCTGTTGCCCAGCATTTTGATCTTGCCTGATTTTAAAGGTGCATCCCTGGCCCTGTGGCATCCTTTCCATGGAATTCGTCCTGTGGATTTCGGGAGCCACCCTGCGGCCCCGAGGCGGCGTCTCTGGGTGTCCCAAGGGCCCTCGCTCTTCCGAGGGGCTCCCGCGCTCGGCTCGAGGCTGCGTGGGGTGCGAGGTGCTCCTTTCCAGGCGAATACGGGGATACCTCACCAACCTGTCCCCCTTGGTGCCCGTGAAACCGAAGTTGAGGTCCCCACCGGGCCCCAGGGAGCCAGGTGGCGGCTGCTGCAGCTGGAAGACAAAGCACCGCTTCCCGGTACTTCCAGAAGCATCTGGGACGTGCTGCAAGGACCAGCGCCTGGGCTCGGCTGCAGAAGGGCCGCCCTGGCCGTCGGCGCCGAAGGGCATGAGCCTCACCTGGCGCACGTCGGCGCTGGAGGCCCGGTGCTGGATGCGGACCCCGCGGCCCGACCGCTCGGCCTCCTCGCGGCCCTCGAGCGCGATGGGGCACCGCGCACGGCGGTCGCACAAGCCATTGACCTGGGCACAGGGTGCCCGGGCTGCCCTGGGTGGGGAGCGCTCAGGGGTCCTGGGCTCCGGGGGCTCCGAGCAGCCGCCCCGAGGCGAGCAGCCCACATCCCCTTCCAGGCCCTCGGCGGGGCCGCACCCATCGGGGGCCCCCTCGGCCGCTTTGCGCTGCAGGGAGATCTGCACCGAGGAGCTCCGGGTGGGCCGCGCGTCGATGGTGCCCAGGAGCTGCGGGATAAACATGGACGAGCTGCGCTTGAGCGCTCCCACGCCTTCCTGCAGGCCGCTGGGGCCGCCATCCTCGGCCCCATTGGGAGCGAAGGGGTGCGGGCTGCTCCGCCGCGGTAGGGTGTGGAATGCCATGAAAAAGTCGTCTTCTCTCTCCTGGTCTAGGATCTCCGATTCGGGGGCTGTGTAGCTGCGACCAGAGCCAAAATGAAACCGAAGCCGATGGGCCATGGTGCCCAGGAGGCCGGCGGGGCGCAGGCGAGCGGCACCAGCAAGCCCGGGGCGGCCAGGAGTCAAAAACCAAAGACACAAACTCCAAGAAAAAGTGTCCCATCTGCCAAACCGTTAGCACTGCGGCGCTGAGAGCGACAGATAGCAGAAATAACCCAAGTGGCAAGCGGCATTCCAGGCATGATTGGGTAAGAGCAGAAAGCTCTCATCCACACTGTGACAGAGGGTAGGGTGGCCACGACCACATGACCGCGGCCTCCCCCTCCAATGCCAGCTTGTGGGCTCCGTGCAGCTTGCCCCCTCTCACTTGCGCTCTCTCTTTTTTAAACAGCAAGAGCCTGAAACAGCACCTTCCCAGCTGCTGCTTTTCCATCAGACAGGAGTGGCCCCAGCAGGGAGCTCTCGCAGCTGACGAAGGCAGCACACACACTGGAGCTGCTCTCGCTGTCGATCCAAACCCGCAGGCATCGCGTTCACAGGACCCAAGCTCCTGGCCCCAAGCAGCGGGCACTCCGGCGCGCAGGTCCATGCCAGGGACGGGCATGGAGCACAGGAATGCACTCCGGCTCCCCACCCCCCAGCCCAAACAAATAACAAGGAGAAATGCCCGAGCTGCAGGAAAACCTGTCACCAGCATGTGATGTTAGGTTTCTCTGTTATTTATGATATCACCACACCACCACCAGGGAATGCCAACTAATAAAACACACTATAAATACAATCACACATCCCACAGAATCAGTGTCACTTTAATGCTAAATAATTAGACCATGATCTACAAGTGACAAAATAGCTAAGTGGGGGTGGGGCACACGTTACAACACTGCTGGTTAGTGCACTGCCTGCTGTTACTAAAAGGCTTTGTATTTTAAATGCAGGTGCACGTGTGTGCCTATGTGTGACCCATATGTGGCATGATATCACACATACATGATCGCCAGACATGGAAGTACCAGAGCTGGTGGGAATACTCTCTCCCACCTGCTAGACAGGAGAAAAAGCACCCCCAGGGAAAGTAAGCTGAAGAGGGGTGTGCATGTGGTTTTTGTAGTAAATTAACTTAAATACCACACAGGAAAAATGCTGCTGGGAACTGTTTCCCAGTAAAAAGTCAGCGATATTGTCACAATTGGGATAGAAACATGGAATCTTGTTACTTTTGCAGAAAGGACCTATAGAATACAGAAGCACATGTTCAAACATCTGTCCTTGAGTTTACAGTTCACATGAAGATAGTCTCTGTGTTTTCAACTTACTATTTTCCATGGTCCAGAAACATCAGTTATTTCACAGAGGCTTATTTAGGAGGGAGGAAAAAATAGGAGGGGAAAATATCAAGCTGCGAAGAATGAGAAAAAGTTTATTTTAAAATCCACAAAGCATGACTTTGTCAACAGCTCTGGAGTCAAGGGTGGAGGATTAACCCTGTGTTTACATACATCCAAACCTGTTTTCTCAAGGCATGTGTTTTAAATGCCAAAAATGATCTCTATGAGCGCAATGGAAGCCTGTTTGTTTAATGCTGAAACTGCCAAGAACCACGACAGTCACGTATTGTCTTCGCTGGATTAATAGCCAACAAAGGGAGAGCAGCAACCCTCAGCATTCAGGGCATAGTGACAACACTGTGGAACCAAGCTAGGGATTAATATCCTAAAACATGGATTTTTCAGATAAAGCCTGTATTCACACCAGATTTCTTAGTGCTCTGCCTTCAAAGCCCTTTTTTGTTTGGGTCCATGGCAAGGGTACAGTCTTTGTTTTAGATTGAGATGGGAAACTTTACTTCCCTAGGTAGTGACTTTCTCTTAAGAAAATGAATCAAATAATGAATTAAAACACACCTAACAAGAGGAATCTGACCCTATCTTCTCTCTGAAGGAGAATTACTATACTTGATAAATGAGATTGGACACACTATGTCCTCGAGGACTTCGTGTCACACTACTGCCTAATTCATGTACTCAGGGAGACATGGAGTGCTAAGAACTATACCCTAAGCAGAATCTCGCCTCCAATTTACGAAGAAAAGAACTTCTTAGACACAGCAAACATTTAGTTATTTGGTACTACTAATTATCACTCAAGGTAGAAAATGCCAAGTACAATGCAAAGCTACCAAGAATCCATATTTTTCATAGAAAAAGATAATCAGGATGGTCGATCAGAATCTGTTGGCTTCCTAATTTAGGAAATTAATCCCAAGCATAGGCGATAAATACATTTTCAAGTTCTATAATAAGGGTGAGAAGTTTAAATCATTAGGCAGAGACTAAGGAGATCAGCACGTTTTCCACCACTGGCAATTTTAAATGATATGAAGGCTCCAGACCCCACTCCTATCATTTGCAAGGACAGGGAGCTGAATGAGTTGTTAAAAGGCATCTCCAGAGCATATAATCTATTCATCTCAAGCTATTCAAAAATCGAGTACTTCACTTGAATTCTGCAGAAAGAAGGTGAAGGAAAGACCATTCCTTTTAAGCAAGATAATATACAGAGGTTTTACAGAAGATCAATTCCAGTATAACCGACCACACTGAGTTATAACCCCACTTTTGCATGTACCTTAAACCCTTGCACATAATATAAGCATGTTTATCTTCATGGCTGCAACACTTGACTATGCGTATTTAACATTCTAGCTAGTTAAATCTGGCAAAATGCTTTCAGCCAGATTTGCTTTTGAAATTCCATTCTAAAATGAAATCTTAGTTATATCAGATATGCCTGTTTTAGGTAGGTAGGTAGCTCTCTACCTACTATCCAGCTACATGTAAAATGTTAATAAGCATGCATTTTTATGCAACATGTAAAATGTTAAGTATACATCAGTTTTATGTCTCAGGCCTATTTCTTGTTGCTTAAAGGTACTTTCTGAGACTCTCCCATGAGACAGCACCACTTTCAAAAATACAAGTTAATTTTATTTGCTAAATACAAATTCACTTTTTGCTATATACTGGTACTTAGATTTTTGTTTTCCCAAAGAAGTCACCATAGATTAACTATTGAATGAATCACAGTGTTTTAGTCTGACTTAGATTTAAAAATCCTGAAAGGTTTGTTTACACGACTAGGTCTCTTCATAGATTTGCCACAATTCTGTGTTCTCAACAGTAGAGCATAAGCATATAGTTTGAGGTATCACCAGTGTGACTTCCGCTAATATCAACTGTGATAAAAACATATATGTCCAACAGATCCATTTTCTGTCCTAGCCACACACACACAAATATTTGTTAGCACCAGCAATGGGACAAAAATATCTTTTGGGAGCCTATTTACTGTCAGAAGTGCAATATACATAAGAATGTTAAGAGATGCTGCTCTAAATATTCAGTTTTTGAAAAATAAATCAAATGACTACAATTCTGACTGTTATGGCATATCAATTTTGCCATATCCATAGGAGAACTGTTCTGTGTATGACAGTTTAGAGTTGCAAATATCATTTGGGAATAATATGGTAACTAAGAAATGTCAGTATTGTATTTAAAGATTGTTCCCCATAT
Organism: Talpa occidentalis; assembly: GCF_014898055.3. Classification (NCBI taxonomy): domain Eukaryota; kingdom Metazoa; phylum Chordata; class Mammalia; order Eulipotyphla; family Talpidae; genus Talpa; species Talpa occidentalis. Next base: position 11,941,465 of record NW_023601322.1, read on the forward strand.
ATCTCAAGCTTGAATTAATGTATTTAAATTTAGCATGCTAAAAAGCACTGAATTAAAGTAACAATCTTTTTTCATACTATTGCAGTCTCTGTTCAAAACTTAACATGAAACCCAAATGATTTCTATACAGTAAATTGAGCTGTAAAGGTAAAAATAAATAAATAAATAAAAAACAAAGCAAAAAATCAAGGACCAGAATCTACTTACCAATCTGTTTTCATCAAATACTTCAAATAGGAGTCTGTGATTGGATGGATTTACCTATAAAGAACATAAACAGTATTATTTTAAATGGGCAGAAAAAATTCAAAGGATAAATAATTCAAAGGATAGAATGCTTTATAATGTATAATGCATCCAGTTCAATTTTGAAATGAGAACAATTAATCTACTCTTTCAAAAATCCTGTACCTACTAATTAAAATTTTCAGTTATTGATTGCTATATTAGTCTACATCCAGTAGTCAGGCATATAGGAAGAAAATGTTTTGGCTGCTTTGTTAACACAGGAAGGATAATTCTAAATAGTTTTCAAAAATTTCTAAATTGCTTCCCCATGCTTGTAGACCACGGTTATATTCTCACAGGGCCTATTATGCCTGAGGAAATCTCCTAGTTCTAATAATAATATAAAAAATTATAACATCAGTAATAAAAATAATGAAGAAAATGGAAAAAGTCCTCATTACCATTACATGATTACTTTATTTTTAAAAAAGATTTATTTATGCATGCAAGAGCTGGGGCACAGGCCACAGATGCAGGGGGTGAGAGGATTCACCATAGACAGAGTGGGGAGCAAAACAGGCAGATTGACTGAAACACACTGCTGAGGGGAGTAGCGGGCAAGACAGGAGAGGTCTGCTGAGCCATGTGGGTTGTTCTCTGGCTGGTCAGGGATCAAACTTGTGCTGTAGAGGCTGTGGATTGCTTCATAGTGCGGTGCTAAACCCCTTGCGCCACCAGGGAGACCCTAACATGCTTATTTTAAAGGTAGTATTTTCAGGCCTCCCTGGTGGTGCAAGGGGTTAACTCTTAACATTTAGAAGCTATCTGCAGCCATTGCAGCACGAGTTCAATCCCTGGCCAGGGAGCTGACTCACATGGCGTAGCAGACCTCTCTTGTGTCACCCACTGCTCCCCTCAGCAGTGTATTTCAGTCAATCTGCCTGTTATACTCCCCACTCTGTCTCTGGTGAGTCCTCTCATCCCCCACACCTCTGGCCTGTACCCCAGCTCTTGTATGCATAAATAAATCTTTTTAAAAAAAAGGTATTATTTCCTTAATAAATATCAAAAATACATGCTCTCATTTAACCCTCACAGCAACCCTAGGTTTTCTAACTGTCACCCCAATTTGCAAGTGAGGGGCTGAGACCATGAGGCTGCAGTGATGCCCAGGTCTGGCCTGCCAGTCCCCAGAGCCTATGTCTTGAACCTTAGAGAGACAAATAAATAAAAAATGCCCCTCTTCCAGAAATGCGGGGTCAATGTCAAAGCTACTGGCTTTCAGTATCTTTTTGCTTCTTTCTTACTCTTTCAAAACCTCACCAAAATGGCAGGGTCACCATTCAGCCCCGAGTGTCACTTAGTAAGTTCCAACAAGTGTGAGACACGGTGCTAGGTGTTCTTATTCACATCATTGCGTGCAAAGTCTGGAAACAACCCTACCAAGTGAGGGTTCCTCTCTGCTCCTTGAGAGAGGAAGGAACCCACAGAGGTGAGTCCACAGGGGCTCTTCCTAGGCCACAAAGGCTGGAAGCGCTGGAGCAGGAGATGTGACCCAGGTCACACTGCTTCAGAAGGTGAGTGGAATAAAATAATATCAAAATCAACAAGCAACTATAAACCAGAGACACACTATGAGGGGGGCGGGGAGAGGGAGTAGGATCAAAACAAGGGGGTGGGAATTGTACAGGGACTATAACCAAGAGGAAAATGCATACATTGTGCAAAAATGAAAAATGGTGTAAAAAATATATAAAATTTAAAAATTAAAAAAAATATATTTGACAGCACATTGGACAAGCTTTGTGCTCTCGCCCCTTGCCTGGCCCCAGCCTAGAGATGGAGCAGCAGGCAGTTACACTGAGGGTTTGTGTTTGATAAGCCCCAAGAAGGCTGCTGGCCACTGCGTCCACAGACTGGGTGGGGTAGGAGCTGGTCATAATAGACATTCAAGAAAGATTTGTCTAATAAATAAAGGCCTAATGTATAGAATTTACATTTTCATAAAACCAACATTAACTGAAAAAAAAGGTGTATGTACTAAAATTTACATAATGTGGTCAAAGTGTGCAACCGAAAGGAGGAGCTCAGTAACCTGGTATTTTACAAGTGGGAAGCTCTACTTGAGAATTATTGAAGGGCCAGTCACATCTATCTGCGGATCAGGTTTTCAGTCCTTAGTGAAGTAATTCACAATACATCTAGTATAGGCTACAGGTAGGGGCTCACCAAGTGTTAAAATACCAATACCATCATCCAACTGTGGACACAGAGAAAAGAGAGGTCATATATAGACCAAGTTTGGAGCACAAAAAAATACTACCGTGATTGAAAGAAATTAGGAAAATTATAATGGGCCTAATGGTAATATGGTTTTTGGGAAGCAACACTAATCATTAGATCTCATCTGGGGCACTTCTAGAGATCAAGTAATTGAATATCACTACTACAAAATTTAATTTATCCATTATAAAGAGAAAGAAAAACCCACTTTCTTTCCACTAAGTAACTGAGTGTTGTAATATTGCTAAAATTTCTAAAATTTCAGTATGAAAAAACACTAGCAGCAACTGCTAAAAATCAGTACAGAGTAATCTACTTCAGTTCACAGAATTCAGTCATTTCTACATATAATTCTTCTACATATTAAATATAAAAGGTTGAAGAAGTGTTACCTGATTCAGTGACATTTAAACTCCAGAAATAATTTTATCCCTACAGATACACTCACACAGAACACCTGAATTACAAAAATTTTCCTTCCTAACCAAACATGACTTGTAATTTTTAGGTTTCTTTTTAGTCATTTGCCTCTATTGTTTTATTCTTTCTCTAAAATAATTCATGACCCATGACTCATAGAAATAATTAAATTATTGCTTTAGTTACATTTTATATAACTTTTAAGGAAAAAATTGAGTAGAAAAGCTAAGACATGGTATTTAGAAAACTGTCTTTTTTACTTCCCTAAAACATCTCCAAATGAAATAAGTCAAGATTTTACCACTATTCACAGTCTGGAAATTTGGGACACCTCAGGACACCCAGGCATTTCTCATATTTAAAAAAAAAAATACAATAAAAATAGCTTTCACTCAATAACAATCTATTTTGATGCTATATCAGGTTATCAAAGAGAATCACTACCAAAAAACGAAGAACTTACTCTAAAATAAAATTCTTCATTCCATTTTGGGTTCAGCGTCTGGAAGAGAAATTATCTTGTAATATCTTTTACAGTCTTTGAACATGAATAGTCACTAGTACAATGCAGTCCACATATTTTCTTAAACATGTTTCTTGATTAAAAAAATAGCTAAGAGATTTTCGAAATGGCAATACATGAAGAACTTAGCCAATTACGTGAGACTATTCTATAAACACACAAAAAAAAATGCAGAAGGGATGTTAGTTATGAAACCGATGATTCATATATATAGGAAACCATACCAACCAGGAAAATGTCAGGGATCTGACAAAGAGCCATCATCATTAAAAATATAAGGCTGTCTTTCAATAAATTAACACTGATATAATTATTCTATCAAGAAGGAAATGAACTTTGCCCACTTCCTCAACCTGCCACAAATCTGCTTTGGAGAGCAAAGAAGCAGGTGGGATTAGAGTGAAAGTGTTTTGCTATTGATAAAAATATTGAAACCTGAAGAGCATTTTATAAAGAACAATATTGATGATCAGATCATATATAAAAAAAAAAAAAAAAAAAAAAAACCTGATGACAAGCTAAAGTCAATTCTGTTTTTTTTTTTTTTTCAAAATAATCAGACTTGAAAATATTTATCTACTTATCCTTCAGTCCTCTCTGTCCACTCATCCATCCATCTCCATATTAATCAATTTAAATCTTTATCTCACAAGGACATAGAATGGATACTTTTGTCCTTAGCATGAACAAAGGATAGACTGCCAAACATGCTTTGAAACTAAGGGGCAGCCAATACGATGAAAGATACACCCATACCTGCCGTGCACCTGCAAAATGCTCTTCAATCAACACCTCTCATTAAAATTATATCTAAAAATTTGAGACCAAAAGACACAATCTCACTGGTATTTTTTAGTCAGACTACAGGTATTTTTCAGTCAGAGTGACATTTGTCTTTATTTCCTTTCACCTACTAGTGCAGGAAGAAAAAAATATATAACAAAATGCACATAAAATTAAAAAAAAATAAAAATTCATACACTATTGAACTGACATTAAAAATAACCAGCACTTTCCCCACCCCCAACTCCACAGTGACCCCAATCCTAAATAATCGGGTTTATACTTTTAGCTCTGAATGGAGCCGGATGGTAATGAGTGAGAGGAGGGCAGAGAAAGAAGGGAGTGGCGCTGGGCAGCCCGGTAGAGAGGGCTGGCCCAGGCCTGCCAAGGGCTGCAGCTCCACAGATATGCAAGGGGGCGAGATGCAAATGACGGGGGTGGCAGTGGGGGACAAAAACAATGACATGAGACCACAAAACGCATGGAAGACCAAAAGCACACGGCCACGAGGAGAGGCGGATGAAAGCAGTCCTTACACCGTGAGCACAGAAATACTAACCAGGAGGCTGGCTGCCAGCAAGGCAGAGCAGCCCAGCTCCAGCTACACCCTCTGCCGAGGAGAGCAGGGAGGAGGACCTCCCCTCCGAAGAAAAAACATCTCAATATCCCAGATCGCTGGCTTTGGTTCTCTGCTCCCCTCCGCCTTCAGCTGGTGACCAGGCGCCTGCCTGCCTGGCGGACAAGGAGCGCCTCGCTCCGCTGATAACAGAGCCAGTGACAGCAGCTAACAGAACAATGGCCTCCGTCCTTCCTGCAAATCCTCCCCACTAATCAAAACGGGCTCCTGTTTGCAAAACAGATTTGTAATGCCAGTCCGAATGCCAGGTGGCGGACACGCCAGGATGGCTGATCCGTACACAAAGTGACCTGGTCACGGAGCCCGGGCATCTGCACAATGGCAGTTTTTTCAAAAAGCCACCGCGGCTCTCCAGGAAATGCTTATCACACGAACTGTTAGACTATCTGCCCCCCAAAGGTGGTGAGGGGAAAATAATAGTTATCTATAAACAATACTAAAGCACAGATAAAGCAACACTTTTGATAGAAAACATGCATCTCAATAAATGGCCCAAATATGGTTTAAATACTTGTTTATATTTTATCTATGTATATAAGAACATGGAGATGGTGGATGAAGGTATAATTGTGGCAACAAGCCTGTCATGAAGTTTTGTGTGTGAAATTTTAGAAGAGACACAATTCGTTTTATTATTGTTTTGTTTTTAAGAAAATATTTTTCTTACTTTGGCAATGCTTATTTCAAGTTACACCGTTCCTTTTGTCTTTACCAATTCCATAAACCAACTCCATTTCAAATAAATGTATTTTAAATTTCTTTATGAAAAATAACAAGCTAATAAGAACAAATCCTTGTTTTACTGTATTCTTTGCAGAGGAGAAAATTGCTACTTGGAACACTGGTTACAATACTGTCTTAATGGGTATATCCTAATATTATTTCAATTAAAAATAAATCTGTTTTTGGGCTGCCCTGGTGCCGCAGTGGGTTGAGCGCAGCGCTGTGAAGGTGTCCGCAGCCTCTGCAAAGCAGGTTCGATTCCCGGCTGGCCAGGGAGAAACCCACATGGCTCAGCAGACCTCTCCTGCCTCGCCCACTGCTCCCCTCAGCAGTGTATTTCAGTCTGTGCCTGTTCTGCTTGCTCCCCGCTCTGTCTCTAATGAATCTTCTCACCCTCCTATGCCTCTGGCCTGTACCCCAGTTCTTGTATAAAAATAAATGAATCTTTAAAAAAAATAATAATGGAAGTGGTAGAGCAGGTGCCACATTAAAAAAAATAAAAATAAAAAAATCTGTTTTTATAGTCACTTAACTAAAAGCCAGAAGCAATATCAGATTAATACAAAAAATTTTTTGATCTATGTTTAATTTATAGATTTTAATATTATGAGAGGCCTTAAAGTGAAAATATTTCCACCATTAATTTAAAATATAAACTTACACAGAGCCAAAATACTTAGCTTAACTGTCACATTTTGACTAAATAAAGTTTAATTAAAGAAGAAGACATACCTTTTTAATTGTCTTTGTCTGAACCAAAGCAAGTTCTCTATTCTCATCTGCTACGTACAAAGAAAGTTTCACGTATGGATCACTGCAAGAAAATATTTCAGATTTAATAGCATTATACTTTACATTTAAAAAATACAGTCAAGCAGTCAAACCTAAATAAAATGCAAATACCTGTGAACATGCCGGCTCCTGTGAATTCTACAAACTAAGCAGTAACATTTTCAGTATGCCTACTAAATAATATACTAAGAAAAGTTGCTATCAACCAGAGCCAACGATATTTAAAGGCAAAAATATCATAAAACCCATATTCTAACTTCAAAGATAATCTGCCCTATAATTAATTCAAAAGATTTAATCTGCCACATTTTTTCTAAACCCAGATTCTGAAAAGATTACAAGAAAGATTATCGAAAAGCATACAAAATTTGTTCAGACTAGCAAATTCTAGCCACAAAATCTCCTTTGTCCTATCTAAATTCTGATTTCACTGTGTACATAAAAATTATTTTTTGGTGGCAAAACAGAAATTGTTCATCTAAAACCAACACCTATCATTTTTTACAGACTAAAATAAAAATCCTTAAGCCAAATAAGTACAGCCTAGAAAGTTGAGACATTTGCCTCAAGTTATAGAGTTCAGTAAAGTCTAGATTCAATTTCACACTTCCTGACAATAAATCCCAGAGTTCCTATTATTTCCTTGGGAAACTGAAACTTTTAGCAGTAAGTGTGCTGAAATGATTACTTGATGCAGGCAATCTGCTAAGAGTTTAAGCTCATTCACATGTTCTAGCGTTGTCAACCCCCGGGTACCTCATCTCTAGTTAAACTACCACTTTATGGAATGTGGGGTACAGATTCTTTCATTTCCCACTTGAAATTCTGAAAATGATAGAAAAGGTTTTCATATATTCAACTCCCAAATTTTTACTTGTTTATACACAGCTGATGATTTCTTTCTATCCAATTTGAGAATCACCCTTTAGTGTCTAGCCCAGGATTATTAACCCCTAAGTTTCCAACTTCCAGGATAGTTTCAAAGATTATGCAGAGTATCATAAAATGCTTATGACTATAATGATTTTATTTGATACCACAATAAATATGTCATAAAATTCTTTAAGGAAAAGGAGGGATAATATTAGAAGTTTGTAGTAACACAGGGCTATACTCAATACCCTCAAAAAATAAAAATTAAAGATTGGTGGAAATATTGTTGGGGGGTGTATGTGTATATAAATATAGATAGTTAGATATAGTTATTTATGTAGTATATAAATAACTACTATTCATATTTTTATAGTATATATATGTATTTTATATATAGTATTATCCATAAAATTCATGTTAATGGAAGTTACATTCTAAAAAGTGACAGAATTTAAGCAGTTATGTGGTTTATATCTTGAGTAGATTTTTTAAATCTATTATGAGTTTTCATTTTTAACATTCTGATTTTAGAAAAATGTATCAGTCAATCCTTTCTCTCTTATCCACAAGCTACAGATATTCTTTGATCAAAGAATATAGAACCAGATGCACCTACTTCTCCTTATCTGGACACCTCAACCTTGGAATAAAGATGAATCAAGAGCCAGCACCTAATGCAGGTTTACAGAGCAACCACCCTCCCCCACCACCCACACATCTTCCTATCAAAGCCATGGTCTGGGAGATAGATAAATCAGGAGTCGAGTGGCTCTCAGACTTGGGCATATCAGAATTGGGGGTGTCACTGCTGATCCCCAGCCCCAAAGACCTAGTAGGTCCAGGGGTGCACCCTAGAAGTTGCAAGTAACATCCCCAGGGATGCTGATATTCTTGATCCAGAAACTGTATTCTGAGAACCACTGTTACTGATGCTTTTTGAAAAGAGTTATTTCTTAGCTATAGAAACTAATTTTCTATTTCTAGCTACCAAGAGATTGCTAAAAAATAAAAGTTCAAGGCCAGTTATCTGTTATCTCTGGAACTGGTCCTCAGTATACCATGGAGTTGCATGCACACAGCCCCCATTATAGTGACCCCATTGTACTCTGCTGACCCCCAGCTATTCCACATTCCTGGGCTAGGTACTGCAGCCTATTACATAACCACAATAAAGAGCGACATATTCGCTTCATAGCATATCCACATTCTTCTACTAATCATTCATTTACTTCAGTTTGTTTCCCCTGAATAGTTCATGGTAAGTGGTGCGTGCAATTTGGGGGGAGGTGAGGAGTTCTCTGAGTCTGAAAGTCTCCCACATGTTCCAATTATAACAAGGAAGGCCTGTCTGGGGCATGCCTTGAGAGCTCACCTAGGCAGTCCCATGAACCATCAAGCAAGAAACTTTTTGGAAGAGAATTTGGCGTGAAGAGAGAATCAAAGGCCAAGCTGTGAGAAAGGATGGAAGGGAGCAAGCTAAGGATGGGGGTGACCAGGGAGCATCTCCAACAGTCCAGAACCCTCTAGAAGCTACATTTAGTGAGCATGACAACATTTTTCCATTTCAGTAAGGTGAAAGCAGGAGCATAAAGCTAAGATAAGGAACAGGACGTCAAACATCAGAAAAAGAGGCAGATGCCAAAGCAGCCTGAACAGTAACCAGTACCACCTCAGCTTTTAGCACTGCCAGCACCACCTAAGTGGTACCATCATCACTCCCACAAACCCTGAACCCAGCCACACGAGATACTCACAGGCACTATCATTAGATCCTCTCTGCAACCTTATAAACCTGGCACATTTTCAGATGAGAAAATGAAAGAAATCAAGCAGCTTTCTGGGAAAAAGGATAGGATATAGGCATGCTTGCTCCAGGACCCAGCTCTCGGAATGCATGCCATATAACCTTGCTGCAAATATGTACTGCTCAGCTACCAAGAGAGCTCACTGGAAGGAGATCTAGGGCTAGAGTTCCCAGAATTCTGCTATGTTGGAAAAGGTATGTACTATGGTTGCTATCACCACCTAGTTTTTATCTGCACTATTATAATGTGGAGGAAGAACAACAGCTAGGTGCCTACCTCTGGGAAGTCTCACCTTGGGATTTTATCTTCTTCTCAACACGCCAAATAATTTTTTTAAGATTTATTTATGCACACAAGAACTGGGGTACAGGCCAGAGGTGTGAGGGGTAGAGAATTCATCAGAGACAGAATGGGGAACAGAACAGGCAGACTAACTGAAATACCCTGCTGAGGGGAGCAGCGGGTGAGTCAGGAAAGGCCTGCCGTGCCATGTGGGTAGCTCCCAGGCTGGCCGGGGATTGAACTTGTACTGCAGAGGCTGCGGATAGCTTCATAGTGCTGTGCTTAACCCCTTGCACCACCAGGGAGGCCCAACACTCCAAATAATTGCTGTGTGACCTTGGACAAGTCACTTTAGCATGCTGAACCTCAACTCTCACATCTCCATAGTCGAGGAGTTGGACTATGTTAGTGATTTCCAAACTGCAGACTCCACAGAGTGTGAGTTTTGCAGAACTACCTCAGGATATCTGCCGGCTACCGTGCCCATCTCAGTCTGCTTTGCAATCGGACTTCCACATCAGACTCTGGACTGGATGTTCTCTTTTAGTTATAATATTCTGAACTTCAGAGCAATTCAGACTCACTTTTTATCATTCATATAAATAATAGCCCGGCCCATCCTATGTAAACATGGATTGATTTCCTAAAGATATTGGAGATAGGGGACTAAGACCCTAATCTCTGCCACAAGGTTCTATCAGGACCTAGAGAGTGAAGTTCACAGTTTTGAGTGTGAAAAACCACTTTTGATCATTGCTGGGCTGATATTTCAATATGCACATTGCAAGCTTCTAACTATCTTACTACAAGGCATTAAAAGTCTATCACCTTAGCAATAACCAAGACAGAAAGGGTGGTAGGAGTGTGGAGGAAGACATGTGCGTGTCTGAGGCCAGGCTGAGGGATAGCAAACCTCTCCACCTGCTTGGGGAGAAATGGCAGAGCTGGAGAGGGAGTCCTGCCTGAAACTAAAGGGACTCTTACACGCAAGTGGAGAGCTGGCCGTCACTGCTGGGGCACCATCCTGGCCCCCTTATTTGTCTGACTTTGAAAAACTCATATAGTCTTTGTACCTCAGCAGTAATTTCTTTCTAAGGAGGCTTTGAGGAAAACTAAAATTAGAATCATGTTGGCCCTACTATAGTAAGCACTCAATAAATGTTAGCCACCACACTACCACCACTGCCACCATCACATGGAGCTGTTGAAATGGGGAAGACTCATGATCAGATGCATAACAAGGAAACAAAGTAGCAGGCAAGGAGATGAGCTGGGAGACTTCTGCACCAAAAAAAATGAGAACGTTCTAAACACACAGCTGATGAGAATCAAAGAGAAAGGACTGGGAGACACCCAAAGGTGTACTCCACAGCCAGGCAGCCAAGGGAACGTGCTGAGGTGGTCAGGAAGAAAGGAGACTGCAAAGTTCCACTCTCAGGTGTGGGTGACCAGGCACAATGTCTCTTGCAATGAAATGGATCTGGGGCTTCAATCCCTTTCTGGATCAACAATGGCACCCCCAGAGGAGCAGGTTGCACCCACTGACAAGGGGGCCCTTAGCATTCTGAAAGAAGATAGTGAAGTCCAGGGCACTGCTCTTATGCCTTTCCCTTTATAAACAAGGTCCTTTTATAGGGCATTCTCGGCAATTTAGATGTAGGGGCCCTGGAATTTTCTGTTCATGTCCATGAGGTTGCATTTGTATGTAAGTCTGCAAAGGCATATCCAATGCTAATTGTCATTAGAGAATCCTAATGATTTACTGTTATTTAAACTAGAAGACTGAAATTCAGAATTGGCCTCCAAGCTATGTGTTTAGGTTGGGCAAATGGGAGACTCATCCTGAAGGATCTTATGTTCCTCATATCTGTCACTGAGTTAAATACAGAAGATAAAACTACTCAGGTTGAAAAAAAAAACCCACAAACATTTATGTATCCTCTGGAACAGACACCTCATCTGCACACATAAGATCATGTTATGTGGGGTAGAAAAAAATAGAAGGGTGACATCACCTTAGCTTGGACACACTGGACAGTTGGCATGAGATCAATGGCTAGAAGACAGATTCTGGTCATCAGAATCAACTTTAAGGGGTCTGACAGATGTCAAGACAATTGGCAAAACATCCACACATACTAGCTCTCTCATGAGAAAACCTTTGGTCAAAAACAATTCATCCTAATTTTGCAAGACTTCTGAAGGAAGGGCTTTGTAACTGTTACATTCTCAGCATGGCGTCCTTGCTCCAGTTATATCTAATAGAGATACTCCAGGACATCGGCCTGCACGGGCCTCAACTAGGTTTAAAGAATTCAGAGAGGTCTCATTCTACTCTAGTCCCCATTAAGCAAGCAAGCAAGCAAGCAAGCAAGCAAGCAAGCAAACAACAACAACAACACAAAACAGTGCAAAAAGGGTCACTTCTCAGGGAGAGGTAAAAGTAAGACTGTTTTTTTGCCGACTGCTCAGCCTCCCAGGATGCCCCAGGCAAGAACAGTTAACCTTACATATTATTAATGGGCTACATTGACTCTTTCCTCTGACATGCTGAAGTGTTCTATGACAAATACATACAAGTAGGTTATCTCTATGTGCAAAGGCTATCTTTGTATCGATTATTCGTCTTTATCAGACTAAACAGTCTTTGCTAAGATCCACATATTTTAAAGAAGGCAGAGCAATGAAGGGAAGGGCAGAGTTGCCTCCATGGGGGCAAATCATTCAAGGTGGATTATGTTCAGACTGTGGCCAGGTCCATCAGCTGACACCTTGTCCATGTAACATTACAAACATAATCCAAAGGGAGAAAATGCTTTTACATATAAAGTTGCTCAATATGCTACTGGGCAGTCACTAAAAGGATGGTGTCTCTATTCCCTATTAGCCAAGAGCAAAGAGCTCATGTCCATTCTCTATAGCATTGCAGGTCGAATTTATTTTTACTACCTGATGTAGTAAACACATTAAAAAGTACCTATTTCAAAGAAAGTTTCAATAGAAAGTCTGTCATGTTGAAGGTTTCTGCATTCCTTCCACTTTTACTGTTATAGAAATTACAGATTTCAATAGTAATTAACACTTATGAAATATAAAATAAGGGGAAAAATACCTAGAAAGCATGAGAGAAGAAATAAAACATGAATACCTGCAATTAATATTGAAACTCAAGTCTTTAACAAATTGTCAAAGATGAAAAAAAAAAAACACTTTGTAAAGAGAGGCAGACATTTTATGTCTACAACTGGAAAGAAATTATTACAAGTTCTTCGGAATGCAATATAGTAGTAGGTATGAGGATTACTGAAAGAGTATGCATTTGATCAAACCAGTCTATTTCTAAAGAGCAATTCCAGAGAAATAATCAGAGATGCAAGCAAATATTTATCTGCAAAAGATCCTCATTACAACATCATATAATAAGAAAAAATTAGCAGCAACTTTCTAGATCAATAGAGATGTGATTAAATAAATCATAGTATAATCATGTGCTAGAATATTATAAACCAACAAATTCATGGTTTCAAAGAGTATTTTTAAATTTGAGAAAATAACCATGGTAAAGCCCTAAAAAAATAAGTAGGATCTAAATATGGGACTAATTCTATACATATATTTGAAAGTAATGGAGAAAAACATAGCTCAAGTTTAATAGCTGTTTTCTTTAGATGATATGTTAATGAATGATGTTTATTTTCTTCTTTGTGGATTTTTCCCCTAAATTTCTACTGTGAGCAAGAACTATTTTTAAATACAAAAATTATGAAAATAGCAATAATACTTACATATATGCTTCAACCATTATAGACTCCTCAACAAGGCAGTGAACCCTATAATTTCATGGCTCAATGATAACAAACCAAAAGGGCCTCAAATATTTTCTTCTATCCAGAAAATTGCTTTAAATGGAAGACTACTGAAGATTTTGGGGAAAATAAACACATACATTGTGACGCTTGAGATTTACTGAAAGGCATGAAGTGTACTTTGAAATGCATTCCTCTTCACCAAAGACTTACCTTAACAATGCATTTCTCTTAAACAGGTACAATCTTTCAACAAATGCAAGAAAGCTATCAGTTCATCTAGAGGCCAGTAAAAGAGGCATTGAAACTTAAAATCTCAAGCATATTCTATAAAGTTGCTAAAAAAAAAATGATACTTTGGGATACTTCAGTTATGGATTTGTTGTTTGGAGCAACTAGAAGATTCCCAGTATCTTGAAACCCTGCTTGGTGACTCAAGTCTTACATTCTCTTTTAATAAACTGGTGAATCTTATTGCTTGTCATCTGCAACCAGTCACTTGAGGGTCTCAACCTTGGGTCACAGAGACCCCTGGGAGCCAGGAAGAGCATCTGATTATTTCTAACGCACACACACACACACACACACACACACATATACATAGTTCTGATTACATTTTGTAACTAACAACAAATGTATTTAAGCTAACAGATTTTGTCTTTAAAATGTTTGTTAAAGCTAGTGTTTCTTTAAAGAAAAAAATAAAAACACCCAATATTTCTTATCTCCTGCTAGCATTGCTCACTAAAAGGTCAATTTTCACCTATAAGTTACTGAAATACACAATAACCAAAGAAAGGGGTCACTGTGACCTGCCTCCATCTCCAGCAGATTCTATTATGTATTTTACCCATAAGTGGGCAACTTAACAGACAGTAAGAAAATGCTTCTTTCTTGTGTGCTGTTAGCACTGTAACAGAGCCACGACAGATAACAAGTCGAAGTCACAGGAAAGGGGGGAAACCAAATGCACTCCCTTTACACAGAAACTGTTCAGTAATTGATTTAATTTCTTTTTTTCATTTAAATTTTATTTTTATATTCCCCATACAATTACAACCCCCTTATTTTGACCCCAATCTCTCCTTTCCCCACCCCCCCACCCCCCATAGAGTCTCTGGTTCATAGTTGTTTGTTGATTTTGGTATTTTCTTTCTTATAGTTATTCTTTTTCCTGGTCCCTTATTTAAGTTTTCTAGATTCCTGCTATGAGTGAGACCATCAGGTAGCGTCCACCATATACAAGGACTGTGGTGTGCACGAAGTGGGAGGTGAAAGAAGTGGGGAGCAAGGAAACAGTCATGAATAGACACAGGTTCTTCCCCTAACAAGACTCCAGAGAACTAAAGTCAGACAAGAGAGAACGCATATAACATAGATAGGCCCTTTATGAATGTTGGGGACATATGTAAGAACTCAAAAAAGTTCATTTTTTTAAAGTTCTTTTGTTAAAAAAAAAGATTTATTTTATTTATGCATACAAGAACAGGGGTACAGGCCAGAGGTGTGGGGGTGAGAGGATTCACCAGAGACAGAATGGGGAGCAGAACAGGTGGAGCTACTGAAATACACTGCTGAGGGGAGCAGCAGGCGAGTCATGAGAGGTCTGCTGTGCCATGTGGGTAGCTCCCTGGCTGGGGCTCAAACTCGTGCTGCAGTGGCTGCAGATAGCTTCAGAGGTTACGTCTTAACCCCTTGTGCCACCAGGGAGGCCCTTAAAGTTCATTATTTTTTAAGATTATTCTAAAAAATCTAAAACCAGGAAAAGCTATGAATAGGTAATAAATTCTGGTATCATGCATTAAGCATTTACTTGGTGCCTTATGTATACACCACCTCCAGCCTGCCGAGTAACTCCAGCAAGGAGGATGTTAATGTCCCCATTTAATGAACAAGAAAAAGATGACATCCCATGTATGTGCACGTATGAAATGCTACATGGCCTGTAAAATGGTATTAATGAAGGATTTAACATATTACCTGAGCTTTGTTCAAAACAAACGTTTTCTTTAAATTATGTATTATCACAACTGTGAAAGCAAAAAAACTACTACATGACATAGATACCAAAGTGTAAAATAGTGGTTTTTACTGCCTTGTTGTGCCCATAGTATTTTCCTTCTTTCGTTTCTATCTTCCAAGGGATACAGACATGTTACTATTTATCTGGGATGCTGAGGCTGAGAGGTAGCACAGCTAGTTCTTGGGACCAGTTCTCCAGTGGTAATCATGACAAATGGCAGCAACTAGAAAACTCAAGTTAAACAAGATCACGAGTGCCAATGATATAGGTAGGTAAACAGGCATTTATGACTTTCAATATCAATCTCGATTTCATTACTACCTCCTTTTTGAGTAACGGAAAAAATATCTCAAAGAATTTTTTTTTAAAAAAGGTATATACGCACAGCGAATAAAGAGGAATGCCCCAGCATTCTTGACATCTCTGTTAAATATCCTGTTGGTAAAATATACTCCATCATTGCTAGAATAATGCCAATAGTGCCCATGAAGGAATATTTAATTACCACAACAACACTCAGAATCTCCTTCATTACCTCTTTAGGAGTTTTAAAATTCTCAGGCGAGATCCTCAAGTGCTGTCCCATGCACACATTTAAGGGGGGAACAATTCAAATCTGTGCACTTGGGACAGAGAATATCAATTTTCGAAACTGATTACAAGACTTGCAGGAATGTCTCTTGAAAGTGTAATTCAGGAATACATGAGCACACCAGCACACTCAGGAGCCACAGATACAGAGAATTTCAGTAACCTGGGAGTGACCATAAAGGTTTACTGCCCGCAGAACTGAAAGCCTCTGAACAATCCATCCAGAGATAAAAACACAAATTTCTCAGATTGGAAATGGCATGACAAACTTAAAATTACTTTGATCACTCAAAATCATACAGTGCTCCTGAGAGACCATTATGGCAAGAATAACTACATATGTAGCATTAATTTCATATTGCTATAGGATTGCTCAGAGGTTATTTTTAATCATTTTCTAGCTACATTTGTTAATTTCCCAGCACCGAAATCCATGGATCCCAGTTTAAGGAATCTAGATAAACTATAACCACGGGAGCACATACTTATACCAAAAATAGGTAGAGATAAAGCCATGTTACATGAACTTTAAATATTCCTAAAAATCCATGTCTGAATAAAAATCTATGTAATGATTTACCCCCCTGTAACTTCCCATCACAATCCCTGATGTGGTTCCACGACAGAAATTCCATGTGTTAAAACAGCTGCTTTTAAATCCACACACAGGCACTAAAGCCCTACAGTTATTTAAGAGAGCATTTGGTCTTTGTCAATAAGTTACTTGTGTGTATTTGATTCATTAAAAAAGTCCCAGAAGAATATCCAATGAGCTAAATTCATATGAGAACATACTGAGTATGGCACGCATACTTTTGAATTTCCCAGAAATTAAATTCCATGTTATTATCAGTCTTCATTTGATCTTAAATATTTTACTAGCTATCCTCCGTATTGAATTGAAAAAACCGACATAAATCAAAAATCAGACGTTTACCCACATGCAGTTTGCAGCAACATGGATGGAGCTAGCAGGGATCATGCTCAGTGAAATAAGTCAGAAAGAAAAAGAAAAATACCAGATGGTCTCACTCATAGCAGGAATTTAGAAAACCTAAATAAGGGACCAGGAGAAAGACTAATCAATACAAAGTAAAAATCAAAATCAACAAGCAACTATAAACCAGAGGCACACTACTGGGCGGGGGTTGGGGGGAGAGAGGAAGGACTAGAGTCAAAATAAGGGGGGGGTGCAATTGTATGGGGAATATAACCAAAATGAAAATGCATACATTGTGCAAAGATGAAAATGCATACATTGTGCAGAATTCCTGCCTATGAAAGTGTTTTCAGCTGATAAATGTTTGTGTAAATTGTTTGGTGCAAAGTGCAATGAACTAGAACTTGTAGAACTAAAATGGACAGGAATTGCAAGAGGTAGTATAGAAAGAAACTCAACGAACAAGGCAAAAATGTTGATAACAGATACATACAGGCTACTACAATTGAGGAGAAATTTACATGGCTCTCCCATTTAACCACCAGAGAGGAAAGTTGGATGCACTTCCAATATCCCTTCAGGCTCCTGCTGACATGAGAATCCTGTACTATCAATAGTCGACAACAGGTTTGAGTCTTAGAAGTCCTGTGGATCCCAAAAGATCATGGAAACTAAATGCTAAATCACCCCCAAAGCAGCTCTTGGAAACCATACACTCCAAGTGGATTCTTAAAGGGCAATATTACACTCTTGCAAAAAGAGAAAGGAAATTTGCTCTATCTACTATCTCTAAAGCCAGAGAAGGCAACCATGCTGGGCACAGCCAAGTCACCACCAAGTTTTGTGTCACAGAGAATACTAACCCTGTGAGAAATCATGAAGTCAGTGAGATTCATCATGGAAACATTCCAATAGTCTCCACAGCCCCCATCTGTCTCAAGATGGCCTCATCTTGAAACAAAACTGCAAAGAGATATTTTTTGTTGCTTAATTACATTTCATTTTTTATAACTTAACTTTTTCCATCTCCAATTTATCAAGTGAGGCATCTACAAAATCAGGTACAAATCCATATCAACCTGAAATCACCAAGCACAGGCAGACTTCCAAAGCTCTCCAGGGTCACCTGAAGTCCACTCCTTGATGAATCCCACCTGCACACCATGTGACAGAAGAGAACTCTAGTGCTGACCAAGCAGAGAACTTTGAACTTGATGCCAAACTAGAACCAACACAGAGCTCTGCCTGACTGGAATAGAGGGCAAATTCTCAAGTAAAGAACCACTCAGGGAATGCGGTCTTTATTACCTAAACAGGGGGGAAAAGAAACTTTTAATTAACTCTGGACAAGTCGTCCAGTCCCAGAGCACAGTTCAGGCCCGCCATCAGCTCTCTCAGCACCAGAGATTCAGGCGAAGTGCTCTGTCCCCTCCGACACCATGGAGCTGGACCCTGCTGAGCAGGGGTCTAGAGGAGGACATGGGACGGGCCACAAAAATTGGCAAACAGCAGCTTTGCTGTCAGCAGGCCTCAGGGTCAATTTTCTGAGCTGAGGAGAGGAAATTCAAGGATGGTTACGTATGCCAGTAAACATTTCCCATGCACCTAAGTATCAGCCTCTCTCCTCCAGTGTTTACCGTAGGGCAAGTCCTAAGTGCTTCCTTTAGTATATCTCGGAACATTCCAGACTTCTCAGGGGTGGGAGTGATGGTAATGACTGAGGAACCCCAGGAGCTAACCCCAAGACTAGTCCTCGAATTTTCATTGCAAGAACCTATCTTCTCACAGGCAAGATTCTCTCAGATAAGGAATTTTTCCTTCACATGAGGTAACGGGAGAGGTGGTAGCTTCTAGAATTCTGAAGAGGCAGCCCCAGGTATGACACTCATTTAGTGAAATGGGTGCCAGGAGACCCCAGGATAACCTTGAGGCAGAGGTCTTGAACTTGGCACTGGGCTGAATGCAGAAAGGATGGGATGGCTCATCTTCACCCACTCCCTATGTCATGGGCTAATTTGTGGTTCCCTCCCCCCCACAAAAGTTAAGTGGAAGTCCTAACTCCAGGGCCTTGGAATGTGACCTAATGAGGTTTCTGGGGTGGGTGCCAATCCCAAAAGACTGGTATCCTTGTAAGAGGGGAAATTTGCACAATGACAGACATGTATACAGGAAGACAATGAAAATACATGAGGAAGGAGCCAGCCACAAGCCAAGGGGTGCTCAGCATTGCCAGAAAACACCAGAAGGGAGGAGAAGAAAGGAAGGGGTCTTCCATAGAGCCGCTGAAGTAGCACGGCCCCACTCTCTTGATTTCTCACTTGTAGCTAATCAGTTTCATCAACGGTGCTCACCAAGCTCATCCACTGTGAGGACATCAATTTCAGCCACCCCATTTAAAGTCAGCCTTTACTAGGAACTCTTAGGACCATGTGCTTAGGGAATTCTGATCTTTTCCCTCCATTTTGGAACAATGACTGATTATTACAATTATTACACAATTTCCTTGTGTCCTTTTGAGAGAATAGATACCAAAAACTAACATATCAAAAACTAATACCATGAATGAGCTCTTCTGATGAACTAAAAGTAAAACCACCTATTTACCAGCTTAGGAAATTGATATATTCTTACATGAGAAATTTAAATATTCCTTCTGTCCCTTATTTTTGACTATTTAATGAATGGATATTAATAATATGAATATTATTAATCAAACAAATATTAATTGATTGAAATATTTTTTGAGAACTCAAGAAAATAACGAAACAGTTCATTCCAGAGAGACTGATTAGACTACCAATAATCACTTACAAACTAGAAAAAGTGCTTATATTAAAAAATGGGTCACATAATCTATGTCCCAGCAATTCTATCCCTAGGTACATACACCAAGGATTCAAAATCACTAACTCAATAAGATTAATGCATAACTATATTCACTGAAGCCTTATTTATAATAGCCAAAGTATGGAAACACCTAACTGCCCAATGACAGATGAGTAGATTAAGAAGATGTGGTATGTATGCACAATGGAATACTACTCGGCTATAAAAAAGATAACTTCCTGCATTTGTGACAACATGAATGGAACTGGAAGGAACATGCTAAGTGAAATAAGTGAGAAGGATAAAGTCAAATACCAGGTGATTTTACTCATATGTGAAATAAAAAGGAAAAAAGCGAATTGACAAAACTAAGACAAAACAAATGCTTGGAATCTGAATGCAGAATTGAGGCTTTTAGACTGGGAGGGAGCATGGGGATGAGAACAAGGCAGGAAGGGGCTCAGTGATCTAGGGTAAAAGACTATGGGTGCTCGGTGGTGGTAACATTCATCTGCGAGGTGTAAACCTATTTCCCTAAAGCATATACAGTATTGTAAACCTGTGTTACCTCAATAAAAACAACCAAATGAAATAAAAATTTAGAAATTGGGTCACTAGTTAATTATGCATCACTTCAAGTTTTCATTTCAAGTTCTCATTTTTCATGCTTTTGCAGTCTGTCACTAATATTCCTTGCAATGCTGAAAATGTTTCCTTTGAAAATAAAGTTGTGTAAGCCTCACTATAAAAGTGAATTTTCACACACCAAGTTCTTAAACAGCCCTTCATAAAGGCACATGATTGAGAAAGCTTTCATTGTAACTAACCTCAAACTTTTACTCAGCTGACATGGACTGAGATATTCATAGTGATCACAATCACATCAAGTCTATTTTTGATAATATGTAAGGGATGCAGAAGGTGTCACACAAAGTGATTCAGGATCACTCATCACTCTCCTCACTGGGGCAAGGCGGAAGTGTTCAGATGACCCCAAGCAAGGAGAACATGCGTTTGCATGCCCCCTTCCTGCAGAAATAATATTCAGCAACTGCACTGAAAAACTGGTTTGAGGCTTCAGCACTCAATGTTCAGGTGGGTGCCTGCTCACAGCTCGTTTCCTGGCAAGTGAACACAAAACCTACCCAGAGACACCCCATCTCAATTTGAGAAAATGGTATGTGTGTGGACAACTATTCTGGCTAAATACCACTTATTAACTGCTAATTAGATTTATACTCTGTATCTTCTATAGTCTGTAATTATGAGCCCCTCAGGCTTGAACACCAGGCAACCAAATGGAGGAAGCTTCTGGCCATAGCAGCTCAGTGACAAAACATCTCAAGGATGAAATGCACAGCAAGTCCCAGTCTCCTTGCTTCCCATCTTGTTAAAGCAGCCAGATATTAACCCAGCACCCAAGACAAACCATGGACGGCAATCACCCAGTCTGAACTGGTTCTTTATCCTCCTGACTCTGGCCCCTGCCTGCTTCTCCAGTGCCATCTTCCATGTGTTATAAGCATCTGGACAAGGGGGTTGAATTTTAGTTCTCTGCACACACTAGGCATTTTCCTCTGCTGAAAATGCCCTTTCCCCACCTGTACCTGCCCCTCACTCAACCCCAAAGGCCATCTCAACAGTCTCAGAAGGCTTCCTAATCCCCAGATCTCATTCTTATTGGCAGGTTTGTCAGTGTGGCAATTGTTTACTTCAGTGGCCATTTCTGCTGCTGATCTGGAAGTTCCTGGCCAATAGTACTTTATCTCGGTCACCTGTGTATATGCCATTCCAGTCACATAGTAGGTCTGCAACAAGTAATTGTTTTATAAAGGTGTGTGAGGGCCCCAGGGCAGGTTAGGCATATGGCATGTGGGTTAAGATGGCTGGGGTACATCTTAAGCTCTGTGGTAGACAAATATCTTTGTCTACATCATGGAAAACAGAGAATCATATACTGGGCAGTAGCCAACTCCAGTACTGCTAAAATAGGACTAAATTGGATGGAAATAAATCAGCCACATTTGTAATTTCCTGATTATTTTTCTCACGTCATGACTGAAACAAAGGAATCCAGTAGTCATGGCGCAGAAACAGAAAGTGAAGGGAAATCTGTTCCAAGGGAGTTTGAACAAGAGGCAATTAATAAGGGATTAAGGTTAAGTAAAACCACAGAGGAGCATGTAACTGCAGCATGTTAAATGCTCACCACTGGAGTGGCAATTAGGTAGGCAAAACCCACAAGAGGGAAAACATTTGCTACGTCGATGAAGAACGGTAAGGAGCTTCGCAGAGGTATCCCCCATGGACAGACCTCTCTGCAGAGCAGAAGGCGGGGGTTCTACTCTGACCCTTAGGACAGGCAGTTAAGAAAGTTGGGCAATTAGACTTGCATTTCAGGGTGGTGAGAGCTGCTCCGTCAATTCCTTTACACTAATGCATGAAGGTGAGGCAGGTGACCAGCAGACAGCTCACTGCACAGCACTGACAGCTCAGAAGAAACCATGGCCCCCATCTGAGCAGTAAGGCTTACAAAACACCACAGGGAGAACCGGTGTCTGCTCTCCCCTCCCATTCCTTCAAGCAACGAGTATTTACTGAGCACCACCTATGTCTCAGGCACTGAGATGAACAGGGTTGAGGAATTGACTTTGGCCAAGACCTTCCAGGCGAAGCAAACAAGCTTGAGACTCAGACACACCAAGGAAGAAACCCTGTAGAACTCTGATAGAGTTTGTACTCGGGAAGGGGAGATCGGAGGCAAATGGCACAGAATAAATGACAGTGGAAAAACACAGTAGCAAAGAGGCCTGGCACTGGGACATGGAAGAAGGTGCTGTCTGCAGTTTTAATAGAGTGGTCAAGGGACCTTTCTGGAACAGTGATTTTGAAACAGCAACTTGAAGAAAAGGAGAAATCATTAACTGGATGCAAGACCCACACAAAAATATAGCAGTTGCACATTTGACAAAGATAGGATTTTCTCCTCTTTGAATGCCTGCTTGGGTTTACTTGATTTAGAAGAACAGCAATATAATTGGGGGCATGAACTCTGGATGAAGACACACCCAGGTTTGTTTTCTAGTTCTGCCACTTGCAACTGCAAATAACCATGATCTCTATCGGCTTATCTGACCAGGAGCCGCCATAAGAGGACGTAAGCACACCCTTCATTATTATTTTTTAATCGTATTATCTTTTATTGCGGTAACACTGGTTTACAGCACTATATATGATTTGGGGTGATAGCTGCATACCTCTTCAGATGTTATCACACCACACCCACCAAGACACCAATAACCCTCTACCACATCCTCTACCCTTGTTCTCTACCCCTACCCTCTGCCTCTCCTAGCCTCAAAGGTTTGTTTTGGTTTAGTTTTCTCTGTTCCTTTGTTTTGTTACTTTATCTCCCACATGAGTGAAATCACCTCTTATTTCTGATTTATTTCACTTAGCATCTCTCCTTCTGTCCCATCCACTTTGTCACAAATGGCAACATTTCACTTTAAAAAAATAACAACAACTAACAGCTGAGTAATATTCCATTGTGAATACATAGAGCTCCTCTTCCTAATCCACTCATCTGTCCTTGGGCACTTACATTGTTTTCGTCCTTGGCTTTTATAAACTGTTGCAATGAACATAGGAGTGCACGTATCTAACCAATCCCCTTTGAATTAGTGACTTTGTATTCTTGCGGTACATAACTAGGAGTGGAATTGCTGAGTTGTATGGTAGATGTATGTTTAATATTTTGAGACAGTTCCATACTGTTTTCCATAGTGTCTGGACTAGTCTACATTCCCACCCACAGTTCTATGAGGGTTTCTTTTTCTCTCCACACTTCCTCCGACATTCATTTCTGGTCTTTTTGATATGGGCTATTCTCACGGGAACACACCCTTTACTTTAGAATTTGGTGGGCTTTTGTCCTCAGCAGTGCTATGAACCATAATACACCCCCATGGGCTCCCACTGCCCCCAGCACAGTGCAGAAACTCCTGACCCTGGTGGCCTGAGACACTCAGAACATGTGACTTTATTCTGAGATGCTGGATTAAGAAATTCAGGAAGTCCAAGCTCTGTCTCATAAATTCACTGCTCTGCATATGCAAACATTCACCCAGCCCCCACCTCGATATTATCCTACAGCTTCAGAATAGTAACAAATCATGAGGCTTGATCCCATCGGTGGCTATAATCAATCTTAACATAAAACACAAATGAGATCTTGAATAGTAGAAGTCACACAATCTTCTAGTGCTTCATTTGGCAAATGAGAAAACTTTTATCATGTCAATGGTACAGTCACAGTCCACCCCTTTGCTCTAGATCTAGGCTGCCACACCTCTCCTAGAGCGGAAGAATTCCTTCATTCTGCGGGCAAGGCACAGACCCGGACGTCCTGAGTTTCCGATACTGACTACAGGAGATGATTCTTGAATACGTCTGATGAGGTCAGATGTTCTTTTCATAGAAATAGCTTGTCATTTTGATCTAAGAGGAAATCCACCTGCACTTTTAGAAACAAGAATGTAGAGCTTTCTATGGGAATGTTTTTTTTTTTTTTAAAGGATTCTTTTAAGCAAGTGTTTTTACCACTATCTAGTGTCAGTCACAATTTCCACACTGTCCAAAAATAGCCAACTAGAAAATGTTAGGAGCTACTAGGCAGAAGAATAAAAGCTTGCCCCCATGCCATTGTTATCCCTTCTCCTGATTTCTTTACAGCCTCTCACACTTGCCCCAGTCACATAATCTGTTCACTTGGTGCTGATCAGTCTCTGCAGCTAGGCTGAAGCTCCCTGCAGGTGGGGAGGCAGGTGGCCCCAAGTGGCTGGGCAGCCTGCTGGCCCAAACACTGATGGGCTCTCAGTCCCTCCTCATTATCCTGGTCTCTCCAGCACATAGATCCAGGGAGTACTCAGTGCATAAATGAATTTCACCATCAAGACGGAAAGCCATTT
The DNA here is from genome assembly GCF_014898055.3 of Talpa occidentalis. Classification (NCBI taxonomy): domain Eukaryota; kingdom Metazoa; phylum Chordata; class Mammalia; order Eulipotyphla; family Talpidae; genus Talpa; species Talpa occidentalis. Next base: position 11,965,970 of record NW_023601322.1, read on the forward strand.
AGACGCTACCTGGTGGCATTTCAATTTGGGAGTTTGCAAATTGCCTTTTACTTTTATTCTTTGCTTACACTCCTTCTACTCCCCACCCCCACCCCCCAAAAAAAAGCAGCAGATTTGAACACAGACTTGCAAAAGCACAACTTGAAGTCAGTTTAATGATGATGCGGTGACACCTGAGATTGGGCACCTGCAGGAGCTGGGACAGCCTCTGTTCAGGGCCCATGGAAAGCTGGGGGTGTGCTCTGCCAGGGGGGAGTGACTTGCACCACCCACGAGTGCACTGCTGACTCTCACCGCTGGGTTGGGTGCTTTTCCCTAAATGGGCTATCACTAAGCTAAGAGGCTGGCTGTGTCATCGAGGCTTTCTGACTTGTGTCAGACCCAAAATGGAATTTTAATGGTAACATCCCCGCAACAGGATGATGCATCATCCCCTGGGATCTGCAGCTCCACACAGGTGACAGAGCTGCACTCGCTCCTCTATTCTCATCCTCTCTCTGACATGCATACCTTTCAGCTTACATAATCTTGTCGATAAATTATTTTCTTTCAGAAATAGAGTTCCCTCGGCACACTCATGAGGAAAACGACTCTACCTTTGCTTTGTGGGCTCCCATTACTGAGCAATATATTGAAAAATTAATTTTTTAAAGCTAGTTAACAAAATTAGGGAGGCATTTTCCCCATCTGATGAATCTTACATATTAAACCTCACTGTCTCTGGTTGCTGTCCTCACTAGGTCCAGAACATAAGGCCTTTAAGGCGTGTATTTAAACAAAAAATCAGGGCCTCCCTAGTGGTGCAAGAGGTTAAGTCTCAGCACTATGAAGCTATCTGCAGCCTCTGCAGCACGAGTTTGATCGCTGGCTGGCCAGGGAGCTACCCACATGGTGCAGCAGACCTCTCCTGTCTCGCCTGCTGCTCCCCTCAGCAGTGTATTTCAGTATATCTGCTAGTTCTGCTCCCCACTCTGTCTCCGGTAAATCTTCTCATCCCCCGCACCTCTGGCCTTTACCCCAGCTCTTGTATGCATAAATAAATAAAATAAATCTTTTTTTAAAAAAGTAAAAGCAATCAAGTGAAAACAAGAATAAGAGAAGGAAAAAGCAGCCAACCTTCCAAGAATCTTAACTCAACAAAAACTACTGAGTATAAAGGAAAAAGTACTCCTTGGTGTCTGGCACAAATATTTGGTAAGTAATGGCCTAAAAGAAGACAAATTATTTTTAAGTAATGAACAAGCCAATGTCTTAACTAGCCTTGTTAATAAGTCAAAATAAATAGTACATAAATAGAAGAGCAGAAAGCACAAAGTCCAAAGAGAACAAATTACTTTCTAATACATCGTCTACCCATTAAACTCACGTGGAATGGTGCCCCTGCACACCTCACCCCAACAAGGCAAGAAGGAAAAAGTGCAACACAATAAAATGCCTCCGCATCTCCCTGACAAAGCTGGAGGCTTCCGGGAGTGGCGGGCTTGGCTGTTAGCCTGGCAGGTGTTGGCCAAAGTAAACTCCTCGACCCTGTGCATTAGGCTGAGGGTTCAAATCCCCATGCTGGCAAAGGCTGGTGAAGTTTACCACCCTGGGACTCCCTGCGGCCTCTGCTCAAAACTCCATGCCCAGATGTCCTCTGTGACGTAGTGGGTGTGCAGGCCTGACCTGAGTCAGAGGCGGTTATAATTGCATGTGACCATCTGGCCCGCGGCAGGCCATGAGTCATCAGCAAGGAAGTGGGGCGCTGACATCACTGCAAACGGGGCTTTTGTGTGGATTTTTATGAACCTCCATTCACCCCACTTGAATCTCTCCTCTCTGGGTCTCCGCTTTACCTGAAGTGATGCCGCTAACCTACAAACTGCCTCTGGAAGAGGATGTTAAGTCACATGCCTGATGTGCTGTCCCTAAATTTCCAGAGTCTTCCACTCTCCAGGAGAAAAATCAATCCATTGTTTGCAAGGGTGATGTCAATCAGGAGCTGGCAATTGAACCCTTCTTCCAGTAACTACTTCCAAGATGAAAACATAGCTTTCATATGTCTCAGCTGCATGAAGACAGCTCATGGTTTTATCTGAGATCCCGTGATTGCTGGGGCTGATCCAGTTGTGGCAACCACACAAGCAGGGAGTTTCTATACGATTGAGACCTCGGGCTTTATCTGGAGTAAGAGGCGAAGTAGCCTTGGATTTCAGGGGGCACCTGCTGTTCTCCCCCAGGCCTGACCTGCAAGTGCTGGCCAGTCAGTGGGTCACACCTGTGAGCTGCTGCCTCTACCCACCGCCTGCCCATGTTCCTGGGTACAGAATACCAGGCCAAGCGCAAATACTGATGGTAGGTTCAAGTGTGCCCAGTGACTCTGGCTGGAATTCGGAGCTGCTGAGAACAAAGATAGATTCTGAGAACACAACATGTGTGAGTCTGCCACCGCCCGAAAGGTGAATGGCCTCAGGAGCCTCTGCAGCTCCAAACAGGCTGCTTTCAAGGCGACCCACTGGATGGGAAGCCCTCTGCATTGGCAGCACATTAACACCACGAAAACCCACCAGGAGGGAGATGACATGGAGGATGAGTTTTTTGCCCAGGTGAATGAAATGACAGGTAAATGCATTCACCTCACTGAAACTTGACTTGGATCAGCCCTAAGGACAGACTGCTGGAATAAACAGTGCCTGAAATGAAACAAAAAAGCCATAACAACCCTCCCAGCACAAGCATCATAACCACAAAAGTCTCTGTTTTGTCAACAGCCACCAAGATATTGTCAATAAGCATCCAGGACTCCCCTCGCACCACACCCACCAAACAAACCACTTTAGAATAAAACTTGCATACTCTTCAAGCAGCAAATTCCTATCATTCTGTCCTGCTTCCATTTGATATCTTCTTGTTGTATTACACACTGGCAAGAGCATGTCCTAAACTTCTTGTTTTAAGTCAACACTTAGTTCAATATGAGATGCCAAAGAAGCCATTGTAAGAAGTGGGGGAAAAAATCATAACTCTGACTGGTAACATCTGTGAGAATCTCTTCCCTTTCTTTTCTCCTAATTAAATAGAAAGCATTTTTTTCCCTCTTCTTGATTTAGCCATGTTCTTACTCAAATTCACTTAGGAATTAAAGATCGCCTAAGGTGATCTTAAAAAAAAGTGGATACCACATAGGTTCTTTAAATTCCCTTTTGTCTTTTGGCACTTGCTTTCTTTTTTCAACATGATCTACCTCACATACTTGTAGACAAAATACTTCTCAGTGTGAAATCAAGTATTTTAATACTGAACAACTCAGATTTGACGGTAGGCTTTGCTCCTGAACACTGTAGATTCATGTTTATTGTCTCAAGTTCATTCATCTTAAGCAACACTCAACATTAGGAAGACTCTTTTGAAAGTAATCTGGCTCATTTAAAATAAAGGTGTGGCCTGCACTCAACTTTATTTAAGGCTTTGGCAACATATGGACATACACTAGCTAACAGTTTATGACTCATCAAATGAGACAGTATAGAAACAAACAAACAAAAAAAAGTCACATGTTAATCTTATTAGTAAGTGTGGGAAAATGACAGCAAAACCTAAAGGAAAATTCAGTTGAATATGTTCTGGGTTTTAATGTTTGCTTCTCAAACTAACTATAATAACAGTATTCAGCTTAAGTCATGTAAGCCAAATGCCAAGGGGTAGAAAGATTTCTATCACCACCAACCAAAAACTTAGATATAAACCATGAATCATCCTCCGAGCAAATCATTTCACGACCCAAGATGTGATTTCCTTTGAAGTCAGAACAGCTGGTGTCTCCTTCTACAGTGAGATTTCCAACTCGGAAATACTCAGAGAAGAGGCCCAAAACAGAACAGGAAGAAAAACACAAACCAATGATTTCTAGGTCAGAGAACATCATTTGTAGAAATTAAATGTCTATTATTTCCCACTATTTTTTTTAAAGAAAACAAAGGTATCTATTGTGTTTTCACTTCTAGAATAAAGAGTACATTTTGTTCTCGAAGCAGCGAGTAAGTAATCAGGAGGCTTCACATCACAATTCCTTTCAAGTTTCATTCTTTGCCACCATCTGTCTGCACACAGGAGGGCAAAACTGATCGGGTCCAGCTAACCCTTGGCTCCCAAAAGAAGTAATTTATAAAGGGAAATCTTAGTATGCACTATATAAAAGCAATATCACACCACCATCAAAATCTGTGCCAAAAGCAGATATGTGTTCACCTAATAAACAAACAGTGGCATCTTTGTTCTTACCGATAATTGTCCTCAAGGCTCAAGAAAAACAAGTCATCTCTCCTGCCGGGAAACGTCTAAGGGGAGATCTTGCTGGAACACAGCTGGAAGTCTACCTAGGCGGCCCCTGGGCTCCTGGCCTTTGCTTCTTTCTCCTGGCGTGGAAACACTGCCCTCACACACCTCTACTGGCACCGGAGGCCACCGGCAAGTTCAACACAACTGAGCAGGAAGGCACCCAGCTTGCTACTTATGTTGATGATTCACTTCACTGACAGCTAGAAAGAAATGCTCGTTGGTGGAAAAGGAGTTGAGTCAAGCTCCACCCCAACCGTAAGGATTAAGTAACTCCACCCAGCTCAGCAATAGCTTAAATAACCACACCACACTCCTAATGTTAAGGTACCTGCTGCAGCATCACTTCTGCAAGGGCAGTTCTCAAAGGGTCAAAAGAGAACAAGGAAGGGCTTACAGAGCAGGACGGGCAGTACCCATCCCTGTAACGGGCCAAGAGTTCCTGTAACTTCCCCTGGGCTGCTTTGCTTACTTAAATCTGCATCTGAACTTTCTGGACACATGGCAGTCAAGACCTGCCCTTCACCCTTTACAACTGACACAGCCACTCTTCATGCCGCGCCCCACACCAGGCAGGTTAGAGAGAGCGACTTGCTAGTTCTCAAGGAGCTTAAAGTCTCGAAGGGGAAAAAAGACTGGAACAAAGACAACCACAACACAAGCTACAATACCAAACTCCTATCACGTTTCCAGAATTGGGAAGGAAAATGGGCTGCCCATTTTCAGTTGAACCAGCTGGGTGCCTTGAGGTGTAGGTCACGGGCATATGTGAGGCAGGCAGAGCTCACCTCGGTTCTTCAGCCCTAGGTACGGTGTGAGGGGCACAGTTTACTGACCTGACTCTTTCCTGAACTCCCAAGGCAAATGTGATTGGCTTGTGCCTGGCACTCAGCTACTCCTCTTTGCTCTTGCTTCTTGAAGCAAGTCAGGCCCCCCTCTGCCACCCCAGCAGATTGTGGCTGAAACAGCTAGTGTCACCACTTGTTGCAAAAAGCTAACTCTACATTCACTGCAGCTGGTGAACTGTTCCTGCCAGGTCCAAAGAGAACTCCAAACTAGACTTTCAAGTTCCCACAGGTGCACAGAGGCTGGGATCTGCGGAGGTGCTGGGACAACAGATAAGCAGGGGAGTCAGTGACCTCTGGTGGCTGGGAGGCTCACTGACGGCTGGTGGAGAAAGTGGGCATCAGCAACTTAGAAATGCAGTCCCCAAACATACCCCAAAGAGAGACAGGGCAGTCCCAAACATGTTCAGCAGGATTTTTGAATCAACAGAAAGACCCCAAGTTTTTAGTATTCAGCAGGTACTAAACAGACTACACTTAAGTGCAAGAACACGATCTTCTTTGACTATATCTAAAATTATAAGGTTGAGCTGCAGTGTTGCATATTTATACACTGGCTGGAAGGTTGAAAAAACAATAACCACAATATAAAATGAAGCAGCAGGTCCTTGAATAGTGTTATTTCAAATTCCAGCAGTTATTGAAGGAAAGATAGTACTTGAGCATCTGGTTCTGCTATATACCATTCCATGTAAAATTGCAGTTTCCAGGAAATCTATTGAATACATGAAGTGAGGGTATTTTGTATAAGAAAATATGCTTAAACAAGGCAAATGACTTATTTAACAAGTTGCCTATTCCCTTAAAGACAGAAAGAAGCACCTGTACTTTTCATCAAATGCTACCTGGTTACATGAGCAGAATTGTGACACCCCCCCCCAAAGCATATTGAAGTTCTAACCATCCCCCACCCCCAAATGTTACTATATTTGGAAAGAGGAACTTTAAAGAAGTAACTGAATTAAAATGAGATAATTAGGGTCTCCCCTGGTGGCACAGCTGTTGAGCACTGGGCTGCGAAGCTGCCCTCAGCCTCTGTAGCGCCGGTTCGATCCCTGGCTGCTGGGCGAGGGTCCCACATGGCGCGCAGACCTCTCCTGCCGCCCGCTGCTCCCCTCAGCAGTGTACTTTGGTCCTTCTGCCTGCTCTGCTCCCCGCTCTGGCTCCAGTGAATTCTCTCACCCTCCCGTGCTTCTGCCCGCTGCTCCCCTCAGCAGTGTACTTTGTCTGCCTGTTCTGTTCTCCGCTCTGGTGAATTCTCTCATCCTCCCGTGCTTCTGACTATACCCAGTGCTTGTATAAATAAATAGATAGATAGATAGATAGATAGATAGATAGATAGATAGATAGATAGATAGATAAATAAATCTTAAAAAAAAAGTTTTTAAAAAAATGAGATACTTAGGGCAAGTCTTAATCTAATGTAACTGGTATCTCCTATAAAAAGAAAATTCAGACACAAGAGGTATAGTGGATGACAATGAGGAGAGACAGAGAAAATGGCCACAGGCAGGCCAAGGAGGGAGGCCTGAGAAGAAATCTTCCTCCTGACACTTTTGATACCAGGCTCCAGAAGTATGAGAAAATTGCCTTCTGTTTAGGCCCCCCCAGTCCGAGGTACTTTGTTACAGTTGCCTGAGCAAACTAATGTGTTGATTAAATTATCATTTCTTTCCAAGAGTTACCTTTTAAAATGGAAACAGAATTCAGATTTCTTGTTAACCATTTTTCTACAGCTAACCATGTCTTTTCACTGTGTTTACTCCCTCTCTGTCAAGGGAGGCTCTGTCTTGAAAAAATGCTTAGAAAAACCTTATTCTGGAAGAAAAGGGGCTGAAAGGCTACACTTTACCTTTCCAACTCCAATTTTGTCACCTCTATTTATAGTCAAACTCATTGACCAATGACATACTTTCACTTCCCTCTTCTACTACATCATCCTCCCCAACCCAAGGAAACCAGCTCTGACCAACCTCCATTAAAAGGCAACCAAATCTAGTAAACTCAATTAAAAAAAGTTAACAATGGAGGGGACCCTACAAGTCTTAGCTCAAGTCCTTCTGTCTAGAGAAGGACAATCTGAGCAGGACCAAGAGCTAGCAGTAGATGCCAGAGTAGCTGCAGCTCAAACACTCAGCCCTAATCCAGTGTTACTAACCCTGCTCTCGCTACACTACTAGATGGTAGTCTGAACTAGTTAAATCTCTCCCATATCACAATAAGAAAAAAATGAAGCAGCTATAACAAAGACAGACAAGGATGCAGACATTGGCCAATTGATGAAACACGGCCAATGTTGAAGAGGAAGACTGAAAATGGCTCTCCTGGCACTGGGCACAGGTCAATTCTTTGTGGGGAACTGTTTGTTCCATGTACTCTAAAATGTTTATTTAGCAGAGCCCTGGTCTCTAACTCTTCTCAGGTGTGACAACAAAAACTATCTGTAGACTGACTAAATATCCCCTGGAAAGCAAAGTTGGTCCCAGTTGAGACCCACTAGGTTATAGGGACAGGACTTTGTGCAGAGCCAAGAAGTTAATGACCTTGGAGCAGAGGAGGAAGCTGCTTCTGAGAAAATGTGGAAGAAGAAAGGACATGTGCTGTTGTAGCCAGGTAAGGAACAAAGCAGGGGTCTGGGAAGGGGGGTCTGTAGTAGTTCCCCAACTAAGGGCAGCTATTTCTTTACTTTGGTTTTCAGAGAAGTAGGAGACAATGTCCTAGGCTGGGAGTGAGGGGTTCGAGATTGAGTCAAGAATCTCAAAGTCTGGAACAACCTTGTACAAGCAGGAACAGACTTGGGCTAAGTCAAGAATGTGGAACCAAGTGAGGTCTGATGGGAGAGAGCACTGTAAAGTTAGAGGTTACCTCAACAGCCACAACGCTGCAGGTTCCCCACCTTCATCCCATCCCATCCCATCCCATTCCACCCCACCCCATCCCACCCCATCCCATCCCACCCCAGGAAGATGGATCCAGTGGATCCAAGGAGAAAGTCTGCTAAATGAATGTAATCAGAGTCCCTAAAGGGGTGAGGACACAGGGGTGCCATGAACATGCTGGAGTTTCCAGGGTCATGTGGTTAGTAGGGGTGCAGAGTTACCTAGAGTCATCTAAAACTGGAATTAAGGAAACCTCCTAGGAATCTGTTGCAATCAAGATGATAAAAGTCTACAGAAGGGGGCATGGAGGAGAGGAAATAGTCTACAGACAATCTAGAGGGTTAGATACACTCATCCCCTTGTCTTCAGAGTTCCAATGCAAGGAATCATTCCTAAGGAAATAATCAGAGTTACAGTCAAGCAATACGGACCAAGAAGTTCCACACAGAAAGAAACCAACTAGAAACTGTGAGCAATTTTAATGTCCAACAAGAAAGAAAATAAATTACAAATATAACTTAGGCAAATGTTCATCTCCTCCAGGAATATTTTTAAACATGGGAAACCACAATATAATGTTAAGAAACGAAAGCTAAAAAACTATATATATGACATGCGCCAATTTTAAAATTTTACATATTTACATGTAATCATTTTTGTAGTTTGTGGGTCTTGATCTCCATCTAGGAATGAAAGCAGACACTGTATTACCAAGGTAAAAGAGAAAATCACAAATAAATGCAGTTAGAGGAGGGAGAAAAAGGTAATACAGCCAAGAGTGAAAAGAAAGGGAAGGAGGAAAAGTAAAAGCAGAATGTCAAGGATCAGGCCAACCAGGTGGAAGGAAAGTGAGCTGAGAAAATAAAAACCTGTGGATTTAATGAACAGGAAGTTGCTGGTATCTTATGATAGACACTTCAGTTTCACAATGTGGACAGAACCCAGTTGGCAAAGAGCCCAATAAGTCCACACAGCCCTACTGACAAAGAGAGGCCTCCAAAGGAGCACCTGGGCATGAGCAGCGTGGGCCGACCAGAAGTCTGCCTGCCTCCTGGCTCACTTAGTGTCCATGGGGATTTTTTTTCCTAAACTCAAATTCAAAATAATGTTAAAAGTTCACACTATTCTTTATTTCTGTATTGCTTCCAATTACATGCACATCGTGTGATGGAATCTAGCACTTTCGGATGACTACTGTGGAATGGGTATGAGGTAGGATTTTATGAAATGCCACAAAGGGTCACTTAGGATCAGTATGTACCAATGGAAAGCAGAGGAAGTATGTAAAAGGCAATTTAATATCAAGCAACTTCACCAAAAGGAATTAATAAAGTATGAAGGCTGACTTTAAACAAACCAAGATCTTATTAAGAACACAAAACATGAACTTCAGAGTAGTAGTCCAAAGAATTCTCCATGTTTGTATTTTGTTTGCTTTTGTTTATCATCTTAGAAAGATTTGTCAATTTCTGAGCTCATCTTGAGTTTTTTTCTCTTAAAACTTACCATGCATTGATCCACACACTACTGCCTTCAAAAATCATGTTTTAAAAAAATATTACAGGTTATCAAAAAAGTTCATCATAAAATGTTGGTTTAAAAACATCAAGCTAAATATTGTAGCATCATTCCAAATATATAAACTATTTCCATTCACATATATCAAATATTGATATCACCAGAGGATTAGAAGGAAATAAAGCAAGATGGTCACAAAATGCCTTTTTCTGGCCATTTGGATTACAGGTGGATCGCTGCTTCATACTTTTACCCTTTCCAATGTCTAAATTTCCTATTATTAAAAAAAAAGTGATTTAAAAATTGCTGAGAACAGGTCTCCCCAGTGGTGCAAGGGGTTAAGTCTCAGCACTATGAAGCTATCACCACCAGCCACTGCAGAACCAGTTTGATTCCCAGCCAGGGTGCTGATCCCCCACGGCGCAGCAGACCTCTCCTGCCTAGCCCGCTGCTCCCCTCAGTAGTGTATTTCAGTCAACCTGCCTGTTCTGCTCCTCATTCTGTCTCTGGTGAATCCTCTAATCCCCCTGCACCTCTAGCCTATACCCCAGTTCTTATATGCATAAATAAATAAAAATAAATCTTTTTAAAAATCGCTAAGAATGTACTATCATTTATTTTTAAAAAGTGAGTAATCAAATGAAGAACACCAGTGATGTGGTAAGGCAGAAAACCCCAGCTTCTCTGGTTTTTTCAAAACCAGATGCAGTAGAAGAGAAATTAGGACACTTGGAGGGGGAGGGATAAATTGAACAAAACAAGGATGACATGACACAGGCAAAAACTTTACATAACACAGTCAGCGTTTGGTGATTAGAACAGTCTTAGATTTCCTCACAAGGTCTTAAATCAAATCCTCAGCTCGTATTAGCCTTTTCTTGCAATGCCTTACAATAAATGACCATGTCGGGTTTATATGCTCCGAGGTAAATGCGTCAAGTCACTGGTGACTTTATCAAAGCATCTGAAGAGAAAACCGTCTCACAGAGAAGGGGAAAGGGACCTTGAATCTTGAAACCACAGCAAACACTATGGAGCTGCTCTGGGTAAGGCGCTGCCCAAGAACCCAGTGACTTTAGTCTTCAAAACTTTTTTTTTTTAAGATTTATTTATTTATGCATATAAGAGCTGGGGTACAGGCCAGAGGTGTTGGGGGGGAGTGAGAGGATTCACCAGAGACAGAGTAGGGAGCAGAACAGGCAGATTGAAATACACTGTTGAGGGGAGCAGAAGGCAAGAAAGGAGAGGTCTGCTGCACCATGTGGGCAGCTCCCTGGCCAGCCAAGGGATCAGGAGAGGTCTACTGTGCTATGTGGATCAGCTCCCTGGCCCGGGATCGAACTAGTGCTGGAGAGGCTGTGGATTGCTTCATGGTGTGGTGCTTAACCCCTTGGGGCACCAGGGAGGCCCTCTTCAAAGCTTTTATAAGCTGACAGCTACCCCTGGTTCCCTAGCTGAGGAAGAGATTGTGATCCTGATGTTCCTTATTTAGGGCAGTTGCTCAGGATTTGAACACATTCTCACATGGAAGAAGTCTTGCAACCCTCACGATCCTGTCCAGATGCTTTGGCTGTGAAGACCACCTAAATGTGAGTGGACTCCCCAAGACCTACCAACCTCCACTTCTCCCCAAGCTCCATGCCCACTGGCATCCTTGCTGTGCCCCTCCACTGCGTGTCTAGGAGCTCTGACACAGCTTCTGCCTCCACACCTCTGCTCCAGCCAACTTCCCCTCTTGGTGGCCACCAGCCACCTGCTGCTTCCACAATTCCCTCCATTCAGCTCTTTATCCCTCACACACCAGCCCATCAGTAGGCACCTGAGGGCTCAGCTGCCCAGAAAGTCCCCAAGCACCCCCTTCTCTCCATCCTGGATGCCACCATCCAGGTTTTCACACCATCTTCTGCCACACAGACTCCTGCAACAGCCTCCTGACTGGCCTCCAGGCACTCTGGCCTAGAATTTTCTCTAAACCACACTCCCATCTGGCAGCTCTTGTTGCTGGCTTCCCACAACCTTAAGACGAAATGCTAATTCTTCATAGTGGCCTACTCAGTCCTTAGGAATGAAGGCTCCTGCCTGCTCCCCAGCCCTCAAGCCCAGCGCCACTGCCACGTTGCTCCTGTCAGACCATGGAAGGCCCCTCCCAAGTCTTTCGCAGGCTGGTTCCCATCTTCTGACGAAGGTGCAGTTAAGTCTTTATGCCGATGGGAACATAAGCTGGGACCACACTTCAGGAAACCACGTTGGTAATAAGCACCCAAAGTATTTAAATCCAAATATCCCTTGATCTAGTAATCCCATTTGTAGGGAGGGTTCATAAAAACTTAAACTACTTAAAAAATTCTTTTGCATACTCAATTGTACCTTTTCTCCCTTGTGTGACAAATCAGAAATTTAAACAGAAAATGATTCATATATTGTAGATTGAGAAAAGGGTACACTGTATATCACATATTGGAATATTATGTGACCAAAAAACAGATTATGAAAGTCAATCTACATTATGATGCTAATTACACAAAAATACACCTGCCAAAAGACAACTAAAAGGAAAATACCAAAATGTTAAGAATGATGTTCTCTCTGTCGTGTTTTTTTTCCTTTATATTTTTCCAAATTGTTTTTCGGGTTTAGAAAAATGTGTAACTTTCACAACTAGCAGGAAACCCCTCCTTATGCTATGAAGTTGTTAGCATTTCAAGCAACCTCAGAGAAGAAATATTTAAAAGCACATTAAAGCTTCTATAGAAAATATGGGCCTCCCGGGTGGTGCAGTGGTTGAGCGCTGGGCTGCGATGCTGCCCGCAGCCTCTGCAGTGCCAGTTCAATCCCCGGCTGCCGGCGAGGGTCCCACATGGCGCGCAGACCTCTCCTGCCACCCGCTGCTCCCCTCAGCAGTGTACTTCCGTCCTTCTGCCTGCTCTGCTCCCCGCTCTGGCTCTGGTGAATTCTCTCACCCTCCCGCGCTTCTGACTGTACCCAGTGCTTGTATGAATAAATCTTTTTTTAAAAAAAAAAAAAGCTTCTACAGAAAATACACAGTGAATCAAGTAAGAAAAATCCTATTTACAACAATCTGTTTGAATTCAATGAAGAAAATGATCAACCCAAAGGAAATTAGGACAATGGAGACAAATTGGCACTTCATAAAAAAGGAAATACGAATATATGCTGAGATACTAGACTTCTCTGGTTAAAGACATACAATGAGATCTAAAAAGACTGATAAAATCTTTTAAGGTTGAACATGAGGAAAAAATGGAGTTCTCATCAACAACTGGAGCCTGCAGAGAGGGTTCACCCCCCAGTATCTATGAACAGCATATAAGTTCACAGCCTTTGGTCTGGGAACTCAACTGTGGGAACTTATCGACAGAAACTCCCACACATACAGAGAGCAATAATCACCCGGAGCTTTTAAACCATAGTGTCAGAAGACGTGGTGTATTAACTGGGAGGAAAATACCCGTGTGGCAATCTCATTTTATTCCAAACAGCAGCTAAGTTTTCTGGACTTCCTGCTACAGGGCAGGCACTGTTCTCAGCTCTTTACAGGCACCACTGGCTTTCATCTCCACAGTAACCCTCAGAGATGGGGTTCCTGCCGTAGAGATAAAACTACGGCTGAGACAGAAGTTTATATCCAGATGCCCTCTGAGCATACAGTTTTACCTCCCCCACTTCCATCCAGTCTAAAAATCACATTTATCACCCATGGAACAGAAACAGGATGGTTCAGATGGACAGAAAGACAAAACCAGGATACCTGTGTGCAAGGGAGATGCTTCATGGGTGGACATGTTCTCTGCAGAGCAGAAGTTCAAGAGGCAAGAGACAGTCAAGGTTGGAGAGACTCTGGGGCGATGATCAGGGCAGTTACTCAAGAAATGTCAGCTCCCCTCGCTTTGCCTGTTTTCCTGCTGCCTTCTTGGTGCAGGTGAGGGCAAGAGTGTGGCCGCAAAACTGGAAGAGCCGGTAGCTAAAGATGACCAGGAGGGACATGCAGTGGCCACACCTAAAAGGCCACCTGCCGTTCCATCCCACCCAGCCCTACACACAACCTCAGCCTGACAAACACTGAAGAGAAAGGCACAGACATCACCAACACCGAGACCAGCGGACAACCAAGAATCTGACTAAAACACACACAAAACCCACAAAAGAGGGATACCCGCTCCCCCCGGGAGAGTGTATGGAAACAGAGACTTAAGCAGAAGAATTTTAAATATGCGTAATTAATATCCTCATAAAATCCTAGAGGGTATCAGGCCCTCAAAGCAAGCACAGGCAGGTCAGAGAGGAAAAACAGATTGTGAGATCTAAGAGAAGGAACTGGGATTTTGAACCTCAAACCACAGCACTTAGAAGCTTCTTCCACAGGGAAAATCTGGAATGTGGTTAACACTCACCAGGGGTGGGTTTTGACATTTGAGGAACTGACAGAGAGGAGGAGGCATGGAAATCCCTTCTCTTCCTGAGCCCCACCCCCATCATCCACATCAACCTCCCCCTTAACTTCGAAGGGGAGGGCTTTCCGCTTTTCTGCACGCTCACACGTTTACACACGTGGGCAAATATCAGGAGCTCAGCCTTTGTTTCACAGCTGGATGTTATCCACTTTCCTGCATTTGCTTCCCATGCATCATTTTCTCAGCAAACCCCCTCCAAAGTCAACTCTTAATAGAGCTCTAAATCTTCCTGTTTAATGGCTGCATACGACACTGCACAAATAATCCGTAAGTTAGCCATTCTTCAACTGACAGGCAATTGTATTTTCATTATTTTGCCACTATAATGGCATAATAAACATTCTTATATATATGACTTCCTGGAGAGACATTTTTATTTCCAGAAGATAGATATTCAGGAGGAAGGCTGCTTAGTAGAAAAGTGTATTAATTTTTAATTTCATATGCATTGCCTGTCTGCCTTTCCAAATACAGCATGGTAATTCACATTTCCCTCCATATTATGAAAATACTTCATCCTTGCTACCAGCAAAAAGCATTATTCTTCTCTAGTTTTACCAGTCTGGTGGGCTTAAAGTAATGTCTCCTTGTTGCTTTAATCTGCATTTCCCTAGCAAATATGAATAATTTTTCCCAGATTTGCCAGCTGGCTGCATTTGTTATCTGTGAATTACATAATCTTTGTCCATTTTCCCTCGGTCATGTTTTTCTTGCTAATTCATACGAGCTATTATTATAGACAGTAACCCCTTTATGTCATAAATGTTATAAATAACCTTCCCCAATATGTCCAGCTTGCAGACATCAAGTCTTGCCTAAGAAGTTTCCCCTCACCCCAAGATTACACAGTTCTTTCTCACATAGCATTGCCTTGTAAATTTGGACTGCTTGTTTCCACTTAAGTTCCATTAAGATTCTGGGATTCATGTCTGATTATCATGTAAGATAATGTAAGGTCTGTTTCCCCTCCCCAAAGTGATGGGTTTGCCAGCACCATCCAATAAATAATGCACTCTTTTCTCAACAGTACTGACCATGTTATATACCAACTCACCATGTTATATATCAACTTCTCTTACTTAATAAGACAGATTCTGGACCTTCTATTCTGTTTTAGTAAAGTATTCATTTAACCCTGCATTGATACCACCCTGATTTGATTACAAAGTTGTTCTTAACTTCTGTGATCACTTGCAAACCACATGTGATCACTTGTAAACCACAATAGCCCTCACTGTTTTTCTTTTCCAGATTTGTCTGGGCTGTGCTCAGGTATTACATATTTATTCTTATATATAAGTTTCAGAATTATTTTATTCAATTCAAAAAAGGGCAGAAATATCCCCACTGCTTTGAAAATTCTAAATGCAATGGTCATAAATTCATTTTCATTATTTTAGAATAACTGACATTTATGTATTAGTTTTATTTTCATCACTAAAATAGATTTGGGTATGATACTCATTCAATTTCTTCCTAGGTTGTTTGCTGTTCTTGAACAAGAGGAATGTTGAACTTCCATTTCTGAATTATCTTTGTAAAACAAAGGTAATTTCTATAAACTTATTTTTTATCTGGCAACCTTGAGAATTTTTCCTATTGATTTTAGATGTTTTTTGAGTATAGACTCTTCAGTTTTTTACACATGCAAACATTTCATTATCTTATTCACATTAACTAGAACCTCTAAGAAGATATCAAGCAATTGAAAAAGCAAGATATCCTTTCATAATTCCTAATTGTAATTGACATAGTTTTAATGTTTTGCCTTTTAGGAAATACCTTTCTTGGGTTTTTTGTTGTTTTTTTTTTTTTTTTTTTTTTGGTAATACATAGTCTTTTCATACTTAACTAACTCATTCTATTTCTATTTTGCTTCCTTAGATTGTAATCTATTAGGAATGGCTGCTTAACTTGCTAAAAAGCCTCTGTTGACCTTGTCATAAACTTTTCTTCTTTAATTCACTGATGGCCAACTGTGACAAAAGTCTCTAATACTTAATCACCATGATATTTTTGGGGAATAAACTTTTTTTTAAAATTTATATATTTATGCATACAAGAACTGGGGTACAGGCCAGAGGTGTAGGGGGGTGAGAGAATTCACCAGAGACAGAGTGGGAAACAGAACTGGCAGATTAACTGAAATACAATGCTGAGGGGAGCAGTGGGTGAGACAGGAGATGTCTGCTGTGCCATGTGGGTAGCTCCCTGGCCGAGAATTGAACTCATGCTTCTGTGGCTGACGACAGCTTCATAGGTTGCATCTTAACCCCTTGCTCCACCAGAGAGGCCCAAGAATAAACTTTTGACTATAGTGCACTAGCCTGCTGATCCATTCAGGGACCCATTTCCTAATAAATTATTTTGAAATTGTGCTTTTACCTTTCAAAAAGTAACCATGGTAAAACCTTCTTCAAAACTGATCAGGCAATAAAGCTGAAATTACACTTGTTTCATAAAAAGAACTAGGAACCTTTCCATATTTCAATGTGTTGTAATAGTATAAATATTTCCTGTTTTCAGAGATTAGATGGGCTCAGCTGGAAACCCAAGAAGTCCTGGTGCTTTTTTCATTGGCATCTTTGAGTCACACTGCTTCTCTCTTCTGGAGTAATTGTTGTATCCAATTGTTCCAGGCTTCATGGGTCAATCTTGGTTATTTGTATTTCACTAAGTGAAATGCTTGTGTTTTCAAAAGTGTGGTCACAGAGCTCCATGGAGCAATTTTCTACAAAATCCATTAATCTCTCCCATGTCCCTTTTCTAGTTCCCATTATCTATTTTTGCTCTCTCTGTTCCTCGGTGAGGATGAACAGGGGTTTTATTTTATTGGTCCTTTCAAATAAGCAGTTACTGGATCGCTCATCCTTTATATTTAATGATTTTGATTCATATATCTAGTATCTCAACTCCTCTTCCTAGTTTTTTAATATTTTTGTGTGTATTTCATTGTTCTTTTCCTAATTTCTTCTGATGCACACTCAATTTTTTATTGTTCATCTTCTTTAACAATGGGTTAGCTTTCTCTTTCTAGGTGATGTGTTACAATATATGAAAATTTTATACAGAAGATCAATATCTAAGATGAACACTTTAAGAGGCACAATGTAAGCAAGCAAAGGAATGAAGCCACTAGTCGGCATTCAAAAAGCAGGTGGATTAATAACCCAGGAGGAGAGGAAGAGTAACCGCCTTTGGACAGGCCAGATTTCAGCAAAATCCCATCATCTCCCTGACTGAGTTGTCAGGCATTGACCCTGCATTTTGGGGAGAGCAAATGGATTCATACACGTTTTTAAGAAACTGTCACCAGAATAAATGCCATCAGTATACATTTAGTCTGCTATCAAAACCTGCATCTGGGCCTCCCAGTGGTGCAGGGGTTAAAGATAGCACTATCCCCAGCCACTGCAGCATGAGTTTGATTTCCTGCCAGCCAGGGAGCAACCCACATGGCGCAGCAGACCTCTCCTGTCTCACCCACTGCTACCCTCAGCAGTGGATTCCAGTGGATCTGCCTGTTCTGCTCCCCACTCTGTCTCTGGCGAATCCTTTCACTCCCCACAACTCTGGCTTATACCCCAGTACTTGTATGCATAAATAAATAATCTTTATAAAAAAAATGCATCTGTAATGAGAACCATGTTCCAAATCTAAGGCACCCCAGATCTGGAATCAGTAGGATTCTTAAGTCACAATACTGAACTTATTAATGCAAGGTTGTAGCCTAATACATTTTCAGCACAGGTTAGTATATGACTCTCAGGTACTCAGAACCAATTGGTCAGAACCCATTTCTTTCCAGGGTCAGCAATGGGCCCACCCAAGATGAGTGTTTTGGGGTGATTGCTTCAGACAGAAAATCTGAGAAATCGATGCCAGAGACACAAAAGCAGGGTCCGCTGTGCCCAGGCTGAGTGAGTCTGACTTAAATAGAAGTGTCCGAGGTCTAGCAAAGCTGCTAGTATGTCCTTAATCCTCACTCTAGGGAATTTCAGAAGACTTGAAAGGTCCCCCAACCCGGCCTGGGGAGCTTGAAAATGACACACAAATAAAATCACATTTATTTATGCTCTACTAATTCAGAATTATTTTTATGATCTGCAAAGAGTTGCCAGTTATGGTCTGGACTCACAGTTCCATTTTTAGACCCTATGACAACAGGCTGAGAAGGATGCTCAACCTACTTATGGGAATACTTTTTAGAAGCTCTGACTCATGTGTAAACAACTAACGTGCTAATAATTTATCTGTGGATTAAAGCAAATTACTTCTATTTCAGTTGCTACCCTAAGTCCGTGTAAGAGCTAAAACCAAGAAGAAATTAACATGCTTTATATTTAATATTTTTTTGCTTTGTTTCTGAATATTTTTCCCCAATGAATCCTAGGAAATAAAATCACGACTAAGCCCCCCCTTATTACAGGGACATTTTGGTGCTAGAAACTTCTGTCCATGCCAAGGGTCTCTGATCAGTGACATAGTAACACACCCCTCCCCTTTAGGCTACAAGCACTTCTATTTGGGAAAAGCACCACAATCCCACCTTCATGCACACTCCCACAGGTATCTGCAAATCTGCTCAAAAGCCTGACGTGACACACGAGTATGTGGGAGACTGCAAAGGCAAGGTCAAAGGAATGACTGCACCCCAAGAATATTAGTTGGGGGTGGGTATGGTTCTGCTGTTACTAAGTCACAGAGATGTTAAGAAGGTGGAATAGGGTGAGGAGCCCAAAGTTATCCTGCCCTTTAGAACCTACTGGCTGGTCCTGCACAAGCCCTTAATATATTCCAACTGTACCAGAAAAAAAGCAATCCTGGAGACAATGCTCTTTAACTAGTAGATCTGCCACAATCCTGACTGCCTTTACCAGGACGGGCAGATGCTAAGAAACAGCTCCAGTGGCTAAGTCAGATTTCATATTCAGGGCTCAGTACAGGCAAAATGGTTTCCAGTTCCCCAGAAAAATCTTTAAAACAGGTATTTGGTTGACTGGGCCTTTTTTTGTTTTTTGCATGGCACTTTGGTTTTCACCTGTCAAAATTAAATGGAATAATCTCTGTTGTCAAGGTTCAGTGACAATCAGCTGCTTGTCTTGGTTAAGAAATAATCTGGTTGAGCCTCTGGAATTTCCAGATACTCTCACATTATCCTTTGAAGTACTTACATTTCACTTTCAAGTGGAAATATTTGTTTCTATTCTTAGCAAACAACTAGAGCTAAAGCTTAAAGAGAATGGAACAGCAGAGGAAGAAGGAAAGGTTTCACAGTGCCATGCCTCCAGACCAGCCAGCAGTTCTGCCGTCACTTCACTGGTGAGTCCGCCCCCTACCTCTTTCCTCGCTTGCTCTATTTCAAGCCTTTGTATTATTTCTCCCCCAAATGCTTAATATAATGGCAGATCACCCCACCTAATAGGCAAAGATGAACTCGTCCACTCTTCAGTAGCATGTATCCTCTAAGGGCTGACGTCTGAGGACAGGAGGGGAAGTCCCAGGACCAATGTAGCATCACAGACCCAGAAAACAGGTGCGTGCAACTGGAGAACTCAGTGTGATTATTAAACTGACTTCATCAAGTGCAACCAAGCCAACCTTGTGGGGCAAGTTCCATTGGGTGCTGCACTCAATGCAAAGGAAGCAGCTCTGATTTTTCTGCAAAGCATCTGATTGCCATTAGGAGTATGAAAGGGGGCCTCCCTGGTGGCACAAGGGGTTAAATCTCATCACTATGAGAGCTATTGGCAGCCCATGCAGTATGAGTTCAATCCCCGGCCAGGGAGCTGATCCACAAGGCATAGCAGACCTCTCCTGTCTCAGCCACTGCTCCCCTGAGCAGTGTATTTCAGTCAATCTGCCTATTCTGCTCCCCACTCTGTCTCTGGTGAATCCTCTCATCCCCCGCACCTCTGGCCTACACCCCAGCTCTTGTATGCATAAATAATAAAATCAATCTTTAAAAAAAATAGAATGAAAGGTATTCAGGAGCCTTCATTCAGAACCTGGAATCAGAACAGGGTCTCAGGCAAGCAGAGTTCAGAAACACAGAGACAGGAGGAGGACCTGGGGCCAAACACAAGGAATGACAGAGAGGGACAGAGTCAGAACACAAACAGGGGGACAGAGGCAGGCAGCTTGCCTGCACCAAAGGAAGACAGGATTGGGTTGGCCCAGAGCTGTATTCTACCTGAATAGCAAAGGAAAGGATGTGGCAACGTTTTGTACAATAATTTTCCTTCTTAATTACTAGTGGTTTCCACCACTGATCCATGAGTCTTCAACTAATGACTAATGGAAAGCCCAGAAATTTCAAGATTCTACGTCCTACGTGGTTTCTATTCTTATTCTACACCAATTAATTTAATCATCTCATTTCCCACTCCCAATTGACAAACTCTACAGTCCTTATCAGCTGCTGCTTCGCCCACCCCCCCACACCACTAGTCAAAATAACCCAAGCCTCTCATGATTATAAAACAAACTTCCAAATATTTTTACCAAAAACATTTCTCCTGAAATAACTTCCATAATTTTGAGAAGGCCAAATATTTTTGCCAGGTGACTATATTTACCTTTCTTTAATCTCTGTTATTCCTTTAGCCATTTGTGAACACAACAGATTCCCAGGAGTGCCAGCTCAGTGCCGAGCTGCCCGCGCTCCTACTGACCCACGACTGTGTAACTACTAGCTGGAAACTGGTGACCATGAAACCACATTAGTTCATTAGCTATTAATTAAAAGGATCAATGATCTAAATAGTAGGGAACACAAATAGATCATAATATAGAGGATAACCAAAATCCATTCCATATTACCTACTAGGCTTGGTAGATCATCTGAAACCACCTGTGATTATTCATTAAAAAATATTTATTCAATTAGCTTAACTCTCAACCCAAATATCTTGTTTTGAGGGGATCACAGTCTGTAGGATATTTTCATGTGCTACACATTCTACTTCATATAATGCTCAGCTGCTCGCCTACTTTTTATTTATCCTTTTTCCTTTTCTTTCTTCACTGTACTGTCAGATTTCCGAGTTGGAAAGTTTCATTTCATCTCACAAACCATTTCATCTCTTTTCTTGTGTTTTAGCATTTTCTTCTCTTTATAAAAATGACATGACTCTCAGAGAGGTGTACAATACTTAAGATACCTTTCATGTAATGAATACTTAATGCTAGAAACATTATGGAAATTTCTAACTAATTGTAAGCAGATTAAAGCTCAGAAACCTACAAATTCTGTACCTCATGGGCTGTCACACATCAGCATGTCAGAATAACTGTAAAATTACAAGGGGGGTTTCATCTCCCCCCATATCTACTCACTCACATGGATGGAGGGAAACCTGAAATCCCAGTCCAGTGGATTTTAAAAGTTCTATTAGACTTCAAGCATCTTGAAGTCAAGGACTTTAATCTCTGTATTCCAGTGCATATAGTCCAGTGTGATTCCAGACGTGTATACCTGTCACATATACGCCAAAAGCCAAATTAATAGAATGGTGGGCAAATGAATTGCCCTTAATTATTTTACATATATTAGCACCTAAAAAGTGAAGGGCAGATGAAAACCATGATGAGTCTGCTAAAAAGGTCAGTCAATCCAATCCTATGCAAAACGTTCTCCAATCCAGAACAGGCTGAATATTTTAAAGATAAGCCATTCTATGAGACTGGTTATTTTCTGCAGCTAAAAGCAATGACTTTTCACAAGAGTCAATCTGAACTGGATTCACTGAAACCAAGCTGATAAGATTTACTAGCACAAATTATTAAATACTGGGGGAAAAGTTATTTAATTATGCCCTTATCACTTGCAGTACATAGTTATTTGTCAAACACTGGAAGTTTTTTTTTTTTTTTTAATCATTGAACTGTGCTCTTTTTTTTTTTTTTTAAAGATTTATTTATTTTATTTATATAAGCACTGGGTACAGTCAGAAGCGTGGGAGGGTGAGAGAATTCACCAGAGCCAGAGCAGGAAACAGAACAGGCAGACTGACAAAGTGCACTGCTGAGGGGAGCAGCGGGCGGCAGGAGAGGTCTGCGTGCCATATGGGACCCTCGCCCAGAGGCCGGGGATCGAACCAGTGCTGCAGAGGCTGCGGGCAGCTTTGCAACCCAGCGCTCAACCGCTGCGCCACCAGGGAGGCCCTCAAACGCTGGAAATTTTTTAAGGGCCTGATTCACTAGTTATTTTCTCAGACAGTCTGGCAAGACTTAATTTATCTATGAGAGCAACTACCAAATGGACACTTTCATTTAATTATATATAAGTAAAAATAATTTATAAAATGTTTTTACAGGCATAGTTATTTTACTTTAACATTTACCCGTTTGGGTGCCACTCACATAGTTTAGGGGAAAAAAAAAAGATCACCTGTTTCTTAGTATTAAAAGCTGCCTAAAAAAAAAAAAAAAAACCTCTTATTATTATATATTTGCCATTACATATTAATATACTAAAATCTCTCAATGACATTGAACCTCAGCACTATATCTAGATAGACCACCACTTCCACCTCCCAAAATTGAAATGGAAGAGGTCAGAAACACTGAATTCAACAGTAAAGGATTTTAGTTTTATCATGACAAGGAATTCACAACACACAGTTACTTTAGCTGCCAATTCAGTTTGTGGATAAATTAGGAAGTAATTCTCAATTAAGTTTTTTTTAAGCACACATTGAGGTCTAATACTGTTTAATTTTACACAAATACACACACTAGCAGCAGCAAGGCTAAGAAACAGAACTAATAATAAAATGAAATAAACTATAACAATAATGGAACTTTTACATGGTGGGAGATGCACTAGAAAGCATATTTAAGGTCCTTATCATTGGTGATGAGAAAATGCACAATAAACTAAATAAGACACAACTTGGCATGGATAGTCATGAAGTAAGAGGAAAGGTATTGACAACATGAGAAACATGGTAAAATAGTTAAATCTGGAAAGATGAAGACTGGGTATGAAGGAGGGGTACACCCGCCTGCACCCCTTACAGAGGAAGGTGGTGTGGGGCAGAAACAGCAGGCTACCCCCCTGGCAGAGTAGGAAGTGAGTCCACTTGTAAAGGAGCCTGCACTGTCCCTGTGGATGGGCCACATGATGTCCTTTCCTGAAAAAGTCCCCCAGACCAATGCACTCAGACTTGACTGTGGACAAGTCATCTGGGAATCCAGAGGAAAGATGACCGTGGTGCAATGCGAATGGGTCAGTGTCTGGTTTTCTGCTTCTCTACCAAGCTTAGGTGCTGCTACTGGCTAATGAAGATCACAGTGAGCAGCACTGCCCTAGAGCACAGTCCCACTAAGGGCGGGCAGAGGGGAGGAAAGAAAGGCAAAGCCCTTACCCACAGGGGCAGTACCCAGGAGAGCTGGACTCTCACGGGTTCCTCAAATCTTGGATCTCAGGTTCATCTGTAACATCAGAAGTTACAGAACCCATCCCTTCCTAAGGTTCCTTTCTAGTTATAAAAACTTGGGGCAGTGGGTCTCCCTGGTGATGCAAGGGGTTAAGTCTCAGCACTATGATGCTATTGGTAGCTACCACAGCTAGAATTCGATCCCCAGACAGGGAGGTGACCCACGTAGCACAGCAGACCTTGCCTGTCTCACCAGCTGCTCCCTCAGCAGTGTATTTCAGTCAGTCTACCTATTCTGCTCCCCACTCTGTCTCTGATGAATCCTCTCAAGCCCCGCATCTCTGACCTGTACCTCAGTTCTTGTATGCATAAATAAATAAACCTTTAAAAAATACCAAATGACAGATGCACAAGATTATTTAATGCAAAACAAAGGGCAGCTTGTCCGTCAGCAGGGGCTGACTGGATGGACTGGAGCACAGCCACACAAGGGCAGCTGTAAAGATGAGAGAAGTTCTCTAAACACTGATGACTGAGGGAGCCCGGGACACACAGCAGGTTCAGAACAATGTCATTCCTTTCTCCAGCGACAACGCTGTCCTGTTGTAGCCATGACGAGAAAAAAGAAATCCCAGCCCATGATGAAAAAAACCAAGATGGAGGCCTGGTTTTGTAGTCGTCTTTAGTTTCAAGTTGCAGCTGGAAGGACCACTTGGTGACTTTAAGTGAGGACTTTCTAAACTGCTAAGCAGGGGGGAAACCAAGTGGGATTCAGAACAGTATACATACTAGGCTGCTTTATAAGAAGGAATACAAATATAGGCCTAAATTTACTTATATTTCCAGAAAGGATAATCGCCTGACAAACTCTAATAAAAATGTAGGGGGACAGGGATGGACCTTTACTTAATACCCCTCATATAATGAAGACTTGGTCTGTGTTTAACTCAATTTAAAAAGCAAAACAACATTTAACACAAACTGGAACAAAAAACTGTCTATCAAGTTGGTGGCACAATCCTATAAAGAAACATTATTTTACTTGATTCTGAAACGTGTATTTATTATACGTCTCTAATGGGATCTACAGTAAGGTAGAAAGAACCGTAAAGAAATATGAAACTGCAGTCAGTAGCAATAAATGTGAATAATTGTGGAAGCTGGGGTTCATTATGCTGCTTGCTAGCCTATAATTTTCTCCATTTTGCATATGTTTGAATAATTTTTTTAAAAATCAACTTTCCTAGTTGATCTCCTTTATCTACATTCACATACACACACACAGAGCAAGAGAGCACAGGTTGGCACCAAAACTAACCTTAGTCAATGTCCCTAATATAAAAACTACAGTAAAATTGGGCAAAAAAAGAGGGGTGCGCCTGACTCCCCTTCAATGTAACACATTCAGGATCTGTACAGAACTTAATTTAAGGACAGTCCATGGTGTCTGTTTGTTCACAACAAAATTGCCGGGTGACTATTATGTCCATTTAAAGCTAAGAAATTTAACTCAAACTGATTAAAACTCAGGCTCTTTGATCTCCATGTCCAGTGCTTTTCATACTAACCCTACCCCCCCATCCACCCCAGTAGAGGGATGGGGTGAGGGCAGGAGATGCGGCCTGAGGGTAGTTAACAATTCTGTGCTGAATTTTCATTTTTCCCAAAATAGGGCAATAATTATTTTATCACAGAAGAAACATTTTTAATGGCTTATCAAATACCATTGCCCCGCATGCATATCTGGGTTCCATCAACCCACGAACCATTATTCCTTATTCTGGTTTCAGAGGCACGGAATTACACCGGGCTGCAAGGAGACAGTGACTTCTGTCACTGATGCCTTTGGAGGTCCAGTGAAAAAAGGCGCATGTCCCACATGGCCCACTGTCCAACTAACACATCACTGGAAACGTCCCCAGATGAAAGCACTTCAACTGGCATCTGTGATACACTTTCAGCAGATGTAACCTTTTACCTGAAAATCCTATCTAGTTTTTTAAACATATCACCTAGAAATAACTTGGTGTCAGGGCAAATTAAAATCACATAATATGACTTGAAGTTGCTCACACCAGTTTGGGCACATGTAGGAGGGGATACTCTGTGACTATTGTGGGCAGAAAATTGAGAATCAAATGAGGAATTCAACTTTGCAGTAGCCTATTTCCAATAAATAAATAAATAGATAGATAAATAAATAAATAAAATTTACTATTCTGTCCTTTAACAGAACTTGTGACACTTCTGTGTTTTTTCTAATAAGCTTATTTCAGAAGTTTTAGACACACAATTATTGCAAAGGAGTAGTACCCATACACTGCATCACATCCAGTTTCTCCCATTATTAGTATCTGCCATTATTAACATGTTCCATTAGCAAGCACATTTGTTATAATACATGAATTAAGGTCAATAGAGCATCATGAACTAAAGTCCATACTTTATTCAGATTTCCTGTTTTTCCCAACCCAGGATGCAATATTGGTTTTCTTTCCACTTCAAATTCAACCATAGGGAGACTATTTAGGCAAAGATAACGAACGCAAGCACGCACAAGTAAAATGATGCTTCTCACGGCTACGCCCAAGAAATATAAAAAACACTGGATGACGCACCAGCAAGACTCAGCTCCCACAACCTGGAGGTGTAGCTAACAGGAACAACGTCTTGGAGAATTTATGCTCATCAAATATGCAATGCATTTATTTCCATGTGTGAAAAGTGGGTTGTGGGATGAAGAGCTCTCATGTAGGAGTCAGTTTTCAATAAGTTGGTTTGATCATGCTGAACTTGTCTGTCTTTTAAATCAGGTCAACAAATAGCTTCTTGGGGTCTGACACTCACAAATCACCTCTCTGGGGGCTACTGAGATCCAAAGGTGTATAAGCCCTGGTTCCCCTGTTCACCTGTCACAGTGCGTTCAATCTGATTAAAGCATCAAGAGGTAAACACATAGAAAGTTAACCCTGGCGATTTCAAAGGGCAAAGGCAGGAGGCTACAAAAGAAGGTAGAAATGAGCACCTAATTCACTATATTCATTTAGTAGGAGCAAACCACCCCAAGAACTGAAGCAAGAGAGACAAGCCACTTGAGAGTAGAGTAGAAAGGAACTGTCAGCCTTTCCAGGCAAGAGTTGATCAGAAAAGCAAGGAATTAGGCTCTACTGATTCAGGTTCCCTCCTGTGTCTAAAGTTCCACCGACATGTCTCGTTTCAGCGGCCAATAGCACAGGGAGGTCCGCAGCAGGGATATCCCCATCTGGTTATCGGCTGATGAGACAGGACTTCCCTGAGGGCTCCACGGCGGCTCCCACCACAAATGGAGAGCTTGGCCCTGCCTGACAATCAAATCCAGCCCTCTGCTGTGTGGAGACTAGCAAACTATCTACTAAGTGAATTATATTAAAACGAGATGGTTTGCTAATTAGATGTTTTTGAACTTGAAAGAAATATATTTTCTTATCATGCAGCTATGTTATATAATGTATGCTCTCCAGAAATTTGGCAAATCAACCAGGCCCAATTGAGCTCTTTTGCAAAAAACACACTTATTCCTCATGCATAAGATACCCTGAGACTTCAGATTTTCCCTTTTGCTAATTTTGCTCTCTTTATAGCAAGGTTTCTCAACCTGGCACTCCTGACACTTTGGACACTTCCTGTGCTTGAAGGCTCTCCTGGGAAGTAGATGGTCAAGCAGGTTCCCACTAAAGCACAGTTTAAAACACCCACAGAGGCTGCCAAATGTGTCCTGGGAGGGCAAAGTTTTCCTGGTTGAAAGCCACTCGCTGCCTTCAAGCAATTCATGATTTGTGTAAATAAAGGTGATTTCAATAGCAATGTAAGATTTCAACAGATTAAATGACTTTTAAAAAAAATCTTTTATTGGCACCTATCAATTAGGATTTGTCTTAGAAGACAAATCAGGGCCTCCCTGGTGGGCAAGGGGTCGAGCACAGCACTGTGAGGCTGCCCGCAGCCACTGCAGCACAAGTTTGATTCCTGGCTGGCCAGGGAGCTACCCACATGGCGCAGCAGACCTCTCCTGCCTCGCCTGCTGCTCCCCTCAGCAGTGTACTTCAGTCAATCTGCCTGTTCTATCTGCCCCACTCTGTCTCTGGTGAGTCCACTTACCCCCCACACCTCTGGCCTGTACCCTACTTCTTGTATGCATACATAAATCTTTAAAAAAAAAATTTAAAAAAGACAAATCACTGTGGATGAACCAAGATGCCAAATTATTGCTTCCCACCTCAACTGTTATGAGCTAGTACTTTTTAAAATAAATAAAAATAGAACATTATAGATGTGTTCATCCCCTAGAAGCAAGCAACTCAGGTTAGAAATCATTCCTATCCTTTCCATGCCAGCTTCTAGAGGAAAGACCAGATTCTACACCAGCAGGCCAAGCACCAGGCGTGAGGCAGAGTTGGTCCATGGTAAGGGGCCAAAACGGACAGCCCATGACCACTGGGTGTCACCCACATACCCACCCTCATTCCATCTCAGAGGACCGCAGGCACCTGCCCAGGGGACACCCCACCACCCCGAAGTGAAAGAGACCCCATCCCGAGAGGAAAATCCAGGCCAGAGGAAAAGGACAGCTTCCCGGGAGGCTGCCCCCCAGGCTGCCAGCCAGTGTCCCCATCCTGAAGGCATCTCCTGTCACTGCTGAAGGGGTGGGGAAGAAGCAGGAGGGAGGGAGGGAAGCTGAGAGGCTGTGGACTAGGGTCACCACATTGTTAAGAAACTGGCTTTAAAAGGTTGTGTCTCAAAATCGTTTTTTAAAAGGAAACTTTTCACTTTAGTGGCTACGCCAGCTGTTTCGTACCTGCTTCGAGGGGCCAGTACAAAAGAGCAGCAATCGCCCTCATGTCTAGGTCGGAAGGCAATGGCTCGCGCTGCACACCTGCTGGACGCTTCATGGAGGGATGCCCACAGGGGTTGGCCCAGAAGGCGGCCGGGCGGCTGCAGGAGACCCCGCGGTCAGAGATGCTCGTCACTCACCCTGGGCACGGGGCCGCCGTCCAGGCAGCAGCCCGCGCTGAGGCTGGCTCTGAGGACAGGCTTACTGGTCACCCTCGGGTGCCTGGCAGCCGCTCCCTCTCGCTGAGGACCTTGGGTTCCACCAAGGCTGCGTCCCGCCAAGTCCCCCGAGGGGAGGGACACACAGAAAGCGGGGACCGGCTGTGCCCAGCGCCTCGGGTGGGCAGACGCTGGCGGAGAATGAATTACACGGGGGCACCACTCATCGGGCCTCTCGGTCCACACCAGGCAACATGTTAATCGGGGCACAGAGGGAATTACATGAACGATCATTAACCAGGCGCTCTGGACCCCGTGGCAAGGGATGAGGGTTCACAAGCTGAAAAAATGCTTTCAGATAACGCGGTGGCGCCGCCGCCAAACACAAGTCTGGGGCACGGCCGGGGAAGGGCAGCGTGGGGAGGGACAGCACCAGGCGGGAAGGGGCATTTCCCCTTATCTCCCGCAGCTGCTCCCCTCCCGCAGCTGCGTTCAGTCCTGCGGGGCTGGTTTTCTGTGCTGCCGTATGCCTCCGGAGGTGGAAAACCATCAGACTCCACGCAAGGCGGCTGCCAGGTAAGGAATCAGAGACAGGTGGGGCATGTGGAGTGTGAGTCCCCAATTTCCCATTCCTCGGGGAAACATCTCCTTTTAAGGTGATCGCTGGGGCTGTGCCATTTCAAGCCCCACACCAGAAAGAGGGCCGCTCCCTCCCTATCAACCTCTTTGCTGTTTCACCCACACCACAGACCCCCATCTCACACCACCAGGCCCCCCCATCAGTCAATTGTCAATTGTCAAGCAAACCAGGACATCACCCTCCAGCAGCCAGAGTGAGAAGTTCACTGTCACACGTCACGCTTTTTGCCCAGGCAGGGCTTCCTCCCTCGCACACGGCCGCCTCCACAGCTCCTGAATCCCCGGCCAGTGCCTTCCTCATCTCTCGTCTAAGGCAGCCCGAGTTTCTCCTTGTTTCTAGATCTCTCCCCAGGAATGAGCACTACCCTGGTTTTCCATTTCAGTGTTACATAATCCAGTTTTGCTCCGATTATAGAATGGCTAGAGAGCACATTTGTGGCCCAAGTATAAAACAAAACAAAACAAGAGAGAAAAGAGCATCACACTGATTTGTACTGGGGAGATACTCTCAAACGAAAAGACAGAGGTTCATTCCTGTATGTGTTGTTAAGGCTGTCCTCTTTAGCTTGGAGTCCAGAAAACACAAGTGACAGTTTTCTATCCCTCTAAAGGGAGTGCCAAGTTCTATGTTTGAGACTGAGGAATGTGAGGAGAAAGACATGACTAATGATCTAATGATCAGGCGCCTCATTTATATTTCTCAAAAGTTCACCACTGACCATCCATCCAGCCGCCCAAGAGTCCAGCCAGTTAGCCAGTGTGAGCACAGGGAGCAGGCGGCCGGGAGTCACGTGACTCGCCCGGCACTTCCTGGAAAGGTTTAGCAAACAAATGAGGAAGATGCCTCTACCCCAGAGGGTGAATCACAAAAAGAGGGGCACCTGGGCCACCATGAGGAGCTGATGGCACCACCTGTGCTGCAAGAGGGAACTTAACACACAACCAAGTCCACAAAGAAACACATTTGAACTAAAAGATCTGTCCTCATTTTACCAGGGTTTTTGTACCAAATTTCCAAACTCTGCATAACATAACCCTTCACTGTGTCTATTTCTGACATTTCAGGAACACAGAGATGACACATGCAGTAATTTATTCACAAAGGGGAGAGGGAGGCACCAGAACAGTACCGGGGTGATTTTCAGTGCATGAAAAAAAAAAATTAGGTTTCATACAAGACTGCAGAAGTTAAACATACAAACAAACATTTTCACTGAGTACAGTGTGACTGTGGAAGCATGCAAAAAATGCTTCCTGCCCGTGAAAGGAGGGGTTGGGAAAGAAAGATACCTCAAAGACTTCCCCAAACCCTCACACATTAAATCAGAGCTGATGGATCCATACAAAGAAAATATTCTCTCACTGTCAAGCAAGGCAAACGGAATCTTTGCCGGCACTTACCAGACTCTAAGAAGGAGGCCTCGCTCTCAAGGGGAAGAGACCAAGAGGCTGGTGGAGATGCAGATGGTTGTCTGTTTCCCTAACAACAGCAGCAGCGAAGAGGAATCCTGGTCTCCTCCAGTTTCTCCTGCTGACAGGTGATCCACAGCCCCGGCGAAGCTCTGACTCTGAAGAGGGAGGCGCTCCCTCCAAGGGGCGGGCACTGCCGCAGCTACCGCCCAGGTAGGGCCGGGGGAGCCACCCACCCAGACACCCTGGAGCTGTACCGGTTGGTGCCACGCTGAAGCCTGTCTGGGCTGGAAGCGGCTGCTGCTGCCTGTCTTGCTTGAACTGGGAGCAAATTCAAGTGTGGGGAAAAGGGAAGAGGCTCCTCAGAGGCGGCCAAGCCAATGGCTGTGGAGGGAACTGTGTACAAAGACCAATTTGGACCACAGCCCTACAACAGTGCCCCTGAGCAAAGGCGCCCGGAGAGTCACCAGCTGACTTACAGGGAACAGCGAGTGTTGTGGGCGTGGCCGAGGTGACCCCGGCACCTTAGGAACCCAAAGGTGTTCAGAATGTCCCTTTCTGCAAATGGTGTTTTTCCTACACGTGCATGCCAACTCAAGGCAATGAGGAAGCTCATGGAGACGGCAGTGCAAACTGCCACCCTGCTGCCCTTGGATGCAGGGACTGGGCACACACTTCCATCAGGCGAAAATGGCTTTCAATGCCATCTCCGTCAACTCACCAGCTGGGGGTCACTGGGTTCGTTTCAAGAGCTTCCCCAGCTCTGGCTCCCTCCCCTGTACAAAGAGCCTTCCTGGAAGGCTGGGGGACTTCCCTGCAGCTGGAAAGCACATTCCTCAACCAACCACCACCAGGCCATCCCTCAATGTAAAAAACTGATCCAATGCCCGGCCAATAGTAAAAGCGCTATTTTAACCAATGTCTCTGACAGGCCAGGGAGGTCAATTAAAGTCATTTTTGCATACAAAATGGTCAAGGGCCACCAATCCCACCCTGCCAGGGACACCACTGGGGAGTCCAAGTAGAGCAGTTTTCTGCCCCCAAGTTCCCTGAAACTTCCCACTACAGGAACACACCCATGTTGAAGAGCTGAGTGTTCAGAAGAGGAATTAGGGCCCTTGTGGTGCAAGGGGTTAAGTCTCAGCACTATGAGGCTATCCACAGCCTCTGCAGCACAAGTTCGATTCCTGGCCGGGGAGCTACACATGGCGCAGCAGACCTCTCCTGTCTCGCCCGCCCCTCAGCAGTGTATGTCAGTAGATCTGCCTGTTCTGCTCCCCACTCTGTCTCTGGTGAATCCTCTCACCCCCTGCACTTCTGGTCTACACCCCAGCTCTTGTAGGATAAATAAATAAAATAAATCTTTAAAAAAAAAAAAAAGAGGAGGAACCACAGCTTTTTCTGACATGCTCTTTTCAAAAGGCAAGTATTTAACACGGAACACACGGTTGACTTCTCTTTCTTTGAGGAACAGAACATTTTGCTCTATGCTGGCGTGCACTGGGATACTGGCTCAACATGCCCTGGATGGCCGTTCTTCATGCCTCAGACCAAGGACTGCAGATGGAAGGTCCCACTCTGCCTCACTCCTCGTCGCTGAATCCACAGCTTCAAAGGGCAAAAAGCTCCCCAGGATTTCCCTGAACGTCTCACCAACCTAGCAGCCAAGCAGGCATTGCTGCTTTTCCACGTGGCTAGCAGGACCAGCTATGAGCTGGACCACTGAAGGCCTGTGTGGGGCTTGCAATTCAGGGTGCATGAAGGTTGTAGCTTCATAAATTTAGGATAGGTACTATGTCCCCCGCTCCACGGGGCGGCCAGGTGAAGCTACAGAACACAGCAGGTAGAGGCTGGAGAAGGGCCCTTGCTTCCCTGCCTTAGACTTGCACCAGGGACTTAGGAGTCACGGAAGGAGACACATGGAGGAAAAGACATGCAGAGATCCTAGCAAGAGACGCGTGGTGAGAGACGCACGGGGAGGCTGACAGTGGCCTTTCTTTCGTCCCAGACTGCCTGGCCCCTTTCACTCTCCCTATGGTTCCCTGCCAGAAGGTGCCTTAGGTTTGTGGCAAGCTTTGGGGTCTCAAAAGTCCCACATTGGCTCAAGAGTCCCTGTTTGCTGGGCATTTTAGCAACCAGGGGAAGGGTAACTTTGGGTGTTTTAATCAGAACACACTGTCTTCTTCTTTCTCTATGCACATTAATTCTATGAAAGTTCTTTTGCACTAAAAATTTGTCTTTGTGCACATGGATAGCCAGACCCCTTCGATCATGCAAGCGTGGGAGCCCCAGGGCTCTCACAATCTGCCTGCTAACAATTAAGTCCATCAAAGCAAAGACTCTTACTTGGGCAGCAATGTGTTACCTGTATTGCCTGTTACTGTGGGCACGCGGGCACAATGCCGTGGCCAGCTGTAAGACATTTGCTATCCCTCTTCCTGGGCTCTGAGAGCTTGTGTGATGGTACGTGCTGCTGAACCCTCTAATGCAGAGGAACCCTGCTACCTGTCCCAACTGGAAGGGGCCCTGACGCTCCAATACTTATCCTCCGGAATCCACAGCAGGTGGTGTCAATCTATCATTGGTTTAATCACCTCACAGGTTGCTTCAAATCCCACTTTTTATAAGAAAGACCCTGGTCTCTGGAAACCACCCACCCAAGGCTATGCTTACAGAGACCATCCAGAGCTTACAGAGAGCTCTTACCTGGGCCAAGAAGCCGTCCCCACCTGCTGGCCACTCCTGCACATTACAGTCACACCCACTGCACCTGGAGCCCTTTTCTACAGGCCAGGCCAGCCAAACCCATGCCTCATCACATCAACTTCCTGACAGCGAATTAGGCTGCTCAAGGACCCACTGGCTTTTCCCATAAAACTGTCTTTCCAGCCTCCACACAGACCTTTGAGCAGGCCACTAAATACACAGGAGGAAGAAAGTTCTGTTTTCCCTGTCACTCATCACCCCATCCAGCATCTGATGATTTGGTTGTAAAACAATAAAATTCCCAAGGTAGAGAATTCTCCCAAGTAGAGAAAAGAGAAGCAAAAAACCAATCTATTCTCAAAACGTAACAGCCAAGGCCAATTCCAATGGAAGATACCAGGCAAGTATTTCTGGCATGTGAGAAGGCATTGAAAGCTCAGGAGATCACAGAGATGGCCTTTGAGCTTGAGAAAGACATGGGTGGGTCCAGGGAAGTTCTGTGCAGTTGGAGCTAAGAATGTGCTGAAAATCAACTCCCAACAAAGAACTGGTCACCAGGTGACATTTGAGGAATGCTCCGAACCTTGTCACTCCTCCAAAGCTTTCCTCCTTCCTGGTGAATATATCTACGGATAACCTCAGGAAACACTTTCCAGAAGAAATGAGGGCCATGGAGAAAAAAGAAATTGGAAAATTCTTATTTAAGTGCTGTCCTTGGGATTCTCTCTAAAATAATTTCTAAACAAAGTATGAGAGGAAAGAAATTACATATGGGGTTTATAAGCAGTTGCAAAAAGGACTGGGAGACCAGCTGTGCCACATCTGGCAAATCTCTCTCCAAGCAATAGGGGCATCTGAAGTATTATAGAAGATAACTTTTTGACTTACAGAAGAGGATGGGGCTTTTTAGGACACCATGCTATGCCAATTCCTGCCTTTTTTACACTCACATGACACCAAAATAACATTTGCAACAATTATAAAATTTAGTACCCAATGGGTATTTAGTTTAATTCTCTACTAGAATAATTCAAAAGGTCAGTTTTTATATTCTGTCTCCAATCAAATGTACACTCTCTTATGTGAAAGAGCTCCTACATCAAATGGTTTGCATCAAAAAATACAGTCCATCCATGACCCCGCTCCCCCCTCCCCCCACCTTACACTGATCCTGCTCTCTGCCCAGCCGTTTTACTTTAAAAAATTCTCTGCAATTATAACCAGCATCCTCTCCACTCCCAAGCGCCAAGCAGGCTGCTGGGTTGTGTTGGGAGAAGACTATCTCCAACTTGAATGCTGACTCTTTCAAGCAATCAGAAACGGGAAAAGCAGGCAGAAAGACAACTTTATACATTGAAGGATCCTTTTTGTTTTTCGAACATTTGGAAACCAATGGTCTGCACTCGAGGGTCAGGCTGAGCTCAAATTAGCAAATGATGCTAACCTCCTGGAGGCCGGTAGGGTAAGTGAAAAAGTATCAGGATTTTCTGCCCTCCCACCATTAAGACTGATGATGGATCCTTGCGGTCCTGGATACATGTCTGATGGCGGGCACCTGGAATAGGGCGTCAGCATATGTAGATGGGATTCACCTGGGCTAAGACTGGGCTTATAAGGGCAGCATCATGGGGATACCAGCAGAAGCAGAGAGAACGAGAGGGAAAGAAAAAGTGAAAGAGAAGCAGAGACCACCAGAGAATGCCAGAGAGCCCAGAAAGAGTGAGGACTCTCTGGGGGCTGGGAGGCCTGCCTGCATGTACCTGGTAAAGTCAATAAAAGTCTGCAAAAGCCACCGAAGTCTGCGGGACTCTCTCTCCACCTTTACCCTGTCTGCTCAGGTCATAGAGATCCTGCCCTGTGGCCTTCCCACCCCTACAAGGCCCTACACTGTTCTCCAGTTGCCAGCCCAGGAGAAGAGGTGGCTGCTGACTTCCGGTGAAGGACAGACATGCGTCCTGGGGCCGCATCCCTACAAGCTAATCAGCAGAAAGTAAAGCCCTTTGTGTTCAACTGAGCAGGAACTAAAAGAACCATGTGCACCTGTGAAAGCATGTCAAGGCAGCCGTGTAGAACCATTAAAGTGAGCAGGCAGCTGGGCTAACAGGAATCACTTACCTGGATCAGGATGCAAGAGGCCTGGGAAGAAACCCTCATGGAGTCATAAACAATCTCCTTTGCTTGATTTTAGACAACATCGTGACCTTTCGCAAATCAGCAACCTTCTCACCGCCAAGTCATAAAGGAACGTCCCTCCATAATTTCCTCTTGTGATGGAGTCAACGTGCACCTCAACAGTCAGTGCTGAGAGCCAGGAATCCTTTGTGCTCTGGAACCATGGTGTAATCTCTTGGTCTCAAACACTCTGCGGTCAGGTGCAAATCCATGATGCAGGCTCATGCACTGAGGGACACAGGCTAGAAGAGCCAACTCAGTGGCTATTTCACTCAGCAAGTTATTGACCAGGCTCTCACCATGCACCAAGTACTGGGGTTTCCGGGATGGAGGGGTTGGTCTGGGCCTGCCTGTCACTGCCCAATCAGGCCTCACTTTTTTTTTTTTTCCAAGTCTTTCAAGTTTTGTCAGGTGGGCCTGTAATTTAGCACTTGGCTTCGACAGCAAGTTCTAGCTTAATGTAATTGTTTTGTAATGAGCCTGTTGCACCAATAAAATTTTAAGCGGCTACAGAGTAAGACCAATGTCTTCCTTAATAATTTACCAATTATCCCAGGGCCAGCCTCCCAACAGCCTCAGCTCAGGGAACTTAGCTGCAAAACACAATAAACACAAATAACGCAAACCCAGAAACCGCCTCTAAATGCTGAAATAGAACTATCATCAGGCTCTTGGGTTCAGAACTTTGTTAGGGGAGGCACCATGTTCCCCACCCCACTTAACAATGGGCGAAGCTGAGCGGCAGGTCAAGCTCTATGACCCTGAAGGCAGGTGGCTAAGGGTGAGGCACGTGGAGCAGAGGGTGTGTTTGCGTCTAGGCTTTGGACTTGCACCAGGGACTTGGGGGACTTGGAAGAGACATGTGGAGCAGAGACATGTAGAGATACTAGGAAGAGACATGAGGTGAGAGACACACGGGGAGGCCATCGGTGACAGCGTTATCTTCATCTATACTTTGATTTTGCTGCTTTCATCCCAGTTGTGCCTGGGCTCTTTCACCCCCTTTACATGGGTCCCCACCAGGAGGTGCCATAGACTTGTGGCAAGCTTTGGGGCCTCAGTGACCCCACTTCAGGCCAGCCCTATCTGGCTGGGCATTTTAACCCACAAGGCCATGGGTAACTTTGGGTGTTTTATTTGGAAACTCTTCTCTCTATGCACACTAATTCCATTTAAGTTGTTTTCACACTAAGCTTTGTCTTTGTGTGCATGGATGGTCAGAACCCTTCAGAGCATGCAAGTTTGGGGGTCCTGGAGCCCCTCAATTGCATGCTAACAGCTTCACTTACTATAACACCATCCTGAACAAGCTGCACTATGTAGCCTCCCACCACCACAGCCAGGGTCCTCATGGGCAGGAAAGTGCCATCAACAGCCCCGCCGCCTCTGCCATCAAAACTCAAACACCGCAGGGGCCTCCCTGGTGGTACAGGCAGTTGAATGCCACACTGTGAAGCTGTCCGCAGCCCCTGCAGTGAGGGTTCAATCCCAGCAGGTCGGCGAGAATCCCACCTGGCACAGCAGACCTCTCCTGTCTCGCCCGCTCACCCCTCAGCTGTGTATTTCGTCAGTCTGCCTGTTCTGTTCCCCACTCTGGCTCTGATGAATTCTCTCACCCTCCTGAGCATCTGGCCTGTACCCCAGTTCTCGTATAAAAATAAATAAATCTTTAAAAAAAAAAAAAACTAAAAAACCCAAACACC
Organism: Talpa occidentalis; assembly: GCF_014898055.3. NCBI lineage: Eukaryota > Metazoa > Chordata > Mammalia > Eulipotyphla > Talpidae > Talpa > Talpa occidentalis. The sequence continues at coordinate 12,003,039 of NW_023601322.1, forward strand.
ACAGAAAAGGGGAGAAATGAAAACTGCTCATTGATACCAATGGCAGTCAAAGATCCTGGTCACTATCCTGACCCATAGTTCACTCAAAAATCAGTCTGTCTTTCTTAGTTATTTTCTTTTTTAAATCACTGCTGCGAAGCCCTTTGAAGTGGAAGAAGATGGATTTGAACAATGAAGATAAAAGATGGACTGTGGGAGTTAAAGCGCAGGTTCTAATTCAAAGAAGCAATTTTATTTCCAAAGCTGACGTGACCTTTTCCAACTTTTATGAAAGCCACATACACATACTAAAGGAGAAAAATAGATGTAAATCCCCTTTTCTGAAATAACACTACCAATACATTAGCATATGTATTGATGTCCTCATGGATCACCTGTATGTCTGTATGTGTGTGTTTCCTACAGAAAAACAGGATCAAATGATATGAGCCAATCTGTTGCCTACTTTTTCACTCCGTTTCACCCTATGGGAATGTCCCCATATCATTAAATATTTACCTGCAACATTATTTTCAAGGGCTTCATCCTAATACATGTTAGAGAGATCCCATATCTTAATTCTAGGTTATTGTAACTTTCATTATGATAAACAATGCTTCATCCTTACAATTAATTCTTTGGACCAATTTATTCCTTTGCATATATATGGACTATATTCACAGATATATTGGATATATAAGGAAATATTTACTATTTCCTTAGGATAAGTTCCTTACAAGTATGTTCGCTAGATTAAACACATTTTTCTTTCTACATATTTGATAACACAAAAACGTATCTGTTGAAAAAAATAGTTTAGAAAATATAATAAGCAAACATGACTGAGCATCCCACCATCTTTTTTTAATATTAATATTTATTTTTTACATCATTGTTCATTTTTAAACAATATTTGCATCCCCCACCCCCTCAGGGGTAGTCCCCATAGAGTTTCCTTCCCCAAGGCACCTGTGCACCATCACCTCAGTCCCCTGGGCTCCTCCCTCCCTCTGATCCCTCTCCCTCCTCCCCTGCAGGATGTCTCTGGTTTATAATTGTCTGGTTTTGCTTTGTTGTGTTGTGTACTGTTATTATTTTTTTACACGGATGTCTTATTGAGTTCCCCTATATTCCTGCTATAAGTGAAACCATCCGGTATTTTTCTTTTTCCTTCCGGCTTATTTCACTGAGCATACTTCCTTCTAGTTTCATCCACATTGCTGCGAATGTGCTGAGTTTATCTTTTTTGATTGCTGAATAATATTCCATTGTGTATATATGCCACATCTTCTTGAGCATCCCACCATCTTGACCTGGGGTTGAGTTTTTGCTCTGCACCCTTTTCAAATCTTTCCTCTCTACCTTTTATCCCCCAAATCAAGTAGTTTTAGAAATTTTTGCTAAAGGAACATTTGGCTTGCCTTTATTGTTATTTTTATTCAAAAAATCCATATAAAATATTGTTTTCCAACTTCAAATTTAATAACATGACTTATGAAATTTTTGTTCAATAAGCAATAGGAAATAAAAGATACTTGAGTCTGTTGTGTGCTACATTCAGAGAGAGAAGGCAGAGGAGGTTAAGGACAAGGTGGGAAAGAGAAGAAAAGTTAAAGAGACGACAAAAACCTCCAGATACTCCCCTCTCCTCCCCTCATCACACCTGCGGGCTGTGGCCATAGCTCTGAATTATCACTACCTTTAAAGTCATGCCATGACCATTAGCTACAACCCCCTGGGTTCATGAAAAGAAAAAAAATACAAAACCCCTGGCTAAAGAGGAAACTCCCTGGGGTGGGAAGGGGTTGTGTTTCCCCTCCCTGTCCCCTTCGCTGCCCCCCCCCCCCCCCCCCCCTCCCCCCCCTCACCTTCATCCTGGTTTTTACTGTCCTTACTGAAATTCATAGCTGCTCACTCCTTAAGCTAGTAACCAGCAGATGCGGTACTTGTCCTGAACTTGGACTGACAACTGTTTGGGCCTGGAAGCTCCAACAAGGTTAAATATGCCCAGGGCAGCCAGAGGCCTAGAACTTCTGGAAGCTTATTTCTTTCCCTTTTCATAGTCTTTCAGCTGCTGTTATGTAAAGGTTAATACCTGCGGTTTTGAGTTTAGTCTGAATGAGAGAAGAGATAAACCACAGAGCATCCAGGCGTGGGAGTGCAGGTGGGGGAACTAGCCAGAGGGCACTGAACTTTAAAGACAAAGCATCCCCATCAGCAGGCTTAGAGAGAAAGATGGCAAAACTCTAACTTGGGCTTTATAAAATCTAAAAATAAGCCCTTGAGGCAGAAAGGTTTCCTTTGAGAATCTGAAAGATTCCCAGGAGGTATCAGGTGCTGAGTAAATATCACTGAAGGAGAAAGGCTTTTGGAGCAGCTGGAGGACCTTCCTTTGCTTTGCTGGGCCCTGAACAGGTGAAAGAAAAGTCCTTTATTCCCAGACCTGCTACATAACAAAGGACCTGGGGAGAGAAGGTCAGAGCTGGGCTCTGAGTCTGGAGAGCCTGCTGAGAAATAACTCTAGCTTCCATCTTCCCACCAGAGCCAATGGGAATAATAGGCCAAGACAACCCTTTTCATTAGAAAGGGAATGAATGAATGGATCCACTTGCAAGACTCATAAATGCAGATTACTCGTGCAAAGAGTGCTCACAGCACTCTCGGGACATGAGCATGACGGGACATGAGCATGGACTGACTTAACTCCCATATTCCCCAGCTGGAGGCAGGTGGCACAGACCACTGCCCCAAGGAGCCATGTCTTCTGGAAGGTCAGAAGCAGGGCCCAGGGCGCCCAAGCATCACAGGGCTGGAGTGGGTGCAGGGGCTGCAGTCAGGGTGGCCTGTGGGAAGGGGGATGCAACGGGGCAGTCAGGAGACCCAAGCCCTCCTTCTACCTCTACCTGGAACTCCAGTGCAGAAGACCAGTCTCTGCAGTGAGTCCTGGCACAGGTATTGTCGAGGCTCCCCAGATGATGCTAGAGGACAGCCAGGCTTGAGAACCCCTAGTTCTAGGGTCTCTCTTAGCTCTTCCGTCCTCTCTATCTACTCCCCCCGCCCCAGTTCATCAGATGGAGAGGGAAGGTGCTGTGTCCCCTGGAGTAGCCTGAATGGCAGGTCAGGTCCTTTCTGGCCTTGGCCAGACCACACAGAACACGGGGGCCATGGGCACACCCTTCCTCCTGTGAGCACCTCTCTGCCCCCATGGCCTTTCCAGCATGAACATGATCTAGCTCATCTCCAGACTCCCCTCTGCTAATCCTCAAAATGCATCTTAAACCCCTACATGAAGTTCCCTCTGGAGCAAATGGAAGCACAGCAGCAAAAAATGCACACAAGAAGTAAATTCGCTTCCCACCCTCCTGATTCTTTAGAAAGATGCGATTTGCATCCCTGAAGTAGCAGCACATCCATGCCTCTCCCAAGGCCTCACACCAGAGAGCAATGAAGCTGGGGCGTGAAGGGGGAGTTAATGTGAATTCCATATTTGCTTTCAAGATAGAAGTTCTGTCTGCTGCTTTTGGGTGGGAAAAGAGGAAATGGAACATTTAATTATCTTTGAAAATTACTAACTTAAATTTCTATCCCAAATGTCTGGTAATTTGACTTTCATAATTAATCTTACAATGTACTTAAGAGAACATGAAAATCTCAGCAATGTGTGGGACAGAAAACAAAAGAGCCCTTTTCCTACATTTACCTACTACAGAAAATATGTTGTACAATGTTTACATGCCACGAAGCTTATGGGACTTAAATCCTAAGCATGTAGATGCTTAAATTTAAATTTCCTTTTTATTCCTCTTCTGATTTACAAGAACCCTAAGAAAAAAACTTTTCTTTTTTCCTAAGCATTCTTCCCCAGCCCCCAAGCCTGGGATCATCTGCTGACTTTTTGTCCAGAAACTGCACTTCTGCCCCAGTTTCTGTCCTCATACCCGCCCCCAAACAAAATCTGGTTGAGCAACATTTCGAGGAAGGAGAGCACCACGCCGGTACCGAGAAGCCGATACACACATCCTCACAAAGTTCCTCCCGGACCCCAGGCGCCTCTAGAACCATCTCATGTAAAGTCAACACGGGCCATCAGCCACAGAGATGGGGGCAAGTTCTTTGCAGAACAAGGCATCAGGCACCTCACAGGTATTACGAGTCAAGGATCCTATACTATTTGCTCCTTAAGTTCTTTCCAAGCACCTGCTACTTATTTATTCCTCTTGTGCATACCAGCAGGCCTGATGGTATGAGAGTTCTCAGCCTGAATGCACAGCAGCAGAGATCTGAACCCTGTACCACGTCAAGATAACTTAGTAACTATGATTCTAGCCATACATCCCCTTCCCCCACCGACAAACACACCCCCAAGCTATAAAACACTGATGCCCAGGCCTCCCTCCAGATAACCTGAATAAAACTGCCTAGAGACGGGGCCAGCCCAGGTGCTGAGCAGGCAACTAGGATAAGAACAGTCCATACAACGAACCTGGGTTCTACTCCAGCTCTGCCACTTAACTGTTGCGTGACTTTTGGTGAGTTGCTTAACCTTTCTGATCCTTACAGTTTCTCGCTTGGAAAATGCAAATAGTAATTTCTCCTTCCAAAATTGGATGTGATGATTATGATTTGGTTATATAAAACTACAAGTGTCTAAATACAGTAGACTCTGCTATTTTATCTGTAAATGACAACTGGGGACAGAATTTTACTGTGAACATGAAGAGGAAATGCAGACAAGAAGGAGTATGAGTCACAGGTCTGGATTGTATTTATTTATTTTTTAATATAAATGATTTACTTAACTCCATTATAGGTCAATATATAGAACATTCCATTCCCCTGCTCCCAAGTCAGGGGTGACTCCATAAAAGACAAGCCCTAAACTTTGCCCTCCCTTTCTCTGCTATGAATATAAGCCCTGAGCTGTCATCCAACAGAAAACCTGGCTGAGAATTAAAGTCAAAGAAACGAGGGGGCTGGGAGAACAGAATGGAGGCTGATCTCCCAGCGCAGGCCCATGAGGCCCAGCTGATCTTAATGACACTTGTTATTCCTAATCCTTCATCCTGTATCAACAAGGGGTGTGTACTCTGCATGCACTTGAGACATGTATCAACAAAGGATGGGTACTCTGCACACCCTTCCCTATATGCAGGCCCAAGTGTACCTTTTGGATGAACTGATAGAATCAGGGATGCTGGCGCCAACTGACAGGCGTTTGTCATTTTGATTATGACAAAAGTGCCCTCTGACAGGAGCTAACAGGGTTGCTTTTCCTCACACTCTTGCCAACGGACTGTGCGGCTAAAACTTTAGTTTTGGGCAATGTGTTTGCTGAAAATGGTATTTCAGTGGAGCTGAGAGTCCAGCGACTCTCAAACTATCCCCACAATATGCACAATCTTGGGATTTCCACCCCACCTACAGTAACTATCAGGAGGTGGCGCACCGGGACATTGATTTGCATCCTCGCTGTTACCAGGGATGCTCTCCACTTAGGATAAACTGCAAATAAAAGCCTCAAATTCACCACAAATATCCCAGAGGAAAAACGAGCAGGAGAAAGGCAAAGGGTGGGATAGCAGACTGAGGGGAGGCTTTGGGAGCCACGGAAGGTGCACACGCCCCTGTCTGTTCCCGCATCAGGTGGGAAAGAACCACCTGAACAGCCTTTGCTCCTCAACTGCGAGGTCTTTAGGCTTTTTTGTGTGTTTATTCATATGTTTGCTGAGAGGTTGGCTCTTTGCAGAGGGAGGTGTCTAGAGAAAACACTACACCCTGTGAGGTGTGGGTTGTTTTTTTAGGATTCATTTATTTATGCATACAAGAACTGGGGTACAGGCCAGAGGTGTGGGGGCTGAGAGGATTCAGCAGAGACAGAGTGGGGAGCAGAACAGGCAGACTGACTGAAATACACTGCTGAAGGGAGCAGCGGGTGAGACAGGAGAGGTCTGCTGCGCCATGTGGATCAGCTCCCTGGCTGGGGATCAAACTCAGGCCACAGTGGCTGCAGATAGCTTCATAGTATTGCGTCGTAACCCCTTGCACCAACAGGTCATGTGGTGTTTTAGCATCATCGTAGCAGGGGCCCCCACACAAACACAACTTCCTGGGATCAGTCCTAACAGCCCTGAGATCAAATCTTAATGTCTCCAACTGCAAAGAAAGGTATGTTAGCATCACCTCAAACTGACATTTTCCTCCCTAAGTGCCTCCCAGATTTTTCTGTCCCACAGAAAGACTTTATGGCTTTCTTCTTGGTTTTATTTTTGGCAGAGTTTTCAGACATCAGGAAATGGCAAAGGGAGAGAGGAACGTTATTACAAAGTGAGTAGACAAATGGTCGAGCCCCTCCTCCAGTAAGTTCTTTGCTGTGACTGCAAGACAAATGCCTGAGACCATTCAAGGGCCTTTCCCCGCCTGCAGTAGAATGTTATCCAAGCACACCTGAGAGAAGATCAGCCAATCTTGTATTTGAAAAAAAAATGGTTTAACTGCTGCTGCTAAGGCTCTTTGGGGGTCACCATGGTCCATCCAAAAATTGACCCTGGGGCCTCCCTGGTGGCACAGCGGTTGAGCGCTGGGCTGTGAAGCTGCCTGCAGCCTCTGCAGCGCCTGTTCGATCCCCGGCTGCCGGCAAGGGTCCCACATGGGACCTCTCCTGCCGCGCCCGCTGCTCCCCTCAGCAGTGTATTTCATCATTCTGCCTGTTCTGCTCCCTGCTCTGTCTCTGGTGAATCCTCTCATCCTCCTGTGCTTCTGACTATACCCAGTGCTTGTATAAATAAATAAATCTCGAGAAAAAAAAGTGACCCTGTTTAATTGCTTCACTGCACACTTGATACAGGGAGGAGAGGGCAAGAGAAAAAAAATTAAATGTCTTCTGAATGTATTTTTCACATCATAGATTCCCTCATTGATTTCTCTGAAGTACTAAAAACTCCTCCAAATCTGAGAACCATATGCTAAGGACTCTAATGCCCAAACCAAACACGAATCATTAGGAGATTAACCATACCTGTTTCCCATAATTAGCAAGAATAAGGTGACAGCTTATAATATTTTTCTATACTAAATTAACTAAGTTAGGCTGAAATGACTTTTGTAAAGAAAAAGGAATGTTTTGAAGTTCTGACCCAGAAAATTTTAAACTGAAAATGCACTATAATTTATTCTGTCTGTCTTTAGGATTATTACTGGAACACAGTACCACCCCATTTGAGGAATTTTCTTTCTTCTCAACATGAGATAATTATTTCCTTGTAGTTCATGGCATTTTTTATTTTGGTGATTTTATAAGATTAGGAAATGAACGACAGAGAAAGAAGAGAGGGCGGATAAAGTTTAATGCTACCTATTGTCTACATGAAAATCAACTACATAAAAAGAATTGCTTCTGAAAAACAGACAATTATAAACCAGAGGCATCCTACAGGGGAGGAGGCGGGAGAGGGATCAGAGGGAGGGAGGGAGGAGCACAGGGGACTGAGGTGATGGTGCATGGATGCCTTGGGGAAGGAAACTCTTTGGGGACCACACCAAAAAAAAAAAAAATTGACTATATTGATATTATCTGTATTTCTTCGTAAACTCCTTGAATATTGCTCAATTTCCTACCATTCTTTGACTGTGAATTAGCAAATCCCAAGAAAAATACAAAATAGAATCTGTAACTTCTGACATAATGATTGTGAATCTATTTGACATGTAAATGACTTCTGAATAAATTACTTATAGTACAAAAAAAACACAGTAGTGCTTCTAGTAAAACTATTCTTCCTCTAAGGGTCACTATATGAGGAATAATTTAAATATCTGTCAAAACAACAAATATTTGAATGAGTATTTTATTTTAAAAGTGAACTCCAATTGGATTAGATTTGCATAACATTTTAATAATCCGGAATGAAAATACACCTGGTGATCTGGCCACCAGAGGGAGCTATAGCTCCCCAATACACATGATGGTTAGGGAAGCTCCACATCCCTCTCCAGGGAGCTCCTGGGAAGAGAGTGATGGTGAGGTGCTCCTTAGCAAAGGCAGCATTTGTGCTAATTTCTTAGTAGGGGGAGCCAGAAAAATGTGGCATTTTTATATTATTAAAATTGATAACCAGCATACTATAAAGTATGAGGTTCTTAGAGCTACATACAGAACAATAGAATAAACAAGAAACTAGGATAGGAAAGGATAAAGGAAAATATGGGCAGGGATATCTCACTGGGGGAGCCCAAGGGCAGGAAAAATGAACCCAGCCTCCTGGCAACGGGGTCAAGGGGTCATGGGGCCCAGGAGAGCGTGTCAAAGAGTGGCCATCAGGGGAGGCAGCCTGGCCATATGGTGCCACAGCGGGCAGCAGAGGTGAAGGTCTAGTGGAGGGAAAGACCATCCACTCAGTACCACCAGACACCTGCACAGGTGAGCCTGCATCTCAGCAAGCGGGCTATGAAGAAGAGGCCCATCTGGAGGAGGTGGTGGTTCTGGGCGCTGGCAAAGGCACAGGGAGAAGAGCACAGCCCAAGGACCAGCTTAGCACAGGGTGCAGCTGCTCAGGAAGTCAAGGTCAAGAGCAGCTGCTGGAGGCCAGCACAGAGGGGCCTGTGTCCAGGTCAGGAAGCCGGAACCTTAACTCAGACTGGGAGTAATGGCTGAAGGGTTTGCTGGAGCCCAGCCCACTTGCAGAGGGAATTCTGTACCTGTGCAGAGGGGCAAGAGAGGGGGTGAGGTGGACACCACTAAAGAGGTCCTCCCCATAAATGCTAAGGACAGGCTGGGTGGGGGGCTGACAGTATAGGATGTAAGGCTCCCAGGTCCCTTGCTGGGATACTGAGACAGACAATGAGCCACTGCTGAGGCAGACCACCCCAGAGCAAACCAGGTTCCATTCCACTGACATTCCAGACCCAGAGACTCTACACAAACGAAAGATCCTGAGTGACAAGGTCTCACGAGGCAATCAAATCTCATTTCCAGGACATACATAAAGGTTTGACTAAACATTTAACAACAGGAAATGCTATCACATAACCAGGAGCCAGTCACTCGTTCTAGAAGAAAGGAATGGGCAAAGTTATTTTACTGTCCAGACTCTGATAACATTTAACATCACATTTAGACAAAGGCCACTATTTGCGATGAACTACGATGACTTCATAAATCAGAATGAGATAGAGACAGAGAGCGGGAATAAACAGCAATGTGATCATTTCCTCACTAGCGAAAAAAGAAAAAAGCAACGGATAAAGTTGTAAGGCTCACCCACTTTGCTTCTCTAACCAGTTGCTTCCCAACTTGAAATGCAATGCTTCTTTCAAGTGCTTTTCTACTTTCCTACCATGAATACCTAAGGTCCAGCATCTAAAAGTAACAGTGGCTTGAAGCAATAATCAGTTCTTCAGTAGGAGAAATGAAATAATGTACTGTAACGATGACCGAGAGAAATGAAATCTATTTATTCCCTATTCCTCCCTGCATGCCAGAAGGAATGTTAGCACAAGCTCATTAAGAGGGAAGGCAAGAAGTATTTTCTATCACTTGTGTTGAGACTATACAGCAAGGATGCCAGTTCTTTTCATAATTTGCTGAGGAGGTACACAATGCAGATTTTTTGTTACATATTTTGCGGGCTAGGGTCATAAGTCTAAGAAATATTCATAGAGAAAAGAGACAATATTTTAATTCTGAGACACTAATTTAGATTATGTGTCAGCATCTGCTGGTAAGCACATAAGTTCAACTTTATTTATTACTCATGCATTTATATACAAAGCAGTGAGAATAATGTTCTCAAAGACAAAACATTTTACAGTTGCACTCATTTGTAGCCTTTAAAACTCAAAGTGCATGTCTGAAAAGTTTGAGAAGCTATATTTTAAGCACACTGCACTTGAAAAGAAAAAAATTAATAGCTTACTGCAATATCTAGGAACCCCACACCCCACGCCCCAAAAGTCAATACTGGCTGAATTCCTGTCTGTCATTGACCTACCAGCAGCTCAATGAAATGCTTTAATCTGGAAATCGTGACTGAACAACGCTGGCACTCCCAGTTCTAAATATATACTGTGCAGAGAATCAATAAGCCCTGGCAAAGCGCCACACCTGATGGTTTATACACAATTTGGGCTGCTTTGGGGCTCCCTCAGAGAGAGAGGGTACCCTCAAAGCCTTACCCATCTACTACCTGGCCCTTAAAAGAAAAAGTCTGGGGCCTCCCCTGGTGGCCCAGCGGTTGAGCGCTGGGCTACGAAGCTGCGCGCAGCCTCTGCAGCACCAGTTCGATCCCCAGCCGCCAGCGAGGGTCCCACATGGCGCGCAGGCCTCTCCTGCTGCGCCCGCTGCTCCCCTCAGCAGTGCCTTTCATCAGTCTGCCTGCTCTGCTCTCCGCTCTGGCTCTGGTGAATTCTCTCACCCTCCCGCGCTTCTGACTGTACCCAGTGCTGTATAAATAAATAAATAAATCTTAAAAAAAAAAAGTCTGTTGGTTCTGATTTAGGTGACTACCCACAGGACTTAGGGAAGGTTTTATTTACCCTTTAAGAACCTACCAGCCAGCTCACCTGAACCTATGAAGTCTTGACCATCTCAGCCTCCAGCCCCCTTCCCCAAAGAAAAACATTAAATAGAAAAAAAACTGTACGAAATCTATGTCAACACCTTTCAGGAGATGGAATAAGACGACAGATGAGATGTGCATCTGAATGAGACAACATTCTGAGGTTCCAGATACAGATATTCAAAATGGGTTTATTTCACCTCCGATGATGGTGACATTTCTGTCAATATGGATGCATGAGGGGCCCACAGAGCACCAGGCCTGAGGTCGCCCCAGAGCTCCTCTGCTGAGAAAGCATTGGAGGGTCCCCCCCTCAGGGTCTAAAACATGGGATGTCAATCAGAAGCAAAGTCCTCCGCCCTTACTCCCTTGATGATGTGACTGTACCAGTCCCCCTTGCTGCACCCCCAACCTCTCAGTGCAGTCACCACTGGCTGCGATCCCGAAGGCTTGGTCGCTAGCTCCATTTTTGTAAAATAAATATTTTCTTCATTGTCTTACACATTAAGAAATGCTTTCGTTTCTGACTCATCTCAAATTGGCATCATTCCCTTCCTTATACTTTTTCCTATTCTCACCCTCCCCCCCAAAAAGGGAAAACAGTGAGACAAATATAGAAAACTTTAGGATAAAGAATGAGAATATTGGGGAGAGGGAAGGGGGACAAGGAGGGAGGCAGGGGGTAGCTGGGAGACTAGGTTGACGTTACAGGGTTTATGACTTCACAGGCAATGACGGGAATTTAAGGGAAGTTGAAATTCAAGACCTCATGTTTGAGAAGCAAAGGTAGGCTGCGACAGGAAGAAAACAAAGAGCTAAAGAGAATTTTAACCCACAGAGGGAGGTGGTGGCTCCAACCTTGGCTGGGCCTGCAGTGCTGTGGTTGCGGAGGGTGATACCCGCTTCTTTCCTGAGGCAGGTCTTCTATCTGAATTCTTTAGGCTGTAGAAGGGAAGGTCTTTCAGGCTTTGATTGGCTTCAGCTTGAAATAACCTGTGCATCTTGGGGTGGACGGTCCTACACCCCATCACCCACAGGCTGACCCAATGGTGACATCGAATGCTTCCTGCTGGGAAATCTGCTGGCCTGGGCAGGGTCCAAGCACCGTCCGGCATATTTTAAAAGGATGTTGCAGACATTCCTATATTCACAGACGTGAGGTAACACAGCTATGTGCAGAGTTGTGTGACTGCTACGGAATCAAAAGCTTTTACTTGTATTCGAAGGGTTAATATCCTTTGTTGTTTCAGGCGTTTAGGGTCAGGGAGGCGTGCCACTAGAATAAATGTCTGAGGTTCTCTGGGGTACTCACATGAGCAATTTGTATGAGCTCTTAGGTACAGGGATTTTAAGACAGATACTTGCTGGCCCAGAGGCCATTAGTGTTGGTGTTGTGACTCTCAGCAATGCCCTAGATAGTTGCTACCCTGCTCAAACAGGCCTCCAGAGAGACACATTTGCAGGAGGCTGCAGATCACAAACACTGTTTCAGCCAATTGTGAGGCACCCTTTACCTCATGGGCCAGCGCACTATGGGAAGGGACAGGGGTGTAAGATTTACAAGCTGAGGACCACTCAGTGCAGGGGGGAAGCCAATCCTCAGGGGCCTCAGGTCATGTGGCAGGGAAAGTCATGGGCCCTTGGTGGCCAATAGGGCAGAGCCCTAACTGAAGGGCACGTCCAGCACAGCCTCTAGCCACGTGGCCTCACCCAAAATGTCCAGCTTGCTGAGTTTTCCAGGAAACTAGAAACCTGGAATTTTAACATGAAATCTCCAAATCACTGGCTTTCTATTTCTTTGTGTTAGTGCTCCCCAAGCCGAATAAACATACTTGTGGGTCCAGTCTAGTCCACAGGGACCAAGAGCTTGTAGACACTTGCCTCAGGGTGTCTTGGGGTACTTATGGGTCAATTAGGGGACTCCCAAGGTACTCACAAGCCTCCAGGTTTCTCCATTAGTAAAAGTAAAAATTTTGTGTCATGTTTTCCCCAAAAAGGCAAAGGAAAAAACAATTTCTAAACCTTAGGGGGGGAAAGTAAAATTGCTGTTTAAAATGTTCCTGTGTACCCTAGAAAGCTGACCACAGATCTGAAGGGAGGGGAGGGCAGGGAAGGGGACCAGGGAAGGGGAGGGGATATTGGACTATGGTGGAGGAGGGTAAGTGCTTTGCTGGTGGGAGAACTATGGTGATAACACCTGAAAGAAGAAAACCTATATTATTAAAACACAAACAAGGATGTAAAATAATGGTACATCATTAATACAAAATGAATGAATGAATGAATGAACGAACAAAATGCAGTTGGATATTAGCTGACATTATGGAATTGTTCATTTCTCTGATGGTATTGTGATTACATTAGAGAATGTCTTGCTTTAGAAGACATGGAAGTATTTAGGGCTCTGTTGTCAGAACATATGATCTACTATGAATGGTTTATGGAGCTTGTAGGGGGGATCAGGGAGGAAGTGAACAGGGTATAATGTTAACTTTGAATCCAAAAAGTAGGTATTTGGACAGTGAGAGCATTATGCCTTTTATTTGCATGCTTAAAAATTTTCATATTAGGGGGCCCCCCTGGTGGCACAAGGGGTAAAGCACCACACTGTGAAGCAATCCTCAGCCTTTGCAGCACGAGTTCGATCCCTGGCCGGCCAGGGAGCAACCCACATGGCGACGCAGGCCTCTTCTGTCTTGCCCGCTGCTCCCCTCAGCAGTGTATTTCAGTCAGTCTGCCTGTTCTGTTCCCTGCTCTGTCTCTAGTGAATCCTCTCACCCTGCCCCCCGCATCTCTGGCCTGCACCCTGGTTCTTGTATGTATAAATAAACTTAAAAAATTTTTCATATTAAAGACATAAAAAGTCAAAAAATCCACATGCACAGTTATAATGTCAAAATATCATCTCACCCATTTCCTGCCATTTACCTGGGAGAAAAGTGATTGGAAAATGGAGAGAATAAAACTGGCCCACATTGGCCCAGAAATCCACATCCTCATGGCTGGTTATGGGACAGGGAGACACAGTGTCCTCTAATCAGGCAGCATCCCCTGCTCCTGTCCCAAGTACTTAAAGTGAATTTAATGACGCCTTTAGCTCCAACTTTAATATCCTGAAAACTCAGGAGCAAAACAACACAGTAAATGATGCCCCAGGAAACAGTCAGATATAATAAGTGAGACAAAAGACAAATTCAAAGTCATTTAAAAAGAGGAGAGGGGAGGGAATGTTCTAGAGTAAAAGGGGCCTTAGGAGACCTAGCAACTAAATGCCACGTGTGATTCTCAATCGAATTCTGGTTTAAACAGTCCAAGTGTAAACGGCATTTTAGGGGCAATTGGGGGAATTCAGATAATTGAGTAGGTAATGGAGTCCACTCAGCAATTATTGTTAATTTTGTGAAAATTGTACTGTGGTTAAAAAGGAATATGTTCTTGTTTTTTAGAGCTCCAGGCTGAACTGTTTAGAAGCTAAATGTCACAATGGCTATAATTCACTTCTGAATAGTTCAGGGGGGAAAAAGCAACAGATGAAGTACATGCAGCAAAATGTTAACTTAAATCCAGATAATGGGGAGCAAGGTGATCCAGCGCCACGGAGCTGTCCTTATGTGGCATGATGCCCTCCTCAGGTACCTCCACCAGGAGACACAAGGGCTTTCGGCCACGTTGTGCCAATCCCCTGAATGCATGTGTTTTCAATTTCCAATCACTAGTTGCCAAGAGAAAAAATGATAGCAACTCAAACAGGTATAACTTGTTGCTGAAAGCGTAACACAAAGAGACAACTGTGAAGACAGTGTCCTGTAGGAAAGCAAGAGCTTCCAGATTGTTTGTCTTAGCTGGAGTTGCTCAATTTTAAGGAAGAGCTTTATCATCTCAAATGCATCCTAAGTAAATCAAACGAAGACACAGAATATGACAGGGGACAAAAGGATGGAGATTAGATCTAAAACTTGGATTCTAGTGATCCTGTCCACTTACCGCTTAAGCCAATGACAAAAGGTTAAATGTCCTTAGATAGAAGTTTAATCGAAAAAGTACAGTTTTAAACTTGAAAAGAGAATCAAAGTTTAAAAAAAAAACAATAACACTTTAAGGTCTTAGTTAGCAAAGTACATCTGCTCAAGTTCTCATTACAGGATGATATTCAGTCAGTTCAAGGAATGATCAGTTACCACCAAATATTGATACAACAGCCAGTCCTTTCAATGTGCTTTTGAAGGTGCCTCATCCTCAGGTTTGGGTGGGACCCTCGCAGCCATCAAGTCCCCGGTCATGCCATGGCTGAACTTCTGTCATTCGCCAGGAGATCCACCTATCTTGGGAAGAGCACTGAAGTTGGATGGCCTGGACCCAAGAGGACCCGACACTCCCTACAAAATTGTGTCAACATGCGCAGATGACAAGCTCGCTGAACCTCAGTGCCCTCACCTATAAAACGGAGACAATCACTCCCTCTTCAGAAAGGTGAGGCGGACTCAACATCATGCCAAGGTCCACGCAGGGGCCAGCTGCCTGGTAAAGCTCTCAAAACCGTGTGCAAACAACATCTATGAAGAGCCTTGCTCAATTCACAGCTGTATAACCTACTGGTGGGACACTCACTTTACACTTACCTACTTTTTCTCACCTCAGTTTCTTTATCTGCAAATTGGAGAGAATAACAGAATGCCTGCTTCATGGGGCTACGGCAGAGTCAAATGAACATCTACATAAATAACTCAGACCTGCCTGGCACTCAGTACATACTCAATAAACAGGTGCTATTGGGATTCATTACCCGCTTCTCATGTCTCCCTTTGAGAAAGCATCAGTCACCCCTCAAACCGCAACATCATTTGGGCAAACACCAGGACTTGTCCCTGCCACATCAGGGCTCCCCAGAAGTCCAGTGTTATCTCTCTCTCGCTCTCTCTCGCTCTCTCTCTCTCTCTCTCTCTCTCTCTCTCTCTCTCTCTCTCTCTCTCACACACACACACACACACACACACACACAGGTGCAGCCCCAAGCCACTGCCTCCACCCTCCCATGTAGAAGGAAAGCCAGCCAACCACAGCACCCACCACATGCTCCCCAGCGCCCATCACTGTGTCTTTGGCTATAGCTGGTCCTAACACTGTGGGTTGCTTCAGGCCTTGACCTTCCAAGGGAGCCCAGGTGAGCCCCTGGACCTGGGGGTCTAAGTCCAAGTTTCTGAGCCGCCACAAAAGCGCATGCTCCCTCTGTGGGCCTGAGGTAGTAATTCTGCGTGAATATCAATCAATGTCAAACAGAGAGTTCCCTGCCAGCCATTCTGCTGACTCTCCCAGACTCTTTCCTGGCACCAGACCTTTTGCTTGCTCCCCTTAATGTCCTCGCCCACATCCATCTCTTATCTGAGACCTGGGCAGGCTTCCTCAGACCCTTAGTGTGCACTAGATGAAATGCATGGCCTAGCTAGCAGGGTGAGGGCAAAGAAGATGGCTGATGACTAATGGCACCTCCCTGAGAATTAGAAAAAGCTGCCCCTTCCTCCCGCTGGCAGCCCTGTGCCACCGCAAACTGTACATTGGATTACATTTAGTCAATTCAAGTCAACTTACTGGGCAACTGCCATGTGCCCCAGATCTCTGGGTTTGCACGTGGGAATAAGACAGGCTATGGCCTCTGAGCTCGCTGACTCTGCTTTGATGCGGCCCAAAAGGAGGCAGAAACTCAGGGGTCCACTCCAGCCCAGGATCGGTGGGGCAGTGAGGAGCCCAGAAGAGATGCTGCCACCTGGACAGGACCCCGGGGCCCCTGAGCAGCGCAGGAAGGGTGCAGGATTCCACACGGCAAAGCTAAGTGGCTGCACATTTCATAGCACACTCAGAGATGGGAGGATTTTCAGTGGCGGGGAAGGAAAGGGAAGAGGGAGGATGAGGTGCAATGAGGACCCAATTCATTCACTCTTTGACCAAGTCTTGAGAAGCTCCTGTGTGCTAAGGACTGTGTACAGTTTGGAGAATAAAAATAAGATCTAATCCCAGCCAGTAGAAGCCTGCCATCCAGTTTGGGGAAAATAGAGTTATAATTATAAAACAATTCAAGCATAAAGACAGCCACACAGGAAGCATGCAAGAGGGAAGGGCAGGCCAAAGAGGACAGGCCTGCTGGGCCTGACAGGGAGGCCTGCGTGTGAGAGATGACCACTACGCAGCAGATCTGCCCCGAATGTGAGGTGGGGCAGGGCGCATTCTCCAGACTGGGGACTGTAGAAGCCAAGACAGGGGCCAAGGGGCGTGTGCTACAGGCGGGGGTGGGGCTGCAGGGGAGCAAACCCCACCAAGAGGGCTGGGCACACCACTTCAGGGACTTTAATCCTCCACCTCAACAGGAGACTGGGACTATTCCTCAAGCAAGTGCAGACCAAAGCTTGCAGGTAGGAGAGTTACCTGCAGCAGGTCAGTGCCACAGTAAGAAGGCTCCATAGTAAGAAGGCTCCATGGAGGGTGGGGAGGGGTATAGACACGCCACCCACAGACACTGAGGCAGGATTCACCAAGGCCCTTCCTGGTGAATGGTGGACCAAGGATTCCCTGCACCTTGCTTTGTTATCTCATGAAAACGAGGGACCCATTTGCAAAGTGGGTACCCAGGCGTGCAATATTTCAACACAGTTTTACTTTGCCCTTGATGTTACTGGCCTTTTACACCTGGTCCACTTTTTGAAAGAGATTTTGCTCAGCTTTTTAAAACAACTTTTTTTAAATCGTGTAGCCTTTTTTTCATGACACGGGTCATTAACGATGAGACGTACTTGACTCGGCGTGGCTGCGGCCTCATTTACATCCTCTGTCCTGACGGCCCACTGGATTTAGCATTTGTTCCAGACAGAAGTGTCCCTGTTTAAATGACAGATTATGTGACTGCCCTTCTCCAGCCTCAGAGTACGGTCCAAAAGAAAACATCTTTCTCTGTTCCTGCTATTTTCCACCTAGTCCGACTGCTCAAATGTGCAAGCAACCGCTCAATTATCAAATCGTCTCTGAACAAAGTCTCCTTTAATACACCTAGACTGGAGGAAGCTGGAAAACGATCCCTGTTCTCAGCGCAGGACTGGGACGGAGAGCAGAAGAGAAGGGTATTCCGGGCACGGGCAGCTCAAGGGTAAATCAGCTGAGAGGTGGGCCTCAGCCCAGGGCCCCACCACCTCCAGTGCTGGGAGGGGGGCTTCAGCAGCCTCGGTGGGGGCCAGGCTCCTCCCAAGAGAGATGGAGGCTTTACTCTCCCCATTATGTTCACCCACTCCCTGAAGGACACATTCTATCCCCCCAACTCCAGTCTCCCCTCAAGGACCTCCCTATAAATACCACTCTCCACACACACCTAAGTCCTCCCCCACTTTCAGGTAAAGTGACCCAGAAAACTCCCTCAGAGGCAAAGGAGAGGGAGGCAGAGAGATCCAAGACTGTGTGGTTCCGTCCACTGCAAAGTTTTAGATGACGCTGCATGAAAGCCATCGATCCTTCTCTAGCCACTATCCTGTCAAGTACGGGGCCTACACCTACCCAGCCCTTCTGGGAAGGGAGGATGACAACAGAGGTAGAGGGAGCATGGGGAGCTTGCTGGCTTGGGGTTCAGAAGGACACAGAGCCAAGGGTCTTCTCGCTCCAGCGACAGGCAGTCAAGAATACTCACTGCCAAGCCTCTGCTCCCTCAAGACTGGGACCGCACCTGGGGTGCCCAGCACACACCACCTGGAGACTGACCACCGTTTCAACACTAACATCTGTGCCACACACAGCTTTGGAGGACCCCCCAGGACAACATGGAGAAGAACCCAGGGTGCTGGGGAAAGCAAGGCGCAAGAGGGTAGCCACTCCAGAGTGAACTGTCGACGTGGTGTGAACCTGCACCTGAGCTCACTCATTGGCAAATAGGTCCTTTAGAACTATGACATTTCACAGGAAGCTGGCACCTGAGGCACCTGAGGGAGGAAGGCACGCAGGGAGGATGGGGTGCTTGCTTTATTTAACCAGAGCATGAAGGACAAGACTAGGATTCAGAAGGCCTGGCTCATTTTCAAGCACTGGGCCCATTAAGGCAGAACGCTATTTCTCTTTCTAATGAGCATTTAAGGTATTATCAATATAGGTGACCCTTGAAGTCTGTGGGGTCAAAAATACTATACGTGCATTTTCTCTTCCTTATGATTTTCTTTTCTCAAGCTGACATTATTGCAAGAACACGGTATATTACACACAAAATATGTGCTGATCAACTACATAGGTTATTGGTTAGGCTTCCCATCAGGCTGTTAGTATTTATGATTTGGGAGACAAAGGTTTTATGTAGATTTTTAACTGCACTGAGGCTCTGTACCCTTAGCCCTATCTTTTTCAGGGGTCAGTGGTATTCCTTTGTGCCCTTTCTCTGAGCAATGACCCTGCCTCTCTTCACATAAATGGTAAAAGTTCAAGACTCTGCTGTGCTTGGTTCTTCAAAGATTGGGAGCCCAGTTCCATACTAATTTTAGCTTCAGATTTTCTTACCAGCCTGAGAAATATAATCTGTACTCATTTCACATTTTGATTTATGAAGGGTTTTGCATAAAATGAAACAAAATAAAATCAATGTTTTCCAAATCCAACTTCTTCCAAGCAAAGCTGTAAGATGCAAAGAGTATGTGGAAAGGCATTTTTGACATAAAGGCACAGTCTATGAGTACCATGCAAAAGTTGAAATCGAAAATCCAATTTGCCCAGTCTTGCTCTTGGTGCTCTGAAGCGGCAGGAGAAAGACACTAACATGTAAGATGTCTCTGTGTCCGCTAAATTTATGATCTGGTGAGCGACGAGTGAACTCAAGAGCATCAATGCAGCACATGGAATGCCCCTCAGTGTGACTCTGCCTCCCCACCACATCACCAGCAACTCAGGGGGGCCTCAAGGCCCCTGAGCTTGGGGTTTCCATGACAACTCATACAGCTAGTCCTCAGCCAATCTCCTGGGGCACAACTAAGTATGGAAACTCTTAGGTGTCTCTGTATTTAACTTGCACCAGCTGTACCTTTCTTCAGCATTTCTCTTGGTGCCATTTTAGAAAATGACCAATTTCTCTAATGAACAAAACTAAAAATGGGCACCGTGATAGGACAGGAAATAAAGAGGTCTGCCTACTAATGGCAGACAAGGGCTTGTTAGGGTATGCGGGAAACTGAGTTTACCTACACAGGAGGCTTGTTACTAAGAGTCCTCAGTGTCAGATTGAGGCACTGGCACCTGAGGACTCAACGGGCAATGGTACAGGGAACAGACAGGGTGGGCTCCGTGCTGTGAGAAAGGTGCTGGGGGGTGCTACTCCAGTCACTGTCCCAGCACCACCTGCTGCCATGACCTGGGCAAGGAATGACCTTTCTGGATTTAGGTTTTGCCAGCTAAGAAACAGGGGTGTTGGTGTAGAGAGCCTCTAATGTCTCCTCCACACCTAAAGTCTAAAGGGTCTTTGTTCCCCAATCTGTTCTGAAGCCTAGTTCCAAGTGGCTCCGACCTTACTTGGCTACGCAGCTCGCTGCAGAGAGCCAGGGGAACAGAGAGCCGTGGGGCTGTATAGGAATATCACATATAATACTCAAAAAGGCAAAACCCAGCAAGATCAGCCTGCTTCCTGCTGGTGCTGCTGTATAAGCCACAGAAAGTCACCGAAAGTCACCAAATTCATGCAAATCTCTTCATTCAGATTACTATACATGCCAAACAACATGAATCTCTCCTAAGAACAAAATGTCACTTTTATGTTTCACCAGGTTAGGCATTTAAAAAAAGAATAATATGTTAAAAGCAACACAGGCATATTACCAAACTGTATTTTTCTGAGAAAAACACAAATATGAAAACTTAATTTCTTCAGGAAATCTATCCCCATGAGGAAGCAGCCCACTAGCTGCTGTGATACCAGCTCAGGCCCTGCACGCAATACGTTCGCAGGACCAGACGCTGTGGAGGGGCTCAGCAGTCCTTGGCTCAAGAGACCACCAGGTGACTCGGGTGACTGCCTCAATTCAAAGTGTGCTCTTTGAACTCTTCAGAAGCTTGTAAAATAAAAACAAAAACAAACATACCTGGCTCCAAAGATGTCCTTCTTGGCGAGATCGATTCCAGAAACAACTTTCACTCTGAGAATACGGGACTCTCCCTGTTGAAGAGAGGAAAAGAGTGTTAAAATGGAGCTCCAACTGGAGGAAAGGATCCCTCCCCCAATGCAAAGTCAATGATTTCTCTTCAGCCCAGCACTGGGATACAAAACACATCAATCCAAGCATAAAGCATCCGCGATCTTTAGACCACAGATCACAAAGCAACATTCCAGCTCTAAAACCCCATGACCCCAGCAGCTGAAGCGATCCAGGTTAATTAAGCACCATTTAATGTAAAGTAGGTCATTCAGATCAATTCCTTCTGCCAGGAAAGGAAATATTGCCCAGTTGTACCAAGCATTCAAATACGAAACCACCAGAAAATACATAAGAAACCACCTAGATGTCCAAGTGCAGCAAGGTATCATAAATGGAATAAAGAATTCCTCCTTTGATAAAATAAAATAAAACTGAATTCCTCTTTTGAAGCTTATATGTGTGTATATGTGTAGAAAGAAATGTAATGTGGTAACATAATTCCTCAAAATGATAGTTTCAAAGCACTGGTGCTAGCAAGTAGAAATAACTCTGCAGTGCTAGTAAAAATCAGTAGCAGCATCCTAAATGGAAATCATCCCAAACCATCTCATTCATTCATTCATTCATTCATTCATTCACTCATCCATCTGCTTATTCATTCCAGTACTCTCTAGAGAGCCACTATGCACAAGGCACTTGAGGTGGGCCTGGAAACACACGCATGAGCATTCTCAGGGTCTGCTGAGTGACGAGCAGAGCGAAGGGCCCTGTTGGGGAACATTTCAGGACTAAGACACTGGGACAGATGAAATGGCGTAGGGGGAGGTGGCAGACAGAAGGCTGGGGTGACGCTCAGGTTCCCAATTAATGCCACTAAGCGCTAGCATAAACTGCAATCAGGGATTAAGTGGGATAGAAGGTGTCTTTGAAACAACCTGGTAGAAAAGAAGAGAGATGGCAATACAGATAAATGGGAGAGCTGGAGAGGTCGCTGTGCGTGCGAAGTATCCGGAAGAGAAGAAAAATGGACCAGGATGGAGCCTTTGGGAACACGAGCACTGAGAAGCAAGAGACCAGAAGTGCATCTGCTCGATGCATTTAATCAGTATCCAGGGGAGGGAACAAAAACCTAAATGACTCTTGGATTGTGGAATGTCCAGGGTGCTAAAGACAGAGGGCCGAACCACACGGAGAGCAGGGTGCTGCCGGGACGCAGATCAAGCACGCGTGTGCTAAGCTCTTTTACTCTGCAGGATTCACTCATCCCTGACCCAGGGCTGCCCGCATGTGCACCACAGCCCGGGCTGCAAACCCACTAAACATGAGGTTTCACACCCCTGTGCGCTTAGGATGCCCGTTCTACGAAGGCCTACGTGCATGTTGGGCAGGATCTGTAATACTGTGTTTCAAGAAAGACCCCTCGACAGCTTAACTGTCTCCAAACGTGTGCCAAGCTCCCTGGCTCAGCTCTCTCCCCTGATCTGTCTCTCGTAGGCTCACAAGCCTGGAAGGATCCTCAGCACAGGGTGCATCTAGATGAGGCTCTTTCTGTTTCTCACAGCAAGCTGTGCCCCACTGCCAATCTTGTGACATCTCCCATAGGCTACTTAGCCTTTTAATCCCACTGAAAACTGAAGCAGTTAGCTCCCCTCCTATATGGTGTAATCCCCTCTTAAAGTAAACGCCAACTATCCACACAGGAAAAGACCTAGAAAGGACAATGTAACAGTGACCACCTCCGGATCATGAGTAACTTCTTTCTGCTTATTTTTGTCTTTTTCCTTTTGAAACATTAAATATTTTTGTTTGGAAATGATGTTTTTGTAGAAATTTCAGAAAAATATATATAAGGATGAAAAAGAAATGAACAACTACAGGTTTTTAGGACTCCAGGCTTCCGTTTATCTAAAACCTAATTAAAATCTAACCCTCTTTTGTCACAAGAATGACAGACCGCCAAGTTATATTCTAGTCATTTCACAAAGATGCAGAAAGGGAGAAAGGGCTCCCTATGTAAGATCTAAGCAACAGCTGGCAGGTGGAAGGAACAGAGGGCCTTTATGGAGCACTTACTGTTTACCAGCAGCTGTTGCAGGAAATCTCTCTCTCAAGTTAAGGGGCATGGGCGCAGGAAAGAGAATATCGCTCTTTCAAAACATTTTTCATACATGCATTTCAGACATAGAGCAAAAACTTCTTATCTGTGTTTGCTCCAAATAACAAGTTTGCATATAGATAAGCCACCCCCAACCCTCGTCATTCTGTAAGGAAGCACATGACCAGGTGTGTGTGACTAATTTATCAGATGCGATGGGCCCCAGGCCGAGCAGTTGTACTTTCTGGAGCATTTTATTACTTTCATAAAATCTATGCACGACATTTTGGTCTCTGGTTATGACTCCAGTAGAATTAAATATTTAACCAAGGTGGATTATGACAGTTGAAAATATTATTGGAGACAGACTGTACAAGGCAGAGAAAGCACAGGAGGAGAAGAGGCGAGGCTGAAAAACCAGACAGTTCCACGAATTTCGGCTCTCTTCCTGTTATTGTTAACCTATTCTTTTGCATTGTTGTTGCATAACAGGGACATTACTGTGTGTTGCTTTTCCACATCATTTTCTTTTTCTTTTTTTTAAAGATTTATTTTATTTATTTATGTATACAAGAGCTGGGGTGTAGGCCAGAGGTGTTGGGGGGTAGCTTAGGCGGGTGAGAGGATTCACCAGAGACCGAGTGGGGAGCAGAACAGGCAGACTGACTGAAATGCACTGTTGAGGGGAGCAGCGAGCAAGTCAGGAGAGGTCTGCTGCGCCATGTGGATTGCTCCCTGGCCAGCCAGGCATCAAACTCATGCTGCAGAGGCTGCGGATTACTTCATAGTGTTGCGCCACCAGGAAGGCCCCTCCACATCATTCCCTAACTCTTCACCAAGACATAGAACAAGAGAACACCAGCCATAAATGACAGTGACACAGAAAAGTCCCAGCTTACAAACGAGGCTTCATTTGGAAGACAGTTGTCTGGGACTCAGCAGCCTCCTTATATAAGCCACATAAGTGGTTACCTGGTTGCCAGCCCCACCCACCAAGGCTATTAAATACGAATCCATCAAAATTGTTCAGGTGGTAAAATAAATGTCAAGTTCCAACTCAAAACTCCAGATAGTAGGATTTTCCTTTTGTCTTATGAATCTTTCTTGAGAAGGTAACGCTATTATTTTACCCTCATTCTTCACAACAGCAATTATCTGCTCCTTTCCCCTCAAAGAAAAAAGTGATATCTCTGTTGGGAAATAGTATTCTTCCTCCACAGGGATCCACTGCGCCCCTTGGCATCACCAACATCACCGCCCATGCGGACAAAGAAATCCTAAGTCAAGAACTTGCACGCCTCGGTCATTTTCTGTAAATTAATTTATGTGTTTACATTTCATATTCTGCTGAATATTTATAGTTCTAGCTATTACCCATGACACTGCTGCCTCCCAGTAAACATGTCCTGGATTCAATGAGATTGGTTAGCATTTTCTGTCCCACCGACATGTCTAAGCTACAGACGCATCCATAACTTTAGCTGCTTTAAAACCTAAGTCACTAACCTGCAAAGTACCCGCACTGCCTGCTGCACTGTAGATGCGTTCATCTCCCTACTCCCACCGACTCCTGCCCCAGCTGCAAGACAGATCTGGGTTCATGCTCGATATTCTCCTACCCCATCCCACCGACCCCATTACTTCACGCCACACTCCTGTCACCTCCAACTCTGGCTATACCCTGTCCTCTTTTTCCCACCCCAATTCCTGCCTCTAACCCTCTCTTGATGGGTTGCCTGCTGCCACTCCGTAACTTTTCTCTCAAGTTCTCCACCACTCTGACCTTGGAGTCACACCATCAGCAAAGAGGTGCTATTACGTGCATGGCATATGCTAGGAAAGGAGCACAACACTGAACAAGAGACAGTAAGCTCTTTCCTCGGGGGCTTACAAGCAACCTCAGAGGTTAGATGTGCAAATGCACAGACGGTACTTGGAACACAGGGGTAGGACTGAAGCGCAGATGTGTTTGGGGAGAACAGAGCTGCGGGTGGGAAATGAGAGGTGCCCAACACAGGGGCTGCATGCTCAGCTCAGATAACACTGTTGATAGCACCACCCCAACCCGCGGGACCACCCACCACAGCTGCTCACCACTGGCACCCCAACACGTAACACCCTAAACAGTGGAAAACATGGAAGGGAAAAAAATCACAGAAACACAGGATGCTGTGACACCAACATTTAGAGGACGGCCCTCCAGCAGGAATGCTTGAGGTGACCAACTTCCAGGAATTCTGTTGTGTGGTTTCAAAATATGTGCATGAATCCTTGACATTTCTCTCTTTAAGAGGAAGGGTTTAATTTCCCTTCATTGCTGGGGGTTGGACGTAGTGACTTTATTATAATAAGAAGAATGTGGAGCGCAGCGGTTGAGCGCTGGGTTGCGAAGCTGCCCACAGCCTCCGTTCGATTGCTCAAGAGGATCCCACATGGTGCGCACCTCTCCTGCCATCAGCAAAACCCTCCCGCGCTGACTGTACCCAGTGCATGCATGAAGAATGTGGAGGAAGTGACTGCGTGTTCATTTCAAGAGAAGGTCATAAAAGGCACTGGGCCTCTTCTCCCCACCCCCCCGACACCAGCCACTCTCTCTCCACTCACTCGGGGGGAAATCAGCTGTTGCTATGACGTCAGGACACTCAAGTAGCCCTACAGAAGGAGAGTCTCACATGGTGAGGAACTGAGGCCTCTGGCCAACCCCGCGGGAGTGCATCACCTTAAGTGGGTCTGCCAACCCCAGTCAAGTCCAGATGGCCGTGGCCCTGGCTGTCATCTTGACTACAGTCCCACGAGAGATTCTTGCCTGCTATCTGCCAGTTAACTCTGCAGGCTGTGTCAGAACCACACAGCTGAGCCATTTTTTTATTTCTTGATGTATAGAGACAGATAATGTTTGTTGTTTTAAGCTACTGAGTTTGGGGAGTATCTCTTCCACAGCCATGACTGATGAAGGCACGTGGAGAATCCCATGCAGTGGCTCACTCATGCAGTGCAGACTCACTCATCTCCTTGCTAAGTCAGGGTTTCGCTGTATCGGGACAATGTGTCAAAACGAGGAAAAGATACCAGTGAGAAATAAAGACTATTCTGTGTTTCTATCCTGTAAAATGTAGTGGCTTTTTTTTTTTTTTTAAGATTTATTTATTTATTTATGCCTAGAAGAGCTGGGGTGTAGGCCAGAGGAGTGGGCTGTGAGAGGATTCACCAGAGACAGAGTGGGGAGCAGAACAGGCAGAGCTACTGAAATACACTGCTGAGGGAGCAGCGGGCAGACAGGAGAGGTTTGCTGTGATGTAGTTCAGCTCCCTGGCAACAGATTGAACTCAGGCCATCAAGGTGGTGGCAGCGCTGAGATTTAACCCCTACACCACCAGAGCGCCCCCAAAACAGTGGCATTTTTAAGGCAGAAATTAGTGGCTAGCTCAATCTATATGTTTGATTTCTATATATCAGGAGATGCGTAGCACACAAGTAAGTACAGAATGACAGAAGTTTTACAACAGCAGTGGATGGTATTCTGTGGGAAGTTACAGGAGTAAGTAACAAATACGTGTGGGTTGGGGAGAGAGAAATAGGCCAGAAAGTTGGGAAAAACCTGATGAGTCACCATTTGAACTGGGCCTTTATGAATGAGGAAAAGAGAAACAAGCTTTCAGACAAAGGAAACATGAGGAGACCTGGAAATGGAGAGAAAGTTAGGGTGCAAGGAGATGAGGGAGGGGAGCCCTGGCTGGCTGCATCCTTGGTGCTGTGTGGGGCCAACACATTAGCAGAGGCAGTCCAGGCAGAGGACAGGGACGCTAATTACATGGTCTGTTTCACTGTCTGGCAGCTGAGCGCAATGGCTCTGGAGAGGAAGGACATGGGCCTGGTTCCAAAGCTATTCCTGGGGGAAGCAGCAGGGCTTGGGCACAGATGGGCTCTGCTGGGCAAAGGGAGAAAGCATCAACTCAAGTTTCCAGTTTCGGTGTCAGTGGGGCTGAAGCTATTCAATGAGAGCAAAGAAAGGAGTGGGTCTGAGGCTAAGGGGAATAAAAGGACTTGGGTTTCTTGGTCTGTTTATCTTCCCAGTACAGGTAGAGATGTCCAGGAGGCAGTCAGAAGTCAGAAACCAGAGCTGAGCACCAGGTCAGAAGTGAACACCCAGCACGGGAGGCCCGGCTCCTCCAGCCTGACCACTTGCTCAGGCATTTAAGTGAGAAATCACTGCAGTCTTTGTTTTCCTGATTAAGTCTTATTTTCTCAATGACACTCTATGGTTGCACTGTCCAATATAGCGGCAACTAGCCACATGAGGCCAAGTGTAATTAAAAATCAATCAAAATTAAAATCCAAAATTGAAATCCAATAGTCATCACATTTCAAGCGCTCCCTAGGCTTAGTGGCAGATAAAGAATATTTTCATAATCAAGAAAGTTTACTAGAGCATCACTGTCCAAGGGCACAGAATCAATGCAAGACTGCAGTGGGATTTGAACAACCTGGGAGGGAGGTTAGGAGGGAGGGAGGGAGGGAGCTCTGTTTAGTCCACTTAGAACACTCCTTAAGTTTTAGCCATGGAATTTCACTTTCTAGAAATGAAATTAGTGTTAGTGTAATCACATGTTCTGGGATAAAGATTTCCACTGAAATATTAAAGATCAGCATGCAAATTTATTGTCTACAAATAAATAGCTGAAAGTTCTAATCCAGTACATAGTGGATAGCCTAGTACAGTCTTCCTGCATCTACACATTTTTGAAAATCATTACACAGAGGAACAGCAGTGATCGCTGGACAGAGTGTGCAACAAAGGTCTGGAAGTTTTAGCTGATGAGTCTAGAAAAGGCTAGTATTATAGCAAGGTCAGCAAAAATCTTGCACTGCAGTCATAGAAAATGTATTTGGAAGCACAAGAATAAAACCCTAGCAGCATCACTGACATGCTAGAAATATTCAAAGAAGGGCTGGGTAAAGTAAAGGGAACTGAAACTCAGATTAACAGAGTGACTGACCACCGAGAAACTGGTTAAAGGGAGCCTAGGCGAGTGAAAACAGACCAGGTCAAAAGCGGGCCGGGAGGAAGGCCTTCTGACAGTGACATCCGGGCAAATGTGCCTGAACCACATGCTCCTGCTCCAAAAAGGCAAGGCTGCTGTAGGAGAGAAATTCCAGTGGACTCTCACTGCAGCGCCTTCAAATTTCTTTCAATTCTGATGTCACACCCACCCGTCTACCCCTACAACTGAACATTGTTCGAGTCATGCCTTCAACTGCTGGTGTTATATCCAAGTGACTTGAATGTCTTTTGTTTCTGACTTTTGCCCCACCTGCTGCTCTGCCACATCATCATCCCACATCACCTGTAGAACACACCTCTCAAGAAGAGATGGCAAAGCAGGTGGGCTCAGAGGTTACTGGAAAATGGGAGCTAGCAGTGGATGGTGGGTCAATGCCTGCTGAGTGACATGCAGACACTCCCCCACCACCCCCATGGCTTTGCCTCAGATATGACTCATGCAGATTTCAGCAAGAATGCAAATCCTTCCATGTATGTATAGATTAGCAATGTGCAAACCGTGAATGTCAAAAATCCACAGTAACAAGTTGGATTCCCGGTTGGCCAGGGAGAAACCCACATGGCGGGACAGACCTCTCCTGTCTCGCCCGCTGCTCCCCTCGGCAGTGTACTTTGGTCCGTCTGCTTATTCTGTTCCCTGCTCTTTCTCTGGTGGGTCCTCTCACCCCCCCATATCTCTGGTCTGTACCCCAATTCTTGTATAGAAATAAA
The DNA here is from genome assembly GCF_014898055.3 of Talpa occidentalis. Taxonomy (NCBI): domain Eukaryota; kingdom Metazoa; phylum Chordata; class Mammalia; order Eulipotyphla; family Talpidae; genus Talpa; species Talpa occidentalis. The sequence continues at coordinate 12,031,578 of NW_023601322.1, forward strand.
TAAATCTTTTAAAAAAATCCACAGTAATTCAGTGGCTATGGGGAGAGAAAGGTGCCACTGAACAGTATCTATGAAGCGATTGAGCTGGTAAGAGTTCCAGCTCAAAGGACAGAGTCACTCTCTCCCACTAATTAAAAATTCTCTTCTTACTAGAAGAGCTGGTAAGACTCCACGTAATGGTCTTCAAAGAATCCACTTACCAATGGCGCCTTTGTTCCCATCACTAATCATAAGACAGGAAACATTTTTAAATTCCTGCAAGATCACTATGACAAGAATATCTTGTGTTTATAGTTCTAAAAATGGCCATCACAAACAATGGCACTTTGTTGAAAGCCAGAAATCATAGCTCAAGATCAAAAGTGCTCTATTTTTCATGGCAGTCGGAAATGTGACCTCTCGCAATAACGTAAGTCTGGGTTCTGGGTGGAAAGCGTGGTTTGTCTAGAAGGGACTCAGAGAGGTCAGGGTTTCAGGAGGTGGGGCTGCAAAGGGCCCTCAAGAAGGTATTCCCCAGGGTGAGTTTCAGGGACCCAGCCCTGAATCTGACCTCAAAAGATCAGAAGTGGAATCACTCCAGCATGCGAAGGGGCTCCCTGCAGCTTGAAGAAGACACGTGTGAGCAAAGCTGGAAAGAAACTCATTCCAGTGTGAGTTTTTAGATCTCATGATGAGGAAACAGCCTGCTGGGTGGGTGGGAGGCTCTGCAGGCAAGTGGAGCAGATGCAAGTGCACTCAATGGGAGGCTGCCCGGCGAGTGTGCACAGAGAACCAGGACTTAGCTTGTCATTCACACACATGCTCCACAGTGGGGTGACTCCCATCTCTCTGTCCTAGCCCTGGAGCTCCAGGGCCTTGGACAGGCCCCTCCTCCCCCCCAAGCATGAGTAAACAGAAACCTCTCTCAGCATCTATTTTCCAAGCGCCACACCACCCGGCCTCAATCCAGTACCAGGACAACCACCACCCAAGTCCCACTTCCAGAAGGTGGCACCCAAGTCACCTGCACTGTGGGTGTCCCCAAATTCTTCAGCACTTTTCTGGGCTTGTGCCTACAAATAGCTTATGCGCTACAAGCTTAATGCTCAGAAAGTAATTCTCTCGAATTCCTGGGTAAGTCTGAAGATTTTGTACAACCCCCTCTCTGCTTCCGCTGAGCCTTCCTGCAGTCACGTGTTCCCTGACTCCCCAAAAGGGCACTGGACGCAAATGCCTGGGAAAAGCCAGGCCTTGGAAGGAGACTCTGGGGTTCTGGCGAAGACACCCAAGCTTCACAACTGGTTCTGTGAAATCACATCTGACCATGGCGGAGAGACCCTGCTGTCACCTCAGAGGGATGGCAGGCGTTGGGATGGGCAAAGTCCCAACTGGGAAAGCAAAATTACGCATCATGATACACAACATGCAGACTGGGCTGACAGTTTCTCCCTCTGCCACAAGCACCGATCTGCGATTTTTGCTGGATCTACTGGTCTTTTTGGTGTCATCTTAAGTATCATGGTTTTTTTTTCTGAAAATGTCTTCCCAGGCCTCCTGGGTAAGGCTTCCTTCAATAAGTGCCCACTATGCCCTGTATTTCCCCTTGCACCGTTTATTGCCATTGTTCTGTAAAAGTTAGCTCTCGTGCCCAGATATGACGCTCTCGGGGGCAGGGGCTAGACTGCAGATCCCAGGGAGGAGCAGGATAGTGGCCCAAGACCACAACACTCAAGGCCAGAGCAGCCTCGTAGCTCGCTCCACACCGCGTACCCAGACTGAAGAGCTGAGTGCCCAAATGTTTCCAGGAACATTAGCCTAAAGCAACGTTCCAGAGAGAACTAATAAATGCTCTGTGAGCATCTAGGAGAAAATAAACTACCGATAGTATTTGGTAAGAGCAAGACAAGATTAGTCAACGTATCCCTTTTCCAATAACGTTCTATGCTCCTGGGCAGGCAGCACGCTGGATACATGATGCAGGCTTGGGGCAAACTACACCCTTCTAGACAAGATGATGACATGAAGGTGCACCGATTACTGAAGCTGGGGAGAGGGGTGCTTAGTTGGACCCAGCTGCTACCTCCTATCCAAAGCCTGATCATTAGAAAACTCCAGGGAGATCTAGGGTGGGATAATATATTGGGGCTCTATTATTCGCTCCATCCTGGGCAACATCGTAAGCCAAGGAATTTGGATGAGGCAGGCTAATCCAATTTGTAGTTAATCTACACAATTAAATGATTAAATGTCACATGACTGAATCAGAACCCAAGAAGATTTCATCACAATGGGTGACGGGTCAAGTCTCACAGGGTGGGGCTTTATAGTGGTGTGTGTGGCTCAGCGGCTCAAGTCAACACAGAAGGGCAGGATGAGAGTGCATCAAAAGTGGGGGGTTATCTTTGGGGTTGTATTTTCTCAAGCCCAATGTGACCTGACACTATGACAGTGCAGCATTATCCCAAGTCCAGGGCCAGGAATGCCATCATGCCCTGGGTTGGGTTATGTTCAAACCCAAGACTCAGGACCTGGATGGGAGGTGGTGGTATTTTTGTTTTGATTTGCAAGTCAAGAGGACAAAATCTATCCAGCAGAGCACTGAGCAACGTATCAGAAGGTGAGGGTGTTCTCCATGAACAGGCTTGAAAAGCCAAGGTACGCTGTCACATGAAAGGACAGGAGAAGAGCAATTTGTAGAGGAAGTCATCCTTTATATAAAAGGAGGCAGAAAGGCCTGCACAGACACACAAATTCTTTGCATAAGTAAAAGGCAAACTCTATAAGGACCAAGAAACTGGCACCACTGGCTGGCTTTAAGGACAAGAACTATTGGGTTGTTGGAAAAGTCATGAGGTATTTTTTCTACGTTTTCAATGCAAAAAATGCATCATGACTTTTCCAACCCAATAGTGGGCCAAAGACAGACAACACATGCATGCACGCACACACACGAGAGAGACAATTTTCACAGCAGCCTTCTTTACTCTTTTAACTTAGAACCACTTAAGTGTATGAACACCTCAAAAAAAAAGTTTATAAATAGCCAGAATAACTAATAAACCAACAAATGACACATGAAGATTTAGGAATGGTTAACCTGTTGTCTGTTTTTTAAGGACCAGATCCTATCTGCAGGAGGGGTGTGGGGTGGCAGAAGCAAGCTCTCTTTAAGTTAGGTGGCTGCAAAGAGCAAATCTCAAGCCAAGCAGTGCGAGCTGGAAGGCAGATGCACCGTAGTGCAGGGCAGGAACTCTGGTCAAACAGGGCATATGTGCTCCTGGGGCAGCCAGCTAGCTGGTCAGCACTGGCGTGAGAGGAAGGCCACCACCTGTCAGAACACTCATCGGGGTTGGTAAATGAACCATGTGGGCCCCAGAGTCTCTTCCCAACTCTGAGATGGATTTTGTGATTTTCCAAAACTGCACATGAGGAGCCAAGAACTGAGTCCCCATGGATGTATGTATGCAAGACCACACAACACTCAGTGTGCACTGATATTCCTCTAAGACAACATGGGGATAATCGTGACAATCCTCATCTACCTCACAGCCAAACACAAACAATTACTCGTTGATCATTATGCTTCCTTCCTTGCACCAGAGTTTCAAAACAGCATGAATAAAATAACCAATAAGATCATTTGAAAAAATATGGGAGGGGCCTTTTTAAATTAGTCTTACTCCACATCATCTTCCAAAAGATTCTTGGGGGTTAACTGGCTCTCCGTGACATGCTGAAATCTCCTCTCATGAAGGACACAGAGTCTCCTACAGCAGCCGGTCACTAGACTGACCCTAAGAGACACAGGAAGGGAAGGGCAGGAAAGCAGTGCAGGAGGCCACGGGATCAAGGGGTGGCTGGAGTCAGCCTGCCGCTGCACAAAGGCTCCACTGAAGCAACTCAGAAAAATAGCATCAGCAGCTGGGTGAGTCAAGACAAACCCCATCTAGGGAAAAAACCACCAACAGCATTGCTCCATCAGGAACTTCAAGGGCCATGTACCCAGTGCCACATGCCTAGATGAGCAGGAGGTGTGCCCACAGGACGGCAGATCCTGGCAGTGACATGGGAGCAGGCGCCCGGGCAACTGTACAAGGCCAGCGGCCCAGAGAGCAACTCTGCAGCCATCCCACACACTCACTCTTTCCCATCACCCTGTGGCTGAGTGAGGCTCATCTTTTTTTTTTTTTTAAGATTTATTTACGTATGCATGCAAGAGCTGGGGTGGAGGTCAGAGGTGCAGGGGGGTGAGAGGATTCACCAGAGTGAGTTGGGAGCAGAACAGGTGGATCCACTGAAACACTGCTGAGGGGAGCAGCGGGTGCGACAGGAGAGGTCTGCTGTGCCGTGTGGGCTGTGGGTCGGGGATCGAAATGCCAATAGCTTCATAGTGCTGAAACTTAACCCCTTGTGCCACCAGGGAGGCCCAGGGAGGCTTATCTTGATCCACCCACCAGCTGTCAGGACACCTGAGGCAAGACCAGGTTATCCCACACACAGTTGGTACTTGGTTTCATTCTCTTGCACCAGCTCCACTTACATGCAGATTTTCTTGTAAACAGAAGACATAAACTTCAGTAAATAGACAGTACTATCGACGCTTTTTCTCTTCCTTGTGACCTCTTACCATTTTCTTTTTTCTAACTTTCCTTACTGTGAATATACTGATGATAATACATGTAACCTACAAAATATGCATTGATCCACATAAAGTGATCAGTAAGGCTTGCAGTCACTGCAGGCTATTAGTTGTTAAGCTTTGGGGATTCATAAGTCAGACACAGGTTTTTGATTATGTGCAGTGTTGGCAGCCCCTGCCCCCACATTCAAGGGTCAGCTGTACCTGAGACAAAGCCTTCACTAGCCTCATTTAAGAGAAGAGTAATCTGCGTGCATTGATCCAGCCAACTTGAGTTGGCTAGAATCGCCATTTCTATAGCTTCACTTGCTTAAAATGTGCAAATGTGCATTATCAGAGTTGACATTTCAGCTGAGACTCATTAGCCAGCAAAGCCATTTTATTACAAAGACATAACTCATGTCAACAACTCATTATTGAGGTAGAGACTGAAAAATTCTATTTCCTTAGCTTATCGAATTTTGCCTTGTGTTTTAAATCATAGATTTTTTTTAAAAGCACAGCGGAAATCATTTCCCCAGAGTAACACATAAGACAAAAGGACTTCATCTCAGGACTATTTAAATTTGAAACTATCAAAGCCAAGTGTTTTTTTTTTTTTTTTTTTTTGGCATTGTTAAAAAACTACATCATCCCAATTACCCTGTGAGTGAGTACCCCTTCAAAAAAAGATGTAGCATTAAATACTCTCTGTATTACATATTAAATTGTATGTTGAATGCTGGGCTGTGCTGGTATACCTCTCTATAAGTAAGCCCATCTGATTTATTCCTTTCCCAATAATAATTTATGAAGCTTCAAAAATAATTTATTTTTGAATTGGCCTAATATGGATTTTACAGACTATAGAAAGGGAGAAATTCCAAAATGAAGTAATTCCTTTTTCCACCTATGTGAGCACACACACTTCCCCATTTCAGAACTGCACCTGAAACGTACGAGACCCTCACAAACATGATGGATGTCGTGAATAATATTTGGGTTTAACTGATTCTGCACTGGCAGCTGCTTCTATGCATTTGGGAAACTGCAATCCCAGGTTCCAGATGGTGGCTGGGACTCAGCAGGTGTTAAAAGAAGCTGGTTGTCACAGGTTGGGGCCCTGTGGTCACACACACATCTCCTTCCTCACCCCACAGTTCTCTCTTGAAACAAAGTTCAGAGAGAAGACGATTCTATGGAGCCCAAAGAACATACCGGCAGTCCTTGCTTTGCACACACCCAAGTTCACTGACTACAGATTGGTGTAAAGCAAGGACTGCCTGTTACAGTTATCGTTTTAAAGAACTTTTCTCTAAACCATTCTAAGGACCATGTCATGTACCCACTTCTTACTTTAAGGGTTTTCTGTGGAATATTTTGTTCCTTTTGCATTTATTGCTCAATCTCTATTTAATGCCATTTTCCCCCTAAAGTTTGAAATTAATGTTTCATTTGGATGCCAAGTACTTTGTACTTGGTGTTGACGGTCGATGTTTAACCAAGTTAGGCATCTCATTTTCCTCTGAATCTTTATACTTGTGCCCTCGGAGACACAAAGGCTAACCTCTTCCCACTTGCATTTTAAATCTCTTCAACACAGGCTCTGGACACATTTCATACCTTTCGCAAAGCCTCTGCTGTTCCTTAGGTGCAGCTACAAAGAGCCTGCTACATTTATGAGGGTGTTTTCTTCTAAGTTACTATCCAATGGGAGGCTGTATAAAGACAGAAACCAGGATCCATCCACAGAACATGGAGGCTTATTTGTGACACAGCCATTCCATCAGCAAGTCTTGGTGACTCACCCCAGTGAGTCAGTGACAAGGGACCTCAAGTCAGGGCCCCTTCCAGAACCTCGATCTGCTCATTTGACCTTCCCTCCCACCCCAACAAACTGAGGATGCAGGAAGACCATCAGCTACCCTTCACAAGACTGTTCCTCACCAAGAAATGATGGTACCTAGTCCTGCAATTTCTGCATTTCTAAGAACCAAAGGACCAGCATGGAAAACTTTCTGATAGTGTCAGTTTTCCTGGAAGTCTCGGTGAGTAAGAAGGTGGGTCTCAAGTGTGGACCCCCAACTACCAATACTGACACCACCTGGTAACTTGGTGGAAAGGCTCATTCTCAGGCCCCACCCCAGACCTCCAGGATCTGACTCTCCCAGGGTGGGGTACAGCACCTGTCTTTACAAGCTCAGTGTGATTCTGAAGGATAATAAAGTTGGAGAAATAATGTTTCATGAAAACAAACAAGGAACTCTCAGCAGAGTGAAAGGTGCACTATGCACCTGCCTTTAAGACTCACTGTTTGGGCCTCCCTGGTGGCGCAAGGGGTTAAGCACAGCACTATGAAGTTATCTGCAGCCTCTGCAGCACAAGTTCAATCCCCGGGCAAGGAGCTACCCACATGGTGCAGCAGACCTCTCCTGTCTCGCCAGCTGCTCCCCTCATCAGTGTATTTCAGTCAGTCTGGCTGTTCTGTTCTGCACTCTGTCTCTGGTGAATCCTCTCACTCCCCCGCACCTCTGGCCTATACCCCAATTCTTGTATTTGTAAATAAATAAATCTTTTTTAAAAAAAATAAAGAATGGCTTTGGGAAAGTGCCTGAGGAATGCAGGTCTGGCAAAGGAAGAGCTCCAGAGAGCAAGGTTGTTAATCACCAGAACACCACACTTGGGAAGTTATGAAATCCCCTGTAGGGGGTTTTTCAAAGTAGATTAGATTCCAATCTCTCCCTGGCTGAGGTGTGGCCTGAACTCCTTTACACAGTCAAACAAAGTTCAGAGTATTCTGTAGCTGGAGTCAGGGGATGTCACTGGAGGCTTATTTGTCACCCACCCGAGTTCACTGACTACGGATTGGTGAAAAGCAAGGACTGTCTGTTACAGTTATCGTTTTAGAGAACTTTTCTCTAAACCATTCTAAGGACTACGTCATGTGCCCACTTCTTACTTTAAGGGTTTTCTGTGGAATATTTTGTTCCT